>NC_088329.1:5112500-6382500 GCF_036884655.1 Musa acuminata AAA Group | reverse complement strand
CTTCCGAGTATATTGAGAGGTAGCATGTGCATTTGGACCTTTTAGATGCTACGTTGTGCAGAAAATTTTAGCTTGAAGTTGGGCTTTTGATTTGTCAGAGACTCGGTTCGTGAAAAATATACTGTGAATAGTTCAGATTTGCCTATCTCTGATTGCTGAATGCAGGCTGGGAAACATGACAACAAATGAAACAGGTGATCTACGTACAGCAGGAGTTTTTCAAGTTTTGGATGTTGGTTGTGGCGTTGCCAGCTTTTCGGCTTATCTTCTTCCACTAGACATTCACACAATGTCATTTGCTCCAAAAGATGGTCACGAGAATCAGATTCAGTTTGCTTTAGAGAGAGGTATTGGTGCGATGATCTCAGTGCTCGCCACAAAACAATTGCCGTTTCCTCGCAACTCATTTGAGATGGTTCATTGTTCACGTTGCCGTGTTGATTGGCATGAAAATGGTAATCTCTTCTTGTACTATTACTTTTTAACATTTTTTTCCAAATATCATGTGTCATAAGTCACCAATATTCACAACATTGCCCATTTTTAAACCTTAGATTTTTATCAAATATATAATATACTTACTTTCATTGATGTTTATCAGCGGAAAAGTCTTATTTGCTTAATGTGACAGCCACATGCTGTCAGTCAAATGTTTCTGTTCAGAGAAGCTTTTTATCCATGGAATCTACTTTTTTTTTTTCTTGGTGATAGTTATGTCTTAAAGATGCTTTAGATCATTTCATTCCCACTTTTGTTTGTCTTGTATATAACATTGCATTATGCAAAGAACATTACTATTTCTTTTGTTTACATGCCAGGCTGTTCTATGCCTTTCAATTGTCTATATATATGCATGTCTTTCTCCTCAAGCATGGCAAGTAATTAGCCTCTTAATTGAGTTTTATGTCAAAAATTCTGTAGGTCGCATTTATCAAGTTAAGAAAACAAACTTGAAGAGAAATCTTTCTTTAAATCATTGGCTATAATTTCAATAAAGAAGAAAATTGAATCTTAACTTTTTAGTCACTTGAGAATTATGGGAACCAGTTTATAGGGCATTTCATGTGGTATCAATGTAGTCCCATATTTTGATAGTTATTGAGATTGCTTTTTTGAGATTTTGCAGATATAGTTTTGCAGAATCAATATGCCTTGAAGGTTTGATTCTATCTCTTTTCATTTTTTATTTGTCAAAATTAGAATCATCATCGTTCTCCAAACTGCATGCTGTATAGTTTTTTTATCTTTGTGTGGAAAGGGTAGATAGGTTACGTGGAGGTCTCATATTTGACATGATGCATTTGGATCTTGATGTTTACTTGAATTATTTTACAATTCTGTCTTAGATGGCATACTGCTCAAAGAGGTTGATCGTTTATTACGACCAAATGGATATTTTGTCTATTCTGCTCCACCTGCTTATAGGAAGGACAAAGATTTTCCAATGATTTGGGAGAAGCTATCAAATTTGACCTCGGCAATGTGCTGGAAGCTCATTGCTCAACAAGTCCAGACTG
Organism: Musa acuminata AAA Group; assembly: GCF_036884655.1. Classification (NCBI taxonomy): domain Eukaryota; kingdom Viridiplantae; phylum Streptophyta; class Magnoliopsida; order Zingiberales; family Musaceae; genus Musa; species Musa acuminata. Next base: position 6,380,983 of record NC_088329.1, on the reverse strand, counting down.
CTATATGGCTCAAACCAGAAAATGATTTATGCCGACTGCAAAATGCAGAGAGGAACCTGTTAACCGTATGCGAGCCGGAGGATGATACTGTTCCTTCATGGAGAAGTCCACTGAGGAACTGTCTGAAATTGATTGTTGAGCAATCAAACTTTCAGAAACTCCCTCCTAGGCCTGAACGGCTTTCAATATACTCAAAAAGTCTCGAGAAGATAGGTTGGTTTTTGTTTATGCCTTGTCAATGTAGCTACTTTAAGAGTTTCTCTTTTTTACTCTTACTTTCAGTTTTCATTAAGGAAAAATAGAACACTGAGGGAAAGAAACAAAATCTGAAATAATTAAGGAAGTAGAATAGGCATACTTGATCTATCAATATATATTTTCATGTTTCATTTTGTGCTGCTTAGCAGATCAGTAAATACTGCACTCTCTGACATGTAAACAATTCTGTTTTGTAGAATGGTGTAACATGCTTGACATCTAGAAATGAAATACCAATGATTTACCTTTCTTATATTGGCATGGTAGTGAACAAGACTTAACCATGGGGTTTGGGAAGGGTCAAACTTATGCAACTTACCTCATATTACTTGTAGAGATTATTTTTATGATTTGAACATATAGCGCCAGGGTTTAAATTGCACAACCTTACTTCTTCTACATATTATTATTTCTATAATTGATATTCCTTTTCAAAGTGTTAATTTTACCTATGTTACTATATGACATATTTTTATTTTAAGAATTTATTAAAATTTCCTGGTCATTCTTTTCTTCCTCATAATTCCCTTAAAGTGTTACTACCCAAAAAATATAATTGGTATGTTTACCACAGTACCTTTAACTATTTGTTGTGATATTGGCATATATGTCCACCTTAAATTCATTCAAATTCATGTCTATCATACACTTTTATGGTTATGGCATTTAATATCCTTCCAATATCCATGTCCAAGTTCTCTATCCACTGTTATGAGTGAATTCAGATATATGCATTTCCAATATTTGGACCTATCCAATTGGTTCTTGCCCCTAATGAAATACTTTTTCTTCATTGTTTCTCGTTTAGTACACAACATCAGTTCAATTGACAAAGAAATATGTGAAAACAAATATTCTCCATATTCAAGGATATAGACTGGTGATCCAAAATGATCAAAGTAATCTGTAGCTTATAGGCCACTTACTAGTTAAACTTATCCTGTGAGTTTCTAAAGTGCCTATAGGTCAAATCATCCCAAGATGAAAATTCATAAGTGAGGAGTTCCGGATCACCTTTTCTTTGTGAGGAGATCAGTATTGTATTTTCTTTTCTTTGTGGCTACAGATCACCTTGATCCTTGTATCTTTAATTTATGTTTATTCTCAGTTTTAAGGATCCTCACTTGGAATCTCTATATCTAAATGAGGGGGTTGTGATAGGATACATACCTAACTAAAGAAAAAATCAATATTTCAGATTCAAGTTGGAATGATGAAAGCTGAGTGCTGATCAGCACCATCATGTTCTAGATCTTACGAGCCTGGTAACAAAATTTTCCTTTTCGTATCTCCTACTTGTTCATCAAGTGACCATAAAATGAGCAAACCTGAATTTATTGGAAGTTTTGAGTTGATCCGTGTTCTACAATTTACACCACAAGTAAGTTGTTCTTTTGGGTGATGTTTACATCAAACCGTAAGTTTCAGTTACTAAGATAATCTTATGTCTATACAATTTCACACTGATGTTATTTACATCATCTATTTTTATTCCACTGGACACCCTAAGCAATCATGAGGACTGGATTTTGCTTATAGACACTAGAAAAAACCTAGTTCATTCTGAAGAGTGTGGATTTACCATTCGAGTATTCAGTATTGAACTTGAGTGGACATGTATATAGATATTCATAGCCAATTTTCATTTGCATTTGTTAGTTATCATGATTGCACCATAAACTACTGTCTACTGTTGCTACAGATTAATATATTCATATATGGACATTTTATCTTCTTGTTGGTTATGTGGGCATTCTCTTGTTTGTTTGAAGCTTGTCACCTTGTTGGATATAATAACTAATATTTTATATTCCCAATAGGGGTCACTCCGGAGAAATTTGATATGAGTGATAGATTTTGGCAAGAACAAGTTCGTGAATACTGGAGATTGATCAGTGTCGACAAGACGGAGATTCGAAATGTCATGGACATGAATGCTTATTATGGTGGATTTTCTGTGGCACTAAGTACTCTGCCCATGTGGGTAATGAACATTGTTCCAGCAACCATGAGTAACACCCTTTCTGCTATTTACGATCGTGGGTTGGTTGGTGCTTTTCATGACTGGTGGGATGTTGTCAATATATGTTTATCATTAATCACTCTTTCTGTCATAGTAATATTAATATCACTCAATAATTATTCTATAGGTGTATGCCTTTTTCAACATACCCACGTTCATATGATTTGCTCCATGCTTCTCATCTTTTTTCTCATTACAAAGACGGTGGCGAAGGTTGTGGCATAGAAGATATTATGCTAGAGATGGACCGTATAATTCGTCCTCAGGTATCTCTTTAATTACTAATAGTTATTTACTTAAATAATGAATTTTTTTTTTCAGCTTATAAAGTTTTTGTTGAAACATTTAGTTACTTGAAAGAAAAATGTGTCATCTATATGCCGAGAACATCTTACCAAATTATGGCTTCCTGAAATTATTTTTGAGAAAAAAAAGAAGTTGAATAGGATTATAGAACTTTGAAGGTGTCAGCTAACCTATTTGTTTAAGACTTTGACGGTTTATTACAAGGTCCTAGGTTTGAATCCCCCTTTCGTCACTTACCTTATATAAAAAAAGCAGATTATAAAACCTTGCTTTACAATTCAAGCTTATCGGTCTTCAATTTGGTAGCTGCCTTGTTTCTTATACAACACTGATAAGCACAAGTTATTTGTTTGTATTCTCCTAAATGCCAACCTTTTAGCACTCTTCTGCCAATAGTTATTCAGTTATCCCAGCTGTTATGAATCGTGGGCTTAAACCTGTTTTACTATGCTATGCCTATCCAGGGCTTCATCATTATTAGAGATGAGGAGTCTATTGTTTCAACAATCAGAAATCTTGCACCTAAGTTCCTTTGGGATGTCACATCACATGTGTTGGAAAATGAGGAAAAGAAAAAGGAGCCCGTGCTAGTTTGCAGGAAGAAGTTTTGGGCTATTGTTTGAGGTGAGCTGGTTTTGTGAACTGTTCTTTTTTTTTCAATTTCTTTTGAAAAAAAAAAGTTCACAAAACTGAAGGATTTTGTGAACTGTTAAAATCCTTTTTCTTGGTGTTTGGCATATCAGGTTTATTGTTTTTTATTTGTGATATATGACAAATTATCATATGTTCCTTCAGTTTGCAGAAGAATGATATGTTTCTAAATGAACGCAATTACAGCGGCAAATATTGGTTATGGCGTGTGGTTGCTAGACATCAAATACACCAATTCTTAATCATCAAGTTTGCCAATCCATGTATTGTGCAAGTTCAGAGACCATCATGTGGAAGAAGTTTTGGGATATGGTTTGACAAACTAAGAATGCGGCGGTTTCCAACTGAAACTGGGTTATTGCTGATAGAGTAAAAATCTGGATATTGCATCTGAACTAAAACCTCCATTCTCTTCATCTGTATGGCTTAACACTGTCATTTTAAGTTGATAATTTGTGTTTACTTTTATTTGCATCTTATTGTGTTCCCGAATCAAGTTTTGTGAAAATTTGTCTAGCTAATATCTTTGTACCTTTCTGATGCCTTAGGACAATGTTTCTGTTAAGACATTTCAATATTTAATGCATTGTTTGCAGATGTGATATATGTATGCCAGTCATAAAAATTTTTATAAAAGAAATATGAATATGGCATAGTGATTTTGCATATCTACCTGAGCAGAGTTGACTTGTAGTTTGTATTCTTGCAAATTTGTTTTTTCATGTATCTAAGCCTTACTCTTGTATTTCTATGCCTGAGACCTTGTTGTTTAGATTAAATTTGTTTTTTTTTTAATATGAAAACTCAGAGATACCCGTCTGATATTTTAGACTTATATATATATATATATATATATATATATATATATATGTATATATATATATATATATATATATATATATATATATGTATATATATATATATATGTATATATATATATATATGTATATGTATGTGTATGTATATATATATATATATGTATATGTATGTGTATGTATATATATGTATGTGTATGTATATGTATGTATATATATACGTATATGTATATATGTACATATATACGTATATAATCTAAAAGCCAACCGACGTTAGGAAACGTCACCCTTATCCACATAAAAAACCAGCCAACCAATCACGTCACGCCAAATCGTAACCAAATCCAACGGACAGCCAAACAAAAAGAATAAGCAAATAAAAAGGACGCAAACGCCTAAAAAATCTCGACCTTTCCCTCCATTTCATTCCTTCTCCTCCCCCCCCCCTCCTCCTCAATGGAGACCATCATCTCTCGTTGCTCCTCCGCTCCCCTCCTCCTCCCCAAACCCTCCTCTCACCATCCCCGACTACCTCTCCTCTCCAAGCCCATCTTTTGCACCCTCAAGAACTCCTCTCCTGCTCCATCTCCCCACAAAAGGAGCTGGATCTCCCACCTCCATCATGGGCTGGCAACTGCTGCCCTGTCCCTGGCCATCAACTTCTGCCCCGTCCCGTCCCTTGACCCCCCGGCGCTCGCGTCGGAGTTCGACGTCCTGAGCGAGGGCCCTCCGGTGGAGTACGTCGTCGATGACGCCGGCGTCCTTAGCCGCGTGACCAAATCGGATCTCAAAAGTTTGATGTCTGATCTCGAGAAGAGAAAGAACGTTCACATCAATTTCATCACTCTTCGTAAGCTTACGGTGAGTCGCAGCAATTTCCCCTTTCCAGATGACTCGAATGTGTGATTTCAATTGCGATTATGCCCTGACTTATGTTCTGCATTTTGCTACATTGTTATGCTTATAATACATTTAAGTTACCAATACTTGGCTATGGAGGACAAACAAGATATTTCCACAACTAATTGCAGCTGATAATTTTGGTTTCCAGAGCAAGGCGGACGCTTTCGAGTATGCTGACCAGGTGCTTGAGAAATGGTATCCAACAGTAGAAGAAGGCAACAACAAGGGAATAGTTGTACTGGTTACCAGCCAGAAAGAAGGGGCAATCACAGGAGGACCTGCCTTCGTTCAAGCTGTTGGAGATACTATTCTGGATGCTACTGTGTCTGAGAATCTTCCAGGTAAGGCAATTAATTTTCAAGGATTAAACAGTTTCTTCTATACAGAGAATCACACACCAAGCAAGTAATATTCTAATCTAAACTTTTCTACTTAATAAAATTGATGCTTACATATAAGCATGAAGATGTAGTTCTTGGCTTTAATATGTATAACATGAAATATTATATTACCTGGAGGATCCTTAGTGATATGATATTTTCTGAATTTTGTCTTGCATTTCAAGCTCTTTGCAATGTTTGCAACCATGATGAACGGTCATTAACCAACAACATATAATGCAGTATAAATGCTTAAATTTTTTTGTCATCAATATAAGTTTTTACACTAGTTCTATGTTCATGATTTAGTGAAAGGACATATCATGTGCATTCATACTAACTATTGCTTATTTTAGCTACTGGTGATTTTAGAGCACCTATGTCATTAGCTTGGATCATAAATAGGATGTTCTGTCTGTATCTTTTAGAGTTGTATGCCCAATATGTGCTCGGATAATAAATCATTGCTGAATTAACTTTTCAACTCACACAGAATCTTAGCTTTTGAGTCATGGATTTGATGTCCACCAATTTCTTTTAGTTTATGTAAGAATTTGTCTTAGAAACCTACTCATTTTCCAGAGATACCTATATATGACCTAAGACTCTGGAGCATATACGTCAGTATGCGAAAATAATCTGTTCATCATTTACTTGATGTATTATAGCTCACCGTAATAAGGTAGTTCAAACCTTATATTTATGAGAGGAATTACATGCTGAAGATTGAAATTCTAAAGTAACCCAGTATCCAACGTGTTCAATGCTGAAACATTGTGCTTATAAGCATTCATTCTATGGTTTTAGTTAAGTTGCAATAGCTAAACAAACTAATGGGTTTTAGGCAAGGATTTGGGCATAATTTTAGATACATTTTCTATCTGGACATATCATAGAACTGATACTCTGAATTTTCGAGTATAAGGCAGCTCATCATGAGCAATATTTGTTAGTTGTAGTCCATAGCTTTGGGCATTTGTTGTTATTTTCTCTGTTTTACATATTAAGTGCCACCTTTAACTTCATTTGTAAAAAGGAATTAAACTTGATTAATTTCTCCTCTTGGGAAACCTGTGAATTCACTGTTTAACACAAAAACTAACTAGTTTAAACAAGTGAGTTATTCATAGATTACAATTGCTGTATACTTTTGTCTTGCAGTATTAGCTACGGATGAGAGATATAATGAAGCTATAGTTAGTGCCGCCAAACGTCTAGTTGCTGCCATTGATGGGCTGCCAGATCCCGGAGGACCCAAGTTCAAGGACAACAAGCGCGAATCCAATTTCAAATCTAAGGAAGAGACAGAAGAGAAACGAGGGCAATTTACCCTCGTAGTTGTAGGTTTGCTAGTGATTGCCTTTGTGGTTCCCATGGCACAGTATTATGCTTATGTCTCCAAGAAGTAGGTTCTCCATGTATAATAATCATGCGCGATGGAAATTCTAATTTAAATTTGTATCTACTGAGAACTGAAGCGCAGAGAATTTTGGATTGTAAATTGTATGCCAATTCACTTTGGCTTGCATTTCTTCATGTATCATCAAAGCTTACTCGTGTAAAGGAATGGGTTCATGTTAAAGTGTCATTTGTGTATTTCGAGTGCTTTATCAATATGTTAATTAAGGTGACATAACAATCTCTTTCATTCAAATTTCTTCCTATCTAAAATAGAATCCTTTCACAAGGAAACAACTTGCCCATAAACCGAGAATCTTCAAGTATCATCAAATTTCTTCCTATTACTATATTATCATATCAAAAAATTATTTTAGTAAGAGTGAAGTTAGCCATGATGCTCCCGTCAAATCGAGATATAGGATCAATATATATTTAAAAAGACCATTTTCACAACTCAAATCTTGTTGGATCAATCTTATCGTCGCACTTAGTTCCACTCTCAAAAAATTAATTTTATGTTGTTATGTACTGTTTAAAATTTTGACATAGTATATATTATTTTCAAAATATATTAATTCTATAATCTAATTACTTGATCCATTAGTTTAGTCAATGAACCCATGACATCAGATATTGTCGGATGAATCTCCAATCCAATCATGATAACTATATATATTAAGTGTTTAGAACCTATTGGGTTTAGATTGTTCCTTTTTTTTTTTTTTTTGAACAAAGAACAATCTATACCTTATTATTGAGATCTGCCAAAGTTTGTCGAAAAATGACAACATTATTGAAAGATCTAGGAAGATGAGAGATGACAGTGCTTGAAAACAGGGAACTGGTTTTAGATTGTTAGTCTGTATTTGGCAAAAATGAGAAGGAAAAGCTAGCAAGAGTTGACATGAACAGGTTGTCGTGACCGATGGCTCTTGGATTGGGAATGGAGAAGTTGGTCCAATCACCAGAGTAATACAAAACGTTCATACCTCCAACTTATATCAATTTCTCACACATGCAAACAACACTAGAATTTCTTATTTTTGGCACCCATAGAGTTTGCTGACAATGAACTTGTATTGTTCATGGAGCATTCATTCCTTCTTAGCATCCTAATGAGGAAGGAGAATCACATAAATAGAAACTACAGAGATCAAATTTGGAACTGAGGAGGAGCTGACACCAAGAGAGGAGGTATCCATCGAGTTCCCGTTCCACACCTCACCATGAAGGCCTCATACTTGCAACTGCAACTCCTTCGCGGCACGAGCCTCAGCCTCGAGGGTTGGCTGCCAAAGAATTGTGGTTTCAGCCAGAAGAGATATCACCACATAGGGATCCATGTTTGAAGCCGGACGACGATCTTCCAGGTATCCTAAATTTGGCACAAACAAATGGTCAAACATGCAACAGTTCTTCAGAGTTCATCTGCTATGGTTTCAGAGACAATCAGATACGCATCAGCTGATGCAAGTGCAGTTGAAAGGAAAAACACACACCTTTGCCTTGTTTCTCTGTGTCACGCCCCACGCGAATTGAACAGCCACGATTCGCCACTCCCTGTGACAAGAAGGGGTCATCATGGCATTCAATCAAACACTAGCATTTGAAATGAGAGAAGACGGAGATCGAAAAGAGTGGTAAGTTGGTTCTGGTTATTTACCCAGGAGAAGGTGTTTATGTTTGCCGTCTCATGTTTCCCAGTCAACCGGCGTTCATTTCCTTCTCCATATGCACTGATGTGATCCATGTGCCTGAGTGATAGATTGAGGATTGCCTTCTTTATCACTTCATACCCACCCTCTTCTCTCATTGTCTTGGTGCTGCAATAACAAGCATACAAGTCAGGAGCAGATGACAGAATAAACAATCTGTCAAGACCAATCAAATGTAAAATCTACAGATTTTTGTTTATTTTTCAGCTGAAATGACTAGTTTTATGGACCTAAATTGCAGCAAATGATGCTGATCACAAGCATTGTCCAAGTTCTCCACAAAGATAAACTGATACCTAAATTTTCTGTCTAGTTCTAGTTGTATCCTTCTTTATTATCTCCTTAACAATGCATAAACACCTACGTTTTCTAGTTTCCTATGTATGCATTCTCAACAAGCTTTTCTAGATGGTAGCTCCTTTGGTTAACCTTCTCAAGGCAACCCTGGAACTCTTTTGTGGTTTCAGTCTTTTAGATAACATCACTGCCACCTGAGTCATGCTACCTGAAATTTTATGTGGCCATATAACATTCATTCTAGGAGTTATCTTCATGGAAATAAATGAGCTGCCTACTGCACTCTTGTTCCATTGTTCCAACTATGCCATGGGTGAAAACAAGAGCATGTTACCTGTAATTGGTGTGACAACCTGCACCATTCCAGTCACCCTATCCATGCAATGAACAACTCAGAATTGTTTGAGATTATACATGTAAATCTTGTTCCAGCAGTATGGTGCAAGTACCTCTATTGGTTTTGGATCGAGGGAGAGTACAACACCTGCTTGCTCTGTGATTCTCTACAGAAGACACAAGATGAAAACATGAGGATCATAAATTTCTGGAGAAGACAAATGATTCACAGTGATCCTACTCATAATGATGTTAAATCACTTTCAGCATTCATATCTCATAACTTGCACATACATATGCTTTGATGCCATGTTATTGAATTTCATCAATAGTGTATCCTTAACAGAGGGTTTGAGCATGATCGTTTTACAAGTAATATATTATGCTGAGAGACAAAATTAAATGAGAGGTCATTTGCTCCATCAGGATGGCTTACAGATTCAGCAAGTGCCATATCCTCAAGTAGCAATGTTGAATTACTTTCTTATAATACCATTGCATTATAAGATCGAGAAATACTGAATTTCTTCTAGAAGTCGCATAAATTAAGATACATTTTCGCTAGAAAGATCAGGGACTAAAAGATTCTTAAGCTTGAGGGCAATTAATGTGGTCCAACAAAATGATTTAGACAAAGTCTCTCTCTCTAACCAGTCTTATGCTTTAAATGAGGTCACAATAACAAAATGCTTTTGTGGCTTGAAGTGCATCCACCACATGTATTTCTATAATATTCCTCTGATAAGAGAGTTTATCAACTCCTTGAAACTCAGGTCAATGCTAAATTGTAGAAAATTGATCAACTGTTTTTCATTTTTCCTTCCTGTTCGGAAACTAAAAGGTGACAGCTAAAGATTACCTCAAGAATGTATCTTGAACACCATATATGATCTCCTGCTTCAATTCCTACACTTGGTCCAACTTGATATTCCCACTGCACAAGTTAATTTGATCATCAAATATTTAGTTGATAACAACTAATACTTTCAGAAATTCAACACTACAAGTATGATTTTTATTCTCCATAAATGCTCCTAATTTAAATCTATATAAGCAGGCAACTAATACTTTAGAAATCCAACACTACAAGTATGATTTTTATTCTCCATAAAAGCTCCTAATTTAAATCTATATAAGCATGCGAAAACAAGGATGGCACATAATTTCTAAACTAGGAAAATTATGAGAATGCGTCAGACAGCAAATGGTTAGACAACATACTAATGAGTCAATGTACCAAGTAACATATGATAGAACTATCACATGCTTTCAATATTGGCAAATGAATTAAAGAATCAGTACATGTAGAAAACAAGGTGAAGCATCCTGAAAAATGCAAGAAACAGGAAAAAGTTATCTATACCTGTCCAGGCATAACCTCCCCATTAGTGCCACTTATGTTGATTCCAGCATACAAACATGCCTTGTAATGAGCATCCGAAATATCACGACCAAATGTTTTATCTGCACCCACTGCACAGTAGTATGGCCCCTGAAGCAATTCAATGTCCACAATTACTAGTATTATTATGTTCCTTCTAGTTCGACTATTAACATGGAGGTTGTGTCCAACATATTCCGTGGTTCTATCAACTATGGTGAGCACCAGTTCAGGGTAATGTACAAATGCTCCAACTATGATTCATGATCCTGGCAGCAGTAATTATGAAAATAACCAAAATTTCATGTCCTGCTCACAGCTTCCAAGTCAAAAGAAACTGCACTGAGCCATCTCTCTTCTCAGTCACCTACATTGTTACTATGACTTCAAATATGATTACATGCTTGTCAGGATAGAACAAAAGTTGTTACCTGAGGACCTGGGTATCCCCCCACAGGCCAGCCAAGAGGCCACTGCACATTTGTTTGGAGTAAGGTATACTCCTGTTCTATTCCATACCTGTAAGTTCTCAAGAAAGAAATTGAAAGAAACAGCATTTCTTCTCAGTCCAACAAGTGGAAACAGAGGTGTCTATAACATGACTGAACAAGCAACTCAGGTGGTTGATTCACAATATCTATGACCGCGTTTTACTTTTCCCTGTCTTCATGCACCATATATCTAATACATAAAAGAAACTCACCAAGGCACTTCATCAATGACCTTTTGGTCACTAAATATCTGAGCAGCTCTATGTCTCTTGTTGGTAGGTATGGGCTCTCCACTTGGGGTATATGAATCACAAATTACCTTCACAAGAATGCGTGTCATTGAAGCACTTGGGTATTTTATAAATGAAACATGGTGAATTTTTCTGCTTGTTTGAAGAGTATTAAAAGATATATTACTAACCAAGATGTTGTTTCCTCCTCGAAAAGGGTCTTTAAAAATAGCCTGAGGACTGAAGGTAAAAAGGAAATAACTTAGAACAAAGAAAGCATGGGTTATCATCTTGCAAGCAAGTTTATGGAGAAACTAAATACAGATATAGAATCATATTTCCTACTATAGAATGACTTCACTGTCTTCTCCAGGAGCTTGTCCGGTGCTTGATCCATCATAGTTCCATTTTGGTAGCTCTGATGCGTGCTCCACAGGCTTTGATATTGTCTGAAATATTTCATCATGATAAAAGAGCTATTAGCGAGGAGGAGCAGAAACACAGTTTTTGTACCTGATTATTCTTTCAAAGGTAAAACAACTTAATATTTGACGCGAATGTAAAAGCATACCCGTGATTTGCTTCTGATGTCAATGCCAGTTCCTCCAATCCTATTTGAAGCATGAAAACAATTTGTTTTTCAGTCAAAGAGTTACACGTCATAGCCAATATCTATCTCTATCACATGTATACTGGCTTGCACTTTAACTTGAACCATACAAGTTAAAATTTTCAAGCATACAAGCAAGAAAGAAAGGGAGAAACTAAGATTCTGAATTCAACATGTTGTGTTCTCTCTCAAAGCTATTTCATCTGCTAGTCTAGTTCTCTATGATTCAGAAATTGCATTGCTAAATTTATTCATAATATATGCTTCAATTTACCAGGAGAAAGGATTAAGTTGTCATTGTTGCATACCAGATGTACTCTGCAATGATTTTATCAGTGAACGGGGTTGTGTCCAAGTTAAGTAGGTCCTCCAACCTTGATACAACACCATTTTCAGACTTGACAGCAAGCACTTTGAATGCAGAAATTCCTCTTCGGGTCTTAGGCCTTTGGGCATTTAACAGTAGAGAATTCCACATCTTTGATGTTATCATGGGCCTTCCCTGAAGTGAGTTGCTTGGGAATCCCATTTGGCATTGCACGGGGGAGACCATCATCTTAGCCATATTTTCTTGCTACCTCCCTTCTGAACTTCAATTCAGAAGTATGAAAATTAAGGGTCAAATACCAAAAAGAAAAAAAAAATTAGCATGCTTTATTCGGACAGGAATGAAAACTAGTTCAATTTTCCTCACATACATAAGATAGATAGCTTCTCTGCCTGCTAAATACTTGCACTTACAAGTACAGAGAGTCAGAGCTAGTAATAAGACATTCCTAAGCTTCAAAGGACCATGCCTCTATTCATCAAGCAAGCAAAAATTGGCAGGAAAATTTGAACTTCGGATGTTTCTGTTCATATTAGCAAAAAATGATAAAGAATGAAGTGGCTATTGCCTAACTATCAAGTTACCAAAAAGAACAATAATTTCAACTGCCAAGACCTTATTCTACCCATTCTCACTGTGATTGGTGGCATTCAGAATTCCAACGGATACAGTTTCTTCAGTCTCTAGAATCTCTAATTTCCTTTTCCTTTCTCTTTTTCTACAATCTTTTGTCAACATGAACCAGCCAAATGCTCACAGGATGTGACTCATAAATTAATGACCAAATAATCCAATCCGATGCCCATTGTATGTTAAACAATTACATGCAGTATGCTAGTGCCTATAAGCTCTTTGTTGCTGTGTAGCAGCCAACCATTTCTCTTACTCTGTAGTGCCGTTCAATTAATTATGTTAAGTAATTACATGTAGCATATGAACATAAACCATTAATGCTTAAAAGACCACCAAAAAGCCTCAAGAACATTCACAGAAATTGTAATATCCAAGACTCCACAGAAAACTAATAAATGGTTACTGTGTGCTCTGCATCTGTACAGGGATGAGGAAGAACATAAACACCCATAAGTGCCTATAAAACAACCAAGAAACAACAACAACATTCACAGAAACTGTAATATCCATGATTTCCCAGAAAACAACAAATTGGTTGTTGTGTCCTCTACATTCGCACAGGGAGGAGAAAGAAAACCACGCTTATTACACTGTCGTACAGGAACACAACCACCCAAAAAATCCACAGTAACATTCACAGAAACAGTAATATCCAAAGGTTTCTCAGAAGACAACAAGATAATGCTTACTGTGCGCTCTATTTATGTACAGAGTGGAGGAAGAAAACCGAGAACGACCCAACCATGTTGACAGGACAAGAAAAAGGACTTTTCCTGAGAGTGGCTTCCATGCATGCGAGTGGAAGAAAGCACAACCCAAGCTCTCCAAATACAAGAACATTTCACAGGATATCTCAGACGAGTAAACTGCATGGCCAAACAAACTGAGACGTGAAGAGGGAAGCAGCTTGACATGGCAGGCTTACCAGAGAGGCGGAGAGTCCGAGCAGGGAGGAGGAGGAGGAAGGACAAGGAAGACTGCCAGTAACGAGGAGCAGTAAGTAATATAAAGGGGACGTTAGCTTTCCATAGATAGGGTTGGAATGTTGGGTGGAGGAGAATTGGCAGTCGCACTTTGGGGACGGCAGAAGGCCACTGCATGATGATGCATTAGATAAGGCTCCAAATCCTTCCACATTTATTGGAATTGACTGGACACATTGATCACATCAAATTTCCAATCATTGGTTGAATCAAATCGATGTATCAAACGGTCACACTGCAGATTTAATATCTGTATAGCACAAAACAATTTCCTAATTAAGTTTAAATACATGCATATTTTAAAATTATAATTATTTTAATTAGTAAATCAAATCCGATCGATCGACCGATCATATCTAAATTTTATATCTATGACTGATGAAACAACAACTCACAGAAAAGGAAAGAAAAGTATGTAGATTTGTTTACCCAATTTAAGCACACGCTGACTAAAATTGTGGCTAAGTTGAGTTGCAGCATTCAATTATCTATCCTTTTGATAGAAGATGGATCAGTGGCACATGAAATGTAAAGTTGGGTCAAACAAATCCTGATTCAAGATAAAACTCATGAGGAACAAATATAACATTACAACAAAAATGAATATTTGTTTCAGAATACAAAATAACCTCTACATCACAAATCCTCAGTACACAAGAAGAAATGACCTACGTATAAAATTTACAGGTAGCAAAGGTTAAAAACAGGTCCAAAAAATAAAGCCAAGCACTCGAATTAAAGAGCACAACTAGAAATTGGTTATTGACCATTTGATAAAAGATCACAATTTGAAGTGACATACACCACGAATCAAGTTCAACTGTGATAATATATAATATATACATGTGTATTCTGCAACTTTCCTGCTTCTCACATATGGCAGACACAAACATAAATATATTTCCAGAGTCTGGTAGGTGTTACTGTGGTACAATCTTTTTAACATGCAGATTTATGGCTTAGTAGAATTCACGGTCGGGCAAGATCAAAGGAGCAACCAGAGTCCAGATATATAGGGCAGCAGTAGCCCACTCGGTGCAGATCCGCACCCATACCGATGTCCATCCGACATCAATCAGCTCTGAGCTTTCAGAGATTGAACCACTCCATCCGGTGAGAAGCATGGCTGAGTACATACTGGCTAGGGCAAAGATAAGGTGGAAGAACGTGTATGAATAGCTAACTGGCCGTGCTTCATTTTCTTTCTTTTCTGGTTTTCCTGATTCTGCATCACCAGCTTCGAGCAGTGGACTTCTCGAACCTACAAGATAATCAGTGTTGACGGGAAGTGGTAAAATTGGAAAAGCTAATAAGTGAAAGCATAAGCTACATATAGTGCAAGGTGCTGAATTGCCTCTCATAGAAAGAATTTTGGTAGGCATCAACATCTACTCGAATCCTTAAAGAAGAAAAAAAACATAATATAATTATGGTTACAATGATGAATCTTGTTTAATGAGAACCATTAAAATTTTCTGTATCTGGAACCAACATAAATTCCGCTCCAGAGACAATGTCATTATTATGGATAGAATGCTAAATATAAATGTAGTGAACAGAAAAGATGTTGAGTTTAATCGGTACCTGATTTTGGAGAAGATGGTGGTGATAGAAAAGTAGTAGACGATCCTGCCCGAACAGCAGAATAGACAACAGAGAGAACTGTTGTGAGCATTCCGAGAACCAGCGTACCAGTGGAAACTTGTTTCACATGATTATGAAGACCATTGCATGCATAGTCTCTCGGCTCACTCGAAAGACCACTGTAGCATAGGTATGCACAATAAATTGAGATTACAGAGGAAGGCAAGAGGCTCCCGTTCACCTATGCAAGTGGAAAAGTTAATCACAAAATAATGATGTAGGGTACTTCTTAAAATTATAAGAATGACGAATAAAAATATATATTTTTTCCGTTGCAGCACATGCATCCAAGATGTTATATGGAAAAAAAGTGGCTCATTCCTTAAATTAACAGTCACATAGAGCATATATAACTAACTTCCTTCACCCATATATCTGTCCCAATGATTTTGAGTCTAGCATCCACAGCTACTGCTTAGGATTTTCCATCCTTGGCCGAGTAAGGTCCAGCTCAAACACCAAATGTGAGCCCAACATGGTCAAATTCATAAGTTGAAACTTGGTCCCAGTCTAGCACTCAAACGAGTTACAAAACCAGTTAAAACCACACCCAATTGTGTTAAAATTTTACCACAACCAACAAAATAAGGTCGCTTAATTCTTTTGTAGCCCTAGCCTCTTTTGCTCTTCACAAGCAAGCAATCCAAGACAAGCCACAGCAATGCTAACTACAACATCACCAATACATGGAGTGACCTGCCATTGATGACCCTCTCTTTTGCTCTCGACCTTTCATAACATGATCTCAACACATGCCAATTGCAAATAATCGTGCCTTCTGCTGTGACTGCTACCACTGCACTTCAGTATCAACGTTAGCTGGCCAATTGTTGGTTCCAAAGCCACTTCAACCCTCCTCCCACATGGGTTGCCAATCTGAGTTTCTCTTGCAAAGTCCAGGGTTTTCTTTACTACCTTATGATCTACAGATTCAAGAGTTCCTGACTTGGTTAGGATGGGTTGGATGGAGTTGTAATCACGGATTGGAATCAGAACAAAATGTTGTTGCCATGCTACTTTATCTTGATTCAGTCTTTTGTGGTGTCTCAAATAACCATTAACAAGACATGTCAAACTATATGCATGCCTGATGCAAGGCATATTATTGTCGATGATCTTTAAGCTTGAGATGTGCTGGTTGATATGCTTGGATGAGAGAGCATTTGCAGGTGTCTCAAATAACCATTAACAAGACATGTCAAACTATATGCACGCCTGATGTAAGGCATATTATTGTCGACGATCTTTAAGCTTGAGATGTGCTGGTCGATATACCTGGATGGGAGAGCATTTGCACCTATGACCAATGCTACATGAGATGCCTGGATTATAACACATCATGAGCAGAGGGAGGTCATGCTATGCTTAACTAAGATAGTAGATCATGCAGGTCATTACAGACATCAGATTACACCATGGGATACCTAGGGCAGATGGAGCAAGAACAGTAACCATATGGCAGCAACAGTTTTATTTTTCATATGACTCATCCATCAGTACCGCATAGGCGAATAGATGTTTGGATACACTGGATCATAGCCAATGTATTTGTCATACCTAAGGCACTTTTAGCAATGGGCACGTTGTGTTCATGATGTAATCCATGTGTTTCACCACATAATTTCACTTGGTGTACTTGTCTATTTCTTTTACTTCTTGTTGCTAATTGGAACCATGTCATTGATGTTCTGACTGAAGTATAGAAGATTTTCTTCGCTTTATTTCATAATGTCAAATATTTCTGAATTTTTTCCATGTACTGCCAGAACCTTTTTAGGTGTCATGGTCAAACAACTACCCAAATCCAAATACAAAACATTGAAACATGGTGGATGGTATGGGTAGGAAAGACAAAAGAGAAGATCCCAAAAAGATACCCAAGTATCATGATGGAATTAGCCAATTTCTCTCTGCTCCAAAAATCAAAAAAATCCCTGAAAGAGCCATCAAAATTCATAGGCTATCTTCTTAAGTGGGACTCCAGTGCACTAACTAATAGTCACAGCCAAATGTCTGGAAAAAGCCGATTAAGAAATGTATTCCATGGCATCTAAGATCACGGTGATTGGGATTCCTTGGGGACACCATATGGTCCTCCAACAGTATAAAGTTTTGTTTAAGATATAAACAATTTTTGTATTTCTTATTAAAGAAAATTAATGGACTGCACAAATGTGTATAATGCATACATGATAAAACTACTAACAAAACTCAGATATTACAAGCCAATATGATGATCATGGAAATCAAAAAGATTAATGAAAATTTTGATTTAGATAAATGCACATTAATGCCGACCTCATAAAAAATTTAGCAATATAAATACCTGAGGGTGTAGTGCAACAATAGCAAAGACAAAAGCAAGAATCATTGTCATGACGATAAAGAAAACATTGAGACCACAATCATGACCAGAGGGGTTGAACCACATGAAGAGCACTCCCGAGAATGCATATGTTGCTAGGTAGCACACTACTGTTATAGACAGCAAAGCAACATACCTGCATGGTTAAATTAAGACGTTGACAAATTAAAGAAATGCTGTAATACTAGTTCCAAACAGTTGCAAGTAGCAGAGTTACAAACTTGCCATTTCTGCTCATCTTTCTCGACCCATGCATCATTCCATGTGTGCGTAAAATCGAGAAGTATGACCACTTGAACCAAAAGAAAAAAACCAGATCCAAATTTTGACAATGTTTCTGCAGATAACAAAAATAGGGATGAGGAAATTACTGTTTGAGCTGAAGCTCCATGTCCATGGAGACACGTTAGCTTGTTGGTAAAAGAATGAATATCAACATATGAAGGATTAACATCAGATATTTAAAATAACAAACTTATACTAGAAGAATAAGATAATTAGATTATTATGAAGTAAAAAACTACTAATGAAATCATGTTACAGTGTTCTACTTATACAAAGAGATGCATGTGCATGGACAAATATATATTATACATCTATGTGAACAAATAGGTCATCAACTAGGTACTTCCCATGAAAATGCAGGTGAAAGTATAAATAATACTATCACGAAGGATTGTCCTATCCCAAGGACATGCAAGAAAAAATTTTCGTTGTGCTTGGCTACCATGCCAGCTGTATGATCATCAGAAGGCATATAGCAGTGGAAAGAAACCATTGTGGTCTTATGCTCTTATTGTAAAAAGTGTGGTCTTAATGTTCTCATTGCAAAGATTTTCACAATGAGAAAAACAGCTCTATGATAACAGGGACCATGAAGAAAAATACAATCTGTCCTTTTGAAACAAGTTTGTATTATGAGTCAATAGGCTGTCGGCTAGTTTAGGAGAATTCCTATGAGAGCAAGAGAGAAGAATAAGCAGGATGAGAATAAAAAAATCATGGTGAGCAGTTGACACAAAGTTTAGCACCAGTCTCACTCATTTTTCTAAGAATTAGTAAGAGAAGAATAAGCAGGATGAGAATAAAAAAAAAATCATGGTGAGCAGCTGACATAAAGTTTAGCACCAGTCTCACTCATTTTTCTAAGAATTAGTAACCTTGTTAACTTTTTAATAACCAAGCAATCCAGAAAGTTGAAGTCCTTTCTAGTATTCTGGACAGAATCTTGAAGCTAGATGCATTTAGCTTACAGATAATCTTTGGTTGAAAAAAATGAATTAAGAGAGAGTGGAAGCATGTTGTAGATCACAAGTGTACAAGTCAGAGTATGACCATCAAAAAGACGAGAATGGTTGTTTCAGAACAGGTGTAAACTTGGGTTTGTCATCAACTACAAAAGGATTGAACTTCCAACTTGTTGTCATAGGGGACCTCACAGCATATTGTGGCATGATGGTTGACTTTTAGTAAGTTTTTCAGATTAACACATCAAAAGACATAGTAGCAGACAGTATGCTGTCTTTCCTAGAGACAACAAATTCCTTCATAATATGTAGTTATTCATCTATTTAATTAAAGCAATATATCAAGGAAGGTCTACGGTTTCAATCACAAAGTCCAATTAATGGAATTAAGCATAATAGAACAGAATATCATGAACATCTGACAGTTACATATACATTTCCAGTAATCCAGTGAGTGCATACTAAAATCAGAACTTGAGTGGAATGCTCACTATCTTGCTGAAAATGAAGGGCCTAAGGCAGAAATTCGACTAGATGTTTATGCTAGCACAAATGACCACAAAATTAAGGAGCATGCATGACATAAACAAATTTATCAGCAAACATGAAGTCACTGCCATAATGATGGACAGCTAAACACAAAAAAAAACTCATGACAAGGACAAAAAATCAAAAAGTTTCACCGATTACCATAGATTGTAATGACTATGTTTGGAAGGAAAAACATAAGAACAATGAGCAGTGCCCAGATAATAATTTTCACGATCCATCCACCATGGTGCCATGAATCTCGTTTGTCATTCTGGTCCTTGACACCAATCATAAGCAGAGCAAATATTGCAAAGAACAAGAAATTCCCTAGACTGACACGAAGGACAGCATTGGTCTGAAACCATTCTTTTGGTGGGGCATGGGTGAAAGTATTTATCCCTGCATAAAAAGGAAGAGTTTAAGTATCTAATTTGACAATAACTCATTCAGAAAAATCAATTGTTGTACATAATCTTACAAGGTATGCAATTGATGATATAAAGATAAAGTCTGAACTGTTCTTTTAACATGGGAAATAATCTCAGCAACTACTAGAAAAAAAAAATCAGACAAGCAATTAAATAAACTCTCCAATCATACCACAAGTGTGGTTAGATTATAATTGTATCATACCAGAAAGGGATTACTAAATGAAAATGTAGCCCATCAATTAACTAGCTATCTGTACCTCTCTTTCTCCTTGATAGTTGATAGCGTTTAAGAGATTCCAGAAAATGTAGCCCATCAATTAACTAGTGGGGACTGATATCCAAAATTTCTTCATAAAAATAACTGTTGCAACAATTCTGCATATTCTAAGGGCTTATTAGTATGACCACATTATTGCTAGCAAAAGAGTAGAAATAGCAAAAATCTCTTATAAATCCCTAGAAATTCAACCAAGTAATAAGATTTGCTCTCTAGGTTCTTCATCACCTATAATCATCAGCTTCTACTCCTGGATTATGATGAGGCACCGTCAATTAACAAACTGCTAATCCTCCATCCTTATATTCAAATCATTTGATAGAATTTAAGAAATGAAAAAGAATCTCAGCCAAACAAAACCAAATAGTTCCTTCTTAGGTTCAGGCAAAATAGCAAACAAACAAACAGATGATTATTATTAATATCTCAGAATTTGTCTCTAGCTCCAGTGCCGTAATGAGAAACTTGCAAATTTCCTTGTCCCAATTAGGCTGGCTCCAAATGCTTCCATGTCAATTTTGTATTTTCTACATTATAAAGCCCTAGTTTTTGATTCACCAATTTTTGTTTCAAGTAGAACTTAAGAAAACCAATAAAAACTCGTAGTTTGCTTGTCAAAGCCTGCTCTTAGCCAAGCCTAATTGATAAGCTGCCTGTGACTGATCTATACTGAATCACCAAAGAGTAACCACTCTTATGAACAAAAATTAGGAAAGAATACCAAGTAAAACTAAACACGAAAACAAAAGATCACTGTTATTGTCTTCTTTCGTGGATGGTATTAGTTAGCCGGTTCTTCATCAATCCCAACTTATCTGTAATATGAAACATATATATTTTAAAACCTACTTCATATTGGGATCAGATTCTATAAAATACCCAAATGGAGCAGCAAAGCTACATGGTGGTCACTGACCAAGGAGGCTATGGTGTCCCTTGACCTGACAAATGACACCCAACTTCCTGACCAATGATTGTTTAAACCAATTTTCCAAATATTCATAAATTTTACTCAGCATCACTCAAAACTGAACTTTTAAGTGATACATTGCTGTCAAATATATGAAAATGATTTGTATTTAGTACATCCACCATAAGAGTTTTCATGATCTGCAGCATCAGAATTCCTAAAAAGGATGTTATATCCACATATGCATATAGATGAAAATTTTACTGAGTTGCTTTTCAATTCTATTATCCATCATGTAGACTTAGGGGTTACAAATAATGGTTTATACATTTAAAGTTATAAACTTATAATTACATCATTTTTAATTAAAACAACTAAACACATGGTTGATAATTTCTCGTTGTCCTCCCTTAGGGATGTTTCCTCGTTTTGCCCTTAATCATAGGATAATTCTCGGATAAGTGATTGACACTTTTGATAAATATTCCTCCCTCAAGGATCATGAAAACTTTTATAAAAACTGTCATGATATTAAGTTCAAACTACACACAAATTCTTCATAAAATATTGACCTTTGAATAATGAATAAGATGGATGTTTAGCTTATAATTATTGCACTAATATCTTATGAAGTACTAGAGAAAGATGAATAGACATAGACCATAATTTTGTTTGTCTCAGCCAAAACAATCTTTTATTTCTTTTTCATATGCATTTGAGCACTTCTTATAAAAAATAGCTTGTTGATTTTCTTCTCATACAAAACTAACGTATATTCATACATGTAATATCCTCAACACAGAACAATTTATTTCCATATCCCTGCCAAATCCTATACTACCTCAGTTGTTTTCATATTCACTTTGTTGCATTTATATCAATATTTATATTTAGACTTTATACGTTTTGGGGCAAGCCACTTTTAGATGTTACTGGGTGAGACAAATGATTATCATTTGGACATCAAGCCATTGAATAATTAAATAATAAATCAAAAAGGACTACTAATAAGGAATCAAGTGCCCTCCAGTGTACCAATCGATTGCTGGATGACAGGATTATTGCATCACAATGTGTTATTTGTGACTGACCTATACTCACATCAAATCTTTTATCAATAAGATATTAATTGGAAGAATATCATGAGTCAAAACAATGTCCAATAACATCCACACATGATCAGCTAATGTTGTCCAGCTTGAAGTGTTGTAATCATCTCTTCCTACTGTGAGTATAAGAAGTTGCATCGCATTCTTGCCCTAATGAATTCTATTGCCTAATGGCACCTAAAAGGGCAAGATAATTAACATCAAGATCATGAAAATCTTGTACTTTCTTCAGACTAAGCTCAAAAGTCTGGCAGTCCAATTCGACTAATCCCTCAGAAAGCAACCACTTTAGACCTTCCAACTTGCAGTACTGTGATAATCCCCTTCCTCCTGTGAGTATAAGAAGCTGGCTAACATGCTTGCCCTAATATTTTCATTTGCAAGGAGACATGGTAAAAAAAATTTTTGGTAAACATTGGCTCTTTAAAAGGAGATCATTAACATCAAGATCATGAAAATCTTATACTTCACCAAGAACACGATCTAAAGTCTGGCGATCTAATTCGACTAATCCGTGATAAAGCCACCACCTTTAGCCTTCAAACTGCATGTTTGTTGCCTGGAAACACATGGACAAGTATCATTCCCCTCGTTAAACATAAGAATCTTCTCCAGACAACCAAGACGCCTAAGACACTTGGTTCCTCAATTCTGAACAAATCATGGTCTGATTTGACATGGCAAACGCGATTACCTACTTCGTTTTTTCATCCCTCGCAAGTAAAAGCCCGATTGACGCATGCCACAAGACGAGTGCAATTATCACCAACAAACAACCATTAATCGCGAGAAAAATGAGTTTTGGTGGGAAGAATCGTTCGCTTAATGTGATAGGAAAGAAGGACACGAGAGAGGGCTTTGTGCGTGTGTCAAACCTACATGGGATCTTCTCGAGAAGGGGGGCGGCGACCTCGCGGAGGATCCAGGAGATTATGAGGGAAAGGGCGAAGAGGCCGCAGTAGCCGAGGCGGGCGGAACGGCGGGAGATACCGGCAGCGACGGAGGTGCAGAGCCCGCAGGTGCAGGTCGCGCAACAGGACGCCAGACACGATGCAGCCCACATGGTGGCGATCAATCGATCGATCGATCTCTCTCCTCTGCTCCCTTCTCTTCGTTGGTTACCTCTAGAAGCTTTGGGATCTTATCGCACACGGTACCGAACTAACACGCCAAATAGGCATCAGTCGTGGCGATGCAGCTCAACCCAGTCATCCGCCAGTCAAACTATATTCTCCTGCATACGCGTATTGCGGAGATTCCATACAAAAGGCTTATTGCTCTCTTTGTACACATTTTTTATCTCACTAAATTTCGATATTAATTTTTATATTTATATAAATAAGGAAATTTTACAAAAAAAACTTCTTTTTTTTGTTTTCCCGATAAACGTCCCCTTAACAACGTTTTTTTTACCTAAAATTAAGAATATTCTTTTTTTCTCTCTTTTTTTCTATGGATCGATCCAATTATAATATTTCTATACTATATAATAATATTTTTAGCAATCTTTAAAAGAATAAAAAAAAATATAAATTTTTAAAAATTATATTTATCGTGTAAAAATATTGTGATTGAATCAATTGACTCAATAGATCTGTTCATAGGAAAAAGGAAAAATAAAAGGAAAAAAGGGAAGATGACCAAGATATTTAGGTATTAGGTAAAAAAATGCTAGAAAATTATAAAAATGTGGGGTCAAAAATAAGAATATATATATATATATATATATATATATATATATATATATATATATATATATATATCATCTCCATGCCTTTGCTGATGCTGATTGGGTAGAGTTTTGATGACATAATATATATATTGGGGTATATTTTTTTTCTTGGACCTAATCCAATCAATTGGAGTTTCAAGAAGCAAATGATAGTTGCACGTTCTACACCGAAGCTGAATACCGTGTCATTGCCACCGTTGTTGCAGAACTTAATTGGGTCATGAATCTCCTCAAGGAAGGAATCAACATCAACTCTACTCTTACAATATATTATGATAATGTCGGAGCCACTTATCTATGCGCTAATCCGATATTCCACTCATGCATGAAACACATCGCCATCATATGTCTTGTAAATCGTTTTCATCACATCAGTCCAATCGGCATCCTGATAGAAGCATCGTCTTGCGATGGCATGATAACAGTCAATGTGATAATAACCTCAACAACAACCGAGATCTCCGTAACTACATGATGAGATATATATATATATAATATAAAATATATGATGACGAATTCCTTTGGGAAACAAAAAAAACCCTTCTATTCTCTTATTTCCACCAATAAATCAGTTTAATTTAAGACATCTCTTTACAGCAACATTCTTCCACGAAGAGAGCTCTGCACTTATTCCATGGCTTCTTGGTCAGCTCATCCACCGCTGCAAGTGCTCACGTTCTCAACCTATAACGTTGCAGCATTAGCAGTGGCATCGAGCTCATTATTCTGGTTCTTGGAGGCCAAAAAGCTTCTTGTGATGGCCGCGCCGGGCTCCCCCACCACCTCCTCCCACAGCTCCTCCTCCTCCCCCCGCCCTCGCCTTTGGAAGAACTCGGTGGCATCGATTCGGTGCACGTCCCACCCCATCGCGCAGAAGCGCCGGATCTTCTGCAGCTGACAGCACGCCAGCCTGCAAGTGTTGGCCTTGATCGCGTCCACGGCGGCCTCCAGCATCCGCGCTTTCACCTCCCCGTTGCCTGCCGAGTCCTCCGAGCGGAAGTAGCCGTCCATCTCCGACACGCCGATCGATCTCCAAATTCCTCTCGAGTAGTCCCCGTCCGGTCGGAACGCCGCCCGTGCCTCCTTCACCAGCCCTTGCTCCACCATCTTGTCCACCCGCGACGACACGAACTCGTGGAGCACCGGCAGCTCGACGTCCACCCACAGGAAGCAGCAGTCGTAGCGGGACCGGAACTCGCCGCCCGCCCCCTCGACCAGCTCCTCGATGTACGAGTTGGACCCGCCGGCGACGATGGGGAGGCCGCCGCGGCCGAGGATCGACTCCACCGCGCGCGTGGCCTCGCGGCGGAAGTCCGAAGCGGTGAAGTCCGCCTCCGGGTGCACTACCCCAAGAAGGTGGTGGGGGACGCCACCGGACTCCTCCTCGGTCACCTTGTTGGTGATCACGCCGAGGCCGTCGTACACCTGCATCTTGTCGGAGTTGACGACTTCCCCACGGAAGCTCTTGGCGAGAGCGATGGCCAGCTTGGACTTGCCGCTCCCAGTCGTGCCAAGGATGAAGACGACCTTGTCCTTGTACACCATGCGTGCAACTGCGGGGACATCAACGAGGGGAGGAAGCAGCCTGCATGGTACCGAAGGAACCCTCGGAAACCAAAACTGGATGAGGAAGAGAGGGGAAGAAGGCATCCGAAAGAAAGAAGAACAGCGATCCGCTTTGCAAGATCGAAGCATGGAGTTCCAACGCTGCTCTCTGTCAAGACATGCATGCAAACTAAGAAGCACTGAACTGAAACTGTGATGAGCCATTATAAATAGATGTTGCAGTGCAGCTGCTGCTTCCATGGCAAATCTTTAGTGATCAATCTAGTTCCACGCAAATTACCTTAGAACAAGAGAAGAAAAGGGATGTCCAACTGGGTTGGCTCCAGCACTCCTGATCTGCTCTGTATCTGTTTATGTCAGCAAAAAAGATAGAGAACACGATTCGGCATTTCTGCAATGGTTATTTATCACACTCAAACCTGGATCTCAAAGTATCTTATAGCAGGAGAATGTAGCATATCTAGCAAGAACAATTATAGAGGCTCGTGTGCTTTAAACTACAGGAAGAGAAGATGTCAGATTTTGCATATAGTACAACACCATAACATCTTATTATCATAACTTCATTACATTATCTTCAACATGATGTTATCCGAATGAGAAGGTCATAGATGAGTAGTGTAAATATACATAATAAATGTATGGGTGATATCCTACATGATCTACCAAATCAAAGACATGCATCCCTCTAACGCTTTGGATTTGGCAGACAAAACTACTAAGATATATAGCAAACACCTACTGTGATATTTTGAGACTAATTTCCACTAGACAACTGTGCAAGAGATGCAACCCACGAAATGCCAATGCGCTTATCGAGGAAGACGAGTTCCTGCTCTTGAGAGTGAGAATAAATGAAAGGCTTTTGGATACTGTGCACAGGTATGCATGGGAATCCTATGTCCTTATCATGCATATTAGTAGAAAATGCTCCAACCGAGATCGAACTCTTACAGAGTTGCTTTATTTTTTTTTGTCGATAAATATTAAAAGAAAACCAATGAGAGGATTACAATTCATTGAGTGTGAAATTTCAAGGAGTTATGGAAATTTATGGAGGTTTGATTTATGATAAAGAAAAGAGAGAAAAAGAAATATATATTTTTAAAAAAATATATTTTATATTTTTTCAAAAGATATCCATTTTTATTTTTTCCTAACTAGTATTTCTAATTTATAAAATATCTAAAATATTCTTCACAAATTTTTTCGTTAAATTTTTTTTGCCTTTTTTAACCAGTTTTCAACTACAACATTATTTTCATTTGGTTCATTTATAATGTTTTTCATAAACGTTTTTTTATATATTATTATAATATTATATTTTTAAGATTTTAATTAATTTAATTAAGGTTGGGAGTACATTTAGATTGAGTTAGTCTCACAGTCTTTTTATTATGGTAATAGGTGAAAAAAATTTTAAGAGATGATTTATTTATTTTCTAAATCAAGAGTAATATATAAAAAGTTAAACTAAAAAATAATAATTAAGAAAAAACTTAAAATGCAAATATTTAATTAAAGATTAAATGTGTAAAATATATAAAATTTATTATTTTATATTTATCTATATCATAATATTCTATCAATATCTACCACCTTCGTTGTAGGATTCAAGGGTCACCACACCCCGGCTTCCCTATGCTTTGAGATTACAACTATCTCACCATCTTGCTACGTGGCTTCTTTTCCTTCTCCCTGTGACCATCCCATCTCTTCGTTCTTTCGTTCGACCCCGGAAAAGTAAAACGCAAGATCAGATTATTTACAGAAACACCCCCCTACCGGTCTTCTCCCAACCTTCTTCCTCTTGTCTTCTCTTCTTCCGTTCTCCCCGTTCTTCTTTAACTCTCCCCATCGATAAGCAAGAAGAATCTCCATCGATTAGCAAGAAGAAAGAAGGAATAAAGAAGAAGAAGAAGCATGGGCCAATCATCAAGCAATTCGAGAAGAAACGACTACCACCGTCAAAATCCCTCGTTCTCCTACTCCTCTCCTCCTCCTGGTCCGAACCAGTCCGCTACTTCTTCCTCTCATCTCCCGATATCTCCGCCGCTTCCACCGCCATCGCAGCCGCCGCCGCCTCGCTCCAACTATAGCACGCCCTACCCGATGCCTTCGCCTCCTAACCCTAGCACTTCTTATTACCACCAATCCAGCCCTTGGACGTGCCGGCCTCAGCACCCACAGCACTATGGCCCCGGTCGGACCGGTGGTTGGTGGATGCCACCGCCTCCGCCGCCGCCGATCCACTCTCCCGGGATGGCTGGTCAGCCGCCGGCGCTGCCGCCGCCACCGTTCGTCGAGCAGACCAAGACGGTGAAGAACGATGTCAACGTGCATAAGGATTCGATACGGCTGGTGCCTGATGAGCAGAACCCCGATGATCATCTGGTCTCTTTCACCTTTGACGCCATGGTCGATGGGAGGTATCTAATTCTCCTCGCCATTTTCTTGCTAATGCTTCTGTTTTTATTGAATTCACAGTTTGTTCAGTAGAAGATCATCGATAAGTGTTGATTTTGGTATGATGAAATTGAATTCGCAGTTTCAATGCTATTACTATTCCCTGTCTCTTGTGAGTTTTATCCTGACGAAATGCATCAAGTTTTTTAGCTAAGGCGTTATCTTTGGGTTTTCTGAACCATTCTTTCAATGCATTGAATACTTTCATCATTGTCGCTGGGTCACTGTTTTGATATCATCAAACAAGGAAACTTGATCTGGTGATTGACAATTTGGGAGTAACTATAACTTTATTCTGTTGTTCAATGGTTCACCTTATTTTTCTTTTTTTGGTTTTCGAATGGTAATGTCAAGTACCCATTAAAAAGACTGAGATTATTATGTAGTTCCACTCGTCAAAAACATCAAAGCATAGAAAGATTTAGATCAATAGATATCTCAGTAGACTACGGAAATGGTTTCTCTGGTCGCTTCATCTGTTTCAGTAACTGATTCTTCAGCATTATGTGCTGCATATGAACAGACTATTCTTAAATGCTCAGGCTACTTTATGTAATATTTGGGCTTAATTCAATCAGTTTGTGACTTGCCAATTTCAACAGTTTTTCCTGGAACATAAAACAGGTAAGTAACCTGAACAAAAGTGTATGTTAGCTACACAAGATTAATTCTTTATACATTTCTCTCCTGTAGCTCATTACAGCATGCCAACTACAACCATTTCTACTTAATTTTTCTCTTTGAATTTCCTAAAGTTTTAAATTTCTTTTGATTAACGATTTAAGTTAACTGCTGATTATAATCTAGATATATTGGATTATGCTATGCTGTAACTTTTGCCTCCATCATTATTCTTCTCTTTGTCTGCCCTTTAGTACATTCAGGCAGTTGCAAATAGTAGTTCTAAATCTTCAACTGAAGAAGGAAATTGCAGGCTGGTATATCTTTTATAAAAAATTGTAACCCCTGATAACTTGCTCAACAACATGGTACATTGTTTACCTAATATGATACCATTCATCTTAGCTCGTAAACTCAAATTGCCCATTTTGAGTTTTGTAATCATGGAGAGTGTTGATGCTCTTGTTTGCAAAATCCTTTTAGTATGGTCCAGTGACTGGTTTTCCCTATAGATGAAAAATGAAGTTATATAAAGATCTTGTCATCTAACTGAGTGCTTTGAAAAATAATGTAAGCATGATCTTCAGTTATGTTTTTTATATTGTTTTCTAGATTCTGCTGTCCCAACTTATTTCTCCATCTTTGTGCCTCCTGCATTCAGAAAAGTTATAGCATTTTCATTAGTGTTGATCATAGAAAAGTGTGTCTGTTATTGATCTGTTTATCCTTAGAGTGCACTTCCTTGTAAAAAACCAATTTACACTTCATCTGTATTGGTCTTCATTTAACCTAAAATACTAAATTACTGGCATAACTATGCAAATATAATTGATCAGGATTGGTCAATTTGCATTAAAATCTATTTGACGAACCTCCTCAAATTTTGTTATTTGGGATTTTGACAATGTTCTCACTTAAAATAAGATACATGTCGTAACACATATATTGGACATATGCTGCTTCAGTAGTGATGTTTAGTGATAACAGGTCTATGTTGTTTGGCACTTATGCTGTTATCATCTATTGGATCAAATCATGCACTCCATAGCTGACACTATTCCTTTCCATGTGTTTCTTTCTTTTCTCAAACTTTTCCCTTTTGTCCACTCTGTATTTGTTTGTCTTCTTCCCCTCCATTTTCTTCTCCTCCTCCCCTCCTCTTTGGTGCAACATCAGCATACCAGGTGTCGGGACGCCACTATGTATAGGACTTACGCTGGTCTAGTCAGGGACCAGCACAGGTCTTGTACCAAAACTTGACACATTGTTGTAATGAACCAACTACTAGGGGTCAGCTATAGCGATCATACCTGTCATCGAACTTTTTATCTTTAATCACAAATTTAACTGTGAAATTATGCTACCATAAATTAGAAACTGTTCTGTTACAATTAAGACACATTTACTTGCAAACAGTATCGTAAGATTCTATTCACTCAACTTATGTGCTCATCTCCCATCTAATTATTTCTGACTATAATATAAGTTTGTTACTGTTTGAACAATTTTTTGATTTTGCACAAAAGGTTTAAAGTTGACTTTGATAACAGTGTTACAATTTATTACTTCGCCAAGGAAGGGGCCAATGCCACTATCTCTTCTATATATGTGGATATATACACACCTAAAGGAATAACCTTTCTTAAGGGACTTGGACAGACATTCATCCAACCTTCAGGATCTGGTATTGACTTGGGATTCTTCGATTTGGATGAGCTCTCAAAGCCATTAGAAGGTGATGTCTTCCCTTTGGTAATATATGCCAAATCTTGCCGACCATCCCCATCCAAAGATGTTCATGGTATCCAATCTTCAAGTCCTGCTCATGCGCAGATCACTCAAGCTGTCATAGAGAAGAGTGATGATGGGAATTTTAAAGTCAAGGTAGTAAAGCAGATATTGTGGGTTGAAGACGAACGATATGAACTACAAGAAATCTTCGGCCTGAGCCCAGTTGAAGCAAAAATTAGTGGTGGAGATGATGATGATATGGGAAAAGAATGCGTAATCTGTCTGTCAGAACCAAGAGATACCACTGTACTTCCTTGTCGGCACATGGTTAGTCCTCAACAAGCTTTCATTTGTTTCGTTACTAATATTGTTACAAGATGAAACTGACTAGTAAATGTGGTTATGATGGTCCCTCACCTTTTGTGTTATTGTTGGTTAACTGATTGTTTATGTCACTTTCAGTGCATGTGTGGTGAGTGCGCTAAAGCATTAAGGCTGCAATCAAATAAATGTCCTATATGCCGTCAACCTGTTGAACAATTGATGGAGATTAAGGTCAATACCGCTGACCCATGATAGACTTCAAGGTTTCTTGGTATGTTAGGTTTTGCAAAAAAATTTTCTTAGTGTGTGTGTATCTGTTTTGAATAAAGTTGGTGACTTTCATGTACATTGATATATGTATACAGCTTCATATTGCAATGTTGAAAGTTGAAAGTATATTAATCTTTTATCACAATATCTGTGTACCCATGTCAGTTGAGTCAGCTGTCTGTGATTGTGTTGAATCTTGTCCAGTTTGGTTATATTGCACTGTTGTTGTTCAACAGTTAAAATATTGAATTCCTCTGTTGTTATGATCTGCATGTTGTAGTGGCTTCATACATATATTTTGTTGGTTTGATATTAAAATTTCATGGTGGTTGTTATAGACTCTCCAGGTACTGTATATTGATCTTGCCCTACAACAGTGCTATCAACAATTACAAAGAACATGTCTGAACAAAATTTGCATGACTGTTAACAATCTAGATGGTGTTTCTGTGCAAAAAAAAGAAAAAAAGTTGCAAAATAGAAATTGTGGGAGCATCCTTAACTTGTTCTGTTATACAAGTTGGTTGTAGTTAGTATTGTTAATATTTGTGATCCTCAGGTTGTTCAAATGATTTAATTTTAAAACATGGTTCATGTTTCAACATCATTCATAGAATTTATTAATTAAATTTCAATTGGTAGGTAATTGCCTTTAGTTCAGTTGGAACATGAAGAAATTCAACTCAGGTTGAAGACGGCACACAAACACTAAAATAACTGGGGCATCATTCCTGGTTGATTCTTAAATTGCTTTCAGAAGACTTCCTGATACAAGCTATTTGAGTTATCATAAATTTCCAGCCTAAATTCCACTTTGAAGCATATATCATAGTAAGAAGTGTGAATATTTACTGATTATTTGTGAGCAGCTTTCTTGCACTTGCATGTGCAACATCTTCAGTAAGGACTGGTCTACACATGTAGTGATCCTTATGTAAATGAGGTATGAATTTACGCCCATATTTTTGACCAATGTGCAGAATGTCTGCATTTGTTGATGCAATGTATGCCTTATGTATGATTTCAAACAAGCCTGCAGGTTGCACTTGGTTGCTTGTGATTTTAATTTTCTGTAATTGCAGTTGCAGCACATCTGCAAATCTAGGTTTTGCACATGCATTGAGAGTGAGTTGTTTGCCTTTTGCCTTTTAAATAGTTACAACATGCTACAGATTTTATTTGGTGGCTGCAGATGTAACCTGCACATCCAAAAACTATTTTTGGTTGCTTAGAAATGCGTTTGTGACTACTCTAGGGAGCCCCTCCCTGCATTATATCAGCTCCTATCTGCAACAAGTTAAATTGCAGCTTTTGATTTAGGTTATAATTTTAACTAGACAGACTCAATTTGCAGAATAGCAAACAGGTGTGTTTCAGTTGTCGTCTACTACAGCTGGGCATTTGATCTGAGAGACTACTCTTCTTATTCTACTTTCACTTGCATTTTATTTTGAATCGTCTGACTTAATTTGATCTTTCTGTGAAAAGATTCAGATGGCAGTGATGTTTGCGTGGCTCGGACAATAACCATCTCAATCTCTGGTATGTCTCTTCTCTCCAGTCTTCTTTTAGAACTTTGGTTCAGCAGTTATGGCTGTTTGTCGATTGACATACAGGGGTCCACAGGCAAGGCAGAGTGATCAGCAATCCAGCAGCAGGGCTGCAGAAGGACTTTAACAAGGTCTCTTCTGTCCACATCAATGCATGACAAAAATCTTCCTGATGAATCTTTCGATGCATCAAAGTGATTTGTTCAACCAGATTTTGCAGGTTAGCTGAATCAGCTCGGTTTTATCCAGCCACCTATTTTTTCTCTTCAAATTGAATGTTGTGGTCTCAACATAATTATATATATTGATACTTTTTCTTTTTGTCAATTATTTATCAGGCAAGAAGCTTATAAGAAAAAACAAATAGGAAACATGTTTGATAAGATAAGAACAATAGTTTCATTCGTTTTTTATTTTTATTTTTTCACAAGTAAAGTATTATTTACTTCCAAATAATTCAAAAGAAAAAAAAAACAAAACAAAAGGCAACCAAAACGATGATTGTAGGCAGTGAATTATGTCTTTTTGGATCCAAGTCCTCCTTTTGAATGACCAAACCGTCTCTCTGAGCCTCGAACGCTCGAAGGTGACAAAATATGAGATGACCACTCAAATAAAATTAGTGTCCTTTTCAGGTACTGCCATTGATGCACTTGAATATCTTCTTATTTAGTTCTTTTAGACTTTGTCCCTTCACTCTTAGCCTCTTTAAGGACAAGAAATTTATTGTCTAAGCAAATCAAAAGTGATTTCTTATATTTTAATAGGACATAAAGGACAATATGATTACATTTCTTTAATGGAGATTTTGACTTCTTTTTTTTTTTTTTTTGAATTTTATCGTCTCTGTTCTATTATTTGAATAAAATGGCAATTTCGATTTAGTTTGGTTTTTTTTTAATTATCTTATCGTTCTAATAGTGATTGGGCACTACCATCTGCTATTTAAAAATATGCTACAATTACAACAACTTGACTAAAAGTAGATTTAGTAATCGAATAAAAGTTCGATAGAATAAGCCTTCCATCCACAGTGTTAAATCTAATACTTACTAATAAAAAAAAGAAAATTCTCCGGGCAGTATATTTCAACACAATTCCCAATCCATTCTCACTATGGAAGTAATCAAAAAGTAAAAAAAAAAAAATCCCATTTTCTTATAATATTATTAATCATCAATTCTTGATATGGGATTATTAGAAAATACATTTACCACTATATTTAACCCATAAAATAGATAGATAGAATTTGTAATTAGGGAGGTCCTTAGGGAGTTTAGAAATCATTGATTCAGTAGATGAGACATGATCGACTGATTTATTTTCTTAATGAAAAGGAGTCACTTTTTGCAGGCATTAATGGCGTACTCGTCTGGCTTCGATTACCCGCCACGCCCGTAGCAACCTTTGCGGGTACTGCGTCACTTGTGTTACCATCATTTGCTTCCTTGTTCACTGTTGGGTATCTCTGTAAGCTGAACGATGAAGTTTCAAGCAGAAGCAAACGAAAGCCAGGAGACAAAAGAGTGCAGTGGGAAAGAGGACTGGTGGCTGCAGTGCATACGTCCGCGCGCGCATGTCAAACAGCACTGCTGTCGGAGATTCTTCCTCTCTTCCTCCTCCTCCTCCTCCTGCTGCTGCTGCTGCTGGTAATTTCATCTTCTTCCCTCTCATTATTTCGAACACTAATCCATCCTAAACTCTGTCCTACAAATCATATCATTTAATGCAAAACAAAGTAAGAAAAGGACGAAACAGTCATCTGCTTAAAAGATTCTTTCAATACGAGTTTTGTGTGATTGCAGAACTCTCTCTCTCTCTCTCTCTCTCTATATATGGGACTACAGAATCCATCCCATGTAACATTGCATGGAAATCCAAGAGAGAGAGAGAGAGAGAGAGAGAGAGAGAGAATAGTTATCTACTTAAAAGTGTCTTTCAAAAGAAGTTCTAGGTGTATGATTGCAGACCTGCTCTTTCTATGAAGCCTGCATCTAGTAGTACTATGTTCTTTATTTCGTCTCCTTTGCCGCTCATTATTTCAAACACCAGCCATCTCAAACACGCTCCTATCAATCATCTCAAAGTTCTTGTGGATTATTCTATGGAAAACTAAAGAAAGAAAAGAACAGTTTCTGCTTAGCAAGAGTCTCTCAAAAGTTGTACATGACGCCATCTCTAAAGTAGTGTTGCAAGTTTCCTCTGAAGCAGAAAAATAGGTTGGACATCGAACTCCCATCATCTTGAATGAATGAATGAGAAGAGAACATTTTCTGTTGTTCTCTTAGGCATTATTCAAGTTCGAGTTGTTTCGCCTATGTGGTGATTATGCTTTTGTGGGTATGTGATGTAAAGATCCAAAAAAAAAATAAAGGATGAAATCTAATGTTTATATCCTCCCATAAAAGTGTGAACTTTGATGTGCCAACTTTTTTCCACATTCACATGTCCTTCAAGAGTACATATGTGCCATTAATATAAACCAGGCATGTGAAAGTACTGGACATCGAGAAAAGATGTGTCCCAATTAATGTTTCTTATATGTTCTTCATAAAAATATGTGATTGGAACTTGCAACTCGAGCACAAACACAGAGTGAGGCCACACTCAAAACCAGCATCCATGTCTTCAGGCCATAGAAATAATATTCTCCCTCCCCCCACAAAGGACCTGAAAAGTTCAGATGAAGTGAAGGCTCACGGCACATCTTTGGACATTACATCATAACCCCTCATTAAAAGTCACTGAGGAGACAGAGGAAAGAGCCATAGTCCACTGCTTTGACTTGACCACTGTGGCCTGCGCTTCCATCCTTGGGGAAGTGCGCCTCATTAAGAAACCAGTACACAGAGTTGAAGAGGAGGGCGAACTCATCTCTTTCTCTCTCTTCTGCTCTGCTCACTGCGCATTGTCATGGGGCGAGAGGCGAAACGTTGCTGCCGACCGTCGAAACGGCAACTCACACGAACAAGTGGCCGTCAGATTGGCATCTCCGTATCCTTTTGTATTTATCTTGTTTGGGTGTGCGGATTGGATTTGCGTGGGTTGAAAGCTAGCTTTTTACGACATTATTTTGCTCCAAGTATTTAATTATTATATAAATGATATATACATAAAGTGTCATATCAGTAGAAAAGGTTCGGATATCCTCTTTGTTTTTTTTTTTTTCCTTTTAATCCTTCCAGTGGATCTTTCAAAGTTCTATCTAAGAATTCATCCTTCGTTTGAAGCTAAGAACAAAGTACTATAGTGTTATAGTGTTCTTGTGACATACAAAAACTAAGCATTTACAAAAATATTATAACTGGGACACATTTTAAAGAAAATAAAAATAAAAATACTGATGGATAAAAAAAGAAGAAGAAGAAGAAGAAGAAGAAGAAGAAGAAGAAGAAGAAGCATCCCATAACGAGGAAATTTTTCTGAAAATTAGCCCGTTAATAAGCCTGATCAGATCAGGTTTTCTATCAGGTTTCTGACAACTTCGCTGCCTTGCCTCAGCTTCAGCCTGCAACATGAGTTAGAGAACAGGATTTTGGTGGATGTCAACAAGAAGGCAGCAGTGCAGCTGCGGCTGCATCTGACACACAACTTTAACTCATGTGATTACCATCAACGATGTCTTCAAACTTGAGGGCGATGCATGCCATGAGCTGATGATGCTCAATAACCTCTGTCTCACCTCCTCCTCCTGATGTTTATGGCCTGCAGTACATCAAATCCGATGCAGTCAGACATGCAACACAAAAGTCAACACATCGCTCAACACCTGCTTCTGCTGACAGTAGCTGATCCACTGTAGTTAACGCACCCATCGAGTCGAAATTGTTGTTGTCGGTGCACCATCAGGTAAAGATTGGAAATGTGTCTTCAGCATGCGCAGAGGGAGTTTTTGGATGATCCTCACAAACTATGATGGTGATGAATGGAAAGCATTTGCTTGTTTGATGTTTTTATGACCCTGAGAGGTATCAAACATTACCTAAGCTCACCACCTAATTTGATCAGAAATTGTTGGCAATCAAAGCTTCACAAGTTTGGAGATCAATTCCAAGAAATTGCAAGGTAAAGATTTTGTTGTTTGATGCAGTTAAAGTAGAGAATTGTAGTGTAATAGGTGGCTGTCTTAAATTCTGGGTTTACATAAAAGAAAGAAGTATAATAATCATAAAAAGTACATAACATATTGTATACATAGATAGAGAGAGAGAGAGAGAGAGAGAGAGAGAGAGAGAGGCCCTGCATTTTGTGGGACCCTTCCCTACAACCAAGTTCACACACCACCTGAGGAAAATGCCAATGCTAATAGCCATTTTTTTAGGGACAATGCTGTGAAAATTCTGAACCTCTCTCTCTCTCTCTCTCTTTGAGTGACAAGAATTGTTGCTGAATAAGAAGCTCCCCTGTGTGGGTTGCTCTTGATGTTTTCCCTGCCTTGTTATCTTCTCCCTGTCTCCAATACCACAAGAGAATTCTGCTGGATTTGAGGTACAGAACATTGTAGCCCTGCTCTTCTCTGAGGTGAAAGGGATGAGTAAAGAAGAAGACATCAAGTTCCTCAAGATACAGGTAAAGCTTCTATCTCTGAACATTTTCTTCTTAACTCGGGAGATCTTGTGTTAACCAATGTCTTCACGTTCAACTCTTCACTCTCTCTCTCTCTCTCTTGAGGGAGCTCCCACTAGGCAAGCAAACTGTGCTGGTTTTCATGGTTGTCTTTGTAATGCTTTCGTCTTGTGTGGGTTTTCTTGCTCCATTTGCAGACATGCATACTTAAAGTGAACATACACTGTGATGGATGTAAGAAGAAGGTCAAGAAACTGCTTCACAAAGTTGATGGTACTTCAACTGCAACACTCTGTTTTTAAGCAATCATACCATTACAAAATTTGTTATCTTCTTCACCTTTTCTTTTGGGGTTTCAACTCCATTGTTTTTCTTGATTATCTATCATAGCATCACGGACTGATGAGCTCTTCCATGGTTGATTTCTTTTGTTTTTGTTGCCTCTGCTTTGGGTTGCTATTGTTATCAGGGGTGTACACAACCAGTATAGATGCAGAGCAGGGGAAGGTGACTGTATCAGGTGATGTTGATCCTGCCACCCTCGTCAAGAAGCTTGCCAAGGCTGGCAAACACGCAGAGCTGTTGGCTCCGAAGGGTGGCAACAATAGCAGCAGCAACCAGGCCCAGAAGTCACAGCCGCAACAGGGCAAGGGGCAGCAGAAGGACAATGCGAAGCCACAGAAGGGTGGGAATGGCGGCGGCGGTGGCGGCGGCGGCGGTGGTGGTGGAGGGAAAGACCAAAAAGGTCAGCAGCCTCAGCAAACACCACAGCAGCAGCAGCTGCTACTTCAACAACAGCAGCAGATGCTGCATCAAATGAAAGGGTCCAAAGACCTACAGTTGCCACAGTTGAAGCCATTCAATTTACCCCCTCCGAAGGAGCCCAAAGCTGTCAGCTTTGCGTTGCCTCCTAAAGGCGGCGATGACTACGACGAGGAGGACGATTTCGTTGACGACTTCGACGACGACGAGATGGACGAGCTCGACTGCTTCGACGCCGACGTCGACGACGACTTCAAGAACATCAAGATCACGCCCGCGGTCGGGGTACCGAACGGGAACGCTGTGAAGGGTAATAACAAAGGAGGAGGAAACGGCGGCGGGGCTAAGAAGGTTGGAGAACAGAACCAAGGCATGTGTAACAACGGTGTACCGAAGAATGGCAATGGTGGTGGTGTTAAGAAGGGTGGCTGTGGAAACCAAAACCAGTGTCAAGGCGTTGGATCTGCATCGAAGAATGGTGGTGGCGCTGCGCCACAAGATGGCGATAACGATGGCAGTGACATCAAGAACCCTCCCAATGGTCACGGCAATGGCCAAGCTGGGAAAAGTGGCACCGCCAACGGAGCAAAGAAAGGATGTGGGAAGAATGAAATGGGCGGCGGAGGAGGCCATCCCATGATCAATCCGGGCATGATTGGCCAAGGCTTCCCCGGCATGGCAATGGGACCTCAGATGGGTAACGTTCCGGTGGCAGCGACGGCAGCGCAAGGAGTCCCACCTCACAATTACTATCAGGGAGGAGGCACGGTGGCGCCGCCGCCTGATGTGGTACCCATGACCAATCCATATCAGCAGCAGCAGTACATGGCCGCCATGATGCAGCAGCAGCAGCAACTGCAGCTTCAGCAGCAACAACAACAGAGAATGATGATGATGATGAACGCCCATGACCGCAGCTTCCAGCCGACGATGACGGGCTACGCCCGGCCACCCCCGCCGCCGGTGTACCTGCCTCCGGTGCCAGCGGCCGTCCCACATCATGGTGAACCCTACACCACCTTCTTCAGTGATGAGAACACCAGCAGTGGCTGCTCAATCATGTGAAACAAGCTTGATAGCTTGGTGCATGTAATTGTGGTGTTGGTCTATGTTTCTCTCTCACTCTCAGTGCATCCAACTACCTCTCTTTCCATGTGCATTTGGTGAGGGAAACAGTAGCTGTCATGAAAAGAAGAAAAGGGGGAATGATAGATGAGATGATCTGCTGCAAATATACAAAAATGGGTAGCTTATTACTCTGGTCAATATATATCATCTGAAATTTTGACCCTTTCTCAGTTAATTTTAAGGTTGATGTGATATCATGTAAATGGTAGTGGCTGATAGAAAAGATCCATGAAAGCTCAGATAAGTTTGGTGGTAAATTGATGAGCTGATGTTGCTCTCAAATGGTGCATTTATGGCACCTGGAAATGCAAGCAAAGGTTAAAAGTATTATCTTCACATGTTTAGTCACATCCAACATTGTTGGCATTCTTAATGTTGCATCCTAATAAATATTTTGATGTAGTTAGCATCCTTGTGATGCACTGAAAATTTCACACCATCATGTCAAGTGGAAATCTATATAGCATCTACTACTTCAGATATCATATTGCAGAGAGTATACAACTATGCTTTTTTTTATATCAAGTGGAGTTTATGGGAAGAAAAAATACATAATGCTGTAGAATTATTGGTCTCATTTGAGTATCAAAAAATTATAAGTAGTCTTATGTTTGCTAACTGCTAACAGGAGGATTCTATTTGGTCCTCTTTAAGAATTTTGAAGAAGAAATTTCAATCTTTTCTATTATGTATCAGTATGAGATGATCTGCTGCTGCAAAAAGGGGGAATGATAGATGAAATGATTTGAAATTTCATCTTAATAAAAGAAGATTGTTTTGGCTACCCATCATAGGCTCTAATAATTGGAATTTTAGAACTTTTTGCACTTGAAAAGATCATGTTTCCTTGTTTTAATCATTCAACTTCTGTTTGTGAAATATTTACAAAATGTGAGAAGTTTATGCAGTGACTTGAGTTTTAGTAGATTATTCGAATCTAGCAGAGACTGAACAAATCCAAGATCAGAACATAACTCATTCAGGTAGTTGATTTGTGTACATTTGAGTAGCCCATGGAGAGATGTGGAGGTCTCAGAGAAGTATGGAAATGCACATTCTTCTTGTAACTTTGAATGCAACACAATGTTTATGCTTGGAAATGCAGAGTATAAAACCATAGAATCAAGTAACCTATGCCTTGGGATGAGAGCTAATCCTACCCTCCCTCTAATCTAAAAGGAAAGAAGAGAAGAGGGGAGAGAGAGAGAGAGAGAGAGAGAGAGATGCTTTGTAGTGTTGGGAGGAGAGCTGAGCAGGATTGAATGATGCTCTCCTCTTAGTTTTCTTCACTTTCAATCCCTTTCTTTACTCTTCTCCATGTTCTCCACTTCCCAAAACTTTTGACCTAAGGTGTACTGCCACATTGAAGAGATGCACACACCTCTCTCTCTCTCTCTCTCTCTTCCCCCCCCCCTCTCCGGTCACGCAACTACACAGGTCTGTGACGGAGATGAGGCCAACGCGAGTTCAGGGTGGAGGCACGACATCCCCCCGTTAAAACCTTTAGGAAATGGAATGTGGTGAGTGACTCGAGCTCTCGAATGGAGGGAATGTATCCGAACTGTGTTCCCAAAAGGAACAGCAGATCTACTACTTAGATCAATGCAGGCAACGGTGTCAGGATTCTCACGTACGGAGGCCATCGGTCAAGTTGTTCTACAGTGTCCTCCGCCTAGGTGAAGTGCCATGAGAGCAGAGCAGAGCAGAGCAGGGCAGTATTATGCTGCTGCTACAACAGCACTGTCAATCAATCAAACACCTGTGGCGCCCGATTCCTCCATGCCATTGCTCCTCCGCGAGACGTCTATTCTGTCAACCCTAGACGAGGATCATCCACTGGAGTCCATCACCGAGCGGCAGCGGCAGTTTCCTGTTCCTCTTCTCTGCCGAGTAATGAGCAGTCACCGACGGCTTGTCTTCTACTTCGTCTTCTTTATCGGGATGTGGGCGTGGCGTTTCTCGCAGCGGACAAAGGTAGTGCGATCACGGGTTTACGTACGTGATGAACGCGGCATGTAGACGGTGGTACGACGTTGCTTGTCGAACACCTTGACCGCTCTCTCGTCTGCGTTGCTGCAGTGCGTCGTTGTACCCGAAAGAAGGACGTACTCCCCGTGATCAGCCATTGGAATCTCTCCTTCCTTCTATCCCTGCGAGTAGTGTGAGATGGATCGGACTCATATTGATCTTAAACAGAAATTACTGTATAATACGGAAATATTTGCTTCCATACCCATTGATTCATCAATATTTATATCATATGGACATCATTCTAAAATGATATTTTTTTAAAATATTTCGACAATAATACAGTAAAAATATTTTAATTTTATCGTAAAACATTTCTCTTTATTAACTCATTATATATATATATATATATATATATATATTCTCAAAATCGCCTTGGTTTAGAAGGGATCGCACATTAAGGTGGGCCCATTTAGTCCAGATTAAAGCCTTCGAGTGCCAGATTGAGCCCATTACAGGCCGAATTTGGGCCCAATAAGTCTTGATAGGGACGTTCGATGTTAAACCTTTTCTTAATAATAATTTTCGTGAATTCACAACACATACCAACAAATCTTTGTGAAAATGCTTTTAGAAATATATTAGATAATAATTATGAATGCACAATGAAAAACACGATATCAAATCTACTAATGGATGAGACTAATAGTGTGGAAATCTTAGGACAGTAGAACTTCTCTAACACCAAAGAAATCCTACTTAGGAAATCTTAATCTCTCTCAAGATTAAGAAAAGTGATTTACTTATCACTCTTAGATTTAGTGACGTTAATCAAATTTAACTAAACCACCGCAGATTCAAAAGCGAAGATCGAGCAGAACCTAACACGAGCTCACAGCAGCACGGATTTCATAGCAAGAAACATTGGAGGCCACAGTATAGCCGTATACAGTTTACGCTCTCAAAGACACATCCATGAAGGCAATATTACTTGTGTCAGAAGCTTCTACTCTCTGCTGCTGGTGCTGTTCATGGCGATCATTTCCAACAGGTCTACATCCCTCTTCACATCCTCGCTCGGTATCACCAGCGGCGGAACGCCGTCCCACGTCGTCGCGGCGTCACACGCTTTCCCAATCCTAACGCTGCATCCCAGCTGATCGAAGAGACAACTTATCATATCATCCGTGTCAGGCAGCATCCTGGAATCCAGCAGCATCTCGGGGGCCTCGCCGAGGCCCCAGCCATGAAGGAAGCGGTCGCCATCACCGTCTCCCTGCACGTTGACGGCTTCACGTTGCATGCCATTCTTACTGCTGCTTTCCACCGGCGGAGGTGACGAGGTCAGATTCAAGCTTCGGATGTAGTTCTGCAGGAGCGTGCTCCGCTTGGCGTCCTTCGACTTCCGGCATGTTCGACGAGAAGACTGCCGCCGCTTGTTGGTGTTCCAGTGGTTCTTGATGGAGTTCTCCGTGCGTCCTGGAAGCCGCTTGGCGATCTCCACCCACCTGTTCCCCAGCTGTGAGTGCGCCTGAATCAGTATCTTGTCTTCCTCCTCGCTCCAACTATCCACCTGCATCGACAAGAGATTGCTGTCATTTCGTGGGTAGCTGATCCAATAGTCCACAAGTAGATCGCATGCATGCAGCAGTTCATGTTTGCTCATTCAAATCATTTTAGGTATATAATAAATTCATGCATAAATAAAATACTGCACAACATAAATTCCATGATATTTAGATTTAAGGATTTCCACAGAAATAAATTTTAATTCAAAAACATATCTTGATCCATCCAGACCACTATTTTGAGATCTTTCTATGTATCATAACTTGTTTACCATAGAGAGAGAGAGAGAGAGAGAGAGAGAGAGAGAGAGCACTATCTTTGACAGTATGATTTCTAAAATTTAAATGCTTTCTAATGAATTATTATTATTTACATTTCCTGTGAGTTATGTGACAGTATGGGGATGAAACTGTTGCAAGAAAAGAATAATTCTAAGTTGGTGAAATCATGCAATTCTATATTTTAAGAGCATGTAAGAAAGCCAATCTATATATAAGAAATCCAATTCTATATTCTAAGAGCATGTAAGATGAGAGTGATACA
Organism: Musa acuminata AAA Group; assembly: GCF_036884655.1. Classification (NCBI taxonomy): domain Eukaryota; kingdom Viridiplantae; phylum Streptophyta; class Magnoliopsida; order Zingiberales; family Musaceae; genus Musa; species Musa acuminata. The sequence goes on along the minus strand of NC_088329.1, from coordinate 6,337,932 downwards.
CTGTGACTATATCATTCACCACAAATAACATTGATCTATAGCATATAATTGCAATAATGAGAAATCAAGTAATCTTTTTTTTTTTTTTTGTGATGGGATTTTGGAAATTATTCCTTTTTTCAACAACATGAGAAAAAAAGTATATGCCTGCATGTTATAAACCTTTAGATATATGCTCTTACATATATGTATAATTGCATGCCATGTAAATATTGATTTGAATTATTTGTGTATATCTACAGGACAATAATTAAATTATGTTTTTTTCCATAATCAAATGCATGCAGATTAATTGGTTTTTAATTCATAGACATTGTATATATATATTTATTTACAAATTAATTGTCACATATAACTTTACCAAGACATCTGAAAGAAAATAATAATAATAATAATAATAATAATAATTGCATGAACAAAGTATCTCTTATTATGAATGAATAAACTAGAGAGGAAAGTATAGGGTAATTAATAAACCTTGATATTAGGCCTTAAATGGTTATGCCATCTTTCTCTGCATTGCTTCCCAATTCTTCCATTTAGCATTCGAGCTACATGAGACCATTTCCTGATTCCATATCGCTCCACTAATTCCATCAACATGCTTCACAGAAAATACACAAAATATCTCCTATTAGATTCATCTCCTTTTAACTTTCTGAAATCTCTATATATTTGTCTGCAATAAAAACATTATTATAAGAAAACATGATGTCTTTTGAGATCATAAGGAAATCAATACCTATCTTCCTCGGCAGTCCATTGCCCCTTCACCACGTTGGACTTCTTCTGCACTCGACAGCCATCGTTTTTGGCAGCCACAATAGTCTCCGTATCGATCTGGACTTTCTTTTGCGCTTGACTTCCGGCCACCATAGTCGAAAGATCATGAAATGCATCTAAAGATATATCGAATTCAGTAATGTTACAAACCATCAAATCTCGATCACCAATGATCCTGGTGGAATAACTCGGAGGATCAATCTTTTGGAGCATCAGAGTACTGTTCAAGTCATCTGAGAAGGTGTTGTGAGGGAAACCATTGGATAAGACATCCAACAGATCACCAGAACCCTGAAACCAGTGGAGTTCATGATGGAAGGCCATAGGCAGTAAGCTCTTTGGGCAACCAAACTCCATAGGACGGAGGAAGGGGAGGAAGGATGGAGAACAATGGTGAGGGTGCTTCTTCATCTATATACGAAGGTGGCAAATTGAAGGTGAATCAGTGGTCAGAATGTTCTGAGAATTGTGACTGTCAAGCTTCCTTCAGAGAATGGACAGTGACACAGAAAATTTTGTCTGAATTGAGTGAAGGTAATGATTGTAAGGGACATGTTATGGAAGGTAAGTTAGTCAGAAGAGGAACACATGGCAAGTCCTCATATGCCTCTTCTAAATTCGAATTGCTTCCCTTGGTGGATTCTTGGATGCATTCTCATAAATGCATCCAAAGGGGTCTTTCTACTGAGGTAATAATTGGAAGCTGCACAGATAAAACCTTTGAAGACTTGACCATGTAATTTCAATATTAATTCTTACCCCATATATATATATATATATATATATATATATATATATATATATATATATATATATATATATATATGTTTGTCATGGAAGAGAAAAAAAAAATCTTTTTTATGATTTTTAAGGGGATCTTGTTTATCTAAAGATTTTTATTCATGTCTACCTAAAAATCTAAGAGGAAAGGGTGTTTTAACTATAGATTAAAAAGCTATACTCATTTAAAAAATTAAAAATCATTTTCAAAAGAAAAGAAATATTGTTGAATTATCAAAGATTTTTACTGTCTTTTAAGAAGTATTAATGAAAGGAGTGTCATTAATGTATAGTCATCACAACAATAAGAGTTGTCAGAAGTGTTTTAAATGCAAAGAGAATTGTTCAGAAATTAATTTTGGGGAAAACCATAGATGAACATTTTTTTAAGGATATTTATTACTCCGAGGGTGTAACAAAATTCATGAAATATTTTCATCTTTTTTTTATTGGTGCAAAAAAATTCCCTAATTTAACAAGTCACCTTATCATTTTCTACATTTAATCAAACAAAGTTATGAGAGAATTTAACATAAAGAAAATATGTTGACTAAGATAGTGCTAATTGATCTTTTTTTTTTGTCTTTAGCCTATTTAACATATATATATATATATATATATATTTCTTAAGGCCTCAATTAAGTACTCTCCATAAAATTCTAAAAATGGATATTCAGGCCATTTTAATCAATTATTGTGGGCAAGAATCTTGAAAAGTAGTGGTCATTATTGTTAGTTTGATTATTTTTCCTTGATATTGTAAGTTTTTAAGAAATTGTTAGCTTCATTACATGTATAAGTTGGTTCATCATCAAACCCCAATTCCATTGATTTCATCAAATGCAAAAATGCATCATTATAATCATGCCATAATTTATGTATGTAGTATACCCCTCCACTACATATTTAACCTCTTTTTAAGAGAACTCTGAATTGTTTGAATTCCATCAAAATATACATAACAATTAGTTTCGAATGATCCAACAATAGATTGATCTTGACAGGCATATGCGATGATCTAATGATGCAATCTCATGATCCACATACAATTATCTTACAACAAAAACTTAGTCTGTTAATACAAAGAAATCAAATAAAAAAGTGTAACTAATGCACCGATATAATCGAATCATTTTTTATTTGGATCGATATAATCGAATAGACTGAAAATCAATTAATTTGATTCCGTTAAAAATATATATTTTTAAACAAATCGATTCAATTTGATTGAATTGAATCAGAATTTTCATTTGGATGACACGATCATATTTATAAAATTAATCGATCTATTTTTAGTCGATTTACCTTTTCGTCTTTTTATTATTATGTATAGAGAGACATTTGTCGTGGTCTTTACAATGATAATAACTTATGATGGTATTAATATTATATACTTAAACTTTATAATGAGAAAAAAAATATGATGATATTATATTATATTATATAATTAAAAAAAATCTATTTAGTTGCTCTATCAACTCGCAAAGCATCAGAGTGTATCATATCAGATAAAAGGCTCATTGTCTTTGCATCTTTTGGTCAAGGCGACTACTTTGACACCTTTAATCGACCACAACTGTGGAGCTGAATACACTGATTACCACAGTCCACAACCGGAGCTGCGGCGCCGCCACCAGCAGGAACAAGCTTAAGGGGGTACGTTCCCAGATTTCATTCGATGCATCACACAGTGTTACTGTTCATCCTGATCATATGATGCCAGACTTGGCTGTTCATCATTGTCTGATCCATAGAACATGATCAAGAAGCTGATACCTACATCCCACATGCATTACACCCTGATCCAATGTTCCATTGCCCGCCCGCCCCTTGCAGGGTTTTAAAGTGAAAGCAACCTTGACAGGGATTGACTGTGAAACAGCTCAGTTTTCCAGATTCCATGCACAGACAGACTTAGGTCGGTCCTCCTTACAAGAACGACTTTAACCTTGGTTAGGTGAGAGATGTTACTCTCAGCAGCAGCTTGTCATCCAAGTGAAATAGCTGCCACATGACCGCTATCTTCTTTCCAGCTTCCGGTAAGATCGAGCACCGACTTCTACCGGGATGTGGTACTTAAGACTCCATGGGCAGAACTTGTCCTGACCCCATGCCAGCAGAAGCACTACACTTTTGGTCACATGAATCCCATGATTGATGGCACCAGGACAAGCTAAGCTACAGTCTTCACAGTCTGAAGGCGCTGGAGGAAGAACACAAGCCAATTCCATATCAATTCCAGTACGATGGTCACAGAGCAACGGAATTCTTATTCCCCGAACACTAAAATATCAGTACCTGGAAAATATGATGAGGGAAGTAGGGTTTTGATCTGTCCGAGAACATGCTTGGTAGGACACAAGCACCACATAAAAGGCCAGGATCTTGGCCCCCTGTTCTTGATTAAACAAGGAAAAAGAAACAGAGAAAGGTTTGAAGATGTGCTGTGGTGAGAACAAGTCTAGTGTTGCAGGTCAGCTGAAACATGGGTCCATGTTCCTGATCAAAGAAGAAAAAGAAAACAAGCAAAAACTGAGGCTGAGGCTGAGGCAATGCAGTGTTGCAGACCTCCTGCATGCTTACTGCTGCTTCATGTAATACTTACTGCAACCACTTGTTCTACAGACATGTGATATGTCAAATGGCACTTTGCTACATAGCTTTGTACTAAATCATGCCTATAAAGCAGAGAATTGTTTGGTAGCAAGAGCTTCAAACCCACTTTTCTTGTTGCATGTGCAAAAAACTAAGAAATGAACAATGATTTTGTGATCTTTGAGGCATAATTGATGAGATTATATCAGATGGCCACAGGTGTAGAAAGTGTTTTCTTTTCCATAAAGAACCACAATTATATTTTCTTACCAACTGAGAATAGAAACAATATAAATCAATTTTAGTTCAGATGATGAATCCATGCGCTGACATCAATGACTTGAAAGTTGTGAGAAGGGTGAAGGTGTCATCATCATAGTGCGGCAAGCGGGCAGCTGAAGCCTCTCACCAACCGGGGGTGGTCGAAAAGGGCAGGAAGTGAAGCTAGTGGTCACAAACTCCACCTCACTTGGCTGACCTCCGACTCCATGGATTGGAGGAGCCACCTAAAAGCCCCACAAAAGAGGAGAAAATTTCACATGCAGCAGTTCTTGACGTGGAGAGAAACCTGCCTCACACCCTTGTGTGTCACAGTAAGTGGATTGGGATAGCTACAAGGAAGAGAGTTCAGAGGACATGCCCACATTGGCTGCCATGTGAGCACCTGGAGATGTCCCAAGTCTTATCTTGGATTTGAATCTATGCTGGTTGGATTTGTTGCCTGAATCCCCTCATCCATTTGCTACTCTTACTGGATAATCTCATGCAAATTCTCCTATCCACCTATTTCATTTGGGGCCAAAGAAAATAGGGGATTAGCCAACTGCCATGGGGCCCCACATCCCACCCCCAAACCCACATGCACTCCCACCCCCCCCCCCCATCCCTTGCCTTTTTGCCTATTAAAGCTCCATGGCAAGCAAAGAAGTAGAAAAAAGAGGAGGAAGAAGGAATATTGAGTGGGTTGGCTTCTCTCTCTCTCTCCCTCGCTTTCTTTGCTTCACAAAGCAGTTCTAGTAGTGGTGTTGTGTTCTAGTACCTGCAGAGGGGTAGATGGCTGTGGAGGTGGAAGATGATGTCTTCTTTGCGGACCTAAGCAAGCAGATTGCCCTGCTGATCATGGATGATGAGGAAGAATTCCCAGTGCAGTGCCCACAGCTTCCTACTCAGGTTGGTTGCCAGCTTCCTCACTGATCTCTGTGAATTTGTTTTCTTGAGTGATCATAGATAGGGGACGATCAGATGTCTGCCATGAAATCTTGCTCTGCTTTTTCTACTTCCTTTTTTGCTTTTTCTTCCCTTTCTTTCTGTGGAAAAACATTCAAACATGAGTTTTGAGGAGCCTGATGCATCATTAGGTTTCTCTGGCGTAATAGGAAAACGGAATTTGCTGCAATCGATCACTCTCTGTCATGCATGGGATTTGAGTTACATGATGCTGATCAATCATGCATACAAATACCTAGTGTCACACCTGTCCTTATGCTCTGTGTGGGACCATAGTGCTGCAATGGGACCCAGAAAGAACCTAGTATTTAGAGGCAGATAATTCATCAATTTGTGCTAAAGACAGATTTATTAGTTTCTATATATATATATATATATATATCACATCTCTCCTTAGGCATGTACTAAATTTGGCAAGCCCCAGTAGATTATGCAGCTTCATCCTGCTGCTAATTGGCTGTGGATCCTCCCCATCTATTGTTATTATTATAATAATTATTATTATTAATTTTGCAACATTATTTTGAGATTGGAATCATTCATTCATACTGCACACACCCACCGCTAGTGTAGGTCAAGCCAGATCAGTCACATCAGAAATGGATCTGTACAATAATTGAAGAGGATCTCAAATCTGATACTGTGGCCAATACACAACCATTTTTAAGTTTTCCCTTTGTCATTTAACCAGACACCTAACAATTCTATCACCTAACAGTCCATATAAAGGCTCAGCATCGACGCATAGTTCTTGGATGTGCAAATTCTATCTTCCTCCATGTCCTCAACATGATCTAGAAATGTTTATTGTCAACACAGGATTTACCTTACATGCCCCAAGTCATGATGCCGCCAGCATATGGATATGAGTTGTTGGCCTACAGAAGGGAGAGCAAAGGAACTGGAGTCTTTATCCCACGCTCTGCTGCACCGAGAAGGAAGAACAACAACAGGTCAAGGAGATCCACTGCAGCTGACAGCAACACCCACAGGCAGCTGAACAAATCTGCAGCTGTGGCTTCTCAAGTCACCAATAAATGCAGCAGTAACTCAAGTGTGCCAAAGAGGCAGTCCCAGGAGTACCAGATGATCTCTGGCTCATACTAAGTTGCAGCCTGGTCCTGATGAATTGTTTACGGTACTCTGTAAAGGAAAAGCATACTTTTTCCATCTGGTGATGTACTGGTGATGTGGGCTTGAAATAAGATTCCAGCCTCTTCAGTGAATTGTATAGTTCCTGTAACCGGTGAAGAGTGGCTTGGAGTGGAGCAAGTGCTCATTGAGTGTTGTATTAATTGGAGAAGGTAAAGAATGGGAGTGATCATGCCATTAGGATATGGTGGTGTTGTGATGAGGACACCTTCAGCTGCTCTCATCTGGATGCTGATCAAATCAACAGGTGCCATAAGCTGATGTTGTATCTTTCACCTGTCATTTGCTGAACACTGTATGACATCAAACATGGTTAAGATGTCACAATCAAGACTTGATAAAACATTTTTTTAAAATTTAAATAGTGCAAAAAATGGGACCTTTTTCAGATATGGTATTTGGAGATCTACAGAAAAATAATCTCTTGCATGATGCACAGTTTATTCCTATTGATCTTTCCATACTGGATAGATCAGTACAGTAATTGCAAAGCAATAATAGTAGCTCAGATTATTTAGAAGTAGATCAGGGTTTTTTAGTCGTACGAAATTGATATGTTGATTGGCTATCTGTTTTGTGCTTAGATATTAAGACCTTAAAAAAAGATCATGTTAACTACTTCTACATTAAAAATCAGCTAGTTTGAGCACAAAAACTCATATACAATATTTCAAAACATAACCCTAACATTCTTATCATTGTAATAATCTTCTAAAGTATACTAATATTAATTAGATTTTCAAGAAACAATCAATCAGTTGGCTAGCAGAGATTAAACCACAAGTGCATATATACAAGTTCTCAAGTTTTACAGAAATATATATGCTAAATTTAAATTCAAAAAGTAAAATAAGTACCATACTTGGAGTGACATGTATGCAATTTTGCAAAAATGAAAGGATCATAACTGATGCAGATCATAATCATAGATCGACATTATCTTCCTCGTCCTCTTGCAGTGCTCACAAATCCAGTGGCCTACCTCAGCTATATCCAACTCTGATGTGTACCCAGTGCATGATTGAGTTCTCCTCATCTGCATCATATCCAACTCCGGCTACATGCTATGCATCAGTTTTGGTTCATCTCTAAACACCCCTTAACCATCTTAGCTTTCACATGCACATATCATAATCTTTCTTTTCAGAAGGGAAGATGTCATGTGGCTTGTCATCCATTGCGAAAAAACTGTTGTGTTTGATCAGGATTTAGTGGCTTTGAGCATCCACTGAATTTGCTCTCTGTTGTTTGTAGAACTCAAATATTTAATTCATGGCTTATGAAACAATCTCTGCTGCTCCCAACTACATATCTTTGATTCATAACTTTAACCATTCAATCAGAGAAGTTGCTTCCATAATTTGTATCAGATGGCAAAGGAACAACCTCAATATTGTATCAAGATGTCACATAAGTTCTTAAAGAAATATTACCTGTCCCACTCTTTAACTTGCATCTTGTAGTACTCATCATGAACGTGCATCAAGCATAATTAACTGAGGGCCCCACTTCAGCCAGGCAAGAGATATCCCTATCCATGGGGCCATACCTCAGGCATATATCATTAGCAGCACATACATGGTGTGGTGTCTGAAAGAGCAACTACATCTGTATCCACCATATGGGGCCAGAATCTAATCACATGCACATGAATGGCAGATCATGCCATTATATATCTGCATCATGTGCCCTGGAATCTGCTACTTGCTTGGCTGGTGTGCGGTGCACTTTGCTGCATGAATTCCTCCGGTCACTGGTGGGGACTGCCTAAAAGTGGTGCTGTTATCTTCGTTATCCTCTCTTTAGATTCATTGTAGTGGAAATCTTTGACTTCATAATGGATCTGGTTCTTAGACACTGAGTTCCACAGTGACATCAGGGTCAGATCAAAACAGTCACCATTAAGCAATCTTCTGCATGAGAAAGACATAACAGTACATGAAACACTGAAATAGTGACATCGTAGAGAGCCTTATCCATTTCTCCTTGTCAATTCTGTGAAACTGATCATCCCACTCTGTTGTTGGTTCTTAGTAATCTGACCAGATGCCGAGCCAACAAGAGCATTAAGCACCTGTCCAACTGAGAGGACTTTGTAAATAACTGCTGAATAGACAAATATAAACTGTGACTGGAGAACAATATATCATAATCCATTACTAATCCCTTTCTTAACCTTCTTTTAGTTAGCATATAGACTGAATAATATGACTAGCAGCCAAAAAAAAATCATCTACAAAGTTCATGCATGTGATGCTGCAATTGCAATAGCATGATTTCTTTGAACATGTAACAAGGCTAAGGCAACAACCCAAGAGGGGTCACAAACAACTATGTGAGAGAAAGAGAATAAAGAAGATACAAAGATTAGTGGTACAAAGAAAAGAACAAAAAGGAAGAGACTTCCTGAATGTACAATAAGTTTTGGCTAAAATAAATAGGAACTTTATGGCTTCTGCATGACTGGTACATATATAATATATGGATACATGTAAAGAGTGTTTGGCTGTATACACAAATATATAAAGTTAAATTAGGATATACTCAACCATGAAGTATCCTGGTTTCAGAACTTCCCATTCGATATTAATGATGGTACACATGGGAAGTCGATCATCTTTGCAAATAATCTGGCATGGCCTAATGTGTCCAGGAACAAATACTGAACCACTTTCAGGATCTCCTAGCCAATAATAATGTGGTCATAATGTTAACAATTGAATCGTATGGCATAAGATCTTGACTTAATTTATTATCTATAACCATCCAAAAAAGCTGTTTTTCTGATACATGTGGTTTATGATAATTAGATGCAGATGAATGACATGAATTTTCATATTATACAATTTAAAACAGACTTTTGTGTCTTACCTCTGTTCACATAATCCAATTTAAACAACCTTCCACGAAATAGGTTGAATGCTGTTTATAAGCATTTAAATCCACTAGATAATGTATAATGGAGTTGAATTTCCATGTGATTGCTTCATCATTGATTTGAATGGGATATATCAAGGTTTAGATACCTCTGAATGTTCTGTTTCCTCATGGCTCTAGGGGGGAAAAAATACACACACACACAATCTCAGAAACCATTTTATGGTCCTGCTTGAACAAGCAATAACACAAATTGCCAATAACGTTGCGCATATCTAACCTGAGCTAGATCCTTATCGGCTATATCCCATTTCTCAATTGCTTGAAGAAAATAATTGGTAGCTGCTAGGTAGAACTTTTATCTCAGCATAACAGCACCAAGCTCAAAATACTCAGTTTATGTTGCATCACCACTTCGTACTTGCTCCTACAAATCATTAAATAAAAATTACAAGAGAACCAATACAGAATTTGCCGAATGAGTAATGAACAGAAAGTACTCCAAGTACAAAAGTGACGTTCTTAGCAAGAATTAACAGATGCTTTCCATACTTGAGAAGAAGACAAGAATCTGTGGAAGAAACAATATCAGACAAGGTGTTCAACTGACAAAACAGTTAAAATCTCACAACTTGTCGTCTAGTTGTATAATGTTTAACTTTTACATCTAAGCAAGAATTGAAATGCACTTGTGTACTGTTCCCCTAGTGAAAGATAAAATGCTCAAGTTTCTAAGTAGGAAGAAGAAACTCATTACATATATTTAGGGCCATACAATTTGCCTCGTAGTAGAAAGCTGAAATGCTTTTCAAGTAGGAAGAACTTTCTAGATATGTTTAAAGCCTTTTTACTAGCAAAAAACCATTTTAAATTGTCTATTTTGAAGCTGGATGCTGAAAATCTGTCTCTTATAAAACTTAAAAAACGACCTAATCAATAGCCTAATTCAAAATTAAACACCCATTTATCTCCTAAAATGTATCTTACCTCTTGCATAGTTATCCACATTGTCGAAAAAAAAATCAGATCTCTATCGGTTACCAACCATCGAAATTCTAAATAGAAAGAAAAAACAAAAGGATAACCATATGACCATAAAAGTACTCTTAAAACTCACAATATAGTCAAATCCCAGCAAATACACTTACTAGTCTATTGGAAATCCCTAACAGAAGATGTGTCATTTATGCATAATTGCTTGTTGATGGATCAATAGACAGCAAAATTCATAGGATCAAGACCAATTTCAAGATCACCAATGAAATTTTGTTCAGGATGAATTGGTTGGCTTGATTGACTAGTGTCACGAGAATGCTCTTTGGTAAAAAAAATTGATAATAAAAATATATAAGATCAGGAACAGAACTCATCTAGCCTGATGTGTTCTATAAAGTTCACGGAATAAGTAAGAATACATGACTTTATTACAATAAGGTAATTATCAAAACAGCACTAAACAATTTGCAAACTTTTTATCAAATGTCATACATAAGCATCAAAATTCCCAGTGTAACTTCCAAAATATGTATCTTGTATTCATAGGGTACTACCATAGTGTATTTTACTAAATGTGGGGCCCCACATGACTTCATAAAGGGTTGTCTACTTATGTCATATAGACAGACTCGGGTATCATTTTCCTGTGCATGAAGATAGAGAAGGGTAAACCAGGTGAAAAGAACGAGAGGAGAAGATTATAGTATCGTAAGAATCTACAGGTAGAAGATAAAAAGTTCAGCTTTTTTATACTATTTTCTTTCAGTTCTGTTGCAGTAACCTTTCTTCACCTTCCTTGTCTTCCAGTGGTTGCAGAATTCATTCCATGGTGTTTCATTGGCCTCTAGATTACTAAAGGTGCATCCATTCATGAGTATATCTAAAATCAGAGTTTTATATCATAAGTACAGACTTACAATGATGTATCTCCAAGTGAAACCAGGATAATCGTGTTATTATATTTTACGCTAACAACAAGCATTTATGTTCACTATGTTGTTGTTGTAACTTGAATGAATCAAATGCAGAAGCAGCAACATTTATTCCAGAGCCATTATTTGAAGAATTTAAGATGAAAGAACATTCAACATGGCAAATAAGCCTAAGGACAACAGAAGGCAAGGCCTGTGAACCAAGTTCTAGTCAAACCTGATGTATACATGCAGCAAGCCTTGGGCTGGCAGTGTGGATCACCAGCCAAAAGAAACCGCATCAGCAGCACCTGCAAAGCTTGACCATGGGTGTTGGCATTGTTAAGGCTTACTAAGAGTAAAAGGTCAAGGTCTAAGGTTTGAAATCAATTATATTAAAAACTCAAAAAACATAACTAGAAGTTCCGATAACCAAATAACAGGTATAACGAGCAATTACATGAGACAGGATAAACCATCTTGAAAACATGATTCTGAGAAACACAATATACAAAGTTTACCCTTTCCATCTTCAAGAGTCAGGTTCGGATCGTTGTTTTTCCATCTGAAAACCAAGAAATACAATATAGTACAAATGACGGAAAACTTACCCTTTCCATTCTTCAAGACTAGGGTCTGGATTGTTGCTTCTCCATCTGAAATCTGCCTTGTTCCGCATGGAACAGATAAGAAGAAAAAGAAGAGAGAGGAAAAAGAAGAAAGGCAACTTCAACTCATGCTAATCACTATACGTATTATGAACAGGGAAAGTCAAGAAAGAATTTCAAGCAATAGGATCCTCACCTTGTAGAAATAATTATATAATAAATGTCTATCAACCCTGATTTTCAAAGTAAAGATTAAAGCTACCATAGTAAACTTAGAGTTTCACCTACTATTTCTGATGAAACTTGAGATTGAGCAGCTGGCCCACCCGTCATGCACACATGATCAGACAAGAAGACAGGAAAACATTTAATAGCATTTCTTTATAACAATGGGTTTTTCTTTGAACATATAATGGAAGAGTTTCAAGAGAGAATCATTTTAGACTTCCATATATTAACATACTTAGTCAAGACTCATGTTTGCCTCAAAAAAGTCATAGGCACATAGCAATAAGAAAAGGTTAACCACAAAATAAATGTAATGTGTTATGCCTTAGAAGGTTTTTAGTCAACTAGATCTTTTAAATGCCAAATAATGATTTTTTGCTCAGTAACTAAAATTGCTCCATGAGGGATTACAAAAGTCTTGCATAAACACAAGCATGAGATTTGGATGGGACCTGTATCAAAGTTTTTGAATCATCGAGAAAGAGAAAAGATATAATTGGACTAGTGGCAGGAAGATGATTTTATTTAGATTATATGATAATCCAACATGAATTAACATTTTAAGGATGCAATTTACTGACAATAAGTTCATATCAAGGATGTATTCTATTGATGAGGTTCATACAGAAAAGAATTGAAACTATAAAAGATGAGCCAACTACTAGTTGGAAGATTCCATTTCAGAACCAGCCTTAAAACTATAAAATCAAAGACAATTTATATCTGACTCACAGATGTGCAGGTATCAGAAAATGATTGGAAAGGGTCAATCAAGGAGGGAAGAAGACAATGTCATTATTCTAACAAAATTTCATATGCAACGGTAAATACTGCACAACAATTCAGAATAAAGAAAGGCACTCAGTGCTCACTCAAAACTTCTGATATCTCTCTCCACTTTAATCGTCTAGCTTTTTCTCTATAAATAATATCTTCACTAAGCTATCAATCTTATTAAAATATAGATTTAAAATATCTAAAATTTATACTATAAAGATTTTTCTACATTTTTACTTTGTGAATAATATCTTCGTCAAGCTTTCCATCTCACTAAATAATAGATTCTAGAGACCTGAAATTACTTACAAAAACTTATTATACTTTCATCCTAACTCATCATCGGTTCTACTCATGTTATTTCTAAAATTACATAACCTATGGTGTTGTTTCAATTAGAACAGTTCCAAATAACTAGAAGCAGAATCTTATCTTTTTACCCACTTCATCAATACAATTTAACGTATGATCCTAAAATGCCTCTGGATTTTATAAACTCTGCAGTGATCTAATAAACCATACAGTTCATCATAGAGAGCAAAAAGTGTCTGCAAACCGATGAATGGCTAAAGCAGTTCGACAGTCAACTTGCCATCACCATATTATATACCACAAGCGGACACTGTACGTCAAAGTGACCAAGAATCACAAACTACAATACGACAAGATCAAAGAACAAATTACAGGGTGCCTCAACCGATCAAACCGAAAAATCTTGATGTTGGAGGCGGAAGCAAGAATCACCGACAAATATGGACGATCGGTAACAAAACGCAAAAGAAACAGAAATTTTATCGGTCTTCGTTATTTATACCTCTTGTCTCCGCTTGAGCGCGAAGCAGCAGCGCTGTCTCAATCTCCCCCGAACTGCGACGAAGTTCCTCCCATCCAGGAAGCCGACGCCGACGGCAGCAAGAAGCAGGCGGGGTCGCGAGCTCAGATTGAGGACTTTCGCCCCCGAGTTCGGGAGAGTCCCCATCGATCCATGGATGAAGAAGCCCCTCCCCGACCTCTTCTCTCGGATAAAAGCAGGGAAAGAAAGAGGAGGGAAACTACCGAGAAAGAAATGGTGTCCGGTTTACGTGAACCGGCCGGTCCGGGAAATCGATGAACGAGCGGCTCGACCGGGTTTTAAAGAGTCATTTAGGTATTTTATATTAAGAGTATTATTTAAAGAAATAAAATGAGGGATACGAAATACTCAAAATATGAATATTTTTTTTTAAAATACCTGCAATATATATATATATTTATATATATATTATTAAAAGGATATATTTTGAACTTTAAATTAATAAATGTTAATTACAAACGTTGAGTTAAGAGAGAACCAACAGAAAGGGGAAACGCGAGTGACAGCGGGAAACGGGAACGGGGAACGAGGGAGAGCGAAGGTGGATAAGGGGCGCGAGCGGCCGAAGGCATCAAATAAGCCAAGCGAGAAGGGGCGAGGGAAGTGCGCGGTCATGGCACTCAAACCGAGCCTCGATGCCTACGCCGCGTTCATCCACAGGCTCCACCTCCGCCCTCCGCCTCCCCGCTCCCCCGACCTACCCCCTCCCCCTCTCCACGGCCTCACCTTTGCCGTCAAAGACATGCACGTCCTCCTCCTCGTCCTCACTTCTCCCCTTCTTCTTACTCCTGACCATTATCCCCATTGATTTCTGTGACAGTTCGTTCCTGCTATCTCGACTGCAGATTCGACATCAGTGGCTGCGTCACCGGGTTCGGCAACCCGGACTGGGCGACGACGCACGAGGCAGCGTCGTCCACATCTCCCGTTGTTCTCGCTGCTATCGGAGCTGGCGCCACATGCGTGGGCAAAACTGTCATGGACGAGATGGCATACAGGTTGTGTCCATACATCATATGATATATTTGGTCTCCTGGCTAGTTGCAGAGAGTAAAGTCGTCTGTTTTCCTCATCATGATTGGAATATTGTTAATGACATTGTAATTGTGAACATTTTGCCTCATCATGATTGGAATGCACCAAAAATCTGATTTTTTTTTTTTTTGTTCCTTTGTAGCATCAATGGTGAGAACTATCATTATGGCACACCCACTAATCCGTGTGCTCCTGATCGAGTCCCTGGAGGATCGTCCAGTGGATCTGCTGTAGCAGTTGCTGCAAATCTCGCTGACTTTGCTCTAGGTTTACAGCCGACAATTTCTTGAAGTTTACTTATTTTTTGTGTTCAAGTTGTATGTATGGCTATAGTTTTTATTTTTAACATCTTAAAAAATTTGTGTTATACTGTTTACATTTATATATGAAAGTACCTAAAAGAAACCATATGATAGATTGGGGAAACACCAGAATGCAATTTGGAACAAGCAACTTCTATGTCATGGAATTTAGAGAAGAGACATTGGCCAAACATTTCATCATAGAAAACCTGAACAAGGGTTGACAAACAATATTGTAATGAAGCATAAAATGGAAAAGTCATTATTGCAACTAAAAAAGATCTAAAATAAAATAATGAATAAAAACCATATTCCAGGAATGAAATAACCAAGGATTAAATTGTAATGAATACTAAGAAGTGCCTGTCAACAAACAGAGCGTATTTGTTTGTCATGAGATGGTCTTCATTAGTTGTTGGCAAATTAGAAAATAGAAGGTTAACCTTGCAGGAACCCATTCTGTTAGTCTTATGTTCTGCTTGCATTAGTTTGAGTCCATACTGGACAATCCTTCTTGATACAAGTGTATCCTGTAAACATGTTGTGTGCTAACCAGTACGGTGGCATGATGCTGCCCAACAATTTTTTGAAGACTGTGAGATTTGGTCATTTGTCAAAGATTTCCTCAAAGCATCATGTGATTGTAAACAGACATGATTTGCAAAATCTCTTGAAATATATTGACATCAACAGGACTATATTTTTATCCATGTTGCTTTTACAGTTCTTGTTGTCAATTAATTATATATAGTTGGAGTAAAAATGCTTTTAAATTGGTAAGTGAGTTGTATTTCGATTTCATAACCATGTTTTCTGCTATCAGTAAGACAATATAAAGGATGCCTTGGTCATCATCTACTGTGGTTAAAAGGAGGCTAACAACTTGCTGCATTGTAGTATTTGCATCCAACATATTTGCTAGTTCAATAGGATTAGCTTCCAACTACGTTTCAGTAGCTACATGATCAATATGTGTTCCAATTCATGGCTGGTGTCAGTGAACATGTGCAAGGACAAAACATTTCAATGTACTTGCATATACACCTTGATGCAGTACAACTTAAATAGACCTGACCTCTTATGCAACATCTGAGTTGATATTTGGTAAAAAAACATGAGTTGTTATTTTAGTATCAGTATTGCATTGATGTTTGTCCTTCTGAATCTTCAATCGTTGTTGATGATTCTTTAGGTACGGATACTGGTGGAAGTGTCAGAGTGCCTGCTGCTTACTGTGGAATTTTTGGTTTCCGGCCTTCACATGGCATTATATCTGCAACAGGTGTCATTCCAATGGCTCAGAGCTTTGACACTGTTGGTAAGGAGCAAATAAATTCCCAAAAGATGGCCAGCTTATATAGTCTTTTAGAATGCAGCATTTGCAATATTACATTTAAATGATTCATGGCACTTTGGTGAAATATTGAGAACATATAAGTATTACTCAAAAGGGTGCTAATATTTGAGTGTATTTGTTATTCTTCTACATAATCATTTTGAAGTTGCTAGACCATCAATGTATCACCTGTTTGTAGAATGAATCTGAGTAAAATTCAACAAAAGGCTGTAATGTGATACTTTATATCGAGTTAACTGTTGAACTCATTGATGATATGGTTGATTTTTATGTTCATATATAATTGGATGATCCAATCCGTTTGAAGTTATATCTTTAATGATCAAAGTAAATCTGCATAAATAATTCCAGGAATGATTTCTTTGCATGTGCAGTCATGTTTGGGTACATCTGAAACCCTCTATGCTTGACAGTGGGGGGGAGCTTATTTATTAGGATGTCTGTGTTATACATATAACAAACAATCAACCAATCCAAAATTTGTAGTGTGTCAATGGTGACTTGAATATGTACATTATGGAGTGAAATCCCATATTTGAATGTAGTGGACAAACATATATGCTAGGTTTGAAGTAATTATAGATTGCAAACTACAAAAACTACAAAGCTTTTGTATGTCCTAAAAAGAACAGGACCTGAACAATGTACTGAAATCCCAATTACATTTGTCAAATTCAAGTTGACTGATAACAAGACCAACTTGTTCAATGTAAATTTGTTTAAGATCTTGCATTGAAGTTAATCAGATGCATATCAAGGGTATATATCTGGCAACAGATCAAATTTTCAGTATTGACCGTTTTGAGGGGGTTAACTTGCAAGTCACATCTGTATAGATAAAAGATTTTAGGAGGTATACAGAAGGCATTACTTTTAAACATGAACATTGCCAAACGTATATTTCAATTTAATTATGAAAGAAACAGCCAACAAGAGATCTGTGACCTTTTTCCTCATTCTCACAATCTGTCAACTATTTTTTTATTAGATTAGTGGGACAGGAACATGTAGATCAAGAAATTATTAATATCATACAAAATAACATGAGTTAGAGTTCATAATGCTGCGATGCAGTGGGATGAATGAATACAATTAATCTTCAGAGGAAGTTTACTTGGTTCATAGAGTTATTTTATCTTATGTTCTTATCCATCTAATTTTGAAATTATTTATTGTAGTTGACAAAGTCTTCTTTTAGGATGGTTTGCTAGAGACCCTATTACCTTGACACGAGTAGGCCAGGTTCTGTTGCAGTCATCTAGTGATGCTACCATGCCACCCAAGCGTTTTGTTATTCCTGAAGATTGCTTCCAGTATTTGAGTTCTCCCAGTGACCAAATCTCTCAAATCCTGAAAAAGTCTGTAGAGAAGGTATTTGGATGTAAGTGCTTTCTCTTACTAAGTTGATTTCAACACTCATCACCTCTGAGAAGATACATTATCCTTTTCTCTTTTGTTATTATGTTTCTCATGTAAAATTATAAAATTATACAGGTAGTATATTACACCATGAAAATCTTGGCGACCATATTTACCACAATGTTCCAAGCTTGCAAAACTTTATAAGTAGCTTCTCCGGAGATCAAGCATCTACAATGCCAGTTCTTGCAGCTCTCTCACATGCCATGCGGTTGCTTCAAAGGTCCAACTCTGTGATTTACATTGTTGTATAGTCCAGATATATGTCTATATATGACATCTAAATTATCATTCCTTAATGCTCATATTTTGGCACTGGTGGAACAGTAAGTTTTTTCTTTTGTTTGTTCTCATTGCTGAAACATTAACGTTGCACCATTGCAACCCAGACTGATTGGCTTGAATAGCCAAAATCAGTGTTTCACAGTGGAGACAAAATTTGTTACATCTGAATCTCCGTAGACACTTCAGTTGCAAGGAAACTTGTGCACCTAACGACTCTTTACTTTGACCTACAGGACTGACAAGATAAGGACCTTTTTTTTATGGAAATCCTGGTGAAAAGTTCCAGTGTTCATAAAATCTTTATTGAACATTAAAAGGAAAAAGAGTATCATGAAACGGAATTTATCGCGAAATTTAGATTAACAATGAAGAAACTGAATTTTCATTTCTTGATTTATGATATTATAGTAATTTATGCATTTTTCTTTGGAAAATTAATTAATTTTGGGATATCATTCACAAAAAAATTTTAACATAGTTTGACCACAGCCTACTTCACAAGAATTTTCACTATATGAAACACTTCAAAAAGATATTTTTTCTCAAATATCTTTTCTCTACCCATTATATAGTTGTACTTCGCATGCATCTCACTGTCCATGGCACCACAGAACTTCCGCATCCACTAATGAAGCACACCTCTAAGCAAAGCACTCTAGCACTCACCAGTTGCCCCAGGAAATTCTGTGCACCCCTCCATGCACTGCACTCACCTCACACTACAGCAGGCACTTAGGCATCTCTCAAAACACACCTATGTAGATGCACTATTGTCTCAAATCCTACTCTTAATTCTATTTGAGTTCAAGAATATACAAAAGAAATTAATTCCTTGGTCAAATTGGTCTACAGCTCCTATTCTGAGTCCATATGGTACTTTAAAGCTACTAATCCCAACAATCATATAGAATTATAATTGAATTCTATTATATTTTAGTTGCCTAGGTTGGTCTCTGTGTTATTTTCTTCTGAAACAATGCATATCCTGAATAAATGATAATGAACCAAGCAAAAGGTTTTAGTCATGGAAATGAAACAACCTGAGAAGTGGCTTATGTGACACAAATCGTAGGAAAACCGAGTCTTCTTATGGTACCAGATGAAAAACAGAATAGTATAACTTATGCTTTTAATCCAATCAATATCGTATTGTTTTATTCATGAATAATAAATGAACAATTACACTTGCAAATGCATAACTAAGACACCTTTTCTTCTTATGAGTTATTTTTTCTAATATTGTATCGGAATATCAAATCACATCATAATGATTTTGTATTATTTTATTTTCTCTTGTTGTTGAAAGTAGACTAGAAGTAGGGAGTCTGTGATGGCTGATTAAATTATTAACCTGTTATACTTTTCGACTATACTACACATGGACTTTGAGGATTATGAGTTACTTTTAAACATTGACAAAATGTTTAAAGATGTAGTTGAATTGGATAAACATATTCTTTGTTTAAAGTGCAAGTTGGAATGACAAGTTTACTGGTTTTCTGATCACCATAATGGTAGGAGCCTCACGTGTTCGGTTGCACTTTTCTCTCATTCTTCAGAAGCAACACATTCTAGTTCCTTCCATGTGGTAGTTGCAGCTAAATCATTCTTGTTGTAGAATCAATCACATAGAAAATGGTCAGGGTCTGTGCATTTAGTAGAGTAGGCAAAAGATGCTTTTAAAGCAAATTGTCATAACATGGAAATGAAATTAATCTGGTTTGTCTAGCGGAAAGAATTATTGCAGCATTCAACATCTCTTCCCAGCATGCTATTCTTATTTGTAAATTCTGATGGGTGAACTTTTTTCTTTAACCAAGAGTGAAGGCAATGTTAAAAAGTGATTGTAGGTATTCCTTCTTTGAGCTAGGCATATAAAATCATTGCAACATTCATCATCAAGCAATCTGTAGATCGGCCAGCAAAATCTCATGCATCGCACGAGTTCTAAGCATACAAGTGATGGGAATAGTTATGAAAATCCAAAGCAATCCATGATATAAATGAAGTGCATTATACTAATGCTTGGAAATTAAGTTAGGTTTTATCAAATGAAATTTCTCTATAAAGTTTTATGCAAATTTAATTGACATTCAGATGGATATTTGTTTGTGGAATTGTCAATAAACTTATGTTTTTAAAAATAATGATATCACCGAACCTCTATTCTCCATGCTGCAATCCTATTGCATGCTGTTGACATGTTCTTTGTAACCTATCACCAAGGCAACAGAATATGTATTGAGGCTGTATTGGGTATCTTAACAGGATTTGTGGGACAACTAATAGTTGCACATCTAGTACATTCTTTTGACATGTACACATTATCACCCATGGATTGCATGATGCACGACTATGTTGTCTCATTATTATAATAAGAAGAAAGGTTGCAATAATTTTGTGAACAAGTTAACACATAAAAAAAGCATATCCTACAAATACAATTTATCCATTAAAAAGAACACATCTGATGAACTCCTATAACATTGCTGGGAAAAAGCAATTTCACATTCATGCATCCTTTGGATTTTTGGTCTATTAACATGTAAGTGAGTTACTTTTTTATGTTCTAGGACAATACTTACTGATGAGATGAAGGCAGTCTATAGTGAAAACTGTCCTTTTTCTTGGCTCTCTTTTCTAATTGGCAATATTGATTGATAATTAAAGTTGCATCTATGATGATCATTGTTGAGTGTTTGTATAATGAGGAATTTGTGCATCCTTCTACCTTTCTGTCTGAATTTTTTTGTCTTTAGAGCATCAAGATTATCCTCACAATTTATCACTTAGTGTTTAACTTTCCTTTTGTAGGTTCGAGTTTAAAACCAATCATGGAGATTGGTTGATTTCCACAAAACCTACTCTAGGTCCTGGAATGTTTGAAAGAGTATCAGAAGTTCTAAATTCAACATATGAGGACTTGGAGTACTGTTATCCAGTGAGGGCTGAGCTTCAAGCATTCCTGTCTACTCTTTTGCAGGTAGCCTGATTTTCTATATAATACTTTTTCTTTCTTTCATATTGCACATTCTTTTTGTATACTAAAAGAAGGCAAATGATATATGACATTTTTAGTCTTCTTCACCTTAACTAAATTACAAGGGCTTTCCCACTGAAAAAGATCTCTGATCATCCATGTTTTTTTGTAAATAACTCAAGGGCTTTAGTTTTGGTCTTTTGATAATTTGATGGATTTCTACCAAGGTGGTGTGTTTATTATGTTCTATGAAGTTCCATGAACAGGAGCACCACAAACATATATTGGGGAACTGACTGAAACAAAACACCACATGGTAAGACTATATGTTGGGTGTAACTTTGAGCTCAGATACATGGATGGAAGGAAAGCAAGGTGTTCTACAGAAACAAGGTTGGGATGATTTGTCATTGTCTGTGATGGAATCAAGTCCAAAGGAGAAGCATATACCAAGAATAACATGTGTAATTTATATTTGAATGCTCTCTGCTTTTAAATACAACTCAGCCTTCTAACCTCCAACAATGTCTAGATGCCCTTTATATATGACCCTGTATTTGTTAAGAGAAATGGAAAAAATATTGAGAAGCAAAGAACCCTCTTGGTTGGTCATTTATAAACCAATGTGGAAGTATGGAACAATGTTTAGTTTTTTTTTATTTTGTTAATAATCCATTTGAAAATAAGCCATTAGAGTAACCCTCAATAATCAATCTATTGTAATTCCTATTTCTTTTCAGTTTAAGGCTTGTCTAGTGGATTCAGAAACCAAGAAATTCATGCAAATTATTAATGTCATTCTCTTTAGGAACTATGGCTAGTCCAAATTATCAGCATTACTTCTTAGAACTATCTCCTTTTCAACTCTAGAATTTTATATTTCATGAACTAAGGGTGTGGATCAAACTTCATGTGGAGATGGAAGCGGCTTACCATTCTAGTTACCTTCCCTTTCTTTTCAGTTCAAGGCTTGTCTAGTGGATTTGGAAACCAAGAAACTCATGCAAATTATTAGCATCACACTTTCAGGAAGTATCACTAGAGCAAATTATTAGCATTACTTCTTGGGAACACCTACATTTTAATTGTAGAATCTTTTATTCAATGACTAAGGATATGGATCAAACTTCATGTGGAGATGGAAGCTGCTTACCATTCTGGTGACTTTCTGTTTCTTTTCAGTTTAAGGCTTGTCTAGCGGATTTGGAAACCAAGTAACTCATGCAAATTATTAACATCACTCTTTTAAGGAGTATCACTAGTGCAAAGTATTAGCATTACTTCTTAGCAACATCTCCTTTTTAACTACGGAATCTTTTATTTCATGAATTAAGGATATGAATCAAACTTCATGTGGAGATGGAAGCTGCTTGCCATTCTGGTGACTTTTAGTAAACCCTTGTGTTTATTTGTGATGATTCTTTCTTTCACAATGAAAGAACATTAGGAAATTTTCCTTCTTTCATTTTTAATTTGAAAATTCATTTAAGCTGGAAGCTCCATATCCTCTCTTCTTATTTTTGAAAAGGTACCCTCTACTTGTAAACAAATACTGTCCTACTTTCTCAAATACTACTATTTCTTTTTGTGTTTTCCTGTCTTCTTTTTTAGGATAATGGAATTCTTGCACTGCCTACAATTCCTGGAGTCCCACCAAAGCTAAATATGGAGGTCGATGAACTGGATAGCTTTCGTGCTAGAGCATTTTCCTTGCTTTCTATTGCTGGCATGTCTGGATTTTGTCAGGTAACTCATTGTGCATGCCATCAATATTTTCACACTATCATGCCACTCATGAGTACATGATAACCTTACATGCAAGTTTGTATCACGATCGCAGATTTCTATACCACTTGGAATGCATGATGATCTTCCTGTCTCGGTTTCCCTTCTAGCAGAGCATAATGCAGACCATTTTCTTCTTGATATTGTTCAAACACTGTATGCTACCCTCAAGGAGCAAGCTAGCATAGCTTGGGAACATGGCAATTGACTCAAGTGTCTGTTTGTACAAGTTTACGCCGTAATTTTATCTTGATTTTTCATATGTACATGCTCTTTGGAAATCAATGTGCTAATGCAGAGTTTCTACAAAGTAATTGGCCAACCTGCTCTCCAAGAGCTTTGGATTAAGTTATTGTACCCTTCGACTGTGATCAAGTTAAGTACTTTTGATGCAATGGTACTGATTTCCTTCTCTGTTTATTAATTGGAATATTATTACAGATGGATCAGAGTTTATTACCCTCATTTGCATGAAAGTTTATGGAGATCAGAGTAAAAGTAGCCAAATTGTTTTGTGAAGATGCAAAGGATTATGTTTTGATTGAACTGTTGTTTCCTTTTAATAGCTACAGGAGCTAAACCCATTTTAACTTTACCTGCAATTAATTTCTCGACATGCGTTTTAACATCGAAATGAGTTGTACTTTAGCATATAATTCATAACTGGTCAAATAAAATCTAGCTATTCCCAACAGAAGAATATAAAAGTTTATCTTCTTGTTTGTAGCTCATCGAACCAAATGTTTGGTATATGTAAAGAGGTAGATTTTTGTTCTTCCCAGAGAGACGTAATTTGATGATGATTTCCCATTAAGAATTTATCTTCTTGTTTGTACTCATTGAACCAAATGTTTGGTACATGTAAAGAGGTATATTTTTGTTCTTCTCACAGATGCATGATTTGATGATGATTTCTACTGAAGAGTTTTAGTTAAATTATATTGGATTAAAGAAGACAGACTGCATTGACTCAAACCAGAAGACTAAATTGAGTCGAACGCGAGCGAGAGATAGAGAGAGAATAAATGAAATTATCCTAAAATTCTTAATTCTTTATCAGCGCGTAATATGCGAATACGTGTCAGGATAGATTTGTCAGATACGGATCGGATCCGAATTGAGTGCGAGTTCGAAAAAGTCGACGAAACGGATCCGAACCGAACCCGTCTGTTTGTCGAACGGCTTCAAAGCACGCACGGAGCGTTCGCCAAACGGCCCAAACGCGCTGGTGTTTTCTTGAGGTCATTCGACCTCGCAAAGCAGCCCTCCTTCGCCGCACGCGGCCCGGAGCTGCTCGCCCCATCCTTCTCCTTTCCCTTTTCCACCTTGTCCTGCTCTCCACTTCCCATGACCAAAAGGCGACTTGCGTCCCCCTTCCTACCACCACTCTGTGCTCTGCTGCCGCTTGCACTGTGCTGAGAGCGGCGACCGCCTTCGAAGGGCTACGACAGTCGCGGCGACGGCGGCGGCGACTACGACGAAGATGATGATCCCGGCGTCGGATTCTGGCGGCGCCTCCGCCGGCGAAGAGGACCCTTCGCTCTCGAAGCGCGTCGCCGACCGCTACTTGAAGCGCGAGGTGCTCGGTGAGGGCACCTATGGTATCGTCTTTAAGGCCATCGACACAAAGGCAAGTCGGTCGATAAATTTGCTTTTTGATTTGGATCATTAACCCACCGGTTGATGGAAGTTTAGGCATAGTGCATGGGATCTGTTGGATTAGGGTTTAAAGTTGATGTCAGATGCGATATAGGGGCAAAAGAGAATCTTACGCTGACGGGAATCTCTCCACTTCTAGTTTATTTCTCCTCTCCTCATAGCTCAGATATTGCAGGTGACTTCGTTTAAAATAAAAGCCCGATATTGGCTGCCCAATTGTTCCATTTTGCTGTTTCTGCGCGTGTTTTATGTGTTTGTTGTTTTGATTAAGAAGAAATGAAGTGAATCTGACTTCACAATTCATATTGGGAACAACTATGACTTTATTTTCTATATTATATTAGATTTACCGTTTTATCCCTTTGTTTCACTTGATCACTTGAGTTGGGTCAATCTTGCACTCTGAAATGAGAATAGGGACGGTGGGCACAACCTGAGTTTAGATCTGCCTTAAGTGCAAGAAAGAATTTTATTTCTATTTCTAAATAAATAACTGCAAGTGTTAAGAGTTTCCTTTCTCTTTTTCTTCAGAAAATGTGGGCCATTGAATGAAAATCTCTGTGGTAGTTGGTTTGTTTCCCAATGTTGAAATTAAGTTGGAATTGCAATTACCTAATCCTTTTACAGTTTTGGCTCATAACTCCGGAATCAGAATTGAGATTTGATTAGCGTTACTTTTGTCATTAGAGCTATGTTTAAATGGGGCTAGTTTGCTACGTGAATAGGGATGTTTGTGTCACTGAAAACTGACCAGTTCCTTTGGGTCACCAAGAGTTCAGGTTTAAGGCATCATCATGTGGTTCAGGTTTTGAATCCCTAAAAAGGGAAATTTTGTTCTGCTTGTGATGGGTAGTGAAGTCCAATTCGGCACAACAAAGCTTCATTGAGCTCTGGTTAGGGCATTCTCACTTGTTAAAAACTAAGAGCAGTCAAATTTTCATTTTGTTGCCTCTGATAATTTTTTATTAAAATTTCCTTACCTCCCCTTACCATTAATCCTAACAAACTCACCTTGTCCAATTGGGACAACTGTCCATCCCCTTATCATCGATATAATAAAGTTTTCTAAAATCTTCTTTACCTCTCCTTCCCATTAATCCTAATCAACTCACCTCGTCCATTTGGTGCATGTATAGATCATCTTTGGAAATGTTTTGATCATTGGAAATGGTTTTTTTCCTCATCTTATCTTCTTTTGGAGCTACATTCAATTGTTCATAGTGTAAAAATATCTTATTTTATTTTTTTTTCTATTACCCAAACTCACTCTTTCAGAGTTTGTTGATCTATAAGAATGATTAATCCAGTTGCTCATTTTTGGCATCACAATGCTCATGGTTTTGTTGTTATATCATTATAGAGTTTGGATTGGACTATAAGAATGAAGCTTTTCTTTAGAGAAGTATAAGGGTGAAGCTTAAACTTCTCAGCAATGCTGACTTCTTTCGAACAGGCTGTTTCATAATTATTCTACTTTAGAACCTACAAAGCGTGCTGATCTTATGATTTGTGATTCTTAAACAAATTTGCAGGCTTTGGTTTCTTCTTCCTGTTCATCTGTAATCCCGGTTGAGCAAACCTTCAAATATACTTTTCTGAAGAAGCTGCAGTTCTCACCTTCTTATCTTATGAACATTATGTGTGAAAGAAGTCAATAAAACTGTTTTAAGCTAATATGTGAAACCTTTACAGACTGGGCAAACAGTTGCAATAAAGAAGATTCGACTTGGAAAGTACAAGGAAGGTGTAAACTTCACTGCACTTAGGGAGATTAAATTGCTTAAAGAGCTCAAGGATCCAAATATAATTGAATTAATTGATGCCTTCCCTCACAAGGGTAATTTGCATCTTGTATTTGAGTTTATGGAGAGCGACTTGGAAGCTGTCATTCGCGACAGAAACATTGTCTTGTCTCCAGCTGACGTCAAATCATATCTCCAAATGACACTAAAAGGACTTGCATACTGCCACAAAAAATGGGTTGTACACAGGTACTTTGTCTTTTTCTGTGTTTTTTTATCTTTTTTCTTATATCCTGATCCAAGTGTGCTAATGTATCAGGGATATGAAACCGAACAACCTACTTATTGCTTCTGATGGACAGCTTAAGCTTGCAGACTTCGGTTTGGCACGCATCTTTGGAAGTCCAGATCGCAAGTTCACTCACCAGGTTTTGTTTAATTCAATATATTCTTCTAATTGTTTAGATAATAAATTGCAAGATATTTATATGTAATTAACTTATATCAATTTGTTGGGACATTTATATGAGGACTTGAGATAAATATATTAATATGGAAGGTTAAGAGATGAAGCAGGAATCCTTTTTTTTGTATAAGTATGCTACCAGATAATGGTATTTTAAATGTTTGTTTTTAAGCATGAATAGTAAAACATCATCTTTTGACATATGTGCTGACAGGTTTCAGCATGCTTATTATCTGAGACAAATGCATAGCATATTTCATTTAGACAAATTTCTTTTTGTGGGGTCAGAGTTGATTATATATCATATAGACATGCATTTTAAGTTTCTGACAGGAGAATACGTCGTGACCTTTGTCAATCTACTTTGAGTTTTAGGATTTGACAATTGACAATCACGAAGTTTGACAAGGAACTACAATTTTATGCTAATATGCAGTTGTGTGCATCATATGTGACACCAACATACTTCCCCACTGTGCATATTCAGATAAATTACTAGTTCACTGCAATCATTATTTTCCCATGGTTTCATGATATGCATGGCAAATCAACTAGATTTACTTGGATGCTTATGGAACTTCAAATTTGAAGAACTTGTCAATCAATTTGTTAGACTTTTTGTTTGGTTCCTTTGTCATCAAGTTCTTATGAAGTGGTAACTACATTCCCCGTGACGCTCGCCTTCCTTGTCCCCTCTGAGTGATGACAAGGAATTTAAATTGCTGTAGTACTTGCATGATCTGTCTTCAACCATGATGAATGTAGAGTCCCCGACATCTTGGTCTCATGTGATTCCCTCTGCATGTGTTGTTCACTTATCAAATGTGCTAGCATCAACTCTATATCTCTTGAAACTTGTGCATGAGTTCTCTTGGTCTCAGATATGTCTGAGTTCAATATGGAGTCACTGAATCTTTGAACTTAGGACCAGGCTCTGCGACTATGTTTGCTGTCCAGGTGGGACACCGACTTCTTTTTCTTGTATCACATGCCTGGGAGCCACTCAAAGGCATGGCATCTGTGATTTAGTAATATAACTGTCATCTCATCATTATGGATCTATATGGGGTTTAGGTACTGGAATAGTGTAAATAAAGGGGAGCCTATGAGAATCTAAGTCGGTATTTGTTTCTTTTTGTTTTTTTATTTCCAGTTCTAGCAAGAAAGATAGATTCTCTTAGCTTAGTCCTTTGAGGCTTGTCTTCCTTGAATTAGAGAATTGGCTATTAAGAGACATATTCGTGACATTTTTGTACTAGAGCCAGGCTCGATTAACTGGCTTCAAGCCTTCGACAATGACGATTCTTGTTGTCAACCGTAACTTTAAAGCAAATCCGAGCACATCTTGTTCATGATATGTATTCCATGTCTCCCTGTTGGAATGCAAATGTGTCTTCTAATAATGTCATAATTTGTTCATTTTCTCACAACCTGAGCCCAGATCTCTTTGCGTATGCTGTTCATTTTTTCACAACCTTCACTAGAAGGAAACATAAACTTAATCTAAGAAACCCTTACACTTTGTAGGTTTTTGCCCGTTGGTATAGAGCACCCGAGCTATTGTATGGGGCCAAGCAATATGGAGCAGGGGTGGATGTGTGGGCTGCAGGTTGTATATTCGCTGAACTTCTACTTAGACGACCCTTTCTGCAGGTCTGGCTAGCTTCATTCTTGATTTTACCCTAATATCTGAATGGAAATTCTTTTTAGGTACTTCTGTTCTGTCAGATATAGCTACAAGTGTATTATTTTGCATAGTTCTTGGTTAGATATAAATCTGAGACACTTTTTCTCTCCATACAAATATCATAGAATGGTGAAATTTCTTGAACCTTTTGTTTCTAGTCATTAGCTGAAATTCCTTTAGTGTTGCATTTCATATTCTTGAAAGGAATAGGTGAGGATGATCTTATCCTGTTTGCGTAAACATGAAAGAACCATGAAATCTGAAGAAAATCCAAATGACAAAGATGAACAATCAGATCATTAGAACCTACTACGTAACCAAAACAAAGAGACTGACACAGAAATGGTTGGAAGCAAGAAGCGTGCATGCACTTACACACGAATAGCCCAGCACACAGGTAGAAAGAACAGATTAACGCAGGAATTTATAATGTCCCATGGTAGCAGCATCAGCATCGTCATCATCGATGAGCATGTCCAACAAGTGATCAAATAAGATAATGCATCTTCAATTAATGTTATCTTATAGATGATTCAAAGAGGTTCGAAGCATTGGTCTGCTTCCAATATCCAAACTAACCATTCTCAAAATTGGCCTTTATTAAATATACAATGATATGATCTTTGTAAAATTTTAGTAGTCATCTTAGCGAACAACTATATTGATGGCTATGCAGAACACATTTTGAGGAAAGGATTCGTTAAGATTCTGAGCGAGTGCAGATTACTCATAATACAGTATTTGCTTTCAGGGTTCAAGTGATATCGACCAACTAGGAAAGATTTTTGCAGCTTTTGGGACTCCAAAGCCATCTCAATGGCCTGACATGGTGTTCCTTCCAGATTATGTTGAATACCAATATGTCCCTGCACCTCCGTTGCGGACACTTTTTCCAATGGCCAGCGATGATGCCTTGGACTTATTGTCAAAGATGTTCACTTATGATCCAAAGGCAAGAATAACAGTGCAACAGGCTTTAGAGCACAGGTGCTTGTTGTGCAAGTATTACAGCAGGATTACGAACAAATAAAGTTACTTATACTTCACTGAGATATATATATATATATATATATATTTTTTTTTTTGTGTTGAAACCAGGTACTTCTCGTCTGTACCTGCACCAACAAAGCCATCTTTACTTCCAAGGCCGCCTCCAAAAGGTGAATCACAAAATCACAAGCCTTCAGACTTCATTTCACAGGATGGGCCTCTTGTTTTGTCTCCACAAAGGAAGCTGAGGAGGGTTACTCTCCATCAAGATGGGTTGGAAGGAAATGTATACCAACTGGATAAAGCTGGTGAGCATGTTAAAGAAGTCAGAAATATGGATGGAACTACTGGTCAGAGTGGTAGTATGCCAATGTCAATAGACTTGGGAGCTGTGTTTGGCTCACGGCCACCTCCTAGACCAACTTTGAATAGGTAATATTTGCTTCAAGCAAAGCATTTATTACATACCATATTAAAGGTAGCAGTTCTAGGAAATAATGATGCAGATGTTTCGCGTCATAGTTTACCTGAAAATTCTATTTTCTTCTTGCACTCTAGTGTTTTACTTTGCTAAAAGATTATCATCTTTGCAGTGTCGATAGGTCACATTTGAAGAGAAAACTTGATCTGGATCCTGAATTTGACTACCACTAGCAATAGTAGACCGGTCTAGCGGCATTTGGAATAGTATGGTATTCAAGTTTGCACGTAATGAGTAGTAAGATAACTTCCGTTTCTATCAGATTTTGAACATTGGAGAGTGGCAGGACCCAACAGCCGGAGTGCAAGAGATGCAGTTGGGATCAGCGGCACTGTATTGACTCAGGCATGGTTAATTCGGCAATCACAGGTTTACCTTGAGATGCAATTTCTTAATTAATCACGAAGAACAAGATAAGACAAGCTGCTTGACTAGTTTCAACTTGTAATCTTATTCAATCTATTTTTTCTTGTGGTGTATGATGATGGATCGACATTGCTGCCGGGACATCGGCTGCGATTAGATAATGTGCTGCAAGTGTAGCACACTTTTATGGTAAAAAATTAATCTGATGATTGGTATACAACTGTGGCATGTTAAGGCAATGTGTTTATTTTGGATCTTGTTACAGTCAACTTCTGCTGTTGATTGTTAATTTCTCATCCCCTAATAAGGTTTGTTCAGAAAAGTGTAGAAGAGTATGCATCATTTCTCGCTTAGATTTAGAACAATCTCTTTAACGATCATTTTGGACTTGTTTGATATGGTGTATGTGTGAGAACTTTTAGCCAAAACACATGCTCTACCTTCTCTTGGATTTGGATAAACTTCAATGTTTTCAGTCAGTTCTCATACTATGAGAATTTGTGTTCTATAGATATATTTGGCCTAGAAAAGAAGTTTCACTAATGAGGATTTAAAAACTCATAATTAAACATAAAATATGCATAAAATCCTTCCGAACAAACACCAAAAAGGGGATTGAAAATTTTGAAATCTCACAAAATATTTTCCTTTTTTTTAAAGCTATGATCTCTTTCTTTTCCTTTTCTTTTTTCTTTTTTTTTTCTCCTTTCTTCTTCTCCATTTGTTGTAAAATGCATCAATGATATAAACATAATAGAAAGAAAAAAAAGTTCAAATATTTGCATACTTATCTACTATGCAGATTTATAAACAAAAAAACATTTTTGCGAAAAGGAATTCTGAATTCCTATTTATTAAGGCACAATTTATTAATAAAGACTGAAAATATATGAAAAGAAGAAAGAAAAAATGTCACAATTTTCAATAATTACTACAGGATTATAGTTAATCAATCATCATATGGTACCCACTAATTTTTAGGTGCTCTTTGTCACAACAGATTCAGCTACATGCTCAAACCTTTTTTAGGTATTGACCTAATACCTACCCAAAACTAAAATTAAAAGAATTAATAGAACAAGAAAAAGTAAAAAGAAAAAGAGAAGATGTCACAATTTTCCTCTATTACATATGACACCTAAATAAAAAAAGAAAACGACAGATGGATATATCACCTTTTTGAGATACACACTATATATACTTCAATGATTAAATGGTTTCCTTGGAATCCTTGTCAATCAACCTTCTGTGTTGCCTTGCATTAGTATAGCTAATCCCCTTTCTTCTAATCCTAATCCTATTCTTTATAGTTGCAACATAACTGGCAACTGACAAAAACAAAAGAAGAATTCTTCTCACAAATCATTCTCTTTGATGGCATGTGCAGCAGCTTGGAATGGACAAGAAACAGTACCTTTATTGGCTAAAGACTCCGATGGCTGAACTAACAATGACATCAAGCTTTTCTGAGCCCATAAAACTATCTATAGAACTCAGCACAACACCACCACCTCTTTACATCCACAGAAAGATTTCATGGTAAACAACTTTGCCGGCTAGATTTGCACTTTGTAAAGTCCGGCACTAAACAGCTTTAATGCCGGCTTGCCAACAATTATTATTATCATTATCCATGGAAAGTTTGCCGTGAAGTACACTTTCTATCAGTTTTCTCCTCCGGCTTTGACTTCATGTGGCTGGGTCTATAAATCGATTTAAGTTGATAGGAGGGAGCAAAGCTTAGGGACAGAGATAAGGATGGCGATAAGGGGAGGCTTCCTGTGCTCCTTGGCATGCCTCTTGTCCTCCATTGCTGTCACTGCAGCTCTGGGAAGGCAGGGTGATGCCCTCGACAAGCTCCGAAAGGGAGCTACTGTTACTTCGTCTTCCGACTTTGACACGTTCGCCTTCTCCGATCTTACGTCGAGATTGTACGCCGATTCCGGGTCGAAGGAGAACGACCGGATCGTCGAGCTGCCCGGCCAGCCTGCAGGAGTAGATTTCGTTCAGTACGGGGGTTATGTCACCGTCGACGATCGAAACGGACGAGCTCTGTTTTACTACTTTGCGGAGGCAGCGGGCAAACAGAGCAGCTCCAAGCCTCTGCTTCTCTGGCTTAATGGAGGTCTCCCATCGCCAGCTTCGTCATCTAGAACGAGCATCTCCATGATTTGGTTCCTGATTCCAATTGTCTTACCCTGCGCAGGTCCCGGGTGTTCGTCCTTCGGGATCGGGGCGATGCAGGAATTAGGCCCCTTCCGCGTCATGAGCGATGGCAGCACTCTCTACAGGAATCCTTATGCTTGGAATTCAGGTAAGTGTTTCATGAATTCAGATGGTTCGTGAGTTGTGAAGTTGATGTGGATGTTGTTGTTGCAGTGGCTAATGTGTTGTTCCTGGAGAGCCCGGCGGGCGTCGGCTTCTCCTACTCTAACACCACCTCGGACTACAGCAAGAGCGGCGACAAGAAGACAGCAGAAGACGCGTTCGTCTTCCTGGTGAACTGGATGGAGAGGTTCCCGGAGTACAAAGGCCGGGACTTTTACATCGCAGGGGAGAGCTACGCCGGCCACTACGTGCCGCAGCTCGCCTACACCATTCTCCAGAACAAGAACCAGTCCGCGGCCGGAGCTGCCATCAACCTCAAAGGGATCGCGGTAACCTCAATTCCGCCCTCTCGAACGCCTTCTCCCTCTCCCTGGGCTTCATCATCTCACGCTGCTCCCTTTCGGTCGATGGAAGATCGGCAACGCGGTGATCAACGACGAGACCGACAGCAGAGGGATCTACGACTTCTTCTGGACGCACGCGCTGATCTCAGACGCCACCGTGGAGGCAATCCACAAGTACTGCAACTTCTCCCCCAACGCGGTGAAGGAACCCCAGCAGTGCCTTGACGCTGCGCGTGAGGCCGACAAGGTGTTCGAGGAGCTGGACATCTACAACATATACGCTCCCCTGTGCTTCTCATCCAATTTGACTTCCCCTCCAAAGAAGCCTTCGGTGCGTCTCTTCCAACTCCCCATCCCTTCTACTCGATTCCTCACATGTCTCTAATGCATGGAAGAGTTGCAGATCGAGGATTTCGATCCCTGTACGTCTATCTACGTCAACGCATACCTGAATGATCCGGAAGTACAGAAAGCTCTCCATGCTAACATCACAAGGCTCAACTACTCCTGGTCTTCCTGCAGGTGTGATGCTGTTGCACCATTTCATGCATGGAATTATTCTTGTTCTTGTTGTGATATCATCATCATCAGCATCATCATCATCATCATCATCATCATGGAGTCTGAATCCATCATCCTGCATTCCCATTGGAAAAGTCCTGCAATAGAAATAGGTGATGAAGTCTCCTTCTTGGGTCAAGTCGTTGCAGAAGATGGTGTCTCCTTCTGCGGTCAAGGTTATCCGTCATCTCCTTTTCTTTCAACTGCCATCCATTAGTGCAGGGGATGTCACTTCAGGCTGTGGAATTTTGCGGTAAACTTGCACAATCATAGCAAGCTCAAGGATGAACCTTCTGGTCAGAAGTGCAGATGACAGAAATCTGGAGAGGGGAATCATCAGGTGAGAGATGGCCTCAAAATTAGGATTCCCTTGACCAACCTTAGGTCCTCGAACAGACTGTCAAAGACAATAATTGAACACCCACCTAATTAGGATTCCGTCTGCCCCATCTAATGGAATACTGCCCAACCTCTATATGTATGTATGTATTGACTTGGAGAGATGCTCAGCTCCACCAGCAAGATGAGAGCACAGCAGCCATGTGCTTCTCCATGCTCATTGCTAATAAAGCTAGCATGGCCTACAAGCCAATCATAAACAACAGAGAGGATCGATGTACGCAAACTTATACGAGAAAGAAAGATAGATATTTCGATCACCCAAGATTAAGTAGGGAGAGTTTTTCCTAGGCATTATGTAGAAAGATGTGACGAAGAAGTCCAGCTGAATACGTCTCCCCTCGGAGTTCATGTCTCACTTCATCATTGAACGAAGTGATGACTTGTTTGACACATGTGGACGTGGTTGGGAGGAATATGGTCTGATGAGAAAGAAATGGAAGGATGATTCATGTGGTGATGCGATGCCCCAACTCTTTTACAACCCACTCATGTAGCACTCCTCTAAATAGTGTTGTCTTCCTGTGGACTTTAGCTTGTACCACATTCTTCCTTGTACTTTGGGGAAGAGAAGAATAATGGCAGAAACACCAGGGGAGGGAGGAAACAGGACGAGCTATAGGTAGGGAGAGAAGAAGCTAAGATCCCCATCTGATCATGAACTGAGAGATAGGAGCTCTGTCATGATTCAGGAGAGTTGCTTTTTGTTCTTGTCTTCCTTCCTCAGGGATTGTTTGTGCTGAATGATTCTTTGATGCTGGAATCCAAGAATGCTTGTCCTGCCTAAAGGCAAATGCTAGAAGAGAGTTTATAAAGGGGGCTAAAACAACTCAGTCAAAGAAGTTCAGCTTGAACAAAAAAAGTTAGGTCAGAATAGTTTGATTTTGATTATTTAAACATCAATCAATGATGATCATACATCAGTACTGCTGTGACATGTATCAACATGACATCCTGTGATGTCAAATTGTTTCTTTCAAGGGTGGATTTAGAAGTCATGATAAAAGGACAGGGCATGAACTATTGGGCAATGGAAGCTAGTTGCTTGCAAGAACAGTGCAAGTTGCAATCGATTTGAATTAGCAAGAAAAGAAGAGGAGAGAAGCAACAAGGATGTTTGATAATGATATTAGCAAGAAAAGAAGAGGAGAGACACAAATTGGTTTTCAAGAGAGAGACACATTTATCTCAAATTTTTTTTTTCACCCAAAATATCTCAATTTTGTTTATTCCTACTCCCCATCATGCATGGGAAAAACAAGATTGCAAACAAATGCCTTTTATTCTCACAGGTCGTATGCATATAATATGTTGACTTCTTTAATTTCTTTAATGATTTACTTTCATGTAAGACAAACTTTCACATAATGTTATATATTTCATTTCATGAGCTTATATTTTCCAACCCCTTTGCAGCTATCTACAGTTTCCATGATATTAAGCCTTGATTGATGTCATGTCATGTGTCCTAATGGTGACTTCTCAAACATTTCTATTTAATTTTGTGATCAAACTTGCTGATGCAGCCGTGTAATATCGAATTGGGTGGACAGTCCTTCTACAATCCTACCAATAATTCAGCAAATTCTAGCTCATGGTGTACAGATTTTGGTGTACAGGTAAATTTTTTTTTACCTTATTTGAGATCTTCTTCAACATGAGAATATTTTGCAATAAATTTCTTAATGAGTGATCATGGCAAATGAAAAATGCAGTGGTGATACTGATGGTAGAGTTCCTGTTACTTCCACAAGATACTCTCTCAATGTACTAAATCTTCCAATCAAATCCCCATGGAAATCTTGGACAATCAACTCTGAGGTAATACACAATCTCAACTCTAGTAAATGTCTTTTTGTTGGTCTAAAATGAGAAGCCAAATATAGCCTCTGTTACTTCCATATTTGCTTTCCTTTACCAAAATAAATACTAATCTGATGTCAAATGTGTATGAATAGGTTGGTGGGTACACAATGGTGTATGATAGGAATTTGACATTTGCCACAGTAAGAGGAGCAGGGCATGAAGTTCCAAGTTATCAGCCAGCTCGAGCACTGGTACTCATCAACAGTTTTCTTCATGGACTGCAGCTTCCAGCCTGAAGGACACAAGAACTTGACACTTGGTAATCTAGGAATAAAATGATTGTGAGGACAATGGTCCTTGCACTACTACTAAGTAGTTGAATTCCACCAATATAGAAACACTCAATAAACATGCAGGATTTATCATTGCATAATCTTTCTCCTTCACTCTCTCCTCTCTCAGTGATGTGTTTGATTGCAAGTTTACTATCAATAATTCATAGTCCTGCAGTAGCAAAATGTTTACTCTGTTAGTGAACACCAATGGCATGACACTTCCAACTATTATATATTGGCATTATGAGTACAATCCTATACCATTACAGACATTTAATCTGAAGGAACATGTGCATATTACTCTTGTTCTAAATCTACATGAAGATGTAGAGACAATTGCTACCTTTTCTAATTTCTTGCCAAAGTTGTATTAATTGCTCTGATAGTGATTCACATATATAAGCAGCTACTGGGCAAGATGAACACAGAGAACAGAGCTATTTGGTTCTTAGATTAAGAGAACTTGAGTTAAAGAACTTGTAGTTTTTGTTTGCTTCATGCCTTTACCAATTATGTATGCCTCCTTTTTTTGTGAAATATTATTGTGACTGAAACTAAGATATTATTGCAGCTCAATCAGAAGCCAATTAGTAGTG
The DNA here is from genome assembly GCF_036884655.1 of Musa acuminata AAA Group. Taxonomy (NCBI): domain Eukaryota; kingdom Viridiplantae; phylum Streptophyta; class Magnoliopsida; order Zingiberales; family Musaceae; genus Musa; species Musa acuminata. The sequence goes on along the minus strand of NC_088329.1, from coordinate 6,301,222 downwards.
CTGAAAGTTATTTGCTGAGATCAAAACTTATATTATTGATACCTTTGCATATCACTTTCAAGTGGCATTTTTCTCATGTGTTGTAGTTTGTGTTTCTATGTACATATAACAGTTAAATGATATGAAATATGACTAAGCAACATTACTACATGATTCAGTGGCGAGTGACACTGTTCCTGTGACTGCAGATTTCTCAGCATCAGCATTATGTTCACAACAGTGGCAACCCACCACAAAGCCATATCATGCTAATATCTAATGGAAATGACTGAAAACCCTTGATGTTATTTCTAGGGACTATTTTTGAACAGAGGGCAGAATTATCATGTCAACCCACAACTAGATTTCTCGATGCTCAAGATTGGAAGACGACACTCCTCACAGTGCATGCACGTACTCCATCGAATAATACATGGCTTAGAAGGATAAGACGGTGAATGAGAAGACCATACGTTCCTTTTTATCTTTAGCATCACCGATTCCTTTGTAATGAAAAGGAATATGTAATGACGCCATCTAACTTTTGGCTAAACAACAATGTTTGTGGGAAACAGTGTCAGCAATGGTGAGAGTTCTCAGTGCAACACAAAGATCATTGCGCTTTTCCTGCTCGCAGAGATGAGTGGGATCGGAAGGAACTCCACTAAAACCCTAATGCAGCGGTGGGCGAACTAGTCTTCGATTCATCGTTGACTATAGCTTCGACTTTTACTTCCATGTGTAACTTCGTCATGTACGTCCACTTCTACTTCGTGACAACTGCGTGGAATTCTCATCTCTCTACTGCCTTAAGATCTACTTACCGGATTGATTCAACATCTATGATAAATACATTCATGCATAGGAGAACACAGCAAAGACCGTGCTAAATGATGATTTTGATGGAGGTGCAGGTGTTCATCCTTTAACGACGTGATCCGGACTGCAAGTTCTACCACAACCTTGTTACAGGAAGAAAAGTCTGCTAGATGTGATCAGTAGAAACCCAATACTCAAGTAGCATAAGAACTCGTAACAGCAGGAGCTCATTCTTCTAGGTTTCTTATGTGAAGCTTCTGCTTCTTCAAGCATGAGGTTGCTTCTCTTAGGAAAAGCGTGATATTGTTTTGCACAGAGACAAAAGCCACCGCATTACCGACATCGTTTCTTAGGAAGAGGCAAGAAGAAGTGGATGTCTACATCTAGATAGCACAGAGATTGCTTCGTAGATGATGCACTGAGAACAGAGTTCCCCACATCAACTTTGTCGAGCACTTATCAAACGTTCCCATTCTTTAGCACAAAGTTAAGACGGTATTATACGTTTGAAATGATATTTTGGTCAAATGCAAGGAATTTGAGGATGCTAATTAAAGATAAATTGACTGGATATTTGATGCAAACAGGCCCCGAAGTCTTATTTTGTAGTGTCTGCGAAGAAAACAATTCCAAAAGCATTATGATGTCTTGGGAGTGACTCTTTGCATGGGGTATAAAGAGGGAAGACTACCCCTTCTGTTACTTGTACTCGTCGGCGATCTCAAGAAGGAGATTGCAGAGCTCTCTGGGCTTTGACAGCATCACCATGTGATCGGCGCCGTCGATCTCCTTCACCTCTGCGCCCGGGCAACGCTTGATCATCCAACGCTGGTAGTCTTCCACCATCGCCTTGTCCTGCTTACACACGATGAACGCTCGTCTCACCGAGCCGTAGTTCGCCTCCGTGAGGACCATGTTGTTGCTCAGATCATCTAAGAAGAAGCTCCCGGGTCTCAGCAAGACGGTAGCCAGCTCTATGTCCTGCATGCAGATCAAACGCCTTGAAGAAAACTCACATGGAAGATAAGAGGTAGAAGAAGGTTGAGACCTCCCTAGATGCTACCTCTGGTGGGGTGAGCTGATACAATCTGGTCGACAGATAGTTGCGGCCGAAAGCCAGCGAGAAGCCTCGTTGGTCATCGCTGATTTCCACAGTGGAATCCATATAGGCTTCGAGCGGATGCCCCTTGGAGAACTGCAGGTATCAGATGACAGTGAGATCCACTCTAGCGTCAGAAACAACAGTGACATGTGTCAACTTGTACCTCTTCTGTAATGCTCGCCACTGAATTGCTGGGGCTGGGCATGAGTGCGGTGGCGAAGACAGCAACCAGAATCTTCTCAGGGAATTTCTCCATGGCGAGAGCCAAGCTAACTCCGCCGTAGCTGTGTCCCACGAGCACAACGCGGTCATGGGGAGGGACGGCGGCCATCAGCTCCATCAGTGGCCGGGAATAGTCTGCAAAAGACTCGAGCTCGTCGAGGCGCTGCGGGTGGACTCCGCTGGCGGCGAGGTCGAGGGTGGTGACTCGATGGCCGGCTAGCCTCAGCAGCACCACCAGCTTGTACCAGCACCACGCGCCATGGCCGATCCCATGGACAAGAACGAAGTGCTTACGTGTTGTTGCCCCCTCCATATATCGATCTCTTCCTCTCACACTCTTCGAACTCTGGTGATGCGTGTTGGTGCTCTTGCACTCATATATAAAGGCCCTCACGGCCACTGTCTTGGAGAGCTCAAACGTGGCGGCTCAGTGGTTTGAAGCACACCACTGGCGTTCTCATTTGTTCACTTTGGTGCGGGCAGCTGACCATCACAAAAATTTGGGGTGGCCAATGGAAACATCAACTTTTGTGACATGCCAAACAATTTGTCTTCGAAGAATTCTAACATATCTTTTATGGAAAGTAAGATGAACGAGCCAAAATCTACTACGACGACAAGTTTACTATTCTAGTAATAAAAATTTTTATATTTCAAAAACACATCAAACATATCGATGTTCAACACCATTTTATCCATGAGTCGATAAATAAAAGAGAAATCAATTGCACTATCGTAACACCGAAGACCAACTCATTGATATCTTTACTAAAGCTTTGATGAATTTTTCTTTTATTTTTTTCTAAAGATATAATTTAAAATTACAACCATTTTGAATTAAGAGGACGTGATGTAATTAAGCAAGTAGATGAGTGGGAGTCAAAGAATGTGTGGTTATCGCATGCAACGTGGGATGTAACTTCTTCCCTTTCGCCTCTGCGGTGCTAATGGATGAGATAGCATTGCAGATCGATTGAAGTGCTCCTTAAAACAGTACTCCATCTGCTATCTTCTCAAGATTCCGACGGTGCATTTCTCGAACCACCGCCTTCACACTAAGTTTTGGTTCATTCTGCCGTAAAACGTCAAAGACTTCGATGATACATATCCATCCACATGTAAAGGACGTAAGGTTGGAAGTCATTGATTAGAATAATGTAGCCGTGGTCTTCAATTGTTTTAAATAGCATGTTTTGGGTGCATGAACCCGTAGCTTTCGGATGTTCTCGTGGGGGTTTTGAAGGGCCCTGTCATCTGCGTTTTGCATGCGCATGGAAAGAAAAGGACTGAGAACCTAACTCCTCGTCTTCGTTGCAACAAAGTAATCACCATCCTTTATCATGCATGTGGAAGAAAATGGTGAGACTTTCTATTCCTGTGCAAATCATAATGTGTAATGGAAACCATGGCAAGTAACGTATCAACACTTGGGAGTTGATCGACCATGTTTAAAGAGCAATCGGATAACATCGACGTGATGACAAACCAAGATGTGATGACTCTGGTCGGCGGTCAGCGGCTGAGCTGTCACTGCCTACGTTCCAAAAGCAGTACGAGTGCTTTGAACTCTTCACACCTGTTTTAGGAGATGACTCGAATGGGAAAAGTCAAAGGGTACAAAAACATATAATTATCTCAAGTGAATATACCAACTTTTATCTTTTATCATGATTGATTCGATTTTTAGATAATTTTAAAGCTAAGAATTGTCATAAAAAAATTTTACTTCACATACCTTTCTTCTATTATTATTTTTGAACCAAATAGTTTAGAATGCATATGTTAATATGGGTTGCTTCTTAGAAGATCATGAAATCACTTAAGATGTGAAGAAAAATATATATAACAAGATGTGCTCTTTCCACTATTAAGATTATTTGCATAATCTTTGTTAGTAAATCTAATCAAACAAAAAATTTTCTATCATAAAAAAAATCAAAATCATGAGTTTTATTTAAATAATTTAAAATTTTATTTGTTGCTTGAAGATGAACTTTTGTAGGATTCTCCATGTATTTGCTGATTAGGTTGATTTCATACATAATATCTTATTTAATTATAATCAGGCATATAAGATTTTCCACAATAAGCCTATAAAAAGTACTATAAACCTTCTTACCACTGCCAGCTTAATTAAATTTTAAGTGTATTTTTACTAGAGTGCTAATAGTTTTGTTTTTATCTATCTATTTTAAACTTAAGGATCTCCCCGATGTGTACATTTTTTAAGAAATAAAAATTTCTACATCTTTTTACTCAACTTTAATTCCAAGATAATGTTTCATCAAACCAAAGTCAATTATATCAAATTCTTTCTTAATTCATAAACCACGTTAGCATCATTATCGGTATACATAAAATCATCCACTTATAAGCAAATAATTAATATCCTCCCTGTCCTTTTCGTTGAATCTCATATTTTATTTTGATGATGAAGTCAATTGTCATTTGTTATCTAATCTATATATTGAAATAAATGTATATGATTAACTACGATGGAAGAAAGACATGTAGCAGGAGTTGTGCCGGAGTCAAGACCATGATCACGTTGGGGGTTCGAGAGTTCGACGGAAGTCCGGAAGGTCGTTGGAGGTTCTACGGGAACAAATCCAAGAAGTCTAGAAGCTTGCCAAAGAAGCTCATCGGAACTCGCCAAGTGGATCATCGCAAGTCCAGGAGTTGGCCGGAAGTCCGCCGGAGCATCGCCGAAGGTTCGTCGGATGTTCGCCGGAAGCTCGCCGGAAGAAGTGATTGACGCACCGAAGCAAGTTGCAGTAAATGTCTTAAAGAAATATCGTAGTTAGCATGTAGATTAAGCTAGGAATGGGAGATGATCCCATTAACTTAATCTGGGGGCAATTGGGTCCTTGACAGACCCAAATTGGGTCGAATGGATCAACACATTCGAACCCAGATTTCCTGGCTAAGGGTAGCACCGCTTGGGTGGACGGTGGCACCGCCCACGAGCTCAATCTCCCAGGAAATCTGGACGGTGCAACCGCCCAGGTCAGGTGGTGGCACCGCCTAGGCTCAGTCTCCGAGCGAGATTGGGCGGTGGCACCGCCAGAGCTCGGTCTCCGAGCTCTGTCAAGCGGGTGTACCGCCCCAGTCAGGAGGTAGTACCGCCAGGACCCCGAAAATCTGGGAAAAAATATTTTTGAGCTCCAAATTCAAACCAATTTGGGGCCTATATATACCCCACCCTTTCCTGCATGAAAGGGCACTGAAAATCCAATCTTATTCTATGATTTTTAAAGCTCAAAAGTGTTGTAAAGGCTTGAAGTTCTCCCCCCTCTTTTCTTCTAAGTTTTGATCTTTAAGAGAGGAGAGAAAATTCTGTAAGGGTTGTCTCCTAGGCCTGTCAAAAGGAGTGAAACTGTAAAAGGGTGGTTGGCCTTCGCCTAGGAAGGCCTCTAATGGACGTCGGTGACCTCATCGGAGGAGGAAGCCAAAAGTGGATGTAGGTCAAGATTGATCAAACCACTCTAAATCTCACTTCGCCTAATCTAAGTTAAAGCAACTTCCGAATCGGTTTTCATACCAAAATCGCTTTTATCATGTGAACGTCGTATTTCGATTTGCAATTACATTATGTTCTCTATCTTAACTATAAACTGCTTCTATATCTTTACTTTAACTGCATCTCGCTTGATCACAAGTTAAAGTGATTTCAGAATCGGTTTTCTTACCGAAATCATTTTTATCGTACGAACATCATTTTAAATCGCACTAATTCACCCTCCCTCTTAGTGCTCTTGATCTTTAACACTTTTATATTTTGTAAATCAAGTATATTAATAATGCGAATATTTTTTAAATCCATGTGCCTCGAACTCAGGTGATGCGTGTTGGTGCTCTCGAACTCATAAATAGAGGCCCTTCGCAATCACTATCTTGTAGAGATTAAACGCAGTGGCTGAGAGGTCTGATTCATGCTGCGCGCGTCTTTGTCCACTCACCTGTAGACACCTTTATTATTAGATTTGGAGTTATCGAAGGAGAAGGAAGAAGTCTACAAGACCAAAAATGACAACTTTGACTTCTTATATATATATATATATATATATATATATATAGAGAGAGAGAGAGAGAGAGCACAAATAAGATAAGATTTAAACTTTATTACTTCGAAAAAGAACTCTCTCAGAAACTTAATCCTAATAATGGATGAGATCTACTAATGGCTTTCACCATTGCTAACAATGCGTAAGTGGCTGAAATATATTCACCAGTCATTGTCTAGATTATCAACAGTGAGTGGCTATTTCTTGATGTAACAGAGTGAACTATTGGTGATCACAAACTAGTGGTCCATTAATGTCATAATCTTTGAACAAAGGTTTAATGATCAGCCAAACAAACATTAACCTTTTTCTCTTTTTTTCCTCTATATTATGTTAAGTGGACGTGCAAATTGCGTTGAGGTTTAAACAAAGAAAAGGAGCAACTTTGCTTGAGATACAGTATGAGAGTCACTAAGGAACTCCTAATACTGATCAATTTTAGCATTCTTTTGTACTCCAATATCATCACTTATTATAATTTGAAATGTTAAATGCCAAGAAATCTTCAGTGAGAGAAAACTAAATTGGAAAAAAGAAAATCTTGATTCCAAGTGGAAGTCATGATTTCTCCTCTATATAAAAAAAAAAAAAAGGTCAGCTATCTAAAGTCTCTCCCAATCTTGCAAGTGATTGAATCAACGTAGACAGAAATTAAATCGTCAGACTTAGTTGAGGGTTTCTAAGTTTCAAAACATAGAAATTAAATTTTAAAAATAATTTTACGTTGGGAAGATAGTCAATCCATACAGGAACGAACAAAGAGAGATATCACGAAAATATGAACAGAAAAGAAGAAAAAAAGAAAGAGAATTAATTAATTTAACAGCTTAATTCTTTTTTGCCTTTGCTCACTCTTTTGTTAATTTTGGTTTTGATATGATGATGAAAAATTGTAACTCGCGGAATCAAAGTCAAACCGACAACGATTAACGTGAATATGATATGTAGAAGTTGGACTTTTTGGCGCAATAAAGAACAAAAGAGGTCAAAGGATTGGGGACAAACAAAAGTGCATGGCGTCTCTTCTGCTGCTGCTGCTGCTGCTGCTGCTGCTGCTTGAAAGAGTGGGTGGCGACATGGAGTTGTTTGAGCCACACGGCTAAATAATTGCAAGAAAGCTGGCAGCATCGTGTATGAGCACGCTGCGGCTTCTCTCTTCCGTCCTCGGTATGTGGCTTCGAGGCATCCTCGTCTCCTTGCCAGCCATTCGTGACACCACCGTCTTTAAACGCGACTGTGTGTCGTTTTATCAGCAACCATCCATCCAAGTCATGGTTACGTATACAACGGTCGTCGTCCTCGCCTTCTGAGGCACGCGTCTTCTCTGTCTTCCACTGTAGTGAAGACGATGCGAGAACGAAGCGCAGTAAGTGCTTTGAATACGGTTTCATGCTTTAATTTAGTTGTGTGAACAATACTAGCATGATTGATTGTTCTGTATAAAGTATTTATTGACTGCCTTAACATAAATGATGAGGCCACAGTATAAAGTATTTATTTCACACACACTTTCAACCCTAGAAAAAATGATGGTTATAAATCTACCCCAGCATTTAAACTTTATGAACTAGAGCTAAACAAAATTAAACCGTTAAAGTTTAAATTTCTCTACATGATTAAGAGGGGAGCTAATTATATATTACTCTTTATATTTATATCCTATTAACATTATAGTTCTTATATTTAAAAAAATTTATATTAGAATCTCTATAATTCTAAAAATAAAATAAATAATTCTAACGTTGCCTGCTACATTTACAGAAAACACATAATACTATATATTGAATCGACACGAAAGTGATGGACAAAATAATAATTTCAATATCCCTTTCATTTTCAGTATATAAAATCTTAAAATTAATTTTTTTTATTAATAAAATCACTGAAAATAAAAAGTATTATATGTTACATTTTTCGTCAATAAAACTAACGATAGGATAAATAAAATATTTATATATATTTTTTTTAAATTAAAATAAATAAAATATTTATATTTTTTTAAAAAATTATATGAATCTTAATGTAATTTTTTTAAATATAAAAACCATGATGCTAATAAAAACCAAAAGGAGATGCTGACCAAGAAAATATTTTACCAAAACATTTCCAACATTTACTGTGTTTAAAAGCTAACAGATCTCTGATTCTCAATCTGGTATTACAAAACCTGCAGAACGTTTCACTTTTCATCAGTGCAATCACTCGGTTAAAGATCGGAGCAATTATAAGCCAAAAAAAAAAAGTTAAGCACATAATGCAATACCATCGAAAACTGTTGGCACTGAAAAGAAGATCCCATGCAAAAATAGTAAGTTTATGATAAAATCTTGACAGAAGACAAAGAATGAGAAAGTGCATCCCGGAAGAGTAGGTTCATGAATCAATGTCCCTCATATGTCGATAACCCTGTGCGTCTCAAGTTACATTTATCCATTGACAAGATGCATATACATTTTAAGGAGAAAACAAAATGATTCTACATGTATCATTGATTTGGATCGACCAGATACATTTTAAGCAACCCAGTTCCAGTGACAAAAACAGATCACCCAAGTTAAAACTGGTGCCAAGATTCATTATCATTTGTTAACCACATCAAAATTTTATTATAAAATGAATCAATTCATTGAACTATTGTTTAAATGTACATGGGGCAGATGGTCAGAGGTCAAACTCCAAACACTCGTATGTACAGTTCTCAATGAAAAAACATCAAGAATAATAGTAGAGCTGCCGTGTTGTTGCCAAATCATACAGCCATGTCCAACCTGAAACAGAGGGAAATGTAAAATTAATGTCAGCAAATAATAAGACATACAATGTGCATGTCTGGTAAGCTACTGCAGCCACAAATGCAGTGGCTGTCTCATATATGATGAACATAAAAACTGTTGAACCGAAATTACCACTAGTCTGAGCATATAAAATGAGTGCGATAAGCCACATAAGATGCATCAACTTCTTTCAGGTACCACAAAGTAGTTAATTCAGTTTAAACTTTTAACATAATCATATAGCGTGATTATGAAATCCTTTTTACAAAGAAATTTTCAAATATTTACCTCAGTTGCCCATAGCTTAGTTACTGCTTGCTTCTTTTTCCCCCAAAACAGATGTATATATGTTAGTTCATTAATCTGCCATTTGATTCTGTGGAAGTTTGTTTGAAGAAATTTTCTTTTCTACTCAAATATTTAGAAATGTTTAAAGAAAACCTTCTGTGTCCAAATTTTCTTTGACTAACCTTTTTTTTTTCTCCCATTATGGTAGTATTTTCCGGGGAAAAAAGTTTATGGCCATGTGTGAAATGTAATTAAATGACACGTTTCTCAATTGACCAAACAACTAATGATTCCCATCTTTCTTTTCTATAACACAAAAAGTTCTAATCTTTTTAACTTTCAAGGGTATCTAACAGAACATAAGTGTTCATGTAGCTGGCACAGATGATCCATGGTTCCAAATTTTATAATACTAAATAGTGTCAATGCATGCAGGCCATGTATTTGCGTTTGGAACATTCCATAAAAAATATTCCATGAAGCTGCAAGAAATGCTTTAACAGGAAAATTACAAACAGTCAATGTCATCAAATAAGAAACATCAAATTGTTAGGCTTTTTAAACTTGTGAAATGCTTTAACAGGAAAAACTTGAATAAAATCAGGAGTGTCCACCATTACCCAATATGATAGTGGTAACTCAATCTAAAGGCAATGACTTAATTTCAACAATAAAACCAAGAAGGTTACAGTTATGAAATCAGACACACAGCATCTTCAATATTGATCAATAAAATACTCAAGTCTGATAACCCACTTTTGCTTGTTATCTTTGAGACTCTAGCCACTGTCAAGAAGAGGGTTTTTTTACCAGATTAATGCCCGAAGTGAATAAGTCAACTCATAAATGGCTTAAATCCATAACCCATATCTTTTTTTAATGTGCTTATGCCCTTGAGTCCTTGCACCTGCTCACCGGTAAAACGTGTTACGAGTTCAATTTCTTTGATAATTGGTATAAAGGAGCCTGGTTAGTGGAAGGTCATGACCTTGGTAAAACTGAGGCTAGACATCTAAGAAGCATAATTGGTACTGCTCCTTGGTTTCTGTGGCTTAATCGCAATGATTCCTTACACTGCAACTCAAAATCTAGGCTCTTTCTCCTATGGTGCAAGGTAATCGCTACCACGAATGATTACTGCTCCAATCTAGGTAAATCTGAGGGTCCCCCTGGGAAACATAGATGCTCAGCTCAGGCCAGATACACTGGTAAGTTATGATTTCTTCATAGAATGTGATGCCTCCTTACACCGTTCTACATCCTCTGCAGGTTCAGGCTACATCATAAAAGATGCCCCGAAACCTAGGCTATCTTTGAGGGCCTCTTTAAGACCCTTTTGGTGAAATCTGATGCACTTGAAGTCATCAATTGGCTCAATGGAACCTCTATTGCACCTTGGGCCCTCTCCTCTCAAACTGATGATATCTGTTTGCTGGCTTCACACCATAAGGCATCATTTGTTCAATAAAAATACAGAGAAAAACCTTTCGACACATACGGTTGCAAATTTTCGGAGTGGAACACTTGGTCCACTCATGGGAAGCTAAAGTCGGCTCCTTTTTTGTATCTGGAAACAGGCTTCCACCTATTTTGGCTAGTTAATTGAACTTGATTCTTTTTTCTGAAAAAAATAAATGGCTTAAATAGTAAATATTTAAGTCACAAGGCAGTTCAAGCATAAATGTGACTATTTGGCACAGATCCCAAATGATCATATTGGGCCTATAAATGCCAAAAAACACATGTACAGGACAAAGGGCAAGGTAGCAAGTCCCCAGCCATCATAGGTGAATATCACTAGGTAGTACTTCAATCATTCAATTTAATAAATCAAAAAGTGCTTTTAAGTAGATCAAACATTCTTGTACCCATGGAACAGACATCACCCATAAAGTTTAAATACATTCTAACGTTGGAAACATGTCAACAACATTTTCCCTTACACTGACAAGAATATTAGAAGTGCTTCTTCTGAAACAAAAGCCCACTTCGCATTTGCAAATTATGTGCAAGTATAAAGGCTATAAGTTCCAAGTCTCTGGAGGTTCTATCAATCAGCCAGCAAATTTTTTTAGCATATTAGAAAGTTGTGATGGTAATAAATTTTGGACAATAGAAGCTGGGTCTCTTTGATAGTAGAACTTGCAGAGCAGTGAAGAGTTCCAATTTTCATAGACAACATCAATTTTAGCCTTAGACTAAATTAGAAAAACAATGGACTGAGAACGTTTAGTAGTAATTGTTGAGATTGAGTGAACATTTTGCTTCTTTTTTTTTGTTTGCTTTCTCGGGCTTCTACCCATTTCCTGGTTTACTTCCAGTATTCCACCAAACAGCTTAACAACATTACCCAAAAAAATAAGCTCTTTCTTTCTCTGTTTTTAAATGTTTCCTACTACTAGTCAATTCATAAGAATTTTTAACATAAATATTTTACCTTCTGAACTCTTTGCTTGGAGTCTGATGGCAACATCAACTAAACTGTAGTACTCCTTGCCCCCAGCTATGTTAGTATAAACAACAATATTACAGATGTCGCCTATGACAAGCAAAAAATCAGAAGTCAATACTATGTGAAAGAATGAAGATTAAAATGGAATTTTTCAGCTACCCTTACGAAAACTTTAGCAAAAGCTTCGTGTATGAAAATGTACAAACTAGATACAAGTCAATATTAATCCGCCTCATTCATAAAAAAAAAAAGAACCCAAAAGAATTGCAAACAAGAATATTAAACGATTGCATTACAGACAGAATTTAAAACAAAGGAAAAACAAACTCAAACAGATAGTAAGAACAAACAAAGAGTTAAACATAGATGTGAGAACGTCACATACCAGAATAGGTAGTCAGTTGTGCTCGGCCTTGTAGAATTAAAAAAGGAGATATTTGGCACTTTGTACCAAACTGCCTCAACAGAAAGCATTTCATATATGTACCAGTTCCAAACTTCCAGATACTTTGAAGTGGCTGAAGAGAAGGCCTTGAAGATAAGGTAAATCCATAACATGTCAATTTATTCAACCATGAAACTATTGCTGCCCAGATTCATCTGGAGAAAGACATATGCCCTTGTGTCTTGCATAGTTGTCACCTTGTGCTGGGGCAGACTAGTAAGAAACCCAATTTGAATCTCATATCTCTAATGCTGTTGGTTGATAGCTAAGACCTTATCAGTGTCTAAAACAACAAAGACTGCAAAAAATACTTTACAAAAATTTGCATGCTGACCACTGTGTACATATCTTCCAGGAAATGAACCATCAGGATAACATAATGTCCTATCAGAAAAGTCAAAATCCCACTGATCACTATTTTTCACCCCAGCATGTCCACATAGCAGAGACTGCAAAAGAAGAGACATAATCTAAAGTTCCCATTCACAGAAGAGTTCTTCCCTTGTCTCGAACTTCTAACGACCGATGGACTCCAATGAAAGTCGTACAAATCGCAACAACTCTTCTACGTTGTGAAAGTTGAAATCAAGAACCTTTCTTACAGAAGATAAGCAGCCTGTCCTGTCCTTTCCTGGGCTTACACTAGCAGCTGCAAAAGCAGCTTCCGATTTCCTAGTTGCTTCGAATGCACAATTTAGATAATTTGTCTGCAACAATGACATTCAAGAGAATCTTTATATAAAAAAAGCAAAGAAAATTCAGCCACAATTTGTGTAACTAGTATCCGTGAATTTTACATTGAAAGAAAAAAAACCAATATGTTTCATATGTTTGGTGACTAAAAAAAATGGTAGTAAAATAATGCACAATTAAAGGATGTCACAAGATCATCATTCTGTAGCTAAAATGATTCAATTGGATGTGGAAACAGTAAATTAATGGTTCCTCCAAGCTATCAGGTTGAGTCCAAGTTGTATTTTTAAGTCAATGAATTGCACAATTGTATTTTTGTCTTGTGATAGAATTTTAAGGTGGTGAAACCCATTTCCAATTTTCATTCAGTTTAAATCATGCTGGCCGATGAGGCATGGACACAGATATCGGATAACAATATGATGCAATACAGGTCTATTGATACCAGGTCTTGAAAAGTTGAAAATCATGCGACAAATGTGCAACAATGAAACTCATTTAAACAAAATATTGTACTCCACAAAGCTTGATGTCATATTATCATAAAACATGAATTCACATAAAATAATAACAAATTATAACTAGCACTCTGAACTTACTCATTTTGAAGATATTATATTCAGTAATACAATACTTCACAAATGTAGTGGAGATAAAAGGAACTTCTGATAAACATAGATGCTATTATTATTTTATCTTGTCATAACATGACAAGTCTGACCATATATCTACATTTTCTATAATAAAAAAATCAACATTTTCTCAAGAAACATCTGTAAATTCTCTTGGGGCAGGTCCCTTGTCAGGCAGTGGGGACGTCATACATAAAAAGGCAACAAAAAATGGAAGAAAAAAAGGAGAAAAAGTTTAACTAAGCAAAGCTCACTGTAAAACGGAGAATATATTCAATCATGTCTCTTCAAGCTAACTAATTTATAGTTGTGGCCTGTGGTACACATGGTCAATATTGTCACCCCACAAAAACCAACTAGAAGAGAACCTTTAAAACTCTCAAAACATGAGTCACAACAGCAAAATAACTAGAATATTATACTCATATATGGTCTACAGGACACTAGATTGAATCATAATAGTGTATACTAACTAGCCATTAAAAACAATAAAAAATGTCAAAACAACTAAAAATAGAGAAGTCTTCTAATTAGAATAAGTAAAATAAGGCTGATGTGAACTAGTCTGCCAGCAATGGACTTAGACTGTTTTAGATGCTCAAAACCAATTTAAACCAAAACTAATTTCTACCTGTATTATAGTCCATAACCCTTTTTTTATAAAAACAACCTCCGGTAACTGTCAAATTCCTATGTATCACCCATGACATGGTGCTTTGAGACCTGTTTCTTGGCTGAAAATGCCCTAAATAGGTTGGTCCAACCTAAAGTTCACCTGGGGGGCCAAGTAAGATCCAAGAAGGGTCAGCCAGGCCTGGGTTTGGTTTAGTTCTTTCATAATTGACCTTAAACATGTCAGAACAGATGTTGAGAAAGACTAAATCTTCAATTAAATTAGCTGTTGAATACGATTCACGAATAAAGATATAGATTAAGTCAATAACCCAAATGTGGCTATCTTTTCCGATTGTGTTATGGGTAAAATAGCTCATCTTAAACCTCCACTACAATTTTGAATACGCCCAATATGGTTCGTTGTGGCTAGTATTTACCAATCTAGCAACCTATAAGCGGACTAGGGTAAACCAGATGGTTCAAGCCCAGTACAAGGTGCACTGCCAAGTATGGGTCTTGTACCACCCGTTAGGCCATGTAGCAACTAGCAAGTAGTACATTAAACTCTCATTGATGTGACTACACAACTAGCCATTCGTTAGCCGTTAGGGCTGTGCTTGGTGGCTAAAACAGCCCCCACATGCACCTTTCTTGTATTAACTATCTATCTCGCTCTCTCTCTTTCTCACTCCCATTCTCTTTGAAATTTCTCTCCAAATTCACCTAATTCTCGCTCAACTCTCTCAACTACCACGAGGATCATTCATGCAGATGAGGTGACAATTGTTAACACCATGTTGCATTAATAACACAGTATTTCCCACTATCATATGTTGTGAGAACAGTTCCATGTATGGATCTTGCAAACACACTGTATTGATCTGAAGTTTCATGAGATCAAGGACCTCAATCCACTTGTCATGGACTCACGTCCATCATCTTGTGGTAAGAGCAGGGATATGCTTTGGTTTCTCATGTAATTTATCATTCTCATATGTTAGTTAGAACATTTTTTTTGGTACATGTAATATTTACATTCTGCTTTCGAGCCTTATCTGACATATGTTTTGATTTTATATTTTATCATCTTATGAACTAAAATCACTTCATTGTCATCAATATCTGCTGTAATTTCCAAGAATAGGTGAGAAACAATCCTAAAATCGAAGTTCTTCAATTTTTCCCTGGTTTGGATTTTGTGCCTCAAGATGTATAAGCATATAAAGTATCGTTATGGGTCTGGTACCACAAATTGAAGTTCCTTCCCTCCAATATCAAGTGACCAAGGAAATTTAAGGCCAGATTAGGTCCAGTACATTTCTGGACTAATCTGATTCAGGTTGGGCAACGGGTGCATCATACCATATTCCTCAAGCATCCAAAAAAAAATATGAGCTTTATAATGACTAGTCAAACAAAAAAAAAAATCAGATACTTTGATGATGTATCCAACATGTGTCCTAAAAATATTGCATCCTGTATATATCTGGCATAGACACAAGAAGCAGTTGTTAGAAATATCAACATTTTATAAATAGCAGCAATCAAACAGGTCCACTTGAAGTTTAATTAAGAAAGGTTTGCGGCGAGCTATTACAATGTCAATAGTTTTTAGGTTAGAGTTGTTCCTGTTGCTACCAAAAGTAAATTGGTTCTCCGTTGGCACAGGAAATAAAACATCCATTCTGCTTCTATTTTTCTGTGTTGATAATCTTTTCTTCTCATTATTCTTTATTACTTCTTTCTATTTCTTTTACTCTGCTTTTAATATGCTAAAAGCATATATTTGGTGATTTATGTTGCTTAGGACAGAAAAAAAAAAGGCCCTATGCGCCGCTTCTTAAATGTAAACCCCCTGAATCGAAAATCTTAGACCAAACAATTTCGAGCAAATTGGGGAATCTGTTGCAATCATTTAGGTTTAAGTGAAGAGCCATAAGACATTAAGTGAAGACAAAGATGTAATTAGCTTCGGACTATCAATTCTTAGATGCAACAAAATCTTGACAAATTCCTTGTTGACTTCATAGGTCATAATCACCAAAACATCAACAAAAATCCGACAACTTACATAATGAAGCAACCGCACAACTTGATGATGATGGCGTGCAGCTATAACATGGTTGCCAGCAACTTGAGGAGAACTAACACCCTTGGCTGAAGCATTCTTACCTAATATAGCCTGATTGTTTAAATTATCAACATCTGACGAAGAAGAAGATGGTGATTCACCTAAAACAGAAATCAAATAGTCAAAATCGGAGAATATTTGCTAATTAGCATGTGAGAAATCCACAAGTTGCACAAGGAGAACAAATATAAACAAGAGAATATAACACAAATAAAGTACGAATATGAAAGATTATCGGTAAAAAATCTATGCTGATATTGCACACAACAATTTCATTCTAAGTGTACTTTGGATAGATGATACCCTTAAGCAATGAATACATAAACAGATTATGCCCTTAAACAATGATGAAGCAAGGAAAAAAGTTCATCACCATTACTGAGTGTATACACAGATGATGTCCTTAAAATCTGAAGTTTTCATGTTCAGCAGGCTCAAATGGAGTGAGACTACTCGAGATATGACTTGGTTGATAGTGTTTTGGACAATACACAGACACACACCAGAAAGAAATATTAAAAAGATATGAGTGAACAACGATTACACTTAACCAGCAAAACCAGTTTGAAAATAAAAATTCATAAAACTATGGACATGGTAAAACTTTATAGCAGTTTAAAAATTTATTGAGGAGGAAAAACCAGATAAAATTTGCCTCTTTTGATACAGGTATTGCATATCTGGCTTGATTCTAATTTGTAATGCTAATAGTAGTAGAGTTGAATGGGATGTGCTTATGGATCGCTAGCAACAGTTAATTCACTCATTGTAGCCATGATGGACAAGAAATAAGAGTATATTTTCCAATAAGAACCTTTAAAACAAAATTCAAGAGATTACCAACTATTAGCCTGATGATTAAAACCTATGCAAGAAATTCTTAGAAATCCTACACAGTTGATAACCTGGAGGAAGGATTTGAAAAGCTGATTGTAATTCATGCCGATCTTTGGTTGCATTAGGACTTTTACAGTATGTAGTCTTCAGATAGGCCACTTCCACACACTTGTATGCTAGAGAAACAGCAGCCATGATTTTTACCTTTTCATATTCATGAGCCACAAACCTGTTGAAAAGAAGTAAGCAGTATCAAAACAAAAAGACACCACAACATAGAACTTGAGCAGAAAAAAATCTATTTTCTAGAAGGCGGTTTATTCACCCAAAAATGCACCACATTGGAAAGGACCTATGAAGACATTATGCATGAATTTGCACACGCATCTGGAACATACATACCTACAAAATCCAACCACATATATAGACCTTTACATGTTTCTTAGAACTTATATAGACTACATATTATTCCATGCGTTCTAATTTGGTTGCAGCATATATTTATGTGGTTATTTTTTAAATACATTTGTATACTTGATTATATATTCTAATATTTAAAATAAGTTGTGCATGCACTTGAATAAGAACCCAAATGCTGCATGAACACTGTCATACCTGGACTGCCTGCAGACAACAATGTCTAAATAGAGGCCTGAGAAGATCAAATTTTAGTCCATAACTCCAACCCTTAAACTTCACTGGAGATGTAATTGAATATCATAACAAATAGCTTAGTTCTCACTATAATTTGGTAAATCTAATTGTTATTATCATCAGAACACATTGTCAAAGTTATTTATGGGCATAATTTTTATCATAAATCGCCAAAGAGGTCAAATTATGTTTTTGATATTGCTAAAAATTATTGAAACTTGCTAAAGTTTAATGTTTATTCCAATAAATTATGTTTTTGATATTGCTAAAAATTATTGAAACTTGCTAAAGTTTAATGTTTATTCCAATAACCACTTAGTATAAACACAGATCTCAGTTAAATTTTTAGACACGCACACATCACACACGCACACAACCCTGCCACGCGCCCACCACACCACCACAAATAGAAAAGAAAATAAGGAAAAAAAGGTGTACAAAGAACAAAAGACTCACACTTCCATTTCATATCAACAATTGGCTATATCACACCAATAAAATCTTAGCTATTTGTGAAATGGGCAATACAGACTTATCACATGCTATACTGAATATTTACTATAGAAACTCCATTGTTGTTGGCTTTTTGCATGTTTCCTATGTGATACTCGTAAAAAAGTTGCAGTACCTAAGTATCAGAAAATAGCATACCTTAGTCCTTAACCTCGGTAAACTACAACAGAAAATGTTTAAGATCCTTTTGCTAGTTATCAAGTAAATCAGAAATCACTCATCAACAAGAAGAAAACTCATCCATAAGAAGACAAAGAGAAACAAACTACCATCATCTCTAACTAAAAAATTGATCTTTGTTGATGTAAATAAGTCTTCCTCATTAATCATGCCAGCAGGAATCAAGAATCAAGTGTTTTTACATTACACGTGCATTCAAGGCACAGATACTTGTGATGCATACAGTTTGCAACACTAAGTACAAATAATCACGCTAACATCCTTGCTATGAGCCTATGATAGTACATAATAAAGATCCTACAACATTGCTTGTGTGAAAAGTAGAAGAATTTGGCTTGTTAAGACTTCTTATTTTCACAAAAGTGCTCCTTCCAGAGAGTCCATAAGAGTAAATCAATCACATTAAATCATATAACTTATGACATTGAAATGAAAATAAAATAAACTATAAGGATGCTGGCCTAAACAAATGTCTCAAATATGTTAAAAGACCACCAAGGGCCTAACAGCAATGAACAAGAGACTACAAGTGACAGACAGTTGGTGTCAGTGATATATGAACTTTGTCAATGATTCATTAACAATAAAAGACCATCCTAACAGTTATCTATCATGATAACTTCAACTTACTCGCACAGTTTTGCTGTTTCAAAGTACATTTGTGCAGCTTCTGCTTGTTTAGCACTATCAAAATTAACAGGTTCCATGAGAGCAGCAACATGGAGAAACTTTAAAGCTGCCTCAAAGTACAGGCCAGTGCTCTCAAGTTCTAGTCCTTCACTCTGTGAAAAAATGCATTTGAGAAAGGCAAACAATTGTAGAATTATGTTGAAAGATAGAAAGGTGATATAACCTTTAAGCGATTGGCCGAGTGCTTCAGATCTCTCGCTTCTTTCAAAACAGCAGCACAATTTTCCTTTCTTAGTGGACTTGATGAATCAGATACAAAAGGAGTGGCATGTCTAAGATTATTATTGTGCAATCCATTGTGACAATCTTGTAATCTGTGTTGTTTGACCACCTTCGATGTATCAGAATTTACTGCATCAGCTACATCATCAGATCTACTCGCTTTAAGAGGTGAAGTGACCATATGACGACCCCGAGGATGAGTATCTAGTTTATCACAAGAAAGTTTCAATTGTGACTTACCCAGTCCAGATGGTGGTTCTGGGCAATTGATCCTATCTAAATAAGGATGGTTCAGTGCTTTTTCATTGTGGAAAGAAGGTCCCACTTGAAAATCTGGTTTAACACATCTCGTTCCAACTGGTATTTTTGAGTCTAAATCCCTTTGTGGATTAGAGAACGAGGAGGGAACACCATCCATGTCTTCTTGCACTGCAGAAGTTGAGCTATTACCTCGCCTACCTGTCATATATTTCGAATTAGGATCTTTCTTCCCCAAGAATTCCTTTTCATCCTCTCCCTGGAAGTTGCCTTCTTCATTCCTCAAATCATCAGGACACACACAATGTTCACCAGAAACAAAGCTAGCCTCACGTCTGCCATTGCTGCCATTCTTTAAAGAATGCAAATCTTTGTGCTCATTATAGGAACCAGAAACCTTAAGCCTACTCTTATCCAAAACAGACTTAGAACCTCTATGTTTCTCTTTGAATCCTGAAGAATTCTTACCAGACTTTCGCTGACTAGAGTCATTCACTAGTTGGTGGCCGTTCACTTTACCCATGTCTTGGATATCATCCCTGTATGAATGTTTTCCAAGCTCAGCAGGTGAAGAATCATTCTGAGCACTCAGTTTCACATGCAACCTTTCTTCAGATTTGCCATCAGATGATTTATTTCTTTCCTTTCTGAGGTAGTCAGATGTTCCCTCCAAAGAATCTAGAATTCCAGAATTTGCTGCTTTATGAGTTTCTAAAGATTGTTGTTGAACAGAAAAGGGTTTCTTACCCTTTACGGAACGGCCATTTCCACCATCAAATTCACTATCTGAACATATTCTGGGTTTCCCCAAAGCAGGAAAACCAGAATTGGTGGCACCATTCCTTTGCTCCAAGATGATTTTGTGTGATAATTTTTCAATACTAGGAATCCTCAAAGGTGATGAAGAAACTGACTCAACGGGAGAACCCTTTGTTTCCTGAAGATTGGATCTACTTTTGCGGGAGCCTGAAACCTTTGAAGAACTTGAGTTAGCAGCCTCAGCTACTGGAGGCTGTGTAAACATGACATCTCTCTTCGAGGAATCAAAGTCCAGAGCCCTTTGAGATGCTATGTTCCCTTCGCTCTGACTGGATCTCTGACTGGATCGATGCTTTTTTTCCACCACATATGGGACCTCATTATCCATTCCAGAAGTTAGATGCTCTCCACTGGCAGGCAGAATCATTTTGGTCATGTTACCTTTCGTATCCATCCTGTCATTTAGCTTAGTTGTTTTAGATCCCTTTCCTACAGACATTGTTAGCTCAGCCTTCTTGTCCCTTACAGGCTCTGCAGGACCAGGAGCTCGTTGAACAATAACCTCATTTTCTAACACATGCTTGGTAGTCACATGAACCTCCTCACCATGCTGACTTCCTTGCCGCTCCTTCCCTTTTTTCTTCTTAGTGGAAATGTCCATAATACTTAACTTATCTACATCTGAGGCAACAAAATGTTGCTTACTTTCCCCATTTGTGATGGATTGAACTTCATCCCCTAACTTCTTAGATGATGAGTAATTGCCATTCAAATCACATTTTGAGCCTTTGGACAAAGGAAAACTATTCCACCTAGGCTCATTATTAGCAATTACCTTATTTGAACTACCACCAACATCAGTTTCCACAAAAACCTTATCACCTACATCATGCTCAGAACAATCTTTGCTAGGATATTGCAAGCTTTCTTTCTTAGGTTTCTTAGGTGCTCTAAGATCATCTTGATCAACTTCTCTCTTGCTTTTTGATTTTGAATGTTTTTCAATTTTTCCACTATGATCACCTGAAAAACAAGAGAGATATAAGAGATAAAGTTTGTTCCTGTAGCCTACAAAGAATGGTAAGCAAAATGGTACCTCCATCTGAGTAGGAACCACGTTTTTTATGCTTATCTTTTTGCTTTGGCTTCTGCTTCTCTGCATTGAAGTCAGATGATCTGCTTGCATCACCAGGGACACCTTTGTTTGATGAGTTCAATTCAAAAGGAGGATACTGATTTGCATCATTTGAACTTCTAAATTTAACAGACGTGTGTTGATCCTTTTTCACAGAATTTGAAAACTGACCAGAAGTTGAATGTGGTAAATCTAAATCACACTTTAGTCCACTTTTCTTCTTAGCAACAGTAGGCACATTTGGAAAACCAGGTTCAAGATTCTGACCAAGATGCACTCCGCTGGCCCAAGACACATTAGTAGAAACGACATCATGATGGACATTTAAACTAGCACTATTTTCTGGGGCAGGGACAAGATATAATGCACGTAGAGCATTTGTCGTCTCCTCTTCACTGATGTCACAACTATTCATCCTAGGCCTACATAAGAGTTTTCACAAACTATCATATAAAACTACTAAAACTGAAAAATGTGGAAAGCAAAGACAAGTAAAAGAAATTCATGCCACTTTCTATGTGAAGAGAAACTTACAACCAATTGAGCAAACTGCACTGCCATTTCTTGGGAAGATGATCAGGATCAGTCCCATATGGCAAAAGGCGCCATTTTTGACATATATCACAACATACCCAATGCTCGTTGATAAAAACAGGAGGTTGAGGGGCAACAGTTGCACCCATAGCTGGGGCATTGTACGTTGACGACGGAGCAAATATTTGTCCACTAACAAATGCTCCTGGGATCTGAGTTTTCTCGCTAACCGATGCTCCTGGGATCTGAGTTTTCTCGGCGTTTCTATCAATTGGCTTTTCATTAAAAATATGAGTAGACATTATGGGCTCCTTCTCGAGCTTAGCTTTTATGGCCTTCTGCTTACCCTTTGAACGAAAATCCAGTGAACCAACTCCGTTCTCCAACAGTTCAGTTTTGGCATCCCAGTTTACATATCCACTGGATTCTCTAATGCCAGCCCCACTCGAATCTGTACGTGAATTTAGAACTTTAGACTTCTTCTCAGCATGGCCTGCTTTTGCATGAGAAGTTTTCTTCTTTTCCTTTGGCATTGCAGATGAATTACCACTTATACTGTCCTTCAAATAGTTCCCAAATGATTCAGAATTAGCTTGACTTAACTTCACTTTCTTTTTACCATCAGATATTTGGTCCTTTCGTTGTAGTGTCTTCTCTTTGTATGGAGGAGAACTTGGTTTAACATGATCATCAGGTTCAGTTATTTGCTCATTCTTCCTTTTACTTCCATTCGAGTGGGTATTTGTCATAGCAAAATATTTCTCAACTTTGCTTCTGCCTTCACTCTGCAAATTAGATTTCTCATCCTTATGATTATTCGTACTTTGTTCTTCAAAAGCCTTCTGTAACATGCTTGCTTTTGAATTATGTTGCTCATTTGAAAGCATCACTTCATTCCCTGAATTGCCAGCCACATTATTTGTTGTACTTTCAAATAATTCAAAATGTTTATCATTCATCAAACCAGGAAAAGTTGATCCGTCCTTCAATGAGGCCTTCTTTGTTTCCCTCGAGTGATCTGACATATTAGTGTCATTCTTTGTTAGACTTCCAACTATTTGTTTTTCCCCTTTTTTGCCAGCATTCTTCGAGAAGGAGGACGATGACATATTCAATGAATTAGAAGCAAGTTCTTGTCTTACTTGGGTTTCAGTGTCAATTTCCCAACTCGTAGTCAAATCAGCTTTGCCTTCTGAACTCTTTATTTCCCTTGGCTTTGCTTTCTGCTTGGTAGACTTACTATGATTCTCCATCTGACATTTTACTTCTGCTAAATGTAAAGTAAAGTCTGCAGACCCTGTACTCGTTTGAGGTAGTTCATGGTAGGTCTTTCCCCCCTGGCATTGTTTAATAAAAGAACTGTCTTCTTCCGTCAACTGAAATAGACTATCTTGAAGAGGTGAGAGTAAAAAACCTCCAGGAACCATCAAACATGTCATGACCTGCTTGATTAATTCAAACTAGGAATTAGCAAACTAAGATTCAGAATAAAGATGACCAGCAAGAAATAGCATTTTACCTGGATAATAGTCTTGGGAGATTCATCAGGCATAACTTGAAATTCAGGAGAAATCCCTCCACTCCTACTAGGACTGTCCTCGGATGATGAAGATGGAGAAATATCAAGTCCTAGGCCACTATAGATTCTAGCCAAGTCGTTATCAGGACCCACTTTGATGCGAACTTTTAGTGTTTTGTGGTCGGTGCCACTAACTGTTTTATTAAAGCCGTGCTGGGATGTGGGCTCCTGAATGTTTGGTTTATTGATAGACATGTCCCTTTTGCATGACTCATCAGATGGTGGCACAGCAACAGTGTTATTTTTGGGAAAAGATGAACTCATCATAACTGAAGGGTTCTGGTATGTAACCTGTACATATAAGGCGATAAATTCAGAGAAGAACCCTTTCTACTGAAATACAATGAAATTTATTTAATTATTTGAGCCATGTGGTAGCAATCCTTGTGCATAATTCACTCTCGTCTCAATCAGTGCAATCCATGGACAAGGGCATTTTTTACATGGGAAGAAGCATGATAACAGCTCACCAGAATTCTCATACGGAGAATTGGATGTGAGGGTTAACAATAAAATTCCTTCAACCTGAGGATAGAATATCACATATATCACCTAAAACAATAAATGTACCTCGACTGACGGATTGTAGGGAGATTTTGTGACATTTTGGTTTGGAACTTTTTGTGGACTTTTAGTTTGACATAAAATAGAAGGAGAACGCTGATATGCAGGTAAGAACGAACCATATCCTCCAAATTTTGCGCCTGTAAATCAGTTAAATTCGAAATCATCAGTACCATAATTTGTATATTTATTATCCTGATGAAGACTATCATATTTGCCTGACCCAAATTCTCAGCAGAAACCCCAGCTTCAAAATCTTTCTGAAAATGACCCAGTACGTTCTGGATCTTTTCATCCTGAAAACAAAAATGGCAACACAATTAGTGGCAAGCATCAAAATCTCAGCTAAAATCAGTGTGCATAAAATACTAGTTTGCATGCTTCAAATTTGAAGCATTTTTGATGAATTCGATGATCATAGATATTACTGACATCCCACAACAAGAAAACCAGGGTTCTTCCACTTCAATGATTTCTGTGCAATCAAACGCAGAAACCTATTAGCTTATGGTGCAAACCAGTCGGCCGAACATCAACTTCTAGCGAGGTCACGATTTAAATTAACACTCCTTAAAGCAAAAAGAAATTATTCAAAATGAAAGAAACGTGAGATCTTTATAGACTCGGAGTATCAAAAATGTCCTTTTTCTCAAATAAGACATATCCATTTTAAAAAGTATCACATGATTCCGCTTTGTTCTCGAAATTAGAATCACGAAAGAACATCAACAAAGATATTTAGGATTCAATTGGCCACCAAATTGATAAGTTGGAAAGACAAAGATTGATAAAGCACGAAAGTGCCCATATCTAATACTAGTTTCACTCAAGTTCAATAAATGGCATATACTTTTAATCTAAAACATAGGAAAGCGCCAACAATTATTAAGAGGGCTTACGATGTAGGAGAGAGCGTCGGGGTCGATGCAGGAGTCGTCCTCCTGGCCGGAGTACGCCTCACCTTCCTCGAGCTCGTTCTCCCCCTCCATCCCCCCTCCCCCGAACCCTAGCTCCTTCCTCCCATCCCCCCTTCTCCCCACCGACAGCATCCAATCCACCCCTCCCCTCCCCTCCCCCACCCCAACGCCGCCCCACTCTGTCCTCTCCCCCCCTCCCCCTCTTCCCCACTTCGCACCAAAATCGGACAAAGGAGAACTCAAACCACCGAATCCCTCACCACACACCGCCAGCAGCGGCTCGCGCCCCCACCCCCGTGGGCCCAAACCCTAGAATCCCTCGCCGATCGAGGGGGGCAGCTGAATCGAGCGGCGATCGGCGCGGGGGAAGGCCCTCGGCAGTGCAATCTCGGAGATCGGGAATCGAAATCGCGGGAGGCGAGATCGGGACCGGCGATCGCCACCACGAGCACTGCTTGCGGTGGTTGCTTTCGATCTCTCTTCGGCGTCCTTCGGAGAGAGAGAGAGAGAGGGGAGGGGGAGAGGAAAGGAAGGGGAAAATAATGAATAAAAATATATTAGGAATTCTTCTCTTTTTTACGCATATATACAACTTAGTTTATCTATCTATTTAAATATTAATATAATATATTAAAGAGAAAAATTAATAATAAAATTAAAAATAAATAATGGGGTGTTTTTTTTATTTCTTTTTCTTTTTCGCCCCCTCGTTAGGACCTAAATCTCAAGTTTGGTCCCTAAACAAACATTTCCAAAGCCTTCTAAGGACTACTGCTGCATTTTTGGGCCAAGCATAATAATTTTTGGAACAGCAAACACATAATTTTATTTATTTAATACAGTCATGAAAATGATGGCTGAAATATATAATTTCTGACGTCAATAAATAAGATGAGAACGAGAGCTAAATGAAGTAATTGAATTAGATATCGGCAACGATCGAACTAAATAGAGATGAAGAGTTGGCGTTTAACGTTCATTTCAACGAGTTGTAACGACGAGGAGTACGATTAGATGACTCGGACCGAATAAACACGAAGAGATGAAGCACATTCCTCCAAAAGGTACAACATGTTAAATAAATAAATAAATAAATATATATATATATAATTTAATGGGCAAACGATGAAATAAAGAGGTTTCTGTAAACCGGACGATGCCGGCGACTAGCTGTTGGAGAACCTACACAAAATCTACCAATCCATAGGTCCGGCAGACTGGGGTGCACGGGTTTTACGAGTTAGAAGCTTCCACGTCATCACACGACGCTGTTCGATGCGAGGGAAGTTCGCAGCCAACTCTTGCCCGCTTTCGGACGTCGTGTCGCAAGGCAGTGAGCGGCGCGCTCCGAGAAAGTTCCCCCCCCGGGGAACCTTATCGATTGACACGTGTTCCTTTCGATTCGGGACGATCTAGATTTGCCTCGCGGGTCTCTCCTGTGGGTCCACTTGGAGTCTTCCACAGGCAACCCACGACTACACCACTATTCGGGACCCACCAATTCGGAGAGGAGAGAGCAATAATCATTTTATATATTTTAATATAATTAGTCTAGAAGTTGACTATGTATGCAAATCATGAAAATATGGAGTCTTATTCTCGACTATTTATGTATGAATAAATAGATATATTAATAATAATATCTAACATGAAACAAGACTATTCTCGCATAAACAAAGAATATACATGATAGATTTCTATGTTTATCTTCTGACACATTAATTAATTAATTAATTATCGTAAAAAGATAAAAGAGGGAGAAGAGAAAGAACTCGACATAAAGAAGGCATAGTTGTCAAATCATCATTGGATTGGTCAAATTATGAATCAGATGTCCAATTGATTTGGTTCACTAATCAAATCATTCGGATGATCAAAAGACTAAATGGAATCATATCTATAGCTCTTACATATAGTAGCTTGAATGTAATTTACTTAAAAGGTCCATTTATTGATCCATTTAAGTGTTTTTTACACATTAAACTATATGTTAAACATAATATTATTTTATCTTTTTAATATCATTTAAGTCTTTATAATGTTTCTATTTTCAATTATTAAAAAATATTATGAATTCTCAAATATAGTATTTTTTTTATTTCATTTAATTATTTATAATATTTCTATTTTTAGTTATTAAAAAATATTATGCATTAATCTCTATTCCAAATATAGTTGTAAAATTGAAAATGCATAGTCTAAACTAGTGGTGTTTATTAATTAAACCATATGAATGTTTTAAATTTTTTTATTAACTTCAGATTTAAATTATCAAGGGTATTTAAGTCTTTTTTATCACCACAAAAGAAAAGCACGTTCTATTATTACATTTACACTTATTAGTTCTTCATCCCTTCAATATATATATATATATATATATATATATTATTCTTATCATATTATTTCACAACATTAATCATATATTTTCTTTATTTTAAATATATATTTTATATATTTTTTAAAAAATAATAAATATATGGTTCTATCTTGATAAATGATCCAATGCCCCATTAATTCAATTAGTGATCCCTCGAGCTTTGAATAATTGATCATATTCTAATAATTATGATCAAATTATGAAAAAATTTGATCTACACACCACCATACGATTACGTATTTGATTATCACCTCAACATAACATGTAGTCAATATATGATCAACATACGATTACGTATGATTAACAAGAGGTCGACACATGATCAACATGTAGTCAACAAATGATTGAGACCCAGTAATCGACATCTTTAATTGCCATCGGCATCTTTAATTGCCATCTTTAATATCCTCTTCTCAACATAATTTTGTAGGATTCAGAGTCGGATGAGTTTGAAATTTTGAGATCGGATAAACGTGACATTGCTCGAGATCGATGGATATAAATTGAACCTCGATCGACTCTGAATCTACATCGAGATCAGACAATTAAATTCTATAAAAACATGATCTATTTCTATCGTTGAAAATCCATAACTACTTGTGGTTTGGGAATCATAAAATGTGCCACGAATATTTTCATTTGTGTTCACGTGGGTGCCTACTTGTTCCTGATCGAGTGTGAATATAAGGATATCATTTATAAGGGTAATATATTGTTTATTAACACTAAAGGATACATACGTAAAACCACAAAAATAACTCATCCAATAAATAATCGATTCTATACAGCGAAAAATAAATAACCAGTAAAAGGAAATGCTGACTACTACCATAAATTTACTAAAATATCCACTTGACGTGAGGAAGAAACGTCGAGTTTATGATATATTTTTTATCAGCTAAACTAATTAACATCTTTAAAAATCTAATTTATCAAGATAGTAATTTGACAGCATTCGTGTGCGTCTTTTGACTAAGGAGAGGATGCTCTATTAAATGACAGATACCTTTGGGTTATTATATACTGAGATAACGAAAATGGAAGTCTTAAAGAAGTTTTGATTCATGTATATTACTTGGTCGATCGGCATTTGAGTGCACCGATACGAGGACCGAATTGGACATAGATCCGATTAAGAATTGACTTGTTGGTTTGATCGAATCAAAGATTTGAGAAGATTTTCTAGCATATGAATAATATGTCATGTTGTTATTGTACAAGTTTTATAATATAATAAAATAGGATGACAATAATGGTTTTTTTTTTCTCTTCATCCTTATAATTAAAAAGATTTGTGTCAAATTTCAAGGGTTAATTCAAATATATTCGACGAAAAATAACAAATGGAATATTTGTTTTGGTTCGAATTTTTAAAATTTATATTTGAGTGTCTTAATCATAATATGCATATATTCATTCCATCGTCAACTCTTTTTTTCCATAATTAATTAAAAAATAATAATTACTATTGATCTTTGGATTTCATACCGACAATTGAATGTTAAAAGAGCAGCGATAATCATTATTAATCTCTTGACAATTGAGTGCTAAAGGCAAAAAAAAAGAAGACTTCAACCTTTCCAAGCTTACAAGCTTTAAATATTATTTCATAATTCTTAGGCTCAGATCGAACATTGACTTGGCTGATACCACTGAATCATATAGTAATGAATAGTGGACAAATCAATCAGTCAATCAATCACTAAAACCATTGACAAAAAACATTAATAATAAATGATATACTTACATACAATAATATCAAGCATATATATAGTATATTAGTTTTACAGAGCACTATCTTTCCTTCTATTTCTTTTCTTTTCAATCTTTTCCTTATCATCTTCTTTTTATAGACTTCATCCTATCCTATCCTTTCCCATAAATTCCTTTTCTAAGGGCATTGGTTACTTGAAACAAAATCTCGTCATTTCTCTTCTCTTTTCTTTTCTTTCTTCCCATTTTGTTCTTTCATCTCATCTCATCCTATCCTTTTCTTTTCTTTTCTATTCTCCCCTGAGACGATCATATATTTGGATGATAACACCAATGCAATGGGCGTCTAGTTGCTTCCAAGAATGCTATTTTATATTGTGCCCTTCTTCAAGGTAGAGAGTCAATATTGGTGTTATGATAAGATTCTCTTTGCGACCTAAGCAATCAGAGTTCTTACAAGAAAGTAATCTTTCCACTTGATGGATTAAAAATATGTATATTGATCAATCCTAACCCTAGTGTTTGAGAAAAATCAAAATAAGAGGTGCCTTTTAGAACAAGATAAAAACAAAAGGAGGCTTTTATAGGAAAATCACCCAATTAAGTATTGGATAATAGTTGCCTATTCCATGTGGAACTACAAGGATTATGACAGCCAGCACTCAGCACCTGTATAAAATTTTATCAGGAGCACATTTCAAAGTCATTCTTTTAATGATGTTTCAGATCATAGTCAATCTCCACATCTTACATATAGCAAGTAGCAAGGTTTAATGTACTGTCCATCACTCATGGGACAGGCTGAGAGTATGCACCACATGGATCTTTATAATTTAATACAATGGAATGCCCCTACAAAATTAGCATATAGCAATCATTCTGAGGCAGTGCAATTTATTTATTTATTTATTTTTGTCCCAAATGACTCTTAATCTAATCTTTCTTCATTGGTTTCATATGATAGTGTTGCATAGATTTAGACAAGAGAAGTTGATAAGAACACAATGTCCAAGTGTTTGATTTGGAGTAGGACATGTAGCAGAAGAGGAATAGGAAAACACATTATGAGATACCTACATAATGTGTGATATGGGAATGAACACACAAAGTTAAAAGTTCACAAGAGATGCTTTACCATCACTTGGAAAATGCACTTCTTTTGTTGTTATAACAATTGACAATAGGATAACTTCTAGAGGTGTAGAGATTCTAAGGGTAACTCTACAACTTGCATTCTTTTTCTTCACACGACCTGTACACCTCTGTTCACATTCCATTGTCTCCCAAGTTGCCACAAAGTTGTCATATTGTGGTGACTTAGGACACAATGAAATCTAAATTAAGATCTTAATGAACCAGTATCAGTCTATGTTTGAAACCTTGCTTTTATGTAAGACTTCAAATTTGTCTGTCAATTATTTTCTAAGTTAGTAACCTGAAGTTGAAACAGAACAAAAGATCTAATGGTACAGACACAACCTGGTCATCATCTAGTGAGAACCTCTTTAAGTTTGTTAAATTTAGACGATGTTATATGAATCAGCTATCCTTGCAAGTGAATTAGGAACAAACTGCAATTATAGACAAGCATGCATTAAATGTAACATTCACATGAGTAAGAAAATCTAAAAGCCGGCGTTCAGGATAAATGATAAAAAGTCTATTCGATGGATAAATAATAGTAAGATAGCCATGAGATATAACACAAGTAAATTAAACAAACATAACATCTAAAACAGGACAATTCTACAGTCATAGATGTTTTAGTGAAATATCAAGAACCAATTAGGTCCTTTAAGACTACATCATAAAGCAATTAATGTTGAATCACAGATGTAAAAATAGAGGGAGAAAAATGGCTGAATATAAGTCCGGACATAAATTATTTAAATACTGCTAATAAAAATACTTCAGATCAAAATTAACTGAAAAGGCTGTGAATTTTTCCAATGAAAACAATTAAATTAAAGTGACCAGTATCTCATTATGGTAATGTACCTTGTCTCAAGATGTTGCGATCATAAAGAACATTTGATCTCTAATATTCTGCTTGGAAGAACTACGAAAAGGTACAAGTACAACAAATTGGACGATTGCTTGATGAAAAACTCCAGCAGCCTTTACGAATACAGATTAGTTTTGAAGACCAGAATCCGGTAGCCTGCTCTCCAGAGAACTATACAATGTAAGGCGGAAGAGATGAGATTATAAATTGAAGTGAAGCGAAGTGGTGGAGGAGATGAGCCATGAACCTGGTATCCATTTTGATCTGAAGTTATCAAAGCTGATACTGATAAAGTAGGCAGATCTATTTGGCTTCTCAATTTTGCTGAATAACTCTATTTATTAAGGAGATGAAACATCAAACTTTTTAGGTTTTTGCATTCTATGTTGACCATACTTTATTGTGTATAAACTTGAGCTAAGGTAGACTGTGAACAAGAGGAGTGCTCAAAAGTGGGATACACCACTCATGTCAAGAGCAATGAAGAATGAGTTGCTTCAGTTTTACCTTGAACAAAAATCTAACCAATCAATTCAGATGTTCTCATCTTGAACTAGAGATAACATGAACAAGAATTGGGCTGCTGTTGATACTACTTGATGCAGAATTTTGAGGTTGAATGAGTGAGTGGGGAAGAAAACCCTTATTTGAAAAGATTGAACCAATGGAGCTGCTAGATCGGTTCTCAGTTGGGATCCTAAAAGAAACGCTCTTTGATAGAAATGAATTCGGGCCGTAGCTCTGAGGATGATGAGGAGGGGGCCAAGGTGGCTACTGAAAATCCAATAGGGTAAGGAACTGGCATGTCAGAGAGAGAAGATGCAGAAGAACTGTAGCTCACAGTTGAAATCGGATGGTCAAATTTGCATGTCTGTCCAAATTTGCATAATCCGTGCTGCATGTAGTAAGTGCAAGGTTGAGCTCCCTGTCACCAGATCCAGATTAAAAAGAATATTAATTCTCAGGGAGAAATAAGTGAAATTGATAAGACAACACAAAAATGTAAACTGATAGCTTAGTTACTCAATTAAGCAAATTATATATCAAAGAAACAAACACTCCATCTTTAAGCATATAAATACATTATTTTCAACAGATTATCAAGCCAATTTATACTTATATAATGTTTTACGCTATCGTGTGGTCCATTGAATCTATGTCAATATTTCCTTTCAACACTTCAAATCCTGCTTTGGTAATCAAATTTGTACTGCCTTGTTACACGTTCTATCATTTATGAGACTATTATGAAATACAGAATACTATAGACAACATAGAAGCTTATGACAGAGAAGGCCTGATTCAAGTAGTCAAGATTATGTTGTCCTAGTACAACCATAACATACTATCAGAAGTAATGCAATTTCATCGTCCTAGGATTTTTTTCATCCTCTTGAACCTCTCTTTCCTCCTGTATTTTATATAAATTCATTTGAGAGAACTATGTGATTTAGATGTGTAGTAGAATTACTGTGGCCATCAAAAAGAAGATACTGGGAATTACAACACATATTTACAAGATTATGCTGCAAAATTTACTTTCCCACTCATTAGCATGCATATATATTGTAACTTCAGATTTTGATTTAACGGCTGAGAGATCAACCAGGAAACCCTTTAGAGAATGTCACCACCAACAGTACAGGAAGTAGTATTTATGTAAATATGGGAAATTTATGGATCACTCTGTTCACTCCCTCAGTGTCTTTCTCTTGTACCCAATCCATCAGAAAGAGTTAATGGCTCCTGGCTACAGTTGGTCTTAACTGGTATTTGCAATGGGGAGGACACCACTCTTCAGGTTGCTAGGGATGGCAAGACTTGCCATGGCCCCAGCCTGTGACATATCTAATAACATTGGTCTCAATGTCATTCAGGTATGCTAGCGACAATGTCTGAAAGCACAGGCAACTCATGGATAGCAGCATCTCTATGTATAGGCCCTTGCCACCGTCATTTCTGCTACTTCAGATGGAGATTAAGAGAAAAACTAATTAGATCATGATCACTTGATCATACTGGCAAGTGTTAGAATGCAGCATGTCAATACTATGATATACCATCATGTAATTCTAGGAAAAATAAAAAAAATACCGATATGGGATCGGACCAGTACTTTTTAGTCATGACAGTCATTATGGAACCATTTGATTCATGGTATTACTCAACTCACTTGTGATTTGATGCATAAGACATATAGGGCTACCCAATATCGCACCTATCAAACTGAGGTCATATGCAGATGCATACCCCAAATGGAGAATCAAGCGATCAATTCATATGAAAGCCAGCTTAAAATTGGTGCTGCTAGTCTATGCCTTTTAATAACACAAGGATGGAGTGGATTCTCTTGACCTTCTTGATGTTCTCTTCATCTACCTGTATGGAACTAGTAACATATTGCATGTGGAAATTAAATTGGCCTTCAAGGCATTCTATGAATTGTTTCAATAATTTGTCACAAATATCAATGAAGTTAACCTCTTTTCAAGCCAAGTTATGCACTTAAGTAAACTAAAGTGAGAAGTACCTAAAAATTAATATAACCTATTCAACAATTACATAAGATCATTGCTGGATGATAAAATATTCCTGAAGTAACTCAAATATCCTCTAGGAAAATCATCAGTGAAAAAAATCATAATTAACAAAATACTTGAACTGGAAAAAATTAGATTCAATTAAAAGATCCAAAAATCTGGCCATTTCTTTTCCAGTCAGTTTTGACAAATTTGTCAGTTTTATCTGGAACAAACTAGATGTCATTGTAAGTTTTTATTTGCCTTTATAAGAAGTCTCAGTGTTAATTGATTGATCCTCATTTTTTGTGTATACACCATTAAACTCTTTCACTGGTTTTACTTCTTGAAACTGCTCTAATACTAGTAGACTAAGCTTACTTTAAAATGCTTACTTATTGAATTTATCCTACATCAATACTTCATCCATGTCTCTGAACAAAATCATGGTTTAGATATTAAACTACAAAACCTGCAAAATTGTTTCCCCTCAAATTTGCAATCAGAATTATAATCCCTCTGAATAGGCCTCTAAATAATGCTACCTTAGTTCTAAAATGCAGTACTATAGGTTATTCATTTTAACTAACGACAGCCCTAGAAGATGGAATCTATATAAAATGTCAATATAAATTTGGCATGCTAAGAATTAAAAAATTTCAATGTTTTGAGTCTTCATCTGACAACAGAGTCTGCAATGACTATATTTCAATGATGGGAGAAGATCCATATAACTGACTCCAAATAGTTGGAACACTATGACTATATTTCATGATATGAAAATAGTTGGAAGATCCATATAACTGTTGTTGTATTAACAGTTATAGCACACACAACTGTTATTGACTTTAATGTTCAAGAAGTAACCCATCAAAAGTTACAGGATTAAGAAAGTCACAGATCAACTTGCTATATTTCATGATATGAAAAATGTAAGAAGTGAAGATGAGTACCGGTCGAAGGGGGAGACCTAGAGCACTAAGAACAACATTCATCCTTGGGATTCTCCAATCTGGTGGATGATGGTATTTACACATGGCTCCATATTTACAATCCCCCGTCTTCATGTAGAACTGGCATTCAGGTTGGCCAGGTCTCTCAGGAAATTTGTTTTCCCTCTGGCTAGCAGTCAAAGTTCCAGCAGGTGACAAAGTAGGTGTTTGTGCTCCAGCCAAAGCTGGATTGGTTGAAGACGCCTGGTTCTGTACCCCATAGATTGGTCCTGGTTGAACTGTTTGTTGACCAGCAGGTGACACACTGGAGTTTACAGGTCCCTGGCTTGCATGTAAATGCCAAAAAATAAAACATCTGAAGTTAAACTCGTGTCCTCTGATATTATGGTCTTTAAAGCACTAATAGTTCTACAAACCGTATAAGGGTTCCAGCCCTGGACTGGAACGACTCCAGGAGAGAGCAGCATTGGAGCATAAGACCCTTGCAAATATGATCCAGGGAGCACTGAAGGTCTCGCAACTTGCCAGCCAGCATAAGGTGGATACTGATGAGGTGGAGGAACCGATGGATGCTGCACCGTTGGATAAAATGCTGATGCAGGAGAGGGCACAGAAGACCCACCAGGTTGTGGGTGATGGAATTTACAGGTAAAACCAAACTTGCACTGACCAGTCTTCATGTAGTAGGCACACTCTTTTTCCCCCTGCAGTTCAACAGTTACACAAACATTAGTAGCAACCTCAAGGCAGATAAATCATAAAAATATGTGATAATTAACTATAAATGAAGTGAATATATTAAGAATATCTAGAACAGAAAGTCTAACCGGTCGTAATGGATATCCACAATAATTTAGTGAGACTGGCTGTGCAGATCCACCTCCTTGTCTAGGGTGGTGATACTTGCAAGTAGAACCAAATTTGCAATTCCCAGTCCTCATATAGAACTATGGAAAAAAAAATTATATCATTAATATTAACAAAATAAAATTGTAGACCTCCAGCCAGACAAATTCCCTGATGCTTAAAATTCAGTTCAAAATCCTCATTCTGCATATTCTTGCACTTAATATCAATTCATGTAACCCCCTCTACTTTGACCAAAAACTATGCTAGATAAGGTAAAATACCTCGCACACAGGCTGATCGACTCGCTCTGGATACTCCATAGCTCCAGTCCTTCCTGCTCCGGTCATCTAAAAACAGTAAAAGATAGGTCAAATTTACCGAGACTAGTGCATATGGGTCATGTCAACCAAGGACATAAAATTCACACCTTGGAAAATTATCTAGTTAAAATTATGAACTTGGCACCATATAGTCATTCTTAACCAAAGCCACTAACCACTTCAAATGTAAGCAACAAAATCACATACATTAGCAGCAGACAAGGCACAAAACCTAAATGGGCAGAGTTAACCCTACTGGAAGCAGTGCAAATCAAACTTTGACAAAGCCCTTACTGCTCCACGGTCGCGGGGGTGATTGTAGCGGCACTTCTCCCCGTAGCTGCACGTTCCGGTACGCATGTAATAGGCACAATCCAGCTCTCCGGGCCTCTCCGGGTACTGCAGAGTGCCGCCACTACCGCCGCCACTGCCTAAGCCCAATCTCCACATGGACTCTATCAGCACATAAAAGGCACAAATAATTAATCTTTCCATCATCCTAATTTTCATCGCAAACTCACGCCAGGAACCTGAAAGCCAATCAACCCGACAATACAGAAGAAAGGGGAATAATGACAAACGAACCAAATAGTTTACCTTCGAGGCCGGTGTCCGGGTCGGGGCGAGCGCCACCCGGCGCGGGGCCACGTCCATACAGCTCCATAAACGTGAATCGCCGGCGGTGGTGGGGGCCGGCGGGGGAGAGGGGTTTCTGGAACGTTCCGGAACGTTCTACAGTGGCGCGATCGGGCTGGATTCGGAGAAGCGGGAGGAACTCGAACCTCGGTGTCGATTCTGATCGGATCGCTACTATCCTTCTGCTCAATCCTCTCTTCGGCCCTCCTCTCTCTCTCTCTCTCTCGCCTTTCTACGCCCTGTTCTCGATGCTCTGCTTACCTCCGATCTCTCTCTCCCCGGTCTTTTTCTGGGTGCGTTTCGGTTTATATACATGCCCAAGAAAAAGGTCGTCGTATTTATTAATTGTCCCCTTAATAAATAACTTAAAACCCTCATTCCCGATTCTGCCACTGTGAATCATCCTGGAATTACGAAATCATCACTCAAAGGAACAGCAACGCTTTCCATGCTCATACACGGCGTCCCCGCTCAGTTACCCGCTATATCGGTAGAGTCGAAGATAGCCCATACATGTGGGCCCCACCTTCACAAGCCCAGTTATTATACAAGAGTACGTGGAGAACGGGTAACAAAAGGCATTTTGGGGACCCACTGCCGTCCGGCACCGATGCGTGCCGCTAGAGAATCGTCTTGTTGGAAGGACACGCGTCCATTGTGGAATCTCTTTTCACTGATCGGTCCTGATTGAAGCGAAACAGCGGATCGGAGGTGCCACGCGACGGGGAGGTGTGTCGGCGGGTGCGAGCTCGTCAGTGGCGTTCTGGTAATTTGGGCCAGGAGGTGGTGGAGTGGCAGGCCAGTCGTTTGGGGAACTGTTGGGGGTATTTTCGTCGCTTGAGATGTTCGAATGGCACCGCAGTGGCAGGTACGGACGCGGGACGCGTGACGGTGTGGGGCAGCCAATGGGAGACGAACACGTTGGTACCCCGGCGGATTCTCTGGTGCGGGCTCGGATCACGATAGGATGGTCCCCGTAAATCGACGGCTGCGATTAGCTCCAAAAGCAGGCTTTACATAATAGAAAAAGAAAAAGGTGCGCGTTAAAAGGCTTGAGAGATGACGAGTGGGTGCGTCCGAACCCGAGTATGCGTAAAAAGAATCCTTTTTCTAATCTTTCGAAGATGCGAAATTTCCACCATAAGCGTGCTAACAAAAGAAAAGAAATCTCTTACCCATACCCTTTTGTGACTTACCCGCGTCACCATCACGCGTTGATAGAGGCTTCTACGGACGGGTCCCGCATTTCGTTTAAGTCAGTTTGACGAACCCGAATCCGCTATGACGATCGCACCCCACGTGGGCCAGGCTTTGCATGATGCACAAGATCTACGTGGATCACGTGTGCCTCGAGATGCGTGCGCTGTCTGTTTGACGCTTCTCATGTGCATTACAAGACAACGAACCGCCTCTAAGCTTCCATTTGATAACCAGCACATACGAAGGTTCATTGAGGAATTCAAAGCTACGACAATACCACGTAGATAGATCTTTTATTCTACCCAGTAGACAAAGAGACACAAATATATGAAATGCGTCTGCCAATGGAAATAAACTACATAATCTCCCGTAACGCTACACTTCAATCACCGATGTGAACTCGCAGACCACCGGCTGTGGAACGCCCTTCTTCTCCGGGAGTTCAACGACAGAGTCCAGTGTTGCTGCTGCAGGCATGGCCTCTGCGTTGAGTTTTGGCTTTGTTTCGGCCTTCTTAGAGTTGACGTACATGAAGTAGATGATGATTTGGGCGATGCCGAACATGAAGCCCACAACGTTTGGAAGCTGAAACAAGGTTGAGGATATTAAACGGTGAGCTGATTCGACCAGTGATTGAGTAAGAGGTAGGAACTCACTGCTACGAATAGATCGCCCAGAAGAATTCCGTAGCTGAACCATGCAACTGCAGATAGCGTGAGGAAGAAGGAGAGTGAGAATGGCATGTACTCCACGCTTTTAGTTCGTATCACCAGCCTCTGCAGGACATCAAATGCCATGTCAATGAGTCTTCACATACCGTTGTTTGTCATACTGCATTAGCCTGCTCATGAGCGATGCTGGGCTTTGCATGCTACTTCTATAAGTTTGAAGAAGTAGCACTCATCGATCTAAAATATATAGAAAGTTTGAAGAACTAATCTAACCTCAGAAATCAAATGAAACTTGTATCATGTTCAGCTAGAAATCCGGAAGAAAGCTAGCACAAATCACCTACTTTGTCATATATATAATGTATATATGGGCATGATTTTTCAGCACTTTATATTCTGTATAAAGTCATAATTATAAGTTTTAAGCTGATATTATCGGTGTTTTGGATCAATTTTTTTCTGTTCTATTCATTTCTGTGGTCTTTTTTAGAAAAGTCACTTATAATTTTGCTGCATTTAGTTGAATCTCAGCTTACTATAATGCTCAGAGGAGCCGCGAATACGCTGACTGCAAAGGAGGCACATATCCATCCAGTAACATCGATTCGCCTTTTTCCCTTGACAAATAGGGTGGTGAAGAGGACTAAAGATCCATAGATCCCCACATTGACCAAGGATATTAACTTCAGTGTGAAAGCCTGTATAGAAGAAGGAAAATAAGATGTTTTTGTTCAGTGATCAAACATGTTTGCTTTACTTCTAAAGAACTGATTCAGAAAGAATTCAATTCCTGTTTATTGGTAGGTAACTATACAAAGCAAAATTGAAGCAATTGACTGCATTAGCCATAGTGATGTTATGTAGTCAATTAAGGAGAATGATTATCCAATTAAAATTGGCGTTTGTGATATTAAGAGAGTGGAGATACTAATCTTTCCTACTTCCATTTTTTTTCCTATTTATATTTGGATAACTTGAAATTTTTTCTTTTTGTTATTTAGAAGCATATATTTTGGGTCCAGTTGCAGACAGAATCTGCATCTACTTTAGATCAATCATTGTGTGAGGAGCATAGAAAGACTGCCTGTGAAGATACATAGCTGTGTGTCATGTGCCAGGCGTATATGTGAGACAGAAAAAGATTACCCTGGGTTTCTTGGAAGCATAGATTAGGTATATTGTGAGATAGATCATTTCAATTATGCAAGCTCCAGTGTTGATGGTGAGCAGCAGCACATCTAGAGTGAGGAGCCCATAGAAAACCCACAGCATGGCACTGAACAAGGCCACCACATATGGCACTGAATCAAATGACTCTGTTGATTTCTTCTTGTAGATCCTGTAAAATGTTGGCCTTCACCAACATCAACAAAGCCAGAAAGAAAGGATTAATGCATTGTTCCTAGAAAAGAAATATTAAAAAGTAGTATAAGTGAGCAGTGGAGGGGTTGATGATTGAGTTCGATTTGGAGTGTGCAGCTCTGAAACTTCAAATGTGTTTGCAGAAACTATCTATGAATCAAGAACATAAATGTTGAGAGCAGCTTACACAGGGGCCAAAACCACCAGAAATGATATGATGTTACCTGTGGAAGGAGAACAGAAACAAAAGAAAAAGGTCATTCCTTTTCTCATGTTGATCAGCATGTCAATCACATCAAAGAAATCTTGAGGATGATATAAAACATTTTGATAACTTTACATTACATTTGCATGAAGATAAAGCCTAGAGACTGCGTAATATTACTTTTCTGCTCTCAAATATATAAGAAGAGGTTACTGACATCATAAAGTGAGATTAAAAAGTTGGCACTTTAAGCTTGCAAATCATAGAATGCATTCTGGCAAATAAAACAAAAGATTCTTTGGTGGCAGTAGCCAGAGCAGCAGCAGCTGAAGGATGAGGAAGAGGAAGAGGCAGCACCTAAGAGGCCAGCTGCTGTAGCAAAAGGGTTCACAATGGTGATGACCAGCATCTTTAAGGCAAGAGGAGGAGTCACTTCACTTCTCCTGCTCTTCAAGTTAGAGAACAGAGGAAGCTTGAATGCAGCTCAGCAGCATCACCTGGCTCTGTTTATATATAGCTTGTAAAGGCAGCCATGGACATGATTAGTGTGATAATTAATTGTGAGATCCATATTGTTGGCACAAATCTTGGACATGATTAGTGGCCTGATCAGCTTACCTGTCCTTCATACTGGTTGAATCAAATGCTACCTAGAAACAGCATAAACTCTTTCTTATTGCACAAAAAATTTGAAGATTTTCCATAAGAAAAAGAAGAGCTTCATCAATTTAACCTTCTAAAATTAGGTTTAATATTATTTTAATTTGCCTAAGGCATGAGACACCCAACTCCGTCACACAAGTTGCATAGATATAGATATTTCTTGGATATGAAAACTTGGACATAGATATAGATATAGAAAGGAAGTAAACATCCATCCAAAACAAACGAATCATGATTTTTGTTACACAAATGTAGATAGATTTAACCCCAAAAGTATAATCTTAACATCATAATAAATTTTCTTATTAGTGCATATGAAATTAATACATTGAGATAGATATTCCTCTTGGATCATCAAATTTGTAGCTTATTTGTCATATACACACACACACACAACATTTGGCCGCAGCCACACTTGTGATGTGTGGTTTACGTGAACGCATGGAGTTCTTCCTCGGCGTTATGGAAACGTCATGCATCATCATCACATGAACACAGAGAGAGAGAGAGAGAGAGAGATTCTACCTCTCCACGAGTCTCAAAGCATTTTCATGGCCCGACCGTCACACCTCTTCCTCGTTGTGACGCCATGATTGGTGCTCTCCTCCCCGAGCCAATGGCGAAACCTCGTCAACTCTAAGCCGCCATTGAAGCTCCATGTAGGAGGGGCACTAAGGACGAACACCGCCCCCCGCGGCCCCCCGACCCCCATAAACTAGATCTCGGATCGAGTGTGGCTTTTGAATTTGGGAGCTCAACCGATGAATATGTAAACCATATCTTCTTCCTTCCACTGCAGCAATCTTTATGAGCATGCTCAGGTCAAGAACAGAGGCCGAAGCAGGCACAAGACAGGTGTGCAGCACTAGGAGAGGTGAAGGATTGGAGCTGCTTATAATAGCCTTGTGATACGAAGTGGGTTAGGCACATCATCGCATTAATTTGAGTTGGATAATCTCGCAAAGGTTAGATGAAGCATGCAAAGGACGACAAGTACGTAGTAGATTACATTCATGCTTCTACTTTATTAGGTTTAATACCACAAAATTTTTGAGATTAATACAAACAATCTGAAGTGCAAGAAAAGAAAACTCGTATCTTCATGAATCGTAATCTCTCATGCATGCTGATCACTCTATGATCTATGTTAATACGACAAAACCGACTACGTAGTAGATCAGCTCCACTTCTTTTAATTTAGTCTCTATTGCATCTTCTTTATGATTTAATTTAGTCCGACAAAACTTTGATTTGTAAATGTTTATTAATATAGTTGTAGAAAAGATTCTTTACATAACATATCGATGATCGAAAAAAAGGATCCATTGAGAGAATAATAATATCATTATTGTCATCAAATCATATGTAAATAGAAAAGAATTAATCCAAGCTATACAATGTTAACAAAGCATCCCGAGACATAATGTCAACATGTTGTGGCTGAACAATGGAGGTTCATCAACTTGTCCTTCGTACCTTTGTCCATATGAGGTGACTCACTTAAGCAAAGAATTATAGCTAAACCAAATAAACAGTGTCATGTTTGGGATGCCTGTAGAGCTAAACTCTCTTATTCTATAAAGCTAACACAAGATTACCTCTGAGAGATATTTCATAGTCATTTATGGAAGAGTGGCTGACCAACAATGAAGACCGAAGGAAGTACTTATTCATACAACCAAACATATTGTATGGATTAATAATGTTAAGTGCATATGGGCATCATCATGTGAGCATGTTGAGAAGGACATGTACTCTTTTTTTTCTTCTCTCTTATGGATGCCTATATGGTATACATAGATAGGGAGTAGCATTCTTTGAAGCTTCTCTTTTTCTTTAGGTGCCTTTAAGGTATACATAGGGAGTAGCATTCTTTGAAGCTTCTCTTTTTCTTGTAACTCTACAGGCCACTCACTTTCACTTGTTTATGAGCATGTAGAGATGTAGTGCTAAGTGCTTTGTCGGCAAAAATAAGTGTAATATTATGACTTAATTATATATTAAAAAGTGAGAAAAAAAACATGAATCTGACTTATAAAGATTATATGAGTCAACTATCATCAATTTCGATTTAAACATTTTAAACAAACGATTCAAACTCATTGTTTAATCTTTAGGTGCTTTCCTCATTGTTAATCTTTAGGTGCCTTTAAGGTGTACATACATAGGGAGTAGCATTCTTTGAAGCTTCTCTTTTTCTTGAAACTCTCTCTACAAGCAACTCACTTTCACTTGTTTATGAGCATGTAGAGATACAGTGCTAAGTGCTTGTCGGCAAAAATAAGTGTAATATTATGACTTAATTATGCATTAAAAAGTGAGGAAAAAAGTGTCAACTATCATCAATTTCAATTTAAATATTTTAAACAAATGATTCAGTCGATTATCCCTTCAGGAAATTTTTTTATTAGATATAATTTATATTTACGATAAGTTGGACTTTAGGCTTATGAACAAAATAAATAAATAAATAAATTCGATGGTGAATGATTAGATAGATATAATAATGATGATGATGACGACGATGATGGAATCAACTACATAGAGAGTATCTCTATTAATTAACCACTTAAACTAATTCAAAAGGGTCCAATCTAACAGCAAAAGAACCTTATTGTATTTAGTGTGTCACTATCCTTAATTTTATGGATTGAGTAGATACAATTAAATGTATAATCAGAAGCTTTCCTTGGAAAATTTCAGAAGACTAGCTGAAACTTTGGATGCAACATCCTAGGAAAGGAAATATTGGAACAATTGTAAGAACATAAAACCCATTAAACACCAATATCCACATCATGCAGGTATATATATCTTTAACCTAATTTTTCCTATGCTTTTTAAATGTTATAGAATGAGCAAGTAACCAAAACTATCAAAACCTTAGCAATGTGTGATCTCATCATCATTTGAATAATATGACAATCGATACCCTACTATCAACTAATCTACTTAGTCTTACAAAGTTAATTAAATCGATCGTTATCGATTATTTTCTAGATTCAATATTATATGATCGTACCTATAGATAGTCAAAGGGAGCACATAATCATCCCAATGATTTAACCACAATTTCAAATGCCACAAGTTAGATCTTCAACATCTCAATTGTGCTCACAATAAATTTATTAGTTAATCAAATCCTTTGAATCCAAACTAAAATATTTGAGGAATCTTGTTGAATATACCCTAGACATAATATTACAAGGTTTCAATTTAGAGTTCTTTTATTTCACACCATATCACTCTAAGATAAATATGAATTAAATTCTCCATTAACTCCAAATCAATATCCACATTAAACAATCAAAATGAGAAACTATAAACAGACTTATTTTGCTAAATTAGATATAAGACTTATGTACATACCAATAACAATAAATTTTATTATAACAAAAACAAAAAAAATTGGAGTATGACAATTAAAAGTTCAATTTTATTTGTTTATAAAATAATATGTACATAAATTATGATATCCTATTACTCTAGAATTAAAATCTAATTATGGTATCTGAAAATCAATTTTTTTTTTCTGATCCGTGAGTCAACTGGGCTCGAGCATGATATCAATTATCTCTGCTCATCAGCTCCACTAAAATGTCGGTTTCAATATTTTATATCAATATGTTTTTTCTTCTATGATGCAATTCGAATATAAGTAAACTAAATGTAAAATATATATGATGTATTTAAAAGGACTTACACCGTTAGTGTTGTATGGGTAAAGAATAATATTATATATATTAAGAGTCCTCCACATGATTACTTCTATAGATACTAAAACCTTGCACAAATTTCATATAATCTATTATTCGTTGAGACTTAAAATTGTACATACAATCCTTTTAAAAGCTTTTATGATTATGAGAATACAAAGGGTCTTTTCTATTTTTCATATTCAGTTATTTTTATGCAAAGTCTTTAAATGTCTACAAAATTTATACAAACACATGAGCTTGCATGTGTTCAATTTTCTATTCAATCACTTGAGTAGGGTGTTAGTATCCTTATCTATAAAATAAAATCTATAATGAGTAGTCACTCAGTATACATCATGTCATATATATCATATTTTAAATTCATCATCATAAGATAATTAATAATAAATACCTCATATATGACTTCTTTAGCAAGC
Organism: Musa acuminata AAA Group; assembly: GCF_036884655.1. Lineage (NCBI taxonomy): Eukaryota > Viridiplantae > Streptophyta > Magnoliopsida > Zingiberales > Musaceae > Musa > Musa acuminata. The sequence continues at coordinate 6,256,556 of NC_088329.1, read as the reverse complement.
ATAAGTCTACAACATAGCATATACAAAAAAGAAAGAAAAATTTTACGTATATATGTATACTCACACAAATATAATACGTATATATATATATGTATATATATATATATACATATATATATATATATATATATATATACATATATATATACATATATATATATATATACATATATATATATATATATATACATATATATATATATATATATATATATATATATATATATAGTAGCATTAGTTTTGATTGTTAGTTAGTGATATTCATATTGTGTAAAATTTCTTTCCTATTATTACAAATCTTTAACATGGTGGTTATGTAAAAATGACCCTTACACTAAGATTATATAGGAAGTATTTTAATATTTGGAGAGGCATATATGTTAAATTAAAATTTGTGGATACAAATCTAAACAAGCTTAGGATGGAAGATTACTCACCACAATGATGGAAAAAATTATGGAGGGCGATACATTCTTGATGACATTAGTTAAACTAGCCTTAATCTTTAACCCAATCACTAACAACATCAACAGTAGGTATATTGAGACGCATGTGTTTAACTTACCTTCTCAACTCAAATCCAAATCATGTATTGGTTTGTTTAGATTTGTCTCTACAAATTTGTTTGATCAATCATTGATATATCAGACAATCAAAATTTATAATAACACTAATCCATGTAAAGCATTACATGATTAAAATATTATCCACAAAAGCCCATATCCAATGCATTGATAGGATCGATCGTCTCGATTCTTTGAATCCGATCTCTTATCTATTTGATTCACTTATTAGCGTCCTGCATTCAATTTTGAATTTTCGTGTTGATTTATGTTGGATTGACGTGTCGGATAAACAAGGATGAGGATGAGGATTCGCTATTTCCTTCAGTGCACCGAACGGGATCGTTCTCCGTCCGTTTGTTATCGTGCATTGATTTCGTTCCACGAAAGGACGTATACGTTTCATGCAGGGATTCCTCTGTACAGCGGATCCGGATCCGAATCCACAGGAAAAAGCGAGAAGATGGTAGGTTCCATGAAGATGGACTGGATCTCGTGTATAGGAGGATTGCATCGGTGAAATTTTACAATTGAGATCTAAACCGTATATTTCTAATTTTACGATCTGGTATGTTCATGTGTTTTTTGATATTGAACGGTTGATTTGGAGATCTTCCGTGATGGACGGCAAAAAAGAAGTAGAGACTCGACCGGCTCTACTTCTGGGATTGGATAAGATTCCTACTTCTCGTAAATGATGGGTGATCTCGTGGGTTCACTCTCCCCGGGTCAATAAATCAACGCCGAAATCACCGTCCACAGTTGAAGGCACGTTAGATCGGTGGAGTCGCGAGGGTTTTGACTAGTAAATCCATGATCCTTCGCTTCTTCCTCTTAATTTTTTCGTAATAATCACTTTTTTTCGTATGTTTTTCTTCCTTTTCTATCTGTTATGATCTCGGGGTTTTCCTTCGCTTCATCTTCGGATCTCTTTTTGTCGGTTCTAGGAGATAGAAAGAGAGAAGAAAGATGCGATTTTTTTTAGTTAGGACTGGTAAAAATGCAACTTTTAGGTAGATCTTTTGAGGAATTGGTTTGAATGGTATTATCCTCAGTTAGTTTTCTATTCTGGATGAAACATTAAGATAAAATAGCGTAGGCTGTCTACGTTGGTTGATCGACCATTTGAAGGACTCGAACTGTGTGTCATTGGTTTCTTGATTTGTGGTTCTATGTCTACATTTTACTTAAATGCCTTGTACGTGTAATATAAGATAGCATTACATCTGTGCATTTAATTAAGAGTTTGATTTCCTTAGAAGAAATAAAGAATTTGGTTCGTTGTTTCCAGATGAGGTTGTGTTCTTGTTATGTTCCACTGTGATTTTTGGTAGCATTAACCTATTTTTGTTGAAGATGTGGTTTGAGAACGTCAAATAACATTATTTTTCTGTGGTTTGCAAACAAAACTGTAGACGAGCTGTCTCCTTTCTTTTTTTTTTACTAAGGACCTATTTAATACTTCAGTTTGGTCTTTTCAACAGAGTGAAGAATTCATTTGCATTATAGCAATTCAACTAGTTTTATTTCTTAATTTCTACTAATTCTTTCATTTCCATCCTCAGAAAGTTTTGTTCGCTATGAAGTTTAAGATGATACTGCTGTTGTTCCTCTTGGCCTTGGTTGTATCAACTGTTGTGAGTAGTCCTATACATTTTGACCGTATGTTCAAAATTGTTTCTTGATGGAAGTTTAAATAAAATCTACTTGCAGAATGCAGAAGGTCCGCAAACATGCGCGGCCAATCTTGAGGCTAAGTGTGATGGTGGTTCTTCCGATGGTTGGAAAGGGGAGTTCTTCCCAGGCATATCAAAAATCAAATATGAAGTAATGTACATTATGACCATTGTTTTAGTTTAGTAGCATATGTTGGAGGATCGAGTTTATTTTGTAACTGGAGCATTATTTTCTCTTTGCTATTGGGTTGGTTAGCTAACATATTTTCATGCTTTTTTCTTCTTTATCTTGTGACACTAGGGCCCGACAAGCAAAAATCCACTTTCTTATAAGTGGTATAATGCTGAGGAAGAGATACTTGGAAAGAAAATGAAGGTATGTTGGGTTGCTTCTTTTTAGGACCAGTCATCCTTTTCTTTTTTGTTCTTTTATTCTTGATGCTAATGTTTTTTTCTTGGTAATATAGGATTGGTTTCGATTTAGTGTTGCCTTTTGGCACACCTTTCGTGGGACTGGTGCTGATCCTTTTGGTGCGCCAACAAAATCATGGCCATGGGAGGATGGTACAAATTCATTGGCTATGGCCAAAAGAAGAAGTAAGATAATGCAATTCCAGCTAGTCAGTCAGAGCAAAGTTAAGATACTTATGTTATGACTAATTGCAGTGAGAGCACACTTTGAGTTCATGGACAAGCTTGGAGTTGAAAGATGGTGCTTTCATGACAGAGATATAGCCCCAGATGGTAAAACACTCGTGGTATGTTAAATAATGTCCATAGTTTTCTGTCTTTTTGGTTATCTATATTTAGATTCAACTCTTACATATGCTGATATTAGTCTTAAATTTTAATGATCCAATTAATTGCAAGGGTCATGTTATATTTGCTTCTCAGGAGTGGTGGTAAAATTGCCATACACAAATACTACTCATCCTTCAAAAATGCTAATGCCTGCCCATTTATCTTGTTGATCTGAAACTTTTTGTGTTTAACCACATCAGAAGTATGTAAAAGTTCTTATGTTTTTCACTTAACCTAATGCATGTCAAGTGACTTTCTTTATAGGAGACAAATGCAAACTTGGATGAAGTTGTAGCTCTTGCAAAGGAACTTCAGGTGATAATACTGCATTATCATTTGTACACATCATAAAACACCAGTGACACTTCTAAAATGGAGTAATTTGATTTATTTTTTAGTTACACTTATTATGGAAATAGACCAGAATAATGTTATTAATCTATCTGCGATGAATGAAATATGTTTTATAGGAGGGGAATAAAATCAAACTATTGTGGGGTACAGCTCAGCTTTTCTTTCATCCACGCTACATGCATGGAGCTGCTACTAGGTATTCCTTTTTTAGAATAACAATTTGTATTATCTCTTCAAGGTGATTGTTACTTAAACAAGTTTCACTTTGGTTTTGCAGCTCAGAGGTTGGAGTTTATGCTTATGCAGCTGCTCAGGTCAAGAAGGCCATGGAGGTGAGATTTTTGGATAGATGATAAGCCTTTAGTTTTGAGTGTCTGCTAAATTTGTGTTTATAATTGCAGGTGACACATTATCTAGGCGGAGAGAACTATGTTTTTTGGGGTGGGCGTGAAGGGTATCAATCTCTTCTAAACACTGATATGCAAAGAGAGCTTGATCACTTGGTATGAATTGGTACCTATAAAATAATTTAACCTGCTCTAGGATAGTCTTTCTTCTAACAGCATTTTTTTCTAACGTCTGTTCTAAAGGCATTCAACTCTCTATGCATGTTATTTCTTATTTTTACATTAAAAATAAGGTTTTCTCTTTTTCAGGCAAGATTTCTTAAAGCTGCTGCTGATTATAAAAAGAAGATTGGGTTCAATGGTACTGTTTGTCTTTCTATCTCTCAGTCCATGTTCACTAACATAAGTCTATTGAACATGTAGTCCCATTAGCTGACAAGTCATAGAATTCTCAGAAATGGATTTTGCATATTTTCTTGTAAAGTTGATTACTAAATAATATCTTCCTCTTTTCATTTACTTCAGTTCATCCGCACGAACAACTAAATCTAATTGTGTTCTTTGCATGCTTATTCATATTATTTGCTTGCATTTATTAAATCAATTGCTAGAGAATTTTGAGCATTTGAAGTTGTAAAATATAATCATGATTTTTTGTGCTATGTTCCAGGAACTCTTCTAATAGAACCTAAACCGCAAGAACCGACAAAACACCAGTATGTATAGCAGTATGGTATCATTTAATGTTCATTAGGTTCTATCTATTCTAATATGTTTTTTGTTACATCAGATATGACTGGGATGCTGCAACTGCCTATGCTTTTCTTCAAAAGTATGGCCTTTTAGGTACTTTGCTGGCCCTTCATGTATCTTGATAATCACATAAGTTGGGCAATAGTACTTTTGGTTTTGTAGAATGTGATGCTAATGAACAATTTTGTGATGTTTGGTAATTTTTAATTCAAATAATCTTTCTTGTGTCTAAGTACCTTTAACAAAGATTTTCCCGAACCTGTGTTTCTCATTCTTCTTTAGTCTTATATGCATATTATGCATGGATTGATTAGCTATTCTCTTGTTACCATTACCATGAGGAGTGGATAGTATTTACCCTTTTTCACTTGTGCACAAAAGTTGTCATTATTAACGGAACTGTTGGCATACTTATCATCGCCCCAGGCTTAGGCCAAGTCACTGATTTCTAGCAGTCTACTGCTACACTCCTATGGGTTTTAAATATTATGGCTGCACTTATAAATTATCCAGCAACATTTATTAGTGACTTTGGACAATATCTAGCCCTTGAAGCTGCTTCCAGGTCAATAATTGTGACTTTGGGCAATTCAAATCTAAAGGGTGTTTTTATTTTATTGATGGGAACATGTAATTTGCTAATAGCATATCCAACTAAGTTAGAAGAAGGCATTAATACTAGCACTCATACAAGTAGTCTTGTAAAATGAGTTTATTCATTCATGAATATTGGAATTTTAAAGAAGAACAAGTAGGTGAAATGTAGTTTCTCAACCACCATAATTTCTTGCTTACCCACGTTATACTTGCCTCCTTGGCCACGTGTCGAAGACTTTGATAAAGTAAAAGAAAAATGCTTGACAATGAAATTGGGGCTCTGCTTGTGAAAAGGATAATTATGCTCCCTTTGCTCGTCCAATCTCTGTCTCTCTCCCAACATGGTAGGTTCAAATTATCATGACTGACTGCTTGTGTGTGTCCACCATCCTGTATACATGTATTTCTATGTTGATGAACACAAAATATAATGGCTATAACATATAAGTGCCTAATAGATTTTGGGTTGATTTCCATATTGTGTATATTCTTTATCACGTGTGAAGACAGCCCATGATAGTTTTTTAGAGCACTATCATTTTCCTTCGTTTTGTCATTTGATCCTACCACAGAAAATTGCAACTGTCTCTATCTTGTTTGAGAACTGCACTAAGAAATCTTTCTACATGATGCCATAGTTTATAGTGTGAATATTTTGTCTATTGTTTTCAATTGATTTATACTTGTATTTGTTTTCAATAACTTCTTTTCATTATGAAGTTGCTGATGACTTTATCCTGTTATCTCATTGGTGCAGGAGAGTTCAAGTTGAATATTGAATGTAACCATGCTACTTTATCTGGTCATAGGTAAGTCCCTTTTGCTATGAGTTCAGCTCAAGCTGACCTATGATGGTATTCATATGAAAATTATGATATATCTACTATTTCTTGTAGCTGTCATCATGAGCTTGAAACTGCACGGATAAATGGTTTGCTTGGAAATATTGATGCGAATACTGGTGATCCCCAGATTGGTATGTGCACCTATAACTTAAAGGCACATAATGCTGCAGATTTCTTCATTATTTCTTGGTTGCTGGAAAATTTATCAATGACGTTTGATGCTTCCTCTTGGACACAGGTTGGGACACAGATCAGTTCCTTACAGATATTGGAGAAGCAACCCTAGTTATGTTAAGTGTTGTCAGAAATGTAAGTTTAGTATGACTGTTTTGTTAGTTGTAGTATATGCCAGGGAGTAGTGCACTTCTACATCTTTACCAATTAATATTGAGTCTTCCATTGTTTTGTTTGTGTTGATAGGGAGGAATTGCACCTGGTGGATTCAACTTTGATGCAAAGCTGTCTGTTTTTCTTGCCCCTTATACTTCATCTGTTTGATTCAATCTTTACTATTTGATTTTGATGATTGATAGCCTATATGAAGGCAACCATTGCATGTTGCTACTGGCTTTGAGAAACTCTGTTTCTCTTGCCCCTTATAGTTAAACTTTGATGATTGATAGCCTATCCGTTTGGCATAACCATGATGTTATTTACTGTATCACTGTGTTTAGAAAGAGAGATATTTGAGCTTGTTGTTTTTTCCTTGGTTTTAGGCGGAGAGAGAGCACCGATGTTGAGGACCTGTTCATTGCTCATATTTCTGGAATGGACACATTAGCCCGTGGACTGCGAAATGTTGCGAAACTAACCGAGGTAATCTAAGAATTTTAACATAAGGAGGATCACTTGCGGTATACTGAGAAGGGTTCTTCCCTAATCTTAGGATGGTTCCCTGGCCGAGCTTGTTCGGAAACGCTACCAAAGCTTTGACACAGAGATTGGTGCTCTAATTGAGGTGTGTTTTATACATGTCTTTTCGTGTACAGGCAAAACCAATCTACTGCATGAGATTATCCAACAACTCTTAAATCTATGGTTTTGATTTTTATTTCTATGATCAGGCTGGGAAAGCAGATTTCGAGACACTTGAGAAGAAGGTCATGGAATGGGGTGAGCCTTCTGTTCCATCTGGGAAACAGGTATCTGTAACTATCCGAATGTCTCTCTTCAATGTCACATTTAGCTCTCTTATGTTGAATCTAAAATGTGATTGTCTAATACCTTTTCGATGCAGGAACTCGCCGAGATGATATTTCAATCTGCATTATAGATTCGGCTAAAATAAGTGTAGGAACAATATCTTGCAGTCAGATGCAAGATTCTGTAATGACTTCTAAATTTTGCGCAGCTTAGTAATAATAAAAGTTGCAACATCTCATAACCCAACTTATTCCATATAAGTGTTGCCTCAGTGTCCTCTGGAGTAGCCTAATGTTCTTAGGAGCTTGCATTTACTGATATAAACAATATCTTTGAGTTGTCTATACATTTGGAGGTTTGAGGCATTCTGTCCCAACTTTTTATCGAGCTTTATTTGTGACCTCTTTTTGCTGAAGATAGGAACTTCTATTCATCTCTCTCTCTCTCTCTCTTCACATCTCTAGTGCTAATGATATCGAATACTCTATGATCCAATGACCTGAAATAAGTGCTATTACTAAGCCAAGTTCTAGCTTTTATGCCATATACGTTAAGATTCATGATACTTGTGATCATAGTAAGCCACTCTCTCTAAATCTGAACTCATCAAGATCTATTTAAATAGACAAGTCGATTCACCACCACCAAAAGACGATCCTCCGTTTCCAAAACCAAAACCAGAGTTAGATTTGATCTACAAAGACTATGGAATCATTAGTACAAAAGCTACTGTTGATTAGTCTCTAAATCTATGATCTAATGGATTTGTTATACCAACGTAGTAGTAGTAGTAGTGGTGGTAGAAGAATTAGTAGTCCATTGGAAGATGAAAGAAAACCACCAGGTTGTGCCCCATCTGCCCACAGTTTGGATTGCATGCATGGAATTCCAAGTGAGTGGATGCGCTTCCTTTTGATGCCTTCTGCATTGCCACCTATCAAACTAAAAGTTGCGAGAAGAAAAAGGCAACAAAACAAGTACATTTTGGGCATTCCAAAGATGGTTTTGTGGTCCACTTTATGTGCATTAAAGTTAATTAATTGGATCATTAATCAAACTTTTCATCTCAAAGCAAGAAGACTGCGTGGTCCTAATCAATTAACAACTAAAAATAAGTGAAGAACCAAAATATTTTCTGTCTTAATTCTCCTTTTCTTTAAAAACAAATTGTGTTGTTGTGGAACATTTCTTTCTTTTCGGAATTCCCGAAAACAAATGATTCCGACCTCATTTTTTTTAATTAAGAAAATTACACATGTATATATCTTTGAAATCAGTGATTTTTGTATTTATCTATGTAAAATTTTACTTTAACATATGCAGCTTATACAATATTGCCTTTATAAACTAATAATGGCACTAAAAATCTTATGGGTGATTTATGTTTTTGTATTTTTATTTTTTTTAACTCAAATGTGAATCACAATGACATATGTGGAGAAGGGCTTAATATTTGGATGAAAAGTGTACTACAATAAAAATTACAATGATAAATATGTTATGTTATTTTTATGTAAAATCTCTTTTTTTTAATCTTAGAATTACAAAAAGTTAAGATTGTGCCTTATAGTTGACCCCAGAGGGGCATTTTTGGCAGACATCAAAACATCATATTCATATATATATATATATATATATATATATATATATATATATATATATATATATATATATATATATCACTATGAAATCAGCTGAGATCCATAATTAGCTCTATAAGAGTCCAATCCTACCAAGTTGAGCCTTGAGGAAGCCATTCTTGACTGCCATTCTCCTATCTTGAACAACATTAGGCATTCTATTAATCAAATTCATGATCATCTTCTTCTTCATCATCATCATTATCACTAGTGGAACTCCCTTCCCCACATTGTCATTGTGATGGATAGAGTGAGGAGATTGGCATCACAAAAAGCTGTGGTCATCTTCTCCTTGGGCTCATATTGCATGTGTCCAAGAGAATGCCTAAACTTCCCCACTTCAAATTAAAATTATGATTTTGACTTGATTGAAAGCTACAAGTCCTACTGTCCCCAACATCCAAGAGAAAGGAAACATGAGGAAGTTTACCTTTTCCTCATATCTTATATTTTCCTACATCTACTTGGGGTAAAAAAGATGGGCCAAAAGGAGGAATATGAATCACCAACCCACCAGATCACTCACTCTTTTGGAATAATATATCCTTTGGAACCTTCATTGGCAATTAAGCAACAGAGCTACTCTCCCTTCCACCATTCTCAATCTTATGCTATTCTCCTTATCAACCCTCCAACTTTAATCTCAAAGGTAAAGCCAAAGGCCACATCCCTATACCATAAACCATGTTATGCTAATTAATCAAACATCAAACAAGAAAGAGGATTTGGATTCCTTTTTTTTTCTCTTGAGACATGCCCATTCATGAGTACTTGCCATGTATTCTAAATGTGCTTTCAAAAAAATTAGCTTTAAATGTTTACAAATTTAAAATTTTCATATGATGAAATGAACATTTGTTGTGTAGTATCTATGTGTACTTGCATGGCCATCCATAAAATGTACAAACATAAATATATTTCATCCATATACATGATAAAAAAGAGAACATTTTAGGTCAGAAGCTTCATCTATGTGTGTTTCTGCTTTGAAGACCATCATTTCAAAGTGGAGTAAGAAAATTCAGCATCAATATGCCTTGAAACACTTACCTGCATACTATTTAATTGTCAATCTTGAGTCATGGAAAGAAAAATTGCACTGGATAATTCATAATCACTAATGAATTTTATTGTATCTAAATACTTAGATTTCTCTTGAATACATACATATTGAAGCTGGGTTGCTACTTGAAAATGTGATGTCAAAAATACACTTACCACCAAAAATGGCTTAAAATTTATCCTCATAAATATATGTGTTGACAGGCCACCTTAAAAGTTTAATTTTTGGATTTTATTATTGTTCATTATTACATAATAATGGGGGATGTAAACATATTGTATACCATCATCAATTTCATTTCCACAAGTCAAACATCTATTGTCTTCTGTTATCTATATTTTATCATTGACAAAATATTGTTCAAAACCTATAATTTACAGATATTATTAACTAATGTTGAGCATATTGATTAAGTGAAATACCACAAGCTTATATGATAATACTTTGAATATAATAGAAAAGATAATTGGAATATAGGTTGTAGTTCCTTTTCTTTTAATTTTTGCTAGTTTTGATATTATTCTTGATGATTATTCCAAGCTAATTGAACCATTCAATGTCAAAACTAGTTGGGTCCATCAAAAGGATATAATGGAATAGAAAATGTAGCTATTTTTTACTTATGAAATTAGTGATCTTCAAATTTATAAATTGAGTAAAAATAAGAATAACAAATAACAGATATTTTTATTTTATTTTTTAATTATAGTTTTAAAAATATAGCATAAAAATAATATATCATGGGACTCGATCACATATCAACCAAATATTGCAAATTTTAGAATAGAAATATTTGTAGAAGGAACATTAACAAAATAATGTAGGAAATTAAATTTCTTTATCAATTATTGACGAATTTTTCTTTTTAAGTTTTATTTTATAAAAATAAAATAGAATTAGAGTCAAACTGTCCCTTAAAAGTCTATCATGGGTGCATTGGTGAATATACAATATTAAAGATCAAATATCTTTTTCATAGTATTAAGTGAGTCTACAGACACATAATGTGAGACGAACCTACGAGAATGATCCAATTGATGATTAAGATCAATTAAGTTTTTCTTTGTTGGTGTAGAACTCATTATTTCTCTAATGTGAGCTTTAATTAATCTCCTCATACACTTCCTATAAATATAAGAAACATTAAATCTTAATTTATAATAAAAACAGAAAATGTACTTACCCATTAGAAATTACCCATCTTCATACCCTCTTCGTGATTGCAGATTTAAGGGCCCCACTATGGGAGTTACATGAGATACGTGGAAGCGGTGAATCTGTTACCCACAGCTCTCTCTCTCTCTCTCTCTCTTCCCCTATATTTGGTTGCTGTCCATTTTTCTTACATCTCACACTCAGCTGACTTCTTTTGCCTCTCTCTCTCTCTCTCTCTCTCTCTCATGTAATTTAACGCAGGCCTCGCCGTTAGGCTCCGCCCTCTTCTCTCGGTTTCGTTCCCCCCGTGGATTTTTGGCTCTGATCTGCTCCTCCACCGGCGAGATTTCGTGTAGCTCCGTCGGGATCGATCGGAGGACCGAGGAGGAGCCGTCGATCGAGCCGAAGTTGTTGGATTTTGGGGGGGAATTTTTTCTTGGTTGTTCTTATTTATTGATGGGCTGTTTTACATGTTTTGGATCGCCCAGTCAGAGGGAGGAGGAGGAGGAGGTGAAGAAGAAGAGGAGAGAAGGAAAGGGTGGTGGGGATCGCAAGAGGGAGCCGTCGTCGCGTCGTGGCAGTTCCGGTAAGAAAGCTGGGATTTTTAATGGGAAAAATTGGTTTTTTATGGGTTTCTTATGGATCTAATGGGGATTCATCTGCTGCATTTCTGGGATGTCTTGATCGTTCGCTCTCTTATCCAGGATGTCTTGATGCGTGGAGCTCCTCTTTATGTTCTGGCTTCAGGAAATTTAACGTTTTTTGTTGGATAAACGCCAATAGATGTCAGGCCCACTATATGAGAAATAAAAGAAGAGAAAAAAACCAGAGATTTTATAGCTATTTGTGGCGCTCTTATTAGATGTTAGAGATCAGGCTCCTCTTTTTGGTACTACAATTTTCTTGCCATATGCATGGATCTCTCCCCCCTAAAGAGAAATATCTTTTTTCTGCCCAAAACATTAGGATGACAGTTTGCCATTAAATGATCGCGATCCAGGAAGATGAATGAGAAGCTCATGCATGTCACTGATCATGCCTAAACTTGTTTTCAAAGTAATGGGGCAGTCTTGGTTTTGAACAAACTATTACCAAAAATTGTCGAATTCAAGAATTTTCTTTCATCTCTTTTGGCTTCCCTATGTTTTGTTATTAGAGCAGATATAATACACCAGTCATGTTTTGGGATCAGAATATCTAATTTTCTTGTTTACTATCGTGGATTGCTTGTGGTGCTAGACAAACTGACGGCAAGGACCGGTTCAGACTCCAAAAAGGAAGCATCGGCTTCCAAAGAAGGCAATGCCGGGCATATTGCTGCACAGACATTCACTTTCCGTGAGCTTGCTGCTGCCACTAAGAACTTTAGACAAGATTGTCTTTTGGGTGAAGGTGGTTTTGGCCGTGTATATAGAGGAAGGTTGGAGAATGGACAGGTTAGTTTTCTTCTTTTTTATAGTGTCCAGGATATCATTAGCTCATCTGACTAGTTTACCTCTAGTGTCTCTTGATTGCTTTAGTGAAATTGATGTTTTATCAGGAGTTTGTCATGAGTCTAGAATTTCTGCTTAAAAAACATCCGCATATTTTATGTATGTTAAGAAATTATGGTCTCTGCCTATTGAGCATACAGCTGATGTAAACATTTGCAGGTAGTTGCTGTTAAACAACTTGACAGAAATGGTCTCCAGGGTAACAGGGAGTTTTTGGTTGAAGTTCTCATGCTTAGCCTCTTACATCACCCTAATCTTGTCAATCTCATTGGTTATTGTGCTGATGGTGATCAACGGCTGCTTGTCTATGAGTTTATGCGTTTGGGGTCATTAGAAGATCATTTGCATGGTTAGATTGTTTTCTTGGCTTCTATTACTGATTCTAAAAACAGCTCTATTTTTAGTTTTCCTTAATTGCTGGAGTTGCAGTTCATCTACAGTTAGATATACAAACTAATAAATTAATTAGTTACAAGTATTCAGGATTACCCACATCAATGGTTATTATGTTATTACCTGTCATTATCATCAAGGACATGGTCACATTTACTTAAATGAAGTAATTGTGGGGTGCAATGTGGTAAATGATGTTGGGCTCGGGAAGTTAGAAGTTATATTAACTCTAGAAAGTCCAAACCCTTCTTGAAGTTAATAGATTAAGACTATACAAAAACATAAGTTCTCTCCATATCAGTTTTGTCTATTTTTTACCAGCCTCCAGATCTCAGCCACTCCTCTTCTATTGTCATTTTACATCGAGATCAGAAATGGTTAGCCCACAGCGACTAACCACCCCTGCAAGAAGAGAGAAAGCATCTAGCATATGGCACCCACGTACTAACAATTGCCCATGGATACAGAATAATGGGTGGAGATGCTAGATCCAGCATCAAAGGCAGAGCCAATGGGAAATGGTTCCATGATTATGAAAATAGAAACAATTAACAGACGTGGTACAATGTGCTTCGTTGTAGTAGAGCAGTTGAGTTATATACCCCATCGGTTGTGATGTTGTACCTTTAATGCCACCTTTTTTCTTTCAACCATTGGCTTTGAAGTCCTTCACTTTTGCTCTCTCACATTTGAGAGGAGTTGTGAATGATTTCTTCCTCATGCATCTGATATCAATAATTGAAGATCCAAGGATCATTGAACACAAGTATTTAGTTCACGGCCTATAAGGATCTGGAAAAACTGTACATTTTTGTTGTGCCAATGTCACAACTCTTCATATTTATACTTGAAAACCTTTTTTTTTACAAGGAGTAAATTGTAAATTTGGATTTTGATCCTTTGACCTTGTTGAACAAGTGCCAGCCAGACTAGCTAGCACCTTCACAATCTTACATTGTTGATATCATTTGAAAAAAAAATACATCAAACATTTTTGAAAGGATAAATTTATTAGCCAGTTCCAAATATCTGATGTGCAACATTTTGTTGATTTTAGCTATTCTTTTCAAGCTGTTAAATTTTTATATTTGTTGGTACCTATAATTTTTCTGCGTTTGTCTTAATCTTTTTTGTATGAGATGGGGATCGGGATTGTTTAGCTTTCATTGTGATTCATTTATTAGAATAATTACAAGTTGTTATTGTTTAGGGCATGGAATTATTTGCTTTGATTGAATAATATGTTTTGATATGCTTGTTATGTTTGCAAATAAGGCCTTGGCATGGTTTCTTGCTCAAATTTGATAGATCTTTTTTAGTGTTTATTAGTCTTCCCTTAACGTGAAGAATATTGACTATTTTAAGTGTGCTGATTCCCATGTAACAACTTTTCTTTGTCCAATTCCAACTTGTTTTCCTTTTGTGTTCTATTTTCGTATTTTCTTAATGATACATCAGTGTTCTCTTTACCATGCATTGGAGAATCATCTTTAAGTGGTTGATATGACAAAGTTGAAAGAATCCAATGAGACACTTGTTGTATGGATTATAATTATTGTTTCCTACAGACAAATAAAAAAAGATTACTCAAATAAGCGCTAGCCTAAACTAGTCAACAGAAAACATAGCATGTGCTTAAGTTTTAGATCCAATTTCTCATGTGTTATTTGTTTATTTCTTAATTTTAGACCCATGGGATCAATAATGCACATTCTTCCAGCAACTGAATTCTTAGCTAGTTTGCATTCACGTAACCCTTGCTTTGCTTAAATATGGATCATCTGAAGATTAAATTGGAATCATTTATGTTGATTAACTTCATGCTTATGTTGGTTATCATATTTTTTGGACAAAGTAGCTAGCTTTGAATGATAGACCGTTTACCTTAATGGGATACCATGACTCGGAGTAAGTTTCTCATGATCCGTTTGCCTTTTTCTGAATGCATCTTCAGTATGTTATCTGCTACATCTTTGATATGAAGCTTTTAAACATTGACTTTCTTTTATTCATTTGCAAGAACTGCACAGATAATATATGACCTCATGCCTGGAATTTTTACGATTTGGGAAGTACCTCTCAAATTATCAATTGGAAAATTAAGCTACTAATCTTAGCTGACTATATTGCACAGAAAATAAAGAAAATATTCAAACATGATATTAACATCTTATAAGCATGTTTATTTATAGAGCTACTATAACTCAAATTCCTAACCTAATTGTGATTCTCATCTAGCTAGAATAATCTATGCTGAAATAGCTAAGTGAGTATGTCAAATCTCATTTTTTATAATGTTGTCTGCATCCAGTCTTCATGATTGAGACTTGCCAACCATTGATGGGATCAGACCATGGCTATCAGTTGTTCCGTGTGAAGTGTCCATTTATACTGTATCTCTTGCAAAATTTTGGTCTCTGTCCATATTTTGGTAGGCTTGAACTATTTTCTTATCTATTGGGTCAGATTTTTCACCTATCTGACCTTCTTTCCTTTGCCAATTGCTGGTCATGCTGGTCTTCTTGTTCTACTTGTTCGAGACAGGTTCCTTCTTTCTCCCTTATCCAGTTAAGCTAGCAACTGTTAGTCCACATCTGGAGGCGCAAGTTCTTCTTGATCCCATCTTCTTAGGCCATTTCAACCCTTGTTTGTTTGACTTGGCAGACTTTCAAACTTGAATTTGATCCATCCATTAGATGCATCCAACATATCCTTCAAACCTGTAATCCTAAGCTAGATGATGTGCTCGACTTCAATTTGGATGCAATGTGATCTCTATTTTCTTAGACAAAAGGAGCACATTCTTTCATGGATAACTTCATTAAGGTTTATTCTAACTGATGTGCAGTGCATGCTATCAACAGAAAATACAAACTAACTTTACACGGGATGATGTCACAATTTCTCATGTCAAATCATAAAGTACTAGAAAAATTGGTAATCAAGTGGGAATTTTTATTGATTTGGACACCACAACATGCCATGGTGCTGAGTTCGAAGTGAAGGATTTTGGTTCTGTCATATTTGTCATCTTCTGTACCTATCTTTCATTTTGCTGCTGAGCTTGTCTTGAACAATTATCTCCTAGAAAAATGTGAAAATAATTCTCGCCTTAGGTTGGCATGGTTCTATTCATGACCCCTTGCTAGCTAGCATTTTGCCAAAGCAAAACAATGGCGTTTGGCATATGGCACACCAACCAACATGGCAATTCGTGATTGAAAGTTTTTCCAAGTTTTGTGCATATAGAGCCTGCTGTGTCTTATAGGTTTCAGATGTATTTGATAGTTGATACAAAAACAAGCATATTCTTAGTTTTTGTTTGAATTCATCTTACCATTCATTCGACTTTTTTGCTTTTGCTATGGTATGAATATATCAAGCTAGACTCCCATTGTACAAAATAGAACTTCTACAGCAGATATAGTTATGTTGTTAATAACAAAGCCTTTTCTTAGGGTGAAAATGTACTGTAATTCATATATGGGTATGAGGGGATACTAAATTCTATTATTGTACCCACTTAAATTAGATACAGAAACTATTGGATCAGTGCAAGATGTCAGATCCACATAGGATTAATGGTGAATATAGATATAACAAATGAGGTGGGCATCTCACCAACAAATAATTAAGATGTTTAAACCTATCAATCATATGTCTGTATAAGAAAGCCTAGGAACAAATGTGTAAAGAAGAAGAATGAAAGAAAAGAATATGGGATACTGAGATAATCAATCAAATGTCATATTTTGAGGTAAATATAAATAAATTTAAAGCTTGACATCAATTTGGACATATGGATATCCAGGTATGGCTAAGACTGGACCATTTTTGGCTCCTTTCTAACAATTAAATAATCTATTTTTTAAAAAAACTTTTTCATGGAGATCTCTGTTAGATTTTTGTGTCAAAGCCACAATTTACTTCTGTGGAAAGGTTTGGGTAGTTGATGTTAAAGTTGGTCCATCATACAACCAAATTAAAGCCAAATATAATATCAAATAAAAACTGGATTAGGACAAGGTAAAAGTCCCAAATTATGGAATCATTTCTAGTCTATGGTTATTAGGTCATGGAGTATACATTTATGTGAAGTTTTTTCAACTTCAAGGACTTAACTGTGATGAGTCTTCATATCCATCCATGCAAGTTGTCTATGACAGCAGGCCATTTTGTGACTGGCCTTCTTGCCAATTTGAGAATCCAAACATATCAACATGCCCTAAATTTAAGGAATTCTTTAATACATCAACGTGCCGTAAATCTTGTTTATGTGCATTACCATTTAATATTATATCCTACTTTCTGAAAATGTCACTACATCAGGTTAATGTTATGGGATGATGTTATATCCTACTTTAAGGTTAATGTTATATCCTCCTATTTGTCAAAGAAATACATATTCTCTGGGAACACATTAATAAAATACAAAAAAGGGGTCACAGTTGATTCAATAACTTTGGCAATTGGATTATCTGAGTGTTACTTTAGATATCTTCCCAGGAAATTCATTATGAGACATGCCATTTGCTAACAAAAATTAAAATTAATTATTCAAATCCTGAGTTTCAACCAATCCTAGATGTTTCCTCAATTATGTTGCTTTCTTTCTTGGTATCTGCAGAGTGCTCTCACCTGAATGGACATTGTTCTGAAAACAAATAATCTGCTTTTAGTCTTTTTGTTGTGAGACTGATTATTGTTTAGCTAAACAACTTCATTTTGAGCAAGGGAGTCTATCAACTGTTCTTAGTTCCTTTTAGATACTCAGAAAAAAGATGCCAAGGGTTTTGTGCCGAAATTCTTATAATATGTCACAGATGATTAAGATACCTTGATAAAATGAATTGATTGGGATTTCTTTAAACTTAATAGATATTCCAGCTGATAAGGAACCACTGGACTGGAATACCCGTATGAAAATAGCAGCTGGTGCAGCAAAAGGTTTGGAGTACCTGCATGATAAGGCAAACCCGCCAGTTATTTATCGTGACTTTAAATCATCAAATATACTTCTTAGTGAAGGATATCATCCAAAGTTGTCAGATTTTGGGCTTGCAAAGCTTGGTCCTGTTGGTGACAAGACTCATGTCTCTACAAGAGTGATGGGAACGTATGGTTACTGTGCTCCGGAGTATGCTATGACAGGGCAGTTAACGGTGAAATCTGATGTTTATAGTTTTGGTGTTGTCTTTCTTGAACTGATTACTGGGCGTAAAGCGATTGACAACACGAGGCCTGCAGGAGAACAGAATCTAGTTGCATGGGTATGTTTTTCTTTCACTTTTTTGAACTACTACATCAAACTTCTGTGGCTTGATAATGGGATTCATGTGAAGGCACATATGTAGTAGTAATGCTTCAAATTCTAATTCTCAACTTTAGATCCAAAAATTAATGCAGAATATAAATATGAAAATCTGGTTACATGTTGATGTTGCAAATTTCAGTTTCAAATACTGACGAGAAATATAACGTCTTATTCATCTCATGTACAGGCTCGTCCATTATTTAAAGAGCGTAGAAAATTCCCCAAAATGGCCGACCCATTGCTACAAGGCCATTATCCAATGAGAGGCCTATATCAGGCACTGGCTGTTGCAGCAATGTGCCTGCAGGAGCAAGCAGCTACTCGACCTCTCATAGGGGATGTCGTGACAGCACTCTCATATTTAGCTTCACAAACTTATGATCAGAATGCAGCAACTGCTCAGAATACTAGGGTTGGTCCATCTACCCCAAGGTCTAGAAGTGGTTTTGATAATCAACAAGCCGTACATTCACCGCATCGAAATTCTCCAGACCTTAGGCAAAGGGATCTAGTCAAGGGAGTAAGTAAAGGTGCAAAACATGGGAGAGGTGGCTCCGGTGGTGGCTCTGGTCGTAAGTGGGGCTTGGATGAATTGGAGACTCAAGAGTCTCAGATGGATAGCCCAGTCCATGTAGGCAGAGCACGAGACTCCCCAAAAAACATTGACCGGGATGTTGTGAGGGAGCATGCTGTTGCAGAGGCCAAAGTATGGGGTGAAAATTCGAGAGAGAGAGACAGCAGAAAAATGCACTAGGTATCTTCAACGGAACACATGAATAGAGGTCCTTTCAGGTTCATACGCATGGATGGTGCTCTGCATGCCATACTTTCATGAATAGGAAGATACAGGTCAGAGTTCAGCTGGTCAGGGAACATAGAAAGACGTCACAGGTTTCTTTGTGGTACCAAATTCTTTTTGTGAATAAACCTGATGCTCTTTGACATCATTACTTGTCAAATCTGCTATATTCTCTGGTGCCTTTTCTCTGAAAGATGTGATGTTCCTTATCGAAGCCTTGTTATTCGACATAGAAGACGGCATTGTCAAAAGTAAAAGAAGTCGCAGAAAAAGCATTCAAAATGTATAGAGTTGCATCTTAGAATGTAATCACGCGATCTAGCACACGCAATTGGTACGAGCAAGTCAGTGCTCATTCTGTGTAGGCCAGACCACAAGATTCCATTAGATTTTTGTCCATAAAATCTGCACAGGAGTTTGCTTTAGACATCTCTCAGATATACCTGTTTCATGGGACTGTCTTTTCTCGGGTTGTATTTGTCATGCTTTTCGGAAACTGCCTTCACCCTGTGAATTCTCTAGCTGTTTATGGATTGCTGTTGTATGAGATGATGTTGGTTTCTTTTGTACTCCATATCGCTGGTTACTTTTTTGTCCAATTCTAGATGCTGTTGTGACACAGGCAAATTTGTTGAACAAGCATTGTGTCATTATTTGATCTCGGATCGTAAGGCTTTCATTTTTCTGTGTTTTGTCTGTCTTGCCATAATCTGCACCTGACTCGTACTTTTGAAGCATCACTATTTTGACATCTTTTGCTGTAGTCTATTTGGCCCGCTTAACTCCCAAAGATTTGATGGAGGAAGAATAGGACAATTTCAACTTGATGAATTCTATTTTGATCAATTTGACAGCCAAAGCTGTAACATCTAAGACTGCACCAGAGCATGTTCTTATGTTGAATTGTTGTGGTCGAATTTGGAAGGGGATGATCACAGGTTGGCCCAGAGTTATGAACGCCCAACATCTCCCCACTCTGCTCTCACTCTTAACTCCTATCGAAGGCTGTTCCTTTTACCTGTTAATGTTTCTTTGAACTCTGGAGCAGCTTTTCTTGCCCAAAGGCATTAGGTGCATGGGAGTAAAAGAATCTCCCAAGCATCGTGGAGTGACGAGTGAATTCATTCCACCCATCTCTCTACTTGTCCATGTGGTTCTTCTTTTGGATTACTAGATATGTATTTTTCCCTTTTCGTTTACCAATGGTAAGTGATGAGGACGGGGTTGGATTCGATTCCTCGACCTTGTCATCAGATAGTCAAAGTCAAAAACTAGCCGACGTCATCTCGCCGGTTGTGGTAGCCCCCATTAGCTTCTGTCGGTGGGCTCCTGCCATTACGCAGACGCGCGCCTGATCCGGTGGGTCGATTTGCCTTTGCCCTTCTTTCTTTATTCGGGTCCCACTCCGCTCCGACCAATCGGAAGGCTCATTTCGGTTGTCGGTGGCTCGGCCGAGACGCAGATGCGGCCTGTCCCTGAGCCTGAACCTGTTGCGTCGACAAGCCACCGTAGGGGTCCGTCGTCCTTCTTCGCGGGCCCACTCGCCGACCAGCCAGAAGGCTACCTTCGCGTGGTCGGTGGTCCGTTGTCCTTCATCGTCCTTCTCGCGGGTCCCATGCCACGCAGCCAACGGAGACTGCCGAGACCGCGGTCGCGAGCTGGCCCCCGGAAGTGAGCCCGTGCATCGATCGATAAGCTACTGGCGGGGCCCATCGTCCTGTTTGCGGGTCCCACTCCATTGCAGCCAACGGCAAGGCTCACTCCGATGGTAGGTGGCTCTTCCGAGACCGCAGATGCGATCTGCCCCCGAGGCCTGAGCGCGGACAATCCGCTTGTGGGGCCCATCGTCCGAAAGTGGGTCCCGCACTTGTTCTTCTTCCCAATTGGCCCACGTATCGAGCTTCTTATATACCCATTCCGCACGGTCAAAAATTGCAAGAGATTGAAGTCCCACCGTAAGCACCAAACACCAGTGTTATGTTATGTCACACATAAATGAAAACCATAAATAATCGATAAGTGAGATTTTCTTGAAATGTGACATTTTTTTTTTCTAAGGATATTTTCCAACCAATGTAATTAGTCATCCATTTACTTGTGACGAGCAATCCTATCACATTGCATGCTCTCTCTCTCTCTCTCTCTCTCTCGCTCTCTCTCTCTCACTTCACACGTAGGACAAATAGTCAATTGGTCGATTGGTGCAATCAACGCTTCGATTGGAATGATCAGCATATTTGTTCTCAATATTTTAGAATTAAAATCAAGATTCACTTTTATTATCATACCATATTTTATTTAGTATAGTATACTCTATATCTATATTTTTAATATATAGTTGTGTATATTAATTAGATTATTGGTATCTATAGTATGTTGTTTTATTTTTATATTTATGATGTGTAATAATTTATAAATTTTAAAATTATCATATTTTATGTATACTTTATTAAGATTATTAGAACATTCAAGTACCCAAAAAATTGCAGAACTCCTAATCATATTAACTCAAACAAACATTTTCTCCCAAAATAATTGTTCTTTTGTCATAAAGCAATAATCTTATTAAGATATTAAGATTCTACACTCCTAATTTTAAATCTTACTTTTTTTTCTCTCTCTCTCTCTCTCTCTCTCTCTCTCTCTCTCTCTCTCTCTCTCTCTCTCTCTCTTATCATCATTCCTTACTTTATAAAAAAATAAAACAAGGAAAAAAGGGGAAAAAAAAGAGATTTAAATTTAAGCTAAAAAATGTCTTCCATAGAAGATCCAAGAAGGCAACATCTTTATCCTACAGAGTAAATCTGTATCCAGCAGTTGGATCCATGAATAAAGCTTTGAGGTGATCCACTCAACCAAAAAAGTCCTCAACAATTCCAGTACACACATTGGAAGCTAGTGCTCCATTAATGGAGTGGGCCAAAATGGGGAGCAAATAGCAGTGGTGTTCTCTTGGTTGGCACAGTGACAAAAGATCAAAAGAAAAGCCACACTGCTTTTGTTGGCATGGTGACAAAAGGAGTGCCAGTTTCATCTGCTGCAGTGTTGGTCACCAAAACAGGAGGCTTCTTCAAATTATAATGCCTTTTGTTTTAGGATTGCATTACCTAAATCACTAGTACAGAGAGAACAAATGGGAGGAGTTCATGTTCATTTACTGCATTAAAAGACTAGTTTTCCTTGGCATCAACAACATAGTGGCTTAATTTCCTTCAGTATGATTCCTCTCATCCATACTACTAATTGATTCCACCTCAACTTAGCTTCCTTTGTGCCATGAAATGAAGCAAAGAAATGCTTAAGAAATAGTTTATGTCATCACTTTGATTCTTTTCAGGTATGCTATATATTCCATAACCATGTATGGTTATGTTTGTAAGAGCTTCTTTTTGGTGTAAAAGAAATACTAAGAGTATGCAAGATGATGCTGATTGGCATCATTATCATATTGACCAAATGAGAGTGTCAGATGAACAAGAATAAAAAGAAACACAGTAGATTATTGTGCATATCTTGGAAGAACTGAGAGGCCAAGTTTGGAGCTGATTTGGCGCACTCCAATACCTCAGCAGCGTTTGGGATACACGGTGATCACCGCACGTCGGCGAGGTGGGCTGCAGATTAGCAGCAGTACCAGTGCAAGAACAACAGCTATGAGGATTCCCAGGATGTTGATGCCGCCTCCATTTTCTTCCTGTTCAGCGCAGCAAAACTTCCCCATGTTCGAGATCGAGAGAGAGAGAGAGAGAAGATCGAAGAGAATTTCAGTAGAATTGGCTGCAGAACTCGGACTAGTTCCTTCTCCTGACTCTTTCTTTAAGGCAGTGAAAGACATGGAGTAGCTCAAACATCTCCATCATGCTCATGTGCTATAATTGTTCTTCTTGTTTGTGTTACAGAGTGGAGTAGACCACACAGCAACCAACCCTCCCCATCGCTACGACTTTGTGGGCCTGAATGCTATAGAAAGGTTGTCTTTTTCTTCAGAAAAGCTTGTGTTCTGCATCATCTTGGAGGCTGAACATTTTGGTGTTTTTGGTCATCTCTTCACTGTTTATGATCGTTTGCAAGTGTTTTGCTGATGTGAAATAGCAGGTAATCAAATTAAAATTGTGGTCAAACTGGAAAGCTCCTTGCAATGATTTAAAGTTGATGCACGCTCCACCAGTTGCTTCACTTTGTTGCCTAATGAATTGTTGGTAGCAAAACCAGTACTGGCTACTGAAACACACAGCTTACCTAGAGAACCCAGATAAGGGGATGACACTCTGCAATCACCAGCAAGATCTGATTTATGTCAGTGTTAGATTGACATGAACCAGAATTGTCTAAAATTCAGTAAAGCCACTTTAATTATAAAGTGACTTTAACTGTAAGGCCACTGTAAAATTCAATAGTGTGTGAATTGTTAGCTTTGATATCAAGCAGATGATGATATGAGGGTACTTTAGATTGTGTAATTATGTGATGAATGAAGAACAAGTGTGATATATGTGCCAGTGGCAAAGATAGCAAAGACAGATTGATGTATATGTACCATATTATGTCATATGGTTTTCTTATCATGTAATAAATAATATATGTACAAACAAGAACAGATACACAAACTAGTGTTTACACTCTGTTTCTATTAGCAAATGTGGTGATCATGGTTTGTGTTCTCATAGTCCAAACTGGTGCAGCAGTCTCTCTCATCTTCCTCTCCCCTTTTTCCTTTCCATTTCTTAACCCTAAACAGAGCTTTGTTTTTCTGTTCATTTCATTTTTTTTCTGCAAAGTTTAATTATTCTTATTGGATCATACTTTAGCAGTCTGAGATTTCAATGAGTAGAGCTTAGTTAGATCCACATGATCCGACAAGTACTGGTCAATGGAATTATCTTAGCCATTGCCTTGCGGTAGTGAAACCATGGTTTGAAGCTGCAGCTTATTCCGATTCTCCAAGCAACGAAGTTGACCGAGGAAAGAGAGGGCCTGTCAGAAAGCAGCAAAGTCGAGGAAGACAAGACAAGTTTCCTATCCTCGAAACTCCATGGCTGCATGAAGGTCTTTCAGTTTCAACAGGATAGGATTGCTTTCATAATCTTAACTCACAAGTTTCACCCTCTGTTACTTTGCTGTTCCTGGATCAACATTCCCTCACTCATCAGAAGAATCATTTCTGGTTTGACCATGCTACATACACTCCCAAGAACTGCCCTGCAAATGGTGTCACCACCCACTGGTACTAGATATAAATACAAAGAAGAATGGACCAATAGGAGATGAGGAAGATGAAAGGAACACAATCTGATTAGTCCCAGTATGACAGCAGCGGAAGGACCACACTCCCATCCTAAGCATTTTGACTCAACCAAAGAAGAATGGACCAATAGGAGATGAGGAAGATGAAAGGAACCCAATCTGATTAGTCCAGTATGACGGCAACGGAAGGATCACACTCCATCCTAAGCATTTTGACTCAACTCCTGCTCACTAGTTTCATATTTTCTTAATAGATTTAGCTTCATTTCCGAGTGAAGACACATCAACAGCCAATCACCATGAGAAGTTCTTGGAGGACATGTTATTTTTCTTCGAAGGAAACATTGAGATGTGATCTTGTTTGATTCAACAAATGGAGATTGCTAAACATTTTGTGCTAACTTGACTGACTAATGTAAGTAGAAATCTATCTGATTCTGGATTGTGGTTGACACCATTTCCCAGAAACCAGCTTGCTTAAAAATTTAAATTTGAGATTTTGCAGGTCACTCATAAGCTGTCAGGAATTGTGCTTTCAGAAAGTTTTGGTGTCAATTCTTCATTCGATTTCCATGGTTTTTTATCTTTCATGTTTGTTCATTGTTCCACAGGGTTGGGTAAAGCTCACGACATGGGTTCTTCTTGAACTCTGCACCACAATCTAACTATAATTCAAATCGGTCTTTAGATTTGATTCCGCCGACAAAGATTTCAACTCAATCTAAGACGTTTTGACTTACCACCTGAACTCAACTCCCACTTCTTTTTCTGGTCACCTTCCCCATATTGTCTTCCCCTTCTTCTCTCTATATATGCATCAAGTTGCAGTCTTTGAGCGAGATTCTGCACCATTCCAAGTGTTTCTCGTCACAGGAATGGAGGCTTCCACTGATGATGATCGACTGGGCTTCGGGAAGATGGGACATGGGTCTGCTTGAATCTTTTCTCCTTTTTGATCGATTACTTCTTAGTTTCCTGTTCTAAGTTGGTGAATTATGTGGCTTTGGAACCTCGGACAGGTGCAAGCATTACAGGAGGCGGTGCAAGGTTCGAGCTTCCTGCTGCAATGGGATCTTCTCCTGCCGCCACTGTCACGATGAGTCCACGGTGACCAAATCTGTGTCTCACTCTTGACATTTTTAGCTGTTGTGTAATATTATGGGGCTTGATCTTTTTCTATGGTCAATTTTGGTGATTGGAATCAGAAGGATCGGCATGAGATCTGCCGCTTCGATGTGGAAAGGGTGAGTTTTGGCCCCGTCTGTGTTCGATCTGCTTCTTCGAGGGGTGTGAATTAGGTTTCTCCTCTTGATTTGATTCCGTATGTGATCTGTTCGATTTGTGACACCGAGCAAACGGTGAGTGTTGATTAGTCTATAATATGTATATATGGTGATACAAGAAGAGTTTGGCCTTCATTGGTTATCCTACAGGTCGCACAGATTTGCTCGAATTGTGGGGTCAACATGGGCGAATATTCCTGTGGAGTGTGCGGATTTTACGATGACGATGTAATCTTATCGATTTTTGGCCAGTTTATGTAATGAGATTTCTTAATGATATTGATCTGATGTTAATGATTCTCCTACAGATTGAGAAAGCACAGTACCAGTGCAGTGATTGCGGTATCTGCAGGTTAGCCATAACTTCTATTTTCTTTGTCTTGTTGATGCCCACAGACTGTTTGATGGAATGACTCAGGTTGTTGATGCATGTCTGAGCAGAGTTGGTGGCGGAGAGACCTTCTTCCATTGCCAGAAATGTGGTGTGTTCATCTAATCTTATTCCCTGTTTCTTCTTTGATTTGAAACTCTACAGCTTACTGCAATCCATGACTTTGATTTGTTTCACTTTCTTTGAATGTTTCTCATCCACAATGAATGTTGAATCTGCATGAACTTGAGGAACAATTGGCTCATAAAAATTATTTTAGCTTATATGTGCAAGCCTGTGTGCATGAAGGGATCCAAATCTCTAGTGTCCTACATTGCACATCAGATCATATATTTCTCTGCTGACTATTAGATGTGCACACAGGATCCTGCTACTCTGTACACTTGTTTAACAAGCATTCATGTCTGGAGAACTCAATGAGACAACATTGCTCCATCTGTTATGAGGTCTACCATAATGCAATTATTCTTTTAACTTCTATTTATTTGAGGAAGCTTTAGTGTTGAAAACTTTGATGCAGTATCTCTTTGACTCCATGAATGAAACAACAGTGATGAAATGTGGGCACACAATGCATACAGAATGTCTCCATGGAATGTTGAAGCATGAAAACTAATCCTGCTCAATGCTACTAAATCTGCTTGAAGCATAACAATGATCATTTATTTGACCTCATTTTTGGGGTGTCTTGGGATACAGATACGGTTGTCCAATATGCTCCAAGTCATTGATTGACATGACAAAAGTCTGGAGGAAGTTGGATGAGGAGGTAAGAGAAAACTGCAACTTTTCATACATATTATATAGGAATAGTTGAATATATATGCACTGAAGGCATTTGATCTTCTTTGCTATTTACTCAGAAAAAAAAAAGCTCTTGCAAATTTGAAAGTTCAGTACTGTTGGGATAACCCTCTTAGATTATCCTTTACACTGGCATGTTGTTTTGGCAAGCTTCTTATCCAGCTAGTTGAGTTACAGATAATTCTAGCTACTGTCATTACATAACTTGAAGTTGTAATTTTCCTTTTTTTTTTCCCTAATCTTCTGTTGTATGGTTTTGATTTACAATTTTAACATGGACATTTAAGGTGTATGACATGAAGATATTAGAAGATTTTTCACCCAGGAATTCTTTTTTCCTTTTAGTCTCTCTCTCTCTCTCTCTCTCTCTCTCTCTCTCTCTCTCTCTCTCTCTCTCTCTCTCTCTCTTAAATTGATGTACTCTCCTAAATTGATATAAAAGAGTATGCAGATAGAAGAAATAGAAATGCCTGAGGATTATAGATCAAGAAAGGTTAGTGTATTTGCATCTCCCATACTTCCTATGGTGTACTTTCAACTTGTTGGAGCTGATTGATAGCCATCTTAACTATTCCAACATTTCTAGTACAATTTAATCAAATTTGACTAAATCATTTAACTTGCCATTTTATTTTCTGAGAACTTTTCCTGATCCTTTTTCAAGTAAGAGAGAATTTGAAGACATGACAAACATATTTATTCTTTCTTAGTAGATGCTCTCAAAGCAGTACCTCTACTGGACTTCAGGCATACAGCAGCCTCTAAGCTTTCCTCTGCCATTTGGATCATGAAACCTCAGTTTCTTTCTTCGTAGATGCTCTCAAAGCAGTACCTCTCCTGGACTTTAGGCAAACAGTCAGCTTTCCTGTGCCATTTGGATCATGAAACCTCATTTTCCTGTGCTTGGATTCTTCTCATGTTTGATACAAATGATATTAAATTTGCAGTGATTTTGTAGATGTGGATCCTCTGCAACGACTGCAATGACATATTACTGAAGTCTTCTTCCACATTATTGGCCACAAATGCTGTCACTGCCAATCCTACAACACTTGCATGATTGCTCCCCCTGTAATCCATCAATGATTGGGCTCTGCTCTGAAACATTTAGGATTGATGAGCAACTCAAATGCCTCTGGTGGTGTCTCCTTTCTGATTCCAAGCTTAATTGATGTATACATACAAAATGTTTTGGATCTCCTGGACTAGATTTGGTTGTAACCATTTAGTGTACTTAGTACATTTGGATCACATATTATGGTGCATCAATGTTAATTTGCACAAACGATTGTCATGCACATCCATTATATTTAATGCATCTAAATCTATTACAATCAAATTTCCTTGGATCTAGAAAAACACACACTTGGTAATGTGCCACAAGTTGTTCTCTCACTTATGGTTTTTGCAGGATGACAATAATTTGGTTTATCTGTTTGATCTTTAGATTAGTTTCCCACATTTCTCATCACATTATATATTATTATAGTCTTATTCAGCTATTTTCATAAAAGCACAATGTATAGAAATAATTACCAACTTTGAACACAAAAACAGAAAAATTACCTTCCTGTGGTAATGCATTTCTGATCGCTAGTAATTGCAATTCTAATCATAAAATAGCCTATACATGAGGTTGGAGTTAATTAACCATGGATGAGAGGACAAGAACTTACTTGACTTATAACAATATGATAGATGCACTATTGTTAGCTTGAGCTTAAACCCCTCAGGAGAGTGATTCATACTTTTCATACTTAACAAGTTAATCGGACAATAAGAACCAATACCGATCAAGATATATATGTAATTTAATATTCTCTCTCTCTCTCTCTCTCTCTCTCGGTTGGGTTATCCATTACCTGATATATATACGTCAATGAACAGTATGTTGTTGGGATCACTGTGACAACAACTCCATGGAAAGTACCAAGTCTTAGAAATATGGTAGAGCCCAAAAAAGTGCTCAGACCGACTCTGTCATAATACCAAGCCTGTGGTCCAGCAACCAACGCCACTCTTCTCATCCCGTCGTTTCCCGTGCCTCGGTTCTTAGGTTCCCATGCCTCCGAACCGACTCGGCAGCTTGGCTTTCTCGATCATCACCGTGATGATGATGATGATGATGCGCCAACCAAATATTTGGAGTAGCACTCAGATAACGAAAGAAATTATAGCCACAGGATATGATGCAATCAGTGAAAGAACCACCACCATCGTACCATTGTACCTGCTTTGTGGTTTGCATTCATGTTCTTGGATGTTCTTTCTTGATCTGATGTAGGTCCACTGAAGTAGGCGCCAGTACATGGCCATGTTCCCACTTTCTGTGTTGCTCATGCCGCTTGTCTCCTGCCTTTTCCAAGCCTGTGAGCCCAAATGGACGAAGGTGGAACGTGCACCAAAGTAAAAGGATATATGTAACAGCATGAGAGTTTACTAGCAGAGAATAGTCACACCTTTGAACAACATCTGCTGTATCTGAATCAACGTGGCTTTCACCAGATCACATGCATAAGGGAGCACATTAAGTGCCTTTAGTTTATGCACCTGAAAACCAAGAAAAGTGGGTTAGAAACAACTCCTCTTTCCTTTCTCTTACACATGCATCATTACTTCAACCTTCCTTTTGGCACAAACCAGATAACTTGTGTGGGATCTAGAAATGCAAAGCAGTGGGCAGAATAGGAAGGGGAAGATGAATTCCAGGCATCAAACAACAGTCTTGAAGCAGCAGCAAAGGCTGTCAACCAAGTGGAAAACCATGTCAGGGACTCAATAATATCTCAGTAAACCAAAATAAATCAGTACAATACTATAACAAACAATTATGAATGCAACCATAAAGCAACTCACATGAACCATCCTGTGCTGCAAGTTAATTTCCACAAGATGGATCCTAAATAGAGAGAGATCATATATGCAACAATTGCATGACAAATTGCTCAGATTGAGAAACAAAAAGGAATACAAAGTAAACTGGCTGCAGAGGACTGGAACTAATAGCTAGTTTGAACGTCTTAGCAAGAACAGCTCCCAACTTCCTAGAAATTAAGTAGGTCTAAACTTCAGAAAATTATGTTGCTAACAAAGATGCTAAGATCACAAAACCTGATCCCCAAAAAGGTCAATGTGCTAATTTTCAGTAATAAAATCTAATCTGATGGATGATCATGGTAAGTCAATGCAGGTTAGCTCAAGGAAATTATCTAGAGACAATGAGCTACTAACAGTATGATGGAGGGAGGGGGAGATACGACACCAAAACAATAACCATAAACATAAAATTTGCAAAGCTAACCGTGTGCTTAGGATTTTTGGTGGACCATTAAGATAAGGTGCGATGGGTAAATGAGACCGTCCTGCAATGCTACATGACATAGTTGACATATTACATACATGATGTCATGCTGAATAGAATCCATACTCATTGAACATGTTGCAGGCAAGGAGTATCTTGGTGATAGATTTTGTCCAATAGGATGCAGCAAGGACCACCAAACAAATACCACTTGATGTCAAGAAATGTGAGATAACTTTAAGCATGGCCATGTCCAGCCTCCCTTTTAGTTTTGAACCTCGAAACTTCCTGGAAAATGATACATCCTGCCCATCTGCTGGAATAAAACAGAGACACTGAGAAAGTACTATAGAAGTTGAATATTATTGTGAGAATATGCAGGTCCAGTTTAATGTATATGTGCAGAA
The DNA here is from genome assembly GCF_036884655.1 of Musa acuminata AAA Group. Lineage (NCBI taxonomy): Eukaryota > Viridiplantae > Streptophyta > Magnoliopsida > Zingiberales > Musaceae > Musa > Musa acuminata. The sequence continues at coordinate 6,226,190 of NC_088329.1, read as the reverse complement.
GCTTCGTTGATAAGAAGCCTTTAAGAATTCCATCTAGTTCTCTAACAATCCTTCATCTTCTTTTTCTTCCACCCATTCATGTCATCTTCTCTAGCTCCTCTTTTCCTCTTCTTCTTCACTTCTCCTTTTCCCTGCATTGTGCCAGTTTTGGCGAAAACAAAACAGATGAAAAGTTGCTGCAGCCAGCAGTTGAACCGTAGAGATGGCAAATAACGTTCACTTATAACCTGGCCTGGTCTTAAGAGGTCAGCCTGGACCAGTCTATGCTGAAGTGGAATGGGAAGTGAAAATACCACCCAATTCTTTGGCAGTTTTTTCTGATACTAGGTGGTAACTGGTTTTGGACCAAAACTACCTAGTTATACAGAGCAAAATCAGGTGATAATACTGGCTCTGCCCACTGCAGAATGTTTGAATTCAGTAAAACCAGGCACAACATTAATCAAAAATGAAAATTTTCTTCCAATAAGAATATACTCAGCAAGCTGAAAATAACTCTGAGGACTTCGTCAAGTGCAGAAGAAACAGAACAGCAAGACATTGCAGATAGCCCCTATACCTAATGAAGGCAGCAAGTAAAACCAAATTACTGTTATTGATGCAGTAACATGGATGTCTTAGCAAAAAACAGTGGCCGTAGTTATTTCAGAAACAAGATTCCAATTCAGTCAATACTTAAATATTATATTCATGCTACGGAAAACATAAATATACCTAAATCACTAGTTTGCCAATACAGGGTCCTAATATTGTATGTACCACATACATACGTATAAGTAACTGGGCAATACACGATTGAAGGTTCCAGGATGAAAGTCAACTACACCTTATATGAATATTTTTTTCACATTTTCAATTTTGAAGTGTGTTTTTCAGTGCTTCAAATCAAGATTGCATGTGCCAGTTGTGCTGGTACATATCAGCTGATGCATGATTTGCCAGCAACTTATCATCAAGTGGCTCATGCCATTGAACTTTTTACACTTGAGGATATCAATATTCTGAGCGTGCATTTTGAGGTAAAAGACATGAAGTAAAAAAATTGAGAAAGACTGTTAAGTAGCCATAGATACGACAGGAACAGTAATTTCTCTCTGTCATGATCAAGGTCCAAGGACCATTCTCTCTGAGATCGTTGATGGAATTAAAAATAAATAAAAAAAAGTGTCCAATATATCCACACATGTAGATCGTTAGCATGCTCAAAACTAAATCCAGAAAATACAAGTCAACTGAAAATGCCCAAAATTAAAACGAATGAAATGCATAAATATATTGGTATGATTTGACATAGACGCAGAAAACCATCAAACAAGCATTATTGGTTATAAAATGGCACAATTACATCACATTTTATATAGGATATCTTGGGGTGACATTATCAAATCCATCATATATCTCACTGCAACAGAAAGTATTCAGATTATAAAAAGAAAAAGAGTGCTCCAAGAGAATATAGGGTGACACTTTTCCCCTAATTGTGGGATGTTTCGCTTCCTCAAGAGAGCAATTAGAAAAGACAGAAAACAGATAATCATCTAGCAAAACCTACATAGGCCGACCAAACCCTCCAGTTGTTTCTTCATCTTTCAAGGTACCTTCTGATACATGGCCTATCATATATGGGATATTCAAACAGATTTGTCAACACCAAAGGACAAAAGGACACAACTTGAAGGCTGTCCTTAACCATGTCAATCTGATCACATGGGTGAGACGATGTAGATGATTTACGAAAAAAACTTGAAACTAAAACTGAAAAACCAAAACTACTAACTAGTTGCAATTTCCAAACAAGTGGGTTAGTATAATAATTCCTACCTACAATGTCAATTGTTGGTGGGAAGCGTCTGCAAAGAGAACAAGTAGTCTAACCACTATGGATAAATGTTCATTGAATCGACCAGAAAATATGAAAAATGCTCAGACTAAGCCAGCTAGAGCCTCAGATCAGCGTTTTGGCACACTCATCCTTGCCAACAACAACACAGTGCGCAACTGTTGTTGGGGGTTCATGCCCATATCCATCATCATTGGCTAACATTAAAATGAAAAAAAAGAAAATCGAATCATAAGATAAAATGATCCGACTTTAGTAAAATAGGCAGCACAACATAAAAACCACAGTAAAAACTTAAAAAGGAAAAATAAGAAATGGTGATCTGTGAGACTAACTTCATCAATGACATAAAGACAAATGCTTCACAGGTTAATGAGAACCAGATTGGACCGCAGAGAAACAAAAGACAAAATTGAAGGCAGAACACTTGTCAATCCAAATAAGACCGTGCGGACATTCAATGCGATAAGAAAAATTGCTGTCCCAGAAAGCAAAAGGAACTGGGGAATTCAAATGATAACCATGAGTTGCGCAAGTGGAAGAAGAATTGGACAACGAAGAAGGAATAAATGTCAAAGAAAGATGATGGCTTTACCTCCGGCTTAGGGCTCTACCCCTTTGGTTTGCCCCCTTTGCAAAACCCGACCATGAAGGACGTCAATTTCTCGGGTCTGCAGCAGAACAATAAAGAGGTAATAGCAAGTCAGAATCTTTCAATTAAATGCACAGGGGATCATGGGGCCCGCGAGAAAAGGAAGCCCACGTTACACCCCCCGTGCGTTCCCCTTTCCCATATCATTCCCTGATGCGATCTCGCTGTATTTTATTGCTTTGAAGTGTTCCCTTTCTGCCTGTTATACTTCTACATTTACTCGCACTTACTCCTGCTCAGCTTTCCTCTTCCAGTCTGCTGCAGCTGCTTGCTGCTTGCGGCATCCACACCACCGCTCTTGATCGAACACTGGCTTGGTGGTGCGGCGAATTATGGATTCCGGCAGGTGGTCTCTTCAGCTGTTCGATGTGATGCTCGTTGTAATTGCAGGTATAGTTTTTTGGGAATTGGGGAGGAGGAGGAGGAGGACGCGGGCGGCAGCGGGGCGGCTGCCACCGGGGAGCGTGGGGCTGCCGGTGGTGGGGGAGACGCTGCGGCTGATCGCGGCGTACAAGACGGAGGACCCGGAGCCGTTCATCGACGAGCGGGTGCGGCGGCACGGGCGGCTGTTCACGACGCACGTCTTCGGGGAGCGCACGGTGTTCTCGGCGGACCCGGAGTTCAACCGGATGGTGCTGGGGGCGGAGGGCCGCGCTGTGGAGTGCAGCTACCCGTCGTCTATCTCCACGCTGCTGGGCGCCCACTCCCTCCTCCTCATGCGCGGCGCCCGTCACAAGCGCATGCACTCCCTCACCCTCACCCGCCTCGCGTCCCCCGCCGCCATCCGCGACGCCGCCCTCCTCCCGGACATCGACCGCCTCGTCCGCCGCACCCTCGACTCCTGGTCCTCCTCTCCCTCCTCCTCCCCCCCCTCTCGCGTCCTCCTCCTCGACCAGGCCAAAAAGATCACCTTCGAGCTCACCGTCAAGCAGCTGGTGAGCTTCGACCCGGGCGAGTGGACCGAGTCCCTCCGCCGCGAGTACCTCCTCCTCATCGAGGGCTTCTTCTCCATCCCCTTCCCTTCCTTCCTTTCTTTCACCACCTACGGCCGCGCCCTCAAGGTACATCCGCACCATTCATCACCTACTCATATCAATCCGATTCATAGATTTACAATATAAACCTCTCCAACAAATCAGGCGAGGAAGAAGGTGGAGGCGGCTCTGAAGGAAGTGATTAGGAAGAGGAAACAGGAGAAAGCGGCGGCAGGGGCGACGATGACGACGGCGGCTGGAGGCGACAAGCAGAGGAAGGACATGCTGGAGGAACTGATGGACGGTGGCGATGAGGAGGAGGGAATGACAGAAGAAGAGACGGTCGACTTCCTGCTGGCGCTGCTGGTGGCCGGCTACGAGACCACCTCCACCATCATGACTCTAGCCGTAAAGTTCCTCACCGACCTCCCCCACGCCCTCGCCCTCCTCCGGGTGCGTTCCCGCCTCCCTCACCACCAACTCATCCTAAACACCATTATTAATGCTGTTGTCATTTCGTCGAGCAGGAGGAGCAGGAAGGGATCAGGGCAAAGAAGGGAGACGACGAGGAGCAGCCCTTGTCCTGGAGCGACTACAAGTCTATGCCCTTCACTCAATGCGTACGTCATTTTACTCTCTTCTCTCTCTCTCTCTCTCTCCTTTCAATCATGAACTCCATCAAACCCATGATCATCGTCTACCTTCCTTCGACTTCTTCCTTTCAAGCAGTATCGATACCAGCTTATCTATCGGAGATCGTTCTTCATCACCACCGTGATTAATTTCATGATCCCTGTGAATTTTCATCTAAATCGTAAATGACGCGATGACACATCATGATTATGTCAGAATAATAATTAATTATGTGGAAGTGTAACAGCATTTTCTTGAAAGTTGTGGATATCCTGTTCTATTATATTCCTAGTTAATATAGTTTATGTAGGAATATAAAATTAGGATTTGGGATTGGGTACTTCAATGATTAATCAGATTTAGAAATGGATAAAATTCATAATTATCTATTGTCAATTTTTTTTTAAGGAGCGGACGATGTTTCCATCAATATCATACAAACAGCACAAATTTAAAGAATATATAAATCTTGTGGGGGCATTGCACTTGCATGAATCAACCTGACATTGGATTTGATATGAGCTTGACCGACGACACCGCATGTGAAGTCGGCACCCGACCCCGTACTCCGAATCGGACTCCAAAGCGTGGGTCCGATTGGATGTTGACCGGTCCACCGAAACCGGCATCGTGCTTCGCGCCGCAGTACGTGGCGGAGCACAGCGGCGGGGCCCGGCTGAGTAGGTCGGGGTTGCCGCCCAAAGCCTGGATTGTCAGCTGCAGATGCAATCTGGTCCGTTCATCATGCAACACAGCGCGCTGTTGAGACGAAACCTTTTTCTGTTTTGGACGGCAGGTGATCAACGAGACGCTTCGAGTGGCCAACATCATCAGTGGCGTGTTCAGACGCGCCATGACAGACATCCATTTCAAAGGTATACTACCTGTGCTTTTTCTCTCACACTAATCATCATCCTCTCTCTACGTTGAAGCCCAAGAACGAAGGAAAAGAAAAAAAAACAGGACTATTATTATTATTATTATTATTATAAGGTCAAGTCGTGAGTCCCGTGTTTCTTTAATTTTCGTGCAGGGTACAAGATTCCCAAGGGGTGCAAAGTTTTCATCTCTTTTCGTGCCGTCCATCTTGATCCTGAATACTTCGAGGATGCCCGGACCTTCAATCCCTGGAGATGGCAGGTACCGTTTCTCAACCTTTCAACGCTTCGTTATCAGGCACAGTTGCATATAAATATGCATAGATTACTCCACAGTCAATAATTTTATGTATTTGTCTTTCTAAATTTAGGTACTGTTTGTTTTATATTTTTAGTATTTTAATTCATATTGTAACATTAATCATGCTTAGTAGTGATTATTTATTTATTTATTTATAAGGTGTGTTAAGAAGGCCAGTGGCCGCGACGCAGTCTGAGAGTTCACTAGTGGCGTTGGATTTGTGTTTTGTGCAGAACAACGAGGTGGCGCAGCTGCAGCAGACCGGCGGTGCTGGCGTCTACACACCGTTCGGCGGCGGCTCTCGGCTGTGCCCCGGTTACGAACTAGCGCGGGTCGTCATCTCTGTCTTCCTCCATTACCTCGTCACTGGCTTCAGGTACGGTCGCACCTACATGGCACGGCGGAGAACGTCGATGGCTTCCTTGCCTCTAAGACAAGCACTGCATGGCGTGTACTGAGTTGAGCTTCCGCATGCATGCGCAGTTGGGAGGAAGCAGAGAGAGATCGGCTGGTGTTCTTCCCGACCACGAGGACGCTCAAGGGCTATCCCATCAATGTCCGGCGCCGCGAGAAGGAACGACGAGGATGAACAGCTCCAGCTTCGTGCCTCCTCCTCCTCCCATCAATGTCCGGCTGGTTGTACGTGCTGATAACCACGAAGAAGATGATCCATGTATGTTTTATCTTGGCATAGTGAAGCTTGTTCTTCCTGATCTCGTTACGTGCAGAACGAGTACCCGCGGCCGTATTCATACCGTATCGACTAAGGTCAAACCAAAACGTTGACCCTCAATGATTCCCAGTTAGCCCAATACCTGCATGTATGAGAGGATTAGGAGTGGCAATGGGTTGATTACCCGAACTTAACACATGAATCCGAACCGCAACACAAGTATATATATATATATTTATCTTATTTCCTCTACAGATCTGATTAAATGCTACTTAAAGCCACTTTAAGTATATCAAATAGAGAAAAATCTAATCCGTAATGTCTCAATTATTTAGGATCGATTACATAGGTAAAAAATCATATATTTAATTAAATTAAAATATTTAATTTTTTTTATAGCTTTCATTAAAAATCTTTTTAGGTTTCATTTAATTATCCTCATCCCACTCACAGTTATAATTTCACACTTTCTAATTGTCGTATTAGATCGCTTAACCTTATATTCATCATCTTAATCGATTCTGCTCCATTTTATTTCGATAATCAAAATAAAAAATATATTTTCTATTAGCCTCACAAATTCACACACTCCTATATATAAAATGTTCATGATGAATTCATTAGAAAATATAATTATGCACTTGCATATTTATTAATTATATAATCATGCAGTCTTTCAAAATAATTGACTTCTGGTTTCTTTTAATTCACACTGGTTGGCAACATAATTAGTTTCTTACATAGTTAATATTGCTTCTTCTATCATTTACTTGGTCAAACCCCCAGTCATCTTGGAGCAATTAGTTGGCAACCACCTATTTCTTGATGAACAATTTTAAAGAGCAATAAATGCACAATAATTGGTGAAAGAATTAATCAATAAGAGAAATTTGAGTACAATGTTTTATGTTTTAGAAACATTCTATTATATTGTGTTTTAGGTAAATTCACTATGTAGGTGATTTATTATCACGATCATGAGTTGATTAGCCTATTAATTTTATTAACGAATTAAGATAAAAAAATATATATATATATTTAAGTTAAAATTAATTTAGTATATTTATTAGACTTTTATAAATCAATCTTAATATTTATCGACTTCCGAGATAGATTTAAATTAGGGTGTGATAATCTCTTTAACATTATTTTTTACCATTCTTAATATTAACTAGGATAAAATATTTTTAAATCTCTTAAAATAATTTTTTAAAGAATAAAATATATATTTTTAGACAATCCGAGCTCTACTAATAATTATAGAGCACCATAACTCCATAAAATTAATATAAAGAAAAAAGATTAAAAAATACAAAAAAAAAAAATGGGGGAAAGATGTTTGTGAAAGGTACATGAAGAAAAATCTCCCAACCTCCCCCTATCGATTAATGACAACACAAGAACAAACTGTCAGTTATTCCACCGGATGGGTCGGGAGACACGTCCAGACTCTCTCGATGCTACCGCTGTTGCTCTTTTCCCATCCTTCTCTTTCAAATGTCTCTTTCCTTCTGCCCCTCCGCTTGGTCCTGTTCTACACACTCCTATTTGCTTCCCTCATCACCACCTCGATCTACCCACCTCTCAAGCCTCGCATTCCACTAGATGAAACAGTGAAGTAAAAGAAGAGAGAAGGCCTCCAACTTCAACTCAGGAGATGGGCCAAGAGGGAGAAGCAACAGCACCAGTGGTAGCTGTAGTAGTAGAAGAAGAAGAAATAGGGCGAGGAAGAGGAGGAGGAGGAGAAAGGGGCGGGACTGGAGAAGAAAGCTGTGATTATTGCGGGGCGGCGAGGGCCCTGCTGTGGTGCCGGGCCGACGCGGCGCGGCTCTGCCTCGCCTGCGACCGCCACGTGCACGCAGCCAACTCCGTGTCGTCCCGCCACTGCCGCGCGCTCCTCTGCGACGCCTGCCGCTCGGAGCCCTCCGCCATCCACTGCTCCTCATGCCGGGCTCTCCTCTGCGCCAACTGCGACTTCGACGCCCACGGGCGTGCCGGGCTGCTGCACGACCGCCGACCCGTCGAGGGCTTCTCTGGGTGTCCCTCGGCGGGGAAGCTCGTGTCGGCTCTCGGGGTTGGCGGGGACGAGAAGGAGGTGTTGGAAGGGGAGGCGGATGACGTCGGTGACTACCTGGTGGAGGACGGGAGTGTGTGGGAGGCGCAGCCGGTGCTTAGGTTCGAGGATTTTATAGTGCCTACCACTGCTAGTCATGGGTTTCATGCTATGGGGATGCCTCCCTTGCCAAAGGTATGTCAATCAAATCGAAATTGGTCTCTTTGTGCTCTTCTTTCTCATTCTTTTCTAGAATTTCATTGCTGATTTGCTTGTTTGATGACTTGAATTTACAGAAACAATTGCATATATGTCAAATTAATGTCTTATTTCCTGAAATAAAGAATTTCTTCCTCCTCCTTTTCAGAAAAGAGCTTGAATAGTAGTAGCATATAGCGAGAAAGCATGTAAATGAATCTGCATGATGTTAACGATACTAAGGAGACACAAAATTGGAAGTCTAAATAAAAACAAAAAATGATCGTAATTTTATTTTTCTCATCTTTCACTGATCTTTCGGTTTGCTATTGCTTTTCTAATTTTGTATGGATTAGTCAAATTGTTGCACCTTAATGTTTTGGTGATGATGGAACAAGTTGAGTTGCAATAAGTGCTCACTGAGAAAGGATGAGCATGGGTACTATTCTGTGGATGATAGTTGACACATAACAACAGGTTGGCAACTCATCTGGTCCCAACAAATATTCCAATAAATTGTTGCACGAATTTTCAACTCTCTATCAGACTGTTCTGCAGTATACTTTTGAATAACTTTCACATGTTTTGACTTATGGGTACTAACATTTAGGCCTTAATATATGAACGGAAATAGGACTTGCTAGTTTAACTTCATTCTTGTTTTTGCTGTATATACTATTAATGTTCTTAGTGTTGTTTTTGCTGCTTAGCTTCTAAACATGAGTCTTTTCATAGTCATTATTGAACAATTAATTCCAATAAAAAATTGTTCCATTTTTCTGATTTCCTAAAGAAATTTATGATTGATTAGTTTATCTAGGGTAAGATATTTACTTTTTGGGGTCTTCTTTTTGCAACAGCATCGAAATTCAACTTGTGGGAAACATAAAGAAGAGATAATTCAGCAAATTCGTGATCTTATAAAGCTTGAAAGTGGTACAAATGATTATCATGAAGTTGTTGCACCAATAATGGAATCCTATGGTTGGGTTTCAGAACAAAATATTCAAATTGATTATCTGGGCCCCGCTTCAAATAATTCGTGGAATGTCGGCCCGGCTTCAAATAATTCGTGGAATGTCACAACTCCTCATGAGGTTTGCTCTTCCTTTTTGCATCTTTGGAGTGTTCTTCAGCTTTATTTGCAAACTTTAGACCCATGAAATGGGTCGAATTGCAATATATGTTATTCTGATTTATTTTCTATATAGTATGCTTGTTAATTTTCTTGAAATGGTACAAAGAAATCTTGTATTTCAATTTGATGAACTTATCTTGTTTGCTTGATATCATGTGGTGCAACAACTCAAATTTGAAAGTTGAAAGAATATCTGAAGAAGACCAAGATCTTCTTGAAAGTTAAGATGTTATTGTTCCCTCATCATATGTTCCCATCTCATGACAATCAATCTGTTAAAGGAAAAATTCGAATAAATTTCTGATATGAAGATTTCTAATGTTTCCAGATTTTCTAAAATTTTCTGTGTCACTTCTATTATTGGAATTATTACTTTGACAGGAATCTATTTAAAATATCGCTAACTTCTTTTTTACTTCCTTAAATAGTTTTTTAGGGCATACTCTTGCTTTTAATGGTCTTGTGCAGTTACTTTGGGAAAAATATTAACATGTGTGAAGCTTGTGAAAATTTCTGAATGGGAATTGGAAGTCATGGGTTCATTTGTACCTTCTCTCTTTTATTATTAAAGATGCATATCTTAACTTTTAATTATTGTTTAATAGTATATTCCTGGAAAGCTTAAATTTCTGTTTATGTGTTTTTTTATTAAATTATGTGACTGACTATATTATAGTTTGGTGAGAAAAAGGAGATCCCTCAGGCACTTCATTAGTCAGGCTGATAGCCAATATACATTACTTAATAATTTGTTGGCCTATTTCCACTTGCTTGTCTTTCTTATTGGAATAAAATTCAGTCCTTACCCTGAGAAATATGATGTCAAAATTTTCCTTATTAATACTAATGAAATAATATTTGGATTAGAATCATTGATATGATTATGCATAATTATTATTGATAAATATTATCATACATGGACTATGAATAATTCAATCTTATGAATAATTTTCCTTATTTATGCCTTTTCTTACATATAAAGTAAGTTGAGCTAGTGTAGATTGAGGCTAGTGATGCATAGAGAAAGATAATGGAAGAAAACTATACCTCCTGTGTATTTTTATTGGAATATTGAAAATTTTGGCCTGATTTAATTTTCTTTTTTGCATTCACTTTTTAATGTTGCTCTCATTTCCCTCTTTGCCTCTCTTTTTAGCTTCCCTCCTCTATTCTCTACTTCCTGCTGTTTGTTATGATATTTATTGACAAAATGATATTTATTTTCTTTTCTGATGTTATCAACTATTGCCTTTATTTAACTTAGCTTTCTGCAATTTCTTCTCCCTCAAGGTTTTGATGTGTGAATTATCTGCTTGTGCTGATTAGTTGGTGGTTTTTCTGCAACTGTGTTGAACAGATATTACCACCATCCTTTTATAACAGGACCTATTGGCCTTTATGGTTGTCAAATTATGCATAGCAGGAAACTATTAATTCTTGCATCTGTGCAAAAACTAGAGAAATTAACAGGCACTTTGAGAAATATTCAGAACAATGCCGTAAAAAATGTTTCTTGTTTAGAAGCGGTGATACAAACCCTTGTTTCTTCTTGCAGGATATTACACTTGAAGGTAACCAGATTGATTGTCGTGAAGCTAACACTACAATTGGCTTGTTAAATCCTCCTGGAGAATATCCCAGAACCTCTTCTGCCGTAAACTTGTCATCACTGAATGAGGCTGCTGAAGCGAATGCATGTAAAAGTCATGGCAATGATACAAACACAGACCATGTGGAGTTTGTTCCTCAAGATGAGATGCAACATTTGCCTCTCAAAGGCATTTATAAATTAGCTCGTGCAGACCGCAACTCTGTAATTTTGCGCTATCAGGAGAAGAGAAAGACACGAAAGTGAGTTTAGATTAATAATTTTTCTCTCCTTGTTTCTGGAAAGTAGATACTGCAGTTTTTCTGTTGATGAAAACGACAATTCCTATTTCTGAACTTGTAGTTACTGCTACCTCGCTTTGCTTTTCTTGTCAACTAAGCAGATACAACAAGCTCATAAGGTATGAATCACGAAAGATTCGAGCTGACAGCAGGCTAAGAATCAAGGGTCGTTTTGCCAAGACGAATCCTAGTCAGTAAACATGGATGGGTGTTATGTCCAGAAGATTCATTCATGATAGCAACTGCACTATGGGCATTCGTCTCTTATCTCTACCAAGACAGTCTAGTGCTATCGAGCAAAAAAATGAACACTCAAGTGATTGTTTGTATCATGGCATGCATCGTAGTTCTGTGAGTAGTTGAAGTTTATGTAGCAGTGTTGACTATATTCTAATTATATGTTTTGTTGTAAGTACACGATAAATTTGTAAGGAATGATCAGATGTTTCTCAAGAGTAATAACTATAGAACATTTCCCTGAACCCCTAGAATTTGTGAAGGGCTATCATTTTGTTCCTATGCAAAAATTTGTGGAAATCGATGTTTTAAGTGGCAAGATGTAGCAGCTATGATAGCAAAAAGACAGTAGATCAATCAGATCAACATCAATCCAAATTGTTACAGAATTTGTTAACAGAAGAGGTAAATGTGGATGATCTTAAAATTTTTAGTGATATGTATATGTTCAAAAAATGTATTATTTGTTGAAGTTTGTAATTACATTATGTTTGTCAGTGCGGAACCCATATGATCCTATGTTGATCATGTACTTAATTATAATTTCTGTAATACCTATCTGAAATCAATCTCAACCATATCCTATCCTAGAAATGCACTTATGCTTCTATGAGAATTCATGTTTGACTATGCCCATGAGAAAACCCCAAGAGTTATGTTCAGCTGTTCCCACAAGCAAACCCAACACTCAAAATTTAGTGTCATATATATTCTTTTAACGCAATCTAGCTAATATTAACCATAATTAATAAAAAAAATTAAGTATATTTTAGGTTTATATATAATTGAAAATAATTAATTTTCATCATAATCTTTTGGGAATTTCTATATTGTGAAAATACAAAAAAAAATTTAGGTATATATATATATAGTATAATTTAAATTAACTAATCTTAGCCATAATTATAAGTGAATGTAGATATTTAAAGATATTTTAGGTATTTACATATATAATTCAAAGTAGCTACTGTTAATCATAATGAGAAGTGGCTAACCCTATGTGAAGACCCTTAATATTTGGACTGGCATATATGCTGGAGGAAAGTATATTATCTATAAATTTTGTAAAATACAAGATATATTAAAACCTTATATAATATAATATAATATAATACTACATATATTTTAAATACTTTCATGCTTGCTGTGAAGTTTGTGGGGAATAAAATTAGATCAGATCGATGAATTGATTTCCATGTCGGATTCGGCCACACGTCATCTCATCCGAAGTCAAACGGTTTCCTGGCACGATTCGAATCCGAATCAGTATGGAATCCGATTTAGGAAACGAGTCTTAGATACGTGTATCCGAATTCGAGTAGGCTTCCGCCGCCGCCTCTGTCTATATAACCACAGCAGTAGCAGCTATACCTTCTCATCATCTCCCTCGAGCTCTTCCGAGACTAACCATAGTAAAGAAGAAAAGAATATGGCAGGGCCGTTCCCCCCGGGCATAAGGTTTGTGCCCACAGACCAGGAGGTCATCAGCTGTTTCCTCCGCCCGCTCGTCGACGGCCTCCCGGTGCCACCCGGCGAAATCCACCACTCCGACATCTACCAAACCGAGCCATGGAATCTACCCGGTAAGCATGCCAATCTTTACTTGATCGATCCACTTCGTTACCAGCATGATCTGCAAGAGATTTTGTGGACGGTGCAGAAGGCGCAGGCTACTACTACACGCCGAGGCATAGGATGAGCGCCGCCGCCGACAGAGGCGGCAGCAGTAGTACGTCAGCGCACGTGAGGCGGACGGCCGGGGCGGGCTTCTGGTATGGCAAATCTCCGCTTGTTCCAATCCACAATGGCGCGGAGGTAATTGGGCACAAGACGTCGCTGGCGTTCAACCTCAAGAATAGATCGACGGGGTTCGTCACCAAGACTGGTTGGTTGATGAACGAGTACATCCTCCACTCTCCCGATCGTCAGGTATGTATCAGAGACACGCTTGTGCTTCGTAGAACGTCTACTGTTCATCATAGAGTGATGCATGCTGCTACTTTGACGTGTATATATATAAAAGAACATTAGCTTAAACTCTTTTTTGTAATTTGTTTTTGTTCTTTTGTGGTAGAATGATCTGAATATAGATGTGATGTTATAATATGCAGCTTCAGACGAGGGCCATTTGCAAAATCCACAACAAAAACGATGCCAGATTCGACTTCGATGAATAAAAGAGGACTGATAGATTCGAGAGAGCATATATATGTATAAATACATGCCGAGAGAACCTATAGTTTGGTACAGCAGCCGATGTTGGCATCATTGATATAATACTTGTGTATTTGATGTTATAGCAATAAAGATAAAACAATTAGCATAAAACATCTCGGCCTTTGATCAGACCACCAAAATCCTGCTTCAAAATATCAACTAAGATGTGGATTATTGATGAATGTGTGTGTTTACACCAACCAAGACTTCATTGTAGGGCCTAAATCACTTCCTCATCATACAACATCATTATCAGAATTACCATCAAGGTTATCAGATGTAGCACCATCGTCCTCATGATCTACGAAGTTTGATTGCACGAATTGGTAATGAGTGATAGCTTCGTTCGCTTCAGCGATCAAAGCAGCTCTTGCGGCTTTCAGAACTCCAGGTTCTGGATCGTTACCGGTCTTGTTGTACATACCAGCAGCAACAGAGTTTGCTGTCCTAGTATGTGCTCTTCTTCTTGCTTCTCTGCAATGTAGATGGTCGATGTACTTCTCGTGCAAGGCCACGTTTTTAATCTGCTTCAGAACCTCAGGACTTGGATCTGCATTACTGGTCTTGAACCGTGACAAGAGCCTCTTATGAGCAGCTGATGTAGAGTTCTCACTGCACTTCAAGAGGAAACCAGCATTGGTAAACATACGATCAGGTGTTCCAGGGGATGTGATCTCGGGCAAATCTAATGCTAATGCACTTGGTGAAGTTTCGAGAACCGAGAAATAATCTGCTTCCTTGGTTTGATCCGCCAAGCAGTGCTGCCTTAGCAAGTGCCTCACTGTCTTCTGTGCAACAAGACTCTTTTGTTTGCCGCTCCTTGCCCTTTTGACCTTCAGCTTCATATTGTCCACAGATTTGTCTGAAAAGGTAACGTTTCCTATTGGAGACCAATTGCTTTTGATTGCTCTTGAACGAGGTTGATGCTGGGGTGGAGTTGCAATCTCCGTGTGGATTCTGTTGAAGCATTCTTGAGCAGATTTTCCTGGTACCTGTAGATATATGGAATATCACAATTCACATTTCAATTGAGAAAAAGTCACTTGTTAATCTGGGTTTGGAAACACTGTTACTGCAATGCCTAATAGCAAGCTAAAAATTACATGGCTAAGTACATAGACAACCATGTCCTTGTAATTATAAAGACTTCATAATTACAGTAACAGTGTTTATAATATAAAACCATGATTCATATGAACAATAGCAATTATTGGCATTCATGACTCAACTGTATAATTCGGAGTCAAGTGCAATACATCAATTTCAGTAAAACTGACAATTAACATTATATTTTGTTATGTTATTTGTCATGGCAGATTAAGGATGTATCAGAATTAACAGTATAATATTGAACTGCTACTTCTGGTTTCCTGAAATGTAAGCATAAGGATTCAAAACTCTGAACACAGAGGTTATGCTGTTGACAGCTTGATTCACTGGAAGTGCCCACTGAAAATTTTAAAATAGAATTCCTTATGAATTGGACCTCACTTTATTTGTAATTTTGCTTGCACTGGATTTCACCCTTAGGGATATCCTCAATGGCTCATGGATTAAAGGGAAGTAGTGGATGTGGACGTAGATGTGAAAGCTGCATAGAGCTAAAAAATTAGCAAATTCACTTATTACTCCTATTCATCAATTAGAACAAAAGTTATGATTTACTAAAGGAAATACTCAGTAGACGAGGCTCTCACCTGGGGAGAGTCAATATACACAATCTTATCTTTAAATATTTAAAAAGACTGTTTCCATGACTCAAATCTTGGTCACCCAGGACACAAAGGAGCAATCTTACCCTTGTATCAAGGCCCGCTCTCGAAAGTTGTGGTTCACCATGATCATCAAAAAGATCTAAAACTTAGAACCAGATACCAAATAACATATTAAGCCTAAGGCTCCATGAAGCTATTGTTGGCACTATCATCTACAAGCAAACTTTGCATAAGAAATCTCCTTCATATTCCACATATGTCAAAGCCTTTTCCTTGTTATAATGCAGTAATTAGCACTGCCATGGAAAGGCATGATATATGATGCACTTCACCAGAAGGCCTAGTTATCATCTCAATCATGTAAGCCTGACTTGTTCCTCACAAAAATGAATTCTCCTGCATGATGTCAGTTCTAGTAATAGTTCTTATTTCTACTTTCTATGAGGAAAATCAGAACGATCCGGCATGCATCACTAGATACAATTTCTTATTTTACTTTCTAGCTTGCTGTTCTCTTATTTGCCAGCAATGTCAATCATCAGCAAAAAGGAAAATGCACATGCTGTGCCAATGTGAGATTTTATTCCTTTGCTGGGAAAAGATGCGCAAAGCTTATCAATTTACTTTATTCAGATTATGAAATAAGTACTGTAAATGTGCTTCTTAATATGTTCAAAGACTCTTTGGTGATAAGAAACTTACAAATTTCATGCTGTAAATACTTCATTGCTTCATCTTATATATTATAATTCATATATATATATCATGGAGAAACATATTTATTATAAATTTTCTCTCTAAATATTGTGTGTGCATTTTAGCACTAATAGACGTCACTATTTGGGGATGTAATGTAGCTGTGGAAATTAAACAAGAAGCACACAAGAAGAAGCAATTCTAAAATATCTAGTGATGAAAATGAATTAGGTAAATGCAGAAAGAGATTGTCAAACTTGGAGCTACCCAATGACATCATTTATTTGAAGGCAATGCTGACCTCCATTGAGATTTCAGCAAAGTAGTCTATTCAAACAATTTGAATCAATCAGTAAATCTAAAGGTTCTAAATCCTACAGAACAGCCTCATCAAGGATTGGAACAAAGATCAGCATAACAGATTAGTCGATCCTATTGCACAGTGTAGAACAAATTAATCGACGACAAGACCTGTCAGATAAATTTAGAGTCCGCCAAAACACAGAGGACCTGAAGCACAACAAGAAAATTGAATCGGAAAGAAGAAGGATTCAAGGAAAAATACCATCTTGGAGACCTTCTTCCAGAAATGTGGCGACGGCCTAGCCGACAAGTAAGCCTTCCGCAATGCCATCTCTTGCTCTTCCGTCCATTCCTCGGGGCCACAACAATGCTCTGATGCTCCTACCACTACCTCCTTCCCCTCTTCCGCCCTCACTTCTACTTTCGTCCTCTTGTTTCCCCCACCTTCCTTCTCCGCACCCTCCACCGGGTTCCCTCCTCCGCCCAAATCAAGAACCCCGTCTTGCTTCGCGTGAACAGCCGCAATAGAGGCTAACCTCGGGGATCTCCTCGGAATCTGAGGCGCTCCGACTGGCTTCGAAGGCCGCACGTTCCTCGAAGCAGGAACAATCTCTTTCCCTCCTCCTCCACTTGACCCCATGTCACTCTCGCACTTCGCCGCGCTGGCGGCAAATCTGGGCGACCTTCTCCGGCTCTGAGGCGCTGCGTCCGGTGAGGCCGAAGGCAACCGCCTATTCCTGCCGCAGGTCGGCGTATGTTCTTTCTCCGAGGGCGCGGTCTTGGGCCGCTTCTTTTGCTGCTTCGTCTTCTTGCTGCTGCGCAGGGAAGTGGGTAGAGCGAGAACGACGGTTTCGTGACTCGTCTGGGATCGGAATCGAGGCGATCTGGGAAGAGGGTTTCGATGAGACCGGAGTTGACGGCCGCCGCCACTGCCGTCGACGGGGGTTGCAGTGGTCGCCATTTTCTTGGACATTTTCCGGGGCTAGAGAGAGAGAGAGAGAGAGAGAAGGGGGCGGGGGGTGGATTTGAACAGTTCAAACAATCCGGGTTGGTTTAGTTCTATTAGTCGGCCCAAATTAAGTCGGTCCAATTGGAGTTGGCCCAAATAGATCGATCAGCTCAATTTGAGTCGGCCTTATAAGCGTCGGTCTAAATATTTATTTAGGTGATATATATACCATCCAAAAATTAGAAATAAATTTTAGTTTGACATATACAGATATCCTTATAAACAATCTTCGTTGCTTAGAATCATTTCACAGATACAATAGAGATATTTTGATTCTAATTAATATTAATATTCTTTAAACCTTTATAATGATAGCATGTTTAATTTCAAGACTATACACATTAAATATTTTAAATAAAAAATATAGTAATTATTCCATTTATTGAACAGTAGTTTTTTTTGTATTGGATCCAACACAATTGAAGCAAAACAAACTTATCCTTAATGATTTATTATACCTGCATCAATAGTTATCTTGTTGGATGCCAATCCACAATTCATCCCCTGATTGCCCACTTGATGGTGTTGATTGTTCTTCCTTCAACAATTGGTGGATTGGACTGATGAGTGAAGAGTTTTGGCACTTTTTGGCATGCCCACCTTCCACTCCCATGAACACTTAAATGATGACCATGGGAAGAAGCAACCCCAAATGTCTTGACATCAGGTCAACAGTAACAGCAGATTTCTCATCAGTCTAATTCAAGAATGACTAGTAAAGGTATATACCGAAATAGATAACTCGTAGGGGGATAAATGCAAGAAGAGCCTAAACAACAGTATCGCTGCCGTCTCAGTCTGGTGACGTGTCAGACAAGGTGCGCTTGAGGAGATTCCCTCCGGCACTGGATAGTGCCGTATAGCCAGTGTCGTAGCCGCCGGTGACGGTGCCCTTCCGCCTTCACCAAAAGCCGAAAGCCACGTATCTCCTTGGCCTTCTTCCTCGCTCTGGAGCCCGCCAGGCAACGAATCAGCTACCCGAGGGCACTTTTCCGTTCGTGATAGTAACCGGAAGACACTTCGCCACGTTTCCCAAACCTTCACTTCGATCTCCCAATTGGTGGTCGTCTCTGTTTGGTGTTCCACAGCTGCTCAGGCGTCTGGAAACTCCCGTGTCGGCTCTGTCTGCCACGCGTCCTTTCCAATTTCCAATTATAATCCAGCCTTTTACCAAAAACCACCAAATTGCCGAACCTCTTCGAGGGAGATGATCCGGTAGTCGAGGGTATATATGTCATTCAATCCCAAATAAATAGGATTTGTAGCTCTGTTGCGGATTAGTTGCCACGTGGCGTTACTTTTCTGTCCCCTCGTCCGACGCCCCGCCCCCTTTTAATGATCTCGAACAGCCACACTCTCACAATTGGAACACCAAATCATTCCTATTCTGCTTCGGTTGAAGTAGTAGTCGGGGAAGATGGAGGTTGGTTTGGCGGTGAAGCGAGCAGGGGCGGCTGTGCCGGAGGCGTTGTTGCCTGTCCGAACCCTGGGCTTCCGGGATCCCATCAAGGCCAGAACAAGAACTAGCTGCGTCGGGTTCCAGCCGCCGGCGAGCGGGGCGTGGAGGAAGCGAGCGGTTTGGGTGGCTCGCAAGGGCGTTGTCCGGTCTGAGGCGGTCCTGGAAGAGAAAGCGCCGCCTCCCATGAAGAAGAAGGAGGTTAGTTTCGTTAATTTCTACCTTTGTTTTGTTGGACATATTTACTGCTTAAGATCGAAGATTAATTATGATTTTAATCGTAGATGTTATTTAGATAAATGCGATTAAGCGTTACTGTCCAGATTATTGTCGTTGTTTTTTGATGTAAGCAACGGATGGTTTGGATTAATTTTGGTTTAGGCGGGTCCGGTTCGGCTGTACGTCGGTCTGCCGTTGGATGCGGTCTCCGACTGCAACGCCGTGAACCACGGCAAAGCCATCGCAGCCGGCCTCCGCGCCCTCGCTCTCCTCGGCGTCCACGGCGTCGACCTCCCTGTTTTCTGGGGCGTCGCTGCCGCCGGTGATTGGACCTCCTACCTCGCCCTCGCCGCCATGGCCCGTGACGTCGGTCTCCGCCTCCGGGTCTCCCTCCACCTTCACGCCCAACGCCGTCCCCGCCTCCCTCTCCCAGAGTCGGTCTCCCGCGCCGCCGCTTCCAACCCCGACCTCCTCTTCTCCGACCGCTCTGGCCGCCGGCACCCCGACTGCCTCTCGTTCGCGGTCGACGACCTCCCCGTCCTCGACGGAAAGACCCCGATGGAAGTGTACGAGGAGTTCTTCCAAAGCTTCCGCTTTGCCTTCTCCGACTTCTTCGGCGCCACCATCGAGGTAAGCAAAGCCGCCTCCTTTCTTCGTTTCCTTCCTCATCCGGTTCGTCTGGATAAAAATCGAACCTTTGCCTCTTAGGACATCACCATCGGTCTCGGGCCCAATGGCGAGCTGCGATACCCTTCTTTTCCTCCTTCCGGCAGCCATGAATTTACTGGTGTTGGAGAATTCCAATGTTACGACAAGTATATGCTCGCTGATCTCAAACGGCACGCCATGGAAGCCGGCAACCCTATCTGGGGCCATTCTGGCCCTCATGATGCCCCTGAATACAACCAGTCACCGGCTTTCGGGAAATTCTTCAAAGAGAATGGCGGCTCCTGGGAGACGGCCTACGGGCAATTCTTCCTGTCCTGGTACTCCGGCAAGCTCTTATCTCACGGTGACCGACTGCTCTCGGTGGCATCACAAGTGTTTGGTGATTTGCCTGTTGCACTCTCCGCCAAGGTGCCGCTTCTGCACTGGTGGCATAAAACCCGGTCGCGGCCGTCCCAACTGACGGCTGGGTTCTACAACACTGACGGTAGAGACGGGTACGACGCGGTGGCGGAGATCTTCTCAAGCAAGTCTTGCACCATGATCGTCCCAGGCATGGACCTCTCTGACCGGGATCAGCCTCAGGGTGTGAAGTCCAGCCCGGAGTCACTGCTGTCTCAGATTATGAGAGCATGCAGGAAGCATGGGGTGAGACTCGCTGGCGAGAATTATTCCCTAGTGGGAGTGGGTACTACTGGCTTCCGAAGAATAAAGGAGAACATTCTCGCTGAGAATTCAAGATTGGATTCATTCACTTATCATAGGATGGGTGCTGAATTCTTCTCGCCGGAGCATTGGCCTATGTTCACAGAGTTCATCAGGAGCATGATGCAACCTGAGATGGATTCTGATGATATTCCTAGCTCCGGAGAAAGGTTTTCACTTATGGATGCAGTGGCGGCGGACGATCGGGAGATGCAGACAGTGTAGCGATTCTACTGCATCGAAATTGAAATGTTTACGTGTGTATATGTATGTATGTATATAATCAAAATAGTATAAGTGTAGACAGAAAGGTAGAACAAATTAGTACCATAGACCTGAATGTCTGAAGGTTCATGTCTTGCGGGTAAGAGGGACCAAACACCACCATTTACATTAGCCTGGTGCAATGAACTACATAATGTATGTATTATGGTCGATATGTTAATATTCTCTTGAACTAGAAAGAATAGCATGTTGATATGAAACACTCGGCTGTGTGTGATCTGCTGTTCATTTATTTCACTGAGAGCATATGCAGGTGTGCATATATATAGATGTGATATGAGTTCACTTGCAGAACGATGGCTAACTATTGATACATCACACGGCATCAATGTCTGTCCCTTATCTATCAGAAACTTTTTGTACAAATCAGGGCAATCATGTGGTTCAGGGTAGGTGGTGGTCACCTGCATGAGAAACCGGTCGCTACCAACTGTGGATTCACCAATGAATTGCCACCGGAGTACACTTGTTGGGTTCACGCAACAATTCGACAGACTGATTAGTGTACTAGTGATTGAGTAAATCTAGATAGATTGCATGTTTTGTATCTTCTGCAGCAAGCATGAGTATGGGAATCGAATTCGAATCAAAAAATAGAATCTCAAATATAGATCTTTAATCCGAATAGATTTATCAATAATTTGATTTTAAAGACTACACGGATTAAGTTTGGGAGGGTACTCTTCTTCGACTTGATTAACCGATTCAAACTAAACTGAATCAATTTTAATTAAAAAAAAATCAATCCAATCCAAAACCTCAAAAGAGATAGAATGAATGATCCACCGAATAATATAACATATATCTTCCTAAGTTTATCTTCATAATGCCTGAGCTGAGGAAAGGATTAGACTACCAGTGGTGTAGTACAAGGGATCAATCATGCACTGTTGAGGAAGATGATACCGAAACAGGCGGGGGATGATGGCGATGCTGTGGTCATAGATAAGAGATAAACACGAATCCTTCCAACTTGGAGGATGATTAGATTGGAACAACATTGCATGTGGTATCTATCACAAGATTGGAGCTTTCCCAGAGACATGGATAGTGCAATTACATGTGTGATCATCTGATGCCTTGTAGTTATGTTCTTGGACTAGCTGGAAAGATCCAACGACGGCTGACAAGGCTCTCGGAAGTAGTAACACTGTGCAACAAAAGCTTACAAAAAGAAAGCACAAGACAGTGGGGAAGAATATTGGGATGGAAAGGGAAACCCTTTATATACAGTAAGAATATTGATCCATATCAGAAGTTAAAGGTCCAAAACAAAGTAAGTGTTTGCAGAAATGTCACAAGATACACACATTTTACATAAATTGACATCAGCCTTGAATTCTCTTTATACAAAGTGGAACATTTGTTACATGGAAATACGGCATAAGCAGGCAGGGGAAGACGTAAAAAAATTGCAAAAGAGTTTGTAATATTTGACATTTGACATTTGACATTGGAATTGTAATCTTTTTCCTTACAAATTATAGTTTCTAGCTCTAATGAAACTAAGCCAGGCTTGAGCATTGAGATGGATTTCATGGGTGCAGTAGATATCCAAATGCCATAGTAACTAGTGCCACGAATACTATAAACGAAAATGGAAAACCGGATTGAATGTTGACAACATATTTCCTTCTCAGCGCAGCCTGAAAGGAGAAAAATGCACCAATCAAATAGCAGTAGAAGAGAAACTTGTACCAACAAATATTCCCACAAAATGACATCATATATAAAAAAAGAATACTATTTGTGCTAATCAGCAGCCATTTCACGTACTTTTGGACTCAGGCTTCCCCGAGAATGAGAATGAGAATGATGCCTTGCATATTGAAGATATAGTGTATAGTTTATGAAGCAGCCAATTTGAAGCTTTAAGACAATATGCCCATGGTCTCAACATCATCAGATAAAGATGGAAATTTCAACAGCTGAATAAGCATGTCTATCAATTATTTGTCTTTCAACCAGCATTAATTGAATGGGGATGTTTGACACCTCAAACAGTTCCATACCCAAAATGGTTGGATGATTACAATCATATATAAATGCTAAATGGGTCTAGTCCAAATAACTTTTGAGCATTTTGGGTCGTTTGCCTTTGAACCTATGAAGTTGATGAAATAGTTTTCTTTAGAATCGGGTCATGTTAATTGATATCCTACTACAAGTGTCTGCAAGGTACAGAATGAATCTACTACTAAGTATGACAAGAGAATGCAAGCAAAAAATAGGCTACCTACTGATGTGGATAAAGCGGGGTATAGTGAGTGACCTTGAGCAGGAAAAGAGACTGGAGACACGTGATAATGTGGAGCCACCACTAGTCTACTACTATTACTTTAGACTTATAATTGAACCTATCTAGTTTTAGGTTGATAGCTAATGAGTTAATTTACCTATCGGGCTTGAGAAAAGAACCTCAAGAATGCAGACTTGTATGGTAAAAAGGAGAGAAGATTCAGAAAAGAGATCCTCAATTGCATTCCACAGTTGACTCTTAAAGAACATGGTTAGTATGAGATAGGTGTCAGCATAGACCATGTATTGACAGATGGTTAATCTACTACAAAGCTTTGCAGCACAAAAAAGAAGTTTAGTTTACTTTTCTGCAAATATCTAATGGGTATGCAAAATATTTAAGCTCCATCTCGCTCCTACATATAAGATGTTCTTTATAGTATAAGAATCATAACCTTTTGTTTTCAATAAAAAAAACTCACAATTTCTAGTTGAAATTTATCTCTGTCTTGAATTGCTGCAATATTCTCTTCTCTCATACTTGTTATTGTCTTCTCAGCCTGCAAATATTTCCATCTCTTAGACTATATGGTAACATGTTGCCTAAAAAAGATGGAATTTAGCATCACACACACACACACGCACACATTCACATACTATATATATATATATATATATATATATATATATATATATATATATATATATATATATATATATATATATAATATTACTATGTATTAGTATTATAAATTCCAATGTTACAGCTACAAGTAGAAACAAAACACAACTAGAGCAACTGAACTGAAACCTGAAGCTCTGCTTAGTAATATGGTTATTCAAATATGCTCTGCGAGGTTCTGAATACAATATAAACATGCAATTTGAAAGACATTGCAAGAACTTTGAAAATAAAACAACTGTTTATGGTCTAAAATAGTACAGTACACAATGCAATTTCCATTATGCAAAATCAGCAAATCACTCTTTTCTGATAAATGCAGATTGCAAGAGAATGTTCTGGGACACGGGTGAAAAATAGCATGATATATGAGAGAATGATAAATGCCTTTGTTTCCTGATGGCGTTAAGATAAATGGGGATTCAAGGTGATTAGAGAGGAAGGATGACAGCATGGGCCCCATGAGTGGTACCTTTGCTTCCCTGCCAATGGTATGCTATTCCCATTTTGACTTGCCAACAGGAAAAGGTAACAAAAGTCTTGCTCAAAAGAGAGTTGTCAATACCAAAAAATAGCATGCGATAAGAAATATAACGCATAACACCAGAATAAAAGCATAAATAGGTATAATAAAGCTACATATTAGAACTATCTAACCTCATTGAATTTTGCTTCGAGATTATTGAGTTTCAACTTCAACTCATCAATATCTTCGGCCACCTGGACAAACATGAGTCCAGTTAAGAAGCTCCATCAGATAAGGAGACAGATTTATGGTACCATAAGTAATGAACCAATTTCAACATCAAAATTGCAAATATCATTAAATCTGATGATTATAGAGGCTAGATGATTCTATAATATCAGAAAGTGCATAATGTTTATATTAAATGCCTGTTTACAAACATAATATTTACAAGATCCAGATTCTGGTAGTTCAGTACAAATTAAACGTGCAAATATTGACACTATCTGAAGTAAGCTTTCCAACAAAAAAGGAAGCTGCAACAGAAACAGAAAACATGCAGGGAAGGAGATCTCTTACAAGAGATGGGGTTACATCTGCTACTCCACCAAGTGTTTGATCACTAAAATAACAAGTCTCTTTTGACATCTCTCTTTCATGATCAAGCTCCTGTTTCAGAGCACCACTGTTTGAGATAGAAGTTTCTATCAAAATGGGAACTTCTTCAGCTGGTTCATGTTTCAAAATGCCATTAGTGGCAATAGAAATCTCAGCCAAATCAGGAATATCATGAGCTGGCTCCTGCCTCAAAGTTCTATTTTCTGGTGGTGGAGGATGTAGATGGCTGATAAGGGCAACTCTCAACTTGTTTTCTTGGATATATTTACCATTTTCTTTAAAGAACTGTAGAGCCAAAAAAGAACAATCATGGGACATAGTATAATACTACACATAAGACTTCAATTTATTAGATACTTACAAAACTTGGTACAATGTCCTCATCAGTAGTACCAAATGGAATGACTGTGCTCTGAACAAGGAACTTATCTTTTAATTGCATATCACGTGGAGTTTCCTTCGGCGCTTGCATAGTAACTAAAATAGAATTGCATAACCAAGCAAATAATCAAACACACAGATACCATTAATGTGGCAATATGCAATATAGAAATTATTTGCACATTATCATTAAATTCAGTAACAACTTCTAGCTGATCCATGTGGATGGGAAATGGCTCGAGTAAAGATATGATAACAGGATGCAGCCTGATCTCATTTCCTTGTAAAATTTTTACAGCCATAACTCGAGAAGCACCTTTTATAAACTGATATTAATTGCTAACTAGAAACTTTGGATTATATATTAGGCATGAATATTTACAATGTTAAAACAAAAGCGAGATAGCAGACCTGTAAAGTTGCATGTTGATCTTGGTAGAATGATGCCCATATTTGGTTGCACACAGTATCTCTTAGGAGATGTTGTTTTAACCTAGTGAATATGGAAATAGTTTAATCATTTTCAATTACAAATAACTCATGAGAACAATGGCAATGGCAATGGCAATGCAAAGACAACATTCATCTCCAACAAAAGGCACACAAGTAGGCTTCCATGAATAATTAAGCCTATCGATCAAGAAAATAACTGAGACATTAACCACCAATGCTTGAGAATCTAGCAAAGTAAACAAAGAGCAAATGACAATGGATAGTAAGGATAAGGTACAGCACTAGAGAAGATCATAATGGAACAAGAAATGGAAGGAAAGTATCTCAGACTAATTAGTGATAAGTTTGACACCAGAAGACAATGAAATATGCAAGATTAGATTCTATTTTGACTATGCTGACGAGAGTGACTGGTCTCAAACAAATATTTACTAATTCAGTGCAATAATGAACAAGTTACTTAAAGAGCATAAAATTTCAAGAGGCAATTTGAACTGAAGTGCAGAGCATACAATTCCTGCTTATCCCATCACTAACGGTTGTAATCTCTATATTGGACGCAAACAGTAAGAGAGAAGCATTAACCTTGAATGCAACATAATCATTGGATATGTTGACAAGTTGAACAGAACAAAAACTCTGCTTCCTTAACTCAACTGGAATAGACAAAGAAATTGTATTATGTTAGTATCAGTGTACAATTACATAAATTAACTAACCTAGGTTTTAGATATCTTGCAGGTTATAAGCATTATGTGGAAAAATCAGGAAAAAAAAGAGACTTTGAATGAATATGATTGATAGAGCAATTTTAAAAGATCATAGCCAACAAAATGATACACATATAGGATCAATTTAAAAACGTCAACAAGATATTAAAAAAGATTCCAATGATTGATCATTATAACTTGTAAAATTTTTTCAGCTTGATAGATTCAGCAGCTATAATTTTTGTGAAAGCCAATAGTGTCATAGAAGTTCTAATTCTTGCCAAGATATTCCATGCGAGGAGTATCAGATCATTAGTTCATGATGAAAAAGAGGATTTGTATCTTAAATATGTCCATGTCAATTATCTAACTGTATTATGTTCATACCAGAACGTACCTCATTAGTGGATGAAATGGGAATTCCAGAAGACACAAATCACTCATGCCAGCATGAACTGCAGATTCTAAGTACCCTGTTTCCACCTCAAGGAATTCCAAGCTATTCTAGTTTCATCTTTATTCATGGGCTTTCAAGTCCAATATCTATATTGATGACCATCATACTCGACGATTCATGGATTCCCTAAAATCAATGACTAAACATGTGCACAACACTTCTTTCTTTTCTAATTAATCATTTATTTAACCAGCTATAATATGAACGTCAAATAGGAAGAACATACTTTTTTCTTAAAAGGAAAGAACATAAACCACCAAAAAGCAAATGAATTTTGGCCATGCAAGAGGCAACGAGGGGGCCTCAACATCATAATGACAAGATTCAGAAAATTTGAAATCAGATGAGAATCGTCAATGTTTTAGGCCTATCAAAAAATATTCGAACTCCAGCTATCTGAAATTCATCCACTTCTCGAAATCGAAATCTTGAAACCTATCCATTGATCAAGAACATCAGGCGACGAACTCATGCGCCGATACTTACATGTGAACCTAAGTTCTTCTTGAGGCTGGATTTCCACAAGCACTTGACCTGTATCCATCGCGCCCTCGTGGTCCTCTGGTCCAGAAACAGGAGGAAATGAATCCATAACCAAATGCCGATCAAAAGATAAAAGACAAGGAAAAAGGAAACGCCAGCAAGAAAGATACTGGGGATCGCAGATTGGACTTCCGGATCGCGCCGCGGAGGTAGAAAGACGGCGAATTCGCCCTCGAATTCCCCCCCATGAACCCTAATAAGTAGTGTCACTCGAATGACGCCGAACGGTCTCCGGACAAACCATTGAATGATGTTTACAATTGAAGACGGCAAGCAACGACCGAGCGAACGAGACTGGTGGATTCGAAATGGAATCCGCTGTAGTAATTCTTGCAAAAGAATGACGTGGCGAGTGAATATTCGAGAACGATTGCCGGTTTGGACGATGGGACCCACGAAATTGGTTACATGGCAAATGCTGGTTTGATAGTTGAAACAGATGGTGGAATGGCGGAAGCAGTTGATCCTTTTCGTTTTCGTAGATTCTACGTCACGGTTTCTAGCGTCGGGAAATCCATGTGTGAGGATGCTGATATTTATACCCACGTTTTCTCCCACCGAACCCCTCCACCTCTGACGCGACGGCGTGTGTCCACTTGGGGGGGTAACACCAGCTGCTTTGGCGTAAGAATATCGAATTTTGAGACACCGACCGAGTTGTCCCTCCGAAGCAGTTTAAAATTAAAGTCAATATTTGTTTTCCAGCCCAACAAACGTACTCCCTCGACTACCCATGTGTTAACTGGGGAATGATCCAGGGTCCCGGTGAGTCCCACCTTTGCAAGCGAGGGATCACGTTAAGTTAAAAAGGAAACGAAAAACAACCAACCTTTTGACTTCAGGGGAACGTTGCTCGTGGGTTGGACTTTGTCCCGCCGACATCCCCCAAGGCGAAGCAACCTGCCGGTGACCGCCAGGTGTCCTCTTTAACTGTCAAATGACCATTTCAGGCCGCGATTTGGACGAACAGTGGGGGTCAGAAGAAGGGTAAAACGGGGAGGTCGTCGCAGTTAGCGGCGACGCGATCCTCGTCGCAGGTAATCGATTTGAATGTTCAATAGGATCCAATGTTTGATCCCTCATACGATTAACGAGTCAGTTTCTACTTCTTTTTGGGTGACATCTATAAATTGACGGTGTCACAGTATGTTGGAACTCATCGACTCCATAAAGGGAGTTCGCTATCTTACCAGCTCAGACATCCACTTGTTTTGTCCTTCAGATCGAAGCAAATGAGTTGTCGTCCTTCGTAATCCAAAGCTCTTGAATCTAAGCAAACATAAAGAAAGACTCCGATGAATTTTTGTTTAATTATTATAATGTACATACTTTCACTTAAACAAAAATATTTACTGTTCTCAAAGCATGTCGCGGCAAAAATCATGTTCCCAAGGAAAAGACATGCACATGAGTTTGGTGGCTCCTCATCTGCTATATATCATTGTCTTCTCGTGGGTTCCTGGAGATCTAGCAACTTGGAGTATATTAATCTCCAAGGGATTTGGCAGGATTTAGATCTGCATTCACAGGAAATGTGTGCCCCAAATTATTCGCCGGCAGAAGTACATGTGCTCGGTACTCCGTCTTCTTAAAGCGAGCGCCATGCTGCCGGTACGTTAGCGAGCGAGCTTCTTGTATCTCCGTGAATGGAACCAAACCTTTCTTTATTTAAGAATCCCTACTCGAAGAACTAATTGTCGTGTTTTAGGATAACAAACAGGAAGAGAATCCCATGCTTGGTCAAGCAAACGCACGTTTGAGGTGTATATGAAGAGCGGAGAAGCAACCCAAGCGATAGAACAGTGGATACGAATCAGGACCACCTTTTCTTGCAAGACATGAACAGCAACCTAGCTGTCGATACCTCACATCTTGATTTGTCTGTGATAGGTCAAAAGTGATGCACGACGTTACCATGACATGGGTCGATGGGTCGATGAGATCATCAAAGGCTACGAGGATCACACGTGATCGACATCGATAGTTGCTGGTCGGATTATGAGACATACTATGGGGTGATACATGGCTGAACGATCGATCGTCCAAACTCGTGATTAGTATGGGTAACCTATGTGGGTGTCAAGTTTGTCTTCTCAAAACATCATATGTCCCCTCCTGCCGTTAACAATTTTAGGTGTAATTGTCTAAAGTCACCACCCCTAGGTATGCTCTCACACACAACTTCACTTCGGTGTCTGTCGATTAGTCCAATCGCACCAAACCCTAAAACTGATTTGATCGTTGGAGAGGCATTTGTCGGGAGCATCCTTGACTTAATTTTGCAAGATTGATGCCTTGTGAACAGTGACGTAGCTGAGATCAACTTGAAACAAATCTCTATTAGATCCAAATTATCATCCCAACTTGGTCAACCAAAATATGCACTAATAAATTAGCGTTAGAACAATGTTGGTCTATTGTCGACTTACTATATCTATCAAATGATGGTGGTCCATTGCCAACTCTCTCTCCAAGTTTATCTTCTAGACTCGAAATTGCTCAGCCTTATTAACTAGGGAATCCTTCTCGATGGCTCTCACTACCAAGTCATCCCTCTCCTTCAACACTCGGGCTAGGGTGACTGATGAATTCGTGACTTGATTGATTAGTGTCATCATTAGATTGTATCAAAACAAAAGAGTTAATAAAGTGGAAGATATGATTGACTAACTGATTATGCCCCAAGGTCAAAACATACCATGACCTTGGGGCATAGTTGACCAGGTCATGAATTCAAGTCAAACTATCGAACGCATAGCCTATGAGTCAAATGTACACCTCAACAACGCATAATTAAAAGGTCAAATATATATTTCGACGATACACAACTTATGGATCGAAAGTGCACCTCAACAATGTTTAGCCGAAAGACCAAATGTGCATTTTAATAATGCCTTACAAGCCAAATGTGAACATTGACGATGCACAACTTATGGGTGAAATATGCATCTCAATTATGTACAGTCGAAATGCATAGCCTAAGAGCTGAATGTGCACCCTAACAACATATTATTGAAAGCTCAAATACATATTTTGATGATACATAATATGTATGCCAAATGTGCACATCGACAATGTATAGCATATAGGCTGAATATGCATGTCAACGAATATCCTATGGACTAACTTTGCATTTTAATGACACATGATCAAAAGATAGGAGAGTAAGCCATACCACCAGAGCTAATATCATAAGTCGAAGCATTTCTTATCTTAATAGCCTCATGATGTGATGATCTAAGAGTGGGGATGTGAGGCTAGTGATAGGTGAAGAGTGATATGTCAATTATGATGTCACTATGTAGCTGATGAACCGATCGCCAAAGGCTAGGGAGTCATATGTAGCCGATAGGTGAAGGTCAGATCATGAGACATGAACTCATCACGAGGTGATACGTGGCTGAATGACCAACCATCTAAACCCATGATTGGTGCAACCAACCTACGTGGGCACTAGGTTCGACGGATGTTATGACAAGTCTCTACTTGAAATATCGAACATTCCCCTCCTATCACCAATGATTCTAGATATAATCGTCTCTAGAATCACCTATAAAAGGGGCCCTAGGTATGCTATCACACACAGCTTTACTTTAATAACGATTGACTAGTCCAATCACATTGAACCCTAAAACTGAATTGATTATTAAAGAGGTATTTATCGGAAACACCTCTCACTTAGTTTTATAGGATCAACGCCTTGCGAACATTATCCTAAATTAAAATTAATTTAAAACGAATCTCAATTGGATCTAAATCATTATCTTAGTTTGAACAATCAAAATCTATACTAATTATTTCGAAATTATTACGTGAAAATTCTGCTGTGCTATTAATGAACACTTGCTGTTTTTTTTAAGACAGGATAAGTAAAAATCAGTGCCCTGAATGGTTACAGAAATGTCTCGAAATCATGATGTGATAATTCCGCTGTGCTATTAAGACACTTCCGTTTCTTTCGGAGACAGTGTCAGTATCATCAGTGCCCTGAATGGACACAGACTGAAAACTCCAGAAATCATTATGTGACTGCTATTAATTAACACTTGCATTTTCTTTTGGAGAAAGGATAAGTAACATCAGCGGTCTGCATGATTCAAGACTGAAAGCTCTCGGGATTCCATTGGTTTCTTGTCTTCTTGTTTCTTTCTGCGGTGCAACAGCAGATTGGACACGATCTTTGTCGCTTTCGTGCGTGGATCACTGCATGTATGTGTAATCTTACCATCCACTAATCAACCAGCGTACTCAATAAATGGGAAGGGAGAATAAAGATCACACAGTGAAACACTGCGTTAGATGCTTTGTCGGTACTGTATGTACGTGTTTGCTCTCCCACATGTTACAAAGCTCCAAGCTTTCTTTTACCTACCTGCTTTTATAGCTATCCAAGCTTATTACCCAACCTCTCCACTGCCGACAATTAGGACAGTATTCGTTCTCGATTCGAAGTGCAGCGGAAGAGAGAGAGAGAGAGAGAGAGAGAGAGAGATGAGAGAGGACGTGGTGGTGATAGTGGGAGCTGGGCAGTCCGGCCTGGCGACGGCGGCGTGCCTGATGGCGCTGTCGGTGCCGTGCCTCATCCTCGAGCGCGACGACTGCATCGCCTCACTCTGGCGCAAGCGATGCTACGACCGCGTCACCCTCCACCTGAAGAAGCAGTACTCGGAGCTGCCGCACGCGCCCCACCGGCCGGAGACGCCGACGTACATGCCGAAGTGGGACTTCATCCGGTACCTGGACGATTACGCGGCGGGGTTCCGCCTTCGGATCGATCTGCGGCGAGAGGTGGTGTCGGCGGAGTTCGACGAGGCGGAGGGGAGGTGGCGGGTCAAGGCGAGGCGCGGCGAGGACGGGGGCGTGCAGGAGTACGCGGCCAGGTACCTGGTGGTAGCGAGCGGGGAGAACGATGAGATAGTGGTGCCGGAGATCCCGGGGCTGGCGGAGTTCGGCGGCACGGTGGTGCACTCGAGCGTGTACCGGTCCGGATCGGAGTACGAAGGGAAGGCGGTGCTGGTTGTTGGGTGTGGGAATTCGGGCATGGAAGTGGCGCTCGATCTGGCCGAGCACGGGGCCCGCACTTCCATCGTGGTACGAAGCCGGGTATGTGTTTCGTAGGGACGACGTCTTAATTTCTTCTAAACATAAATTACTATTGATAGATAATTACAACTAAAAATATATTTATACTCTGCATGCAGCAGAAAATAATAGTTCAAATACATCCTATGTTGTCTCGTATCTCTTCAATTGTTTATAATAGTTTATTTATTTTATCATATATGGTCAGTCAATATTTACATATATATTATTAATTTTTTTAAAGGATAAAAGGTAAATACGAGATTTGATCTTAAAATCTATAATCATTGTAACTATTATTTTGGAATACTGTAAGTGCATCAACCAAGGATACAATTTACTTGAACTCCACGATTTCATTACAACAGGTATATACATCTCAATCCATGATTACAATAAAACATTTTAGAGTTGACATGGTGAGCTTTGCTTGATCTAAAACTGTTGTTTGCTGCAGCTTCACATTGTGTCGAAGGAGATATGGTCAGTGGCTATGCTTTTCATGAGATTCTTGCCATGTCGTCTGCTGGATTCTCTCATTCTGCTACTATGTCGCTTAAAGTTTGGCGATCTTTCCAAGCATGGCTTACACAAACCAAGGAAGGGACCAATGTATCTGAAGAAGTACAGCCGAATCTACCCTATTGTGGATGTTGGCACAGTGGAGAAGATCAAGTCTGGAGAAATCCAGGTGTGTGTTCTCTCTTTCTATGTCTTCTCAATTCATACGATACGAATACCACCCAGAACTACTTGACTACCACCAACACCACTCTCTCTCTCTCTCTCTCTCATGATGTAGCAACTATGGATCGCAGGTGTTACCTTCAATACAAAGTATCAAAGATAACTATGTGACGTTTTCTGATGGAAAGTTTCAGCATTTTGATGCCATAGTTCTTGCTACAGGCTACAGAAGCGCAGTGAAGAAATGGCTCAAGGTAATGATTGCACTTCCAGTGCTCCATTTTCCTCCATCTTTGACCACTCTGGAGCACTTAATAACAAGTGAACGATGGACATGGTTGCAGGGTGATGACTACCTCCTTGGTGAAGATGGAATGGCCAAACAAATGTTCCCAGGCCACTGGAAAGGCAAGAACAGACTCTACTGTGCTGGGCTTGCAAGAAGAGGGATTTATGGGTCTGCAGAAGATGCACAGAGTATAGCCAATGACATTGCTTGTGACTATCAATGTCAAAAGATAAGCAGCTGATGGCTCGAATTGGTTGCAGAATTACTT
The DNA here is from genome assembly GCF_036884655.1 of Musa acuminata AAA Group. Lineage (NCBI taxonomy): Eukaryota > Viridiplantae > Streptophyta > Magnoliopsida > Zingiberales > Musaceae > Musa > Musa acuminata. Next base: position 6,192,578 of record NC_088329.1, on the reverse strand, counting down.
AGTGGTGTTTCACTGCATGTATAAGCAAAACCTTCTGTTGTCAGAGAAGCCAGCGAGTGGATCATGGGAATTAGGTTCTTTTATGTGCTTCTTAATCCAACTTGAATGGTTTCATGACATGCTTTCATCAAGTGTTACTCCATGGAACGTCTAAGTCGTTTAAGGTAACATGAGAAGATCCCACCTAAGAGCGAACGGATCCAACCAACTCTACTATCACGTGCTTATCCAATCCACATGTGGGATCAAATCAACAGCAACACGGCCAGCCTGGCAGCCGTGACATATCGACCCAGACATTTCCTGCAATTACGACGCTGCCATTCCGTCATGCCGCCTTCTCCGTCACCGTCTTCCTCCCCTTCCAGCGTCGACGCCGACCATAACGGGTTCAAAAGACCACCGTCGGCAGCCGTACGATCGACGGCGGACGGACGAAATCAAGCCCGTGACGCGCGCCTGAAGCGTCGCCGTTGAGCGAGACAACGGCGTGGGTCGGCTATACGGACCCGGGCACGAGACCGTCTCCGTAGCACCGCTGTCATGACGCCACGTGGCCAGGTTGGAGGATTTGGGTTCAGAGCCATGTAATCCCAAATATATTAAGCCTACAACATTGAATTTTCATTAAATAGATAATATATATCAAAAGAATAAACTACTTCTATTAACTGCATATATTTCTTCTTCTGGTGGTAATATTTTCTTAATAAGGAAAAGAGAAATAAATGTACCTCCGGCCTCATTAAAATAATGATTGGCAACCATTAATGCGCCACCACCGCCACCACCTAAAACGGGGAGAAGAAGAACAGAGAGAGAGAGAGAGAGAGAGAGAGCGAGAGAGAGTCGTCAATAACACATGAGAAGATAGGAAGAAGAAAGATAGATCTAAGGGAGCAGGAATGGCTGAAGGAGAGAGGAAAGGAGGCGAAGGAGGAGGAGGGGGTACAGTGGAGAGGGGAGAGGAGAGGGTGAAGCTGTTCGTGGGGCAGGTGCCGAAGCACATGACGGAGGATGAGCTCCTGGCCTTGTTCAAGGAGGTGGCACTCGTGGCCGAGGTCAGCGTCATCAAGGACAAAGTCACCAAGGCCTCCCGAGGTCCTCCTCCTCAGATCTCTTCTTTCCTCTTCTCGTCATCCTTCACCTTTGATCTCTTATGTTTTTGGATTTGCTTGGTCAATTCCGTAGGTTGCTGTTTCCTGATCTGCCCCTCGCGCCAGGAGGCCGACAAGGCGGTCGCCGCTTCCCATAACAAACGAACACTTCCCGGTGTATGGCATTCCCCAACTGATCTCTTTCTCCATTTTGTTTCTGTCCTTAGTTCATGATACATGTGTCGTGAATCTGCATTTCTTTTCTGTAGCTGTTGGAGGGGTTGCTGATTGTAGAATTTTACCACCCTGTTGCGGTTGTGTGTATTCTGAGTAATTCTTTTCGAGATATCATGCCGATACCATGTCGTGGTAGTTCAATTTGTGTCATAGTCTGCCGTTTATTGGAGATCGCTCAGAGGCGTAGGGTTTTTGACATGGGATTACTTGTTACATTGCTGGAATTGAATCAACGGGAAGGTTTCAATTATACCACCACTGAGGAATGGATGAATTCTGGATTCAGGATTCATATGCGTAGCTTGATGACTTGATGACACTCGAAAGAATACCTTTTTCAAAGTATTGTTTAAGTCCATAGTTGAATTTATGGTCATTCGCCTGAATAACAAATATTTTACTTGAATCTGATGGAGCCCTTTTCTTCGACTGTCCAGATAAATTTGGATTGATTGTTCGTTCCAAAGTACACATTGCTAGCCAAACTACCCTAATTTTCTGTTTTGATTGTGCACCTTTTTTAGGACAGTGGTTTTTTTGGTAATTAGCTACTGGAGTATCTGCTTGCAAGGGTAAAAGTAAATAAATTGGCTATTCCTAGACCCTGGTTTGGAGGAAGCTTTGTGCACTGAGCCATACACAGGAATGGTGCATCTTATTATTTTTAAAAAAATATATAATATTATTGATTAACTAACAAAGTATATTAGGTTCCCCAAAGTAACATCTCCCTGCATTCTGGAAAATATTGCTATATTATCCAATTGCAAATATATGCTATTGCCAAGTTTACTCTTTGAATCAATTATATTTCTTAAATTCTTAATGGGTGTTTCACAGGTTCCTGATTTTGCAAACTGATGTTATGAAATGATATAGACAATATGCTGCTATTCTGGCGTCCTTGGTGCTTAACTGTAGGCTGGTGTATGTAGCCTATGAATTTACATTGGTACCACAATTGAAGTTGGATCACCAGGCTTCTGCTGCCATGAAATGGCCAGAAGTAATGTATGTGTGAATTAGCTGCTTTATATTTATTGACATAATTTACAATTCTGATATGTCAAGATGCTGAAGTCTTCTAATCAAAGGTTGATGATATAGAACCTGTCATTTGCCATTGCATAGATCTACATTTGTACTGCATTCTTTTTCTTTATCTCATACAAAATACAATATGTTTGTTGTCATGAGTACTCTTTTATAAATTGCATGATAAAATTTTAATGATCTGCAATTCCTATCTACTCCTCAGTATTTCTTGATGTCTTCTAAATTCTTCCACTCTATAAAATTTGGGGTTAGATTTTTATTATAGGTTTTGGTCAAACCTGACTGAAATTGCTTTCTTTTGCATTACAGGCTTCTAGTCCATTACAAGTAAAGTATGCTGATGGTGAGCTTGAGAGGCTAGGTGACAATACAAATATTTACTTCTTTTTTCATTTATTCGTTTTTCTTGTTTGTAACTTCTTATGTTAAACTGAAATTTTAATTTAAATTGTGTAGTAGAAGTTATTTTACAACTGATCGTTTGATGTATTTGCAATTCTCATCTAGAAAACAAGCTTTTCATTGGAATGCTTCCGAAGAACATATCTGATGCTGAAGTTGCAGAACTCTTTTCAAAATATGGTACTATTAGGGACTTACAGATCTTGAGAAGTTCTCAGCAAACAAGTAAAGGTATAAGTTGTCCTTGACATACTGAAATCCATGTTATATATTTCCTTCTTGTTTTTATATAAAGCAAATTTGATCTTTAAGTATTAACATTTTTCCCCATAAAATAGCTGGCTGTGCATTCTTGAAATATGAAATGAAAGAACAAGCTTTGGCAGCCCTTGAAGCCTTAAATGGGAAACATAGGATGGAGGTTTGTGTTTGCTGAACTTCAAATTTCCTGAAACATCTCTTTCTTTACTACCAGTACATTTTATTGCACTTACATTCAAAAGATTAGTCACACCAAGAAAGACCGAGTTATCAATTGTGGTTGCGGTGAGATTAAATGTATGATTAAGTGAGCTAAGATTAGGACAATTATTTGACTTGGTTTGAATATGCCCAAAAGATGATGATCAGAACTAGGCTGAAAAACAAATGTAAGGAGCGCTATGGTGGGAACACCATGGGTTGCATGTATTGTGGTTAATACCATAGGGTGACTATATCATGAATTTTCTTTTCTCTGTGTGAATTATGATAATCAATGAACATGTTATTTGTAGTTTTGTGTATTATTCTGATATAAAAGTTTATATAATGATATTCATGGTACTTACCTGATATTATGTTTTTTCACTTGTTTTCATTGTTATGGTATCCTTTGTCTTTATCATGTACTCCGTAACTTTTGTAATTGCAATTTTGGTCCAAGCAACTTAATTAGCCTTTCCGTTATACTTGGGAGTTGGGATTTCCTGTGTTACTGATGGAAGCTTTCAAGTCAGTCTTGACATTTTACTGGGAGAAATTTGGTTCCTATCTTAACATGTTTGATTAGAAAGATGGAAGCTCCTGGTATAACCCATTTCTAATTGCAGTAGAGAACTTTAGCATTACAGTAAGTGAAAATTTTGGGTTGTTAAAGGATGCTAGATTTACCAGCTGGCCCTGTAGCCAGAGGACATGCTTTTACTGTCATGGAGAGTAAGATAAGTAGAGCAGTCTTAGGTTAGCAATATTTTATTGAGAAGGATCCTTTTCTAATCTGGTCAAAGGTTAGAGTTATTTTTCAATTGGAGAGTGCACTAAAATTAGAGCATTGGAGGCAATTTGTTGAACATAATGTCTATGTTATTGATACCTATGTTGTTTTGGGTTTTATGCCTGTGATGTTAATACATATGTTGCTTTGAGTTTTGTGCCTTAGTATTGCAGATCACCCGTGTTGTTGGAATTTAGGTTAGTACTTTTTTTCTTCTGCTTGCCTATCTTAGTTTGATCACCATGCAGGGTTCAAGTGTGCCTCTGGTTGTTAAGTGGGCTGACACTGAAAAGCAAAGACAAGCTCGAAGGGCACAAAAAGCTCAATTTCAGGCCAACAGTGTTCCTCATCCCAGTTCAATGCAGCAGGCATCAATATTTGGAGCATTACCATTGGGCTATATGCCTCCATATAATGGATATGGGTATCAGGTCAGGTCCTATTTTTTGATGCTTGGTAATGATCCTCTGTATAAAGGATATGGCTATCAGTTCAGGGTCCTATTTTTTGATTCTTGGTTGTAACTAATCCTCCAACTGATAGAGCATGTGAAGCTTCAAGTTTGTCTTATTTAATCTTCTCTTATATTTATGGATTCTGAATTGCAAAATCTTGAATTAAGTAAAATTCAGGAATTTATTTTTTTTACAAGGGAACCTGTTCACATGCTGCAACAAACGATCAAACTCGTATTATATTAGATCATCAACGTTCCTGATTTTAAATAGTTATTGATTTGCATATGGAGCTAACTGTGTAACATATCACTAAAGTTTTTTAGTTGCATATGAATCATAAAACTCTAATCCATAAACCATGTTAGAGAACTCCGAAGCATCCTTTTTTTCTTCAAGGTGAGCAGGATCCTAGAGTAGTATAGAAAGCACAATAATGGAATCAACAATAGAATCCTTTTTTTCATGCCATATAGTACAATGCATCTGGAGAAAGATTATGCCTTTTTATCTTTACTTTGCGGTTGTTGGATCTGGAGGTCTGTGCATCTGAAATGTACTCCAGTTCTATTGTTTATGAATTTTAAAAAATTATAAATATTTGATATGGCGTCTTCTAGTTCTGATTCTCTTTTTTAAAACACTTATATTTCCATTTGATATTGCAAGATCAACATTATTTGTTGTTACTACATGATGGGCTGGAACATCTTTTTCTTGATTTTTGTGCAGCCACCTGGAACTTATGGACTCATGCAGTACCCTTTAGCTTCAATGCAAAATCAAGCTTCATATCATAATATGATTCTACCTGCTAATCAAGGGAATACACTACATGGGATCAGTTCTGATGTTTCCACAGGCATAACACCTAAAAGTTTGAATACAACAGAATCTGGTGGCTATGTAGGTTCTCCATATCCCACAGTGTCTGGTCTTCAATATCCATTGCCATATCCACCAAGTATTGGCCATTTGGGGAATTCCCACGGCTTAGGCCAACCCGTAAATATGACTAACCCCACAACATCTTCAAGCCGTAGCATGACTTCTGGGGGTTGGATAGAAGGTTAATCAGCTTCTTAATCTTTACTTCCTTTTCTAATTTATTTCCTTTGTGGTTCTAAATTTTATGCCTGATTGTGTCTGTGTGCATGTGTTATGTTGTAGTCCTGATAGCAGTAATCTTGATTTTCTTCCAGTGATCAGTTGCTTATTTCCTTGTTACTGATATAGGCCCTCCTGGAGCTAACTTATTTATATATCATATACCTCAAGAATATGGTGATCAGGAGCTTGCAAATGCCTTCCAAGGATTTGGCAGGGTCTTAAGTGCTAATGTTTTTGTAGACAAAGCAACTGGTGTTAGTAAATGTTTTGGTAAATCTGTTATCCACTCTATACATCTTGAACCAAATTTATCATACATTGTAATTGGCCCCTTTTCTTTGCAGGTTTTGTAAGTTATGACTCACCTGCACCTGCCCAGGCTGCCATCAATGTGATGAATGGTTTCCAATTAGGTGGTAAGAAGTTGAAGGTACAACTTAAGAAAGAAAACAAAGTAAACCTTATTAATGGTGAAATTCGTCTATGAGGAGGTAGCATTACCTACTTTATATGGTCCCTGGCAAATACAGAAGCTGTCCCCTTTATTCTCTGCAATACAGATACAAGATGAATAGAAGATAATTGATTCTTCTAATTTGTTCATTCTATCATGTCTTGAAAGTGGAAGCTGGCAACTCCTTTACCAGATTCATTCTTGAAATGTTTCAAATGGTGTATTTTACTTTAATTCTTTTTGTAATTTATGTACCATGGGAGTTTCATTAGACTATTAATTATTTAGTTTAATCCATTGTTTCTATTAGAAATGAACAGTAGCAAAGTGGTGACTAGTGGTCAAATTGATTCATTATTCAGTAATCCTTACTGTAATTTGTATGTTTACTTTTCTTCATGGTTTTCTATGATGGGGACATTCCATACAAGTATTTCAATATCTTGCATGATTCCTTGTGTGGTCTGTCCATTCCTCTTTGTTCTTATTTTCATACATTAATAGTTGAGATTTTTGTTACGTATATGTTTCTTTTGTTTCTCCTCTCTCAGAAATATGTTGAAGAATCTTTAACGGCCATGAGGTTTCACCTAAAACAAACATCTTTATCTGTGAATTTCTAAGGTCTGACAGTGTATGACAGGCTTCATCCACGAAATTGTGTATTTTGAGGTCCATCTTAGTATGCAAAATACTTTGAAATTTCAAAATGCTTATGAGATTCCATTCCTTTCATTTTTCCCTAATCTTCCTTAGATCATGCCTTTATAGCTGCAGCATCACCATCTTAGGAATTCATGAGTGCTGTGTAATTTTGGAGTGAAAATTTTCACGGTTTTGATATATGCATCTGTGATCTTTTTTCTTCTCTGCAGAAAGCTTTAATCTGACCTCTCTTTTGGTGGTTATTCAGCATGAATTAAGTTCTGTAATTAAGGGAGATCTTCCTATTATCTCCTGATCATTAGTATCCTCAGAATATGTTAAGATTTTCCAGGTAATCTTCATATATTTGGTACTTTATAATCAGCTTGTATTTAGTTCTGCCATTATATCTTTTCCTATTGTTTGTATCTATTTCCTATATTTACAGTTACCCTCAATCCACCATTATCTTTTTGCCTGTTGTTTGTATGTATCTCTTACGCTTACCATTGCTTTCACATAAAATCAATGATATTAGCAGCAAATTGGCCAAACAATATTAAGTTTATCCTAAAACTCATAGAAACTAGTGTTGTAGCATTTATTTTTTAATTATTAACACTACCTGCTTGTGGGTAACCCAACTAGCCATATAAATGCATATCATGATTGTGCATGTCTTTAACTATTCTCATAGATCAGCTTATCTTCTTTTCTGTAACTTTGACTTGAACACTGCTGTAGAACAAAGCCTGCCATTTTGCCTTCTGAATGCTTTTCTATGTATAGAGATTTCGGAGGATTTATACTACATGGTCGCATGAGCGTACATTGCAACTGGCAAGGTAGATATTTCTACTTGTCTCTCTCCTTAACTAGAAAGTGGCTTGAACTGTACAAGTTTAAGAGCTGATCATAAAATCTGCCTGATGAATCCATATACCTGAACCATGTTGTTGGTTGAAGGCTTTGATGATCTTGAGAATGCTATAAAATCTGGTTATGAAAAGTTAATCATACTCCAGCCAAATCTGGCTACTCAACTGTCTCTGTATTCCACATTGTTGAACCTTGAAAACCTCGTCTTCCGAATCTTATGATTTTGTACATGAGCATCATGGAGTGTGCCATCGTCTACTTTTTTCGATATGCATACAAGAAGTGTTCAAGATACAATTGTGATTGCAGGTTTCTTGATGGTGTATGATTTTTTGGAATATTTATTGTAGGAGGATGTGGGATCACACGAATTTGATTTCATGCCTACTTTTTTGGAATTTTGATGATCTTGAGAATGCTATAAAATCTGGTTATGAAAAGTTCAATCATACTTCTGCCAAATCTGGCTACTCAACTGTCCATGCATTCCACATTGTCGAACCTTGAAAACCTCGTCTTTCAAATCTTATGATTTTGTACATGAGCATCATGGAGTGTGCAGTCTGTCTACTACTTTTTTTCGATATGAGAAGTGTTCAAGATACAATTGTGATTGCAGGTTTCTTGACGCTGTATGATTTTTTGGAATATTTATTGTAGGAGGATGTGGGATCACACGAATTTGATTTCATGTCTACTTTTTTTGGAATTTGATTTCATAAGCTCAATGCTTCAAAATATTTGTTCTTCACGTGTGCATGATTGAAGCATCTGCATATTTACATGCATGAATGTGGGATATACATACACTTGATTATTATGAGAAGAAATATAGATTTATTTAGGGAAATGAACTTACAGATCCTCCCCCAATATGCATCTGAAAAATATTCAAGATATAATTGTGATTGTAGGTTTCTTTAGGTTGTATGAATTTTTGGAATATTAAATGTAGGAGGATATGGGATCACATGATGTACATATTAAGTTAATCATGAACTATATACTTGGTTGACATAGTAAAGATTCTTGTTTAGGATTAGAAACAGTGTCTGCTCGACATATTTCTTGAGAATGTTGTATTTGCTTCTTATATTTTTGTATATTTGAATTTTCAATATAATGATATGAACTACAATTATTTTTAGTTTTTGGGTGTAGATCTGCAAGTACCACATCTTACTTTCATGTTAAATGGTTATAAAGACATTAATTTGAAAGAATGAATAGATTTTGTATTTCATTTTATTATTTACACCAACTATTGTAAGGAAAAGGGAAAAAAAAAGAGAGAATGAATAGTTGACAATATTCCAAGAAGATTAATTACAAGAAATTACATTTCATGAATTGTTGCTCAAAATAAAAGGATAATAAAACAAAAAACTTATTTGAGGGAGGATAGGAGGATCTGAATCCTATTACTCATGTGCACTCGTTTCTTGTTCTTCCGACTTAACTCTTTCGATGCTTGGCTCAACTATTCCGTGAGCTTTCTGCTGTAAAAATGAAAACAAAAAAGAATTAGTAATAAATCAATAGTATTAGACGCAATGAAGTAGGAATAATGTTTACTTCAATAAAACTTTCTCAAGATCTTGAATAATCTTGGATGGGATCAAACTCTGAGCCTCATAATCCTATGGCCAAATGACTCCGAAATGGGCATCATCATAAATAGCCAAGACCTACTATTATGACCAGAGATGAGATGAGAAAAATGGAGGGCATGATTGACCAATTTATAGCGTCGTTGATTCATTGCATGTCAAGTGAGAGAATCCAATGTGATACACGTCATTAATTGAAGATGCTTCCCCTTACGTTTCTCTCTTCTCATGTTCATGAACTACACAAAGTATTCATTAACTAATAAAACTCATCTATAAATATGGGAACTACTTATAGTGAGATTTTTTTAGTATTTCGGTATCTAAATTTAAAAACTTTACATTAAAACCTATATATTTAGGAAAGTAAAACATATAATTATATTTATCCTAACGTCGTCGGTTTTATTGATGAAAGTACGAAAATCATGACTAAAAATAAAAATTTTAATATCTCAGTTACGTTTTCGGTAGTGGCAAATGGTAATATCATTCAAAGCCACGGATGACTATTGTGGATAAGGAAAGTGAGCGATAATGGTAAATAAGACAAAGGGAGAGGAGAAATAGGATGACACATATGCCGATGCTCTACATATACGTTAGCATTGCTTAACAACTGCGTTGACACTAACACAAATGTAAAGCGGTGAAAAGGACACTCGACATCGACATCGATGTAGATGTAGATGTAGATGCATAGCGATGTCGCTCTATATCTACGTCAGTATCGACAACGATGTGGGAAAATATGGCACTACTCTGCATCTGCATCAATACTATTCAACAACTACATCGATGCCTCTCTGCATCTGCATCGGTGCCGATACGGATGTCAAGTAGCGTCAATGCTTATTGGTATCTGCGTCATCTTCTTCCTCCTCTCCTTTTGTCTCACCCCTCGTCATCGTTCTTCCTTATTCATAATAGCCACTTGCGGCCAACAACGATGTCGCCTTCCCTACTACTGAAAACATAACCGAAACATTAAAATTATTTTTTTCCCATCATTTTCATGCTTTCGTCGATAAAACCAATGACACTATGATAAATGAAGCTAGATGTTTCGCTTTCATAACTATAACTATACAAATTTTATTATAAATTTTTTAAGTTTAAAAATCAAAATTCTAAAGAGATCTAAATATAAGGAAAATATACAATTAGTAATTGGCATGAGATGCAAATACGTAAACAAATAAATACGTCTAGTTTGATAATGGTAGAAGAAAATGAAGTTAGAATTTTTTCTTCTACCATTATCTAACTTCTACCATTTAGTTCAATAAATTATTTTTTTTATATTTTAATATGATAGAATTTCATTGAGTAGAGTTAGACCATTAAACATTAAAACCTTTTGCATAATCTATTTTTCTAACATTTCTATAAATAAAATTTTATGATAATTTGTTGCTATGATTAGTTAATTATAATAATATTATTATTATAACTGAGCAAGTCCCTAATATGGTCACATTGCTGAATAAATACATTATGCTCAAATATTGGAGTAGTCATGCATTTTATAGGGGAATGAAAAAAGGCTTTCTTAGTGCAAAAATGTGTCCCAATATTTTCTTGGTCTTATTTGATTTTGTTTCTCGTGATAAAAATTTCCCATTATAATGGATCATTCCAATATATTTATACAACAAATTAACAATCAAATACCGTAGAAAAATAAGCAACATATTCAAAGAGAAAATTATCATCATCTGTTTGCGCGATGTTTGTATGTCGACATTAGAATATTTTGAAGAATTATATATGTGTGGTATATTTGGACTTCGAATTCGTTAGGAACTCCTTAAAAATATTGATTGCGATACGTAAAATTTCATGTGTTACATTCTTAATTCATTCAAAAATATATAATGAGCATTTATTCTTGACTTTTGATTGAAAACTCAAGCATCACAACGATTATGAAGATTCATCATGAGCTAACAATCAATTTGAAGGATTTGATTGCTATTAGCATTTCAAGTTTTGTGGTTAATCTTCTTCCTATCTATGTTCAATAATTACAAATGTAAAAAAAATTCATTACAATTATTTAATAATAGAAGGTATGTTCATATTAGTGGTATTAGATTGATGTTTTACACAAGATTGTTCTTGTTGATAATGGAGGGTGTGAATCATAATACCCTAAAAATACAGGGTATGAAATAAATCTTGTCCATATCTTTTATATAGATGTTTAAATGTCAAGCCCTATGTCTTAATTTGAGGCATTTTTTTAGGATGCAATCCGATGATTATGCATTGCTTGCATGTTTGATCGTCATGAACTTGTGTTCATACGTTATCATCGAAATCTCTATTTTTGAACATTTTTTACATGATTTGAGGGTGAAAAAACACAATAAATTTCTTCCTGTATTTTTTTTTAATGATGACTTTATATATGTATTCTTGGGGCAGCAATAATATTGGAGTATTTCGATCAAAGATCCCATACAATATTGATGTAAAGTATATTAATAGAGCATAATTTGATTGTCTGAGCTAAAGGTTGATTTAAAGTCAACTCTTGAGTCACTCTTATAGTGAACTTTTAAGTGTCATCCAAAGTTATGTCGATAGTACTCCTAACAATATCGTTTCGAAGCTTAAGTCAATCGATTAATCGAACTCAATATGTTCAATGTGTCAAGACGTAACTATGCACCCCTTGTATAATAAGTGCTTGGGACCATTATGCTCAATTATTATATAGTTCGTGTAGCAATAGGGGGTATGAGTTCGATCTTAATTGATATCAGCTTATGTCAAAGTATAACCATTCTCCACATGACATTTATTGGACACAACCAACTAAGGTGGCAATAAGTGATCAACCAGATGGCTTGATTGTGTCGGCCATGTGGCGCTCACTTGTCAAGTTTATGGAGCTAGCATGTCCATCACATGGAACACATTGGTTGGATATATGGGGTTGACATATTTTTTACGTAGAATTGATATATCAATTACGTAGAACTAGCACATCGACCATATGGGGTCAGCTTATCGATCAAGTAAAGCCAAGGTGTTCAAATGGAGTTGATATGTTGAGCATGTGGCACTAATATATTAGTCATATCATTTTTCACTATAACAAAAGATATAATTATAATTGCTAGTTTCTTACTATTGTATAAGATAGAAGTGTGTGGGGATCTAATGAATTATCCAAGTTTGATTTGTGTGAGAAATATTCAAGTTCTTATAATCTTGATATAAGATATTTGTTTCGAGTTTTCAGGCTTATTCGATGCTAGATATCATTCTCATGAATGTTTTTTTGGGTGATAGCAATCCACATTATTTATGGTTTCTGTTCTATGGGAAGAAATTAAGGTAATGAACTTAAAGATCCTCCCCCAATTCCATATGGAAAATGTTCATGAACTATAAAGTAGATTAATCCCTTCTTTTGGATCAATTGTGATTCCTAATGCTCAGCTTAGCACAAGGGAAGGAAGAAAATTTGAAGTGATGTTAGCATCATGAGCTAAGAACAATCAAAGTGTTTGTTTGACATATTTCTTTAAAAATGTTATATTTTCATCTCATATTTTTATATATTGTGGTTTATACATTTGAAGTTTTAATATAATGTGTTATGGACTATTTATTTTATTTTATTTTTTGAGCTTTGCATGGATATTGCTTGCAACTAACCACAAGTATCAACTCTTCTTTACAGATTAAATGGTTCCAACACCCTCAATTCCAATGAGCAATACTTAATTAATATGGACATGTTTTTACTATTTACATAAGCTATTATAAAGAAAATGGAAAAAAAGAATGAGTAAATTTTGTATTGGAACAAAAATCATACACAATCACATCACTTGACAACAATATTCTAAGAGGATTGATTGATTGATTACAGGAAATTATATTTCATGAATATGATGTTCGCTTGTTGCCTCTTGTTCTTCCAATTCAACTCTCGTACATGTAGAGCCTCCTTGTAGATGTGCATTTGCTGCCATTTGTTCTTCCAATTCAGCTCATTGCCGTGTCACTTGTTCTTTCGATACAACTCATCTACATGTAGGCTTGCATTATGGTTTAACTTAAACGGATGAGAATAATGTTTATCATGCTTGCTTTGAAAGATATAATGAGGTTCCATCTATAAAAATAAAAATAATATTAATAAATCAGTGATATTAGAAACAACAATGTAAAAATAAAATCTCTAAATGAATAATGTTTATTGTAACCCCCCGATTAGTCCGATATTGGATAAAATTAAGATTGACTTATAAAGGTCTGTACTACTATTAACTTCAGTTTAAACATTTTAATCGGTGGTTTGGATCAAACGAAGTTGATAGACCAATTAGCCCATCAAACCTAGATCATGACATTTATACAAAAAAAAAAAAAGACTATTATCCATGGATGAAAATTATCACTAAAACTTACAAATATATCACTAAAAAAGTTTAAGAACTTCAAATAGTACATCAAGTGGGATGAAGTAATAAATAAGTGTAAGGAAAATTTCATGGTAGAGAAACCATGTAGAATGTAATAAAAAGCATGTGCAGGACAAAATGGATGACAAGAAAGATAAATATATTCTTAGGTCAATTAACATTAAAATCTTTTGCACAATATAAGTTTCTAAAATTCTTCTAACATTTCTAAGTATATACTTTTCCTATATCGATTCGACTCTTCTACATGTAGGGTTAGAGTATTGTTTAACGTCGATGAATGAGAATAATATTTACCATGCGGCAAAGATCCCGAGAGCTTTCAACTGTTGAAATAAAAATAAATAAAATTAGTAACAAATCAATGATACTAGAAACAACAAAATAAAAATAAAATCTATAAATAAATAAAACTTACTTCAATGAGAGCACCTCAAGATCACGAATGATCGTCATGGGATCAAACTCTGAGCCTCAGAACCAAGAAGCTAAATAATTCTAAAATGGTCATCATCAAGACCAAGGCTTAATATTGCAAACATGGAGATAGATCATGCTGAGATGCAAAAATTTTGAGGACTGATTGACCGATTTATAGCTTGGGGAATAGTTATTGATTCATGCATGTTGAATGAGAGAATCTAATGTGATATAAGTCATTAATTGAAGACCCTATTTAGTTAAGTTTATCCCTTGAAATGTGCATGAACTATAGAAAGTCTCGGAAACAAATAAACCTCATGCATAAATATGGGATACAAATGCATGGACAAATAAATATTTTTGATTCGATTGGGGAATGATCAATGACCTATCAATAAATTAAATTTTGATTTTTAAAATATATATTTTAAGATAATGAAATTTACTAAAGTTGACTTAGGTCAATAAACATTAAAATATTTTGCGTGATATAATTTTTTAACACTTCTATTAATAAAAATATATTGTAATTTGTTGTTGTAATTAATTAATATACAATTATAACTTACCAAGTCCATAATATGGTAACATTGTTTAATAGATAAATTTGGCTCAAAAACATTGGTGTAGCCATACATTAGATATGGGAAAGAAAAAGGCTTTCTTAGTGCAAAATTGTGTCCTCATATTTTCTATGTTTCATTTGATGTTATTTTCTTGTGATAAAAATTTACCATTGTAATGGATCATTGTAACTTAATTATACAACAAGTTAGCAATCAAATATAATTGGAAAGTAAGCAGCATGTGCCAAAAAAAAAAACATTCATTATGTCTTTATCTGATATTTGGATGTTAGGAATAAAATATTTGAAGAATTGCATTTATGCTTTCATATTTGGACTTTGAATTCATTTCTAAAGGTTTCATGTGCCACATTCATAATTTAATCAAATCAAAACTTTGCAATGAGCATTTATTCTTGATTTTTGAATAATAAAATGGCCATTGGGCCTTGTAATGAGCATGTCTTGAATGATAAGCTCTTATGAATTTAATATATGTTTAAAAGCATGTTTTGAAGGATAAGATCGTCATGACCTAAATATAAACTTGATGTTAATATGTTTATTATATAAGCATAAAAATAGATAAATTATAATATAAATAAATAATATTTATGCATATGTTACGACATACAATGTGGAAAGCACACATAACATGCGATATGAGAGTGCAAATATATATTATGATATACTATGTTGGTATTATATATGGTATGAGAGTGCACATAGATATTATGACATGCGATATGAAAGTGGATATACATATTATTACGTGCGGTGTAGTTATGACATGTAGTGTGAGAGTACACTTATATATTACGAAATATGATCTAACTATTCGTGAATGTATTGTGAATTCTACTATTGGTTATATTAATAATTCTTATATATGTGTATTCAGATTTATTAGGCTATTATCCTATAGTAATGCATCTATTATTATGCATTTATATGATATGATATACAATATGGGAGTATACGTAAATGTGATAAAAATGTGATATAAAACTTATTAATATATTATACATCCGTTACGACATGTTTAATGCATTAGTATATACAATATATAGTATAAGAGTGCATATAAATATAATGATATATGATACGGGAGTTCTTGGGTGTACTATAATCACTTATTGTCGAAGGTATGATATACTCATGTGTATATATATTTTAAATTATTTCGCTGAAGGGTTTACCTCTTTATTATGCCTCTATCATGTGAGACAATATGAAGGGACCGGGTGAGTCTATAATAAAGTATTTTATATATTTGATTTTGAAAGGTTATATATATGGCATGATGTATATTCATTTTTAATATATCAAATTGAACATCTTTATCATCCTTATATCTAGAGGGTAACAATTTGAGCAGAATTATTCCTAAGTATGGGCCAATTATGTTGGTTGAATAAACTATACCTCTCCTCAAACCCGTTGGAAGGTAATATCACTGAAGCGCACTTTTCTAATGACTTCACAATAGCTTCTAACTCCTTGAATATGATCCTACCAAATGATTGACTCCCTCCCTTTTAGTGCCTTCACTATCGATACGAGCTTTTGTCATATAGGAGCAAAATTTTCTGATTGGATTCAGACTCAACAACAATTGCAAAGTTTTAGGTAGCCTCCTTGTTTGGTTTTTAGATTTCTCAAAAGGTTTGAAAGATCTTAACTTGCTCCAACTATTTGATGGGTCGATTACCTTCTGCTACACAATTCATATTGGATCTCATCAATAACTCATTTGTCGAACCAATTTCCTTGAGCTTGGTAGAAGCTACAAACCTCTCTTTATCATCTTTATCTCATAACCATATCGATGGTAATCCATCTCCTTTTTTTTTACAATATGTATTTACTTCAGGTACTTGACCTATATAACAATCACTTACTTGGAGAAGTCCCAGATTGTCATAGCTCATTCCCAACCTCTCTATAATATTTACATTTGAACCATAACAATTTGTCTGGATCAATTCCTTCGTTTTTGAAATATTGTGACCGATTAGTTACCCTTGATCTTGGTGAAAATAAAATACATGGTGAAATACCAATATGGATAGGAAAAAACCTTTCATCGTGAAGGGAAATTCTTTCTAATTTGTATAAATAGGATAGGGAACATGTTAATATATTGAAGCATTTTTATTTCTTCAATAAAACTTCTTCAATATAATTTTCTTCTTTCTATTTCATTTCTATTATGGTATCAGAGCAGTGAGAAAAGCGAAGTTTCGCTCTTGTCTTCGGCCAGCGACCAACGTCGTTGAGAAAAGCAAAGCTTCGCCCTTGTCTTCGGCCAGTGATCAACGTCGCTGCAGCCACATTCCTAAGAGACTCCACGACCAATCCTCATCTTTAATAAAGCATATTCAATAATTATTCTTATCTTCTATTATTTTCATCAGAACCATCCCAAAAATATAGCAGATCTCAGTTTTCTTAGGTTTTGGATCTTTCTTCCAACAATCTCTTTGAAGCATACCATCATCTTTCGGAAGTTTCAGTGCCATGGTTGGGGTACAACACGATACCATGTCACTGCTTAATGCTGAATATTATTATAGTAAGAGCATCTTGATGACTATAAAAGGATCAAATGATGATAGCATCACGAACTAAGAATCAATCATACACAATCACATCACTAGACAATATCCAAAGAGGATTAATTCCAGGAAATTATATCTCATGCTCAAAACAAAAGAACAGTGAAAAGGGAATCTAATTTGAAGGAAGATTCCGGAAAATTGAATCCCGTCACTCGTCGTAGATGTGCACTCAGCTTCTTGATTCTGTTCATCGTCTTCGATCTCGATGAGCTCGCGGACGAACTCCTCCCACTCCCGCCCACTTCCACGTCCAGAACAGCAGCCTCAGGAGGGTGGTCTTCACTGGTGTCCGACACAGACACAGACGCACCGGAGCACGTACCCCAAGATCCACAATCGAAGAGGCATCGACGGTCTCTCATGCCGGCTAAAGATCAAGACCCCAGTTTCCATAGGATGTCGAGGAACACCACCGGCTCGGAGTGGCACAGTTCTGCTACCATCTCATTTTCATTCATCTTCACCTCCCTCATCATCCCGTCCGGTAGCCCGTCGGGGGAACCGGGTGGGGCCATGGAGGCTCGGGCTTCGCCGCGACCGGTGAGCGGAGCTTTGCACGGAGGCAGTGGTCCATGTTGCCAAGCTTTTCATTTGTCACAATTGAGTAACTGTGGAGGAGAATACATTCATGAAGGAAGTTTGAAGGATACTTTCATGGTAGGAAAACTATGTAGAATGCAATAGAAAGCTTGTGTAGGAGAAATCAATGGCAAGAAGTCACGATCAATAAACATTAAAATCTTTTGCATAACCTAAGTTTCTAACATTGCTATGAAACATATAAATCAATTCAACTCTTCTACATGTAGAATTGGAGCATTGTTTAACGTGGATGGATGGATGAGAATGTTTACCATGCTTGGCTGAAAACACCCCGTGAGCTCTCTAACTGGAGGAACAAAAACAAAGAAAAAAAAAGAGTAGTAAATCAATGATATTAGATGCAATAAAGTAAAAAATAAATTCTCTAAAGAAATAAAACTTACTTCGATGAAGAAACATGAGGATCTCGAATGAACATGGATGGGATCAAACTCTGAGCCTCAGAATTGAAAGGCCAAATAACTCCAAAATGGTTGTCATCTTCTTCCTCCATGTTGAAGAAGAAAGCGGAGATGGATTGTGCTACCAAAAGGTGAGATGAAAAAGTTGGAGCACATGATCGACCAATTTATAGCTTGGGGAACACTTATTGATTCATTGAATGCTGAGTGAGAGAATCCAATGTGATATATAAGTCATTAATTGAAGAGTCTTTCCATTTAAGTTTATCCCTTCAAATGTGCATGAACTATAGAAAGTCTCAAAAACAAACAAAACTCATGCATAGATATGGGATACAAATTCACGAACGAATAAATATTTTTTATTGGGTAGTGAAATAATCAATGATCCGTCAATGAATTATATTTTAATTTGTAAAATATATATTTTTTAAAATATAATGAAATTTCTTAAAGTAGACTTAGATCAATATACACTAAAATATTTCTTATAATTTAAATTTTTAACCGTTCTATTAATAAAATGTTATTATAATATACTTTTATAATTAATTATAATATATTATTATCACTAATAATAATTATAATATATTCTTAGTGATATTAAAGTGGTGTCACAAGATTGTTGATATAGAGGGTGTGAATCATAATACTCTAAAAATAAAGGGTGTAAAATAAATCTTCTCCATTATATATATATATATATATATATATATTTCAAGCCCTATTTCTTCATTTGAAGCATATTTGGAGGATGCAAACTTATGATGAATGGCACATTGTTAAATGCTTGATCATTACAAATTGTGTTCGTATGCTATCATCACAATATCTATTTTTGAACAGGATTGTTCCAAGACTTGAGGGTGAAAAAAATAGTCAATAAATTTCTTCCCATATTTTTTCTAAAAAAATTATGATTTTATATACGGGCATTCTTGAGGGTATAATTATGTTTAAGATCCACCCATATCTTCTTATACTATCTTGAAAATCAAATTTTCGAGAAGGACGATGCTCATTTAAATTAATTTTCTCAAATCTAGTGTCATAGTCAGACACACGATCACTCTAACCATCTAGTCAATTATATAATAGGATTAAAAATAGATTTTCATATCTTAAATGATACACGAGAAGAATATTTCTATAACAAAAAATATTTCAAATAATATTCTTCTTGTTAAAATCTGAATTTTGATTATGAAATTAATTGATAAATTTAGTAAACTGATATGTTTTTTCAGATAAGTGATCGAGGAAATAC
This sequence comes from Musa acuminata AAA Group, assembly GCF_036884655.1. Classification (NCBI taxonomy): domain Eukaryota; kingdom Viridiplantae; phylum Streptophyta; class Magnoliopsida; order Zingiberales; family Musaceae; genus Musa; species Musa acuminata. The sequence continues at coordinate 6,173,052 of NC_088329.1, read as the reverse complement.
TTCAATCATAAACTTGGACTGCTAAGAGACCAAACGTTGACTTGGAGATTTGGATATTATACTAGAAAATTATCATGTCAAATATTAGACGTCAAGTTGGATGATTAGTCAACGTGCTAGAGAATAGTCTCTATGCTAAAGGTTCGAACATCATGCCAAAAAGATTTTATATTATGTTAGAAGATCAAATATCATGAATATGTCAAAAGATTGGATGATACATTGATATGTTGAAGGTTCGAATGAAATACTAAAAGATAAGATAATATGTCGTGCCAGATAAGTGGTTGATAAGTTAAAGTCTTGATCAATATAATTTGAAGTCAATTTGAGTTGTTATCGGGTTGAATTAAGGCCTAAATTCATAATAAATTTTGGGCTTTAATTTGGATTAAAATTGAGTCTATTAAAAGGTCAAACATATGGCCTTAACTAGAAATAGTTGTATCACTAAATGTGATAGTAATACCATCACTTGTTCCGGTTGAAATTTATAGTTGTGTCATAAGTTACGATAATAATATTACTCGGTGTTTGCGATATTACTATCGTACTTTGAATTTTTAAAAATTTAAATTTTTAACTCTATTTTTTAAACCTTTTGAAGCATATAAATACTTTACTCATAATTTTTCTAAGTTTATGATATTAAGCTTTCTTTTTAATCACTGTTTAAGTTTCTTTTTTCTCTTACATATATTATTTTATTATGATTATTTATTTATTATCACTCTCTTACTCATATTCAATACTTGATTAATTATATTTAAAATATTTTTCTCGATTAAATTTAAAAATTGATTAAAATTTATTACAACACTAATTCACCTTCCCCTGGCAAATTTAGTTGACCATGCTTTCTTGTCCAAACTATTGGTATCTAAGTTAACCATAAATGGCATTTAGACTACTCTTTTCTTTTGGTCTTGTGAATCATTAATTGGCATTAGTATCATGATTATACAATGGATAAACTGTGAAGATATTTACATAAATAAAGCACCATGATTTATAATTGTTCTTAAACCACATTTGTGAAATCTATGGCAATCAAATGTTGCCTATTAATGTTTGAAACAAATTGAAGACTTAGGTTGCACCTCTCACACTTGCACTCTATCCATACATCAGTCATGAGTAGCACCATCGAAGGCATCTCATATCATTGTACTCATCCGAGGTTATAATGCTAATATATTAGCATTTAAAGAAGGCATAAAGAAATCCTCACTCATGACATCATAAGTGGGGGAACAGTAAACAAATTATTATGTGTTTATTGACATTATTCCTTCATACTGTCTAGTTTTATAATCTTGATAAAAGATATTTGTCTCAACTATTCAAGCTTATTCAAAGCTATATATCATTTTCATGGTATTTTCATGAATTTTTGGATGACATCAATTCACATTAATTATGGTAGAAGTTTCTAGAAACCAAGATTTAATAAGACGTTTACAAGTCTTAGTAATTGGACGGATCTATTTATGATTTTGCCTTATTATTATATTGTTGGTCCGATTGATCCCTCTCTCTCATCAAATAATCCTACCGGTCTAACCATTGACCAAATTATTTGTCGGGTCCGGTCCGGCCCGGTCTGGTCTGGTCCGGTCCGACTCGCCCTATCATTGGGTCGTTCAGGACCATAGGAATCGACAGCGTTCACCGAAAGAATCGTTTAGGGCATATCGGTGTGTGTGAACCCGAGAAAACGCAACCAAAGCCCTAAGCCCTACTCTCCACCGCTAGCCATCGCCGGTGCGGTGAAGGCCGCGAGCAACCGCGTCGACGAAATTGAAGTTCACCTTCTTGCCGTTCTTTCTTCCGGATATTTTTGGATTGAAGCGGATGGCTGCGGAACCAGATGAGGAGCCCGAGCGTCATCCCATGGAGGACCAGGGTTCGTTTGGAGACGATGCAGTAAAGAAATGTGAAGGTTCAAAAGGTAGAAGAAAGAGGAAAAGATCTCGGGAAGATGATGATGCGAATGAAAAACGTGGTGTCTGTTACTTGAGTCGAGTTCCACCGCGCATGGATCCGTCTCATGTTCGGCAAATCCTTTCGCAGTATGGCGAAATACAAAGGATATATCTTGTTCCAGAAGGTAATATTTTCTCGCGACGTAATACTTTTAAGGATTAACGAAAGACGATTTTATTTGCTGAACTTCTAACCCTAAAACAAAGTTGTCATTTTAATCCAAAAGATTGCAACCTTTTTTACTGTTTGATGAATTTTCTCATATACATGCTAGAGTTTCCAAGTCACAGCCTTTGTTGCAATGTTCTCCAATCTAATCACAAATTCCTTTTTCTCTTTACTATATCCAGATCCCACATCTCAGGTTCAGCGTAAGCAATCTGGTGGTTTTCGAGGAAAAGAATTCTCTGAAGGGTATGCGTAGAAAACCCTCATGGTTCTTTATGACTGCTTTTAGATTTATTTTAATATTAGTGAAGTCAAAGTTTCTTTCTGGATTCACTTTTTTTTTTTTCGTTACTTCTAGCTGCCTCCTTTACTTGTTCTTTAATTGCTCTGTTGTTGAAAGTTTTTCTAGCTTCGAGGTAGCGATGCTAACCATTGGACTGCAAATAATTTTTTTTTGCAAAATATGTAAGTTTCTTAATGCTGCGAAAGTTGTAAATTTTCAACTCTGTTTAGGTTACAATGGGGGACTGACCTTTGCTTGATCCTGTTCAACCTTATTTTAACTAATATGATGTTATTTACAATACAGAACAATTTGATGCATTTTTTATACACATAATTCTGACACCGGTATAGTTCAGTCTTATAGCTTGAATGACCTGGCCCACCCAAGCCAATTCATTGTCAGTGGGTTCTAATTGGAGTTAAGCCTGTAAGGAGACTAGGTTGGTTTGTGGTTGGTAAAAGTAATGTGAGCATTGTGTCTGGTTAGAGTTAGCCTTTCGCACAACCTGCATCCTTCCTGGGTATCATTAAACATGTTGCCATACTGGTTGCTTCCTGGACTTGCTGATGTTTTGGAAATTTAGTAAGGAAACTAGATACTTGGAGAATATGTAACACCAGAACTCTGGTATCACAATGATGATTAATGGGTAATAAAGCCAACTCTAGTTTATTCCAAATTGTCTTGCCAGTTGCCAAGAGTTGTATGGATTTTCAAAATCTACATGCACTAATATCATTTTTGGCAAAAGTGTTCTTGTTTAGTGGAAATTTATCTTCTTATTTGTAGTTTCTGCTGGTGTGACTCTAAAATTTGGCATTTACCTTTATAGGTGGGTCGAATTTGCAAAGAAAAATGTTGCCAAGAAGGTTGCAAGAATGCTAAACGGCGAACAAATAGGTCAGTCTTTCTCAATTATCATTTACCTTTTTTCCAAGACAGAAGCATGTGCAGGATGGATCTGTGCTTCAATTATTGTGCACCAAATCTGGATCACTATGAGAAACCTTGATTAACTCATGGAATAGTTGAATTTGTATAGTCTATCTACTTCACTGACTCGTATGAATGTTATTCAGAAACTACGAGCCCAAGGTGGAAATTTCAGTTTAAACTACATAAACTCTTGTTTCATATTATATAATTTTATTAACTACTTTATTATTCCTTTACATGATGTTTGACAAATGGAAATAACTAATATATAACTCATCTTGATGATGGACCAGTAAACTTCCACCCTAGGTTACCAAGCGAGTGCAACAGTTTCATATTGTGCAAAGATGATACTGCCTAATAGGTTTTCTAGTGGATCTAGTTTATCTAAACATGGATACTATGGTTTCCTTTTTTACTCATTTTTTTACTCTTCAGGTGGAAAGAAAAGGTCGGCATTCTATTATGACATTTGGAACATCAGGTACTTGAGTAAGTTCAAATGGGATGATCTGATTGGTGAACTAGGTACAGATAACTATTATTCTGTATGTTTTTTCGTTGACATTCTTTCATCTTGTCAAGGACTTGCTTGATTTTGCCATCGTCCCTGCAGCTGGCAAGAAACGGGAATGCGAGGAGAAGCTCAAACTGGAGATATCTGCAGCAAAGAGGGAGCGAGACTTCTACATGTCTAAGGTTGAACAATCTAGAGCTTTGAAATTTATGCGGGAACGAAAAGAAAAAGTATGTAATCCTCAACTCTCCATTGTATTTAATAGCTTAACTTGTAAGGTTGTAATTACATGCTTTAGTTTTCAATATTAGAATAATATGTCACTTTGTACCTAGTAGGCAATTTTATAGTGGACTGTCGGAGGACTGTTAGATAATCTAGTAAATAGGTGTTATAAAGTTACATAAGCGATATATTTTGGCATTCATCTGTTGAATATCCTGACTACATGTGGTAGTTCATGAATTATGTATACATATAGCTTCTGTAGTCAAAGGGAATATATGGTTTGTTCACCTTTCTATGTTCTCTGTTTTAGTATGGGAATCAACCACATGACTTATGCTCAACTACTTATCTGTGATTTATATATTTGTGTTCTCAAAAGTGTGTGTGAACTTTTGCTTGATGTTCAACCATATCCCTTCATTTTTTATGAAAAATTAATAGACAGATGATGAAATCCCAAAAGGAATTATTTAAAATCCCTTTTATCAGTCAGTTAACAAGAAAATCCAAAATTCTAAATGTATAGAAGGGTCTATATAATAAAGTTTTTATAGAAGTGCAGGGATGTAGCTGCAATCAAACAATATCCTATGCACTACTTTAATCATGTGAATTGTATGGAATTACAAATTACCTGGTAGATGAAACACATCATGTTATGTATTTGAGTGGTAAACAGAGTTGTGTGGACAAAAAAAAAAGTCATGAAAACATTTTGAACAAGAAAGGTAATGACCTGACCCAATGTCACCTGGATCGGGCAAGCTTTTGAGCCCCTGGCACCTGGGCGCCTGGGCTGTGCCCAATTAAAGGCATCTGCTCGGACCCGAATCGAGGTGTTTGAGCCTCGCCTTGCCCAGGCACCTAGGCGAACGTCTGAGCGCATGGTGACTTCACTGATTTGTCATTACCATGAACTGATTCAAATTGAGGAAGGGAAGTGCACATGTGTTCGTGCTGGGTCTAAAATGAGGGTATCTTTGCCAATAGCATGATTCAATGTTGTCATTGTCTTGTATACCTCTATTTATGTGAGATCCTGTGGATGAGATCTTGATTCTAATTGTTTGGCCCTTCATCCAAAATGTCGGATCATTTTCATATTTGAAGTTGACAATATTAGAGAGGAGGTTCAAATCAGCATGAGCCACTGGTTTAGTGCTAGTCTTAGGAAGGTTCAAAGAACTTGCCAGTCCAGGTGGAATTAATGAGGCTGGAACAATGTGAAATATAAAGAGGAGAAAGAGTAGTATTTGATCTAAAATGCCTCAAGTGTCCTGTTTAATATAATTATCCAAATTCACATATTGATAGATTGATGTACGGTACAAGAATGACAACATAAAGCTTACTCAAAATGATTCTCAACTGAATGGCACCAATCTTGTCCACTAAAGGATATGTGAAGCTATCATAATTTGCTTAAGTGGGGTATCCAGTTCAGTATCTTTAGGAGTCGGGTAAAAAACTCCAAAGACTATGGTGTGTCCCATTTTTCTTATCATCTACTTGAGCACCTGAGCAAGCAATGCTGCACGATTGAATTCTTTTCTTCTTCTGTATATTCCTTTTACTTTGTTGATTATCGGTTTTTAAGCTTTTTAACAAGGAATTCTTATATATTGATCTTATATTGTGTCTCAGAAGCAAAGGTTTGAAGGGCAAGATTCAGAAGGTGCACAAGAAACCAAGGTCATTCGCCAACACCCACAGAATCGACCAGTTGCAGATGGTGGTCTTCAAAGTAAACTTAGGCTCTCGAAGGATCTCCTAGCAGGGGTACCACCATCACGAATCTGGTTAAATCTCAGGTGGCTTCTTTTCGGGAGAGATCGCTGATCCCTTTCTTTTTTTTACTTTCTTTGCAGGTATTTGGTCGGTCATCCTCGTGAATTTTTCATTAGTTATACGAAAAGATAGTATATGCCGAGGGATTTCCAGAAGTAAATTTTGTTTTGTACATGTAAGTGTTTGTTTTAAGCCTGATTTTGTAATATCACTTGTCGGAGATTATACATCTCAATTATTCCTCCGTAGTAGAGTTGATTTCCTCTATTTTTCTTCTCTACACTAGAAATCTGAAACAATCAGCAAATGATCAGGAAATGCTTGTCTCTCAGTACAAATCTCCAATGTCTAATATATACTTCTTCATGGTTTCAGCAACCGGTTGATCGGCAACTTGTTGAAATCGAACAGGGACGGTATTTCCTGACATGGTCAAACTTATTTTTGATACCATTCAACTCTAGACGTGACACCAATTTTTTTATTAATAAAAAATAATTATATAATATTTAATAGTTAGGGTTGCTTTTCGATAAACTTTTTAAAACCGTAACTTTTTCTAAATATTTCATCATCATATATATATATATATATATAATTATAATTATAATTATAATTTACCGGTGACAAAGATAGCAGCTGTTCCATTGACTGGTTCAAAACCGCGTCTTAGATTGACTTGGTACATGGACCAGTGGGCGTGAGGAACGGTGTACAAATCTTGCATGGATTTCTGAATCTACAACAGCAGGTTTGTCTGATCTGCTTCTAGAACACAAGAAGTTGGCCATCACATAGCCTTCTAGAAGCAAGTTGGCCGGTTCTTTATCCTACCACGAGCACCTAAACCCACTCCCACAAGACACCGCAAACCCACTGCCCCAAACCAAATCAAACACGCATCCACTCCCAATACAACCAGCAGCAGGCAGCAGCTTCATCATCTCCCCGTTGCAAGCATATATACTGCAACCGTAGCATTTCATGACCTCCACTGCCTTCATACCACACACACACACACACACTATGGACGCCATTCCCTTCGACTCGCCCTCCTCCCCCGTCGCCGAAGTTGCAGACAACTTCGAGATCGAGTTCGAGATGGAGATCGACCCTTGTGCTGCGAGTTCCATGGAACACGAAGATGGGAGCGACACCGAATCCGGTTTCTACAGCGGCATGCGTGTCAGGGACCCGCAAAGCGATGACGACAATGAGGAAGCGTGTTCGAACGCCGTCGACAGGGACGGCGACGACGACGTAGATAAGGCTGGAGTTTATCTGACTTGGGTATCGTCGCCGTCGGAGGAGTCGGAGGAGGAGGAGTCGGAGAAGGTCGACGAACATGGAGGTCGTAGAAAAGGCGAGAGAAGGTTGGTGAAGGACACAAGAGAGGAGGACAGGGCGTTTTGGGAGGCATGCTTGGCGCATGGATATCCATGACAAACTTCGCACGCTGCTGCTGAGCTAAGAGTTTGGCTTACTTTGACATGCAAGCAAGCACACATGTCGATGAACCCAAATCATCTCCGAGTATTCGAAAGTTTGAGCACTGTGTATTGTTGTACATAAGTTTCATCAAGCTGTATGATAATTTTCCGAGGTAATCTAAGGAAGTAAGTATACATTTGTTTGTGATGTGAGTGTCCAATAATAGCCCAGGAATTATGTTTCAAAGGGAAAGGGATACATACATATATAGGGTTTAATTCACTGGAAATTTTCTTCTTTTTTTTTGTGAGAGAGAGATGCTCTCATGTTCGTATATCCAAAGGATATAAATAGATTTAAAATCCAATAGAAACTAACTCATTGGAAATATCTTGATTGATTGATTTAGGAATATCAATAACAAATAAGAATATTTATATGTTAATTATAATATTTTTTCAATAGGCTTACAACGTTTCTCAAAACACTATAAGTCTATTCAAAAATATTCTATAGTGTGTGACCGGATTTATCTTATCATGAGATATTTTATGAATTATGAGAAATAGGATATGTTCTTCACAAAATAATATAAAGGGGATTGGAAAATTTACTGTATATTACAGATTTCATCATTGTGGGGCCGCAGGAATCTATGGAATTCAAAAGATGTCATTTAAAAAAGGAAGCTTAACTCAATATTTGACTTCATCCTATTTTGCAATTTGGACTTGATAGTTATTGTTTTTCGAGTGTGTCAAGGTTGATGACTGCAGAGAATGGAGAAGAGTTCATTGTGTTTTCTTGAAACAAGTTACAAGGTTTTTCCTCTCTCTCTCTCTCTCTATAAATAAGATTTCCAATATTTTTCATCTCAAGGCCACTTGCTACAATGATTATGCTTCTAATGGGGCTCTTAAGATTAGTAATATTCATGGACCAAATCTAAAGGGAGCTTCATTATCCTATTATATTTTCCAATTATTCTTTGTTAACACAACTCAGGATTAATTAAACTAAAACTATTGACATCATGGTTTAAAATCTTTAGTAGTAAATATGTACTGGAATTAAATATTAACTAAATATTATCTTTTACAAAAAAACAGTTTTGAATTAATAAAATAAGAATATTTTAAATGGATATGCTTTTTGCACCCACAAAATAAGACAAAAAGAGAATTATGAATCATTATTTCTGGCTCATGTACAGAAATCAATAACAAGGATGAAGATAGCCTTGAAGTCTCATGGACATGAGGATTTTATTCTTCAGTAGTATACCCCACACAACTGACACTTACAATATGGCCAGATGATATTTAGAAACTAAAAGTTCTTCCTTGAAGGACAAGTATGGAATCAAAACAAGAATGTGGCTTCTCCTTCATGTGTTACCATTTATCTGGACAGCAGAAATCTTTTCCTGGACTTTCTCCATCAGCTTCTTTTCTGAGCTGGAAGCATTTGTTTCATTCACAGGATCTGATCTCCCACTACTAAGTACCATATCTTTAATGATTGTTTTGAGATCCTCATCAAGCATCAGTGAGTCTAAAGTGACATGTACACCTGTTCGCAACATAATAAAGATAAGGAAGGATGATAACCCCAGAAAAATGTCATGCACATGCAATACAAGGAAAAGAACATACTGAGTTGTATACCAATTAAGTTGAATAAAAGTCTAGAAGTCTAACCTGTTATTTATAACAATTATCATAGATCTTAAGAAATTTAAATAACTATTGCAAGTTCAACACTCAATTCTTTGTTTGATTTTGATAGGAACCAGTTTGAATTAAAATTGAACAAATAAGAATCTCTATGATGAAACTTACGATATCGCCAATAATGCTTCGGGTTTGTAGGATCATTGATTGTCTCCTCCACAGTTGGTCTTGTCGTGTATTCTTCTCTTAGTGCTAGCAAGTCCTACATTAGTAGCAAAATCACTGTTAGGAATATCTCACATGGTTTTTACTTCAAATATGGTTCACAATTAAGTACCTGAAGAGGGAAAATTGCCCACATCGATGGAGCTTGCATGTGTTGCTGAATGATGAAGTATGCTACTTCTGTGGTGCAACGAGGAGGCGGCATATCATTGCATCCAGCAACACTTTTATAATAACGACATCTTCTCTCTTCATCTTCCTCCCACCAAGCACGCATGGTGGAGCAGTCATGGCAAGATGGTGCACAGACCTGCACAACCAAAGTGGTTAAAACTCTAATTATGGTAACTCTTTTAAAAGACACACTGACTAGAGGATAGTCATTCACCTAACTGCAAACTATCAGGTTTAGCAGGTTATTCTCATTAATGTTTTGGTTCGAGTAACCTGATTGGGCTACTGATGGTTATCCAATAGTTGACAGGTGACAAATTTTTATGTAGCTGTTTTCAACAATAGCAACAAATTTTATGGCTCATGCTTTCTCTTTGGTAATGTTATCAAGAATTTACCAGATAAAACAAACGTGAAGAGAAATAAAAGCTAAGTAATGTTGTTGTCAATATTGCTTTGTAAAAATGGTAAAGATAAGGAACCTCACAGTCATATAGCTGTATTGAGATGGTATACCAAATTCCACGTCTGGTTCACTAGGCATTCTCTGAATGCGTAAACCAATTAAACCCAATTCTTGCATTACCTGGATAAGCCATGAAATGGGGAACATCATTAAAATTGTTGAGATTGAAAAGGTAAGATTAACTTGAAAGTAAAAGGACATACTGGATGAACACAAGAAGGAATGAGTCCAAGATCCTCCCCACATGCCAACATATCAGATGAGTTCAAAAGGACAGGTAGAGTCTTCATTGCATTCTGCCGCCAAAGGTTTTCTTGCCGGCAGAAATAGTAATCATAATATAATATTTTAAGAACATTTTTGCTGTAGCAAGGAAGTCTTGGTGAGACATAATATTACATATTAAAAATTCAAGGTATCAGGTGAACTCAATACCTACAGTAAGATAATTAGGAATTTCCTTAATTACAAGAGAGAATCATGAAAACCTAAGTTCTAAGAGTTAAGAAACTAAACATGATAGCCCTCAAATGCTGATATTTCCAAATCGATAGGCAAAGAACCCTATACCATTAACTAAAAGCATACAATTACCTGTGTTCATCTAAATTTTTAAAACTGGAAGTATCTTCAATATTGAAACGAGGATAAAATTTCCTTGGGTCTTCAGGATCCCTGATCAGTACTATATTCTGCAGAAACAAAAGTGAAATATTAATTTCCACACTATCTTCTGTAGAAGTTGACCAAAATCAGACACATTCTTGGTAGAGAGCAATGCAATTTACAATTATTTCTGGCTCTCAGTAACATATTCTACCTGTAGAATATCAAAAAGATCTTTCTTTATCTTGTCTTCTTTCTCCAACCACAATGATATTTCGGTCATTGATTTAAGTTTGGCTATAATCTTTCTCTCTGTGTTGCAGTCATCCTTGAACTGAAAATAATAAAGAAAATGTGAAATGAAACTTAAGAAGACGGAAAAACTTTGATAGAAGTGATTAGCCTTGGCTAGTCTCAATAAGTTTGGAACTTTGACCCAATTTACATGGTTACAAGCAAAATTGACTAGATTTATATAAAACTAAATGTTAGTATAACATATTTTATTATACTCTTGACTTCTTTTGCCCAATCAATGTTCATTCCGAGACATTAAATGGTTATGAAAATCTTATCTCTTAAAATTTCAAGCACTATAATTTCTAAACAGTGTAATACATATGATAGAATCACACCATCATACAGTCTCGACAATTACAGCATGAAACATGGAGTCTGTATATACATTAAATTTTCAAGTACTGAATAAACATATTTTATCACTGCAATATGGTTGATGTTAATCCAAGCATTATTGAGTTACAGCATGCATAAGTTCATGTATAAGATTTCAGAAAACTATAAACTCCAACATTTATAACTCCGGAGCATTTATATGTTAGTTTGCATGTGTGTGTGTGTGTGTGTGTGTATATATATATATATATATATATATATATATATATATATATATATATATATATATATATATATATATATATAGAGAGAGAGAGAGAGAGAGAGAGAGGAATAAATGTGGAATCCATCCTGGTGAATGCTGACTCAAAAGCTACATAACCCCTAAAATTTTCTTCCCTATGAATAATTAGACACTCCTACCATTCTTGTGACACTATAGGGGTCTAGCATCAACAGTCAAGGAAATGTTGGAATAAATATATATGCCTTAATTTGCTAATTTCTGATAACTTAGACTAAGCATTTCTGTACAGTGTTCCACAACTCCCTCAATCTAGGCTAGAGTGTATTCCATTAAGGCTACCTAATGCACATTGAATGGCTTCTTGTTGAATTGGTCTCACATCAAACCTCACTAGTGGATTGTGGGTTATATGTCATGTACTGAAAGTGGTATTATGAATTTAAGTGGGAAATTATAATACTATAGTAGTCCTACATCAAGAAATAAGAATGGTCTGAATTCATATAGAGAGAGCATGACTGCCCCACTACAAATTGACTTGTTATAGCACAAATTAATCCTCCCCAACTACATATAAAGCCCAAATCTCCTCGAGAAATCACAAGGTAAGCTTATGAGAAGAGAGTTGTTTTCCTCAAGTTTCTTAAATGCAAAATAATTCTTCAAACCAAGATTTTAAATCACAGTCTGGCACCGGTATCAATAATCTACTAGACCAATATAGTACCGATGTACCAGGCAATATACCTACTCAGTCAAACTGTACCAATAACCTTGACAGTTGACACTTGTTAGTCTAGCCACTTACACAATGTCCGTCAGGCCAAACTGATTCATAGCAGTGATTGATACAGGGTTACCCTAGTGCTCATTTCTTAAGGAGAGAATCACAAGTGGTGCAACCCATGTGCTCATGCATATGGCCTCTTGAACTGGGTTAAAAGGCCCTAAGAAATGCTCATGCATACAGTCAATAAGTTTTGAATGACATATACAGAGAAGATTTAGGATAAAGTTACAGTTTTGTACAACTTGGAGTGATTTAAAATGAACTGTTCAACCACATGCATAAACAGAAGTCGAGAATTTTGTGAATTGTGATGTCACTTTCTGCAGGTGTGTTTCTAAAACCACATTTATCTCAATATGAATTGTATAATTCATTTGAACTAAGAGCACAAAAGACTGCATAGAAGTTGTCAGGTTAATCTAGGGGTTGCACATTTTAGCAGTGTAGCTTATGATGTCAAGTTGTAAATAAGAGAATCTGATAAAACATGTTTGTCAATGGTGCAAAAGGGTTGCAGACATGTTTGTCAATGGTGCCTAGTGAGAGCCTTGAAGCTTTGAGAAGTATTCAAAAATTCAAGCTATTCATCTTTGTGAATTGAATGGGTAAAAAATGGAACACAAATGTACAGAGTTTTCTGGGTTTATATTAATGAGAAAGAGTTTACAAGACAATTAGCATGTACATATACAATAAGGGACATAAGATAAGGTACCAGTCACCAGTTAGCATGACCAAATACAAAGATGTTCAATGTTTCCACATTAAATATGGTCAGAAATATCATGATGTCAATAAAACTGATATTCCTTATCAGAAAACAAATCTGAAGCCAGGCTTGGTTTAGAACCAATAAAATACAGAAAAAAATTCACAACAATGACATTACCTCATAGCAGAGTTTTTGATATTCATTGAAAAAATTTGATGCAATTACAGTCCAAAGGGTTCCAAATTTTTCCTGCAATAAAGAATATCACATTACACTATAATATTATATAACAATGCAAGTGAGTATCAATAAGATGTTGCAAGGAAATCAAAGTAGATGGTAACCTGTAAAATATCTTGCCGAATATATGGTTGGCTCAAGCGATTGAAATCCCATATGCCTTCCCTCTCAAGCTCCTCCTATAAATTTTATGAGAAGTTTGCAAAAAAGGAACAAAATGTTATATGGAGATATTTGATGATAATTACAAAGATAAAAGTTAAAACTATGTCTGTAGTTATCTAAAAAACTTTCTAGTTGTATGGTAAACTATGTTACAGTTGCTCCTTAACTATGGACTGTACTGTAGTACCTGGCTCAAAGCGATAGATGGACGAAATTTTCCAACTAAACCAGTAACAGCATGATCCGGAAGTTCCCAGATTCTAAAGAAACCCAAGATATGATCAATCCTATAAGCTGTAAAATACTTTGCCATCTGTTAAACAAAGAAGCCAAATTATAAGGGAAGTTGAAAGAAAAAACCAGTTCGAATAGATGCCTAACTTTAAAACTGATACTCCGCGGCACCTGTGTTAGACGAGCTCGCCACCATGCATAGTTATCCTTTGACATTTCCTCCCAGTTATATGTGGGGAAGCCCCAATTTTGTCCATTTTTGTCAAAATAATCTGGAGGTGCTCCAGTCGATGTATTCATACGAAATAAGTTTGGATATACCCAAGTATCTACACTGTTTCTGTCAACACCTATTGGTAGATCTCCTTTCAAAACAACCTTTTTTTCCCTTGCATAATCTGCTGCTTCTGATAACTATCAAGAAGAGAAACTGATGAATTACAGAATGCAGTAGCAAAATGGCCAACACAATATCTGAATGAACAAATATATATACACACAAAAATCAAAATATATCCCTGAATTTAACAGAATAGGTCATCTGTTCTTACTTGCACATGTAGATGGAACTGAATATAATAGTGGAAGCATATAACATCATAGTGTAAGGCATCCTCTGAGACCAGTTTCTCAAGCTGAAAATTCGCAGTAAACAGATTAATCATATTCACTAACCTAGATGACATGCCACCAAATGATCTAAAATTCAGGACAAGTATGGTGTTTACAACAAGAAACATTTATGGAGCTTTCAAAGATCAGAAAGAAATTCTCAAGTACCTTCTCACTGGAAAAATGAGAAAAGCTGCCCCATTGAGTGTGATCTGAGGTCTCAAAAAAGTCTCTCAGAAAACAAAATGCTCCATATGGTTTCAACCAATTCTGTTCAAAAAAATTATAGCCATAAGGAACGAGTATATACATTGATCATCATCAATCTAAATCAAATGAAAAAACAAGATTTTAACAAATTGTGTTACAAATATAACAATTGCAGCATTACGAATACAAATTGTTGAGTAACACTATGTGAAATTCCTACCTCATTCTCCGAGAGGAAGTTTTTGAAAGAACTTGAATTAAGTATCTTAGATTTTTCTAGATTGAATAGTTTTTTTGCAATTGATAATTTAGCAGCCATTGTAGCCTCATAGTCAACATCCTGTATAAACAAGAAAGAAAAGCTTCAAATTAAACAGGAAAAATCTGAAGTTGCACACTAGATGTTTAAAGAGTCAAATCAAATAGTGAGGTGCAACTATGGCGGTTTGCTGAAAAGAATATTCAAGTTAAGCTTTCATGATTCTACCAATGTGGCTAACAACGATAGCAGTTCACTCTATAGCTCTAAAAATTTTTAAAAAGTCAAACTAACATGTCATATAAGGACTTCCCGAAGTATTTTGAGGAGCAAAAGCTTAGTTTAAAACATCTCTAGAACACGTCAACTAATTTGCTTAATTACCATGAAACTGTTGACTTTATTATTGTTGGCAATCAAAAGCCTCCTCAATTGTCAGCAAGACAAAGTACATTTTTGTCTGGTATAACACGTGAAGCAAATTTAAAAAGCCTATTTCTCCCACAGTTTACTAATTATTACAAAAGAATACAGATAACTGCAAGATTAATCTTCAACCATAATATTTGAACCCTCTAGAGATTGTCGAGTTTGTCCTTTTCTTAATACAATAAATTCAAAGATCTATGTTTGAAGAATTTTGTCTGAGTCTTCATATAAGTAAATGCAGTGAAAAGCCACCATCCTGTCTAGTTACTAACAATAAAGAATGAAGAAACAAAAAAATAGTACTTACATAAGCAAATTATATATTCCCTTCAAATATGCCCAAGGTTACTGGTGCACAAGTACAGGTTTTTCAGAGGCTATTATTGAACAGTGACTTTTTGAGGGATAAATATGCAAATAGGTGATTTTGCCAGGGTATTTAATTTATTGTAATTATGTCTCTTCTTTCCTGATATTGCTAAAAATATCCTTCATATATGTTCAGCCTCTGACTCACTTAAACACAGTTTTAAAAACTTTGATTTTGTATTTCTAAAATAATGTTTATTGTATTCAACTCTTAACCACCAAAATGATTTCACTAGCAAATTTCATACACCAATGGATCTAATTCTGAACATGACATGTTTAGTTCATCCATTAGGAATACAAGTCCTTGAACATGATCCTTAAAACAACCCTTCAGTGATTGAAATTTTGATAGTAACACTTCGTAACTAATTTGATGTATATACCTTTCATCATATCAAAGCATTATTGGAGATCCCTATTCTCTTAAAACAAACCATATTATATTTGAAGAAGCTTTGTCATAGCATTTTCTTTTATAAAATTAAACAAAACTATGTGAAATCCTTCTTGTTTTCTCTTTTATATAATGTTTCATTAACTCCTTCAATGATTTAATTTTGTACGTTAAGAATGTTCATTCCCCCTCTAGTATGGTTCATAAGGTTAAAGTTGCAACATTCTTTTCCTCTTGTGCTTATAGATTGGAGCTAAAATGCTTCTCCTCATGCTTAGTTGTTTCTATAAATTTAAAATTGCCACTCCGCTTATGGAAGCAAAGGAGTAAAAGTGTAGAACAATACGTAACATTTCCATCTTCCACAAATAACAAAAGAATAGACAATAGCATTTAAAATAATAATTCAAAATGAGATGAATTTGGATGCAAAACATATGTAATGGACAAAAGAACCCCATCCAATGAGCAAAAGCATTATTTTCTTTCGAGACAAAATAAATTAATATCAAACGTATTACCTTTTTATCAAGTTGTTCTTTTGCCCTTAAAATCTCTTCCTGCAATCAGATACAGCACATGAAAGATAAATAATGAAGAGATCGCCAACCATGTCCAAATACGAAGCAAACCACATTGGCATGAAACTTAAATTTCAATAAAATCAATAAAAAGGTTTCAAGAACAAACCTTAATATCTTCTGGAATGTTTTCTGAAAGTGCTTGAACTCTCAGATATAAGGGATGCAATGCGAATACAGAGAGAGAACTGCCAATTTCAGAATCTCAAGTATTATACAGAAGAGCAGTGCTGATTTACATAATATTAGTTGGTGAAAATATCAGCTGATGAGTATCTTTACTGTAGATAGCAAGTCCTAGGATTGAATCCCACGTTCATCTTAAATTAGTTACTAAAAAGATATATTTAGCGATTCTGCATCCACAAACTTTTTAATAGCATCTATATGCATAGGTACATGGCTAATAATGAATCTAGGACTATTGATTAAGAACCCGCATATAGGTTTCAGCATATGAACTATCAGAAGCTACATAGGTTGCAGCATGTGGTTGATACCTGTTCTTTGCTAAATGAAAGAAAAAAAAAAATCAACATAGCTGGCTTCAAGGAGAAATCCTTAAGTACCTGTACGGATATGAATCCCACCACATTCCATGAACTGAGGTATCGTTGACTGGAAGAAGCTGCACAAGGTGAAAGCCACATTCAACAGCCCAATCAACAAGTAACTTCAAATCTAGGAATTCTCCAACTCCAAGATCATCGCTTGACCTAACAGAGAACATTGGTATAGCAACTCCAGCACCCCTCCATGGAACTGCCTGCCTAAGTAAATGCCAATCATTAAGACTCTGTCAATTATATTCAGCATAACACATGATAAAATGGAGTTTCAACAACTAACAAATCAAATATTACTTAAAGGTTAGAAAATTTTGAATTAAAATCTAAACATTACCCGATAGGGACCATCAGCCAGTATAACATAGTTAGGAGGATGGCTCGATTGAAAGTCAACAGCTAACTCTCTGTTGGGACCAAGTTCAAGAGACGGATCCTTCATTTGGTGAACATGGCAATACTTATATGTGTGACTATGATTAGGGACAAAACAGAAAGTTCGCCAAGAAATAGACGATAAATAACATGGAAAACATCTGTTAAAAAGAAAAGTTCAAAAGTAATCATTAGAATCTCCAAGAAGAATGGGAAAAAAGGATATTTGAGTGGGAATTCATATTTTCTCAATACACATTCGGCTTTCCAAGTAAAATCTCCAGCATATCGTAGCTTTAGTCCATCATGCGGCCTCCATTTTCCTAGTTCGGAGGCACTTCCAATAACATGAACCTGCACAACTATCACTTTTCACAACTACAACTAGCTAGCAAAAGAGAATTAATTTAAGTTGATAAGCCTGACAAGTGCCTTTAGGAAAAAAAAAAAATTGGAAAAAAAGGCTGATGTAGACTTACTGATGCTCCATCTTTTACTTTTGGGCATCTAATCATAAATTGAACGATAATAGAATCTGCGGGAAGCAACTACAGCATCAGAAATGAAGCTTCTGAAATGAACTATTGCAAAGGAAATTGAGGAGGAATACCTTGCTGATCCAGGATTTTCTCCAATTCCTTAGAACTTTCATCGGCAGCTGGCAAGCTTTTCTTTCCACCACTAAAAATGACATCTTTGAATGCGCTTCTGACGAAAAGAGTTTCCGAAGCTTCCTGCACGGGGACGACATACAAGATGGATACACGGAAACCCCAACGCCGCAGCAAGAAAGATCAAATCAAACTGCACCTGCCAAAGATCACGGATCTCCACCACGGCTCCTTCCCGGACGCCATCAGGCAGGGTGAGGCGCCGCTTCTTCCCCGCTTCCGATCGCAAGACATTCCTACCGTCATCCACCACATAGTAACTGTACTCGCAACGGAACCCGACGGAGACGGCGACCTTCCCGCACCAAATCAGCTCGTCGCCCTCGTGCGACGGGCCGAGTGCCAGCCCCTGCTTCACGTTCCAGGATCCGAGCACCGGCTCGGAGCCGCAGACGAGGAGGCTCTGCCCCCACTGGGTGTAGTACGGCAGTCGGAAGACCAGGGTGACCGAGCTCAGGGACTTGATCCCGGGGAAGAGTCCCGACTTGAGCATGGCTTCCGGAATTGGATTGGGTAGGAGGGGAGGGGAGAGGAGAGGAGGAAGAGTGCAGTGGAGGCAGGGAAGTGACGGTGGTGACGGATTTGGTGTGCGCTTTATGGGAAGAGAAGGATCGAACGGGTGGTGGTGGCTCGTGATATGCCGTCGTTTCCCGTGATGTGGCGTGGCGAGGAGAATGTGATCGATCGAGAAGTTAATAATTAGTTTTATAATTATTAATGTCAATTAACATTTAATAGTAAAATAATAAAGATTGGTAAATATGAAACTTCTTTTTCAGTTGTTATATAATGTATGTATAAAATAATATCATTAATTAGATAAAATAGTAAGTAAATTTTTATTTATAGTTTCTTACAAATTATTCTCAGGTCTTTCCTATCCCTTCTTTTATGATTAATTATTCATGGTATTGTTATGTGTCACCTGTATATTAAGTATTTACCTCAATATATTTTTTTATTAATCATCTGTATAAATAATTGTTATGTGTCTCGGACGACTTCATAAGAGTGAGTGATACATAGTTTTATCCTTTTTAGAAGCATGTGAGCTCTAAAAAAAAAAGGAGATCTAACGGATTTATGAGTCTTTGTTTCCTATACTCTTTAACCAACGTGAAACTAAATAATTTTATCAGTGTTTCCTTCGGTAGGAAAGCCAATGATTTATAGCCAATGTGCACAGCTCCAAAAGATACCTCTGAGGGTAAGAAAGATGGACAGATTTATGAGCCCTTGATTCTCATATACCTTCGGGACTAAATCGATTCCCGAAAAATATCTAACTCCGGAAGAAAAGGCACGTGCACCGTGTAAAAGCATTGGACGGTGGAGGATGTTTCAACTTTTTCTTTGTTTTGTTTCGTTTTGATTTCATGTGTGAAGTGACGTTAGTGTTTTGGTCTGTTTTTTAAAGATAAAGTTGTCGGTTTGTGAAATCTAATCATATTTAAGTTTAAAGAAAAAAAATAACCAAAAATTCTGCATGTTTTCCTTACGAAAATATCACTAGAGTTTTGTATCCGATATCACCATCGAACTTTTTCTTTGTTTTATTTCGTTTTTTTTCTAAAAATAAAGTTGTTTGTTTGTGAAATATAATCAATATATATATATATATATATCACCATCCAAAGAGATTTTGTATTCTTATTTTCTTGTGATTTTTGTTGGCACTTTATATTTTGTTGATCGTATTTATATATTTTTTTCAATCAAGTTTAAAAATTAATTAAAATTTATTATAGTATTAAGTCATCTTTTTGTTATTAAGATCCTATTATTAGAAAAATATTTTTTTAGTTGGATTGATATCCAAAAAAAAATCTAATAACTTTTTTCCTACGAAGATCACTCCATATGTATAAACATTTACATATCTTTCAAATTTTTAAAACTTCAATTTCTAAACCATTAAGAAATGCTATGATTTTTTTTTCTTCCAAATCAAGGACATAATTGCTCAAAATAAAAGTTGATTGTCATCTCAATTTTCAAGATCCTTGATTTTTCACCCATAAATATATATATATATATATATATATATATATATATATATATATATATAAACAGGAAAAGAAGCCTTGAGAACGTCAATTTTACCTAATATTTGGACAGTGAACGCAGTTGTCTGCCTTCATCTGCGATGGAAAAGGGCAATTACTGTCACATTCTTTCTACAGCAGCTCATTATTTTTAGTTTACGTGATGATTGTCGTATTCCGATGTTACTGTAAAGTGCATAAAAGATATTAGACTATGTCAATATATAATATTTAAATGCCTAAAAAAATGGCGTAAAAATCGCCAAAGGAACAATACGAAGATTATTGACCCCACTTGGCACGTTAGACTGCATGTTGACCGCGGGCTGACGTGCTCGAGTTTATTCGCACGAACTGCGTCCGCTTCGCGTGCGTTGGTAGAATCGCTCGGTCGGTGATGAATTGGGACGGCGGCTTGCACGCGCGACCATGTGAACATCGTGCGACAAGCCATGGATTGAACCCGGTGCTCGGTATATCCATCAAACGTCACAGATATCATCATGTCATTTGCAGTCTACATGAAGAGAGAAAAGAAAGGTCAGTTCAGTCTACAAGAAGGTCACAACTATGATGCCGGATCCTGTGGCTACAGTGAAGTGAAGTACACGTCCATGAAACATATGCTCCTCGCAAGATGATCACAAGCAAAATGGTGTTTGACGGGCTACCGAGATGACTCTCCACGCTTGCTGACGAATAACTTTCCGACATCTTCAGTAACCACATTGCTCCTGACAAGGCCAAAAACAAAGTTCAATTTGATTATGATATTACTGCCAAGGCAATTAAATGTGATAAGAATGACCGAAAACCAACACTATAGTGCTTTAAACACAGGAAAGAGCTAACCATCAGCCACAGCAAAATATACAAGAGAAGTGAGATGTTAATGGCTGAGAGACCAAGAAAACATGAATTCAAATATCGAGGTGATAATACTGACATCTCAACTAAATTTGTATATGCTCTCTGGTGATATACAGCAGCAGCATATCATACCATCGCACTTCAACCAATCAGTCACCACACAGATAATGACATCAAACATCAACTAATCTGTCAAATTTTCTCTTATCCAAAGCAAGTCATTTATGCAGTTTATTGAACACTTATAACACATGCATATCGGTAATGGAGATAACATCATTGACTTGAATGTTAAAAATCTTAACTCAGAAATAATGCCTTGTCAAAATTTGAGCAGTTTAAATAAATTTGCAAACAAACTAAGCTACTTGAAGTTTTGCTATATAAATCTTAATGGAAAGGGGCTACTTGTCAATTTGACTAATATAGAAGAAACTGATGTTAGATGTAGCAGCAAGAGTAAAAATATAATATGTATGTTCATTCATTATGCTGAAAAACCATGCGAAGAAACTCTCCTTCCCTCGCTATGACTAAAATATTAACTACCAGATGATAACACCTGATAATATTACAGATTGGTGTGTGTGTGTTGAACAAGCAACTGTCCAAGAGAACTATGTGAGGAAGAAAGGGGCCGACTCGTAATTAAACAAGCATTTCCAAGCATCAAACTTCATGGCTTCTGATATAGTTTTTAATCTTTCTACTCGGTCATCATCCTAGTTGGTGGAACATGGATGCTCTAAATGTGTGCCTTACTCGTATCAGATATGTTTCTGGTGGATATGTCTAATTACAGTGTGGGATGCTTCACCGAAGTGACAGATTCCTAAAATAATTATTAAACTTTTAGATATTTGGTAATAAACGAGAAGCACTTTCTGCCTAAAAGCTAGGCAGAAACCTAGAGAATGAAATGCTTGAAACAACATACCACTATATTAATAGTATTAAGAACCTTCCATGAGATAATATTAATGAACTTTATTGATATTTCATATACAAATACCGATAACAAAGAATTACAATGTTAAGCACTAGTGAGTTGCAAACTTACAAATGTTAAAGGCATGTAGTTATATAACATCCACATCCTCCGAAAATAATCCTTCCTTGTATATATGCATTTTACCATTCACGTGCACTAGGTGCTATGCGGATCATTGTTATCCATGTGCACCCAAGCACTAACACCACAAAGACTGAAGCCCCAACCTCTTGACTCAACCAGGAAGCAAGAAACTAAAAAGTTTAATGCAATTTAATGTGATTTGTAGTCACGGATAATGGAAGCACACCCTTTAATCAGATAACATGGAAATTCTTGCTTATCTCATCCAAAATAACCAGTAAACAATCATCACACACCAGTAGTTAGTGTATATAATAGCATGGAGATTCTTCCGGATTGAACAGAAGCTAACCAACTTCCTTTAGTTTTTATTCCCTTACCTCCCACTGAGCTGTGGTGGAACTAACAAGCCACCCATTGTGTTGGGAACATTTCTTGAATGTGTTGATTGTCCTCTGGGATGTTTACTAGATGGTTGAGGAAAGGTAGAACCATTTGACTCTCTCTTCCTTGATGCTCTTTCTGCAATTGCAGCGGCAACTCTAGAGGAGTGATCACCAACCATGTGGTTTGACTCATAGGACGGTGCTGCAAGTAGAACTGATACATCTGGAAGTCCTTCCAATGATGGTGGCGGCAAGGAGATTATAGTTGAAGGTTGATCTGTCACTATGGAGTTTCTGGAGATACATTCAAAAGAATAAAAAAAAAAAGTAATGGAGGTTAGAAAGCAGTAAATAAATAATATAATACTACAAATTCAGATGCTCCTATTGCTAGCAAAATAGAGACCCTCTTACAAGGAGAATCTTTGTAAGCTAAGGTAAGCCCATAACTGAGTTCATAAATTGTTACAGTTGTAGCACTTGCAGATATTCATTTACTCTAGATAGACAATCAACAATCGAGAAGCTACATGGGGAAATGTGAAGTATGACAAAATGCTGAAAACTCCATCTGTCTAATCAAATGATTTGTAGAAATAATTCCTCTCAATAACTTTTACAAGAACCCTTCAATTTTGTTTTTTATGCATATAACAAACATTACCCAAATCTCTAATCTTTCTTTCCACTATTGCAACAAGCAAATGTATGCTATTTTCTACAAATAAATTAACATGTCACTTCAAATGATGATAATAAAAAAGACAACCATATCGAAAATTACGGCAGAATTCCAACATAATATCTGCATGCTCAAATGCTTAATGATTTGCTCAAAAGCATGCTTTTTCCTCTTCTTTATCATCTTTCTGCATTGTGCCGTAGAGCTCACTGTATAATTCCGGTCGCCCTTATGCAGAGTTAAAGAAAATTATATGTCTTATTTACAATATCGCGCTTTCTATGCTCAAAGGTTCTTCTTGCTGCCCTTGGTGACGTATTACAACTAATTTGGAACCCTAAGGCACAAAACCCCAAAGAAGAATCCACAACTAAAAAGTACCATCCTTTACAGTTGTTCTCCCAAATCAAGATGAGTCTATCAAGAAGCACACTCTCATGAAATATGGCCAGCTGAAAAGTACGACCCTTGAAATTTTGCGTAGTTACGATGACCGAGTATGCCGAAGTATATCACACCACCACTCACTAATTTTGGTTGTTTTTGAACAGGAGAATAGAAAGGATCAAAACCCCTTAACAAAACAAAGAAACAATGGAGAGGAAGGAATAAAAGATTACTGATTTCGGCGATTGGGAGGTAGAACCGAAGAAGGCGGCAGCGGCGACGACGGAGGAGGAGAAGCGAGCGAAGGAGCAGCAGATTCGATTTGCTTCTTGCCCTTATCTTCTTCAATTCCGTGCAAATCGATCTCTTCTTCTTCATCCGAAGAGGCGTAATCCACCAGCGACATCTCCCCCCTTCCCTCCTCCGACACAAGAGTGCTTTATTTTTCGTAATTATTATTATCATTTATTAGGTGCTTAATACTACGCGGATGCTTGAGAGTTGGATCTTCCACTATCGGATCCGAGCCCGTTCAAAGATGCGTTGTTTTCTCCACAGAGGATGCTCCGCAACTATCGGATCCGAACCCGTTCGGAGATGGGTCCAATTGCGACGTTGTTTTCATCGCACGAACGCGTCCCCATAAAACCTTCCCCAAAACCATCCTTCTCTCACGAACCGGACCCGTGGGGCCGACTGAAGAGGTCCGTACGGACATTGGAGAGTTCCAACCTAATCACACGTAAAAATATATGTGATGATGAAGAAGAAGAACAAAGAAAAAAGAGAAATAAAATAAATTGAATTCTTGATGGAAATCGATTTGTTAGTAAACAGTTCCTTATAATTATTCCTTTGATCGAGTTCTAAACACGTTTTGTAAGACCATCCGACAAGCTTTGTACACATTTGGTCTCAAAAGGTAAAGATTTTGTTTCTTATCAACAATAAGATGATAGATTTAATGACTAAAGTGATTTTGACATCGATTACGTCACAATTAGTCAATTATCATAAATCGTCTATTTTTTATTATATAAGAAAAGACACTGAATTATCACATTCTAATTTATTATTCTTTTAACCAATAGAATGTATAAAATCAAAATAAAAGAAGAAAAAAAAATGTATGCATTGTCACATTTACATAAATCATATATCGGATTTGGGTGATTGATAACTTGATTCGATCCAATTCTAACTTATATTTAGAAGTGATGATTTTCTCCGAGTTATAGTTTTTGAGATAGCATTAAATTCTTTATATCTCTCCTGTATCACACGGAACCCTATATCGAAAAGAAATTATCGACTAGACATCTTCGTTGCTCGAAGTGTTTCTAAAAATATAAAAATAATTGATATATTTTTTTTAGAGCTGAAGTGTTTCTAATCGTTTACGATTATGAAAAATATTCTTCAAATATAATATTTTTTAGAACATATAATCGGTAGTTGAAAGTGAATATTTCCCATCATAATATCATTATATCCCAAATTATATGGTAGTGTTGTTTTAGTCATTGTGGCAAAAGAATGCTTCATTTTATGTGTGTGATTGGGCTAAAAAAGATTTGGCAAAAACCTCTCCAACCCAAAATTCAATAGCTTGTAAGTATCATGGGCCCATTTTCACCCAATCATTAGCGTCTTCTAACATGAGTTTCTTTCTTTTTCTTTGATTATTCTGTTTTACATAAAGAAGTTTAAAATTCATAAATTGAGAAAAATAGTTCTTTGAGGAATTCTTGAATCTTAATATTTATACGTAAGTCATAGTCTTTCATATGGAATTAAGAAAATTTTACAAAGGAACTACATTAATTGTTTTCAATAACAAATTTGAAGAAAGCGCACGAACAATAGCAAGTTCTAAACTATGTTTGTAGAAGTGTTTGTGTTCATAATTCTCTACGATACAGTAATGTTGTTTTTGGTCCCCAAATCAATATGAATTTGAGAGTTAAATAAATGTATGGTTACAATTTTGAGAAACAAGCATTACAGTTGGAGATGAGTTTGCAAGTGAAATAAGGAAGTGTTGGTAAAGCATTTATGACAAAAATGAGAGTTTAAACACTAAATTTATAGTGAACTATCGTTAATGTTATATTTAAACTGATCTAAACTCTTAGAGAGACATTTAGGATATTGATCCTTGATTTTTGATTTTATAGAGTGAAAATTTTAACTTCGGATCCTCGACTTGATGTTCCTATAGAGATAAAGATGTGTACGACAAGATTACTCTGATGATTAAGTTAGTCAAGAAATAAATAAGAGAGAATATTTAAAGCATATGATTCGAGATAATATTCTTTTGATTATATTTGATTTTGAGAATATTTTTGATAGGAATTGATGTTGGCTTATTTGGACAAGACTCGATTGACTACTTATCATGCGTCGGGTTTCGATTAATAAAAAATATTTTGTAGATTTAATTTTCATGTATACCTTTTTTTTTTGTTATTTGATTGGACCAATCTATTCCATTTCAATAAACTTGAAATCATTAGGGATAAGATTATACTAAATGGATAATATTAAGTCCATGTAGTTTATATATAGCCAAATTATATCATAAAATAGCCAAATTATATCATCATATTTATATCTAACACTAAAAAATAGGATGCCTCTAAACGTGAAATTAGATTCTCAACAACTATTTTCCATTCCATGGATCATCAAAAGTACTTTGTTCAATATGGCTAATCGGTCTTTCTCATTTCTTATCATATGATCGAATAAAGTGATTTTTTCCAATTATATTAGACCGACATCAGATGATCCAATCAAAGATTTGATGAACCTTTCTTTACACCACTGTTGTTGGATCCTCGTGTGACCGGGAATAGGTTCCGATGAGAAGAAGAGGATAAGAAGGAACAAAGGAGTAGCAAAGTCGTTTCGACATCTTATGTCTTCTCCGAATCGTCCTCAGTCAGATCTATCAGCACTGCATATCAGCAACAAACACGCAGAATGGATAATTCACATGGGAATTAAATCGTGTGTGGGGTGGGGAGGTGAGAGCAACTTCGAGACAACACAATCTTTCCCACCACATCACTGCGATTCTCCCGTACGTGTGCTCTTCGTCCTCACCGCTGTTGCAGACGATGGCTACCACCACCCATCTTTGGAACTCGCCGGTGGAAGAAAGAGGCTCCCAAGAGTAGTCTATTTGTTGTCATATTTCGTTCATCGAAGGCATTGGGTTATATGAATGGATCAGCTTCAATCTTGTTTCTGTCTGGTCTACACTAATATAATTGCTCCTTTCCTAATTAATATCTTCAAATTTAAAATTATTATTCATCTAATTTAATACTCTTTAACGATTACATGATGTGATTGAAAGAATAAAAAATATAAAAATTAATATGATGTTAGATTTATGTAAGATATACTATAAATCTCTATTGATCCAATAATCATAATGGTCCTTTACACGAGTCTAATTCTCGTTACGGATCGATATCTTTGTGATTCTCGGATTAGAGGACGATGTTTATTGATAGCTTAACGTATCGTTTTCATTTGGACGAGTATTAGATTTTTGTGATTTTTGTCCTTTAGACGAGTCTAATTAGATCGATATCTTTGTGATTCTCGGATTAGAGGACGATATTTATTGATAGCTTAACGTGTCGTTTTCATTTGGCTAGTATTATTGACCGAATAATCTATTACATTGAAGGTTTAATTCAAGGCATTAAGGTTATCGAAGGATTTAGAATCATGTGATTAAGCTTAATTTCAATCAAAATGAATGATCCGAAGATTATTGTTGTTAGGAAATAAAGAGAAGCCAAGAAAAAAAATCCTCTTTTCTTTTTCACGGTGTTACATATAATGAGTGATGCACGGAGGACATGACTTCCTTGACATGCTTTCCAGCGGATGCATCATATGCACATAACACATGAATTGTAAGTCACATCAATCAGTGGAAATCATGAATCCTGTGTGTGTGTGTGTGTGGGTGCCACAGTAACTTGCTGTGTCTTAATCTCATGCGACGACATCACATCAAACAAAGCATTTCTTCTTTCTTGTTTATTTATTTATTTATTTGTTATCAAAGTGCATTAAGTCTCAAGAATTACTTCATCATCATATTGTTATTCTAAAGTGTATTCCTTGAAACACCAACAATATGAGATTGATAGGGGAGGGAAGGAGGTGAGAGGAGCTACGTGAGTCAACGTAGTCAACCGACATCAAAGATGAGATGCTATCTTCCTCTAAAAGACTTGGGGAGAAAGTGACACGTGGATATATTCTGTAGAAGAAGCGGTCGGTCAGCTCTTGCGGTCTCTTCCTGCGCATAACGTGTTGGAAGCAAAGGATTAAGAGTGTGACAAATCAAGTAAATATTCGAGAGATAAAAGGAATGGCTATCGGGTGGACCGGAAGGAATGATTGCGATATGCCTGTGATCCCATCTCCAACTTGATGAGGGTAATAATGGCGACATGACGCGCCACGACGTTAGCTCCGCCTGAACGACACTCTGCTAAACGAAGATAATAATACCGACGCGATGTGCGTTGACGTCATCTGCTCTTAGACAACGACTTCATCGTTGTCTGACCCAACACGCTTGGCCGAGGCAAAGGAAAACAATGACCGAGACACGCCCATGCCCTGCGGTAGTTCGGTTCTCCACGCAACGCCAACGGCAATGTCAGACGCCATCAGAGGTACGATCCTGCTCCTGCAGGTAGGCACATCAGGTAACACTAAACTTACCTATAAATACCCCCGAGTTTTAAACGAGGGGGAAGCAAGGAGAAAGGAAAAAAGACTTCTTCATCTGGAACCCCCTCCACATCTGCTAACTTGATCGTCGGAGGGGTCGAGCCGAGCTTCCGACCCGACCTGTGTGCAGGTGCAAGGACGGGGTTGCTTCTTCCCGGCGCTGTGGAAAAGCCTTCCTCTCGACGCAACGGCCCGATCGGACCACCGTAATCGGCCACCTGGACGATCTCGAGGGGCGCCGTGCCAGATCCCTATCATTCATACCTCAACTAAGTCGCGTCGACCCCGAGGCTACGGCATAAAGTTATTTACAACACTACTCTTTCTCTTACTACGGTGGATCGATCCCTGGGAAATGGACAATGCTCCTCCTCCGATGAAGAGGGGCATGGAAGATTGCATGGAGTAAGAGGCCAAAGGTTTGGCACGACTCGCAGGAGACCTCTGCAATCCTGTATTATATGATCATCGAGGAAGTAGGGGAAGCGCTCACTCCAGTTTTTCCTAATCTTTAAGAAGAGGCACACATCGACGGCCTCTCACGATCGTTCCCAGGAAAACCAGTCACTGTAATTTGGTGATGACAAGGCCGAGAACAGTAGGACGAGTGACGAATGGCGTTGCGCAGGGCAAAAGGCCGGAGACCGACACGGGGGGAGGGAGGGGGACAAGACATGAATGGAATGTAGTGAGTTGGAGAAGACGTGGCGAGAAAGGGGAGGGGAGGGGCCAAGTTTATTCCATCCCCTGAGCCTTTACCAGGTGGCCCTCCTCCTCCTCCTCCTCCCCCCCTCACCACTGGGGCAGTCTTGCATGGAATTGTTCCTGTTGGTCGTGGACGTCCGGCAATGGCGATGAGATCGATGATGTGGCGATCACGTCGGCCCTGCACGCCGCCGCCATGTGTCGGCCGCTCCCTCGGCCGGCCCATCCACATGCGCTGCGACTGTTGAGCAAAGTGGAGTACATGAGAGGAAGTTCACAGAAAGAAAGCATACAGTTTCACATTCCCCCTCTCATCTTCTCCTTCCCAATCATCCCCTCGATGACTCTCTTCCCCCTCCAATAATATGAGCTTATTCTTCCGTTCAACGTCGAATCATCCTTATCCATTGTAAATCTAAATCGTATACAACTCGCTCTCTCGCTCTCTCGCTCTCTCTCTCTCTGTGCGCTCCTGTGGGCGGTGCTGGTGGCAACAGTGACGCAAAGGCACTCGGTTGTTCGGGAAGCGTACACAAAAGGCTCACCCACAGTGTGCACTCAAGTAGGGTAAAAGCTGCGAGTGGGCTGGTGGCCCCCCACCTGATACGTATCCTACCTAATTTGGATCCGTGGTTCTCTTCTCCAGTCCAATCTCGATCGCGACCAGATTGGACTCGATTGGATTCGTTCCCATCGAGCCAGCCTATTGGGAAGCGTAGGATTTGGTTGGCTACCTTTCTAGGCATTGACCACTGCAGCCAACAACACACCACTAAACACACGGCCTGCCCAATGATGAAACCTTGAACCAAATCTCTCCCAACTTGGTGTTTGTGCTTTTGCCTCGTCGCCAGGTGGTACGAGTCCCCCAACCGGTCCCTAACATGGCAGCCTCTCATTCCCCCAACGCATCTCAGCTTGCAGGCCCCCACTCCCCCCCCGCTTTCCTCTCCCTGCGTGTCGACGGCCATGGGAGAAGCTTCGCCATGTGAACCTCTCTCTGCTCGTCGCCACCAAGGAAAACAAATAACAGGTGACGAAAAACGAAACCTTTGACGCCGACTTGGACCCGAGACGCAGCCGGTCCACGTTGAATCCAACACTGGTTTGACCACCCCACCAACGCACTCACGCCCCCTACCTTTAAATCTCCCTCCTTCCTCCTTCCTCCTGCCACTTCCACTGCTCTCTCCAAACCATGCATTACTTCCTTGAGCTCTTCGTCGTGTTGGTCCTCGGCAGCGTCGCCATGCATGTGTCCGACCCCGGCGTAGCTTCCTCCCTTGAATCGCTTCGGATCGACGGCAACTTGAGCTTCCATGACGTCTCCCTCGCCGCGAGGGACTTCGGGAACCGGTACCGGCTGTTGCCGTCGGCGGTGCTGCACCCGGGCTCGGTGTCGGACGTGGCGGCCACGGTGAGGCACGTGTTCAGGATGGGATCGGGGTCGAAGCTCACCGTCGCAGCCCGAGGCCACGGGCACTCGCTGCAGGGGCAGGCGCAGGCCGACGGCGGGATCGTGGTTCGCATGGAGAACCTGCGCGGATGCGAGACGAAGGTGCACGACGGTGAGCAGCCGTATGTGGACGCCTCTGGGGGGGCGTTGTGGATCAATGTTCTGCTTGAATGCCTCAAGCATGGCCTGGCGCCCAAGTCGTGGACCGACTACCTTCACCTCACCATCGGAGGGACGCTGTCCAACGCCGGGATCAGCGGGCAGGCGTTCCGGCACGGCCCCCAGATCAGCAACGTCCACCAGCTGGAGATCGTCACTGGTTCGTCTTCTTCTTCTTCTTCGTTGGCAAGCATCACCATGTGTTCTGTGCATGATTTGGATCGAATTGTCGAGTGCAGGAAAAGGCGAGCTGCTCAACTGCTCGGCCGAAGAGAACGCTGATCTCTTCTATGCTGCTCTCGGAGGCCTCGGCCAGTTCGGGATCATCACCAGAGCCAGGATTGCGCTTGAACCTGCACCGAAGATGGTACAAAGATCACAACACCTTACACACCAACAGAAGTGATGATTAATCCTCTCTCGCTCTCTCTCAACAAGTCCATGATTTCTGGCGCAGGTGAAGTGGATTCGAGTGCTGTACTCTGACTTCGCCAGCTTCACAGAGGACCAGGAGATGCTGATATCATTGAAGGAGACCTTCGACTACATCGAAGGCTTCGTGATCATAAACAGGACGGGACTTCTCAACAATTGGAGATCATCGTTCAACCCACAGAACCCTGTTCAAGCCAGTGAGTTCGACTCCGACGGCAGGATCCTGTTTTGCCTGGAGATGACGAAGAACTTCGACCAAGACAACGCCGAGATCGTGAACCAGGTAAAGTTACTCGACACCACATCGCCTCCCATGCACGTCCGAATTGGATCATCCCCTCAAAAGTCTAGTCCTCCTCCTCCCCTGTGGCTGCAGCAAGTCGAAGCTCTGCTGTCCAAGTTGAGGTACATCCCGTCCACCCTCTTCCAGTCGGAGGTCTCCTACCTCGAGTTCTTGGACCGAGTTCACGTCTCCGAGGTGAAGCTGAGGTCCAAAGGCCTGTGGGAAGTCCCACACCCATGGCTCAACCTTCTCATACCAAGAACCAGGATCAGAGATTTCGCAGCACAAGTCTTCGGCAAGATTCTCCCGGACAGCAACAACGGCCCCATCCTCCTGTACCCACTCAACAAATCCAAGTAAACCACAGTAGCCCATCAAGATCATCGAACAGTGCCGCGTCACTGCATCTCGACACTAATCTCTCTGCTCCACTCCACTGCAGGTGGGACAACAGAACATCAGCAGTCATTCCAGACGAGGAGATCTTCTACCTGGTGGCCTTCCTGTCCTCAGCACCATCTTCCTCGGATCACGACAGCTTGGACCGCGCGTTAAAGCAGAATGATAGGATCTTGGACTTCTGCAAGCAGGCAGGCATCAGGATGAAGCAATACTTGCCATACTACACCATGCAGGAAGAGTGGAGAGCCCATTTCGGTGACAGATGGGAGGATTTTGCTCGGAGAAAAGGCGTTTACGATCCTCTCTACATTCTTGCGCCTGGACAAAGGATCTTTCAGAAGGCGGTGCGGTCCTCGTGACGATGGCCTCGGCGCAGCGCCCGCAGCTCATCTCGTACAGGAAGAACTGCCACAGATAGTTACTCCGATACAAGACCTTCTTCTCAGCTTGAAACGAAGCCATCCATTATGAAGACCTGCACAAATGTGGCATCAGCAACTTGGCATGTAATGAACCATGGATTTGCCACAAGGCATCAGTTTCTTGCTTCAAGTATAGAAGGGAAAGAAAACATATCGCAGATGATGTACATTTTGTCAGCTAAGGAAAATATCATTTCTGTTGTGTAATGAAATCGGCATATTAACTTGGAGTTAGTATTAGAGATTGATTAAGAGTCATTCTGTTGTCTATTGAGTAAATAGTATGACTCTGGTCAACCAGAAACAGTGAGTCCAATACCAATGAATTAAAGAGAGAGTGAGTGAGTTTTTGAAGATCTTCTGAGAAAATATGTGATCCTAAACAACCATCAAACAACAGGAATGTGTCACAATCAAGAAAATGATCCATGACAAATGACCATATTAGTGATAGCAGTCAATAAAAGATGATCAAGAGATTAATCTTTAGAAAAACAAATTGAAGATATGAATCATGAATTTTTCTTATATTTTATAGTTGAATAAAAAATTAAGATACAAACTTTTCTCACATCAGAGTAACTTCAAGAAATAAGGAGGATTTAAAAACATGGCAATAATTGTAACACTCTCAGAGGAAAAAAAGAAAGAAGATAAAACAATAGAATTCATCTATCAAGTAATAGTATATCAATATATTCTTCTTCGGATTTGTAGAACTAGGATTGGAGGCTCCACTTCTGCCAATTTTCTCACTTGGAAAGCTAGATTCACAAGGTGAAATAGAACTACATGGCAGCTTGAATTGGTTGCCCTCATATCACTATCCATCGGTTCCCTTTCCAGCTTTTTTTGTTGTCCCTCCCATGACTTCCTAGTTTCCTGTGTCATATTTTTGTCACTTATCATTCAATATCCATCACTGCAAAACATCATCCTTGAAAAAAACATGCTTTATGATAAGCATCTGATTGATTCTTTGATAACATTTCTTCAATTATCACGACTCTTTCTAGTTCTGATTGATGCTCCATTATTTGCCTTTCAAAGTGCCAGTCCCACCAAAAAGTAAGTCTGATATCCCTGGAGGAAGAGAAGGATAAGTTCTAATCAAAATGGGCACAATTTAGACAAAATAAGTTTCTTCATTTGGTTGCAGAAATGTTGATGTTAATAGTCAAAGTTTGATTCTACATTTGGACTACAAAATGATAAGTATGTACATCAAAACGATTGGATTTGTGTGAAGCCCTAAAGCGACTCGGCAAACTGCGGAGCCTCCAGATCGAGCTCCTGCTTCATGACACAGTTCATTAACCAGTCACTGCTAAAAGTCCATGCTCCCTTCTTTGCTGCTAACAAAGCCTCTGACATGTCTTCTTCACATGCCAAAAAGATGGTTCTTGAAGGCTCATTGATGCAGCCGAGGCCATGCATTACCTGCACATTTTCATCACCATCAATTAATCATGCTCATCTCTACCTTAGAAACGCATCATGGCAAGACATTATAATTCATAATTGTTCATACAGTTTTGACTTGATAACAAGTAATAAGTAGCTATCTACGACTTACTAGTACTAAATTTCATTTGCCAAGGTGATTGACTTGTTGGTGAGTTTGGAAGTTGTTATCAAATTGCTTTCTGAGGTTGTAGCTTTTCTATATTTTTTATAAGATGATAAAAATATTCAATATCTTACATATATCTAATGAAATCTGTCTAATAATAGGGGAAAATGCCAAGGTCCAAGATGTAAGTGATATTAAGTATTCATTCGTACTAGGTAAGGATGAACTCAGTATGACCCATCGGAGGGGATCAAGCAGCATTTGACTGATGATAAGGTAAATTCAAGCAGATAAAAGAAAAACAAGAACCTGCAAACATTAAAAATGCCTAGAAAGAATAATATAAAAGTGTCACAATACATTGGAAGACAATAGCAAAGTTTAAATCTCGATGCAGGACCAGTTTTGGCAATCTATTCGACTGGTATGATATTGGTGTATCAGGAAGTAGATCAACCCGTACTGCTCAGTATCAGCTGAAAAAATTACTAAAAGATAAAAGAGTGATCAGCATCAGACTGTATGGTCTGATACTGGTCCTTCCTCAAACCAGTAAATACTGGCCCATATGGTACTATTTGAAACCATGGGCAATAGAAAGGTGAACTAATTAAAGTTGATGATCACATATAATTTTTGGTTAATTTTTAGACTTCCAAGTAAGTATATTTCCTGTAAATGACAATCATTAAGGGTTGCATGAATTATTCATACTACTGGATAATTGCTTAAAGATAAATTAAGAAACCATATGCAAAACTCACCTATAATGTTTTGAATATGTTACATTCTTTTATCCAGAAAGACAAGAACTAGGTAAAAGGAAAAAATAATTTGCTAATTCCTGATAAGTTTATTTTATTTCATCATGTTGGAATTCATCTACTCTATAGCCTCTTGATGTACGCAACAGACACAAGGTAATTTTGCTAGCAGTTGTCACTACTTGATAGTTCACAATGATGCTGGGGCTTCCTATAAGTTTGTATTTCCAAGTATCAAGACCAATGCATGCCCAATAGATTAATCTAAAAGTATGTATCAGTCAAATTAGTTGTACAACAAGATCACTAATAGCTCAGAATCAAAAACATATAACCCAGGGAAGAAGCAAGCAGATCACTGAAGGCAAGTCACTTTAAATGTCATGCTGGATTACAACTTAAGCATTGGTACCTAACACGTGAAGGCAATGTTAGGGCATGTAATCATTAGCTAGAGACACTTGGATGCTTCTGTCTTAGTCATAAATAAGTACATTTTGATGTAAAAGCATTTTGAGAGCAGTTGGCATTTAACATGCTAGTCTGCAAAATGGTTGCCAAGTCATAAAAAAAATGCAATTTAAGAATATTATGTGGCAGCAACAAATTACAAATATGTAGCTAATGATTGCATTTCATGCTTTATGTACTTTCATAGGCTGCCCACCTTTCATAAAATTGATGCATAGCATTATACAAATTTGATGGAATACATAAATTATAGCAATACAAAGATCAAGGAAACATACATTGCCACCAGCTGACCGAATAATGGTTGAAACGATGCCAACAGAGGGCTGAATATGCTTAGTGAGGCAGACATCATATCCTCTGAGCAATGATTTGGGATTTGTTTTTGCTCTATTAACCACATTTCTCAAGTCGGTCTTGTACTTCAACAAATAGTCTTCGTCTTCTAGAATGAATTGCGACTCCTCTGTACAAGGAAAATGGAATAAATTATTGAAATAAATGTATCCTGACTGTTGACCTTTTAAGAATAATGCCCCAAATCCAGTCACATGTTGGAAATGGGAGAAAACATGCTATTTATAAGGGTTTGATGGATATATTATAATTAATTTAGACTTAAGCATTTCGAACCATGTAGCATTAACACCTTTTGTTTTGTAGTTTTCTATGAAAAGGACCTAAACTGTGGATAACCTATACATTTGTCAAACATAACAGGGTCAGAAAGAGTATATCAGCTCACCTAAAAACCTGCCTTCCCTGAAGCTTGCCTTCAGCCATTTTGGGGACACTATCCATGCTCTGATGAAAAATTGCACATGTAGACAATTAGTAAGAAGAGACATACTATATGAAATTAGCTGCATCAGAAGAGATAAGAATGACCAAAAAGCACTAGCTATTTGCCAACTTTCATAATCATCCCGTTATCAGAGAGATGACCCATGAAAATTGTCATCATATTGGTCACAGGAAGAATAGCTTAAACTTATTTGAACTTGGTCCAGTTTCAGTGCCTTTACGTCATTTGGATCAATATCAGTTGAAACCTGTCATTCAAAGGGAAAGATCGGTGGCAGACATTTATAATACTCCCATATCTCTTGGAAGTCTTTCCCTCTTCTCAACACATTTCTCATTATAAGCCAAAGAAAATAAGACTTTCTTCAAAACTCACTTTTCTTTTGGTATACTTATGTCAATGAAGATCGTTGTCATGTTTGTGAATATTTAATCAAGTAATCTTCCTTGGAAATTATATTCTACGATTTAATCAAGTAATCAAAAACTCCAAGCAATGAGCACAACCGCTAAGCAAACATTAATTGACTGGATCTAAGTTATCAAAGGTCAATGAGCACTGAGTGACAGTGATTTAAAAACTCTAGGCACCAAAGTCCAAAAACGCCCGAGGCGCTAAGTGCTCGCCCGAGCGAAGTGAGGCACTAAAATATAAAAATATATAATATAATTAATAAATATAATTATTTAAATAAAAATATGATATTAAATTAAGAAAATCTTGCAAAATCAATAACACATTAACAAAAAGTCTCAAAATTCAAAACAATATCAATAATTTCAAATAAATAAAATTAGTAGTATTAAAATCAAAATAATATATTATTAATCTAATAAATAAAAAATATTATTACTAATATACAGTTAACAGTATACTGTTAATATACTGTTAATAGTATACTATCGAGTCAATGTGAGAAGAGTGAGTAAGAGTAAGACTGACACGGGAGTATCTAATTTGCTACAATCTGCTCATATGGACCTTGCTGATGCTATGATATTTTTTTCAGTCCACAATGTTGTCTCATAATTTTCAACTCAACTCACTCAAATATGACAGCTCATTAGCACATTCCTTAGATAAAGTTATAGCTATTTCAATGTACTTTTCTTCATAACCAAGGAATACATTAAAAAAGTTGGTTACCAGTCGTAAAACACTTAATTTCGAAATTTCCTATGTATGAAGGGTTGTTTCATGCACTAGTACTTATTTTGTTGTTTAGGGGTTAAAAAGAACTTTAGAAACTAATGATATTGGCAGAAGCTCTCTTAAACTCTGTATCTCTTGGATGCGTCCTTGAATGGCGAGTCTTTTGTTTTCAGTTCTGTATCTTTGTTTATTATCCTTGGGGTAATGATCTTTCTGTATCCCTTTGTGATTTTGAACTTGGTGGTGAACTTTCTTTTCGATTTTATTAAAGTGTTATCGTGAGTTCATTTATTTTCTATCTGAAAAACTGTACTATCATCTTTCTGTCGAAATCCATTCTACATTTACCCCCCCCCCCCCCATCCCGTATCAAAGACAACAGCGGCAAGCAACGGCGGCGGCGACAGTGGCAAGCAACGACAACAGCAACGAGCAGTGATACTGGCAACGATAGTAGTAGCAGTAGTGTTAGCAACGAGCAGCGGTAGCGAGAGCGCAGCATAAGAGTAAGACCGATGCTGCTCACTGAGAGCAGCGGGAGCGACGAGCAGTGATAGCGAGAGTGGCGAGCAGTGACAACAGCAACAAGCAACGATAGTGGCAACGGCGAGTAGGGACAACGAAGAGCAACGACAGCGGAGAGAGGCAACAACAGCAGAGAGAGGCAGCGACAGCAGAGAGGAAATATCGGCGACAGAATCGCGAGGAGGGTTAGGGTTAGGGAAGTCGTGAGAGGGATGCTAGGAGGCTGATATTAGTGCTTTAGTTAGTTCGATTAAACCAACTAAAGCACAGGGGTCGCCTGGTTTAACCCAAGCGCTCGCCCGAGCCCAAGCGTCGAGCGCTTCAGCGAGCGCCCAGGCGGCTCCTCTTTGAAGCGTGCCGCCTGGACATGAAGCGAGGCACTCGAGCCTCGCCTCGCCTCGCCAGAGCACCTAGGCAAGCGCCCGAGCGCCTATTGAAATCACTACTGAGTGATGAGATTGTTTGGAACCTAGGTGTGAGGCATGAAGTGAGGGATATGCCACATCAAAGTAAGGTGCAGTTGGAATGACAATTAACGAACATATGATCTAAAAAATAAATCAATCTATAAAAAAAATAAAACAATTAACGAACATATGATGAGATTATTTGGAACCTAGGTGTGAGGCATGAAGTGAGGGATATGCCTCATCAAAGTAAGGTGCAATTGGTATGACAATTAACGAACATATGATCTAAAAAATAAATCAATCTACAAAAGTAGTATTTTCCTACTACTTTTTTCCTGATGGATTTACCTACAAGTAAATAGTATGTAAACAAATGAAAGGTTAATTTTGGCTTATTTAGCTAAAACGGTAAAACATTGTAAAATTATGATAATTGCAAAATGGATTAACATGAAGATGAGGCTCCCTTAAGAAAGAAAAAAGAAAGTTGCTAAAGCAATGCAACATGTTATCAACAATAAGCCATATTGTCCCAACTAATTGGGGTCAGCTATGTGGACTTTTTGCCACCATTGAGCTCTATACAAAATACTATTCTTACTAAGTTAAAAGCATTTAGATCTTCATATATAGTTTTAGTTGAAGCCTTCTAGACCTCCCTGGATCTCTCCTAGCAACATTAATACTAGATATCTCTTATAGTATATATCTCACCTCTTCTAACTATAGTATCTGCAGATCTCCTTGGCAATATGCATATCATTTTAAATGACTTTGCCTAATTTTATCCTCCATGGAACTATACAAAAAAAAAAATTCTACAGCCATGTAATAACAAAAATTAGTAGAAAATTTGAAATAAGAGCAGTAGTAGAAGAAAAAAAAATTAAAAGAATGGAGGGGTGGGCAAAACAATATATAACAACAACAGTTCGATAGAAAAATAAGAAACAATATATGAAGAGATAAGGAACAACAAAGTAGCAACATTATAATGAAATCAGTTTCTTGCCTTTTGGCAAATAAAGATGAAGAAAAATTGTCCCTTCATTAGTTCTCCCATTCCCAAAATAAAAATTGTCATTAGAACAAACAATAAAATACTTCAACTTAAAGCCTTATTATATGAAAAGAAGTCCAATGGCAACTATCATAAGATGTTTCTGGGTTTCAGCCTCAAATCTTTAAATGAAACGCATAACGGATTTCCCATGTTGAATCCACTGAGCTTCAAATAATATTCAGGTACAAGAAAGGACCGAGGCAGAACTAGCACCTAACATGCCTAGCCAAGTTACATCATAGTTTATCATCAACAATGATGAGAAACTTACCCAGAGCACAGAGCTATGGAGAAGTTCAAAGTCCTTCGTGCTTTTCCAGTAATAACATGTGTGCTGTTACTTCCATCGCATGTGACAAAACCCCCAAGTTCCTCAACTATCTACATAATTCAATATAGATTTCACAATAACATGTCTTAGAATATACAGAAGCATTTTTAAACATTGATATATAATTATTTCACAGCTAGTGATAGAAAATGAAAAGATCTACCAAAGTCTGTCATAAATGCTCAATAAGTTTCATTTGCTTAAAAGTGAGACTTATTACCCTTCTCAAAGGGTACCATTCCATGCATTTATGTTAGCCAATTGTTGATGATGACCTTAGAGAATAAATTCTCATCAACCATTACTATTTCACATACTGAAATGGAACTGGAAGATGTTATTTCATAACTCTCTTTGGCACAAAACCAACTCTTACTGTTCTTCAAATGTTCAAACTTTGAGTCAGGCTAAGCATAGGTGCATGTTAAAGTGCTCAATTCTGTTTACCAAAATAAAAACTCAAGAAATTCAAATATTTGCATACTAGAATATGATTAAAAGTGTCATTGTAGCATTCACCGAAGCTGGGGCATGGTACCTTTAGATGTTACCTTTCCCAGTGCTTAAGTTTAAACAAATAGGATTTGCTCGAGTGATGCAAGTGCAGTTTGGCAAGATCACCTTTTATTAAGATCAAAATTAGCCAACAGTGAATCTTGATTTACTTGGTAATAGGCTGTTATAATTATCTTTAGTACCTGATTCTAGATTAATTGATATTTTATTCCCCAAAATACAGTAGTGCTCATGATCAAGTAAAATATTCATGGTTCTAAGAGAAAACATTATTTATATTACAAGCTGACAAGAAAGACTCACTAAATTGGCTCATTTTTTTTGTGTTCGAATAATTGAAATATTTCATAACAAACTTTAGTTATTCAACATATTAATCATCTCAGAACATTGTTAAAATCATATTGGATGACTATTACCCAATTAAACAATTGAGCATGAACCCTCCTTAATTCAGTTGAAATATCTTAATTTTAACATCTATCTGCTATCCATTAGTTAGCATGTGAAAACTATGAGACATAAGCCAATATGACACTACCAATGTGTCATTCCCCAAGATGAAGAGGTTTTACCCAGCAATGAATGAGCTAAAGGGTGCTGATTTCTAACAGCATTGCAGCTCTCTAAGAACTTAATAACATCTATCAAAATTCAATATGAATAGAAACTAAGAGAAGCAACAAATTCTTGATATTTTCAAGAGTCAAGGCATTTGCAAATGTTACCTTAGTAAGCCATGTCTTCTTAACATCGTCAGCAATATCCATGAACATTATTCTAGGACAATTTTCTTTTGAAACCAGATGATCACATAAGTCACCTGATCTTCGTCCTGCATCATGAATTCCAAAACAACTAGGACTACTAGAATGGTCAGGCAGCACATTTGCCATGTCTGTGTGTCTAGATGATTGCAAGAAGCAATTGTCACAAGCAAGACTCTGATTTGAGTTCTGACAACAGCCAATAAGATGGGCCCCTCTGACTCTCTTTGACTTAAGTGAAGATAATGAAGCTTCCCAGATTGGCCTCTTTATTCTCTGCTGAGAAGAGTTATCTTTAACATCAACATCAAACTCCCTCACAGCCTCTCTTAAATTAATTTTACCACTGTTGCAGCCTATATTATCTGGAGAAACCAAATCAGTTAGGCACAGAAATCCAGAAGTCACAGGAAGGAAACACGAGAAGAAAGAAATTCTTATGGCTACTAATATGCTAGCTCTATTATTCTACATTTCAAAAAATCATTATTATCACGACCCGAGCCTGATAGGCTAACTAGCCTATCAACTTCGCTTGATCTAAATCACCGGTCAAAATGTTTAGCCTAAAATTGATAAGTAGTACACTTATTAGGCCCTTATAAGTCAATCTTAATTTTGCCCACTTCTGATGTAAGATTAATCGGGATGTTATAATTATGTTTTAGTACTGTAAAACTAGAAGGAATAACAATCTGCAAAGAACTTATTTCTAAATTTGCATGTCATGCATCTATAAATTGTGCAAAAGAAGGAATTTACTTTTGTATTACCCTGAAAGAAAAAGGTTGACAATTATTATCATTCTTGTGCAAAGATACATCTAGGAGAAAAAGTTCTGCCCAAAACATGCAAAATGACTTCTGTTTACTATTGGCAATTGTATGTTGATCTGATCTTGGGAATTTGGGCACTGTAAGCATTATCATGCAAAGAAGACTTAAATATCAAAAAGAATTATGGTGATTTCATCACTGCTACTAAAGAAAAAAAAAATTATTTGATAATCTTACAATTTTAATGGAGCAGATTACATAAAAAAATCAACATTTTATGCCTATCAGCCGCAAGTATTCTCCTTTGTTAAAAATCAAAGAGAAAAATCATTTTTAACTTGGAAAAATGTTCATCATGACAAAGCTTTCATAGTTCTTGCAAGTTTATAAGTTTGAGGAGCACTGGAAAAATAAAGGTTAAGATGTTGCAAAGAGTTGTCGATACTTGTATCCTTCTTAACATGAGCAACCATAAGCATTGAACCACCAGGAAAAGATAATGCCCTCCTAATATCTGCTCTGATTGGTAGCCTGCTAACTTTGCCTTTGCTGTTTACCTCTCCTATTGTTATGAAACCCTGTGTTGCATCCATGAACAGAAAGTTATGACATACCAAAGAATCATGATCTCTTGGAATGGCGAATTTTTGTCAACATGAAGAATAGAGCATCAACAGAAATTATGTAGCTGTCAAATTTTTAGGGGCTTTCTAGTAACAACTATAAAGTTGCATAAGCAAAAAATGGTAGAGACGAGGAAAAATAAGATAAATGAATAATTAAATGATTTCTTTTATCTAACATCATGCATGTATAATACAGGGTATGCTCCATTGATCTAAAATGTGTGATAGGTAAATAGAAACAACTCTGTCAAAAAATAAAGAAACAAATTGCCTTTGACTTATTGCTTAGTAACATTGGATAAAGGGTAATTGCAGGCCTGGAGACACAAAATAAGTCAAGTAAAACACAGGCATAGAAAACTAACCTGTAGGGTCAATTTTCATCTTATAAGATTTTTTTAATATTTTGTTTAAGAGGAAAAATCTCTTTTTCATGAGATGTAATTTTGAAGGAATACATGAACTCAAGCATCGAGGGCATCAAATGAAAGTAAAGTGCCTTTTGTGAACACATGGAGCAGCATACATACTTTAATTTGTATGTACATATCTCAAGGTTTGAGAAACCATCAGATTGGTCCAAACAGATCAGTATT
Source organism: Musa acuminata AAA Group (assembly GCF_036884655.1). Classification (NCBI taxonomy): domain Eukaryota; kingdom Viridiplantae; phylum Streptophyta; class Magnoliopsida; order Zingiberales; family Musaceae; genus Musa; species Musa acuminata. The sequence continues at coordinate 6,130,623 of NC_088329.1, read as the reverse complement.
TTCTAGTCCGGTGTGAAACTAGTACTGATCGAGTATGGTAATATTAGGTGCACTTGAGAGTAAGCCTACCTTCCAATAACTAGATACAGTCCATCCCATTTAACCTGATTTCACTTCTTTCTTCATCCACTATCAGCCTAGTTCACTCAAAATTCTTCACTGTCTATTTTTTCCCTCGAAGTTAGCTCAATTCTTATCAGAATCAAACTTCAATCCAAGGAATGTTGTATCGTGCCAACCAATCGTATCAGTCACTAGGCGGATCGGTACATACTGGTTGGTACTGACATGATAAGGTATAGCTTATTACGCCCATTTCATCTCGAGGCATCATGACATTTATCTCAGCATTAGTAAGGACCCCTACTAATAAGGTATCGCTTGTATTATATATAACTCATGTATAATATTCTACTTTTAACATGTTCAGAAGTTTTTACTTATGTATTTCTAGTATGTGTTTTGCAATAGGTCTTAAGAATATATGCTGAGTCATTATTGAGATGAATAATCAGGTTTGGAAGGGTGTCGAGCTAGAATTGACTGGTACTAACCTATACCAAGTGTTGATGTGATTGTAACTGTGCCATATTGATCCAACTGAGGATCATATCGGTCTTGAACATAGATTTAAAACTAAACATGTACTATATGATAATTGTATTACTGTTTCCCAAAATATGCAGTTCCTTAGTAAACAATCCATATGAAATACCTGCTTAAGCCAAAAACCTTCTGATGTCTTATCTGCCCAGCAAAATATTGTCAAAATACCCACATTTTGAAGTCTTTCTCTCAATTCCTTGTACAAGGCTTGACCAAAACCCTAGAGAAATAGCATCGTTATCACTGTAAAGCTTGTGGCAATTATAAAAAATAACAAATAATCTCTCCAGACATCTGACTTCAAAAACTAACAAAAGATTCCACAGGCATCTTTAAACCACAATATGTCATAAATCATGCTCAAAGAAGAGTAACTTCAGGTTCTAAAATTTACACAGAATAACTACAAGTGAAAATTATCTATTAAATCAATGCAACAATGAATTAGCTCAGGAGCATTAAGAAAAATCACTATATCAAAGGAAAAGATGAAAGTGTGCTTGAAGTTCTCATCTATTATCACACATGATACGAGGACAAAGTTTTAATGTACCATGTCTGTTCTTGCTAGTCACTAGTTGGCATGGCAAACCTGCAATGCTAAACTGTGATACCCACACATGTACTGACCTTATTTATGGAGCCACACTAAATCCCATCATTTTTCAGATAATATGGAACCATTGAAAAGGCATGCAACAGATGTCATCTATATTGTGTCATTATCTCCTTGCATAATGTGATCAATGTGGAGCAAACTCGAGCCATTTTGAGAGAAAGTATATAGATCAGGCTAGGAGATCGTTTGATGTATTTTTTGTGTTTCTAATTGTGAGCCCTATAGATCTATTGGAACTGGCACTGATGTACTAGTCCAAGCAACATCCAGAAAGATTTTCTAATAATGACATTACCAAGAAATTATACAGGATAAGTCAAAGCCTGGCCTCTTCATTGGTTCACTAGCAAGCCTAACATAGTTGCATGTTAATAAGACAAAATTTGGTAGGGCAAAAAAGATACATACTGCTAGAAGCCTAGAACTTAATGCACGATGAGATGAGTATCACATGTTTGACACATTAAGTTAATAAGGCAATGTCTACTGTTCATTAATCACAAATGGTCATCACCATATCTGTTGATTTGATTTTTGTTAACTTTATAATGGCCTTGCTTTTCTTGAAGAAATATTTTTTTTCTTCATCAAGGTCTGAAAAAGAAGTTACATCTACCTATATCAACTAATGTTATTATGTGCATTTCATGATTTGACAGTAATAGACACAGTGAACAGCACAGATTGCACCTGAACTGACAGCAGATGCATGCTACTTATAGATTATCAAGACAGTACAGTACATCAGCTCATTCATAAATGCCTGTTCTATTCTTTAATTACAATAACATCTATCATTGATCTCTATGCACTAGTGGGTACACGTCAACTACATATATGTTACTCGTGAATTGCTACTTATTATTATAGTAAACCGAACTTTCAAAAGAATATATCACCAGGGTATAAGTAGGAAATATAAGATAGTACTAGTACTTGGCAACTGTACATGTTCCTAGATCTTAAAAAATTCAAGAGCATCTCCTTTCAAACATAACCTATAATATCTAACGACAAGTTTAAGACAACATCCATTAACTGTATGTGCAATTTCTATAGGTTACTCAGACAAGAAGAAAGCATGTAGCACATATACAGAAGAGGCAGAGGGGGGAAAGTACGAAGACATGAATGAAAATCGTGCTCTTACCATTTTTTGGTTCTTTGAAATGACAGCAGTAAGAGGTATTTCAGCATATTGAGTGTCATTTGGAATTATTTGATATGATACTGCAGCAATAACCTGTATGTTGCAGAGAAGATGGATCAACAATCACATTACAAAAGTTAAATAATGAACTTTGTGAGGAAGCACAAACAAAAACTATATCTGCAAATTCTGTTTTCAGACTTCCTAATTTGTCCATAGGGAAAAAGCATGTCTAAGGGCAGTGCAGATGCAATGAAGGTAAATGCAACACTTGAACAGGACCCGAGAAAATATGCAAATTCAAAGGATTGTTATTGTATATGCACAACATTTAAAATTCTTCTTCCAATCAGTTTCTGCAACTTTTGTATATCACATCAAAGATCTACTGCCTGCTACAGATGCTTTACCAGGCTTAGGACCTGAGGAGAATCAAAGCAATGGCTGCTCACACAAACTACAAAGCAAATGATAGTATGTTTAGCTTGAATTGGCACCAATGATCTGGGATCTTCATCTATTCAGATGTTTCCTAGAAATTTCTAAAACAAAAACCAAACGCCCAATTAGGAGCATAACAAGCACTAACTCATTTAATGACAACACTACAATTCATAAGCATGCATCTATTTCTTAAGCTATATATATTCATAGGACCCTTTACCAAACTTTCCAATTTCAAGCTCATTTACATCTCTTCTTCACTTCTTTGATACAGTTACTGTGAAACTTCTTTGCAAGCCTCCTTAGACTCTTAATATATGCACCATAAAGTCTACCCACCTTAGACCGTGCATAAATTCTAAGATTTATAAAAAATATCTATATATAATATGACACCACTATCTAAATCCAGATTTACGTAAAAAAATGGGGACTGTTCTGGGTCATGATATAGATACAAGCATGTTAATTACTTTGGATAGTAATACATGGGGATTAGGATTAGTTGTTTCATTGTTTGGAACATTGTGCACAGCAAATCACTTATTTCTGTCACTAGATTAGATATGATAACTTTGTCTGACTAAGCAATTAATTGTCCATCGGATTGGGTCAACAATGCTGGTAGTAGAATGCCTAAAATGGTTATTTCCATTAACTCTCTAGCAATTTTATTGTTTTCATTTACTTTCCTTAACTCAAAGAGTGGGAATGTGATGAATTTCATTTGTTTACATTGCAAGTCTGCCAACTTTAGTAGATGGTTTTAAAGTTGCCCAAAATAAGAAGGTTTGAAGTGCAGTTAAGAATGATTCAATAGACATGCAATATATGCTAGACCACGAAAATTGATGTTGGTAAAACTTACCTCACCACACCCATTTACAGGATCTGATCTCAGAACCAAGGTCGTATATTTTCTGCAGCAAAATAGAAAAACAAGCATTAGAATAATTAAAGTGTCATCAGAATAACTGAACGTGAATTCAGGACCATAAAAAAGGGTTGCTGATTATCTTCAATGCCAAGATCTAGCTAAGAAAACAACTGCCTTACCCACTCGTTGTACATTTTTCAAGAAATTGGGATTTCTTTCCAGTATTTGCAGCATAGTTCATGGTAGGAAGTTCTTCCAAGTAAAGCTCTAGAACTTGCTGCAAACAAAAATAAAGGGAAAGATATTGATTTAAATGGTGAAAGGAAGAATCTTCTGTCGTCACAAAACATCCAATGTATTGTACATCCAAATATCAATAGGTAGAGGAAAAAAGTTTCGAGGTTAAACTACCAAAATGAGATCTTTATTAGAAAGAAAAAGAAAAGGAAAAAAATTTCAAGAGTATACTTGAAATGTGCTAGTCATACTTCAAGTTATTACATTACTTCAGCTTCCATTAAGAATGTTTAAGCATTGTCATGTATGAATCAATTAGTTTTAACTGGACACCAGAGAAAGATCAATTTGAGAAGTTGCTAAAGAAAATCATTAGCTGTTTTATGGATATCATATCGATAATTTTTTTACTTGTTTCAATCACCACACAAAGTGCCATGACTCACCTCTAGAATATTCCAAATACAACCTGATTTGACAATCACATATTTGATTTATGCTATTAAAACCACTGTCGATATTTTAAGCATTTAAACAATGTAGGTGCCAAATTGCAATAAAGCAACCTGCCCTTGCATTTGCACAAGAAAAATTTTAAAATTTAGTCATGACTTACTACCTGGAGCAGGGATTTACTATGGCTGTCTGCATCTTTAGGATTTAGGAGCAAGAATGAGTGATCTCTTGAAGGAAATCCCAACATACCTGCAATAAAAAATGGTGAAATTTATCTTAAAAGGTGGAAACGAAAGGCACAAGCAAAATTTAGGGTTAGTGGAACATGCAAATATGTTTGCTAGTAAGCCGTATAGCACCATCTTTTTTATTTTACATTCAGACTTCCTACTTTCCCATCTTTTTTAAGGAACCAGGAATAATGCTTCAAAAACCCAAAAGAGATAGACAAAGTTACTCGGGTTCTAATGTATGTCTCGGTTTCACAGATAAGGACAGTCATGGAGACTGCAGAAGTTAAGAGCTAAAAGAACAAATAGATGCCAACTAATACCATTATCTTGGTGATCGAGATTTAATAGAGTGGATTTGCAAGTTCTCCTTCTCGAATAAACCTTTGGATCATCCACTGCATAGAAAAAACAAAAAAGAAGCAGGAATGGCATGACTCAGAAAAACACTGCGGACAGAGAACCAAGACGTAATCAAAGAGATCAAGAGCCAATAGAGGGAAAAATGTGCCTGAAATTAGGATTTTTGCATCACTGGAGACGGAAACGCGAAGACTTTTCTCGCTGCTCTCGCAAGAAACGCCGTGCCCTTCGATTACGACTTTGCAGTTACCTGCAAGGTCAGTGGGAAAGAGAAGAAGCCTAGAGATCAAAAAAGTGAGGGTATGAGGCTTCCGATCTTAGGGATCTCTCGAGGCAAAGATCGATGCGTGCATTCTTCTAGGGTTTGGAGGATTACCGATGGCAATCGGAGAGGGCGAAGAGTTACTGATTCCCGCCATCGCCTTCCCCCGAACACTTTGGAAGCTTATTATATATCGGGCATGGCGTCATGGTTTTCTCCTGATCCCGTCCATCTCCCGGAACACGAAACTTGTTACAGTTTTATATTTGACGCGTGGCATAAAATTATTCCAATATAGACCCAATTAAATCTCAACCATTGGATCAATCGATTCCATCACATGTTTAATATGTTTCTTTAAGAATACAATATTAATTATGAATATTTTTTTTGAAATATGATAAAATTTGATATGAATAAAATACTAATATATTAGAGTTTTATTCTCCGTCGTCTCCATCGTGACACACGCTTGAATACTTCTAATGAAATTCAAATATCATTTTTAGTGAATTAAGACTTGAAAGTATTTCAATTATTTTAGGTTCATATGATTTCAAAAATAAGTAGAACTGATTTAGATTTTACCAAGTTGGATGGCACCTTTAGAATATAATAATTTTGATTCGACTTGATAATAAGTGAAGGGAATAGTATGCTTTGGAAGGTGACTTTTAAATTTGATTTTAGAACCTAAATATTTGGATAACTTCGTACGATTCACATTTGAAATCTTTATTGAATTAACAATAGGAATATTTGATCCAAGGGAGGATTAATCTAAATCTTACAAGTGAAAAAAGAGATTTTTTCTTTTTCTTATTTCCTTATTATTTTACCATTTCTTTCATTGGATTTGTCGTCGTCTCTTCCTCGCATATTCACTTTGACTTCCCTATATTATCTCTAATTTTTTTTAAGACTATGTGGTCTTTTACCGAGTCTATCATTGTGTATCTCACCTCTCACTATTTTTTATTGTAACCAGCATTATCACCCTTATCTCTCCTCTTCTTTATCTTTTACTATATTGTGTATATTTTCATAAACTTACTCCTGCCTCTATGAACCCCGTTGCCCTTTGTTAGAATTGTTCTTATTTATAGCTCTCACATAAGTAAGAAGGGGGTATGAGGATTACAATAAGAGCATGTAGGCTACCCTCTTTAGCAAGGACAGGCATACAATAGTACTAACCAGAAATGATAGTCGATAAAGATGATATTGTTATTTTGAAAAAAAATTACTCTCCAAAATTTTTTAGAAATTAAGACATTAACTATGAATTTGTCCATAAATAATTGTTATTCAAGTAGGATAGTATTTAGCTTCCTCTTAAAATAATGGAACTAACAACAAAATTTTAGATGAAGATTAAGAAAACAAAATTTACTGATTGTAAATTTGTCGAGTATTAGCGATGTAAATCATATGAAACTTTTTTTTTATTTAAGTAGTATTTTCGAATGTAGTACTTCAACAAATTCTTATTTAAGTTAATGGTTACCATCAACCAAATATTATATAGGAATTATACTAGTAAAATAAATATATGAATGAATAAATAAATAAATGGCCACCACATGGGTGGAGGGGCCCGCACGTTTGACCTCGCCAATTTATTTTGACCAATCTTTGACTTTTTTGGTGCTTGGATTAGGGGGGATGCGGGCTGACGTGTGAAACTACCCTGGCAATATTGCCGGGGCCCATTTGCGCTTACCTAAGGTCGATAGCGAGACGGGTAAGCCCAAATACTGTCATAATTAAAATTAAATATTTTCCGTACTGAATTCTGCACCGATGATTATATATTTTAATCCTTATATTTTTAAAAATTATATTAAAAAAAATTTATATTTATAAAAATTAAAAATATTTGGTCTCGTCTCTTTTGCACAAAAATATCATAGGATTTATCATTGGAAATCTCACTTCAATTTACTATTTAGTATATATGATATTTTCGTCAAACAAGATTAAATGCTTTAGTTTCATGAGTATAATAATAATAATATAATTCTTAAAAATATAAAAATTGATATGTTAAAAATAATTAATTACAGAAGTAATTAATTAGTTTGGAATGACGTCACCCTCTGCGAGTCTCCGGTGTGTTTCAGTCCGCTTGGAGAAAATAGATAACAATAACGTTTTCATCCTACCAATTTTTTATAATATTTTAAAAATTGAAAAAAGAACTAGCCGTTGGAGAAGGGGGAAATCAAGCCCCAACGGTAAGAAGACGAGGACCCCTCTCGCCCCCGATCAATCCCCCCTCTCTTTATATCAATCGTTCCTCTTCCCCCACTCCTTCTTTGCTCACTCTCTCGACGGCCTTCTCCTCCTCCTTGTTGAACTATCTCACTGATAGGAAAGGGAGAGAAGAAGGTCAGGCAATATGACGACAACGGAGAACCAAGACGTGCAAGACAACATCCCCCCCGCCGCCGACATCGCTCCTTCGGCCGCCAAGCACACGGCTGTGGCCGCCAAAGGCCTCGACGGCCAGTCTGTCCTGAAGAGGTATTGCAACTTTCTCACTCTTTCTTGGTTGCTCTTCGCGCGGCTTTTCCTTTTTCTTGAAAGATCACTCTTTCTTGGTTCATCTGCTTCCGCCATACTAGTGATTATCGTGAAGATTTGATCTTTGAGGGCGGCATCTGGTTTTTGTGATGATTTATGGCCTTGTCATGATATCCTCTCTTTCTTTTCTATCCTCTTTACTCTTTCTTGATTGATCTTCTCGTGGGTTTTCCTCCTCTTGAAGGTTCAGGAACAATCATCACAAGCACCGAAGTCGTTGTCCATTTAATCATTCTGCGTGTCGTTCATCTGTTTCTGCCACATCAACTTGATTAGTCTGTGTTAAAGATTTCATCTTTTAGGACTTTTGTGATGATTCATCGCCTTGTAATTAGATCATTTCTTTCTTCTCGATCCTTTTCACCGCATGCTGACTTCTACTCTTTTTTTTTGTCTTGATGCAAGCAGATTGCAGTCGGAACTGATGTCCTTGATGGTAAGCAAGAAGAATTTACTCCGCAATGATAGAGTTACTTAATGTTGGTCTTCGAGGAGACGTCAGGCATTATATGTGCAGTAAAAAGAACTTGGGACTTCGATCCACGAAGTCTCTCATTTCAATGTTCAGTGAACCTTATGGTCGATGTGTTCTTGACGATTCTATTTGCATGCTTGCTTGTTCTCTTCTTCAGATGTGTGGGGATCCTGGGATATCAGCCTTTCCAGATGGAGACAACATCTTTTGCTGGAAAGGGACCATCACTGGTAGCAAAGAGACAGTTTACGAGGGCATGATCTACAAACTCTCCTTTTCCTTCCCTACTGATTACCCATTCAAGCCTCCAAAGGTGAAGTTCGAGACTGCCTGCTTCCATCCAAATGTCGATATCTACGGCAACATCTGCTTGGATATACTTCAGGTTTGGAGATGAACAAAATCACCATCTTTCCTCCTTCGTATTCCTCATGGTCTGATGAATGTTTCGGGTTAACAGGACAAATGGTCATCTGCATATGATGTGAGAACCATACTGCTGTCAATCCAGAGTCTGCTGGGGGGTAAGCATGAGGTTTGCTACATAGAAGAGTTGCTTGATTATTTTCCTAATGACATTATTCTTATTTCAGAACCAAACAATGAGTCTCCTCTCAACACCCAAGCAGCAGCACTTTGGGTCAATCAAGAAGGTGAGGAAAGTGATGCAGTCCTACCGAAATGGTTCTTCATTTATTTCTCTAAAAATTCTTCTTTGTCTGATGCAGAGTTCAGGAAAATGGTGGAGAAGCTGTACAAACCAGCCTAGTTCATGGAACTCTGGCAAACTATATACCAGCAGCCCCAAGTTGGGGAGATTCATACTCAATTCTTCCATGCACCCCTTTGGCTTTCTTGCTCCGCATTTGTGTCACTACTGAGCTGCTTCTCTTTCATATTACAGCAAAATAATGTAACTTTTGTTGATCTAAAAAATGCTGCTTCTCTTTCTTATTATCCAATAATATCTCATTTCGAAGTTTAATTAGTCCTGCCAGTCAGTTTCCCTTAAAGATCACAGCACAAAAACTTCTCTACTGTAAATGGAGCTCTTGTTTTATCTCCAAAGAGTTTGAACATTTTCTATTCTTTTGCGAATCTATATTGGGCTTCTTTAATCCACGAGACAAAAGGGTCCAAGATTTATGAATAATACTCTTTAGAATTATTTTGCACATAATTTATGTATAAATCTTGAATAGTCTATCAATAAAATATATATTTGTATATAATATAAAATGATGGATAAATGTAAAAAAAAGCTTTTGAAAAATACATTACAAGATTTTTGAGTTTGGGCTGACAATCCACATATTTAACAATTCACAGCTCATCCCTTTTTGACAGGTGATTAGATCTATAGTAGATTATTGTTGTGATTATTTGGAAAGAATTTAGATATTATATTGTTAGGGTTTTGGACAAAATATTAAGATATATATATTTATCATTCTCATATTATCTTTAGTTTATCCCATAATTTTTATTTTTCTTGGAGGAATTTTTCACATAAATCTTGATATTTTATTTGATAGTGATTCTATTTAATTTCACTGCATATCATGACTTGTTAATATTTATTTTTAAATTCTTATCCCGTGATTGTTACAATTAAAAATGATTTAACTAAAATATGCGAGAAAACCCTTTCTATTCCTAGTTTTAACAGCTTTTGGGTCCAAGAAAATGTGCATAGTACTATTAATGTGCAAAGATCCCACGCGATCTTTTTCCATTATCTCACTCGTCCAAGCTGTTTACCGTCTGATGGAGAGCACCAATGGCCACATGTGGATCCCACAGGAGCCGTTAAGTTCTCCAATCACAAGGCTGGTAGTGGCCGTTAAGTTATCGAATGGAACCCTCGTTTTTTCTCACCCACGTGTTTACCGTGTGACGCAACGCACCGATGACCAAATGTGAGTTCCACAGGTGGGCTGTTCACCTTCGCCACTCAGAAGGCAGGTAGCACGTTTGGGTATTATAGTTCAAAAAAAGGAGGGCTTTCTGGCCCTCTAAAAGTCGATCGGAACCCTAGTTTACAGTCGTAAATCTGCAGGCGCGCTTCTCGGTTATCTCGCAGAATGGCGACGGAGGCGAAGCCTGCTGCTGCCGAAGATGTTAAGATGGATCTCTTCGAGGACGACGACGAGTTCGAAGACTTCGAGATCGATCAAGGTAACATAAAGCTGATCTCTTCTCGGTATTGTTTGGTAGAAGCATAGGAAACAACACTTGAAGACATAAAGCCCTTTCTTTTAGCAGATTCGTATGATGCATCTTTCAAGAATCCGTGAGTAGAATCAGTTGTATGTGTCTCTTGTCGACATCGCCGCTTAGATTTTCGAATTAACGAGTGACACAAGGAGGCATGATATGGTAGTTCATATCATGTCCTATATTTGTGATCTTTAATTCTCGTCCTAAGCATTGGATTCCATACTGCCAACACCAAGCTCTGAGGGTATTGATCAGCATCTAAGGGAAATTTCTTACTTGATTTCATGTTGCACGACTGCCTTTATTCATGTCTGGAGTTTATCTTCCAAAGTAGTGGTAGATTGGGTCTAAATCTCAGAACAGACGAATTTCGGATCTTTGCAATCACACATTTTCAGTACTTAGGGTACCCTACTGTTTGGAGTTATCCAATTCTTGAAAAGGCCAGACTTAATCTGTTTACACAGCTCTAGGATGCTAACAATATTCGTTTAATGGAAAATACACTAGCTTTCCCATGGGACCAAATTCTTCTTTGTTCATTGATGCTTGAAACACGGGAATGAGAAGCGATGCATCTCATTGTCTTTTTTTCCCTGTAGGAAGATATAATAAAATTATCATGGACTTGCATTAGTGAGGCAAGGAAGAAGAGTGATGACAAGATGAAGGGAAAGATCATGTGTCATACCACAGTTGTGGATTAAGGCGATAATGTTAGAAGGGGCACAATTTATATGCAGAAGAGAGACTGCTTGTTAAGTGAAAATACTTGAAGTTTGAATGCCTCTGATTCATTCTAGGAGAATTCTATGACTGATTAGCTGTCAATACCTGCTGGATTGGTGAGATTCTTGGATAATGTGGGTGTAAGTTGGGCAGAAAATATAGGAACCTTATTTGAAATACAATTCTCTGTCCTCTGTAACTTCATTTTTTTCCTTACCGTGTATTATTAATACGTGAGCTGTATGATCATATGTAATTCTTACTAATGGAACATCATCATGCTAGCTTTGTTTTTTTACTTGTTTTTCCAATAATTTGTTTTTTCAAAGGATGTTTGATCCACTGCTCTTCTCTTTGCATGAGGTGATTTTGAATGACCTTTTTGCATTCCCCCATCTTCCAACGTAGTGGATTTTTACCAGAAGGATACTGAAAAGTAACTCTACAAAATAATATTTCCATGTTCTTTTTCTTTATGAACATCAAGAATTGTTTGTCCTTTTTTTTCTGAAGTATGTGGTTACATATGCTGAGTACTTGCATGTGCATGGTTCACTTGTTGCCACTGTTGTCGAAAGCGCTAGGCAATATAAAGCACAAAGGTTCCTTTTAGCTCTAGGCATTAGTTACTGAATTAGGCATTTGCCTGAGTAAAATAAGGCGTGATAAAAAAACTATGGGAGTTTATTTATGTAACAATAATCATTAAAACAAGAACTTGGCTCAAAATGAGTTTTATATTATTATGTATGCATGATGGTTATCACCAAGGCACCAAATCGCATAAGCATAAAGTGTCTCTTAAGTAGTCAATCAACAAATGATAATTACACCAGTTCATATATAAATAACAAAATGAAAGACATTTAAATATCTTTCAATCCAGGAGTTCTAGTGGTTGTCAAGGTGCATCACATCATCATCAACATCATCATTGATATTAGCCTCTTATTCTATTTCCTCCTTTTTATATTTACTATCCTTGAACTTGATGTTTGCACTCATAGTCGATGCCCTTTTTTCTTCAACTATAGTTTCCCTTGCTAAATCACCCTGTATTTAAATGTGATCATCAAATATTAAATCATCTTGTGTGTTGGACATGTTAGCACGCTTATCCCAACAGATTGTTCATTTGAATCATCAATATCATCTAGAGAAATAGGATGAATAATTATACACAAATCGATGTCAGCCTCGAGTGCTTGATTTTGCTGAATACACATCGAAGTACTTGAATTGGTATCTTTTATTTTTATGAATTTGTTGGATGAATTTAATACATTAGGGAATAGACAGAAAACCTTATGTGTGGGTGTCAGCGAAAAATCTTGTTAGGCTAGAAGCTCAGGCGAGTCCTAGGCAAGTGTCTGATTGTCCAATGCCTCAAGCGAGATCTTGTTAGGCTGGAAACTCAGGTGAGCCCTAGGAAAGTGCCTGATTGTCCAATGCCTCAATCAGGGTGCTTGCCTAGGCATGGCCTACGTGAGTGTTTGAGCGCTTTGACTTTGCCTTGCCTCACCTCGCCTCGCATGAGTGCCTATGAGAGAGTATGAACACCTCTTAATAACACTATTTGTTGCATGTTCCAGAAAAGATTTTACATCTAAATTTGGTTTTTAAAAACACAGTTAAATTATACTGGGTAGTTAAAAAATCATCTCTGTCCTTGGATTTTTTAAAATAAATATTTTGGTAATGCACCTTATCTGTCCCTTTAGATCCAACAAATATCTTTGTTTCCTTGGTAAACCAGAGAGAGAGGAGGCCTCTTTTTCTCTTCTCATTTGTTCATGGGTTTCACTGAAAATAGCTGGTACCCGGTAATAATATATGCTTCATGGGTTAATTTTTACTACATACTGAATTTACTTCCGAGCTCATGGTTACATCAGAAAACGAAAGATGCTAACCTTTCTGAAATATACCAAATTTATTTTTAAATCAAATTAGAACGGCTACCTTAGAGCCAAATTGAAGTGCTTAAATTCTCTCCATTCAGCATTTTCTTTTCATGTTTGATGATTTCATCAAGTATCCTTGTAGGATGAGTCACATGAACATCATTAGCATGGTGGAGATGTAATGTCACTTAAAAAGTTCAGAGCAAACAGTATGGTGCATTGATTGTAGCATATAACATCCTAGTGTATCTTATGTTGTCGTCAATAATTTGGTATGTATTGGTCATGTTTTTTTTTTGTGTTTGTCTACAATTAGTTCGTTAGTTGATAAATTGACAATATTGTGGGAAATCAAAGATGTAGTGAGGAAAAATAGTGCTTCTCAATAAATATCCTTGTTTTTTTTATCTAGGCCATACTGCGATATCTGTGAAAATGCAATTGCTTAAATGGGTTAGCTGGTCCACTTATATGGAACTGTTAAATCCCACTTAGTGCACCTTGTACTGCCTCTTCCACATGAAATGGGAATTTAGACTCCTACTGAGCATCCAGCTGATTCCTTTTAGGAGTCGGGCTGAGGTATAGTGATCTTAGATCCTGATGCACTGGTCAAGTTCTGGGCTGGTGCTGGTGTTATTTGCAACAAAAATGCTCCGCCCTTTATTCCATTTTTGCCGACTGGCTCCAGATATCTTTATTTTGTTTGTTTTACCAACTAAATGATGCCCAAACTCAAATTATTTAATATGTTAACTTGAGATTTGAAGTTCTAAAAGTTGTAAGTTCTGAAAAAAGGCATTACAAGATCTATCTAATTTGCATCACAGTTAAGTGGATCATACCTCGATGTAATACATATTCCATTCTTTTACTCAACATTTTCTATGAAGTGCTTGAATTAAAAATATCACTGTCGCATCTATATCTTATATATTTGTTTTATTTTCTATAAAGACAATTTTTCTGTGTATTTTTAGCAGTATACATATTGCTTGAGTTATAACTAAGTCAATAGTTGGAAGAGGGATGAAATCTTTGATCTTTATGTCAGTCATTTTGATCGACTGCAGAATGGGATGACAAGGAAGAAGGTAAAGAAGCCCTGCAGCAGTGGGAGGATGACTGGGATGATGATGATGTTAACGATGATTTCTCCCTACAGTTGAGGAGGGAGCTCGAGAACAAGTCAGCGAAGAGTTGAATATTATCATTACAGAAACTGCTTCCATCCATATCTCTGTGCTTAATCGGTACATTTGTTCGTCCATGGTTCACTGATTTGACAAGTTGGATTTTGCTGCATCGATTAGGATTTGCTTGGGCGATCCAAAATTTCCAATGAGACTTCTATCAGTCCATTATTTTGACATTTTGATAGTGACTTGTTCTATTTCTATCTAGCCTTCCATATGGTTCTATTGACATATTTTGTTTTTTTGGAGGAATTGAGACATGTTATGCAACTGCTGGATGACCCCTATTGCAATGGCCAATCAAGTGATCCATTGCTACATTCCTGCATGGTCCATTCGAAATGTTGCTTATGAAAAATTATTCTAAAGCAACAATTAGAGGTTGTAATCTCTCAGCTATATATATATATATATCTTGTTGTCAATATTCTCATGAACAAAGTGTTTCTATTAAAAATCAATCCAAAACTATATTAAAAATAAAAAATAAGGCCCAGGAAAATTTTTATCTTTATAAACCAAAAAAATAAATATAAAAAAGAGAAACCACTCGGTCCGTCAGTACTTGTTTGGCCTCCTTTTACGGTTTCTATTTCCCACCCATCTTACTACTACTGCTAGTACGTATTCTTCGTATTTCTACTGCTGTAACTATTTACACAAACTCTGACAGAGGAGGAGGCCGAGATCTGGTGGAATCGGCCCTTCTCTTTCCATGGCGTCGCCGCGCATCCTCCCTTCCTCCCCGCTCCAAAAGCTTGCCACCTTCAAGGACCGCCCGGCCCCCACCACCGCCGCCTCTCCCCGACCGCCACCCGCCCCCGACGCCTCCTCCTCCCCTCTCGACGCCTTCGCCTCCGACCCCGTCTTCTCCGCCTTCCTGTCCCCCGACTTCGACTCCGCCCGCTTCTCCTCCCAGGCCCTCAGCTCCGGCTCCGCCGCCGCCCTTGCCGAGTCCCTCCAGGACGCCGTCCACCTCCTTCAGGGTCACCTCCGATCCGAGGTCCTCGCCCGCCACCCCGCCCTCCTCTCCCAGCTCGCCTCCCTCCGCTCCGCCGAGTCCTCCCTCGCCGCCGTCCGCTCCGGCGTCAACGCCCTTCAGTCCTCCCTACGCCGCGCCCGCCAAGATCTCGCCGAGCCTCGCCGTGTCGTCCGCACCCACACCCTCCAGCTCTCCAACCTCCACGCCGCCGCCGACCTCCTTGCATCTGCCGCCCGCCTCTTACGCCTCTCCCGCAGGCTCCGCGATCTCGTCGCTGTGGGGCCTTCCGATCGCCTTGACCTCGCCAAGGCTGCGGAGATGCACCGTGAGATCGAGCTCCTCTACCAGGAGCGCGGCCTCTCTGGGATCTCCGTCGTCGAGGAGGAGATCCGTTGGCTCTCGGAGACCGGGAACCGGCTGCGTGCCGAGGCGATGAAGGCCGTCGAACGGGGCATGGATGAGTCCAACCAGAACGACATCTGGTGCGGCCTCCAGGTGTTCTACAACCTAGGCGAGCTCAGATCCGCTGTCGACACCCTCGTCAGCAAGTACAAGGGTGTGGGTGTCAAGAGCGTTGGCGTGGCGCTTGACATGAAGACGATCTCGACATCATCAGGGGGTTTTGGACCCGGCGGGGTGCAGAGGAGCGGGACACCGCAGATTGGGGCAGGGAAAAGGGCTGCGGAGGCTCTGTGGGAGCGGATGGGAAGGTGCATGGACGAGCTTCACAGGGTTGTGACGGCGGTGTGGCAACTTCAGACCGTGCTATCGAAGAAGAGGGTGCCATTCACGCAGGTCCTCTTCCTCCATGAGGTCTGGCAGGTGAGTTGATTTCTCTCTCGGATCAGGCCATTTCTCCCGAGCTTTTGATTGTGAATTTGGCTTGTTTATAAATGCTTTTAGTAGATCAATCTGCTTACTTCTTTATCTGTTGCATCTCACGACCTTCAATTATGAAACTGTCATAAAATTGGCAAAATTGTTGCGCTTACTCCTGTGTTGTATGGTTATTGTGGATATCTTAGTTAGTAAAGTGTCTTCTGATCCTGCGGCCACTTCTGTGGTCATGTACTGTTCAAAACCTGCCTACGTATACCTCTTTTGTAGGAAAAGAAATCCTTTTTGCATGTCTGTGTTGCCTCTGAAATTTTTACTATAGTGTTCCAATCAAATGCATAATTGATATAAAATCAATTTTAGGCATTTTCTTCATCAGATTGAACTAGACAAAGTCAATTGCACCCTTTTATCTGTCTCTAGGTCTGACCCTGCCAGATTAGTTGATCCAACCTTTGGTGTGAAATTGAGTTTGATAAAAACTATCAACCTGATCTCAGTCGGGGTGTCTTGTTATGCTATTCACAGAGAATGTCATTCAGAAACTTGAAATATAAAACAAGTGGTTAACTAACACTTCCCCCTTTCGTCTTTATTGAAGCAACAAATCTTCCCTGCCTCATTCCTGATGTCGTTCTTTATGCTTCCATTTTGTTCCCTTCTCTAAGCTGAATTCTTTAAATATGTAATAGACTCATCAATTACCTTTAAAGTAAGGTGCAGACTCTGCAAAAATACCTTTGTTGGTCCCGAAATTTGACAAGAAGCTTTTAGCATCTCATGGCTCTTGGAACATGACAAGTTTGTGTTGTAGTAAGTTGCACTTTCTTTTTTGTTCTTCCCGAGTTCTGTCATCTGATGGACTTCTTTTTCTAATGGATTTTAGTTATACTGATTCTTTTTGACTAATTGATTCTGAATTATCTTTTTCTCTTATTGGATGTTGTGCAGGAGGGTGATCCTCTATTAACAGATCGGGTCTGGGAAGCACTTGTCAAAGCTTTTGCAAGCCAAATGAAATCTGCTTTCACAGCATCTAGTTTTGTCAAAGAGGCATTTACACATGGGTATCCGAAGTTGTTCTCTATGATTGAGAATCTTCTTGAAAGAATCTCAAGAGATACTGATGTTAAAGGGGTTCTACCAGCTCTCAACCCTGAAGGGAAGGAACAACTGGTTGCTACAATTAACATATTCCAGACATCATTTCTAGCTCTATGCTTAAGTCGTCTCTCAGATAGTGTAAATAGCATATTCCCTGTGTCTAGCCGTGGAAGTATTCCCTCCAAGGACCAGATCTCTAGAATTGTATTGCGTATCCAAGAAGAGATTGAAGTTGTGAGAATGCATGGGCACCTTATGCTTCTTGTTTTACATGAAATTGGCAAAGTTCTGCTCTTGTTAGCTGAGAGAGCTGAATACCAGGTAAATGATTTCCAAAATCCAAGACCATTTGAATGATATCTACTTGTGTACATGTTTTTTCTTCAATGTCTGAATCTTATGCTTAAGTTCACAAATGTGAATTTTGGATACCTGTGATGCTTCCATTTGTTTCTGGGATATGCAGTCGAATGTAGGTTCTAGAAATCTTCTAGTATACTACCTTGAGATAATGTTTAATTTCCTTTGTGTTTTCACTATCCAGAGTATGTCCTGATCATTAAGTTATCTGATTACTCTGTTCTTGAAGTTTTGATACTGTTGGCTTTTGGACATCGAGGAATTTAAGACAGCTGCCACGTATTAGAAAGTTCTCACTTGCTTTTTCCCATTCCTCTAAGGCTGATATAAGGGTCACATGTTGTAATCCATCAAAATTCCAGAAAAGCAACTGCTTTGTTATTTTATCTACATTCTGAAAACCTCGAGGACAAGCTAATGAGTATAATCTATAACTTAGCAGTTATGGATTTATTATGACGTGCTTATATAAGAAAGGTAGAAGTCAAGTTTGTAAGTAGGTAACCATTTTTTTTATCTCTGTCCTGTATCACAAAGTGAACTCAAAATTAAAGTTTTTGTTTTGCAAATAAGGAAAATCTACTAAGAAGCATAACATTCGATTTAATGAATCTTTTTTTGGTTCTTCATTGTTAAATGATCTAGGACATATAGACTATCAATTGGATGCATGATCATTTGCATACATAAAATCTAATAATTAGATTCATATGTGTGAAAGTATAATAAATGTAGAAATTGCAGTGAAAGACATGCCATCTATTATTTTCCCTTGATGCCAAGCCAAGTCCTGTAAAAGACAAAATTGCTTAGTCTTTACGTCTCCAGATGATTCATCACTCGTTGCCATTCATACAAAATTAGATTGTTGTGCTTCTTATTGGTTTTAGATAAATTTATTTCCTTAAATGTTGCAATTTTGTGAACATGAGTGAGACTTTAGTGTTACTTTTCGTACCCAAAATCTGGATTAATTATGATTTGTCTAGTAGTTGCAAATTTAAAAAATATTGTCAGGACATGATGCAGAGGAAGTGAATTGTTGCAATTCAGCCTAATTAATTTTAAATTGAGGTCAACAGTGTGGTATGTTCTTGTTTTTCTATAGAAATTAATTTCTTAGTACTATTGAAGAGGCTAATTTAATCTGCTTTGAGCGCCAACAATTGGAATTCTAAGTAGGTCTGATTGAAGGAGATATAGCTGATAGATGTTAAAGTGATTAGATTTGTTGCAATACAATACTTTTGCTTTCATTTTTTATGCACTAGCTTTGTTTTGTTTTGGTTAGTCTCAAAGTAACTCAAGTTTGAGGGCTTATGGGATCGACCATTTCTATTAGATTTGGTTGTTGATTGACTAATAACGAGTAGGACTATCTGAGGGTATTACATAATCAACCTTCTTTTGCTTTAGTTAATTTGTCAGAAGTTTCATCTAATGCTTTTATATTTTTTGACTTTTAGATATCCACTGGTCCTGAAGCTCGCCAGGTTATGGGTCCTGCAACTGCAGCCCAAATCAAGAATTTTTCCCTTTGCCAGCATCTGCAGGAGATCCATGCACGCATTACAAGCACTACATCTTCACTTCCAACCATAGCCTCAGATGTCCTGTCACCTTCGCTTGGTGTCATCTATGGAGTTGCATGTGACTCAGTAACCTCATTATTCCAAGCGATGCTTGATCGCCTGGAATCTTGCATCCTGCAAATCCATGATCAAGACTATGGAGCTGAGGGGATGGATGTGTCCATGGATAACAATGCCTCTAATTACATGGATGAGTTGCAGAAATGCACACTTCATTTCCGGAATGAGTTCCTGTCCAAACTTCTGCCTTCTTCTGCTGCTCGTTCTGAGACTATATGCACCATGCTAGTTCGCAGGATGGCTTCTCGAGTCCTAATATTCTTCATCCGACATGCTTCTCTGGTGAGGCCTCTTTCTGAGTCAGGCAAGCTGAGGTTGGCAAGGGATATGGCAGAGCTTGAGCTCGCTGTTGGCCAGAACTTGTTTCCTGTCGAGCAGCTCGGTGCACCATATCGAGCACTTCGTGCTTTCCGGCCTGTCATCTTTCTGGAGACAGCTCAGCTTGGAGGGTCTTCACTTCTCAAGGATCTGCCACCAAGTGTGGTACTCCACCACCTGTATTCTCGAGGCCCTGATGAGTTGCATTCACCATTGCAGAGGAATAAGCTTACACCTCTTCAGTACTCTCTCTGGCTTGATTCACAAGGTGAGGATCAGATTTGGAAAGGAATTAAAGCAACCCTTGATGATTATGAGATAAAGGCCAGAGCTCAAGGAGACAAGGAATTTAGTCCCGTGTATCTGCTGATGCTTCAGATTGGTTCATCATTGACTGAGAACACTTAGTGTCAATAGTGAGATTTGATATGATTTTCCATGAAGTTGTTATGATAGAGGCATACCCATAAACATTTTTCTTTGATTTTGAAATGTTTTGTCTGCCCATTTCCTACATGGATCGCCATCATAGTGGCTCAGTTCTGGTAGTTGGCAAGAAATTTCAATGTAAATGAAAATTTCTGGACCTTTGCTTTTATATATAGGTTTTACATGGTCTTAATTCCATGTTAAGGTTTCTTCAGAACTTGTGTTCTCTGGTATGTTAATTGCTTTTACATCTTCCATGTAGTGGATTATTTGGCGTGATTGTTGTTCAAAAATTTTCAAGCACATCAGATCGATTTTGGTTTTTACATAACATTACAGTATATTTTGTCGTAGTTATGACTCAGATTATATTTATTGTCATTTTGTATGCCAATTTTTATTATGAAAGCTTGTCATTATTGTAACTTAGGTGGTTGTAAACTGAGATGGCAATAGCCTTTTTTCATGCCATGGACAAAAGCAATTAGTTTGCAGATGCAAGGCATGTTCACACTCTGAGAGCAGCTGAGATCCATGCTATTCTCCAACCAGTTTAAGTGCATATATATCTCCTTGCAAGCTTTTGTTCACTCTCAGAATGGCGTAAGAATCAACTGCACAGTTGGAAGAGACATGTGAAACAAATTTGCTACATCATGACATGGCCACTTCTAGTTATTTGCATTGTTGTTATTTCCTTTTTTTACAGGCTGTGTTAAATTGTCGTTTAAAAAACTGCCAATGGTGAAGTTTGCTTCCTACCTCTCTTCTTTTCTCTGTCTGTTGTTCGCTTCTACACTTGCCGTTGTCTACCAGTACATGTCGACTTTATTTGTGTTTTGGAGATTGTTTATGTTGTTGAGACCGTGGTTTGCTGTTGGGAAATGAAGCTAGCTATACTTATGCTGTGTAGAGGATGTTCCTTTTCCCTTCAGTATACTTTCCCCTATATGTTGATCCTGTAGTTTGTTTCTTTGGCAATGTTTGTTGTTTTTTGAGCATATTGGATTTCTTTTCTTTCTTTTTTATCCTTCAATTCATGCATCTTAAAATTCTTAAGCTTTTATTGCATATTTTTGTTCTATTTAAATATATTCTCTTTTCAGACACTTGGTTCACAAAGATACCCTCCATTGGCTTTATGAAGAGGGATAAAACAAAACAGTGGTTCCTCATTTTCTAGATTGTTATCCTCAATCATCTTCCTGTTGCTTACTGGTTGTAAGTTTATCCGATGTCTATATTTTACTTTTTTATACTTCAGTTGTTGGTCATTCAAAGTAAATATTGTTGTCGTAATATATTGTTTGTTTGCCTCTAGGAGCTCCTCCAAGAAGCTTGACTCAAAGGAAGCGGGATTCTGCTATGAACTCCAATGTGCCAGTTTTGGAAGGTCAGTCGATTTTTTTTAGACAAAAACATAGCCTTCAGTTCAAATATATTAACAATCACTTATCAGAAAAGTCCAGTGCTATATATCTAACCATATTGTATGGCATGGTTCCATACAAAACCCTCAGTTATTCAAGTGCTTAATTTGGATTTGTTCTTTCAACATGGATTTGGGAAGAAGGCAGGGTCTCTCAAAATCAAACTGAAACGAAACTCAGTTTCATTCTTCATTTCAACCTGTCATGCATGACAGTGGAACCAGTCAATGTCTAATGCAAGTGCCCATGATGGCTGGACATGTGATGTGCATATACTTGCCAAAAGTTCTGTAGTTGAATTCTTCAAGGCAGATGGACCAAGTTAAGACAGAAATTGTTATGATATAAAAGGAAGGAATAGTTATCAGGAGTATCATTTTGACTTCAAAATGATATCAGGGTCAATTTTATTTCTCTGTTAAGCCTGCTCTTATCACCTGCATTCAATTGCATTGGATTATAAAGCTTTGAAACACAACAAAGTGATCAGAATTTATGATGTTAGATGAATTTATCTTATTGAATTGGATGTTGTCTATGGGGATGAAGGGGAAGTGGATATGAAAGAAATCGGTAGGATTTGTCAAGATGTCTCATGATTCCCATACATTGGCTAGTTTGAAATCATTATTAGGGGTCTTCCTGCTCTTGTCATAAGCTTGAATTTGGGTTTTGCTGGTGTTCTGTTTACAGAATAACAGGATTTAAAGGTGTCTGCATCACTGCTACTTTTGCTTCGAAACATTCATCATAGATGGTTCTCAATGTTCATTGACTTCTCACAAATGTGGTCTCAGATGCTTCTAAGAAGAAAGAAATCAAAAGAATTGCTAGCACCTGCAGCTATACAGGTTAGAAGAAACTATTTTCACTGTATGAGAAATGGTCGGATTCTATTCATTCATCATAACTTACCTACAAAATGCAATGGCAGGTATTTGATAATCTCTTTCCAATGGTTGGTCTTAATGCTCATTAATCCTTATTATCCGATCATGTTTTGCAGCAATCTTATGTTGATGATTTAATAAAAAATACTACAATTTTCTGCTTTGGTACCCCAGGTTGCATGATGATATATTTTTTGTTGATTGGAAAAATTATACTGATGTAGGGATATCTGAACCTGGAAATAACAAGAACTCACCAATTAAAGCCACGATCTACAAAGGATAAGGCAGGATAAAGAAAAAAAGTCTTGAGAGAACACAAGAACTAGTTGCTATGAGAAGATGGCGGCAGTACACAATTATTTGATCTAGCAGGAGTTACCTGAGTTCCAACAAATGAAGAGCCAACTGGGTAAATACTGCTCTGCTGTTGATGTACTCTGGGAATGAAGGCCCAAAGAATGATATTGTGGAGATAAAGATCAATTTTTTGCTCCACCAAATTGCAAATGGGAGACAAGAAGAAATGGATTTCAAGTATTTGTAGTTGGTGGTGATTCCACCAATGCAGATCGTTCAGCAGTTCATGAGGAATTCAAGAGTTTATTTCATGATAAATTCGAATATTCTCATTGTTCTCAAAACAAGTTACTGAATTCTTTATATTAAATATTTGATCTAAATAGTCAACTCCAAAGTGCAGAATAGTTTTAACTCCTGGTATATGATACCTTGTTTTTGGGGTGGTAAAAAAGAAGGTATCACATATAGGGTGGACTTCAAATCATTTGAAAGATTCATGAAAGGTTTGCATTTCACCCATATGGACTTGTCTCATACATTTTCCAATTAAGAGATTTTATTCTATAATCTTTTATTTATTCAAATCTTAATATTTTAATATTTTTAATTTTTTAAAGTAATTTTTTATTTCAACAAAATAGCATGGTCTCATATAATATTATTTGACATTTGAGCATGTAAATAGATAGACAGCCCAAAATAAAATTTTGGTTTAGAAAAGGCAACTCTTGATATATGATATCCTATTTTTGAGGTGAAATAAAAAATAAAGTATTAAATATTTGAAATATTTGCACTACACCCATATATACATGTATCAAAGTTTTTTCTAATTTAGAGATTTTATTTTTATTTTTTGATTTATTCAACATCTTAATAATCTGCCCTTGTTCTATTTTCTCTATAATTTTCTATTTCAAACAAAATGACACGAATCTACGTAATATTCTTTAACATTTGAGCATCTAAGTGGACAACGATGATATAAACTTAGCAAAAAAAAATCAACTCATAATATACGATATCCTATTTTTGGGGTGAAATCAAAAATAGGGTATCCCCTACCGGGAGATGTTCAAATCATTTGAAATCTTCATGAAATATTTTCTTTGAACCCATACGGACATATTATATATATATATATATATATATATATATATATTCTAATTTAGGGATTTTATTCTATATTTTTTGATTTAATCATATCTTAAGAGTCTACCAATTGTCTAGTTTCTCAATATTTTTTTTTATTTCCAGCAAAATAGTATGGACTCATGCAATATATCTTTGATATTTGAGCTTTTAAATAGGTTGATAATTCATGAAAATTTAGTCTAGGAAAGTAAACTCCTAATATACGATAACCTATTTTCAGGGTGAAATAAGTCCAAATCATTTAAAATCTTTATCAACATATTGTAACCCTATCCACATGTATCATACTTACACTAGTTTAGAAATTTTATTCTTTATTTTTATGATTTTTTTATTTTTCTATATTTTTTCATTTCAAGCAAAATAGTATTGACCCATTGACATTTGAACATCTAAATAGGCAAACAACTTATGATAAAATTTGGTTTAGAAAAGTTAACACACACACTATATATATATATATATATATATATATATATATAATTTATTAGTTAATGCATTTCTTTAGAAAGTATTCATCAGGTTTTGTAAGTGTTTGCGAATTCCTCTAAATGATAAGCAGAAGGAGAAAACATAAACTAAGAATTGGAATCTCTACAATACACAGTAATAATACATGCTTATCAATAAGATCAATCTCTCTCCCTCTCTCTCTCTCTCTCTCTCTCTCTCTCTCTCTCTCTCTCTCTCAGTTGTTTTTTTGGTGATTATGATTTGGATGTTTGCACTGTGTCTTATCTGCGCATATATATATGTTGGAACTATTTTGTTCTTGTCTTTTGTGAGTTCTTACAGTGGCTGTCTTCTCAGTAAGATCTTTCTTTTTTTAGAGTGACAACCTCAGAGAAAACTTTACAGTGGAAGCACAATTAAAACATCCACTTTATAGTGGAAGCACATATATTATCCTCCTAATCATGATCGTAAAGCTTTGACTGCTTCTCTTCACTTTTTCTCTTAATCATGCCTGACTAGCTGTGGTGCAAAAGAAAGCTATATATCTAAGCCAACTTTCCAGTTTGCTTTTGGAAGATTCAATAGCAGATAGTTGTGGTGGACCTTTTGAGACTAAAAATGTGCTCAATCATATTAAGATCATCAAAAGAGAACAACTACTTGTTGCTCAAGCATGATTTCTCTAAAGCCTTACTAGAACTCAGAACTCATTGGTCTAATTAGCCTCCATCATCAGATATTTTACTCATGGTTGCAGTATCAGCATGTTTTTACTTGGAAACATATCTGTGATCTGAGAAACCCACTGTAGACACTAACTTAAGCACTAGCTTCCTATAATTCATGTAAATATTTCAGATGGTCACTTGTTGTGTGTTTTTGTTTTTTGTTTTGCATGTACCATTTCTGACTGCAATAATGATGTCACTGGATTAGGGTTCAAGACACTGCATCCATGATACTCATCTGTCAAGGCATTTTTCATGTGTTCATACAAGTTCGGATACTATCTCAAAAAGCATTTCAGTAGACTGCCAAATTTGATGGAGCTTAATAAACCTGGAAGAGCTGATGACTGGAGTTGCCATTCTTCCTACATGTATTAGATCCAGACAATAGAAATTTGGGCAAAAACAGTATCATTTGAGCTTATCCATCTTAAAACAAGAAACATCATACATGATTTGCCTACTTTCAAATGTTCTTTACATGCTTCTCATGTACTCCATACACTATGAGAGCAAAATAGCTGATCATGGACTTTGAGATTCCTACTG
Source organism: Musa acuminata AAA Group (assembly GCF_036884655.1). NCBI lineage: Eukaryota > Viridiplantae > Streptophyta > Magnoliopsida > Zingiberales > Musaceae > Musa > Musa acuminata. The sequence continues at coordinate 6,105,076 of NC_088329.1, read as the reverse complement.
CAAAAACTTACCTTAAAGATGAAAAATGCATATATAAGCCCATCATTGGCAACCTCCAACTACTTTGAATGTAAGCAATGACCAGAATAATATGATTTCAATAGAATTCTTATACTGGATAATATGCATAAGTAGCACACACCATCTAAAAGTTCTAACCAATATAACATTACACTAAATCATAGTTTGTTCTTTTCCTCCCCCAAATTCACTACCTTTTGGCATAATCCTAGGGATTATGCCAAAACAACAATACAACACCACCAGAAGCTAAAATAAGCAATCTGCTGCATGATATTTTTGGCATAATGCTAGGGATTAGAGTTCATGGATATGTTTCAATACAATAGGCATGCAGGAAAAGCCTAAAAAGGGTAGATGCTGGTAATCCTATAGATATAAACAATCTGTTAGATCATCAAATATACAAAAGATGTCTTATCCAAGAGACATATTCTTTAATTCTGTAATTTTTTTTATCATGAAGTAAGTAGCTTGCTTCATGATAAAATGACAACATGGCTTGATGTTGAACTCCAGCACCTACTTTCATTGTTCATATATTGAGGGAGCAATCTTTGGAGGATGACAATTTTCAGGAAGCTTTTTTCCCATACCAGACAAGAATAGCTGCCAGAAAAAGCTCACAATGATTTGTTTTTCCATTCAGAAGATTAGTACTAATGATTGAACACATGACTTAGTAAACCACATTCAGCTGTAAGTTGAAGCTGACTATTCTCCTGGACAAATTCAAACAGCTTTGGAGGATATTTCCATCTATTCTACATAGTTGTTGAATGCATTTCCAGGAATATGGTCAATGAAGGAATAAAAAATCAACATGCTTCCAATATTGATTTAAACCACTAAATTTGTAGTACTACTTTTATTATTATTATTATCTTTTATCCAAAATCAACCAAGAAGATGCACATTTCAGATGACAAAATTACATACAGAAAACTATGTTCAGCTAATTTCTCACCAACTTGCTTAAGATAAAGTATCCTTCACATGAGTTTTATTACATGACTGTCTACAGTGAAATTATGACAGGCTGTTTTAGAACTTGGGAATACCACAAATCTTGGCATGATTGCAAAAACAGTGAAGGACAAGAATAGCTAATGGACTTGATTGAACTATACATAGTTGAGATGTTCTGAATCATGATATGTTTTCTCTGAACAAGGTTTGTTCATATATTTTTCATTTTTGGTTGATGAAAAAATAAATATCAGCATCATTAGCAATAAAAAAATATAGAAAGGACTCCAGATTCTATGGAACTAGAACAAGAACATAAACCACTGTTAAAGGATTTCATTAAACTTGAATGGCAAAATACAGATTATTGGTTCTGAAACATGTAAGCAACAATTAAATATAAGGCGTAAGCAAGAAGCTAAAGGTATTCATCAAACTTGTTTTAGATTGTCAAACAATATTTACAAATAAGATAATCTAAGCATCATCTCTTTCTTTATGTGTTTGTGTGTGTAAGACCTCCAAGTACAAGAGAAAAGAATGAAGAAAATACAGGAGAAGAAGGTAGAGGCAAACTACAAGAAGGCATTATTATGGAGCTAAAATTTCACCACACAAGTCTGCTACTGGGCTAAGATTACACAGTGCTAATAAAGCCACCATGTTCAAGAAAACACTGCCTTGAGCCTCAAAAGAGTCAACAAGAAGGAAAAAGGAGAACACTATAAAAAGCACCCAAGTTGAGCAAACCTTAAGGCTGGTGTAGCGTAGTGTAGTCACACTCAGTGTTGCATTCATGCAAGACAATGGACATATTTGTCTACAGCTTACTGATTTCCTTTGTTTCACTAACATACTGTAAAGGGCCATAAAGATGGGGCTGTTGCATGGATAACCATGTAAAAAGGAAAGCCACTACTGAAGCTGTTGTGGAGAGCACTGCTCATTGATCTATCCATGTCAAAACACTGCTTCAGTAGGGAGGACAAGCAAATCACACCATTTAAAGGCAGTAGGCAAATGGAAACCCACCCTCATTGGCTTTGATGACCTAAAGTTATAGTTGCTCAAGTAATTAAGAGAGGCATTCTTCACTCAGTGCAGGAGAAAATTTACATGTCTAGAGAGAGAGAGAGAGAGAGAGAGAGAGAGAGAGAAGGAGAGAGAGAGGGGGGAGGGGGTTGGGGAAGAAAAGAACAAGGTCATTGTACAGTGAAATAAACAAACAAGGAAGGGATGATATCAAAAAAGAAAAAGAAAAAAAACAAAAAAAGCAGATAGAAACAAAGGGTGTGAAAGGTTAGGGAGAGAAAGGATTGACCTGCATGCATCTCCTCCATCATTCACAGCTTACTTAGATTCTTGTTGTCTCCCTTTTCCAATCTCCCACATGCTGGTGCACCCCCATGAGCCAATAAACCAAACAAGTACCAAGAACCCAACAAGCCAAACAAATCCAACACACATATAAAATTATGAGGAGCCCTTCCTTGCCATGTCTGGATGCAGCTGCACATACCCCTTCTCCCTGTTCCTCCAATAACAAAACCTTTGGATTAAAGATACAACAGTTCCCCATTCCCCCTGTGAATTCATCGGATTATAGAATGATGTGACTATTGTGCTATGGATTGGTGGTCCTCGGATCTTGCGGAGTTGGTCATGGGAAGGCATGAGAAGGATACATGGAGGATGGGCCGATGCCACCACCTCGAGGCCTACCGCTGCCGCTTTCGTCTCCGCCGCCATCGTTCATCTTGCTTCCGAATTGTGCCGCCATCCCAAGATTCAGATACACCATTCTTGAATCCAGGCTGAGGTTGACCATGCTGGAGCTTGAGCTGTTCGTGTTGCAAGCGCCGATTTCCGGGTTCATCCGTGGGTAGATGACCGAGCTCGGGCTGTTTCCGGCACCGCCGGTGCCCCCTCCACAGTTGGCCTCCTCACGGGACATGACCAATGCCGCGGACTGGACTAACTCGAGACACAGGCGGAGCTTGTTGGGTTCGATGTGCGACAGGCCTGGCACTGCACCCTTGAAGAGGAAGTCGGAGGTGAGGGTGCGGAGGATGTCGAGCGGGGTGACGCCGTCGACGGTGCGAACGTTGGGGTCGGCGTGGTGGTCGAGCAGGACGGCGACCATGTCGGGGCAGACCATCTCGGCGGCGATGTGGAGCGGTGTCTTGCCCGTTGGACCAGCCGGGCAATTGACGTCGGCGGCGCCGAGCTCGAGAAGTGCCTTAACGACCTCGCGGCTGCAGTTCTCGACGGCGTAGTGGAGGGCGAACGCATCGTCGAGGTTCAGCCCCTCCCCCATGACCATCAGCTTGACGAGCTCCACGTCGGAGGAGTCGAGGGCGCGGCGCATGCGGCGGATCTTGTGGTGGTGGTCCTCGAGGTCCGCAGCGGGGCCGCCGACATCGATCTGGTGGGGGTGGTGACCGACGAAGGAGGACCGACGGACGAGGGAGGACTTGAGGCGGAGCTCTTCGATCCTAGCGACCACGTCGATGGGGAGGTGCTTCGCCAGCACCTCCGCCGGGAGGCCCGACTTGGCGACCAGGTGCGAGCAGGTGGCCCAGAGCTGCTGCATGTCTTGCTGCCGCGAAGCCATCAGAACCTTCATCACGTCCTCGATCGATGCCTTCTCCACCACGCTAGCCAATTGCTTCTGCACCCAACCACACCAAACATGAGCATCGACCGACATCATACAAATGAGAGGATGGTGAGCAGGGAATTCTAGGTTGATTCCTCGCATAAAATATAGGAAGAGGAGGATTGGAGGATCGCCCGGAGTAGTGGACCTGGTGATTGTATCGTAAGAGAGCAGAAGCACCCAATTCAAGAAATCGGGAATGATGCATGAAATTTTCTTTTTTGGCAAAGGACAAGTGAGATTCGAATTCAGGGTAGTGCGATAATCTGTCGAGATCTCAAGCTAGTCAATCTGTCAAGATCTTTACCAGCTAAGCTAGTCGGCACCTTAGTTCAGCTTGTTGGCACCAGGGTCTTGCATGAATTGTGACGGCAAAGTAGGAGGAGGATCTGATCTATTGGGAAAGGGAAAACCCTAGTTTAGTAATGCGTATGATGGGTGGATTCGCGAGAGAGAGAGAGAGAGAGAGAGAGAGAGAGAGACGCAGCTCTTAGAAGTTGCTGTAGAAGGCTTCTTCATACAGTAAAGAAGACGCAGGAGATATATGAAGAAGAAGAAGAAGAGGAAGAACAGAAACAACAGTGGATGACGACATCCAAAAAAGAGCAAACAAGTTAGATTCAGCGTTCCCAAAAAAGAACCACATCCAAGTGAACTGTTGGAGGTGAAAGTATTGGGAGGAGGAGCAGTGTCCGTGTCGGAGAGGCGACCTCGGTGATCTGCTCGAGCTGCTTGACGCCGAAGGAGCGGGCGGCGGCCAGGGTGTCGAGGGCGAGGTCGACGGCGGCGGTGCAGTGGGTGTGCCAGCAACCGCGCTCGCCGCAGTTAGGGCGGGGCTCGTGCTTCTGCGGCATCACGGACACCTGCCCGCTGTACAGGAACTGCAGCATCAGCAGGAACACCTCGTAGCTGATCGAGTTCACGGGGATGACGACGCCGGCACCGGTGGCCCCTGGGGACGCCGCTCCGCCCCTCGGCGACGACAGCAGGCCCGGCGGTGGCGGCTCAGTGCCGCAGAAGAACCTACGGAAGAAGAGGCTGCGGGCGGCCAGGATGCAGCGGTGGGCGTGGACGAGGCGGCCCTCGACGCTGAAGGTCACGTCGCTGAAGGCCTGGCCATTGATGAGCAGGTTGAGGTAGTCCAGGGAGAGGGACTTGAGTGCTTCCTCCATGCTTTCCTTCTTCCCTTTCCTCCCTCCCCCCTGTCCTCTTCTGATCCCTTCCTTTCTATAGCTTAAGGTTCAGAACTACATCTGATCATGATTCTGGAAGACAAAGCTTTGTCAGGCTAGAAGAGCTACCGAGGTGAGCAAGAGAGAAGAGTAGCAGAAGCAGTAGTGCCAAGAGAGCGAGAGAGAGAGAGAGAGGAGGGGGTTTCTCCTTCTGACCTCTTTTCTTTTCATATCCCCTGTTGCTCCTGCTTCAGTGCTGCTACTTCTGGTTCCTGTTGTTCTTTCTATCTGTATACTTGTGCGCTCGTGATGGGTTGAGATATCTCTTTTTGGGAAGAGAGAGAGAGAGAGAGAGAGAGAGAACAGAGAGTAGAGGTGATCTATGTGTGTATGACAGAGAAAGAGAAAGATAAAGAGAAAGAGAGCAATCTGGATGGATGTGGTGGGCGGCTGGGGCATATAAAATAATTGAGGAGGTAAGAAGAGGAAATTGGATGGAGATATAGTGTTCTGAGAAGAGAAATCACAGAAGCCATGATCGAATGACACTTTACATGACAACTGGCTGTCAAAGCATCTCATTTTCTTCAGTGGTTGATATAATTATTCCACACATCATTTTCAGATAGATTTTTCACATCATCTCATAATAAGCAGCTTTCCTGCATGAACATAATAAACAGCTCACTACCACTCCACCTATATATATAAACCAACCATTCATGTTGTACCAAATCAATCACTTGGTTGGTTGCCAGTGCTATTTTTTATGTTCTTAGAGGTTCATTGAAGAAGACAATGAGCTGTAACCTTTGTTGGACTCTCTATCAGATGCTAATTGTCTGTGCAATTATTTCCCACTTCAATATTAGTCGATCATCCTCTTCTTCTCCGCAGAGTATTCATTGATAGGACCAAGAACAGGTCAATGAGAGTTCCAGGCGAAAGCATTCCTTGCAACAGTAAAAGCAGTAACTCTGAGAGCTGATTCATCTGCGCAACACACACACACACATATGTTGGTAAATAAATCCGGAGGTGTTCATTGGGGAACCTTTGCATTGAGAGGTCGACATCAAGCACGACCCCACAAACCTAACAACAGTTCAGAGATATTCTCGGCTTCAAGCACTCCAATGGCTGCCCCACTCTGCAATGGATCCATTCAATCTTCCTCTCCTCTCTTCCTCCCACTGATTGCAACATCTGATGGCCCATGTCGGATCTCTCTTCGAGTGCGTATAAAAGTAAACCATTCCTCCCTATGCCTCACAAACCACCAGATGGATATTATCCCAAAGGCTATATTCTTGTCACCATGTTCCATGCTCGAACTGCTTTCAGCAAGCACTGTAGCAGCTGTTGTTCAAACTTGAGTGGGGGAGGTGGGGGGTTGAAGACATAGACTTGGTAGGTAGGGAGGGAGAGAGACGCAGAGAGAGTAAAGGAAAAGACTGGGGCTTACTGAGGGGAGCTCGGCATCGTGCTTCGCGTCCGGGCCGATGTCTTTTAATTTCCACTACAGTTATGGGGACTCGTGCAGACAGGGACAGGGGGTGTTGGGGAGAGGGAGGGGGGTGGAGCGGCAGCAGCGGCCGTGGCGGTGGCCGTGGCCGTGGCCATGCCATGCACCACGCCTTGACCGTGGCCACGCGCGTGCCGAGGGGCTCGCTCCCCTCGTGCGGACCTCGCTGCGCCATGGGAAAGCGCCAGTCCTTGTGCCTGTGCGATGCATGGGGGCAGACTCGCGCACCGAGAAGCGACGATGGTGAGAGCGAGAAAGGGGGGAGGAGAGGAGCGGAGGAAATCGCAGTGATTGACGCATCGCTGACAGTCTTATGATTTGAGGTGTGGGAAGTGACAGTTGACTTGTCATTCCTCGCTTCACCACCACCTCACTCCTCCATCCCATCCCATCCCATCCCATGCTTTCGCTGCTACCCCTCACTGCAACTGGGCGTTCGTGTGCCGGAAGAGGTGTGTCTCCGTGTCCCTTCTTTCCTCTCTTTCCCATCACCGACGTAACATACACCTAAACACGTACGTATATACTCTGTATGGGTAGCCTCATCTTTTGGTACCGTACGTTGTCCACTCCCCACGGTCTCTCCCAGCTTCCTTTGGGCTTGTGGACTCCCTTTTGATCCCCACGCTTTCTTTGTGTTTGTGTTATTACCCCTGACAATTTCCATGCATGCAAATGGACAAATTATCAAGGCATCTTCACCATCTAAACAAAACATATCAGCAAATCCCAAGTCATTTTTATGATAGCAATTTGCTCACCTTTCTGTTTGACATCAGTCTTGTTCAAAAGTCAACATCCATAAGCTTCTCCATGATCAGAGTCAGCTTTGATGTGATTGAATCACTGGCACAAAACTACATGTCCTGCCATTTGTCTGCAAGCATTGCTCGGTCTCTAAATCCGCTTCCTGTCCTTTAGGAATATTAAGAAGTTAATGGTCCCTGAGTGAACTCCCTTTTGGAAGAAGAGCATGGACGTGCTTTGAAGGTACATTAAGAAGGCATCTTAAGAAGATGTAACACTCTAACATCCTTTGCGGAGGCCAATCAATTCTGAGTTGTGGTCCAGAAGTAGATCAAGGTTGCAGCAGGGTGTGGAGGAACCTGCTAAACCTGAGGAAAATTGTCAGTTCTATTTCTGCATGAAATTGGAAAGTGAAGAAGTACCATCTTTTGGTGTTATTCTGGCTATCAAGAGGACATTTCATTGGCAAGAATTAGTACAGATCAGACATAATAAAATTAGCTCACTGATGTTCCAGATAACACAATTCCAGTAGCTTTAGATCGGCTGGCTGCTCGGGACTAGGAGGAAGATAAGGTGGTCTAGAAACCAAACAAAGAGATGCATGGAATAATCTTAGAAAGAAAATAATGCTTGATGGAATATATTTGTTTGCTTAGAAATGGATGAAGGTTTACAGAGACAAGATAGATGTCACTGATGTTTCTTGATTGTACCTACAAGGAAAATCTTAGGAGTTGCTGTTCTTGCAGCTGAAGAGAACCTGGCATGTTGTATTGAGTCTCATGTAATTTTGATTGTTTTCTCTTTAGATCTGGAAGAAGTGACTTTTTACATGTTTTATATGCTTAATTCTTGTAATTGGATATGTTTACCTGGCAAGTCATGTTGCATGTGTAAACATGGCTGTTAGGAATGTCATGGTATAATCTCCTGAGTCAATATCTATAAAGTTAGGAGTTTGGGCTGATACTAGGAACTAAGTTTGTGTATGTGGAACTTGAAAGCTAAGATCCTAAATGTCACTTGCATTGGACCCAATAATAATACTTGGATCATCTCCCAAAAATGGATTGGCAAAGAGCTATTTTCTTGAAAATGGTAGAGAGCTTTTTTTTGCACAACTAAAAGCATTTAAAATGGTAGTCTAAACAGGAGAAAGACCTAATCATGCCATTCCAAACCTCTATCAATAAACTACTGCTCACAGTTCCTCAAACAAGTTACATGACAACCCTCCTACCAACACAGAGAAGTCTTTAGCTTGGCAAGCTTGCAGGCAATTGGCAATGCTGAATCAATGATCCTTTGATAACAGTGTCTTCTATCCTGAAGCCAGCAGAAAATTTATTCTTGAGGTTAATCAACTGAACCACACCTGCACATTAGTTTTGGTTTTCCGAAATATTCTTTGATTTTGCTCTATCCAGATGTTATATAAGGATCATTTCTGCTAGCAATTAAGGAATATTTTCCTCTTAGAATTGTACATAAACAAAGTCATCCTATCATATATGCAGATGTGAAGGCACAAGTCAGTCTCAGTTGTTCTCTTCAGATGTTATTAAAGGATTGTGTACAAACAAAAGTCATTTCATCATGCAGATCTGAAGAAACAGTCATTTACAGTATCAATTTCATATCAAACTGCCCCCAGACCAGATTCTCAACATTTAGTGACTTTCTCTAACAATGAAAGCAATAAAAAGGTGATTTAACACTTCAAGTGGAGCAATCTTCCAAAAGAGGAGTCTTACACTGTATCCACAGTATTTTTTTTTTTTTTGCCTGCATAAGAGTTAACTGAAGCCTTTCTGAAGCTGAAGCAGTGTTCTGCTTCACCTGATTTGGGAGCTAAACCTCCTTCAGATTTAGATTTGCTGAACATCTTCAGTAATGCTAAACTTTCTTTAGAGTTTGTTTTTGGCTACAATATAAAAATCATATGTTCTTGATACATACTTATGATTTATGGATGTATATTGTACTTGGGATGAGTCTGCTCCTCTGTGATTTAAACTCCCAATGGCAACTTTCTTATATTTAAGACAATTGTATTCTATTTACACAATCCAACCACATGCTCATTGCCAACTTCTTACTTCAGGATAATTATTTGACATCAAATTCAAGCTTATAACTCACAGTAATGTGGCAGACATGATTCTGGAGCTGTCATTATTTGGAACTGTACACTAAATAGTGTCTTCATTAGCTGACACTCAGAAAATACAGTGTTCATGGGATTTGTAGACAAAACAATAGCTACTGTTGATGCAAAATGCTAACCCTACTTTGCATGATATATATTCATAGATAGATGGAAAGATCATCAGATCTGACATGACAAGGACCATTAGGGTTCCATTTCATCAGCAAGTTTCCATTTAAGCACACTAAAGTTCCACACACTCTTTGTACCATTTGGTGCCATATAACCAGCAGGTTGTACAAGTATCATCTGATAATAGGTTTTTTTATTCCTTTCCCTCCTTACTTTTGCCACTAATCATTGGAATCAGTGAGCAAAAAGTTTCACTATTCCTGTTATGACTCACAGAGTTGTCTAATTGAAAACAATAAACATATTTTAATTGTGCAATCTCTGTGCTGGTCCAGCATCATTAGTCTATGATCAACAGAACATTATCAATTGTCTGACCTAGTGCTTGTGTACCAAAATATATGGATGAAGAATGCTCATGTACAGAAACTATTTAACTGCGGATAAGACTGTGTATGTTGATCCTCTGCATGAACTCATTTGAGGTCGTAAGAAAAAAGTGGAAAAAAAACTTTCAAATAATATCTGTTCCAATTAGGGTAATGAAGATTATTCAAAATCTCAAATGTTTCTAAAAGATAATTGCTAGAAAGAATTTCATGGACACATATTATGCATTATTGCTTGGTAAAGAATGATTCAAAAATCACATAAATTTTTGAAATCTTACCACTAACACTTTCCTAACAGCTTGGATATATCAAATCTGGTAACAAAATTGGCTTGGACAATCAAACACTTGTAGTGTAAGTAATCAACAAAATCCAAGTCAGTAGGGCATATGCATGTAGAAGAGTTCCTCTCATTGCATCCCAAGTCTTAAGAGATTCTTTTCTCATGTACTAGTTTAATATTTAGAATCAACTATGTAAATCTTTTCTCATGTATTATTATAATATTTGAAAAGTATAGAAGTGATAATTTTCATTGAGTACATATACAATATTTAATTTGATTCTCAACCTGATACAATACTTCTCTTTTATTTCCATGTGTTCTGAAAAGATTATGTTTAGCTCAATAAAATATCCTTTTTTGGTTTCAGCAGAGATCTCATGCATTGTGCTGCCATGTTTATTCTTTTTTCTTTAACCTCAAATTGTGTGCAATCAACTATATTGGAAGTAATAATATCTCATTGTCATGCTGTCATGCACTGTTGTTGCAGCAGTTGTGCCCTTTGGAGCCAATCATCATCCAAGCTAAAGGATGGCATGAGATGTAACATCAAAGCATTCCAGACCTTGGATGACACACATCTTACAGACACAGTAGCACAACACAGTAAAGTTGCAAAAAGATGAAAAGGTTGCTCCCTCCTTATTTCCAATAGTTAAGCAATCATTGATAAGAAAAATCAACTATATATCCACATTCTTAGGTGAATATGTATATACATGTGTACATATTCCTTCAATGTTAGTAATTTTCCTGTAATATCTCTAAATTTATGTTTAGCATACACCAATATTTCTATTCAAAATCCAACACTTATATACATACATAAGTACTTAAAAGTTTTCATTTGTGTGTGTGTATGTGTGTGTATATATACATATATACATACATATATATATATATATATATATATATATAATCTCCATCAATTATGTCATTTGAATGCTAGGATATCATTGGTATCTTTTACAAGTTCCATTATAATGATAAAATTTTTAAAAAGATTTTGGATAGGTTATACTGTTTCAAAATATTTTAGATTCAATCTGTCACTATAAGTCATGATGATTTCAAGGCATGTGGTATGGTGGGTCCCTTGCACTGTCATTGTTATACATCAAAAAAAAAATTATAGGGGACACAATGGAGTAATTAATTAAAGGCAACTGCAACCAAATGGGAAGCATGGGGCACACATGCCTATATGTGATGACACCCCAACAAAACTAGTCTTTACTTGAATCATTTTGGATTAGAATACTTTTGTCTTATCAGGTGTTAATAATGTTGTTTAGAATAATTGTAATATTTTTAATGAAAGGGTTCCTAAAATGCCATTAGGATAGGGGTCTCCTTTACAAATCAAAAGTGTTCAAAGAAGCTGATGGTTCTGCCAATTAATATAAAAAATATTGACCATCACCTTCCTTCAACCTTTGTCAAATGGCTTGTTTCCTCTCTCTCTCTCTCTCTCTCTCTCTCTCAAAAGGCACCATTGGATCTCTGAGCAGATACCTACTGACTATAGTATTGGCATAAAACTCCCACCAATTAAGTAACATGGATCCCCACATAGTGTTGAAGAAATCACAGACTCACCAAAGTGATCATCGATGAACTGAAATTTGATTGATGTAAAGCTTTTGGATGCTAAAAAGACAGGCGTTTTTGTAGTCATTTTCAAACACATACAGTAGAAATAATCACTGACGTTAAATTGTACTGCAAACCAGGATGCATGCTTTGCTTGCTGAATCATACTGTTTTTGCTGGAGCCATAATGTATCTTGAGCAGCTAAGTTGCAGCGCCAGATTGCCACAATGGTTTGCTGACTCTTTATCATTCTACTTTCTTGATGGTTGCTTCTGGAGAGAGAAAACAAGACCAGTGATAGTAGAAGAGAAAAACATAGAAATAGGATGCCATTCCTCTCTTTCTGCTAAAAATACAGCAGCTAAATTACAGTATAGTTAGTGCTTTTAATGAGCTAATAAATGATGCAAAAGGCCATTTATAGATCTATGCGATGAGAGTTAAGATATAAGATCCTCTTATTTGGCAAAAATCCCATTTATTTTGATGTAATGGCTGCAGTAGATGTTTCTCCACTGAACATATTTGGACAATACTTTGGGACATGTAATTATATATATCTTAGTGATCTTTATTATTATTTGATTATATAACATAAGCAAACCTGTAACATAAGCCCGTCTAGCTCAGTCGGTAGAGCGCAAGGCTCTTAACCTTGTGGTCGTGGGTTCGAGCCCCACGGTGGGCGATTATATTTGATTTTTAATTAAATATTTTCCATTTAACCAATTTTTTGCTTTTTTTTATTCATTTTTAAAATATAATAAAATCTACCAAATTTATTGTAGTGACTTATTGAGACTTGGTAGGCGATTTAATTTTATGTAGAATTTTTTTTAGATTTTAGATTTTTATTTTTTATTTATACGAAATTTATTATAACAAAATAAAATAAATATTTTTTTGTTTTTTATTTATTTTTAAAATATAATAGAATCTATGATATTTATTATAGTAGAAATTTTTTTAGATTTGAATTCCTTTGATTTTCTATATAATCAAATTATTTATTTTTATTATTCCAAATATACTAAAATCAATGAGGTTTATTGTAGCAGCTTAACCAGCCATAGTGCATGAACATTTTTTTCTTGTTATTTACTGAAATATATTTGATGAAGATTTTAAAATTCTAATTTTATTTTTTTGTGTATAATAAAATTATTTCCTTTTTATTCATTTTTCCTAAATGTACTAAAATCTATGAAATTTATTGTAGCAGCTTATTGAGCCAAATACACTAAATTCAGAAGGGGAAAACTCATTGAATCATGTATGAATCTTGAAACATCTACTGTTCATGTTATATGAATCTAGAAAAATAAATATATGCTTCTTTGGGTTTCTCAGGCAGGAAGGATCAGACAGCAGTATGTCAAGATTCAATATACAAACCATAGACAATGAATATTATCATGCAAATATACAGATCTCCCATATGTAAGATCCAACTTTTTTCGAGTAGCACAACACCTCATTATGAGACTTCACAAAGATATCTCCTTGAGAGGAACACACACAAGTAACATCATTTTGTCAATAGAATAAATAGGCTTTCCATGACCGGAAGAGAAATGACAATGAGCTCTGAAAAAGTCATCTGATAATGAAATGGAACTCACATGATCTATGATTTATACATGACTATGACTCAGGAATGCATAATTAACCACAACATAGCTTAACTTCCATGGGACAAAGACAAAAAAAAAAGAAGAAAAGAAGAGAAATATATAGGACAAATTCAACATGACGCACCTAGGATTTGTCAACTACGGTGTAGAATTTATAGCCTAAAAGATGTTCTCATACATTTTAAGCAAGTTCAAACATCAACCGAGCAAAGAAATTTTGCTGCTGATAATACTTAACCTCCCTCCAAAATTCAAATCTAGAGAGACTCGGAGAACTCAATACTCTAGCAATCCATAACGAAAGCAAAAGAGATTGCAACAGAGAATTATATATTCACTGTTCCTTCCAGATCCTCCCAGTTACCCTCAGCTTCAACTCTTTCCGATCCCCTCCAGAGAAAAATAAAGCCATATTTCGCTGGATGATAAGCCCGTCGTAACTGTCTCTCACCTTCCGATGGCTGTCTCTTATGCTTCGAGGCACACCTTGCCAAATTATCTTCCTTCCATAGCCACCAACCTCGAGGCTATAGCTGTAGTTTTTAGCTTCATTATCATCCCCCATAAATCTCAAGAATGCTATGTATACAGGGGCTGTACCCAGCTGAAATGCCTCGAAATGAAGGCAGAAGAACTGTCCAAAGCAACTGAAAACCTAGATAAAACGCCACGTTGTTTCGTTCAGTCCACAAATATGAACAAATGATCCAGAATATGCTATAGGGAACCTAATCAACAAAGATGAGATACTTTGAAAAGCTTTACAGCTACAGCTGCATCCTCAGAAAATCATGAAACAAGCTCCCTCTTACATGCATGCACATATGGGATTTCCCAGTAGATCCAAGAAACTCAAGAACATTGGTACCATTTGGAAATTTTAGTACCCAAGACACAAGCATTCATAGTGTGAACCTAACCAATATTACAATCATAACCAATGAGAAGTAAACCTTTTTCATTTTCTTTAGAAATTCAATATTAGGAACTATCACTTCTGTGAACCTGATAGTTTTAGAGAACAAAATCACTATTGCTGGTCCTAGTAAAGCCCCTACAAAGCTTACATGATGATGAAGATTATATAAGGAACAAAAGCATTATATCACAATTATGTTTGCCTATCCTGGAGATACCACTAAAGTTGCATAGTAATGACTCCTGGACTTAGGTAAACATACCAGCCCATATTTTCCATCCATTGAATGACAAGAGTCAGTCACATGAAATGAGTAATAGTTGTTTTAATTGTAGCAATATTTTGGCAGCAGTATGACCACATTATGATCAAGAACATGTACTTATTTCATATGCCATCTTTTTGGAAATACCTTGTGTCTTCCTACTCTGTATGTAAGAGCTCATGTCATAGTTATAACACAATATAAGCAGTGATGATTTTTCTTCACCCATAGATGTGTCAGAAATGAATTGGATGGCAAGGCATGGTTAATAGTCTCCATGTTTTCTAGATTAGATACAGGAACACATAAAAAATAGCTATCTGTACACAAAATGTCTTATTAGCTTTAAAGCATGACAAGTAAATATGTAATAATTTGATTTCATGGATGAAATTTCAACCTTAACATTGGCACTATGCACCTCAGATATTGTGTTTTTAGATGCAGAGAACTGACATTATAAAATTGGCAGGACTATAATGATGAGAAACTATGTCTAAACAGAGCACCCAGTTCATGACAGTAATTAGGCTGTAGGAAATGATATATATTCCGCAAATAAATTGGAAGAAGAATCGGAGAAAGCTATTAGATCTGACTAAATTGTCAAAAGTCATTTTCATATAATTATAAATGTTAATTGAGAAAGCTTGTAACCCAACCAAGCATTATGATCTTATGAAGCTTTCCTAAAATTGCAAGAACTGCATGACCACTAGCCCAAGAAAATAGGAGAATACGATATGACTGATTTAATTGTAATGTTAACCCAGCAAACAATTTCCTAATAGTACAAAAAGAACATGTAGAAAAATAAGAGGAATAGAAAACAAACATAAAACAAGCTGCAGTTTCTTATAGTGGAAATGAGAAAAGGGATCACGAGATAAACCGTCAGCATCCAAGTTGCATTTTCAACCTCATGCGGATTAGATTTAACATATCTGTGGTTGAAGGAGCTTCCATTGTGCATGTCGACCTTGTGATCATCTTTTAGATGAGTCACCAAATAAGGAATGTCACCAACAACTGTGCACTCAGATCCAGCATAGGGACAATTGTAGGGCCTAAATATGCACTGTGATTCATGTTTCAGTTTGCAGTAGTATGGATATATACCCAAACAACCAAAGCTTTGATATTTGCAGGGCAATTCAAGAGATGCTGCAACCTTCTCCAATGCGAGACATCTTATATTACCCAACTCATGCCTGCAAGTGGGGCATCGATTGTGAACTCTAGGTTTGCATCCAGAACATAAAGTATGACCATTTGAGCACTGCATACAAACAAAAAGGTAGTTATCATTATAAAAGACTTCCATGTATAGCATAATTTTAATTATTTCATAGGAAAAAATAAAGGTATTTTATGTTCTCATTCCAAGGCTATTGTAATGAGAAATTTTGTTGCATTTAATCCTAGATCTTTTACCTTAAACTCACTAAAAAAGGGCTCCTAAATGAAGTATAGTTCAAGGATCATGAATAGAAAATAGAATACTATTCATCAAGAAACCATGAAGTCATCAACTTTAGTCAATGGATTGGTATGACTTTATATATTTAGTGAGTAACCAAATCCTTAATCTATGATAACAATGACATGATAAAAGCAAAAACTGTTCAAGCATATGTGTGGGAATTTGGTACTGCAGTACATGGTGGAAGCGATTGATGAAATCCAAATTCAAATAGGTGAAAAGTTATATCAGTTTTGTCTTATGACCATCAAAATAAAACAATGCAACACAATTAGATTTTGTGCAATAATTAATTTTGAATAAAATCCATAAAAAAAGTATTGGATCAGACACAATATAAAAAAATTATTGTTATGGAATAATGCAAAATGCAAAAAAAGGGAGGCATATATAAATCAGACCTGATGAATAGGAGGGTACATGGCATTTAAGCATACAGGACATTCTAAAAGCTCACGCACACTGCTGGCAACAGAAATATTCGGCTTTGGTGAGTGCTGAACATGGTCATTAACATGCTCACTTACTTCCACCATATCTTCATTTTTAGAAGGATCAATAACCTCAGGGTTGACACTCATATCATCATAGTAAGTAGCATCAAGTGCCATAAGGAGATACTACTGCCCCTTGTCCGTGCCCTGTTTACATAATTAACCAAGTCAGCCAGTCAACTTTGTTTGTACGAAATAAGTTAGTATTGAATGTGAATCAAGAGAAGCGAACAATACATAGGAATAAGCCAAAGTGTATGCGGTATTACTAATAAATCAAACAATGATCATTGTTCAAAGGTGATAGGCAAAATAGATCATTCAGATAAGTCCATCCTGATCTAGCTGGTGCCTTGAGAAGAAAATTGTTAAATAATAATTATATAATTCAATTTAAAAGTTACATAAGCACAATCAACTGTTATGCTTAATAACCATTATGCATAAACTAGAATGTTATGCTCCAACTAATTCATTCCTCTTAATAACAAAGACAAGTAATTGAAGCTGTCTTACTACTTCCTTATCTCTGCACAATCTTCTCACCATTAGGCCAATTTGAGGGTGTTTAACACAGCCAAGTGAGCAACCAAAACAGCCTCTTAATTCTGAAATTATAAGGTGTAAGAACTGAGAAAAATAGTCCAGTTTGCTTTTTTTTTATGTTACCTCTAAAAAGCACATGAAATTTGGAGTAAAAAACATTGGAGACCAAATAGTATGTAGTTATTTCCCCAGTGTCTATTTTTAAGATTTCGATAATGATTAGCCTCAGAAGGTTGTCAAGAAGTGAAGGAAGCAAGGGCGCGGCGCAAGAAATTAGTCTCCAATAAGGACCAAATGAGGCATCTCGACAGGGGCAAGCAGAATAGAGCTAGTAATGCTCAAGCACAAAAACTGAAATAGTCCATGTCAATCCAACTGCCAACCCACTCAGATTAACCCATCACGATCTTTTTGGCCTTATAATTATCATCTCAAACAATCAGCTGCGCATTTAACAGACATAATGCAGTATCTCACTTGTCTCAAACTTAAATGAGAACCAAGCGCAACGAAGGAAAAAAGCCTTCTTGAACATAGAGGACGGAGCGAATAATCAACACTAACCTGTCACGCTAAGAACATCAACGGAGAAAACAGACATCAGATCAACCGACACAACCGCAAAAGAGAATAAAGGGAAGTCAAAGCACGCAACATTCCAACAGATCCGATCAACAAACAACAGAAAACGCAAGAATACATAGTGGAACCAGAACACATAACTTCAAAGAACTCAACTTTTCCTCCGTCAACATCGAGTCCTCCAAAGGGCAAATAGAACGCGAATTGTGAGAACCATGGCGGATCCAAACCTTTGAAAAAAAAAATCCAAAAATTTACGGAAAAGATAGGAGTAAATACAAGCAGACATGAACATACAACAAAATCCAAAAGATTTCCATCGAAAAATTGCAGAAAAAGAAACAAAATCTACACCCAAATATCAGATATTTTCCCTAATCGAACATGAACCTCTAACTCCTCGCAGTCTTGGCCCAAAAAAAGAACAACTTGCAACCGTACCTCTCAAGAGAGGAAGATGGAGAAGAAACAGATCAAGAAGAAGAAGAAGAACGACAACGAGGAACTCAATGCGAAGGAAGGCATTTCACTGACATCGAATTCGAATTAAAGCCGTTCCATCACCCCGCTCCTCTCTCTCTCTCTCTCTCTCGGAGTGCATAAAGATATACATCTCGGGAAGCGAGGGTCAGCGGTCTGCTGTCCCCTCCGGCATCTCGGAACCCCCGTAACCGGTACCTGAACGCACCCAAGGGGCCGCCTTCAAAAAGCGTGCCTCTCAAGTAATTCGAACGCACCACGCCGCAAACTTTACGCGTCCCGGCAGTACGCGAAGGCCCATGGGCAACGTACAACCTTTAGATCCTAATCCGACGGCTGAGGCGCTCACTGTATCAGTTTAGCCTAAATGGATCCCCGCCCTCACGTCCCACGCCCCCATGTGGCCACACGCCTTCACCGCATTCGCTCTCTCTCTCTCTCTCTCTGCGTGCAATCAGTTTTGTCTTCACTCCATCCATCAATCGGTAGGCACTTGACGTGGCTTGTGATTTTGACTCTGATAGAAATAGAGTCTAATCAAATTAATTAGTCACTAATCCACTAAATTAAATTAGTTCATCGTTCATATCATACATAACTAAATGTTTGAGTCGACTACATCAATTTGTTCTACATAAAATGACATCTCAAATCAAATAAATATATTTTGTGATTGAGCATTATTTTACCTAATAAAGAAGCTACAGGAAGATTGATGGAAGAATAAGGATTAGAGGCAGACAAGGCTTTCTTAGAAGGAAGCTAGAAACAAGGCATGTGAACTATAGGTCACCATCCCCAGGAACACAACAACAGTTACCTTCTCCTCCCAAAGGTTCCTACCTTGACCTGTGCCAGAGAGTTTAGTAGTAGTAGATCACCAACATTAATCCATGGCCATGCCCAAGAATGATGATAAAACTCTATCTTCATATTCCAAAAATAGTTATATTTTTCTTCTTGAAATTATATATATATACATATATATATAATAGAGCTTCAACAAGTCATAATAAGGATTAAAGCATGACACATCATCCCCTTTGTCATAGTAATGTTCTTGACACTTGGACTAAATTATTTGTGAAATAGGGAATATTACATCTCTATTCTTGTAATGTTAGCATAATTGAGGTGATAACATGTCCCTCCAAAAATTTCAGATTAATCATTTATAGATGTGACTAACTTTAGCTACTTTGAGCTAAAAGAAGAAGAATATAATACTAATAATAATAATATTATTATTTTTTCAAATATGTCTTACATTCTTACCATCATATGATAAACTTCTAAAGGGTATTAAACTCTAACATTTGGTAGGATATATATATGTTGTATTATAATCTATAGGGGCAAATACACTGTTTCCAAACTCTTCAAGGATAGATTTATAGAGCTTCCTTTAATAAGAGAGTAAAATAAAAAAATCCAAATTCACCTAAGTTTACTAGTCTAATATGCATCACAATAGTCATGGTTAATTAAGTAGTTTCTTAGCTTTTATTTATATTCTACATAATGCATCACTACTAGGAACCTCATAAGTGACAAAAATAAATCTAAGTGTAGATAGAATTAATCTTAACTAGTTATTTGAGAAGAGGAAACACATAGGATACTCCAATTTTTTTCTCTAGTTTTTCCAGCCACATAAGCAAAACACTGATACATCACAATTGTAGTAGCAATTTTCAGTACACTCATAATATTGAATCAAATAACATATGTCTTAAGGCAAATAGAGCATCAGGAATCAAGGATAATACAAGTAATCCATGAAGGATGTCTATCTGCCATATAAGAATAAAAAAACAATATATATTCTGCATGATTGATTTTATTGGACTAGAAAATGGTCCATCCTCATGATTAAAGATGAAGAGTAAGGTCAATTTCATCTTCATCTTGGTCTCCACCATTCTTGACATCAGAAGGATTATGCATCAAGGATGATGAGCCTCCCATGGTTGTTTGCAGTCTGTCTTCTTCTTCAAATCTCATGGTAGGATCATGTTTTGAAGGCTCGTTTTCTGGGAATGCTCCAAGGCAGTCGTACTTTCTCTTGTTGGAGGAAGAAGAAAATGGGAACAGCTTATGAACATTTATACCAGAGAGTGCAGGAAAGAGTGGCACATCAGTTTTGGCTCTTTTGACAGCTTCTCTCTCCTTTCTATGGCTATTTTGATGACCACCAAATGCTTGTTTGCTTGGGAATATCCTGTCACAGAACTGACAGCTGAAACCCCTCCTTCCCTCAGTATGATCCATCCTCAGCTTCTTACCAGCCATTTCAGACACTAGCAAGATTTAATGTGAAAAAACCATGTTAATATGAGGAATGATCCCCTTGTTAAAACTCAAAAATCATGATATGATATGGTGCATGATCACCTTTTTTTTCTTCCCCTTGTATCAGTTTAATGATCATATGTAGTAATGAATCTAAAGTTGAATCTGATGGATCATATCATCCTACATGATCAAGAATAATAAAAATGATGAAGTTACTATTGCAGTGTGTTCATCATGTAGGGTGGCAAACAACAGGCAAGCATAGTATACAATGGTCTACAAGTGATTGTGAAGAGCTAAACATGAAGAACTAAGAAATATGAGTGGAAAAGTGGTGTTCCATTCATAGAGTTTGAAGTCATTGATAACTAGCATGTTCATAAAAGTAGCAACATATAGGATTATTAGCTATATATATACAGATGTTTAGTTAGATCATATGCTGAAAAATTACAAAGGGAACTATTTACTATGGATCACAAATCAAGTAAAACAATAGTAGAGAAGAAAATTAATGTGAAACATATGGTATCTACCTCTAGCTTCTAACAAAGAAGTTTGTGGCTCACAATGGCATCTCTGGTGAATGCAATCCTACCTCTACATGAACCAACAATATATGCTTGCTTAGCTGAACAAGACAAGAACGGAAGGATTTGATGATTGTATGGTAAGTGATTAATTGATAGCAAAATTGGTTTCCTTAAGTAATTTGATTCATCCCCCTTTCAATATCTATAGTAGGAACCCCTTGAACTCATTGTTACCAATTATATGTTTCATGCTTATTATGAACAAATCTATCCGAGTATATTAATACAAATGGTAAGTTATCAATGAAAGGTTACGTTTGTAGTCTCATCTCTTGCACATCAAATTAAGTTCATCTGATATGGAATTGTGGCAAATCCACAATCGTAATTTGAGGCCACAAACTCATACTAGTCCTTGAAGACATATTGATTGTCAACTCAAGTAGTAAATCATATGATTAATCATGATAATAAATATCATAAATTAAATTATGAAGAATCTTTCTTCTGTAACTAAAGTAATGATATGTGCAACAAAATTAGTCTAAGAATATAGATTTAGATGTGTGGGTTTAGTAGAATAGGTAGAATTAATAATATTTTCAACCATGAATAATATTGGTCAAAATTGAATATAATTATCCTGAAACTCACAAAAAAAAGAAGAAGTAAATTTACTGAAATTATACCAATTATAAATATAAATCACTTCAAATATATTTAAATTAATAAATATTCATATAAACCATTAGCATAGTGATGAGTAATTTAAGAGACTTGTGTCTAATTATGAGCCAATTAGGATATTAAAAGAGTAATGTTACACTCATATTCAATACCAAAGTGAATTGAGGATAGCCACAAAAAAACAACTACTAAAATTCAAATATAAACACTTTGAAATAGCTGATTAAGCTAATTGGAATATAAACAAAAGAAAGTAAGTGATAATAATTAAAATGTAATATTAGTTAATTATGATGTTGGGATATGGATAAAGAATACGTAAATAATCATTGTATGAAATGAACAAGGGGGACCCACATGGGTCCCTGCTTTCATATGGATGGTAACGAGTCGGGTGAACGGGTAAGGAAAGTATTGCTCAACGTGAAAATGGCTGGAAACCCTAAAACTGTCACCCGTTGCTCTCGTTCTCTCTCTCAAATGCTATGTGGGTCCCTTGTCTCATAAGGAAGGTAATTTGTTTGGTAACTATGCATGGGTAAGTAAAGTATTGCTGAACGTGAAAATGGCTGCAAACCCTAAATCCTTCACCCGGTGCTCTCTCTCTCTCCACTGTAACCACCCTAGTCCGATCGATCGGGCCATGGCGCTCTGCCTCCTTTTGTACTTGGTCTCCGGCTACTCGGTGTTCCACGCCTACGACGTCGACGAGATCAGATCGGACAGAGCACAGAGGCCTTCCGTAACTTCGTCCTCGACCTCACCCGCTTCGGTAAGGTCGTCAAGCTCGTCGCTTTCCACCCCTTCTCCTTTACCCTGGACGCTCTCAACCAATGCAACGCCATTTCTGAAGGCGAGCTTAAAACAAAAATCGATTTTTTTGTTTATTCCTTTTGCCCCGAATTAAAACTGTGGCAATTTTAGATGTATTTTTTTATGGGGGTGCGGGATTAGGGCTTATTACCGAGGAGCTGAGGAACTTCTTGGAGATTAATTTTCCAAAGGTGAAAAAAAGGGAAGAAGGCAAAGTTCAGCCTTGGCATTGCGGAGCCGAAGGTTGTGTCAGAGATATTTAAGGTGAGTAAGATTTGTTGCCAGAGCAGGCCATTTTCTATGTTTAGCTTCATGTATTAAGCAGGTAGCTGAACGTATACATAAGTGTTTTTACACTTGGAGGCTTGAGCCTTTGGTATAGTTTATACATGAAAACATCAGGAAATTATACTGGCTGTGGAAATTGATTTGATCCATTAAAAGCTTTATCATTTGTGTCAAATTTGGTTTAGTGATCCTGAATAGGATGATGCTGAAATCTAATTGCAAACACATCCCTCTTAAAAGATGCTGCTGCTGTCTGCCACTTATCAGG
This sequence comes from Musa acuminata AAA Group, assembly GCF_036884655.1. Lineage (NCBI taxonomy): Eukaryota > Viridiplantae > Streptophyta > Magnoliopsida > Zingiberales > Musaceae > Musa > Musa acuminata. Next base: position 6,082,140 of record NC_088329.1, on the reverse strand, counting down.
ATGGATCACAACACCTCAATAGTAAAAGTTAACTTGAAATTGGAGATTTAGATGATTAGTTGGTTAGCAATTTCTAGAAATATTGTTCTACTACAAATTTGTAGGGTAATGCAAGTCAAGGTTCACAATTTGTATACTGTACCAGTCAGAACTTGGACCGGTATTGTACCTGTCAGGGCTTGGTAACAGTGTACTAAGTATCGGGGTGGGCAGGTACATACCAAGTTTAAAAAAAAAAAAGCCTGAAGAACAGAAACTGCTTGGTACATAGCTTGTACTGCACTGTACCTGACGATATTGATCCTCTATCGGGTCATACCAATCCTGTACCAGGTGTACTGCACAGTACAGGGCCTGTACCATTCGGTACAAGTCTGGTGTCAGGTGTACTGCCTGGTTTATACTGTCCGTGCACCAGTAACTCTTTTGGACCAGTAAAATACCCTCATACAGAACTGCACCAGGCCGTATTGCAAACCTTGATGCTAGGTATAATACGGGACTCCTGAGTCCTAATCTAATAAACTTGTCCTTTGGATGGTTTCAGATCTTAGCTGTGTCAGTGTACTCGCTGAAACATTAGAACTAGATGTAGCCTTGTTTTCTCAGGTAGAGACATAGAATGTTCTTCTTGTTCTTGTTTTCTTTAAACCTTACAAGATTCAAGTGGAGTCATCTCAGTTACCTTTACAAAAGAAGCTTAAAATTGAACAAGAAAATTAAGATTTTAACACTGTAGTCCTCTTCTTAGATGCAAACTCAAAACAGTCATATAGTATTCTTTTTAATACAACTTGATCTATCTTCAAAACATGTTTTTTTTGTTGTTGGTAAGAAATAACTTGCCTTGGTGCCACTAAACTTACTAAATTGTATACAAAAATATCATTTAAGTGTTATTTTAGTAGACATATGGATCATCTTGTCCTATTCACCAAATAGAAAGAATTTAGTCTTTGAAAGAAAGAAACATAAATTTGTTTTGAGATCAGTTCATGAGGTTCTTACATGTTCCAAATGATATAGAAGTATATGGCACCAGAAACAAGCTATCAGGAGTTAATGGATCTCAGAATACTTTTAATTGGTAATAATCTATCTTATTAATAACTATTAAAGTTTGACATATAAAAATAATGTCTTAGTGCCATTAAAACTTGCGAGTCCTCACCTTAGAAGATATCATGGTCATTTTGTTTCATTTATCAAATACAAAGGATCTATCCACCTATATAAGAATAAAAAAAATTGTTTGGATATCATTTCATGAATTACGTTATTTGACTTGACCTTTGTAACTTGAACATAATTATTTGTAAAATAGGGGATTTTACATCTTTATTTCTGCAAAGTTTACAAATAACATAGTTGCTCTTAGAAATTTTAATGTATCATTCATGTCCCTGCAAAAATTGATATCTTCCATCTAGAAGAAAGATTTAGGTTACTCACTTGTAACTGTGACTAATTTTAGCTAGTTCAAGCGAAAAGAAGAATTATAGAAAAATAATATTTTTTTAAATATCTCTAGCATTCATTCTTACCATTTTTTTAAAACCAACTTCTTCATGGTATTAATGTCAGTTAGAATTTTAATTAATAGTCAAACGACAATCAAATAATAGAGAGAAATAATATTTAGTGGACCATATAGGAGCAAATATAACATTTCCAAATTCTTCAAGGGTAGATATCTACAGCCTCCTTTAATAAAAGAGTAAAATAAGAATCATCAAGTTCTTTCAAGTTTAATAGTTTTATATGCATTGCAATAAGTCATGGCTAATCAAGTAATTCTTCAATTTCTATTTCTATTCCACATAATGCATCAATAATAAGAACCTCATAAGTGATAAAACAAATATTCAAGCAAGAGAAGCCATGTCAAATTAATGTGAAAATGATCTTAACTAGTTGTTTGAAAAGAAGAAATACATAGAGCAATCAGAATCTTTCTCTAGTTGTTCATCCATAGAAGTAAAAACAATGATTGACATCTATAATACTATTATTGTAGTATTGATTTTTCAACAAACTTGTAATATGGAATCGAGTAACATACATCTCAAGGTGCATTGGGAATTATAAGTTAAAGGCATAATCCATGAAGGATGTCTATAATCCATATAAGAATGAAAAACACATGACTACTTTGCATGATTATTTTTATTGGACGAGAAAAGAGTTAATCCCTGTATTCAAATATGAAGATTAAGGTCAATTCTATCTTCATCTTGGTCTGTGCCATTCTTGACATTGCAAGCATTCAACAGAGAAAATGAACCTCCCATGGTTGCTTTCCGTGCTTCTTCTTCTTGAAATCTTATAGTTCGACCGTATTCTGCAGACTCATTGCTGGAAATGTTCCATGGTTGTAGTAGTTTTTCTTGTTGGAGTGAGAAGTACGGGGGAATAGGTTTCTAACACCTGTACCAGAGAGTTGTGGGAGGCATGACACATCTTTTTTGGCTTTTTTAGCAGTGTCCCTCTCCTTTTTATGGATGCTTTGATGAACCCCTAATGCTTGCTTGCATGTGAGTATCCTGTCACATTACTGGTAGCTGTAACTCCTTTGCTCCATAAGATCTGTTCTAAGCTTCTTATCAGCCATTTGATAAACTAGAAAAATATACTAGGAGAAAAACATCTTAAAAGGTGATCTCAGAATTATCTCCTTGTTCAAATTTATAATGACCTTTGTTTTCTTCTACTTATACTAGTTCAATTATCATATAATTGATGAGGCCCCTGTTATGTATAGTTTTGTAGTTGAATATGAAGGATCATATCATCAGAACACTGAACTTGTTGGTACAGAAGAATTGAGAATTTTGTAGGTGCCACCTGATGCTCTGGAAGTAATCAACCTGGTAAATGAAACGAGTGGTCTTCCATGGAGTTTGAAGTTATTAATAAATGATATTTTGAGGCTGGTAAACAATATCAACGTATTAAAAGTTAGGCATAGTCACAAGTGTGATCTGTGTTGCACATAATATATCTAATTTTGGTAAACTGGAGAATTCATCCTACTTGTGGGGATCCGAATTATAGATATTTTTATATATGGAATCATCTGTTACATCACGTGATTAGTCGACGGAAGTTTTACAGAAATGTAACAAGGAGAATGATCAGAACAAAGATCTACATAGGAAAAGAACAAAGAAATAATGTGGACAAGAAATTTAGTTTGATCATTTGCAGAAAAAAGATGACAAAAAGAACTAATTTTTATGAATCACAAATCAAGCAAAACAATAGCATAAACGAAAAATAACGTAGTAAAGAGTAGGGAGTGTGCACACCCACCTTGAAAGGAATTCTTCATGCACAATCATCTACTAGCTTCTAACACAAGAATTTGTGACATGTCTTGCTTGTACATGAACCAACAATATATGCCAGCTGAATGTTACAAGGATGGAAAGATAAGATCATTATATGGTAAATAATCAATTCATAGCAAATTTTCTTTCCTAAGTAATTTGATTCATTCCCCTTTTAACAAAACCCTTGAACTCAGTGTTACCAATTTTATATGCTCATGATGATGAAAATAATAAAAAAAAGGCCTTTTTCTGTTTCCATTGGAAGGTTACAGTTGTAGTTATGGCTTACACTTCAAAATTAATCTGATATCTATTTCTTTACCATCATACTTTGAGGTCACACATATATTAGTCCTTCCAATCAATGGCCACCCACTTTCCTTTGTTACAAGTAATATTAAATATCAAACTTGATAGGAATGCATTATTTAATTCTTTTATTTTGGCAATCATGAAAAATTCATAGCATAAATAAAATTATGAAAAGCCTATCTGTAATGCATTGGGTAGCTAAGTAATAATATGTGTAAAAAATTAGTCCAATGATATCGATTCACATGTGTGAATATAGTAAAATAGTAGAACAATTATTATTTTCATCCTTGAATAATATTTATATTAAGAGGTATAATTTAATTTCACATGTGTTTTAATTTGAAGCAGCTGATTAACCTTAACCATATTGAAATATCAACAAAAGGTAAATGTTAGTAATTGAAATGTAATATTACAAAATTATAATGTTGGAATATAAATAAATAATATGTAAGTAATCATAATTGTATGCAATGAATCATAGACAATGAATTTACCTGGATTCTGGGACCCACATGAGTTCCTGCTCTCATATTTTAGGGGTATGATATGAGGTTTTCAAGTTTCAAATCATTTGTATATGCATGCATGAGGGAAAGGGTGTTGATGGAGTCCTACTGGATCCAATGAACTTATCATGCAGTTTTGCATTCAGGATCCGTATAAATCCTTCAGTATAATTCCTTGTAATCAGACAAAATCTAAATACATTTTGGATCCTTAAACCTATTAATTCAAAAGATGTGCATACCTTCGCATTATTTAGGTTTGGATCACAAAGAACACTAGCAAGTTTTCATACCAGCAAGTCAACTTTATTCTTTTCCACCTTGGAACACCATTAAAGATGCCATCCAGCTATCACTTATGATTGCTGTCTCCTTGAAGATATATAGCAAAATAGCAGCACCCTGACACCCACCACATCCACTGGCGAATCTGTGCCTTCTGCCATGCATTTTCTTCTTATCTTATTTGCCCCAAATGCTTCTTCATAGATTCTGCAGTGTTTCCCTTCCATGTTATTTTTTACTCTATAACTTTGTTGTGCATCTTATCTTATTTGATCCTTATATTCATATATATAGCTAGATCTTACACTCTTTCCTTGATGGAAAGAGAAAAAGGAAAGAATGGACCACCAGAAGGAGGTATCTTGTGAAACAATGATACCATTTGTCTTGATGTGTTATGTGTTGGCCAACTAATAACCAGCATATCAATCTTGATTTATATGCTCACCGCAGATGGACAATGAGAAACACTGGTCTTCATGATTTTTTGTGTAAATTCATAGCTGAAATTTGAGAAGTTGGACAGGATTACTTATCAACTAGCTGCCAATGACTAATTTGTATGAAATTTTTTCTTTTTTTGGCAGGACCCGAGAGTAATGATTCCTTTGTTGACTCGGAGGATCGAGGAGTGACTCCATGACCAACTCAGCTAGAGGTTTAGTGACATATTATACATGATGGATGAAACAAAAACAGTGGATTTGGCTTGTTTATCCTCCCACTAGCAATGCAACACCTTGCTTCATGTCACTCAAGGGATCATTTATTAAACTCATGTATTAGTTTCAAGGACAACAAAATAAAAGATTTGATTTGGTCATGTCCACCTAGGAATGAAATCTGGATCTGGCAAGCCAATGGTACCAAACTGTGGACTCACACCCCCAAACTGATTTGATTAGAAATCTAAATTGGTGTGTTATCTTCACATGATTGCATGTCTGATTTTTCTATTAATTTTCTCCCTCTGTATCAAACAAACTCAGATACATGGTCACAAAGAAGGTACATTATATCTGATCAGAAAGTTCCAAGTCTCATTTACTGAGAACTCATTTCAATCCATGTGGTGATGGGCAGAGCATGAGCAATGCTTTTCAAAGGCCTCGCTCAGCTGCATGCTCGTTGAAAAAGACTGAAGTCATCTGCCCATCGATTGTTGAACAAGGAACAGAAGGTGAGTTCTATTGAGTCTGAAATATTTCCACTGCCTGACTCTCCAAAGCTTGAAGTTCTTTAAGAGCTGTTGAAGTCCTCAAAACTGAGCTTAGCAAGCTATGAATTACTATTAATTTTACACAATCACATTGTTTCAAGACAACTATACATATGTATATTACACAAATTAAGCTACATGGAACAATCCATTGTTCTAGTTCAAAAACAATAATCTGACCAGGTCAAACTCAACATGATTAACCCAATAGGACCTGTGAATCCTCACCTTTTCTTTTCTTTTTTCTTTCTTTCTTTCTTTTGCCTTTTGACTTGTACTGTAGCCAACAACCAAATGTCATTAAAGAAAGCAAGTTCAATGCAACTACACCTCAAAAGCCAATCTTTTTTGCTTTCTATAAAACAAACTGCCATTGGGCCATTTCCAGTTTCTATTTGATGCAGTGGCTATTCTTTTTCGTTGGTTTTGATAAAGGTGTGACAACAAAGTTAATTTGGTGAAGAAAAAGAGAGAGAAGGATGGTGATAATGTTCTATATCAAGCAAATGTCACTTGTTATAGATAAATTTTAATCCAAATGCAAACTACAAATTATGGAGGAATCTTGACCAAAGAGAAATAGTTTGGATATATGTAAATTAAGATTTACGGAGTCATAAGTTGCATCATTCACTTCACAAATTATAATGAAATGCCACATTCAACATACACAAAACTACTTTGTTAGCTTACCAAAATGCCAAGTGATACTTAATTTTGTTATTGGTTACTATATATGTAAATCAAGGGAAAAGCTTTATGGTATGCTTAAAACTTGATGCAAATCCATCCATAATATGAAGAAAACAACAACATAAAAAATAACATATATTTCCCTCCTTTTAGGTTACTCATACTGACACAGTTCTAGGAGTTCCATTATCTCACAACATTAAGCTTTAGCAACCCTCCTCATGACCACAGCAGATATTACTCTACTAGTGCAGTCCAACATGTGATTTGGATGTTCTTGATGAAACAGCATCCTTGTTGACATTTTAATAACCCATGGGAGGGTGAAGACTTGTATCTCTGGAAGCAGATGAGCAGATCAACCTTATTCAATCTAATTAAAAAAAGATCTTAGATGTTTGGCATTTAAAATGCTTTTTCTCCACTGAAGTTTTTAGTTTTGTGGTAACAGATAATTGAAGTGGGTGAGAGGGCCATCAAAGACTTGCTTGATAGCATCATAAGAGTGATTTGAAGAAGCTAATACTAACTTACCAGCTCTTCCAATTTGCTAAGAGATGGTATATATTTGCATGCTATCATCAGAAAACTCATCACCAAAAGGCATGTTTCTTGTGCTGCTTTATCTATCTACCTGCTCATGCATGCATGTTCCAATGCATCCCTTTTCTTATTGCTGATATCAGTCGTGAAGATAAAAGAAGGTGGTGGCTGAAGATTTGGTCTTCTTATGCTATCAAGTCTTGCCAGAGTTTGAGATGTACCAATTATCTGCCAACTATGCATGATTCTGCATTCCTTTCCTTATTACTGAGATCACTTGTGAAGATAAAGAAAGTGCTCTCTAAAGATTTTGGTGTCTTATTAGAGATAAAGAAGGATTGAGGAAGATACATGAGAGAGAGAGAGAGAGAGAGAGAGAGAGAGAGAGAGAGAGAGAAAGAGAGAGACGGGCAAATCTGGAGATATCACATGGAATTGCCTCCCAAATGTCTGTGGGGTAATGTGACATGGCAACGAAGACCACACGATTAAGATTTCACCCAACTGGAAAATGGTGGGGCCAGCTGACATCAGCGTATCTAAGGCCAGAATCAGGTGGGCCACCACCACTGCCACTGCTACCTTTTAAAGCCACCCCAAATCACATGGCTAAAACCATTCGTCGCTAACTTGTCCCTCGGGAACTCCCCAACCCCATTCCCTACCTCACCCTTCACGAGACCCCCACACTACTCTTACGGCTCGAGGAATCATGATCTGTGTGAGTCTTCCTTTAAGTTAACTGCTGCTGAGGGTGGAGTTTAGATATGCCTTGTACTAAGAACAGCGTAAGATCACCAATATATTTCATGTAGTGAGAGAAATACAAGTCTCTATCTTTGTTTGGACATGGGGAGATATGGGTGATATCTGGTGGATCTTCCTTTCCAAGAGGAGGTGGGATTTGGTGGGTTGGAAATTGGCTTATATTTCAGTACCTTGCTGGCTAGTAGAGTCCATTTGGAGTGAAGAAACCGAGACTCCACCTCCTCTGCCTTCTTCTTCTCTAGCTCTTGGCCATTGTTGGGAGGGGGGAAGCTCATGGCTGTTGTTGCAGAAGCCCAATTCCATGTGCTGGCTGTGGATGACAGCCTCATGGACAGGAAACTCATCGAGAGGCTCCTAAAGACTTCTTCCTTCCAAGGTACCAAACCTCTGGTGATGCCAGTGATTCCTGCTTTGAATTGGTTTCCTTTCCTTCTCTCTTTGACAAGTTGGCGGTGGTGCCTGCAGTCACCGCTGTGGATTCTGGGAGCAGGGCTCTTGAAGTCTTGGGGTTGAGCGAGGACCTCACAAGCTCCGCAGCCGTCTCTCCAGCTCACAATGTGATTGCTTTCTTCTTTTCTGTGTCATGGATCCTTTTGTTCTCCCTTTCTTTCGTTTTCTGAAACTGTGATTGTTTCTCTTCTTCTTACAGGAGATCGAGGTAAATCTGGTCATAACAGATTACTGCATGCCTGGGATGACAGGGTATGACCTTCTCAAAAAGATTAAGGTACAGTCGATGCTCCCTCACATTTCCATTTCGTGGACATGTTTCAAGAGATTTATGGGGAGCTTGTTCATTTCACATCAGGGTTCATCATCTTTGAAGGACATCCCAGTAGTGATCATGTCATCCGAAAATGTGCCTTCCAGGATAAACAGGTGAGGAATGATCAGCAAATTCCTTCCTTGTGGTGGCAATTTCTTTTGGAAAAGTTGCTTGAGATATGATGATATTTACCAGGAAGATATATGATGTTCTTGAAGATTCTGAAATAATTACTCTTGGTTGGTTGCTTGTCACAGTCATGCATTTGGCTATCATTCATCAGAGGAAAAATTCCCTCAAACTTTTAGGCCATAAATCCTGCTTGAATTAAACATTTGCATCATTATTTAAAAGATTTATTTTTTTGATTGAAACATCCTGATTGACACCAACAAAATCAAAATACAAGAAGAGAAATTCAACTACTCTTCTTGATTCTGGAAAGAATATTATTCTTGATGTCAAATTTGGTAAAAGGGTCCTTTTTGGTGCTCATGAATGAAGCAATACATTCTGATGTGATGATGGGACTTGATATTGCCAATGCGAACTGGAGAGGTTTTCTTCCTTCAATTAAGAACCCTTGATAAAAGGAAAAAGAAGCAGATTTGGGTTCTGCATTAATTAGAACCTTCTGATATCTCTCTATGCTTGCCCATAATTGAGGAACTTGTGGTCCTATGCATTTTTATTCCAATAAATTTTATGTGATGGAAAAGTTGCCTAGATGTCATCTGTTCTTGTGGTCAAATCAGGGAAGGAATCAGGGGAAAAGACAATCCTTTTCTGCAACTTAGTCAAACATGTCATAATCTTTTCCTTGCTCTTGTTAGATTTGCTCAATATTCTGAAGTTGATGTGATGAGAAAAAGAAGGGGAGAGAGAGAGACCCCACCTGTGGTGTCTGTATCTTTACATCTAAGGTGGAATTGCTTTGATGTGTGCTGCTCGCAGATGCCTGGAAGGAGGAGCAGAAGAATTCTTCCTGAAGCCAGTGCAGCTCTCAGACATGAAAAGACTCAGGCCTCACATACTGAAGGGGAAATCAAAAGAGCAGCAGCTACAACAAGAAGAAACCAGCATCACCAGCAACAAAAGAAAAGCCAGGGATGACGAACTCTCACCAGAGAGGAGAAGACCGAGACTGTCTAATAATAGCTTGATATGATTACACACATTCATCAACCAGAAAGATCATTAGTTCCTTTTTCAGGTAGCATTAGTGTTGCCAGGAAATTTACATACAAATACCTCCAAATGATGCAAATTTTGTGCTGCTCGAAGCTATCGAGAATTAGGAAATGTAAATTGTTGAAGGATGAAGTCGATAATAAACTAGATTTATGAAAAACTACATCGAGTTGCCTCATGCTGTCTGATATCATTGTTTCTTCTGCATCTTGGAAAAAAAAAAGGAACTAGAAATAATCTGATTGGATAGTACACTAGTAAAGCTTCTGATTCAGGCTTTTGCTCAGTAAAATGATGGAAATGTCAGGAGCAACAGGTTGAGCTAATGTACATCTTTTTGTTGCTAGTAAGCACCAATACAAAGCAATAGTAACAAGAGGGATATCAGTAAAGTTCAACACTTTTGACATTTCAGAGAATCTAGATTCAGTCAGTCTAAAACAATATAAAATGCATCCTTGCAGGAAAAGATTGTGAAAATTCCAACATTATTCTTCTATACTTTCGGCAAAACTTAGAATTTAGTATTCGCAAGCCAAAGTAAAGTTTGAAGCTAAGGATTGAGTTCTTGCTTTGAGTTTACATGTCTGTGCAGCAAGAGAAGAATGCAAATAATTTAAGTACTTGTATCACTGCATCAGAATATATGTTTCCTCTCATATTAGAACAGGATAATAAACCAAGAACAGATTAGTGATGCAGTAATCACTCTGAGAACAATAAAAAAAAAAGAAGGCCACTACATTAAAAAGAAAGAGTCAATGTTGCAAGTCTATCTTCTGGTCAAGATATGTTTGGTGAAACTTCAACTTGGAGATCTAGAATGACTTCACCTATCAAATCCAATGATGGAACCACATTGAAGGAAGACCCTCATCCATGATGTCAACGAAAACAGGATGGAAAACTTGGGTAGAAGTTTCCAAGTTGATTACCAGCATATGGAAAGGAAATCTAGAAGACTTGACTCGAGGCCTCTTGCAAGACTCATCTTAACTGAAGTCCAAAGTTTAAGCTTATTTAAGTTGTGGGTTGATAATATAAAAGCTCCACTTTCTTTGATCTCTTAACTATATAAACTACTCTTAATCTTATCTCAATCTTTACTTTACACATGATTTCTTTTCAACATTCAAGTCTATCACGTCTCCCTAAGATTATTCTTTTATATTTGTCAGTATATTTGTCTATTATGATGCAGCTCATCTTCACTTAAATCAAATCTAGTAGGAATAGATCATTATGATAAATGCTAAATGCTAAATAAGTTGTCTTTCAATATGAGGCAGAGTTCAGGATTCAATATATCTACTGGAAGCTCTAACTAAAACAGAGCTCTTTCAAGTAGCAGACCACAGGCCATCCCCAAGATGCCTCCATCTGCATTCTGCAAGTGTGATGAGGTTTATGCTACTTAAGCAGTCATCAAGAACAAGGTGGAAATAATTTATGTGGAATTTTAGTAAGGAGATTTTTTTTTCCCTGAGTACTCACTATTACAGCGTGATTAAAAGGGAAGCAGCAAAACTGATGAAATGACATAACATGTGACAATATACAGTTTACATAGGCATTCTCTAGTGGTGTAATGGCATGCAGGCAATAGTCGTTATTCTGAGAATTTCATGTTCATTTCCTTGATTATAAGCAATATATAGTCCGAATAAACGTTCATATCAGACTATCTTATGCAGAACTTTTTTGAGAATTTAATGGTCATTTGCTTACAGACATATGATATAGTGCAAATTCTTGGAAAAGAAAAGCCCCTATTTTATGAATTTCCATTTTTTCAATAATATCGTAATTTCCCTCAAACTATAAAGATGACTTCTTTTGGTGGAACATATGAAGAAAAATAGTACAAAGATATTTCTATAAGGGAAGAAAAATTAAGCATTCTATGAAAATTTCAAAAGGAGACGCATTTAGCAGGAAAAAAGATGAAAGATGAGGCTTTTTTTTTTTAAGAATTCACGCAAAATAATATAGTGTAGATGAGGTCTTTTTTTTTTTTTGGAGGAAAATGACTAACTCATAAGTCTGACCTACATATGGATCATACCAAAAAGGCATTTTATAGGTGGATGTTGTTCTCCTTGGTGATAGATAAAAGATACATGTAGGCAAACCAAAAAGGAAGATATGGGTAAAGATTTGCTTTTGTAAGGACATACAATATCCATAAAAATATTTATGGAAACCTGTTGAATAAGCAATAATGGAAAGTAATTAAATCTTGGACCTAAATCAATCTTGGGTGTCCATCAGATAGATATGATATCAGTATATTTAAGATATAGTGTTCAACATCATAAAGAGAGAGAAAAAGAAAAAAGAAAATTGAACACAGATTTCTACCAATATATATTGTCCATTATATGGTTCATGGTCAGACTGGAAACACTGATAGCAACAAATCAATTTGATGAGACGCTGGATAAAAATAATAACATTAAATTGCAGAGTCATTGAACAGTACAACAAGCTTAAAAGAAAAATCACATGACCTCCTGCTTATTTTAGTAAAATAACCAAATGTAGCCAGATAAATAACACAGGAAACATAATTATAGTAAATCCAGCAAATATTGTCTGCTTAATAACACAAACACTTATATCGCTTCAATTGGTCAACTGCAATGTTCAGTTGATCTAAATATTCAGCATTTGTTCTGAAGCCGAAGGGTGAAAGCCTTGAGCGATAAAAGCAGTTGCTTTAGCCGTTCTTTAATCTCAGGATCAATAAGATTTCCATCTCTGTCAAATTTTGGTGGAGGCTGGAATGCATGGACAAAGAGTTCCGGCTTGTTGATGAAATGAAGATCCAGAAAAACTCCAACCTGGCGAAGATGGAGCTGAGAGTTTCCTCCTCCAAAACCACCACCAGCGCTTATAATAGCAGCAGGCTTGTCTGCCATTACGTTTGGAGGTCTTGATGCCCAGTCAATAGCATTCTTCAAAGGACCTACATATAAACAAGAAAAAAGGGTGAACACATCTATAAACCTGTTTTGTACTTTTGTGGGGATCTGACAAAATGCACATTTCATCCAAAATCATCTATCTGAATATCCTGAACTAGTTGATGCTACCAAAGGGAGTGTGATGATGCCATACACATATGTAAGAGACTCCAACCCATCATGAAATTGCTAGATTTAAGTGAATGCAGATGGACAATTTAATCTGATACTAAGAGAAAAAGCAACATCTAGAATCTGCAACACATGTAAGACCCTTCTTTTATGAATACTAATAATTGAATGTTAGTTTACTACCTAAGCATTCTTGAGCTTATTTAACTTAAAGAAAATGTTTATCAGGTTTTCAACTCGATCTTGCTTGCCAACTTAGATTAATGTCTTATAGAGGCTCATTATGCCAGCATGCCAAGCTAATCGACTCACAATATCGGGAAATACATTGAAATTTTAGTAGAGAAAGAATGATCACTAATAGGTTCATAACATTGTCCACTTAGTGCAACAGATGATCATTTTCATTGCCAAAGTTTGATGAACATGTACAGATTCAAAACCATTACAACCATGGTAACTGACATACAGGGCATGAGATGTGAATTATACCTTACACATCATTCCAATCATTTTTGCCATTCCTACAATTGTGGTATAATAAACTTGGCATAAAGTAAGAAGTGTTAGAGGAAATCCTCTATCCTGTGGTAAGTGGATAAAATTTAGTTTTATAGCCTGAGAAGTGCTTAACATTAAACATCTCTTCGAAATAGCACTGTATTACTGATCTAGGATATGAAGCATAAGGGTATGCCATAAAAGGACCAGCCTAGAAGGATGACATGAACACATGGAGGAACAAAGCTATCTTGTGAGTTTCTTCTTTCCTTTATTTATCATTATTCCTTTCATTGTTCACCTAAATATAATAATCTATAATCAGTATGTAGCTATTCAAAAAATTATGTATCAAGGTTTTAAATACCAATCTAATATTGATTTCAACAACCTATCAAATTGGCATGCTACCACCATATACCAATATGTAGAGCAACATTAAGAACCTGTACATCCCAAAATAACAGGAAAGATAATAAAAACAAAGAAATATTAGAGAAATTCTAAGCTGTATGACCTGCTGCCAGTGCTTATTTGGGCAGTCCTATATGATCCAAAATAACTAGAAAAATGATAAAAATAAAACAAAATATGAGTGGCACCAAGCAATTCCAAGCTGTATGATCTGCTGCCAATTTTTATTTGAACAGCTATTATAAACCATGGTGTCTGTGGTTTCGGAGTTTTAAGAGTTTCGAAGTGTTTTGTATGCTGGATCAAGGATATCAATGGAAGTTATAGGTTGTAACTCATCAATATAGGGACATATCTAATACCAATTTCAGAAAAATATATCTTGCAAAGGATGTAAAAATTACTTCATGTTTCTGGTACTAAATCACCAGAAATGATGAAGGTTGCTATTATTTAATATCAGTTTCATAGAACTATATCTTGCAAAGAACAAAAAAAATTGGCTTGATCCTTCCTTGCAGAAGGCTTTACCATTTAATTCATGAACGAAAAGCCAATCAAACTAAATCTAAAGCAAAAGTGTGTCCGTCTGCATTAGTGTTATCAAGGACATACTTACAGGGCGCATCAAAGAATTCCCTGCACATTCACTACAAAATCATTTAGTTTGTGCAAGGCTAAGATGTCTACGAGAACAAATAATTTAACAGACAAAGTGGCATCAGAAAATATATAAAAAGATCAAAAGAATCCGCAACATAATCGAAAGAAATGATCTTTAACAGAGCACAGAGCAGCAGCTATGAAGACGATCAAACGAGAACCAATAGTATTTAATGTTGGGCTGATGGCCCATATTCAGCCCATGTGGGCTTTATCAGCCCACAGCTCACACCCCCTCTTAACCTAACCCTAATTAAGATTAGGGGGGTGTGGTGGCTGCGTTTTAGAGACAGATTAAAGCTATAAAAAGGCAGCAACGAGGCAGATCTTGGGAGCGACGAGATTCCAAAGAGAAGAAGGAGAACAAGGCAGAAGAGGAAGAGAAAGAAAGGGAAGAAGACAAGGACAACGCAGAGAGACTGTTCACAATCATCTAGCAGTGTTCTCATCTCAGGTTAGATCAAATCTACAGTAGGCTCTTGCTATGATTACTTGGGAGGTTTTAGATATTGTGGGCAGTAACGTGATCCTTGTATCCCAGTTATTCTCTTGTGGTTGTTGCTTGGGTTTTGGGCAAGAGATTGAGATTTGTATATTCATTATTCTCATAGTGGATTATCTCTAGCTTGCCCCGTGGTTTTTACCCTTCACATTGAAGGGGTTTTCCACGTATATCTTGGTGTTCTGTTTGATTGTGTTTCCATTTTATTCCGCTGCGTATTTTGGTCTTCTAGTATTTGTTCCTATACAAAGGTTATTCCTGTTTATATCCCCATCATTGAAGGCAAGTTTGGATTTGGATGGTGGGTTACCCGTGAAGGAGTAGTTGTACTCGGGCGAAGCCAATAGGATGGCGTCGGCTCCGCGGATCGTCTGCCGGAAGGCCTCCACGGGCTCGGGGAACGTGCCATCAACCTCGAGGTCGGTGTTGACGAAGGGGAGCGGCGCGATGTCCACGTACTCGATCGTCATGCCCTCGATGGACTCGTCGCATAGCTGAATGGCTACGGAGGAAGAAGAACAGAGAAAGGGAATCAGAACTAACAGCTTCACAAGGAAGAGGGCAACGGGAAGAGGGTTGAGGGTGGCTTGCCGGAGCGGATGAGGCCGCGGTTCATGGAAGCCTTGCGGAGGGAACCGCAGAGCGCTGCCACCTTCACAATCGGTTTCGTCGCCAAAGCCGCCGCTTCCATCTCCTCTCTCTCTCTCTCTCTCGGCTTGCCTCCCTCGATCGCCGCAACGGATGCTCTGCTGGTGCAAGGCATCGGCCTTTAATATATAGATATCATATTCCCATTGTTTCGGGCTATGTTTGGAACGACATAAATATTATTGTAAAAGTAAAATGGGCATTTTACCGGATGCCTTTTTTCGCTCCGACGAAATTATTCAGACATTGACTCGATTTGACTTTTGGACAGAATGAACGTATTTTTTTAGGATGAACTGATTTTATAAAATTTTATTTAATCAAATTATACTCTAATTTTAATTAAATTATTTTTAATCTTTGAACCTATTAATTTTTTAAAATTTAAATAATTAATTATCATAAAATTATTAAAAAATATATATATATTATTAATCATCTTAGAATCATATCCTGTCAGTTCTATAAGAGTTTTTATTATATTTTTTATTTGTTAAAGTTTGAATTTATTTAGTGAAATTTGATCAAGTTTATAGTGAAATTTAATTACTTTCGGTGTGTTTTCTGTTATAAATTGTTCAAATTAAAAAGAAAAAAAAATTTCTTTTCAAAAGATTTATTTGAAAAGGTGATTTTTTAGTTATTTTTGAAAGATTGTGTCTTTGAGAAAATATCTATAAATAGGTATTTGAGGGTAAATCATGTAGACATTTCTTTCATACTCTTATTCTTTATTTTCTAAATGATTGAATTAGATTTTCTCTAATTTCTATTTGAAGATTTTGTTTACTCAATACAGATCTTCTAAAGGCTCGTAATATCCACTAAAATTATTCGCATCAAACTCATAATAATTTTAGTGAGAAGAAGGTACAAATATTATTTTTAGGAAAGTATTTATACATATTTCAAGTCTAAATATTTTCTATAATATTCTTGATCTTGTGTTTGTTATTTGTTTTCATAGTGTTTTTCATCCTTTTCTTTGTCGTATTTTTCAATATTTTCTGAGCTGACAGATATCTGTGTTTGAAACCTATTATTCTTAAGTAAAGGATAACTTAAAAACTACTTTTGAGGACAATGCTAAACATGCCTCGGACTCAACATTCTTCCTCCATCAATGAACCATCATCCTATTCTTATTATTGTGTGAGTTGGTGGTAATGTTTGACTCTTTCTACCTCTCTAAAATATTATTCTAGTGGCAAGCAGCAGCACATTTCACCTTGTCTTTGTGACTTCTTCAGCACTAGGGTTGGTTGGCAGCTGATATTGCCAATACACATTCTTTTTCTTGACTGGTTTCGATCTCGGCTTCTGAGAGAAGAAGTCAGTGAGGGTGTGCGAAAGCTGAGATGAGGACGCCGATTTGACCAAGCTAGGCTAGTTGGGAAAGTCAAACTTGAGATCTAAGCTTTGCTACTTTGACAAGTCTGGGTTAAATCCAGGCCAAATTTGAATTCAAGCATCGACCTCATGGAGATGGATGTTGACCATTCTAATCTTTTGATTCATCATGTGCTTGCTTGAACTGGTTTTACCTTAAGTGATACCAATGAGAAAGTGATCTTCATATATATCCTTGTCAAATGATAAACCTTGTAAATCTACCTTTGGCTGTAAATTAAAATTCTTAATGATATACGATTGATCTTGGATAGTTCAGCATAGACATTCCTTCATGACATGGTTCAACTGGACAAGCACACATGGAATTATTCTTACGTGAACTGCAAAAGGTTAACCAAGTAGCACTAGTACTACTACTAAAGAGAGAGAGAGAGAGAGAGAGAGAGAGCAGAGAGAGAGAGAGAGAGCAGAGAGAGAGCAGAGACACTCTCTCGATCCTCTTCATCACTACACCATCTTCTACTCAAGACGCAACAGCGGAGGGCTTCTCCTTGGACTTAACACCAGAGCTTTCCCCGCCGGGCGGCAGCGCCTTCCTTGCAGCATCACCACCCAGGGACTTCCCACCGTCAGCATTGCCATGACCCGCGCCCTCAGGCGCCACCTTGGGCGGCGGCTCCTCCTCCGCCGTAACGTCGAACGACGCCGGGAGAGACTGGGAGGCTTGTCGCCGGTGGCCTGACATCGCGCGATCGCAGCAGCGCAAACTGCTCGCTGCTTGTTGATAGGGATGAGCGAGAAGAAGATGTATAAGGGATCGATGGATAAGTGTTAGGTGAGGCCACGGCGTGTCGCAGACATGGCTCAGCTACTGCTCGAGATCTTTCCGTGGCCACAGGCCATGGTAGGTCCGACCGAGGGAGCCAAATCCACGCCGTGGACTGCATGCTTCGGCGATCCATCCATCCGTACTCCCAATAATGCCTTGTGCCTCGTCATGAGCCTCTCGGGATGCCCAACATTTCTTGGACCTACTCGAATTATTTGTGGGGGTTCCCTGTACTTTGTCGCCCCGTCGTCAACAAGCCACAAGCCCAAACGCTATCGGACAAACTCCCATGGCCACAATTCTACCTGCAACGCCATTTACTCGCTGATCCAAGCGACCGGTTGCCAAGGGAAACAGTTCCAAGGCCCGGAGAAGGAGACAAAGTAATCGTTGAATGAAAGGTGAATTCAAAGTTGTCTCTAACTCAATTATTAGTGATACCTTCCATCCAGTTCTTCTTCCCAATCTGCCACAAGCAAAGGTGAGTGCATGGAAAGCATCCAAACTGCATCTTCTAATGGAAGGTTATCATCTTGAGCTGTTTAGGGTTGCCGCTTGTTCACCCATTGCGCCAACTTTTAGCCTTGCCTTTTCATGGCCGTGCAACATGAATCAAGAACATAGAATTATAGAGGCAGAGAGTAATCATGTGCAAATGATTGGTGTTTGAGTACAATAAGTTGGTCATCCTCTTGGCCAACTAGAGGAACCATAGCCTATTTATTAGATATCTCCATGATGATTGCATAGGTGGGTATCAATTGGTTAACTATATTGTAGCATTGTTTCAATCATGATAGTGGACCCAATTATGTTTGAGAGAGATTAAATCGAACGAGAGAAAGAAAAGAGAAGCAACTTATAGGAATGTTATTGATAACTTGAAAATTGCAATGTTTAATGGTGGCAATGACATTTTAATAAACAAACACACCCATTCTTTCTCTTGTTTCTAATAGAGCTTATCACTTATGCATCACTATAAAATTCTCTAATAGACACTTTTTTTTGTGTGTCTACTTTCAGAGAAACAAATCAAATTAGTTTTAAAAATTGATCATATTAAAAAACATCAACTTAAGATTTACATGATTTGACACTTTTTTTTATCTATGTCTATGGAGAGAAAATAAAATTTTCACCATGATAGAATATTTATAAAATAATTAAATTATAATTTTAAGAGTTTTTTTTTTTTTATGTAGAAGTCTTTTCATACTTGAATTTTTTTTTTACCTTATCAAATCCAACACTTTTATCTTCTTTTTCTTTTTTCCATATTTATAAAAATTATAAGGTTGATTTTTAGATATTTTTTTTTCAGGAAACTTCTAGATTCAATTTTATTAATATAATTCGTCGTGCCAACACATTATTACATACTGCCAAAAACTGGATGATTTCACCATTTTATTTTTTTTTGTCTACCATCATCAGCAATGACTCAAAGCACTTTGATAGAAAAATCAAATTAATTTTAAAAGCTAATAATAAAATATAAATTAAAAAACAAAGCGATTTACATGGGTTGATACTCTTTATCTATGTACATGAAAAATAAATAAATTCTTCATCATGATAAAAATATATATAAAATAATAAGCTTTTCCATCTTGATTTTTTTTTTTGCATCTTATTAAATCCAACACTTTTATCTTTTTTTTCCCCATATTTATAAAAATTATAAGGTTCATTTTTAGATTTTTTTTATAAACATCTAGATTAAATTTCATGAATATAATTAGTTACGCCAACACATATTTACTACACATTAATCTCTGATCTTTTGTCTTTGGCAAAAGTAAATAAAAAAAAATTAATTATATATATGTTTTTAAAGAATAAATGATGAAGATAAGATCTGAGCTCAAGATATTATGATGATTCATCAAAACCTTTATCAACTACGCTATGTATTAGTTAGACAATACCTTTCAACATGTGATTTAACTAATTATGATTCAACTTGTGATATATATTTTAATACAACAGATAATATAGTATATTAGCTAATTATGGTGGTTTAGTGAGGTGCATCCAAACTACACGTCTTCGTTGACGACAACCATACATCATAGTCGGTGGCTGCCACGTCGACCACGTGCATACCTTCTCATTGCACGGGCGATATATACTTGCTATAAGATATTAGGGAGCCTCGCCGACCGACAGTCTTTATGATTAAACCATCTCATGTGGGGCCCGCATCCAATGGCAAGCAACTTGGAACTGACGGTCCACGAGTACGCGCCACGTAAAGCGTTACGTAACCACGTAAAAAATGAACACAAATAAAGAAATAATTAATTAGCTAATTAATATTATTTGGACGAATTCCCTTAAAAAGTTCGGCTTTTTCCCAACACCCACACTTAGAAAAAACAAAATACACAAGCAACGTTCAATGATTAGCTATTTTAACTGTTCAGTCTTCGATCTTCTACTTCAATTGTAACGTGTCTAATGTGTCTCTTGGTTCTCAACTGCTCTCTACTGTTGTTATTGTTGAGTAGTCGAACTTTTGATCTGCTATGTTATTTCAACTCGTTAATGACTCTGACTCTCGTGTAGGGTTGGCTAAGTTATGTTGATCTTTGTTGGTTCCGGCGGATCCTTCAGATGAGGAAAAGATCGTTATTGGTAGTAGGGAAAGGAGAAGATAGTGGATAATTTTGAAAAGATACAATAGAGCCTATACGACATAGACACATAGCGAAGCTCATCGTATTTACTATCATTGTATTACGAAGAATCTTATGACTAATGACAATATGGTGATAGTTAGTTATACTTCTTTTAGTAATAGTATAGTAATTGATCGTATGATATGGAGCAACAAATCAATGATAAAAGTAGAAGTTCCAACATTATTCTTCATCATTCACACCAATACATGGCACAATTATACTTGTCTTAAAAGGTACCTCAAACACATGTGATTTACGATAACCAGACTATGGTCATCACCATATCAATGCACCAATAACATACAATGTATTGGTCTATTATGTATTAGGATTATGTTCGACAAATATATCAAATTAATATACATATATATAATCGAGGACCTTGATCCACCACTTGTAGAGTTTCATTATTTTTTTTTCTTTTAAATAGAACTAGATATATTCATTGATTGAGTACTTGGTTCATTTGAATTTTAAATTTGAACTTATTTAAAAACAAAAATAATTCAAATCATTTCTTTTAAGATAATTTAGTATTAACGAAAGCACAATCGGGAACATACCACAAAGCTACTCCTTAGAGTCCGAAAAAGATAAGTGTCACTATTTTATCCTAATTTAAATTATTTTTATAAAAATATACTAATTTTATATTTATTTATTTACTTAAAATATTAATTTATTTTTTTAAAACTATTTTTAGTGATTTTGAGCGTATTTTTGATACGCTTCAACACATGCTATACTAACAATTGGTCGGCACATCGATACAGATGGATAAGACGAACCATATATATATATATATATATATATATATAAAATACTCATACCGTATTGTACTAAACTCAAAATGGTATAGATTAAGCAAAAAAAGATACGTCAGATTAAAAAAAAGGATAGTTCCACATCATTCACCGGAAACTTATCATTTTTAGACCATCATTCTATAATTGTCAATATTAATCAGTGAGATATAAGAATATCAAGGATATCCCAAAAAAAATCAAATTCAATAATTCTTATAATATCAAAGTGACACATGATAACTAGACCGATTTTACTTAATTAGGCTGAGTAGTTGTCATAAGGAAGTAATAAAAATAATCCAAAAAACTTCGTCCTAAAACTATACAATCAAAATGACTTTGTAACCCCTCTTCATCTTCGTAATAACTTAATCGACTATTACCAACAAAGGAAACTACAAAGATAAAATTTAAAAATTATCAACAATAATTCAACAGAAATTAAATATAAATTTATATAAACAAAAACATATCTATGCTTAAATCAACATTCTTACAATTGGCTTGGGACATTCTACTCGAATAATAAGTGTTTGATGACATATTATTTCCTATTTAAAATCAAAAGGGATTAGAGTTAATAATTCAATAAAAAATTATCTAATTAGAAAAAAAATAAAAAAAAGACACATTGTTGCGATGCTAAAAAATCATAAAAATACAAAAAAAAATCTTTTAAAATGGAAAGCATAAAGTGTCAATTATTCAAAGCTTTCCTAAAAATTTGAGATTTTTTTTATTAGCATAGATGCACTATTTTTAAATGTTTCTAAAAAATAATGCATCACCTATTAGGAATTTTTTGTCTAAACCAAAATTTCTAACCTCTTTAGAAGCTCAAATATAAAAAAATATTAGACAGAAATTATAATTTGTTGAAAATAAAATAAACGAGGTAATGATAGCACGTTGTTCTGGATAAAGATTTTATTTTATAAAGAACACTAAAAATATTGATAGTAAAATAATAAGTTTTTAAAATACTATTCAATAGTAAACTTCAATGCAACCTTGGAACCCTATCTACATAATAAATTAAAAGTTTAGATTTTCTAATAAATAATTTTATATAAATAAGAATATACATGAAAGAACCGAAGTTTTATCACAAATAATACGAAGCGATGAAATAGAAGCTCAAAGGAGCCGGTGTCATCATGGAACTCAAACGCTCGTAAACATAATAACACAAATTGGATGATACTTAGATGTCGTGAAAAATACTATGATAATAATGATAGAACACATGTCATATCGATTGACAAATATAAAACAAAAATATATAGTGTAGCATCCGTTCAAGTTCAATTAAATTTTTATTCAGTTTAATCTTATGTAAACCCAAGCAATTTTTAAAATTAATATATATTTTTTAAAGTAGGGATGCAATTTGGGCATTTTTCAAAATAAGAGCGTTTTGTGAGAAAAACCAAAATTATTTTTCTTTAAGAATTCGCCCATATTATTTATAGATTTTTATTTTTTATTTTTCGCATCTTCCCCGTGCCCGTGGAGATGCCTCCTCCGCCTCTCTCTCGATCTCTCTCGACGAGAAGGCTGATGCCTGCAGAACAATCTACGCTCCCGATCTTCCCGTCCTGCCCTAACTAAGCGGCCAATCCATGAAGGAGCAGCGCCAAATATCCTTTTGACTTGCCCCCTGGGAGAGGTAACGCGAGGATCCAGATCTCTCGATCCCTCGATGCTCCCGATCTATTCTTTCTCTTTTGATCTGACTACGTTACCGGGCCAGGTGAGGATCGAGAAGGGGAATGGGTGCGATGATCGAGGCGGACCGGCTGCTGGCTGCGGCTTCTGCGCGATTTGCTTGGAGAAGATCGCTCTGCAGGATATGGCGCTTGTTAAAGGCTGCGAGCACGCCTACTGGTTCGTCTCTAACGTCTTGTTCCACGTACATACAGATCTTGCTGTGCTTGTACCAATTCTTGGTTTTGAGGCTGTTTAGTTACTTGTTACATCTCATCATGAATCACTTCTTTACTTCTCTGTGCTGTTCATATTATTTGTGGTTTAGCAATATATATATCTGACAAGGTAATCAGATTGTCTTTATATTTGTCTTTATTTCTTTAATGTTTCTTTAAATTGAAAGACAAAAACTATTTTTTTTTTTTATTTCTGGTAAGTAATAAAACATTCAATATTTATATCTGACATGTTAAGTTTTGAAAACATTCAATTCAATTAATTGTAGAAATGGTGTTTGCATTGCTTGAGATGCTAACTTCCGATTTTGCATTATGATGGTAATGGAAGCTTTATTATGTCTCTGCTGGAGGGAGACAGAGAAGTCATAAATGTGTTAGAAACAAAGAACTAAGAAGATCTTTCAATGACCCTTGAGCATCGCATTTTGGTCTGGATCTCTAACTATGACTGTAGTGCTAGAACAGGTCTTTCAATTATTCAATGACCACATCCAAATCTAATGCTTCCATGGCCACTTGCACTTCACAAAAGAAGTTTGATTTGTCATGGAGAAATGGAAGAGAGGTATAAATGAAGAAATGAACATGTCCACAGGAGCATGCATCACATCCTTTGTGACATATCAGTCTGATTCCTGGTGTTTTTACACATTCTAACTCAACAGGTATGCTTCCTTGGGAACTTTTGACAAGCAAGAATTGCTTCTCACTTGTTTCTTGTTTTGAATTATTGGGCTCGTTTATTTCAACTTACAGACTATGATATTTCCATTGATCATGAAAATTCAATAAACAATTAGCATCATCAAGAAGAGATACCCATCTTGAGTATCTTAATTTTGATTCTAGTTAAGTGCAATGTTTATATCTGAGTTACACAAGACCAATATTTGATACCTTTGTGCATATTCGATTACATTTGAGACCATATTTTACTGCGACATGTATTGTTAATGTAATTTGATGTTTGAGGCAAATATAAGGAGCTAAATATTTATTTATTTGTTGAACTCAATGTATTAAACTGCAGATTTATGTTGAGAAGTTTGTGCCTATGCATTCATTATTGTTTGCTGTGGGCAGTGTGACGTGCATCCTACGGTGGGCATTATACAATGAAAAGTCTTCTTGTCATCAGTGTAAGCATCCATTTGAATTCCTGAACATTCTCCGTTCCTGGAAGGCAGGTTAGACATCTTCCAATCTTTTCTTTTCTCTCTACGACAAAAGAAAAAACAGTGCCAGAACTTGTACCGATCAGATTAATTCTTCATGCAGCATCCACGACTGTATGTTTGAGGAGAGTGTTTGCCTCTTCCTTGGAACAAGCTGGTTTGAAGCTTCCGATGAGGTAGAAGAAGATGCTTTGCAGTATGAATATGATGATGAACTCGATGACTTAGATGAAAGCTATTATGTTACTAGCAAATCAAGTATTCATATAGGCAATAGGAGATGGGGCGATAATGGTTACGTGAAGGTAGGCAGGAAGGCAGCACGACCTCTTCTTAATCGTTACGACGCATACGCCGGGGTCCAACCCGCGGTCCAAAGAAGAAAGAAGCACGAAAGGATGTCACTGGCAGAAGGGCGAAAAGGGCCCTGAAGCGAGAGGCTGCAGAGAAGGCTGCCGCCGGCAAGCACCAGCTGCATTTGCAGAGGCTGGGCCGCTAGTAGTAGTTTCGTGTTTCAATGTCTATGATGCTGCTTCTCAGTGTATAGTAAACCAGCAGCATTCTGTACAGTGTGTTCACCTCTCTTCAATCATGTTAGGTCTAATGCGGAGAACTGCCACTGTGCACTTTATTCATATTTCAGATATTACTTCTGCATCATCTTGTCTGGGTGCAGTCGCGCCGAAACTCATGAAAGGTGTTGAATGTTCTTGATCATGGCTGTATGCTTTGAGTGTGATGCTGTAATCTTATTGTGGCAAACTCCATTGTCCACTTCAATGCCATTATTTGTGTCCAATGTGTTGTACTATTGAGGCACTAATTTCCGAACATTTCCCAGTTGGCTGGGAAACTGCAAAGAGGAAAGAGAGGAGATCCAGTTGCATTTTTCTCATCCAGTACTGACCCAAATGAGGCATGAAATAAACTGGCAGCCATTTGTAGGTCTTTTCTCAACCATTGGTCAAGATATCAAACCACTCACTGCACCAGTTCTATCACTGTCCCCACTCTCCTTCCTGCCTTTGATGAGATCAGAGCCTTTCCTCTTACACACTCATTATAATCTCACCCAGAAGGCATCCACAAAGTACCATTATTGATCTCATTCATTCTCCAAAACTTGGCTGATCTTAAAATGAGAAGGCAGTCAGCATAGAATAATAAAATTGAGCAAACCAACAAATCTCTGAATCACTGAATGAATTGTATTCTCATATATTTCAGATGTCCAGAATGCATTACAACTTATCAAACATCTAAAAAGAACATTACAGGCAAAAGTCACAGCTCACCTTAAGTTGGGAACTTGATTAGTTCATACAGCAGTTCTATACAAAATAATGACATGGGCAGTGTCCTAATGATCACAACAAACTTTATTAATTTCTAATGGTTATTTTAGCATACTGTAATGACAATAGCCACAATTCAGTCCAATATTATGCACAATTTGTCAAGGATTAATTTTGTGAAGGTATACAGCAGGTAAATAGTTTTTAGATCATGTAGCCGATAGCCGATCCCAAATAGTAGGACTTTATAGCTTTTTGTGTTGTTGTAGACAGCAGAGGTTAATGATTAAGATTCGAAGAAAAAACTAGATGCAAGGGTTATCAACATATGCATAAACCATTAAAAATATCGACCACTTCAGATCATAAAACTGTGAAACAATAGTAACAATGCATACTGCAGAGATCCAAGTACAGAAGATGCAGTGATCTTTAGCAAAACTTACAAAAAATATCTTTAGTTCATCATTGAAACGGCATCCAATCTCAGAAAAAAATAAATTGTACTTACAAGACCCGATGAATTCATTTCACTAGGTCGGTGCTCATCTATTATTTGCCTTTTACTAATATCAGCATTCCTTACTACCTGAAACAACTTGTTACAGAAAATATCATGATTCAAATGCCTAAAATAGGTACTATGATGAAGCAAGTAACACCTAAAAAATAACTTTCCTTACTACCTGAAACCTCTGTTTGTCATATTTTATCCACCGAAGCACTATGATGAAGCAAGTAATACCTAAAAAATAACCTTCCTTACTACCTGAAACCTCTGTTTGTCATATTTTATCCACCGAAGCACTGTGATGAAGCAAGTAATACCTAGAAACAGCATTTGTTTGACTTGCAGACATGCTGAATCTGATAATACTGAACCCTCCAACTTAAATGTATTTTAAGGAATCACAAAGCTACATCAAACCAGACAGTAAGCGACAGATTTAGCTCAGCATTAGAATTAAAAAAGAAATTCAAGTTTTGTTAACAAACTTCAATTGTCAAGTTATAAATCAAACCACATATATCACATGATCTTCTTATTTGAAACATGTTTTTGGCAAATCATCCTATCAACCCTATACATAAAAGTCATATCATTAAAGCCACCTACAAAATACATAGTTCTTGGGGATAAGAAATCTAGGAGTCATTTCAAGATACTAAAGTCACCTATTCAATACATAGTTCTTATATGAATCATGATCAGGATTTCATACAAGAATTGGCGCCTACATATCGGAAAAAGAAAACATAAAGAATGTATCTTAGTGCACATTGGTATTATTCAATCATCAAAGATAAACAGAGATAAGCAATCTGTTGATCAGACATTGCAAATCAATTATTATTCAAGTGTGAAAGATCGTTGAAAGATAAACAGCAATAAGCAATCTGTTTGTCGAACATTGTCGGATACAAAAAAAACCAAATGAACCGAAGAAAATCATTAAACTACTTAGTATAACGAGGAAAAAAGGAATTAAAGTAATAAGAGAACAGGAGAACTTTGTTACCTTATAAAAGTTTCATCCTTATTGAATCAAATTTGGTAAGTAATATTGAGGCATATGACATAAGGAGCATTTCTTGTTTGTCAAATTCATTTAAGAAAAGTAGAGGAGTGCAAATGTTCACATATTTTCGGTTCATGCCAGAACTGGCAAATGAATTAAGAAGATTCTGAACAGCTTAAACTGCACAGATATCCTCACTCAATAGAGACCTTCAATGCATGGCATAGTCATAACTGACCATGAGAAAAAGGTGACACTCAAACTTCAAATTCATATATATTTTAATTTCCAGCAGATTCAAGGTTCATGCACATAAACAATACTCAATAGAGTATAGTAAGAAATAAATGCAAAGCATTTAGTAAATTTATCTTTTTTTTTCCAAGAAAACTGAAGGCATTAAAGAAATTAAGTATGCCTTCGTTGCTTTGCCTTTGTACAATTACTCAAATTATGCTAACCTCATTTTGAGAATAAATTCTAGATTTCATGAATAATTATGTGATTCTCGATTGATACTTGATAAGTTAGGATATGGTGAATTAACATATAAATCATACAGCTCTAAGATAGTTGGGAAAAAATTGTTACTATGGAGTAAAGGAGTTGAAATTGAAAAACAAAATAGGAAAATTTTCTTGCAATCTGTATTAGAACACAGTTCCCATGATTGTCTTGAAATCAAATGGGCTCTAATATGATTATGTAGTTCCTACCTTACCCACTTAAACAATGAAACAAGAAAAATATATTTTAATTACACTCAATACTAATTGAAACAAAACTCTCCAAAAAGTTGGAATTCTCAAAATCATATTTTCCTTTATATTGCTTATTATGTAGTTCATGTAAGAATCAAATAGCTGACTATGTACCACATAATGTTCCAAAGATAACTAGCGGTTTCTAGAAACATGCTATAAAGACTAAGAAACAAGCTGACAAGTGCACAGTACATTGTCCTAAAACTCAATCAGAGATGTCCAAGTCATAATGAAATCTAACCATGCAATCACATCTTTTAAGTTCTTGCTTTTGTAGAAGCAAAAAGACACAATAAGCAGAGAATGAACATTTTGTCAATCTTATTATTGAGCTGAAAACAAAAAAAGGCAATAAATTTTTAATATACATGAAAGACAGAATTGAAGTCATCTACAGTGAAAGCAGGAAACTGCAAATGAGAGAACCAGTGAGCAGTGAGTTAAGTCTTAGAAATGATCCAATCATGCTGATGGTGGTCATCATAAACATAATACATGTAATTATATCATAAAGCACCAGTAATGTCATCAAACAATACAAGAACAACAACCCATTGCTCAGTCATGATAAGCTTCACAGGCAAGACTTGTGGGGATGGCAAAAAGAACAGTAAGCTCGCTGCCATATTAACCCCTATGCAGCAAAAGCAACCCATATTCTCTACATTTCTCTGATAGTGAAAGCATCATTCAGATGCAAGTTCCAATGCAATGCCTTACAGCACACACCAGCCCTCGTAAAACCCAGCATACATAAAAGAGGAAGAATGGGCTAAGAGTCATCCTACTGAACCACAAGAAGATCACATGAAAGCGGCAGTCATAAATACGGCACAAAAACGACTCTTCAGCAGTTACATTGCACATATATGGAAGAGAAATATCAGAGAGAAAGCATATATGGAAGAGAAATTAAAGAATAGAAAGCAGCAGTCACCTCGTAACAGTGCAAGACTGTGTTGCATATCAGAGAGAGACAGCAGTAATCATCGTTGCTAGATAGAATTATTAGCAAGAAAAATAATAGTAACTCAAGTAGACTGAAGAAAGACAAATGAGTCAATAGAGAAGACACATATGGTTACAAGAAGTAGAACCAAACCCCTCACCACTACCTGCATTCGTCATGGCTACCTCCAGGCTTCTGTGATAGATGATGAGCAATAGAAGTTTTAAGCTCCGTGAGAGGATTGGATGTGTGTGTGTGTGTGTGTGGTGTGTGTGAAGAGTGACGATGAGTTCAGTTTGTTTGGTTTCCGTAGTTGGTTCCTCCGATGAATCCACCGCCGTCTCCGAAGACATTGGACGGTAGCATCGGCGACGACGACAAGCCACCGTGTCGGTTGCCGAGGTGCAGCTCCGAGATGTTCGGAATGGCGTCGTTGGCATCGTCAGCGTGGCTGCCGTCGTCGAGACCTTGGTCGTAGAGGAAGCCCTTGAAGACGCGTCCACCGATCTTGACCACGGCGTGGTAGGCGTACTCGTCTTCTCCGTCGTCGATGGAGGTTACGCGCACGCATTTGAACACCGCCGGCGCTCGTACGTGGCCCGGGAGGTTCTCGATGGCGCCCGCGTCTGGAGTAACAGAGGTTCGGGCTTCTTTACGAGAGCTCGAGCGAGGAGTAGGAGTAGATGGAGATGGGAGTTCTTGGAGTACTACCTTGGTGACTGGAGGTGGTGTCGAAGCTACGAGGCGGGGTGGTGTTCGGGGTGGAGGTGTGGGAGGCGGTCGCGGGCTGCGAGGCCACGAGGCGGGGCTTTTTGGAGGCGGAGGTGGAGGCAAAGGAGCTTGCGGCGGTGACGTGGCGCTCGCGGCGACGGGAAGCGGGAACCCAGGTGCTCTTGACGTGGGTCGAGCACTCAAATCCGCGGCTCTTGCAGCACGTACGGCACCGCCGGTGGCTGCAATCCTTCTTGGCCTGGTTCCCGCAGTCCTGGCACGTCGATTCTCCCACGCCCGCGGCGGCAGCGCCGCCACCGAGGAGAATTCCACTGGGATCGGTCGTCGGCACAGCCTTCCTGAGGTAATTGGCGAGGCTGGCATTAGGGTTAGGGTTAGGGTTAGGGTTAGGGGCGTGGGGGTGTGGCAGCTGGGGCAGGACCGGTTGCCAGAGGTGGATGCCACCGGGCCTGGCCCGGGCGGTGGGGTTGTCGTCCTCAACGACGCACGACGCAGCGGCGAGGAGGGGAATGACAGGGTGCTGCTCCGCCGCGGCAGAGGAGGACAGCAGGGACTCATGGTGGCACTGCTGGTGGAAGGAGGCGGCGGAGGCCAGCACCATCATCCCCATGTCGGCGGGTAACCCGTAATTGACGCCCTGCCTTGTCCCACCACCGACGGCGGATAAAGAGCTGGGGCCACCCCATACTACTCCACCAGCGCCTCCTCCTCCTCCTCTGCTGGAGCCGGCATTGAAGCCGAGGCAGAGATCATCGCCTCTGCCGCCAGCGGCCGGGTTTGCCACCCAGTCCGCGAACGCGCCACTGTCGGAAGGAAATCGCCTTCCAGAAGCCACGCCGGCTGCTCTTATATCAAGAATAGAGAGAAGAAAAAGCCGATCTATGCTCCCTCCACTTGCTTATCGCCCCCCTCCTTCGTTGGCTCACTCTTACACCAACGACTGCCCAAATCTGTCCCTCAACAAGACCTGACCTCTCGCTCTCTCTCTCTCTCTCTCTCTCTCTCTCTCTCGCCTATTGTTTATCTAAACAAATATCTCCCTCGATAAGACCTGACTTCTCTCTCTCTCTCTCTCTCTTGCCTACTGTTTCTCTAAACAAATAACACCCGTCATACACAACTTTTGTTTCGTTTATACATGTAGGGTGGGGCGAGAGAGATGCTAGAGGTTGACTCTCAATGGAGAAGCTCGAATGATGAGAGAGAAGAGACGGATGGGTGTTGGTGTCTGGAGAAGGTGGAAGTGAGGTTGTGGGGACTCTGAAAAATTCCTTCTGGTGGGGAGCAGTACCTTCTGAATCACTCTCCTTCCTCGATCTCACTCTCTCGCCTGCTTTCCTCCTTTCCTCTGTGTCACTCTTTCTGCCGCCTCCTGTTGCCCAGTATCCAGTATCTATCGCTACTCCTGTTGTTGCTAAAAGTTAGTCAAACCTCTCTCTCTCTCTCTCGCGGGCGAGCAAGCCGTGTGTGATTGGAGGAAGGCTCGGAGAGAGACAGGCCGAGAGAGGAAATGGAACGGGACACGTGTAATTATTGCACCCGGACCCGTCCCTGTCCTCTCTTCCTTCTTTCACCGTATCTTAGAGAGAGAGAGAGAGAGACGTCCGCTGTTATCCTCCCCCTGACTGCCTCCCATCCACTCTACCCTCGCAGTTATTCTCTGGCTGCTTCGTGTCCTTCTACCTCCCTAAAACAAAGCTTGGGGAGCGATTCTACGCGAGCCATTGGTTTCATGGGCGACCATTTCTTAAGGGCAATTAGCTTCGACCTTTGCAGAAGAAGCACGTGCGTATCACTTGCCCTTCTTTGACTCTTTCTCTGTCTTCCTTCCTTCCCAACACATCAGATCACGTTTCTACTCTCGCTTAGAGCCGCCCGCTCCGCTGCTGCTTTCTATTTTATACGTACGAGGTGATCGTCGCAGATCACAGGGCAAAGGGTTCACCCCATAAACTATAATCCGGGAGGGAGAGGAGGTGGTGGTGGTGGCCATGACGTCCGTACGGCCTCGCGGCAACACGCCATGCCGCCTCCGTAAATCTAGCGTGGGCTGTCTCCGAGGGCTGCGCCGTGAAGCCGTGGTCCTCACCACCACCACCACCACCACCTTTAAAGCTCGTATGGAGCATTACTTTAGGCTGCTTCGCTGTGCCATTTCTTCGACTTCGGTGCATGATGATGGGGAGACCAGCTGGGCGCGCGTCCTTCGCCTGCAGCGGGTGAGCTGACAGTGAGGGCCACCATTAAGGCTTCCTCTTCCTCTTTGTCCTTGTCTTCTGCTATCACAAGCGTCTCCAAGGATGGATGGGGAGTCTGTTGCATGTCATCCCTGTCAGTGATCAGCGGGCAGAGATCGCAGCAGCAGCAGCAGCGTTATGGCCTTCACTGCAAGAATGTTGCGTGTTCAGTAGACTTAGATTGCTGTTGCTGGTCGCACATGAAACAAAGTTCAGATAACACCAATATTGAGCATTCACCGAGGGGAGACGATTCCATCCATGTGAGGAAGGCAGCAAAAGAATTGGTAGCATCATTAGTTGACCTGTAAATACACAATCCTATTTACTCAATTTTAATTGTCTTTAACGTTTCACATAGCCAATAAAAATTGAAGATGTGCCAAAAAATAATGTTATATTATTAATTATAAAAAGATCACATAATATATATATATATATATAGATATATATTATCTTATAATTAATTTTTACAACGTTATAGTGCCTTTCGGATATTATTGAAAACATTATAAATTCTCAAAAAAAATTAATTTTGGGAAATTCTCGTATAACATCTCTCATTTTTAAAAATTCACATAAAACATCCCTTGTCTAAAAGAAGATTTTACCTCTTGCCTTCAACTCATCAACCGTCACCTCTACCCTTGATTGTCTCTATCATCATTTTTGACTACCTTCATGAGTGAGCCCCTCCATCCTTCACTCATCATCCTCATTCATCCATTATCGCCTTCGCCTTGCATTGTCATCTTACCTCATCTCTCCATATTTTTTACTATCAACATTATTCTTCCATGCGCACCTCGATTCCATCATCCTTGTTTGTGGCCCTCTCTTCTAAGATCAATGATGAAAATGATAAAGACATGGGGCATGTGCCCTCGCAACTTCCTCTACCAAGGTGACGACGAGAACAGTAAGGATGACAAGACAAGATGATGAGTAATTGAGGTAGGAACAATGAGACGAAGAGGACGACAACCCATGAGGAAAAGGTAGGGGTTAAAATTATCTCTAAGGAATGAATGAATATTCTATAAAAAAATTCTCAAAACCAGAGATTTGCACTGCTGGAGACTGATACAATGTGTCAAGTTCAAGAACATAAAGGTTGGTGAAGTGCACATCCTACTAACTCAAATCCAAATGCTTAATAGTTAACCTTTATATTTCAAATATTTTCTCAAATAATAGTAGTAATTTTTTTCACGTCCTTCGGCGTGTGGAGACTTGATTAACATTGCACAAGAAATTTGGGAACGACTGTGAGCATTAGAATGTTCAAACGTGAAATGTTACCTAACAAAAGGTAAGATGGCAAAGTGTTGGTGAAAGAAGGAGACTTATCTCGAGCATAGGAGAGTGTGTTGGGGACTTGAAGGAGTTGATGGCATTTGAAAAAGTTGATTTTGTTGATTATTATTGCAAAAGGATTTTGAATTCCCTCTTATCCATATTTTATATATTTTCTTTAAAAAATTACAAAAATTATTGTGAGCTTTTGATGATTGTATTTTTGTTTGTATCAATATTTAAAGCGATCACTTGTCATTGGATTGATAATGAATTGATCATGCAAAATGAATTATTGCCTTTAGAGTTTTAGATGAATGAAATACTAACGATAATATTTGTAGATTGATAAAAAAAATATTTTAGAAAGAGTATTATTTGATCTTTAAAGTTTTTCAGTTGGTTTTGACAATATAGCCATAAATATCATTTCTATTCTTGAATTACAACAAGTGTGCCAACCACTGTTGGTGACATATATCTTTTTTCATATTAGGTGTTTTTATCATATTTTTAATTTATGTGTACAAGAAGGTTTATGGTCTCTTCAAGCTTTTCTTTCCATAATTAAGCAGGCAACCCAATGAAATTATACTTATGAATTGCTGAAAGAATCTTTTGAGTATAAAGAATTATTGTGTATTTTTATTACAAATAATGTTAGACAAATAAGTTTATTATATCCACAACATTGAAATATATATTAAAGAAATTTAAAATGTTTAAAAGTTTTTAATAATGTTACCCATATTTTTTCTTGTGTTTATTATCCTACCATTTATTTTTTCAATTATTTGTATTAATACTGTTGGTGCTTTAGAAAAATATTAACATGATCATGATTTAAATATGGCTATAAAGATAATGAAATCAAATATCTAGTTGTTTGTGTTTTTGATCCTCATACTAAAATACATTATTTAATAATAGAAGTAGATATTGGTGATAAAATTAGAGAAATAAAAAAAAAAGTCATGAACCTATATGACCACTACAGTGTAAATTACACTATAGTAGAC
Organism: Musa acuminata AAA Group; assembly: GCF_036884655.1. Taxonomy (NCBI): domain Eukaryota; kingdom Viridiplantae; phylum Streptophyta; class Magnoliopsida; order Zingiberales; family Musaceae; genus Musa; species Musa acuminata. The sequence continues at coordinate 6,048,082 of NC_088329.1, read as the reverse complement.
AACAAATTACATTTGAAAAGTCTTCAATTAAGTTAGTGGGATTAATAAAATCTACAAGGGAGAGATTATTATTGCAAAGATAAAAAAAAAAAACAAAAGAGATTATAGAGCTCAAACTCTAAATTTAATATTTATGTAATAATTTCCTTTAAGTTTGGTGGTAGCACTACAAGTATAAATAAATTATTCTTGAATGATAGGTGCCATGTATCATAATCTTTCTAATTTAAAGATGATTGCAAGGTAAATACTAACAACTCCAATGTCAACAATAGTCGTGGAACAATCCTAACGACTCATGGATGTAGATAATTGATGGATAAAAGTCAATCAAGTATGACCTTCGAATTGCTGAAGCATACATTGATAAATAGACTAAAACAATGAAATAGAATTAATATATTATCCACGTAGATAATGACTAGACATATCGATCGAAGAGATAATTAAAACATTTGAAACTAGAAGTGATTAAAAATTATATAATTTTAATTTTTATGTCATTGCACTCATTATAATTATACATTCATTTTTTTTTTAAAAAAATAGATATAAAATTATAATTTTTATGTTTTAAGTTATTTTTAATTAAAATAAATAAATAAAAAAAGAGATCCGAATCGAAATCGAAATTGAAACTGCCCAAATCGAAACCACTAGCTTGTTGAATTTGAACCATTAGCTGAAGAACATTTAAACCAAGTAAATAGCAACACATTCATAATTCCTTATAGATTAATTAGTCGAAAGAATATATAGGGTATTATTATCTTCCCTATGGGTTCGATGACATCTCTAGTCCTATCCATAGATAACCTTTTATTGAGCCCTTCATTATATCTTCTTATTCTACGACGGTATTTTATTTGTCACTCTATAGAATAATTAATTTATTAACTTTGATACTTAAAATCAAGTTAGTATTACAGTACTCATCAAATATCTAAATCAATTAAAAGTCTGTACCATATTTTTCTTCAAAAAATAACCAATTAATAAAAAATACTAATTTTTCTTGATAGACTAATTTTTTTTAAGGCGTTGACCAGTTTAGTTGATAATTATTTCGATAAATAATTGTAAGATGCAAGGGACGGAATTTCGCCTTCGTCATTGACCCTTGGAAAAAAAAAACTATAATCCATCTAAATTTTCTTATCTCTAGTGGCCTTTTTGTTTTTTTTTTTTTGTCACTTGTTCTTTTCTTGGATGATAAGTTGGGATGCAGTCTCACCCAACATGTTGTTGGTTGCCATGGTCACATGAGCAAGTTTCAAGGAATCTTTAGTGACTTGACTTTTTATCACCTTCCATTTCATAAAAGTTTATGATGATTTTAGGTGGTTGGCTCCAAAAGAAGAAGGTGGTGGTGGGAGCAAACCCCTTTTGTTCGAGCAACAGAGTAATTGTCATCTGGTTCACAGATAATGTTGGCACGTGCCGACTGTCCTCGCTCGTTGTACACAGTACTTACAACTGTGGATATCTACGACCTCACGCATTTAGGTGGGCCCCACACTTCTCTGGCCATCCTTGTCAGCCACATGGGCCCCGGCTCCAATCACATTGCAGTCCATGAGAGAGAGTAAGAGAGAGAGAGAGAGAGAGAGAGAGAGAAGGCACAGATGAATGAAATTGTAAAATTAAAAAGAAAAGTACATTCTAATTAATATCGTATAAAGTCTATTTAGATACGATAAAAGAAAAGATTTCTAAGATCGAGCTTCTATCAAGGATACCGATTCGAGCTTCTATTAAGGATACATCGATGTAACAGAAATAGTTTGCGAGCTAAAAACTTCGTAAGTGAGTATGCTAGTTGATCAACCGTATGGACATGAGAGACGAAGTTGATGTCTGATAACTTAATCTCGCACGAAGTGAAAATCGATGATAATATGTTTGAACACTGAATTGACACATAAGTAGGTAGCTCTAATATTATCATAGTATATTGTAGGAGTACGAGTAGAACTAACTTGAGTTCTTAAAGCAAACTTTTTTCTCGGATACCATGATAAAATGAGAGAATGAAAAATAAAATTATAAAGATAAAGAGAAAAACACATTCCAATATCTCTCTGTTATCACCAACCACATGAAATCTATCTAATATCTCTCTGTTATCACCAACCACATGAAATCTATCTATATCCGGGATTGGGATTAGGGCATGCAGAATCATGAAGCAAAGCGTTTCAGATATACTTATGCATTCCATTCCAATGTCTAAACTTTTCCGAATAACTTTAGGATTAGATTACAAACTGTTCACAGAAAGGGGTAGAAAAGGAACTTGTCTGTTTCTCTCTGCTTTAATCCTCGTTCAACCCAAATTACGTGTGATGGATACGGCGAGTCGATAACTTACACTTTATCATGAGAGATCGATAAAACCTTTTCATTATTAATTTCTAGATATTGTTGTTACATGAGATGATCAAATCCCAAAACCTAAACGTTGGCAGAAAATTTCACTTCGAATTAATATCCATTATGCACATTCATAACATGCCTCCCTTTCTCTTGCTTCATCTCTTTTGCATGATACTAATTTTCTTACTCCTTGCAACTGAGAAAAGACTTCAATTGTTCGATGAAATCTTCCCTTAAAACATAACTTCTGAATCACCCTCCTCTTTCTACCATGTCAACGCTTCCTTGTAAGCTCCTACTAGGACATTGGTGTCTTATTCAAAGCAAACAGCAGTAGAAATGGAACCGTACTAATAAAGAAACAACTCGTATGATCTCTGGTCTACACAAGTAGGAAAGAAAAGAGCAGAAAGAAAACATGGGAAAAAGAAACAAAAAATTTACATTCCTGCAGCAGTCATTGCAAATGCAGCAAACTCACCCACCGAAAGCAGTCTCAAAGGCAAGAAGGCTATGGCAGATTACATGACTCAAGGATATACAAGTGGGGGGTGGGGGTGATGATGAATGCCTGCCTTATCTGGGATTGTTCCAAGGAGGGGAGGGTTTGTATGCCAGACTTTGCGAGGATGCCCCATGGCTCAGATCAAGACTATGGAGCTGCTCCATGAGTTGCGATCTCCGCTCTTTGAAGAAATCGAGACGGGTTGTTAGTTCCACCAAAGTAGAAGATGCCACCGATGGTTGTCTTGGATGTTCCGCACCCTGATGACAAGCTCCTCGTGAAGAATCATGTTTATGAGAGACCTAGTAAATTTTTAAAAATGGCTCTCCTTACCTCGATCATCTTGGGCGAGCTATTAGCCATGCCAGGATTGGCTTCTGATGGCATGCTGGTCGATGCCTCCATCTCCATACCTTTTAAGTCGCTCAGGCTTGCTTTATCTGCAGAATGTTTCCTAGAAAGCTGCTTGGAACCAGCATAAGGTGGTATTTGAGGCTTAATGCTCCTCCAATCTGTTGCTGATGAGCTTTCCTGCAATGAATTAGGAAATGAGATATTAAAATTACCAAACATGTTTGTATTTAAAGGCTTCCATTTGTTACTAACGAATTGAATGCTTAAGCAGATAAATCTACGTCTCATTTTTAACTAAAAATCCCAAATTAAGTAACAAATGCCCCTGGTAAAGAAATGTTAAAACCCAGTAGAAATGTACATGTATATGCTCCAAATAACCTATAACAATGGTTTAGTGCACAAGGCTCCCGCTAACGTAGGATCTGAGAAGGATTAATACATGCAGTGTTATATGAAATAAATACACACACACACACAACTTTGTAGAAAAAGCTGTCTTGGTTAAACATTTAATTAAAAGAGCTTCATGATGACTAATTCAATGTAAGATCTGAGGAAGGATTAATACATGCAGTGTGTTACCCTTATAAGCCATAAATAATTAAATAAATAAATAAGTAAAAAAAAAAAAAAAACACACACACACACACAATATAAAAGAGCTTCATGATGACTAATTCAATGTAAGATCTGAGGTAGGCAACTTGGCCGGTCATTTTGGTTGGAGGCTTCATAAAGCCGATGAAGCTCATACAAGTCCCAAAGAAACCCATCAAAGCTATAAAAACCAATCGAGCATTACGCTACCAGTGGAGAACCCAAATCAGCTGAAGTCCAACCCTCATATCTAGCTTATCGTAAGAAGGCCTGACCCAACTTTGAGATGAATAATCAAACTCCTAGAGGACTCTTTGTTTGAGCCAAAGATGAGCTATCCAACATAAGATAGGAAATTCAACCTCAATTTTAATTGGAATAGAAAAAGGAGGCAGACTCCCACTTGACAACTAAATGAGCAAGGAGAAGGTTGACGAAGCCTAGTCTAGTATGTTTATGTTTTAGACTTGTGGTTTCTCAAAGATCTTAGGGTTGATATACATCATTATTTTCTAGTTGATGTTTTAGGAGGTCACAAGAGTTCTCTATTCTGAGCCTAATTGGTATCTAAGATTCCTAATACAGACATCATGTAGTTTAGGCAAGTTGTCGAGATCTAGGTGTCTCTGGGATTTTATGGAGTGATTAAATTTCAGGTAAAAAAATTCCCACAATCATCTTAATAATCTACATATAGACGCACCTATGATTTATCGTAAGCAGTTGAGGCATGACTTGGATTTGAATTTATAGTATACCTTAGTTTAATCTCTTAGTCATTAAGGCCTTTTGTTCCATAGAAGTATACAAACCTTTATTAGAGGAGATTATAACAAAGTTGACAAAGCAAACTGTTCAATCATGTGCAACAGGTATCTTCAATCTTTGCAACACTTCGGGCTTAGGAGCTTTAGAAGTTACCTATGAAGAATTTGAAGATTATGGGATTTTGTACATGATTGTTCTACTAAAGAACAATGTGTCTACCTTTAATTCAAGTAAATAGAAAACCACATTCTGTATTTAGAAACTAAAAATATGAGCTTATATTTGCATATAAACTGGGACATGTATTTCAAAGAGTCCGAGAAATTTTATCTTCTAATTAACTATATTATTTTTATAATAAAAAGGATCAAAAATAAAATATTAAATATATTCTAAAATTAATTTCGAAAACGAATCTTTACTGGAAATTAATATTTTTATTTTTACTATGAAAATTAATAATTAAATAATTATTACACATAATGTTCTTCGCAAATGCTATTGTATAATGTACTTACTCTGTAATAATGCAAGAAAGAATCAATTAGACATACCTCATTTTTTTGTTTCTTCTCATGATTGCAAAAAGCAAGGCTCATATCAAAATCTTGTTGGACAATCTTCCTGCAACATATTGAGGGAAATGTGGTTGCAAGATAAGAAACATGCTAACATTACTTGTTAAGAAACAAGTTTGGCAACATAAAAGTACAAGAAGATTTCAACGTTGACTGCAGCTGAAACTTCAGAATAACAGATGTTAACAGAGTATACAAAATGCAGATGAAGAACAGTACCATGGATAACAGAATTATATATCATACTCGATGTGCCAACCAAGAGTCCTACGTCTTCTATTAACATAAAGAATAAACTTGCAAATGTCTTGTTTATCCTATAAAGTTCAGGGTACTCTCCTTCAATAAAATTAATAACTAGGACCTTATTCCTCGATCTAATCGTACTTTTATAGTCATATTCCTGCTGAAGTCAATACTTCTTTTTTCTGCTTATCCTCTCTCCAGTGTTATTCAATTAACTGTAGTCATATTTAATGAAAAAGAAGAAATGTTGTAGAAGATTCCAGCCAACATTAGGTGGCCAAAATAGCCAAACAGGCTATCAACACTACTGATTCTATTTTACTCATTCATGACTCAACCCCTCAACCAAGTTGAGTCAATGCAAAATAGCCAAAGAAGCAACATAAAAGACCACATTGATGGCTCATTTAAGTGAAATCTATCAACTTAAAGATGGGACCAATATGAAGCCGAAGACCCAAGTCAACATAACTAGATCTCACCAACACAAACTAAGCCAAAGTATCATTCAGTACTCTGACTAATTGGACCTGATTCATAGTCTAAAACTCAGTCTAGTCTTGGGCTTAAATTTTAGGTCCAATCAATTCCATTTGCCGCATCAAGATTTCTTGTTTTCGGTTAGCCAAGTCTCACATTTTCTGATGCTCTTCCCAAGTTCTTGTCTCATACTATAAGATAAAAAAATTAGTCGTTAATTTTTTCTTTTATTTCAATGGTATACCAAAAATGAATAATAAATGAAAACAAGGTCATTTATCACCTCATTATGAAATCTTCAAATGTTTTCTTGGAATAGTGCTTTCTCTTTTGTGACAAATCCCTATGCAATAGAATCTCAATCCACACAAAATACCAAATCAGAAAAACAGAAAACCCTAAGATGGCAGGAAAAAGTCAAAAGACATTGCTGAAGACAGAGAATCAGCATTTTGTTCACAAGCATGATTCCTAGGAGAATAAACAAATTTGACATGCCAGAAAGATCCAAATCAGATGAAATTTATGTGACAGCATCTTACTGTTGTGAAAGATGAGCTGGAAGGTGCTGATATCGGTCACATGCATGAGGCATGGATCCATAGTGATTTTGCCGTTGTTGGCTAAGTTGGAGGTGGAGCTCTGCAACCTTTTGCTTCAATCTGGCAACATCTGCTTCAGCAAGAGCAATCTCCTCAAGTTCTGCCCTTGTCTTCATAGAATGCAAAACATGTTTCAGAATCCAATCTATCCTTCGAAGTATAATAGTACATCAGAAAACAAATCAGCAGACCTTGGAATCCATTGTGCGTGAACTGGAAATCTGTCCAGAAGACATGCTTAAACCAACCTCCAAAGCAGCTCTAAGGTCTCTTTCAGCTTGTAATTGCTCTTGTAATCTCGATACCTAAAGAAAAATCTATAGAAGTTCAGAACATTGATTCCGTCTTGGCAAGTAATGGCGTATATAACAACTACTTTAATATAAACCAAAAATAGCTAGGACCACGAACGAACATGAGATTTTTCACATCAGTGTTCCAATCTGTAAAAACGTTAAACCAAATAATATAATTTCACCCGAACCAGTCCATAAATTGGTATTTACCGGTCTAGGCATAAACAACAGAAACATGGACCATCCTTTTTCAAGCACTCTAATCCAGTTTAAAAGGCCTAATTACTTTTCTCTTTCCCAGCCCTTCAGGAGTGTCGCAGCCCACAAGAGTTGCTGCCACTGTGTGCCACAGCCTTTATTCTACCACCTGCATGCTGTATCCTGCACGCTGTTGCCCAACATCTGCTGCTGAATCAGTAATTTCCCTCTTCTATCGTTGCCTCCTCTTCCTCCTTCCTGCTGCATCCTTCTTCCTCCCACAACAAAATGGTATCACAGTACACATCAGGATACCTTGTGTCAGTACCCCAGCACGGACTAGACTCGTAGTAGTCCAGCCATGGATTAATACATGTCCTTCCTTGTGTTAAATATTAAACTGGGCTTCTTATAATGCAAACTGCCCTAAGACATCTAAGAAGTTTAAGTTTTGATCAGCATAGTGTCATATAGCTTAAAATGCAGCTCATTTCTAAAGAATCATATCATCTTATAGGCCATCCTTACAACTACTGGTTTTGTCTCTGCAGCTCAATTTTCAAATTACTTCAAAGTTTCAACTAAATTCTCATTGATCAAAGAAATAACGATATGCACTATAGAAGTTATATCTTAAATATGCCAAGTTTACCATTACAGATGTGAAAGATATTGACCAAAAACTAAACCTTATTTCAAACCTATAATGATATATAACTTACAAAAAACTCATTGTCCTGATGCCAGTGACCTCTCTTCATGGCATTATAGATTACTACATTGAACTGTCCAAGGTGTCCTTTTGCTACGGTCTAATGCACATACTTATTACCACCCACAATGTAAAGCATTAAATTTCTTCGATTTCTACTCTCTTGAATTGCATTATGTTTAGGTATTTTAAATTTCACCATTTAGCTTTAAAGTGCATTCTTTTTTTAACTTCATCTTTGTACAAATATCCATCTAAACTAAACAATACCATTAAAAATCAGGATCTTAAAAGGAAAATCAATGTTTAGCATGTACCACTATGCTTAAAAAAGAATTTAGAGATAGGATTTGCATCCAATAAGCTTCATCTAGCAAATAATCATGTAACCACAAGAAAAATTCCGTTCAGTTAGTCATGATAAAGGAACTCTTTATGACCGAAGACTAAAACCCATATTGAGAAAAAAACAAATAAACTTTTACTTGCACGAGATCACAAAGCATAATCGTAGAGAGGAAGAGAGGAAGAGAGGAAGAGAGAGATGTCAAGGACAAAACACTGTACTATACATATTTACCCCTGAGAACATGTGAATCTAATCAACTTATTCAAGTGTCATTGTTTGAAGCACCAAGTATTTTATGTAAGGAAGCAAATTTAAGTTAGTCAGCTGATGTTTCACAAGAATATGCAATAATAACAAAATAACAAGACCATAAAGTCCTAACTATTTGGAGTCAGCAACATGTATTCTTTACCGTCATTGAGATTTTTTAAAGAATCATATATTTAGTTAAATTATCACAATTTAAAATTTTATTTATCTACTTCGATCTCTCTTTACCACTCCTCATATCTCTCCATATAGCATTAATAATATTCATTTCACCTCTTCTAAGCAGATATTATCTTTTGAACACATGTCCATACCATCTTAAACGATTATTATTTTATCTTATGATATAATACCTAATTATTCATGAACGAAAATATTTCTTTTTATATCTTTCCTAAGAAATATGCACATCCACTTCAACATTCTCATCTCACAAATCTTTTATATACATTGTTTCTTAATTGCCCAACACTCAACCAAAACATTGTTGATCCAACATTTATCTTATAAAATTTACCCTTCTTAAAGGTACTAATGATCACATAAGAATCCTAATGCCCCTCGATATTTTAATCATCTTGGTTTTACTCCATAAATTATATCTTATTTATAGAGTAATCTTGATGCCCCTCCATCTTATTGAATAATTGATCCAAGATAACTAAAAGTATTACTTAATGAAACTTTTTGCCATCCAACTTATCCTTTGTCTATTCTAAATATTATTAAAATTACATTGATATTTTAATCCCGATGCCCCTCTATCTTATTGAATAATTGATCCAAGATAACTAAAACTATTACTTAATGAAACTTCTTGCCATTTAACTTATCCTCTGTCTATTCATAATATTATTAAAATTACATCTCATATATTTATTCATATTCCTACTAAGCCTAAAACCTCTAAAAACCTTTAGTTTCTCAAGAATTGTCACCACAACTCAAGTTTAAGATTAATTTTATTTAAGCACATCAGCTAAGACAATATCATCAACAAATAAGATACATCAGAAAAGTCTAGGTACCACAATAATATAAGATAAAAAAAAAAAAGCAAGCGTAAATGCAGGTCAAGCAAAAACTTATACCACAAGTACCAAAAAGAGTTAAAGAATTTTATCCCATTTCATAATGGCAAACCAACACATCAGCAAGTAAAAAAAATTATGCCAAGATGGCACCGACTTTAACCATTGCTGATCCATGGGAAAGTTGCCAACAAGTAACAAGCCCAATTTTTGGCCTATGCCAACTAACACAGGCTTGTGCCTGCCTACTAGCATAGCACAGAATCATTCCATGCCAAAAGAATATCTGCATACATCCATGGAACGAAACAAAAATCTGTGATTTTATTTAATGTTAATGAAGCAAGTTCTTATAGAACACTGAAATACTGTTATAAAAGCAAGCAAGAAGTTCCATTGTCATGTGACAGCTTTTAAATAATGCAAAAGTATGAGATGCATTGACCAAATCAAATACCGAAGAACAGTATGCTACATATCTTTGGAAAAAAGAATGCATACATCTTGCTCTAGTGCTAATCGACGCTCATGCAAAGCCTGCTTTCTTCTTTCCAAACTTGCTTGTAGAATTGCATTGCCTTTTGCCTAAAGGGTAATCTCAGAATGTCTTAGCAATCACTTTTGAGTTATCCTTCTGCCAAATATGTCTTGAGGAAATTCATATCATACCTCTTTAGCTATTCTTATTTGTAGGTCATTCTTTGTGATCTCAAGCCTTTGAATAGCAAGCCTAACAAATTTAGCTTCCAATTAGCAGTGAAAATTTGCAGTAACAAGTAGGTTAGAGAAAAAAATCCACTTTCAAGGAAGTTTCTAAAAGATGTGATCTTAGAATGCACTAACAAAATCTGTGGATAACAAAAATATACTATTAGGATAGCTAAAGCAATTTTCTAACAGATATATTACTACTTATTGAGGAAGAAGTAAACCACAACTCTTCAACAGTTGAAATTTAACATATCAACAAGTTCAGCTATTATATGAGTTAAAAGCAAGGCAAAATAGACGTCACAAGCCATCAAAAGAGAAGAAAAACATAAGCTCATGTTCTCAGCTTTGTGGAATTGGCTGTATGGATCCATTCCATAAACTGAGCTCTATGAATATAACACCACTGACTCACTAGCCAACTCAAGAGACATCATTATCAAGGATTAGAATGCCAACATCTGGCAGCATGGGTCAAAACATAAGGTGCCAGCAAGGTATTGGCGAGGACCAAGCTGTCACAAAAGGTAAGTGCGGACATTTGGTTAATGCTAATTGATAGCCAGCTTGACTGGCACAGACACACTCCAATAGACAGAGCACATACTAGACCATATAGGTATTGGCAAACTAGTGTGCCAGAAAACAGCAGTCCTTAAATTATATAGATATGACTTAAGCAAAATCGAGTTAAAAATGAAGTCACATATCCAATGGAAGATAAAGATGAACAAAAAGACTAGCTTCCTTTCTTGGATCAATTAAACAAAAACAAAAAGAGATTGAGAAAAAAGGAACTCATAAAACAGAAGAACTATAGTTAAACTGGGGAGAAAATGTCCATGTGTTGCGTGATTGCTGGGACTAAAAGGAAAAATATTAGAAGCCACTAGTGGAAGTCCATGGCCATTGATAGGAATAATGGTGTACTGAAATAGAAGATCGATATAGATGACAACTACTTATTATAGTTATGTCTTAGTTTTTATTGGCCTAGTATTCTATACAACTACATGAGAAAATCAGACTACAGTCCATATTCTAATAGTTTGAAATATGACCCAATTTTTCAGTTTGCAAATGCATAATTTTTCCTGTGTTGGTTCAAAATTCCAAACCATGAGAAAGATAAAACTTCTCTCCATTGTATGCACCAGGTGATAGCTCAGATTACAGAAGCAACTTAACTCCATGATAAATGTTCAACTTTGGACTTGTTACAAAGGGCTCGCAAGTGCACTGAACCTTGTAATACAAATACAGGCCCATATTCTTATAAATAAATGAAACAAACATTTCCTCGCTCGAATCAAAATGTCATTCCATGAAAATCTGTATGATTCATAATGACCATTATGGTAGTACAGTTCAGCACAGTTTAGAGAATAAGATAGCCCTGAAAGCAACATTAAGTAGACAGATAGAATACATCAGGTTATCAATGTCTCCACATGAAACCTCGAGCATTTGGATTTTGGAAGATCATGAATCATCTTTGTAAGTTTCTTGTGCTGTGATTTGATTAATACGTTGCTGACAGCTCACTGTTGGGTTCAGATGATCTGACAGCTTTGATCGTTGCAACTTGTTACTCCTATGTAGAAATTGCACTTTTGAAGAGGTCATCATGTTTGACACTTTGACTAATATCCTCGGGATCTGTCATCAGTGTACGGAGGTACAGGATGCAAGTGGTAGAAACTTGAGTATTGCTTAGTAGTTAATTAATTAGTTATTTTAGTCAAGGTTTTACATATGACTGGATCATCAGACTGATATTACCAAGCAACATTTAGTGGTCCAATCAATGACTAGCTTGCAGGACCATATAGCTTAGTGCCGGTCAGCATTCACTTTCTTATTTTTTCTTTTAGTGCCAATGGTACTGGTTTGGATCTGACACTGGCTTGAGCTTTTAAAGTTTTAATCATGGAGCTATGTAATTGATGATGACACCAAACACAATGTGTAATCGAACATGTTAAATTAAATTTTATTAACTCATCATTGATTATTAGTAAGTTTGGTTTATTTCAATATGATACAACACCATCATTTTGATTATATTAAGGAACAAATCACATTTTTACCAAAAGTTATGCCTTTCACTATCTCATTAGGTATGCTTTTGCTATCTCATTAGTTCCTGATGAACTACAACAGATCTCAGCATTTTGTTCTTATAGATGGCCAGGTCCAGGTAAATCAATTTTGCAAGTATATTTCTATAATTTGATTTGTTCATGTAATAATCATGTAAAAACCAAAGAGAGATAAATCAAGATTATAGGAATTAAAATATAAATCCAAATATAGTTCAGTGTGCAATATTATCCTTATCGACATAAATCAGAAAGGCAACAAAGAACTTACTCTTCTTCACCAGAAGAATCGACTTGTTCAAGTGGCTGATTCTTTCTGGCCTGAAACATTCAAATTGATCAAATATCTTTTACAAGCATTTATAAATAAACTATGAAATCATTCTTATCCTAAATTACAATGGATAAAGTAAAATGATGAAACATGCATTGGACAGTTTTAGCAGGCGATGAACAATTATGTTTCCATTATAAATTATCAAAACCAAACTGAGCACACCCATGAAAAGCATGAAACAGTTATATGAAATAAGTGAAATAACCATAACTATACAATTTTTTGTTTGTTATTTTCCTTGTCAACTGCAATTACGTTGTTTTACATCTTTAATGAATTAAAACACTTACATTGTTACGGCCCCAAAAGTTAGTGCGCTTCATATGAGTGTGTGATCCATTCACTTTACTTGAAAATCTATCAACATTATACTCAGTTACATGAGCTGGAAAAGAAGTTCCTGGATGTAGTGAAGATAGAATCTCTCCCATTGACAAGGGAGACTCTTGGGTAGCTAAGACACTGGAGGCATCCTTCTCAGTAAGTGACTTCTCAGTACTTTTGTGTGCTGAAGCTTGCTCATTATGTTGAACTTTGGCCACATCTAACTCTGTTTTTGTTGCTGAAGACTGATTATTATGAGGAGATTCAGGATCTGAATCATCACCAGCAAACTCCTGCTTTAAGAACTAATGAATCAAAATTAACATCACAAACCCAAACTGGAGTAGACCAGTCACAAAGATAAAAAGCATGGAAATTTGAAGCAAACAAAGAAACCAAACATATTGTTACCATCAAGATTTGAACAGTACAAACAGAATTATTTCTTATCATTTAGCATAAGCACTGACATTAAAATTATCGAAGTAATTAACAATCATTTAGCAATTGATACACTACTACTAACATGATAAGGAAATTATGTTTATGTTATCAATCATAGTTCACCAAGACCAGAATCAATCACGTTTGACCAGTGGCAACACAATTGAATCAACCAGGTCAGACGAAATCAGATTGGTGGTACGAAGAAAAAAATAATTCTGATGTATTATATATATATATATATATATACACACACACACACACACACACACTAGAAAATAGGACATAGTTCATCTTTGAATAAACCCTTCTTTAAAATAGCCTAAGATATCCCAAAAATAAATTAAAACAACCGGTGTCCCTTAGTGTTATCTACAACTCAAATCAGAGTGTTCAACTCATACAGAGGTCAACCCCCCCAATGCACACAGAAAAAGATGCATGCCTGCACATGACTAGACAGTGAACAAACAAAGTAGACTAATAAGTGATAGTGGAATCTTCCTTGACTATGCACAAGTCAATATCAAAGTTTTCAATTTTGGGTACCGGACCCTTCCAATTTCATGGCCAGACCAGCACAGGTATGGTCCATTTTGGCATACTGACATAAGGTATGACGCAATGTACCACAATACGAAGAAGAGGGGCGTGTCGGTATAATCAAACATACTACAATAGAAAGAAGGGGGGAGGAATAGTACAAGAAGGAGAAGAAGAGGTGACAGAGAGGAAGGAGTGGGAGGTGGAGGAGGCAGAGAAGAGGGGAGAGGCAGTGTAGAAGAGAGGGGGAGGAAGTGACCAGGAGGAGGCAGTGTCGATGGAAGGAGGAAGGCGAGGAGTATTGGAAGGGGCAGGGGGCAACACACAGCTACCGAAGGAGGAAAGCAAGGAGTATTGGAAAGAGCAAGGGGTGGCCAGCAGGTGCCTAAGGCAGCAGGCAACACGAGAGGGCATGGGTGAACTGCAGAAGTAGGAGAGAGAGACTACACCAGGGTGGGTTGGGTTAATGGTTTATTATGGTTTTAAAAGAATAAATTTGTTCAATTAAAAGAGAGAGAGAGAGAGAGAGAGAGAGAGAGAGAGAGAGAGAGAATCAAGGTAATCACCTGGTTCATGGGGCTTACCAAGCTGTAAGCTCTCCTTTGAAGGTCTGCATGCTGGTGACCTGACAAACTGGTATGTACTAGGTTATAAGGTTTGTTGTACCATGACATACCGCCCAATATGAGTGGTATATATAGTCCGATAAGAAACCAATATGGACAGTACATACCCAGTCTATCAGCATGCCCCACTGTAATATGTGATGGTACATCGATATGGATCAGTACATACTATATCGATAATCGGTTGGTACACCGATACGGACCGGTAAGACGAATCATGCTAAGTGATATATACCAACCCGCTCAGTATATAGAACTATGGTCAATATTGTTCATAAAAGCAGGCTATAATTGTTACCATGGTCATAAGGCTCATAATAATCAAGGGTAATTTTTCAAGGGTAATTTGGTGCAACTAAATTTCAATGCTTAGTTAATTTCACATATTTTCAGGTAAATCCAATGCCATGTTCAAGAACTTTTCACAGTGAAAATATATCACATAGATGCTAACTAGTTATCTACAACATATAAAAGGCACTATAGATATCACCAACTGTGCAACCTATTGGCCCATTTACATAAAGCAGGAACAGAGTATATGATCCCAAATATATGGTCAAAGCAATTATGACCATATATATGAGACCACACATTTTTTTATGCCAATGTATGATTATTGGACTGTCACAATCAGCTACTCAATCGCCCAAAATTCTCACCAGGATAGCTGAAAATCCATGTCTTGAATATGATGGACTGTCTGGAGAAGTACCCTCGCAAGAGCAAGATGTACACCATCTCATAACATGTTTAACCTATAAGAAAAGGTTTACAGATCACTATACCATTCCTCACCACTCTGGAGACCGACTGAACCAATTAATGGTACAAACTGTAGCTTTGACAATGTAGCACAATATGCTTATTCCCAAATATCAGGTTACGAGCCAATAAATCTATACATTTAAGTCTACCCTCTCCTTGTTTTCCAATATGACACCATAGCTACAGGATTAAATTAGTGATAACCAAGGATTTTAATTTCGAATGATACCACCTGTATCGGACGATACATACCGGTACACGGACAGCCCGCTACCGGACGATATCAGCCTGGCTGCGACGAGGGAGAAGAGGGAGAAAGTGCTCGAAGAAGAGGGAGACTCGGGAGAACCTCGACGCTTTCCAATCCGGTGCCGCCCTCCCTCGACGATCCCGATCCATAAGGTAACGGAGGGGCGGCAGCTCGGCTTCTTCTTCGCCGTGTTTTTCACCAAAGGTCGGAAATGCCTGCGCCTTCGCCGCGTTCTTCGCCGAAGGCCGAAGATGCCTGCAGGCTTTACCACGTTCTTCGTCGAAGGCCGGAGGCATCTACGGCCTTCGACGCCCTCACCGAACGCCACAGATGAGGAGAAGACCGGTCTTCTCCTCATCTGACACAACAAGGAGAAGAAAAGGAGGCGACGTCGCCAAGGCAGTGTACGCCTCCTTATATATATATATATATATATATATATATATATCGAGCGGTACACCCTAGCATACCGCTCGATACACCTATACCGTATCATACTGAGCAAAGCTCGAAACACCGATACGATGCGAAATTACGAACCTTGATGGTAACAATGTTGCACCAATGCATGATGTGGAATAGAGAATGCACCAACTATCCTACAGCAGACCACTTATAACCTATTGACAGATGCAAGTTAGGTGCATGAGTAATAACAGAAAGAATGACACAGCCATAAATTAACAATTTGAGTTAAATTTATGCAAGCCTTATGTAACTAACACACATGATCAGATAGTTATATTTAATAAAAGAATACATTAGGAATCTGTTGACTGAATATTTCAGATTTAAGAATTCAAGAAACTAGAATAAATAACATGTTGAAATGATTTTGCAAATCGACCATTTAAATGCAGTTGAAATGCTCAATAGATTCAACAGTGACTTGACCTCTCATTTAATCATAAAGGTCATTCATTTTCAAAGCAAATAATGCAAATAATATAAATATTGCTAACCTTATGCTACACATAAACATGATATTCTTACGAAGCACATGCAATTACACCGGACAAAGATACTAAATTCAAAAGCAGTTTCTGCAGTTTCTACCACAGGAAGAACAATGATATAAACAATGAAAAGGCATAAAACTGATAACAAATGCAACATACATATAGAAAACTCTAGCACTAAAATTTCTATAAAATTGGGAACAAAAACCTTGTACTCATAAAGGTCGCTGCCATCATATCCACTGCTTTCGCTCAATTTTCCACTAAGCACACGTTCATCATTATCATCATCCACATCTGGTTCTGCATCATTTTCTACATCATGATAGCCATTATCTTTAACATCTGTATTGACATCATCAGTAGACTCTTCACTACCAGTGTCTCCAATCTGAGAGTCCGATGAGAGTGAGCATCTCTGTGAATTACCCTCCTGTGACGAAGTTAAAATCTAAATTACGAACATT
This sequence comes from Musa acuminata AAA Group, assembly GCF_036884655.1. Lineage (NCBI taxonomy): Eukaryota > Viridiplantae > Streptophyta > Magnoliopsida > Zingiberales > Musaceae > Musa > Musa acuminata. Next base: position 6,031,186 of record NC_088329.1, on the reverse strand, counting down.
ATGATATTCAAATAAAGAAAAAGGGACAAATGAAGTCAGGATTACCTGATCTAAGCAACAACAGGTCATGGAAAAAATGATGACATAAAATGACAAGTTAAATGCAGGAAAAATCAACTAAATAAATCATGCAAGCAAATGGTTAGTCTTTCTCAACCACATTCAACTAAGTGGATTCTGGCATATCGGATGGAAAACTATGTCAAATGTTTGCATCATATGGAACATAGAAATTTTAGAATAAAGTTTATGTATATTATAGCAGTGACTGTTATCCTAATCAGAAGAATATGCAATGTTAAAGTATCATTTTAAACTCTGTTGCTCATAAATGAACAAGTTTGATAAAACAACATTTAAGATGATAAGGGAGGAGGATCTGAACAAGTCACTTCAATTAGAAGTTACCTTAGACATTCATTCTAGGAAATCTCACTCTTGGCAAAATTGCTCAAAACAAATTATATTATATCATTTTAAAGCAAAAAGGATCGCTAGAAAAGAATATAGCAGCAATTTGAGTACAAATATGTAGTTAATCAATTTAGATGAAAATACAGTTAAAATAATTTAATGGAAACCAACTTCTTATACATTTTATATATGACCATACATAAATAGGGATATCTAGACACTTAAAATTTTGTTTTAAATAAATTAAAAAAAATTGAAGTAATGAAAAGAGTAACATAAAAGTAAATCTCAAAATTCATAAAATTTTAAATTTAGATTTAGGTACTTGGGATACAAAATTGAAGTTGTTCAACCTTTTTTAATAATTTTAGTATCTAAAGATATAAGAAAATTTTATATAATTATTCATACTTTATTTTTTTCTAATTCTTTCTGAAATTCTGAGAAAAAAGTCTTTGTTAATTCCATCTCTCCGCATCCTCAAGTCTGGCTGATCCAATTCCAACTTGACCTGGATTTTTTTTTTCCCTTTCCAAACAACAGACCCTCCTAATTTTCAAAACTTGAAGTTCAAACATCAGACTTCAAAACAATATCATTAACAGTGTGAAGAAAAAATTTGAATCGACGGTTAAGAAACATACATCAAATATACTTTCATACTCCTCTAAGAGACTTGTGATAATGGCCTGAGCATTGTTAGCTGCATTTGCTGCTGCCAGAAGCTGAGCAGAACTGTCACCATTCATGTCGAAGTCATCATCCAGCTCGCATTCGCCAGCCAAAAGTGGTCTCAGCAAAAGAGGTGCCATGCAAGCAGCAACAGCAGATGGAGTCATCCGATTCTCAGCAGTATGAGAGGCAATAATTTGCATCATTTTCAAAATCCTATGAAACAACGGATAACAGAATAAGAAATAACAATACATCCAGCAATTAAACCATTGATTCAGCGGAATAAAAAGGTCGAATAAATGGCAGGAAGGTATAAATCATATATCTAATTGCCTTTTATCAACAATTGTTCTCGTCTGGTGAACAAACTAATAAACCGTAACTATGACAAGTTGAAGACTGTTGTAAAACAAATTAGACTGAGGCACATTGGCAGTGACTAATCTAAAATACATAACCAATTCAAAACCAAAAAAAGCAGAATAATGAAAACTCTGTGGAGGTCTAGTGTTTTACCTCGATGACCATAGTTGTGAACATATGAAGAAAGAGAAGTGTGACATGTAAGCAAGATGCAGTTCATGCAAGGACAACTCGCCAATTGTTACCATAGCAACAAGTTATTTTTGTGATCACCTAATAGGGATTGTCTACAAGTATAATTAGTGATGCATGTACTTGTTCTAAAAGACCAAATATATAACTACACTGACAAACTGGTTCATGTTAGCATGCCTCCTGATAGGAGATTGACCTCATAAAGATGCCACTAGAAATGAATATTGCTAAGACTTGCGAGGATCCATCACTTGACAGTCATATAAATAAATGTTTGATTTCTTTCCCTTGAATATTGCCACTAGAACTGATGGTGCTAGATTTTTTCCCTCCTTTATATATAAACATGGAGTTGACAGACTTGGCATAAATATACACAAGTGCTGTTCAGGGCATGCTTTAGCTCAGTCGCATTCTACATCAAAATTTTCTTCTCTCATCTTTTCATCCTTCACATTACTCGTCAATCAGAACCCAGAAAATTTCTAGCACTTAGCAAAGATCTAGTTGTTTCAAGAGTTGATCAAAGACTTGATGTTGGACTCTCTCATCATTCGAGAGTTGAGACAACAAAGTAAAAGACAACAATCTAGAATCAACAAGTGCGGCATAAGAAATAAAGTACCATTTAAAAGAAGGGCACACCATCAAGTAGAGAGTGTTCAGATGAACAGCATATTGACTAAATAAGAGGAAGAAGCAAATAAGAGGGAACGGACCTACAGTATGATTTTCTGCATAAGAACAAACGCACCATGGTTTATTATTTAACTCACCTAATACATTATGCATGGTAAAATTATAATTTTGCATTTGAATAAAAGGATCGATAAGCGGTGAACAGAAGGTTGATCATCAAACAAAATAAATCAATAAGTTATGTAAAGATTCTGTTATTAAATGCTTGAGAAAAGTGCTATCTATCAACATCAAATCAAGTAAGTCCAAAGAATAGAGAAACATAATTACAAGAGTCCATCTTAAGCACAAAGTAACATTACTCTGATCAGCCATTGCCTTGGTCCCTACAGACTAATAGTATATGCAGGGCCCAGATGCGGCGAAAACAAAGCTGTGGTACTATAATCCTTGCCTACTTCCTTTCAACATCAACTCCACGTACATCAAAAGGGAAACATGATCTGATGCTTCATTAATATCATGCCAACCATGAAGATACCCAAAGTGGCTTCTTCTTCCTGGATGGCCTACAATTGATACTAGATTCACTTATACACAAATGGCAACAGAATGTAGACAAGGATACAAACTACAGAACATCCGATTTAAAATTCCACTCCCTCAAAACTCAAGTGGCAACCAAAGTATTATTAAATCTCATCCAGCTTCAGTGCAGATATATTCCATAACACATTTATTCTCCAGGTCAGACCAATGTAACAAAACTGCTAGTAATAACCTTTAACATGGTTCCATGAGAAGTTGTTTGTGTGATCTTTAAAAAGGGAACAAGCACAAACAACAAGAGTTGTTGCTCTAATAGCATGTTAAATAAACATCAAAAATAAAAAATAAAAAACCATTAAATTGCAATAAAAGGCAACCAAAAATAGTGTGCCCAAGAATACATTAATAATCAACTAAGAGAACCAACCTCTGCAACAACCGCCGATTTGGTTCAGGAAATGTCTCAGATATTGCAGAACGCATAGCATTTACACGAGCCTCCTGGTGTTCCAGCCCTTATTAAAGTATAACACAAACGTAAATAGATCAACACAAAATCATACAGAAAAAAGAGAAAAGCTAACACAAGGAGGACATTTAGTCTGACAGCATCATCCTATAGGCTTTACCTTGCATAACATAGCAGTGTTGCAGATTATTGATGAATGTTCATTAGCATGTTGTAAGATGCAAGTTCATAATATTGTTGCCAGTTGCTTCACGAAGCATTACGTGTTGCATAATGCATCATGGTCACAAGCACTCCCATGACGATTGAATGAGCATGCAACAACTTTCATGTTATGATATGAAATTTTCTAGTGAAACTAAATCATCAGCAGTAACTTTTAAACCCTTTCTCAGGATTGCATTTTGTAACCACTATAACATGGATCCTTAAATCATGAACTGAGACAGGAAAGCCAGCATCATTTATGATGATTTCTTGTGGAATAAATCAGTCATCAGACATGGAATAAAAAATGATTTGGTACACAGCTAGGAGGTGCTTCCAATAGATGTATGGAGATATTGGGAAGCGAGATATTGGGAAGCACGATTATGCTTGGACCTTTTGGTATGGATTCACCACAAGATGTTCAGTATCATGTAGTCTCCCCGATCTGACTAAATGGAAATAATTATGGAGCCCTGAATGAGGTTGATTTATCTTAACAATCATCTAATGCATAATATGGTTGGCTGATAAATCATACCATATCCAACATTTAGTGCACTTTGTACTGTTTATAAAGCTATAGAATCTGTGCAAATTAGTCCATGTAGTGCCTTAGCAATCTGCATATAATCTTATTCAAGTGGATATAATTCTTACATTTCATATAGATACTGTTCACAAATTTTTGTCTATTTTTCCTTAATTTATAAGGCCTAATTTTATTGATTTATAAACCAAGTTTCTAGTTTTAAAATTGAAAGTTTAGGCAATTTCTTACTGGGTTAATTATGATCATTACCTATCAATTAATTTTAGAATGATAATTAGAATATTTAGATGCTTCCAGATAAATTCAATCTATTAGCAGTGACAGTTGATAGGTTTATACGACACAAATATCATAATGTATTCATATATTGATGCATAATCTACATTGAAAAGCTTATGAAAATTGCAATTTACTAGTCAACCATAGCTTGCAAGTAAGCCAGTCTGTCATTTCATAGAGACGTTGTGTGGATTGCATCAGGAACTCAAGTGGTAAAAAATCTCATAAACCTAACCAAACGAAGTACCCAAGACTAGGTCCTTTCCAGTAAAGTAAGCCGATGTTTCTCAAGCTGATCTAAAGGGTGAAAAAGAAGTTCGTCAATCTTTGTTGATGGAATTCAGAAATATTGGATGGTTGCAAACAATATTTGGAAATGCCAATGATGACTGTTGAAAGTAATTTGATCATCTTTAATTGCAACATATACTAGTACAGTATCAAGACAATTTATACCCACAAGCTTAATACTTCAATAAGACAACTTACTGTATACCTATAATTTAAGAAATTTAACACAACAACAATCAATTAGTAATCTTTTTTCATGAGAACTATGTATCAGTAATCTACTGCATAATTGACAAATGTATTTTTAATACATATGAACTTTAAAATAATAGGCTGAAAAAGGAACTCTAGAAATTATAATTATGAATTTCTATACTATTAGATTGCTTCACTGTTTTCAATTTTGAAGAGTTTACATAGAAGCTTCATGTATTAACACAAAAAAATGGTGTTCTTATGTTAAAGATCTCAAACCCTTATCCAATAAAAAATTTCCAGTGCACATAATTTTGGCTATTCTTTTATAGTAGTCCACTCCAGTAACTATTTTCTAAATTACACCAATTTTTCTAGTGAGCATAAAATTCCTTAAGTCTCAAAAAAGAAAGCATCATCTGCTAGCTATTTTTTGGAAAAATACAAACATATGGACATACTATAGGCTTCCAGCAAAGCAGTACAGCAGGATGCAGGAACAGGAGATGATGGCAGCTCTCGAAGAACATACTGCAGTGTTCCATGAATGTTAGTTATTGAAAATTATATCAGGCCTTTATGGTTCATTCAGGTAATAACTCAAAAAGAAGCAAAAATACCTTCACGCAATCACCAACAACATGAGCATCCTCATCAGCTGCAAATTCAGTCTTTCCTGAGAGAGTTTATATAAACAGTCTTAATATTAATGTACAAATCTTGGGAAGCAACATCACAGAACAAAAGAACAAGAGATGGACAAATAAAAGTCTGGATAAATGTCTAGTCTACAATATTATATATAAGTATATTGTGTACCACAAAAAAAGTACAATTAAAATGAAACAAGTACTTAACCTTGTTCATATTCTTGAATTCTTCGATCAACTTCTTCAACATCAGCTGCTTGCCGCAAGATTCCCTCCACCTTGGCACCTACAAATTTAATTTGTATAGCTGATTATCTGACTATTAGAGATAAGCACTCACTCCAAAAATGTATATCCACTTTCGTAAGACAGAACGAGTCCTGTTTCAGATACAAGTGAAGCAGATAATTCGTACAGTCAAAGACATGATTCTTGTACCCCCAACTTTGATTCTTGTGCGTGATTTATAACTAATCAAGCATTGATACAACTGAATAACCAATCAGTAGAATTGTGTTTTACTAATGAGCTCACCACAATATATTGCCTTACGGATGCCACTTTAACTGTAGATAATTAATACAGCTATCAGTTGAATTGAACAATTATCCAGAAATTTTTACTTCTCTACAAGATGTGCTTGGTTTGATAAAAGGATGAAATATAACATGCAATGTCAAAGCAAGTCATGTTGTGCCACACACCACAATACCATTTTCTATCTAAATCTGGTGCATGACACCAGATTTCACTGGCACATGCAATTGCCTACCTAAGTATCATGCAATAATCAAGCATATGAAAATGTAGCAATTAAAGTCCAAAAAAAAGAAAGAGGCATTATCAGGAAACATGAATAGAGTGTAAATCTGTTATCATAAGACCTACCATGCTTCTCAAGAAAGCATAAAGCTTTTTCTAGAAAGGATGGACCCCCATCAATATCTTCAAGTGCAAGCAAAATGGGCCTACCAACAACCAAAGACTTGATAGGGCGCTTGTCTCTCCCTGCGTATGATACATGAAAGTAAGTTGATGGTAAAAAGTTCAATTGGATAGACAATACAAATTTTCATCTTCCTTAACTATGTTAAGCCACAAAAAGTAAGATCATTCAGTAAATGGAACGAACAATATTGGAATGACCCCTCGAAAGTATCAGCATTGTCGTTACGAAATATTCCATTGTGCCCCATCACAAGAGCAGCATTTGGAGCTTGTGCAAGTGCATGTTCTAGAGCTGTTTTCCATTCAAATAAATCCTCCAATGACTCCGCCTGGTACAGTCATAATTAATAAGCTTATGAAAGTTAATGATAGAAAGAAGAAATATATGTCAACAGCCCTTCTGAAAAATTCATCTTAAACGTGACAAGAAGAAATCGATGAAGCACCTTAAGGGTAAATGCCCGACCATCACGTCCATCAGGAAACAAAACAGTGAGTAACTTCTTATCTTCCCTAACAACTACGCTGTATATAGATTTTGAACGAAGCAATAAATATCAATTACAGCAAACAAAAGAGTTGAAAAGAAAACTGTACAACAACCCTAAATAACAAGAATTACCTTCCAGAATTATTTAGGTCAATACCACCCAAAGTTAGATTTACTTCACCTCCTCTTTGGGGTAATGCACTCTACAAATAAAACCACATAATAATGAGCATGTTCTCCCATGCACATGGTATTATTTGATTTTGCAATAACAAAAAGAAAAACTCAGCAAAAAAATATATACCATACCTAGAAACAAACACAATAAAGAGAACCCTAAAAGTTGAGAAAAGAGAAAAAATAGGAATCGCAAACATAAATAGGAAGAAGAATCACATATAAAAAGATGCATGCCACATGGCTTTCACCTTGAGAACAAATACAGATAAGGACCAATCCAATCATTTTGAACAGACAACTCATGCTATAAACTTCCCAACTCCTACTTTTGTTTTTAAATTTTCTATGTTTTGGCAGGTATGTTCATTTCGAAAAGCTAATAGTTAATTCAATCAAAAGATAAATACAATGTAAATACTGAAGAAATAGCATATGGCTTCCAGCATCCTGAAGAAATAGCAATAAAAATAGAACACTAAAATAAGACATCAATGCAAACACAAAGTACAGTTTTATACTACCACATGCATTCAACTTATTTCAGCTGTTACCATGTGCAATAAGTTGTGAGATGTTAACACGTGTTTCGAAGCACATGAGAAAATGCAACATCTAAGTTCAGCAATAACTAGCTCAGCCACCAAAAATGACTTGAGATATAGCTATATGTTTAGAAATTAGATGCAATGGACCACCAAAAAAATTATCCAAAATTGCATGTTTTTCCATCATAGGGCTTCCAAATTATGTAAGATTCTGCACAAACGTGCTCATACAAAACCAGCAGAGGCACAATAAGCTATGGTTTTATTATTTCAAATTTGTTATTTGATGTAGAAAATCCTTACACAGAAAAATATGAAACACAGTCCACAAGGCTCATGCAAAGTATCGCAGGAGGATCAACTGCACCAATCCTACACCTACGTACAAACAAAGCTTTTCCCATGACTTAAATCATCCCACCTAGATCAAAATTGAGCAACCTTACAATGAACCCAATATTTAATTTTAAGAATTAACATAGCAACAGAAACTACCTGCAGCAATAACTTTTTTTTTTTAAGTCATACTGGTACTAAGATCATGGAAAGTAATCACAAATGTATGAAGTATAACTGATCAAACATACAGGATCATTCTTGAAGAAAACTAATGATGTCCGCGTGAGAATAAACCAACGCCTCTTCCATGATTTCCAACCAATTCCTGCAGATATTATATGTATCTCAAAGCTCTATGGGGACAGAAAAAACATAACAAAATGAGAGGTTACCACTCAGAAAATAGCTGTTGGCTCCTATTAGGAGCATAACAAGAAGAAAAGAACAAACTGAGTAACAATGACCGATTAATATTCTGAACACAGTCCACTTATCTGATGGAATCATCAGGACAGTAAAGATGATGTCCTATCATCCATTCAATGACACACATTGATATCACCTAAAGCCAACTAAAATGAATACATCGGATAAGTGAATATCTTAAAGTAGAATGTCTTGGTGTTTTAGCATATTTGAGAATACAATTGATCTCCATAATAGCTATACACCCAAAATGTCAGAAATTTTTAGAAAATTTTGGCTTCAAACTTAAATAGATTAAAACAAAGAAGATAGCTACAGAAGTTATAAAGCAAATCGGGTTTTGGACCAGGAAACAGTAAAAAACATAAAGAAAAAAATATTATTGAATTATAAAATCAAATTCCACATGATATGTCGTTTCAAGTTCCAATTTGGGTGGTCATGACTTTCCACTTTTAATAACTTTTTATAGTAGTACTAGGAAATAGATGGGATTACAACACAGGAATGTCAACACAAACTTCATTTTCAGTACAACCCAACATGACAAGATGTCAAGGCATCAAATTGAAGGCTAAATCAATCATTCACAAGCCAATTATGTAGAGTTTGTTAGGACTCACTTCACCTATATGTCAGATCAAGGCATACTGACAACAGCTTCACTATTTATATTCACCAAACACAACCTGCTGAACAATTCAATATGAACATACTTGACTGCAATAAATCAATGACATCTCTATTCTGTCATTACCAAATTTTATTTTGGTTGGCAGAATTTTGTATTTTGAGTATCACTAGTAATTGACTAGCATGCTATCAATGCATTAATTCTTGATTAGGGATGTAGGATCAAAAACATAACAAAAGAGCATATTTCCTTATTAAGTGTATAGTGGTCTCATTTGATCAATCATATTTAAAATAAAACTAGACATTCCGTTCGAATGGAAAACTACAGATGCTTAATTATCATTGTGCTAAAAGTAGGCCTTAGAAAGCTGCAAAATATGCCAGTATTACTCTTCCTGCCAGCTTAACATTCTTGACAACAAAATAGACATTGAGAATCAGGTATTATCACAATAACTAGCACTCTCTAGTTCCATGAGAAGGTGCTCTTCCATTTTGCAATGGATAACAGAGTATTTAAAGATAATTTGTTGTTTAAATTAAAGCCACTGACATCCATAAACATATCTAGGCAGCAAACATATGTTACATGCAACTCTAAGGTCGTTATACTCAAAAAGCACAATTAACATGGACTATTGTACTATTGTACAGTCTGAAAATTTATATAATATAGCATCACCTCATTGTACAAAAAAATGGAGCACATAACTAACCTTTAGATGATATAAACAGTGGTCCACTTTTGAACACCTGCAGAACCAACTGGAAGTTAGCGAGAAGTAAAATACTAACCTTTCATATGATTCAGAAAAGATAAGGGAAAAAAATCATCTCTTTATAGTCTAAATGACATTTGAGATTCCTTGAGATACTCCAAAAATATGAATGGCACATGATAATGAGAGAGGTGTAATATGCAAGTTCTAAGCAAAAGATCTTCCTCAGGCTTATTAGTCATCAAAAGTTGCACAACTAGGCTTATACATTATCATTTAGATATATTAAGTTATCCAAAATTCAAACTAGAGTTCAGCCAGAAGCATTGATGCACAAAGCACTTGGACGTAGCACATCAAAAAAAAAAAATTCCATTTTAAAAGACAAATGTATCTGTTTGATTATTAAGATAAAATACAGAGGTCACAATATCTCATGCATAAAGGCAACAGATTAAAGAAAAACAAGCTAATTACATATTATCCCCTGTAGTTGGCTACCTTTAACATCCCGATCCATACATTTTAAAAAGTTACATTGGCATCTCTATAGTTACGAAAGTGAAATATCTAAATTCATTTATCCTAACGTCATCGGTTTTACCAACTAAAACACAAAAACAAAGGACAAAAAGATAATTTTAATGTTCCAGTTGGCGATAGCGGACGACAGCGCCGCTAGAGGCTGCGGGTGGCTTTACAGATGAGGAGAGCAACGACAAGAGATGAGGGCCAATCTGCATCTGTGTCGACATTGACGCAATTTTCGAGAAACTCTCACCTCTCGCCATCGCTCTCCTAATCTACAATAGCTACAAGCGACCCCCAGGGGCGCCAGTCATTCGCCACCACCAATTGGAATGTTAAAATTTATATTTTTGCTCTTTGTTTTCATATTTCCGTTGATAAAACCAATGATGTTAAGGTAAATAGACCTGGATGTTTCACTTTCGTAACTATAGGGATGTCAAAATAACTTTTTAAAGTATAGAGATCGGAATGCTAAAAGTAGCTAACTACAAGGGTTAATCTATAATTAGCCCTCCGAGGGATTTTACATAGTTCGTAATGTTTGCTTGCAACATGACAAAATGAAGCATATTGACATGGTGCAATGTCACCACCTTGAAGAAAGTATGAACCAGAGTACTGGAGAAGAAAAAAGAATTAATACCATATACCAGAGCTGAAGCAGAATTTACTATCCCAGAAAAGTGAGAACCAAACCCCACCACCACTAAGCTACATTTGTATACACCATAGTGGTACCTCTAATAGCACTGCTGCCTCAGCCATATAGCAGATCAGAAACCCAGGACATGTAAATTGAGTAAGCAAGAAAGTTTGACAGTTTTGCTAGCTTCTCATTTTCTTGTTAAGGCAAGTTATCTAGAACATATAATATCATGAGAATCATACAGGGATTGTATCTGCAGAAGAATAAAATAAAATAAAACAACTGGCACATGTTGTGATGCTAGGAGGGATAAAAAAAGATGCCTTTGCAAGTTGAATCTGAGTATGACAATAGAGGACTAAAAGCATTACTTTCCTCCATGAATTGTTCCAACTTCACTTCAATTTTGCATCATTCTTGCTAAGTTTGCAAGAAAATCCATAGAACTTATGAATTATCAATTGGCTCTTGACATGTCATATTCCATGATCTAGATGAAAATTGAAAATCCAAATGTGAGGAAGAAAAAGAAGAAGAAAATCTCCACTCTGTTCCTAGTTACTTATTCTTGCCGAGTGATAAGCATTTACGCTTTGCTCATCTGGACTCCAAGATTCTCGGCATCAGAACATTGCCATCTCAGTCCATAGTTAAATATGGATACTTCACCTCAGCCGTTAATTGGATAATTTGATCAATAGAGAATAAAAACATCAAATTGATCCAGAAGTAGCAATATACAACCACATAAGAAGGTAATGAAGGAGGATCAAATTAGCATTTTGAAGAATGCAACAAGTGCAACATGACTAATTAATAACCAAGAGAAAGCAGATACGTTGAAGGAGCAGGTTTTAATTGATCAATCAAAAACATATATACATATATATAAGATAAGGTGATAATGTTAGTAATCGACAAATATTTTCAAAACTTGATGTGGAACAAAGATTTTTAGATTATCAATAACGCATATGCTCCCAGATGGCCTCCGTTAAACTCCTTTTTTCAAAAAGGGCACTGAAGCCTGATTTTAGTTAAATCTCAATTTGTTACCTAGTTAAAACAGGGATAAATTATTTTTTATTTCTCTGTGAATTTTCAAATAATTTGCGTCCTTGATTTTCTTATATATTCTAAGGAGTCTTAAGAGTCCTTTTTCCTGAGCATATTTGGTGTTTAAGGTTTACAATTAAGTTAACAGTACAGGTCAGACAAGTGGTTTACCTATTAGAAATCATACTTTTGAGATTCTATAATCCATTTTGGACCCCATCTAGCGATCCGATCTAGCTTGCTCCTCTGTGGAGGGTAGTTTGCACTTCGTGTAAAATTTCTTGCATCACAATCATCTTATTTACCATGCTTAAGGTTCCCCAAGAACCAGACGTGCTCAAAGACAAGAAGAACTAACATGCTACCCTATGGTCCCAAATCAGTAAAAGCATTACGCAAAGACAGCAAAGATCACAACTTAAAACCCTTAACAACAACGGCAGCAGCAACCAAAAGAAGAAAAGAAGAACAGATCATAGTAGCAGCGAAGAACAACATACGGTATTGGGTGCTGCGGCTCGATGCCGCTCAAACATCGGTGCGGCGGCTGGAGCCGACGACATCGTGGCCTGCTTCCCACCGGACGCACCAGGGGCATCAGATCAGGCACTCCAGCCTTCCTTTCCCTGCCAACACCTCCGATTCAAGCAACGAATCAGAGCAAAGACAAGACAGAGAACCCAAGAAGCTAAAAACCCCACCATCAGCACAGCACGCACCCGCATTCCCCTCGCGCCCAATGGCGTCGATTGCGAAGGATCCAGTCCGCGCCGTTCCCAAAGGTCCGATTAGGGTGCCGAGCTCCGAAGTGGTGGAGAAGGGGGGGAAGAAAGAGAGAGAAAGGGAGGACAAGAAAAGGAAAGGGGAGAGAGAAAGGCGATCGAGGGGTGGGATTGCAATGATGCGGAGAGGGCCAAAAGATATGCACTCCCTTCCTCCCTCCCTTGTAGTGTACTGGTAGACACCGCAGCGATAGCGGAATCTCCCCCCGCACCCCGCACCCCGCACCCCACCCCACCTTCACCTCGGAAAGCTTCTCTCTCTCTCTCTCTCTCTCTCTCTCTCTCTCTCTCTCTCTAGGTCAGGTTGCGGTAAGAAGCAGTAATAATGAGGGTGGTAAAAGAGTTAAGAAATGAGGGGCGGTGTGTGCCTGCCTCCATTAAATGAAGGGAGGAGGCCGCCCTTGGCTTGTCCACTGCCACTAAACTGCACGCAGTTGAGTTGAGACGCAGGACGACAGGGGGTGGTGAGAGAGTGGAACATTGGGTTTGAAAATATATATGATTTTACGTATCTACCCTCGCAAAAACCTACAATTTCATGGGAAAAAAATATATTATCGTTACTTAATAATACAATTTATGTCCATTAATATTACAAATTTTAATATCTTAAAAATAATGCTAGAAAACACCAACATTATATATAAGAATAAGCCAAGCAGAGATTGTTCTCTCTATTTAAGCTTTTTAATTGGTAGCTGTCTGGCTTGCTTATTAAATATTTATCTCTGTATATGGCTCCTCTTAAAAGTGCATTCATTGTTAATTTTATTTGATCTTCATAGGTTCACTGTATCCTCAGATTTTGTATTCCTTTTCATTGAAAATGCATCTCTAAAGGGATATCGATGTCAATTAATTGTTTTTAGTATCTTACTTGTAATTGTCAAGTACGATCGATCATCCGTAATAATATAATTTGTTATCACAAAAGTCCTTCGAATCAAAAACCTACCTTCGCCCCTTTCTTTGTATACATGTATGTATAAAGGATATGTAAGTAATTTTGCAACAGTTGAATAGTGACAAATATGGTGTGTCCAATTGGGGGTTACTTTTACTCCAAGCCCAAGTGGGGTCATGGAGAGTTGTGGGTGAGAAGAGTGGGTAGAGTGGGTTGGGGATGGGTTGGTTTTGTCACGGGGATGAGACAGGAGGGAAAGGGTGGGGCCGACCCGAGCTGGCCGGTTGTGGCCCAAGAAAAGAGATGGGAGGGGGAAGTCATTCGTGCCTTGCTGTTGTTTTAAGAGTCATCTTGTTTGGCTTTTGGCTCTGCTTGGTTGGGGTTCTCGTAGGGGACCAAAACGCCAACCGGAGGGGAAAAAAGCGGGGGAATATAATACTGGGAGGTCACGTGGATTACAGCCGTGTTACAATTATTTTTATTTTATTGTATTTTAATTCTTTCATACATGTGTATGTAAATATATGATCACTGAACCGCACGAACAATATCTCCGTAGAAATGTGATTTAAGGTGTGATGAGATTAAGTGGTGAAAGTGTTTTGATTGATTATAGACTATATAGATTCCTGATTGAAAAATTTTGTATAAAGAAATTTGCCTCTCTCTGCATTGGGGGTATCTCCATCATCAATTGATTTGATTATTTGATGATTTGGATAGACAAGGAAGCATGTGTGTCTGAATCTTAGTGGTACAAAGTTGACTCGATGATAAAATGTAAACTGAGTCATTATAATAATTTCATATTCGTTGACTTGTGGTGAAAAGTCACATGGTTTAGGAGCAATTAAAGATGAATTTTCTAGTTTATGCGATGATAGTAATCCAAATCGAATTGAAAAAAAAAAGGCTTCTTTGTTTATGCAATATTACGTAATTGACAAAAAATAGGCTTTGTTTATGCATTGTTAGTAAACCGAATGAAATCGATAAAAGGCAGGCTTTGTTTATGCAACGTTAGTAAACCGAATGGAATAAAGACAAGACAGGCTTTGTTTTTGCAAAGTGTTTTTGGGGACTAGATTTTGTACTGAGGTTTTTTTTGTTTTTGTAACGAGTTAATAATAAAGCTTAGTCAAGGAGACTAAAACTAAAGGAACATAATATTAAAGCACATAATTATCTATCAACATAATTTTTCTTAGGAACAATTCGGTGACATCTAGTGATAGTCATGACACTAGATGAAATTAGCATGGCATGTGTGATAATAATGGCATTTAATAATGAAATTAACAAAAAAAGTAAATAACGATAAATAGAATCATTAAATTAATCAACATTATGGACAAAAAACAGACTTCTTCGTCTACCATGATTTAATGACATCAACATTTTTATAAGATTTTATTACATGAAATGTCACTAATAACAAATATCGAGTAAACGATTTTGATCCAAGTAAATATCAGTAAAGTATATATATCTAACCGACCAGTATTAGAACCAACAATAAAAAAAACTCAGCACCCTAATTTAGAATATGAGAAAACTACAATTGCAGCGTCCAAACTATTATAAACCATAAGACAAATGTTGCAAGAATAAGAAAACATCACCATAGGACGAACTCGAGAACAATCATGAAACCTAAACGTAAGAAAATATCTGGTCTTTTATGGAAGGGTGACCTGGAATGCTGCTCCACTGAATGAGAAAACTCGATAGGTTATTGATCCACAAATGATGCTAATAATTACAAAAAAACAGGTGACAGCGTTTTGATGAATCAGAAAAATCAATGTGTATACTGACTGGCCCAAGAGAGAGAATGCCGCATCAGGTCCCTTAGAATCTAATGCTCTGCCTCGTCTTGATCATTCGCTTTAATGGAGCAAGCCAGAAGTTGCACTCATCCCAGTACCTTGTTGTCAACTCCACCTGATACCATGAAACAAATTGTCAAGCACCAAAAAACTGACCTTTCTGCAAAGAGATGGCTTTAGTTGGGCACTGTAGATTGTAAAAGATAGGATCAAACAACACAAATAGCAAGTTTAACATGGTAGACTTGTCTGAGAAACAAAGAGGCAACAGCACCAAAATATGACATATGTTGCTAATTATATCATAGGGTTCACTAATTAAAGTACACACATTGGTACCATATTAAGGTTGCTCATTTGTAACCCGGATGATCAAGTTTCAAATCATGAAAATAACCTCTGCTTGGGTAAGGTTATTTTATACTCTTCAAACACCACACTGGCAGGATAGGATGTACATGCTTAAACATAACGATCAACATATACTCAAGTGGAGATGGTTAGAAGATGTTGGTCAACTGGGTTAGTAAAATTGTTTGAAGCAGCAGAATTGTATAACCAACAAATCAAGCATGTCTAACTAGAAAATAATTTTGGAAGTTAACAAGCAATATCGGAGTAGCAATCTCGCAAACAAAAGAGGTAAACTTAAGACTATATAATTTTAAATAAATTGTCTCTTGCTTTAAGGAAGCTTCATGATTGCCATAAACAACAGGGGCAGTACGTTTCCAGATATAAATGCAAAATAACAAAGGAAGAAACTAAAGCAGAGAAAGAAGGCACAATCCACACAGATATATAACTTCTTCAATAAAGCTCATGTGCTTTTAGAGTATGGATGAAGATGGTTCACACTCACTAGCAGTAATACTATTCTAGCACCCTACCTGGATATGTAATGCACCAGCAAAATCCCCAGCATCCAAAGCCTGGCAAAGCTGAACAAGCTTAGCAGCAGCATCAGGTGATATGTCCCCGCCATTAAGTTTTCCAAACAAAGATCCAATTCTCCTGGAGTTATCCTCAATTTCCCGTTTTTTAGATGGATTTGCATGAGGTCCTCCAAGAGCTGCTGAAGTCTCATCATAAAGTCTCGTCAAAGTGGCAATAACAGGCTTCAACTCAGCTGCAAGAGCACACAGAAAAGAAAAACATACCTTAGAAGAATCTAAATTGTGCAATTCATAAAGTTATAATCTATCATTACCTATGAAAGGAGGTGGGCATTGATACAAGAATTATGAGAACATATGCACTTTGTGAAGAGCACAAATAAAGATCAAGAACCTTAGATATCATAAATATTAACTACTATCCGCTAGGAAGTAATACTGACCCAAACAGTCACTTGAAGACACTGGAGGATTGATAACCATTATAAAGCAACTAAGAGAACTCAAAGACAGTATAAAACTCAATTAAGAAGCAACCAAGAAATTATGCAGAAAACCTTGTTAACTTATCAATTTTCTCACCTCTCATTGAACTTCAGAACATAAAGGCTAGCAATAATATGCTCGCATCAAAATGGTCATAACTATCAAAATAATCTTGTAAGGCAAGAAAAGCAACATAAGGCATTCTTAATGATCCACAAATGCCATAGATTGTTAATACTAAGAAATCAATGCCACAAATGCCATAAAGGCAGAGGACGGCATAGGAGAGGGCAACAAGAGCACATAATCTCAAGCTGTCTCATACACACTAGAGGAAGAGGTGCCATGTTGAAGAAATTTGGATCAGAGTTCTTTAGAGGTTGGGAAGATGACCACACATTTAATTTGGTGAAAGCAAATCACAGAATTATCCAGAGAAGGCATCAACATGACTCATGTGCCAGATTAATAGCATGTTAGCAGTGTGCATTTGGCTTATGAACAAAAATATAAATTTTCATGTTTTGACAGGCCAAACTATATAGATAAAAGATTACAAAATTACTTAACTGCAGAGAGGTTAAGATCCAAATGCTACAGATACTGCTTTCAAACCATTGTTTGTGAACGCAGAAGATAATAAAATAAATAATATTTTACTTCATTCAGAGGAAAGTATTACCAGGCACATTTGACGTGTCAACTGTTTGTACGGTGGGTGGAGGGGCTGATGGAACAGTCACAGACTGTGGTTGAGGTGGTTTTGTCGGGCTTGAAGGTTGTGCAGGACTCATACCAGGCATCTGAGTAAAATTTGAATTGGGAACCGGCATGAAACCCCTTGGTGCAGAAACAGGTCCAGCAGGTTGTGAAAATCTGTGTCCAGTGCCAGCTGCTGGTTGAGATGCACCAACACCATGTGAAGCAGGAATTGGAGGTCCAGGTTGATAGACAGAATTGGCGACTCCCTAGCGAATAAAAGTTTCAGTTAGGATATACATAAATATGACCAACATAGTTGGTGAATGGCTAAGAATATGCAGACCGGATATAGCTGAGAACCCAAGCTGGGTTGCTGATAGTGTTCCACATTTCTAAGGGCTGCAGGAGTTGTAGGAACAAATGGTTTTATTGTTGGCTGCGCCGCAGCAGCAGGTGGATTGAAATTTTGCTGTTGTCAAACAAAAATATCATATATGGATTTATGGATAAAAGCAGAAAATAATTCTCAGGATGTTGAAGAAAGTACTACTACACAAGCAATAGAGACAAAATGTGGAAGATAATGAACGATCCTCCAAAACTACCAACTAAAGTAACTATGAACTTAAACAAACCACTATATACCAAATAAGTTGAATCAGCTTTTTGAGGCCATATGTGAATGAAGGCATTCAATAGAAACTTGTAAAACTGTCCATAGTATCTAGTTCAGTGTCAAAACTCCCTTAACAATACACTCAGGGAAAAGAAACAATTTAAACATAAAAACTTATATTACAAAGCATAAGGCTTTAGAAAAGTTGTATTTGTTACTCCTTATCAGATTACCCCTTAGAAAAAAAGAACAAATCTGTATCATTGTAGATTATTCAATTTTGTTCTCTACAGAATCCTGCAAGGTATAGACATGTCCTATGACCATTCTACAAGAACCAAACAGCAACTGACTTCGAACATGTGAAGCTGTAGGAAGTCTTAGCTCATATATTAGATATCAGATTAGACATTAAAGCTTAGCTGCCAGAAGAAGATATGAAAAGGTGAGATGTGAAAAAAATCAAGGTAGTTAGCATTTGTAAAATGTCTATATATATATATATATATATATATATATATATATACAAATATGTGTAACTTTCTTACAGAATTTTCTTGGCAAGGCTATTTCTGACCAAGTACAATGGTGCAACTACACTAAGCAGCAACTAGAAGTGCATTAGTAAGAAAATTGGATTGAAAGAGCAAACTTGATGCAGGGATGCAAAAAGAAAAAGACCTAATTCTAACATCAATAAAACAGCATATGTCAACAATTGGTACAGTTCAATAACAAAGAATCAAAGAAAGAATGTAACAAGCAACCACCATTGGCTACAACCTATACATTCAACAAGTACCTCTGGAATATGGCTTGTCTGTGATGGGATAAACATTTGACCTGGCTGTGCTGGTTGAAATGGCATGGGATTACTAAAATCATGGAACTGTGGTTTCTGTAGCACAGGTTGGTATCCTCCATAAGCAGAACCAGGAGATTGGTGATAGCCTTCAGCATGTGGATTACCAGCAACACTGTGATGTGGTTGGGGTAGGCTCTTATCCTAAATCGAAGTTTTGAACACCAAAAGCAAAAAAAATTATTTGCGGGACAACAGCCGAATCCACTCAACGATATGTAGTATAATAACAAAAGGAAATAATCAACAATTTAACAAGAAACTACAGAAGAAAACCTGATAATAATTCTGTGACTGGTCTATAGTGCCAAAACCAGTATGATCTGCACCATACCCAGAGTTAGCTTGTGATGTAGTACTTTCATAACACAGATTTTTGGGTGCTTCCCTTTCTGACAAAGAATGTTAACAATGACACTGTCAGATTATAGAGTGTAATATTGCAGAACTAGATAATACTTAGACCACTGCATGCCACCTGAATGGGAAAAAGAGAAGAGAGAAGAAGTGCCAGAGCTGAACGTAGGCAAGTTTTATAAGAACAGACTGAGAGAAAAGAAAAACAGATCTCAAATGCACAATGCCCAACAATGAAAGTTCTACTTTACCTCACCAGACTAACAAGTTAAGAAGTAAACAATGGGCTAGATTTTAAAATAAGGAAGTCTTTATTTGGCTAAACTTTTAGCAAGTAATAATTATGCCAATACATACCAAAATTCCATTCTAGAGATTTTAATAATAACATGCATACTGTGCTACAGCACTTACCTGCTTTAAAGTAGAAGCATAAAATAAGGCTAAAGGCAACAGGGTTGTAGAATATAAGAATAGAGAAAGTAGGTAGGCAGCAGAGGACAACATAGGAGAGGGCAACAAGAGCCCATAATCTCAAGCTGTATCATACACTAGAGGAAGAGGTGCCATGTTGAAGAAATTTGGTAGAGAGAGCTTTAGAGGTTGGGAAGATGACCACACATTTAATTTGGTGAAAGCAAATCACAGAATTATCCAGAGAAGGCATCAACATAACTCATGTGTCAGATTAATAGCTTGTTAACAGTGTGCATTTGGCTCAACACAGGCAAATAATATAATCAGGCACCATATATGCCTCCAGCTAAGTGCAAGCAAATATTCCAGTGCCAGCAAAAGCATCTTGCAAGTCACAACAATTAGGTTGTCACCAGTTAACATCTCGCAAGTCACAAAAATTAGGTTGGCACCAGTAAAATAATCAAGCTACTGAAGAAGAAATAAACTAATGATATTGGTGTTACCAAGGACCGCCATCTTGTGTAGACTGGTGGTATCGGTCCTGGGCGGCCTAGTACACACCAGTAGGTACCAGGG
Source organism: Musa acuminata AAA Group (assembly GCF_036884655.1). Lineage (NCBI taxonomy): Eukaryota > Viridiplantae > Streptophyta > Magnoliopsida > Zingiberales > Musaceae > Musa > Musa acuminata. Next base: position 6,010,761 of record NC_088329.1, on the reverse strand, counting down.
TACTGTATGTTGGTACGCTGGTTGTACCAAATTTCAAGAAAAAAGCCAGAAAATGGCCAAAAATCATAAAAAAAAACCTTTTTTAGGGTTTTTAATCCTAATTTAAAGATTTTTTATTCTATTTCAAAAATAATAAAGTGTAAATGAGTCAAAAATGAATAGGAACTGGGCTTAATTTTGGCCTAAAAGTAGATAATGGACTTATTTAAGCCTAATCTAAATAGAAATACACTAATCACTCTCAATTATTCATAATTATAAAATAATAAGCATCCAATTATGTCAAATGAGAACTAAAACATAGAAAGAGAATAAATATCTTTAATTAAAATATACTCAATGTTTGATGTACTGTTGGAAGCGGTATGAAACAGGCGGTACATACTGGTCTACCAACTAACCAGTACGTGGACCAACCCATTTCGGGCAGTACACACGAAGAGGGTCAAGTAACGACGGGTGATGTATTGGCTAGTACGGGTGATGTATCAGTCGATGCTATATTGTTCGACATGGGTTGGTATCGATCGGAATTTTACGGATATCAACCCAAATCGGATCAAGTTTGACCCCGATGGTCAATTAACTATCGGGGTTTTTTAGAGGCTCTAATCCCCTCCTTCCCCCCACTTTTCACTTTCTCATTCACTATTTCATTCTCACTCTTCCTAGTAGTAATCAAGGTATTGATTTGGATAAAAGAGGGATTCAAATGCAGGATCGAATGGAATTTCTTTCCAATTTGAAGGTATTTAGCTTTTTCTATATTTCTTTTATCATTTCATATAATTAGAGGCATGTCAATGCATATTAACAAAAAGATTAAACATGATTCAGGTGATTCTCTTTTGTTAATTCAAGTTATGTCTACTGTCTTACATTTAAGCCTAAATTTGAAAAGTTTAGAGTTAATCACAGCCTTTATGCATTTATTTGTCTCATATACACACTATTCTTAATTAAATATAATAAAATTAGGATAAGAAATCTAAAAAATATTTTTTTGTGAATTTCTGACCATTTTTCAGCCTTTTTTTCAAAAACTGGTACATACCAGAAAGGTTGAAAGAATTCGGAGTCTTCAATAGCATATGGATACCAGAAAGGTTGAAAGAATTAAATTGAAGTCTGCCAATTTTATCCAATGAAAACAGCTTAAATGGTGTAAGGGGAAATGATTAATCCCGCAGAAAAGTTGATTACCCTATTAGTAAGATACAATGACTTTGTTGTTGTCTAAAGATAAGCATAATTGTCAAAAGCCTATTATTCATAATCATCACCAAGGCAAGTTATACATTATCCAAGATATTCACATTATATATACGAAATCTTTTACCTTCAGCAGAGAGAGAAATTCGATCTCTCAATATAGCAAGCTCATGTGAGGATTCTTCTGATCCCAATAGTTTTAAATACTCCATTGCAGTAGTGAGAAGACCCTGGTTAGCCAGTAATTCAGCATAGTTCTCCACAAGTTTAGACAAAGAAGCACTAAACCGTTTATGCCCGGTTGCAAGGGTGAGGACTATAGTCTTTTCCATTAAATCCTACAAGGGAAAAGAATCATTAAACTGCTGGTTTTTAGTAACAATTAAGCTTTACACTTAATGAAGTTACCTGAAGAAGATCTACATAAGTCCTTCCTTCACAATCAGGCTTTAGGCTATGTGACCAAATCTCCACGGTTCTGTCAATATTTCCAGCACAGATATAGCAGAGAGTTGCAGCAAGCATGTTCCCCACAGTCACAAGTCTTGAAGCTAGATTGTCACACAGAACAGTCCATTCCTCTTTCTGTGCAAACTGTCACAAAAAAATGTTGGCATCCAATCAGCAGCTGCTGTGATAGCAACGAGCATAGAAGGGTTCATATAAATGATAGATGCAGAGCCAGGTTGTCAGGTGATGAACAGAATGCTAAGAATTAGGCAATTCTCAGCCCCTTAACAATTTATATTTTTGTATGAATAAATATAACGAAGACAATAAAGGAGATAAAAATTCAGAATTTCATTTCATTTTAAATTATTGCAATACTTTATTTTCTGAGTAAAATTTCATGCAACACATTTAGAATTACACAATGAAAGCATTTAGGGACACAATTACATTTCCTCGTCGACAGAAATAAACTCTGATGTAGAACAAAATAAAAACAGAAAGCACAAAATCAATTATCAAGTATCAGGTTGTATATCTGTTTTCACAAAATCAGCACTGCCACTACAATTTTTTCAAAGCATATTAACCTTTGAAAACCTGCCAGTGAACTCAACAACGAAACAGAGCACCATACAGCCTATGCCTATATAATGCTAATGTTCATCTAAAACTCCAATTTTGAATCTAAATTAAATTCAAGGTTTATGCTGTTCTTCAAGTCAGATAGCCGAGCCCTAACTTTTACATAGAAAAATGTGCTGCCTAGCTAGAAAGAGTGATTCAACACTCATATTCACTTCTTTTCAAATCATTTGAACTTTCTGCTGGATTGGTAGTATATCTTATTTCAACCAGTCTGTCCTTGGTAAAAAGCCATGAATTTAGTATTAATGTTTTCAAAGTACTAAAAACAAGGAGCAACGGCTGTAAAAGCTACTAGTTTTCTTATGGAGATGAAACACCTCATCAAAGAACAACTTGATCATAAAAATTCCTTTATGTTAAATAGAGCAGGATAGAGTGAAAGATATAAATATGACATACAACTAAAAGAAGAATAACTTAGTCTTAAAGGAGGCAACTAAAATTAAATCAATAGAAAACAGGAAAAATAAAAGCGAATAAAAAATAACAGAAAAGTCAGTTTGTCATAACATAGAGCTTACAGTGCAAAGAAGAGCAAGTGTCTCCTTCCATGAATTCAGAGGTCTGGTATTAATCAGGTTCATGAGATCATTATTCACCATCGCAGATACAACCTGAAATGAATGACACTAAATTTAGACTACTAACCTCAGGCAGATTCTGCCAATATATGTCCCTAAACATTTCAAACTAAATCAAACAATAAAGCACAAATGCCTTTGTGACACATGCAGAAAATGCTTACATAGAAAACAAATACCTTTAGATAGGGTGTGAGACTATTCCGAAGATATTGATCGCGTGTACTTTCCCATAGTGAGGGACCACCTGCATGTGCAATTACTAATGCATCAGCCATTCTGTTTGCAGTAATGCATTGTAACACTGCTCCCTTATAGTCTCCAACAACCAAAGCACGTTGAATGGTATCATCAAATGAAGCACCGTGAGTCCCCATAGGTTCTTCTGGTTCTCCCTGAACCTCTTTCCCATTAGGAACACTACTGTCTTCATTGGCCAAACTATCCTCAACAATCTGAGGATTGTTAAAGAACTCCTCTCCATTGTCAATGGCTTCACCTTCAACCAATAAATTGTTATCACGACCGAGAGTATTCTCTAATTGTTTCCCAAGATCATCATAGGTAATATCAGTACTCTCATCTGGTATACTGAAACCGAGATGACTAAGCAACTTAGTCCTGGCTGTTCCCTCTTCCTCGAACATAATTTTCAAGAAGTTCCATGTTTCTTTATCATCTTCCAATCTGTTAGAAAGAGTAAAATCAAAAAAATTAAACAATATGTAGCATGTAAATAACCCATGAACCCAACTCGTATATACAGATGACACACATAGAATCATGCAACTTCTTCTCACACAAAGCACGAAGCGAGGCTTTTTCCCCATTTTGTATTGCAGCTTCAAATTCAGTGGAGCGGCTCACCAAACTATGCTCAGTAACTAAGTTATACACATATACCTGAAATAAAAGGAGAAAATTCAATTAGAAAGCATCAAGAAAATACTTGATGACATAATTATTAAGTTTACCTCTGAAGCAGATGGTGGAACACCTGGCGACGTTTGGCTAGTCTTAAATGATATAAGCTTCCCTCCAAAACCAAATGATACACCAGTTGGACATTTTAACCACTTTGGAGCTCTCAAACGTACTGAAAAGAGCAGACATAATTGTGAAGCCAGGAAAAATATTCATCATAGACATCTTTACATAAATCAACAAGAAGAAAGAAAGGATTGCCAAGAAGCTAACAAGTGTCACAAGATCATTCTTTAGGGGGCCAACAGGAAAGGCTGATCCTCATCTCTTTCAAAATTCAAACTAATCTATCACTTGATCTGACTGGATGTGCATAAAAGGATTGCTCATGGATCATATTGCACAAGAAATTATGCTAATCAACAAATCATAAAATGGGTCTGATGGCATGATTTTGATTACAGAAATGAGTACTGTTAACTTACAGGACTGCTAAAAGGTAGGCCTTCATTATAGACAGGAACAAATACCAGTAACTACTTTTAATTCATTTAAGATACTAAAGTATCTGTTTCTAATATAGAGAATCAACATGCACCATACTTTTATGGCTTCCAAATCTTGAACAAAAAAAACTCAATACATGTGCTATTAGTTCTAAAGAGATGCTTTAAAAGTTAATTTTCTGTTTTCTCAGTTTGAATTGGTTTCAAAAACCACATTGATCTTGTTCATTTGGCACATTTTCAGAATCAATTGAAACTTTAAGGAACCATATGGCAGAGAAAAACAACAATGAAGTTGCAACTAGTTCAAACTGATTGGCCCAAGGATCACCATTTCGGATATCGGACCTGTTATGATGATATGGTCAGACCAGTGCATACCGGTCAGTTGCAGTGTACCATATGTCAATACACTGGTACATACCAACATTTCAGAGAGGAAGAAAAAGGAGAAGAGGAAGAGCGGGTGGAGGAAGAGGAGGAACGAAGGAGAGGCAGTGGAAGAGGAGGAAGAAGGAAGAAGAGGTAGTAGCAGAGGAAAGAGAACGAAGAAGAGGTGGGGGTGTACCTAGGGAGATAGAAATCGACAACAACGACGATGTCGAACAGCAACAGCAGTGACAGAAATTGGCAGTGGCGTTGCAAGAAGATGGCAGCAGCGTCACGAAGCAGTGGCAACGACAACTGCATCACGAAAAGAGGGCTTGCAAACGAGTAGACGGCAGTAGCATCATGAGAAGAGGGCTGGCGTTCACAAGCCACAGTTGCTTTTTTACTTTTTTTATTTTTTTTACATTGAGTTGGATGGGCCCTATCGCTATTTTAGGTTTATTATTTTTGTTCGGACTGCCCAAAATGGGGTGGTCCACATACCAGTCCATGCCTAAATCAGTATGACCATCTGTTTCGTACATTTCGGATGGTACAACAGTTCTTAGTTTGGCCAATGATGTGCTAACAGAAGGCTCCAACCATCCTAAAACTGCCAGAAAAGCTTCAACAAATTTCGGTCTTGGTCAGATTACCTACACCTGAAAGTTCTAATTTCACAAGGTTTATTGGTCAAGATCCAGAGATCGACTGCGACCAACTTTAATAAGTCAATGCTGGTTAAAATGGCTGCCAATTTAATGACCCCAACTAATCCTTTTACAGACACCCCAAATAAACAAACTAGCAATGTACGTTGTTGTGTGTTGTGTAACTCCTTATTACTCAGGAAATCATGATCCTTCATAAAGGGTTGCAGCCCCCCACTTCCTCTCTTATGGCACTTGTTAACATGATCCAACATGCCCCCAGGCCCACCTATGCTTGAAAAAGGCTTTAACACATGATAAAAAGTGAAAAAAGCTGGCAGGTCAAATATTATTCATAAATCATAAAAAGATACACGTTAATTCAGATGTATGACTTCCCCTATTTATAAAGCTATCAAGAAGACTCCCAAATCTGTTAGAGTACACATAAAAACAAGTCTGAACCTGAATGCCAATATTTAGAACAGTCCATAAAAAAGCCACTGAAGATTTTCTAAATTAACTGACCCATTTGAAAACAGAATATTTTATTAACCAATTCCTATTTTAAAAAGGTAGTGCTTTGAGTTTAGTTGTCTGGCCTTTGGGAAGGCTCCAGAAATTGAATCAACATCACACACAAGTCAGAGATCAAAGTCAGGTTAAAATAGTGGGTGGAGAATAATTTCCCTTGGATGCTATTAAACTTTCTATAGATATATGAACCATCTAAATTAAGAAAAAAAGTAAAATAAAATTCCAACTCTAAATCCATTAGAGAAACTCAAAACAATGAGCTTTCTTCACAATTGTGTGTGTTACCCGACATTATTTCACATTGTATAATCATATTCCAAAGCCAGGTTAAAAACATTAATCTACCTTGAAATATGGCACCAATTACTGCCTAACATAGCAACTAAAGGACAAAAACTCATCCAAATGTCACAGGAAAAAAAAACCATAATTTAAATTCTATTAGACTCGAACTTTAAAAATAGCAAGACACAAACATGGCATGGACTCAAACCCTAGAGTGCATCATTTACTCACTCTACTTTGGACCAAACCAGCAAATCAAACAATTAACAATTGTATGGGAAAAATTTTTCAAGTGCAACTACCAGTGTGCATTCATTAGCTATCTTTTGAAATCCTCATATAAATAATGTGTCAAATGGTTGGCAAGGCTACATATAAAGAGCAGAAAAAAGCACTGCATTGGTTGGCAAGGCTACATACCAGGAACGCCAAATTCACCCTCTACAGCTGCATACCTACTGCAAGCCTGCAACAAGAATGATTTTATTTATAATTCTAAACTCAACAAATACAAAAAGCTAGCCAAGGATATTTCTCTGACTATAGTCACAAACTGCAAACACCTTAAATAATAGACATGGCTTTCATCCATGAAAAACTAAACGTATAACATGAAGCTAAAAACCGTATCTTTACCAACACATTATCTAGAGACTAAAGCATTAACGTTTTCCCATTGTCACATGAAGGGATAACAAAAAAGGTGCTATACATAGGAACATAGAGCTAAATTTGCCAATATTGTATTTAGTTATTGCTCACATTCTGAATTTCTATTTGTAAGAAAATTTTCTATATGTAGAAATATGTCCTAGCTCCTAACTGGCATAGTTGAAGAATATGAGAGAGAATTATCCCATGTGGCAATCATAACTTTGTTCTCATGTGAACTTTTGACCATGGCAAATCTTTCTCATTGTTTACCAGATTATAAAATACATAACCAAAAGTTTCACACCATGATAGATAAGATTTATAAAAGGAATCAAGAATGGAAATCTCAGTCCAGTACTAATATTGGTTGTTGGCTAGACCAATATGATACTGAAATGTGTGTTGACCATCTAATCCATAAGACCTATCGTATCCATCACAGATAAAATAGATAGAGTTTTTTTATTTCTGTTCCTTTTCAAGCTATACTTGTGCAATTTTGCTACAGTATTAAATACTCCAGATTCAATATGTTTTGAACTGATTGTAGATTATGAAGGAGTCCTTCGTAAGAGTACTGAATCAATTTCAAACTGTATGCAAACAAAGCTAATAAGTTGAACAAAAGGAGATTTGCTTTTTACGACTGCTTTGTTTTTTCTAAGAGTTGAAATGAGACAAGAACCCTAGGAACAATGATGTCATATAAAAGGTGTTCATCCTTTTTAAGTAGCTGGGTATTTAAGATAGATATATCTCTTTCTGTTGACCACTGGCCTTGTCTCCTATTCCTCTCCTTTCTCTATTATTTCTTCTCTTTTTTCTCTTCAATTTTTTCTGTATCATCAAAAGAATTTTTTGCTTTAACTTTATTTGCTGAAAATAAACCACAGCAGACACCATGACTATTTCCGAAAATCAACTACCACAGATACAATCAGTTGGACCTATGAATTTCCAAATCAAAGAATCCTCAAAGTACAAACAGGAATTAAATTCTGGCTGTCAGCACTGAAACAGCCAGTTAATGCTCTACAGGCAGATCAAATCTAAAACTGACTTAGAAGGCTTATATGACAGCCTACCCTTCATCAGCATGATGGGAAAAGGACCAACTAAAAGGCATAAATAGGAACTACACAAAAGGATCCAGAATGATACATGGGGAACATGAGGATGGTTACAGAAAATATAAAAGGTAGAAGCAGGAAGTAACACAATAGATAAAATATCTGAAATGGTCTACCAACTAAAAGACCTTTTCTAGTACCAAAAGGATTCATACATGACCGTGATAAGAAAAAACAGCATAACTTTCCTAATCAATTCTACCTACAGTTTGTTTCAACATAAAGAGTAGTCGAAACTTTCTTGATATCTTCCGATGCAAGAAAATAAAAAAGGCTTCAGCTCCTATTTTATTCCCTTCAGCACCACACCTTCTTGGGATATTTTGAATCTTTTAATGACTCAAGTTGAACAAAAGTCTTGGGCACAAAAAATGGAGTTATGAAGATCCCTAAACCAAATCCAAAGTCAACTAAACTTAAAGCATTGATTTAAACCAACTTACGGAATTAACTAACTGTTTCATCTCCTACTAAAAAATAAACAAATAAATTACCAAAACAAAGCAACAAATATTAAAAAACCCTACAATACTTATGAAGCATAACTCAACAGTAACGACCAGAACTACTCATAATGACTCAACCTGACCAAATGAATAAAACTAGATTCAAACCTTTTTATCCGAATCAAGCTACGCCAAGAGGATCAATCTTATGAGCAATTTAGCTAAGTTACAACTCTATCACCGTCTCAAATGAGGCATTTGCTCCCTTGAACTAACCAATGGGAAAACAGACAAAGCTGTGATATCCACAAACAACCATTTCTTAAACACAAGTTATTAAAACAAAAAGCGCATATGACTTTTGTGATCCATACATCATTGATAAATTCTATCTTGTAAGACTTTTTTTTTTTGTTTAATATGACTTCCTTCCAAATGAAGGTAATCATCATTACAACATAAATGAAGCTTACAAAAATTTATACATTTCCTTACAGACAGGGGACTGTATGCAACGATGATAACCCTGAAATAAAATCGGAATGTGTTGCGTGTTTTTACCTCTATATTGTATATTCCTACTTTGACATCAAAGGAAGATGCTGATATGACTCCTGGGATTTTAGGATACCAATGAATGTCAAAGTTCCAGTTGGTGCTGGCTGGCAATTCACTTATTATCTGCAGAACAACAAAATAAAATTAAAAAAGAAAAGAAAGATAGAAGCTAATATTAAAAGTTGATAAACAGTAAATCTATCATGCATGGGGTGTCTATTAGTTAAATTATTGAGGAATTGGTTGCTTGCTTACCTCCCCAGAAGTTGTATCCCAGCAAATTGTTCTATTATCTTTGGCACAGGTAAGCAAAAGTGAACTGTCGTAAGGACACCATGACATAGCAATTACACCTGATTAACACAAGAAAGTCAATGAAAGAGAAAACAAGACTGATATTCAGGGAAGTTTTCGTACATGTCAGTTAAGATATAAAAAACAGAGGAAAAATACAAATTGCCAATGGCTTGAATCACTAAAGGAGAGCATAAAAGTGATGTAGACTTGTACTCTAGGACATGTGAAAAAAAAAAGGAAAGAAAAGGAGAGCACACTGCATAGTTTTAGGTTTTTTTAGTATTATTATAAAGTAATGCAGGCCTATGGCATGCATCATAATGGAAAATAATAAATGTCAATACTATCTAATGTTTGGCAAACAATTAAACTGGCATAGTACTGGTATAATGAGCAATATACCAATTGTAGCACCAGGTACATTGAATACAACAACAACAACAACAACAAAAATGCCACAAAAAAATTCAAAATAAGGAATATATTAAATAACATAAGTAAATAAAAAATAAATGTAACAGTAATATATACTTGTATCAATCTATTATGGGATGCATTATAATGGAAAACAGTACACGTCGATATTATCTAAGTTTTGGTTAAACTATCGAACTGGTATACTACTAGTATAATGGGGGATATACCAATTGTACCAAGGCATACTCAATAAAATAATAGAAGCTAGAAGTAAACAGTCCCATATGGTCATATACTTGTATCAATCTATATGTTTCAATACTGGTAGTTGGCTAGATGTATTGATACCAGTTTGTACATATAACTTCAATTGATATATAACTCCTTGGTTCCAACCATATTGTACAGAGCTAACTCATGTCAGAAACATACTAAAACTCTTTCCTGCAGAAATGTAAAACCTTGTGTATAAAATCAAGCTACATTCACAATTTCCACCCTTTGTGTTTTTTAATTAGCTATCATACATGTCCATAAACTCACAAATAAGGCTAGTTGGAACAACCCAAAAACATAGATGCCCGACCTCCATCTCTGGATTCAAAATCAAAGCCTCTGGGTTGGATTAGGCCACACAGTTTAAACCCGATGCATGAATAGTGACATGGCTATATATAAATGCTCAACACCACCAAAACTGTTCTAGCAAACTTGATTTTGATCCTAAAACATATCCAGGCATCCCAAACCAAGGTTTTTAATCTTGTACCATACTTCTGAGCGTTATGCCTAAAATACGCATAAAACTCACTGGAAATACCTGAAAAATTAAAAAAAAAGTTAGGATAGGGTTTTTAAGTTAGAAATAAATATACATTTAGAATAGTTTTAGTAAAACTAATGTAAATTAGGTCAGAATAGTGCCACGTATCTTTTTCGGGCACACCGCAACCTTAGCCGCATGTTATAGTAGGCATATACCAGTTTCACCAACCATCAAATTGAATTAACCCAATATCAAACACCCTAATAGGCAAGGATTACAATACCGAATGATACTGCCCGTATCGGGCAATACCGTTTGTATCGGGCAGTACCATTGATCTAGCCCCATATCAGATAATACGAGGCTGTACCGGACGGTAACGATCGATATTTCGACCGTTACCGCCTGAAATAGGTCGGTGACGATCGATTTTGACCGTCACCACCCGCTTCCTGACGGTATCAGCCTAGCTATGGCGAGGGAAGAAGCGTCGAGGGAGGAGAGGGAGAAGGTGCTCGAAGAATAGGGAGAATCGAGAGAACATCAATGCTTCCCGATCTGATGCCGCCCTCCCTCGAAGATCCCGATCCAGGAGGTAACGAAGAGGCAACGGCTCGACTTCTTCTTCGTCGCGTTCTTTGTCGAAGGTCGGACACATATGCGGCCTTCGATGTCTTCGTTGAACGCCGCAGATGAGGAGAAGGCCGCGTTCTTTTCCTTGTATAATGCAACGAGGAGAAGAAAAGGAGGCGACGTCGCCAAGGCAGTGTACACCTCCTTTTTAATTTTTATATTGTATATGTGTACCGAGCAGTATGCCCTAGCGTACCGCTCGATACGCTCATACCATACCGTATCGAGCTTTGCTTGACACGTTGGTACGGTACGAAATTACGAACCTTACTAATAGGTATTAAAGAAATTAATCAAACACCCTAATAGGTATTAAAGAAATTGAATTGACCGAATATCAATCAAATTTTGATTAAATTATCAATAAAATCACTAATTGTAACATTAAAAAACTTTATTAAAACCTAATTAAACCTACTATACCATCACAAATATATGATCTGATAATTAATATGTATGAAATATAAACATTTGACCTATTAAGTGTCTAATTTCGAATAAATCAATATTAAACACACTAATCACAATATTAAAGACCTTAATGACTCCCTAATAAACACTATTCTACCATCAAAAGCATATCAAATAACATATTAGACATTAAGTCATACATCACATAGAATAGGCTTAATCATCTCATAAATCAATAAAAATATAAAAAGAGAATACATATCGCTTGATTAAAAAGTTCTTCCTCTTAATCCTCTCAAATTAGCCTCCTAAATTTAATTCAATCCACAAATCGTTGATTTGTTAAGTTTAAGAGAGTGAAAATATGAGAATAAGAGAGAGATTGTGAGTAAAAATGAGTTCGAGAGAGTTTAAGAGAGTTTAAGAGAGTGTGTGAGTGAAATAGATTAAAAGAGGGAGAAGGAAAGGGTTTAAAACCCTTTAGGATGCCTCCAACAGTTAAATTGACTGTTTGAAGACCGTTATCAATCGGAAATGGTCGGTTTCGACCGTTATCAATCGGTAATGGTCGGTTTCGACCGTTACTGCTCGGTATAGGTCAATAACGATCAAAATTTCAACCGTACCGCTCGGTACAGCCCCGTATCGCCCGATACAGGGCCATAAATCTGATGCTGCCCGGTAGCGGGCAGTACGGTATGAAATTAAAAATCCTATCCCAAACAACTTAAACCCTCTCACTCCAGTTACACTCCATTATTTTTCCAAGACAATTAAAATATCAACACCCCATGAATGAACAAGGGGAACATAAATTTGTCCCATAACTAATTCTTTTACTCAATTCTCAAAGTTATTCAATCAAGCACTGGATATACAATGGCTCCATCTTGCCATTGCATTCTCTAGTTTTCTAAACTTCAGGGTGCATTTGCAACGCAGAGAATAGAAACCCAAACCTATGAACTCCGAGAAAATCTTCACTTGTGCTTCATTTAACACAGAAGCTGTTGTTCAACTCTCAAATTAAATGACCCTGCTAAATGCTGCCATAAAGAGCAACTCAAAACCTAGTCAAACACAAGCAACAATTATGTTCTCTATCTAATTCTAAGAATAATGAATGGTATAACATAGCCTGTACTACTACATAATAAGTTGCAAAACCAATTCAATTACAGAAAGTTAATGTCAAAACAGAATATCTGTTTCCAAACATTCATGAAGCTCGCCTTCATCCACGGTGAGTCAAAAAAATTTTAATTAAATATTTGGATTCACAACATAATCAATTCAATTAGCTAAGTGTTTCAGACTACCAATGTCCTACCAAAAATTGTACACATTGCTATATAAATTTTTAAATTCATTATTTCTCTAGTTATTGCTTAAGCTATTAAGTAAAAATTAAAAATTAAAAAAAAAAATAATTTACAAGTTGCACATAAGCGATCCTCTAGTTATTGCTTATTGATATTACACCACAATGAAATTTACTTGTGGGATAGACATATTCATAAATGGCATCAATTGTCTAATCTCTATGTTAATTTAAGGGTCTTTAGCTCTAAAAACTAAAAGTTGCTAATATGCTCCAACCAATTTATAATGAAATTTTGGGAGGATTCACCCCAGTATTGAATTATTGATCACATATATCAGTGGTTACAAATAAGTGAGTTTGCAATTAAAAACTAGTCTAATGGGCTAACAAAATGTAATATTGTATGAGGTATAAAAATAATCAAAAGAATACATGGCAGGCTAAAAAAAGGTAGGTAATACAACCTTTCGTGTGCCCCACGAACTCTCGTAATGGAGATATTGTTTTCCTCACATCCCAAACCTGTTATTTGATATAGCAAAAGATAATAAAATTAAAATATACGAAACCTAGGCAAGGCCTTTTGGATCAGGCATATAATCTTTCTGCCATGTTTCATTAATTACATTTGAGATAATGGTTCTCACATAAACAAAACAAAAAAATCAAAATCTCTAGTTTAAACCGAAAACAGTTGATCATTCCAAAATAAATTGTATTATTTGAGGTTCACCAAATCAGGATTCAAAACTAAAAATTAGATAAAATAATATCTGAAAATGATCATGATCATCAATCATAGAAAACATGGCACATGGCACATTACTCTGAGAGCAGGTGAACTATCATCATCTGAAGCAATGATCAACTGTGTAGAAACATCAGGGTTCCATTGCAAGACAGAGCACCTCCTTCTATTTACATCTGCAAAACTGTTTAAAAATAGAAGATTTTTTAATCGTATTCTCTTCAGACTTTATGATGGATTTAGTGAAATCTCATGGATATATCTACATTGTGGACAAAAAACTTGCCTTGTAATAGGTTTCTGTTGCCTCAGATCCCAAACAACTGGAATTATGAAAAGTCAGATGATAAGCAATTCTGAACTACTTAATATGCCTAAATGAGGGGTAACCTAATAAGAATGTAAAAAAAAAAAAAATTCTTTATGCACCTGTCATTCCATTAACAGATGTGGATGCTAATATATGCTGAAACTTGGGGTTCCATGAAACAAAGGAAACTTCAGTCTGAGCTCCAGAGCCAACACTCTGTTAAAAAATAATATATCACTCAGATAAAGAAAATGTAAATTTGTATTAATCTAAATCAGCTTAAAGTAGAATCCATAAAATTGAAGATATAATATAGGTCCTTAATACTTCATAATAATGTATCAAATATAGTTTTATTTAGGAATCAAAAAGTAGTCAACATGGCAACAAAGTTGCACAAGTATAGTGAGACGTGGCAGACACAAAAAATCATGTGTCCAGATGACAAGGCAGCAGAAAGAAGATACGAAAATGTAAAAGAAAACTTATTCTAGTAAGCTATGTGTGCTACATACATTTTACAATGTGAAATATGATAACTTAAATAAGATCTCCTCTAATAAAAAAAAATCCATTTCTAACATGACATGTCAATTTTTATATAGATTCCAGTAGTTATGTATTCAAAATGATTCATGGCAGTGAATGTAAGATCAAGTTAGTGCTAACTGCTAACAACAGTTGAATACCATTAATTAAGTGGAAGAGAACTATGAAGAAAAAAGAATGCATTGGAAACATAAATTATAATTTTCAGTCACATGCTTGGAACAAGATCATCCTTCTAGCCAAACAGTTTTTGGTGTAAACAGGTAAAACCTTTTCAATGAATTAAAATAATATCTTAAAAAAATCATAGTGGTCAAGAATGTCTCATTCCCAACCATTTTCCATGGACATAAGAATTTGTAACCAGCATTAGTTTTCTATTTGATTTGCCTAAATTCAATAGGTTCTATAGAGAAGGCTTCTAAACTTAAGGTGGTTTAAGTAATCTCATATTGTGTCATCTGTCTGAATTTTGTAGAAAAACACCTTCAGAATGTTTCCATGTTCATCAGATCAAAGCTGGCTCAATTAGTTTTGTCCCTAAAGCTGGCTGCCTCGTTCAATCCTGTATATACATTTATAGAATATTTTACTTCTTTTAACTAGGGATTGACCGGGATGTGAATTCCCACAAGTAATGGAGAGCAGGTTTCACCCATCACCTCTTGCTGCCCACTGCTCGCTGTTGCCTGTGCACCCGCTGCTAGTATGCCTCCTCCTCTCCTCTTTCTCCTCCACCACTTCCTCTCCCTCTTCCTCCTCATCCTCCTCATCTTCCTTCTTCTTCCTCTTTCTTCTTTCTTCTTCTTTCTTCCTTCTCTTCCTCCTCGTTCTTCCTCGTCTCTCTCCCCCAATGATATCACAGTATGTTCCACGTACTAACAGGCAGTACATAGGAACAAACCAGAACCATATAGGTCCGATCATGGACTGCAATGATCTGGTAATTAAACTGTAATCATTGTTGTAGACACTTATTTTTTTTCTCCTACTTAAGACAATGAATTTAGTTAACTCAAGTATCACTTGTCTTTGGAATCAAAATATACTAGCAAATTTAACCAAAGCACATTTAGCTAGAAAATATTTTAATAGTAAGTGTGAAAATAAGTTTTCACAATATTTGTGGTTGCAAACATCTGAAGACACTGCACCGTATATAATGTATTATAATAGCGAGCCAGAAATATTTATATTTTGTTAAAAAGATAAACCAGAATTGACACAAACATATTAGTCATATCAGCATAAGTACCTTCACTAGAAATTTCCTAGAAATCACAGAAAGCTCTCTCTTCCTTGCATATCAAAGTGAGATGCAATAATATAAAACTATGAAATGTGGACTCTTTTCTTATCATGTAATCAATGATGTCGAAAGATCCTTGGGCACTTGTTTATGTGGTTGGATGAGGTGGGGAAGGCCTAAAGGGCTCAATGGCCTTTGAGCAAGGCACCTTCAACTAGGATGCTACCTAGACAAGCACCTCAATTAGGGTGTTCTTGGAGCAAGTGCTCACCTAAGTTGGTCCAAGCAACCCAAACTATGAAATGTGCTCTTTTCTTATCATGCAACCAATGATGTCAAAAGACACTTGGGCACTTGCTTACATGGTCAGGTGCGGTGAGGAAGGCCTAAAGGGTTCAATGGGATTTGAGCAAGGCACCTACAACTAGGTGGCCATCTAGACAAGTACCTCAATTGAGGTGTTCTCGTAACAAGTGCTCACCTAAGTTGGTCCAAGTGATCCAAACTACCAATCCTCCATCCAAACATTATCCTTTGCCAATGACATCTTATCACTCTGTCCGATGAGTCTCCTATCCTCTTCTCTCCCTTGTTTGTGGGTGCTTTATTGCCACCCTCTATTCTCTCTTCACTTATTTTTTATAAGGTAAATATCTTGCTTTACTCGTGTGCCTAACGCCTTGGGTAATAAATAACCTTGGTGCCTCATAGCATCTAGCACTTGTGAACAATTCTGCACATAATAAAGCAAAGAAGAAAAAGAAACAATTGGGTTTTAAAATTATGTTTACAGTAGACCACCTGATTCTTCACACGAGAGAGAGAGAGAGAGAGAGAGAGAGAGAGAGAGAGAGAGTGAGAGAGTGAGCTTTTCTAACACAATATGCATATGTTGTACGGACACCATGACATGTATTACCTGTAGTACTATACACAACTTTAACACAAGTATGTTATACTTACCTATCTCAAGATATAATTCAGCTAAATGATGGGCAAAAAAGGTACTGAGAAATTGTTTAGCCATATGCACAACCATTTTATCTCTACGGAGGGAAAGATCCTCCAACATGAAGTGAAGCCATAGGTAACGAGCCTCAGAAACTTATAAACCCAAAATATTATTAAAAAATTAAATATTATTATTACGATAAATATACATTAGCAATTATCCACTTATTGGATGTGCATTTAGTAAGCACCACTCATTCCCACCAAAAGTATTCAGAGACATGCGTACCCTAAGAGATGGGAAATGACTTGGTTCAGAAGGCTTTGCTAGATCCCAGATGCAAAGCTCCCCTTCGTCAGCCCCAGAAGCAAGTAGATTTGATGAGAGTGAGCTGAACTCCAAACCACGGACCTGACATAATCAAACACAGTCCGCCAAATTCATCAACATGGAACAACAGAAGTAGATCAGCAACTTGAAGAATCCAAAAACATGAAGGATAGATAATTACCGGCCCCACGTGATTCTCAAGCTTCGCTACAAAAGCACCACTTTGATCCTCCGAACTGCAAATAAAATACAGATTAACCATACCATTCGAAAGTCCATGAAAATTTTTGGTCTAGTGCGATTGATCTACTCTTACATATAAACAAAATCCAATTAAGCCAAGATTCAAATACCAGCAATTTAATGACAAAATTTAAGATCTCCGGTAAGATCCGGAGATTCTGAAATCTAGAGAAAATTGTACCGAGCAAAAGAAGCAAAAAAACAAACAAACAAGCAAAAACACCTGATCAACTTGTGGGGATTCCAGACACCAATGCTGCCATCGCCAAGGCCGCCGGCGACGAGACCCAGGGCGTATTCCTCGGAGGCGGATCCCGGCGGCTTCCCCCAGGAGAGGCGATTGAAGCGCTCGGCGCTGGGGCAGGCGCCGGCGACGGGGAGCTCGTGCGCGTCTGACTGGAAATCGAGCTTGAAGATCTCGAGGGTGGCGCTGGAGCTGAAGGAGAGGTCGACCGCACCGGCCATGGTTCCTGCGGCGAGGTACGGCGCATCGGGCGCGAAGGCGACGAGCGCCGATCGCGCGGCGCTCTTGATGCAAGCCATGGGGATCTCGAGGGAAGGAGCCCTAGATCTTTCCTCGATCGAGGAGAGTAAACGAAGGAAGGCGGGGGGGGGGGGTTGGTTGATGGGGGGAGGAACCCTAAGCCTGGATCGCAGATCCGAAGCGTTTCTTCTGTGTCTCGCCTTCTGTTATGGAAAGGAGTGACGTGGGCGACGAGAGGGATCAAGTCTCGCTTTATTGTTGGAGCTTCTATAGACCGTCCTCCTCCTAAATGTTGGAAATAATACCATATACCCTTAAACGATTTATGGGTTTTTACCTAAAACTATTTTAATTTTTACAATTTATCTGAATTCAACCTAAATATGATAATTTCAACTGATCACATTTAATACATAAATAAAATTTATTTGTATTCACGAGTCGATGCAATTGTTTTCATCTTGCTTTCTCTGTTGTGTTTCTTCCTTCGTCG
Source organism: Musa acuminata AAA Group (assembly GCF_036884655.1). Taxonomy (NCBI): domain Eukaryota; kingdom Viridiplantae; phylum Streptophyta; class Magnoliopsida; order Zingiberales; family Musaceae; genus Musa; species Musa acuminata. Next base: position 5,992,605 of record NC_088329.1, on the reverse strand, counting down.
TCGGTTCTTCGTCGGTAGTACCCTTTTGTCGGAATCTAACATTCTATCATGGATGAGTGTTAGTAATCAAGAGCAAAGGAGCATAAAAAAAATACATATGAAATTTTATATCGTTATAATGAAAAGTATCGTTATACAAGGAAAATAAATAGAACAAATGAAGGTATTTTATATACATAATTACGGTCAGTAACCCTTTCAAGGTCTGAAGCTTCAAAGCTTGGCAGCTTGAGCTCCTTGATGACAACTAGGAAGTCGCGAATGTTCTCGAAAGACTAATAGGCAGGGAAAGGTTGGATGTCCGAGGCAATGCCAACTGATTGAGCAGCAACAACCTTCAGAATTAATCAAAAAGAAAATAAAAAAATATATGCTAGAAAAATGTGAGATCATAGTAAAAACAGAATCATGAAGAGACCAAACCGAGCAACTGCAGCACCTGGCTGAATCTTGTTGATGACATTGCATAAGACACCCTTATAATCCTTTACAGAAAGATTTCGAGCCTCAAACTGAAATAGAATAAAAGATGTGAGATATAATTTTTTTTTGAAAGAATTTATATTCAATGATTTTTTTTTTCTGAATGTAACAACACTCTAAAACGGATAAAATCATGTTTATTTTGTCGAGTTGAATTGATGATCAAATTCGATATTATCATTTATTTTTTATAATATAAAAATAATAACTACTAAATTATGTAATGTTAAAATTTTTAATAAAAAAATAAATGGTAAATCAATGTAATTGTACTCTACAATTGGATAAAATCATGTTAATTTTGTCGGGTTAAATTGATGATCAAATTCGACATTATTATTTATTAATTTTATAATACATAAAATAATAATTGCTAAATTATGTAATATTTAAATTTTTTAAATTAAAAATAAATGATAAAGATATGATTTGAACCAAAAAAAATTATAATAAATCATCAAAATCTTTATCAGTTAAACTAACTAAAATTTTCTCATTTAATAATTAATCTTATGAAATAATCAGTTTCGTACGGGAAGAAATATTTTTATTGTTTATCATTTTTTGTTAACTATCTGATAATTCTTTAATTGGTTTGGACTTTGACTGGGAAATATAGACTCAGTCTATGTTCACTTCATAACAAAATATATATATATATATATATACATACATAAAACTTTGAAGCTGTTTCTTCGTTTTGAATTCAATTTTATTATTTTTCTACTTCGGTGTTAAAAATTTTATTTGAGTCATTTCTAAAAATCATATTGTAATATTAAAACCAATATATACTAATATTTTTTATGCGTCTGTTACGATTATTGTCACCACAAAATGTCTAACATCATATAATCCATCATGTAATATAAATACAAATAGTACTGATGAGGACTATGAAATTGCATTCATCCCAACATTTTCTACATGGGTGAGGTTGGCATAATATCATCCTATTTCACTTTCCGGGTCAGGACGGTGAGAAGACCACCTCCTCATTTAAAATATTTATTACATGAGACTCTTGGCATGTGTGGTCGACCTCATGAAAACTACATATATCAATCATAAATGATGTACCATTCTAATCGTTCATCTTTCTTCTTAGAAGTTAATATCTATTAATAATTTTAAACTTTGGAAATTTTTAAATGTTCATATATATTAAAAAAATATTTTAAATATATAATATATAACGAAAAAATAATTTCCTTAAAAAAACCCATCTTTTGGGCTTTTCTACGATGATGCTATAACTTTTAGATTTTTTTATTTTATATATTTATTTTTCTATAATACCTCTTGTCATTCGTTTATCTTTTTTATTTTGTTGAGATAATGATGTTTTTGGTTGTTGCTATAGATATTTTTTTTTATGAATATTGCCGATTGCACTATAGCTTCCTAATGCCTCATCGTCTTTGTCTCGCTACTTTAATTATATCGCTTTTCGCCCTATCATGATCATCTCTTTCCCTTTCAACCTCATCATTACCTGTGATATCATTTTCTCTTATGTCCATTGTGCTTTGGATTAATCATTGAAATGTGCTCATATTTATTTTACTATAAGAAAACGATTTATACTATAAAACAGATTAAACGATTTTTACTATAACAGAGAGAAATTAAAGCATTAGAGAAAACCGACGACATCAAATGACATTGTAAAAATTCAGAGACATCATTTAAATTTTTTTTTTTAAAAAAATTCATCCTAAAAAAACACACATACATTTATTTATTAGGGATCATAATTTTTGTTTGTTTTAGAAGAAGAATAAATGAATGATGGGGAGAAGTGATATCATTATTTTTGAATATTATATATTGATTCTATTGGATTATCCGGTAAAAATGGGTCAAATTCGATACAAAATTAGGCTACATAATTGCAAGCATTTATGATCATCAAAAACCATTTGCGGTCCTTTTACTTATCTTTCGTGGGACTCCTTTATCCACGTCGGGAGGCACATTGTTTTCTCCATCCACCAATCAATTCATGCCCACAACAAACGATATTATTATTATTATTATTATTATTATTATTATTATTATTATTATTATTATGCATGTTGACCGAAGAAATCAATGCCGCTCTAAAGCACGCCAACCATCGACCCAACCACCCGCCCATTCTTCCAGTCCACATCCTCCACTCCCATTCTGTCTTCTCTACACTTACCTACCCACAAAAATCCATCTAATTGGAGCCAATTGTGACCCAATGGAGTCTTAATTGACCCCTCGGGTTCAATTTGAGCTCGTCAATACTTGTAATTGTTGGGTACAACTTACGGAGACCGATTCGGGTTCGGAGTTTGGACCGTCGGCCCCGTGCAGCTCGAGACCACGCCCTATTTATTATCCACTGCTGACATCCAAGAAGACCGGAAGGTGAGGAAATCCGCTTCTTTGTTAAATTCACCGACCAGGGTTTCATAGACTTCCCATCCGTCCAAAGCAGGGTCCATCGAATATTTGTTGGCTAGTTGTCAACGGAAGGGCGATATCTCGTGAACGGTGACATAGTGGTGATATGAGATCCGGAAGTTTCCTTCCTGGGGAGATGCACCGAGAGCGACCTACCCACTCATTCTGCAGTCGCGGCGTTGACGGCGTGTGTGGGGCAGCACGTGACGTGAGGCAGTCCGTCATCGACTACCCCGACTCGTCCGCACGCAGGCATCCCGTGTGGAGCCCACGACACTCAACCCCTCCCCCTCTAGACCTCTCCTGGCCTTCTCTTTCATTCGCAGGCGAAAGATACCGTTCCGAAGACGCGGCATCACGCGCTGGTATTTTTACTGCGTCGATCGTCTCCTCCTATTCCACCTTCGCACCGCATCCAAGAAAGGGAGATCAGTAGCGAGGGAGGAGGGAGAGGAAGAGGAATTCTACGGGATCCCCTCGCGATCTCGCCGTTGACGCTGCCTCCTCCCCCCCCCCCCTCCCCCCCCTCCTCCTCCCGCCATGTCTCCCCATCGGTTGATCCCACAGGTAACCTCTTAATTCGGGATCCGTTTGGCAGTTTGGTCGAAGTAGCAACTTTGTTCCCATCAATAATGATTTGCATTCGCTGGAGGGTTTGGGTTCGGGTTCGGATACAATTGGTGGCGAATTGTTTATTTCTTTCTGCATCTGCCTGGGGAATTGGTCTTTGTGAATGATCCTATGGGGAAAAACCTGTATGCTGTATCTTATTTACAATGATATTTGTTTAGATAACAAGGAAAACCGCTTCAAGTCGAACAAGATATAACTTTATCTGAAATGCCTAAATAGAGGATTAGTTGTGGCTTCTAGTAGCTGCATCCACCATTAATGGCTCGGCAATTGTCAGATGCTGGAAATTCCGCGTTATCTGCTAGGGATGCTTCAGAAACTGCCTGGATTTAGTGACTCGCTTCCTAGGTGGTTATTCAATTAGAAGATAACTTCGACCAAGATAGACAGGAGTTCAATGTCAAGAAACGGTCTCTATGAAGACGAGTAGAGTTAATTTACCAGAAAAGGAACTTTTCGTCAGGAGAAGTGGGAAGCATCCGATGCTTATGACAGGATCAACATAGGTAGTTACTGGAGATATATGCTCATGATGACATCATTTTGGAAGTAATGTCTGAAAGATCTTAGTTCGCTCCTTTTGTTTTTATTACAAAATGTGTTTAATTAGGTCTAGGATTGACTTTAGATCTTATTTTCTGCACGCTCTCTGTCAGCAGCTTATAATAAAAGCATTTAGAGTTGGCCAATCACCTAAGAGGTATGTGGAACAGTGGAAGTGACATTAAATTAGTTTGGATTTTTTATCTTGGTGCCCACCAACGAGGAATCGAAACAGTATTTATGTAATTTATCTTGTAAACATGGAAGTTGTTCCTATGAATTGAACCCAGGTCACCTACATCACAAAGGAGTGATCTTATCATTTCACCATTACTATCTTAGGACTTATTGATCCATCATTAAGTTTGCAAACTATCTTATGAAGCTTGAAATCTCTCAGCTAGGCTTTTCCTTATGGATGATTCCTGGTCCCTGATTGTGTTTCAGTTTTTCCCTCTATTTTTTTGTTTATTTTCTAAGTGATACCTGTTGATGATTGATATTACTCATGCTTTATGTAACCAATTGTTTGTTCCACTGCATAAAGACAAATTTTCTTCCTTGGATTGCTACATTTTTTTGGCTATGTCATCTTTTCAAGCACCTACAATGATAGTTTATGTGGATCTTGATATTATGCATTTTTGAGTACCCTCTAATCTATTATGCTTTAAGGCCCATTGACATTTACATTATGTTGCCTTGAATTATAGCAGCAGCTTTAAGCTTTTTAGCATTCGTTCCTTCTCTTAGTTCCTGAATTAACCTATAGCTCTTAAATCGTTGGGTCTGTATCATCTACAATATCAGTGTCTCCTGTAAATTCATGTATTATTGTTCAGTTTTAGCCACTGTCTCTGTGTGACAAATTTGCAAAACGTTTTTTTGTTCAGAACTTAAGATGCCTAACACCATAAGTTTGATTTTGTGAATCTTACTCTTAACATTTTTATCCTGTAAACATTTTTACGTGAAGTTCTGCAGGTATTTAACAAGTAATGAACAACATGCATTTCTCTTTCTCTATGCATATGTCTATTTTGTCTCTGTTGATTCCTGATAAGATCTTAACTGTGTTTTATACCCACTTTCTTTCTGTTATTCCTTGTGTAACAGGATTCTGATGATAAAATTTTCCTCACTGGAGCTACCTCACATGCCAAGGAAAATGGTTTTGTAGATGGTATTCATGACCAGGATTCAGATAAGGCTATCCATGAAAACATGTATGAGCCACCAATTAAGGCAACCGATGACCATCTTGTTGAATTTTCAGAGGCTATGAGAAGTAAGACATCCTGTATTATTTTATATTTACTTTTAACTTGTTCATCCTCAACAAAAGATCAACTCTTTTCTTAGCTTATGACATGTAGGTAAAAGATTATATGGCCTTCTTCTGTGGAACTGACCAGATGCCAATTTTTAATATTATAACTGTCATTAACTTTTGTGTCATTGTAAATGAAGGTTGAAACAGTTTTCAAAGTTTTGTTCTATAGTAACCCTTTATGGGATATGTTGTTACCCACTTGCATGTGGAACCCTCCCTCTCCTTTTCTGTTGCTTAGCTTGTATTCTTTTAATTCATAGCTTTAGGGATTTAAGATGATAGGTTTTCCTTTTTATCCTTCACATATAAACATTACTGGGCTGCAATTTATCTCCCTTTCTTGACCTTTACACAAGTAAATCTTTTTTTGCTTGCTTCTTTTTATGATATTACCATGCCTCATCACCCTCATCATTCATGATACAGTGACACCTCTGTATCCTTAATTTGGTTTTGAAGTCTGCTCAATAGGTTTTATTGGGCTAGAGGAAGTCGTGCCATTAATTAGTCACTTCTCACAATTTTCTGTGCAGCTATGTGACATCTAGTTGTGGCTTCTAGAGATAGGATAAATTGTATCTTTAAATTATTAGCTTGGTAATAACCAATCAGTATTCTTGAGTTATTTTTTTTTATATAATAAATATATAGCATTTTCCTTTCAATCAATTTTATGTTAAGAGCATTTTTATGGTTTTCTTAAGCTAATATGCCTGTGCGTTCATCATTAGCTTTTTACATTTTTGCAATCAATACTTATTCTTCTGTAATATCAGCATGATCTTAAATAAATTGTTTCAGTAAATCATATATTTTAAATACATGTTCCCTTTTTCATGTGCAGATCAGTTAGGATTATAAGCAATTTTTGTTGGTTTTTTTATTTTACTTGATGTTTAGCTTTCTGTTTGATCTTATTACTTGTGGTATGGCATCTGTCGGTTTTTAATACAAACTGCTAAAGTAAACTGGACAAATTTGTGACTGGCAGCTGTTGCAAAGGCATTAAGGCGAGCTGCTGAGGCAAAGGCTGCCGCACAAGTAGAGGCAGCCGAGTGGAAGCGTAAATATGAATTGGAAAGGGCAAGCAATCTGCGAAACAGTCATGAAGGTTAGTTTATGATGTAGGATCTTTTAAGTTCTCTCTATAGTAATTTATGAGTATGTAAACCATCAAAATTACATGAACATGGCATTTTGGGAAGATTCATTTTCTATATTCTATTCCTAATAGTGGGAAAAGCAGTTTGATGTTATCACTATCAACATCATTATGATCAAGATAATCTTTAGTTGATTACGATATTGAAAACTGGTTGGTATTTATCATATTAGTGGTTTAAAATTTATTATTTTTAAATGTTGTGAGCATCAGTCATTATGATAATGCTTTTGATTGCAGGAGCAACATTTGAAGGTAGTCTATGTAACTCTGGAGAGGGAAGGCTGAACAATTCATGTGATGTAACAAAAGTTGATAATCCTTCTATTGAACAAAGTGAAAGATGCTGCAGAAAGCATGGAATTTGTTCACATGAAATTCTTCAGGATGAAGCCACAAATACCAACTACAAATTTGCTGGTAGGAAAGTAACCAGAAAGGTACAACAGGGACATATCTACTGTTTATTTCTTAAGTCTTCTCCATATATTGTCTGTTAGATACATTGCTAAAAGCCTAAAACTATTCTATCATGCAATTTCTATTGTTTATATGCCTTTCTTCTAAATATTTATATGAAGGTTTATACCAAGGATGTGTTGTGATGTATCAATGCTTTACATGCATTGGATGCCACTAAGAAGAAAACCAGGAAAATGAGAGAAGGGAAAGACAAAAGAAACAAGAACTTGCTACCTAGGGATTACCCAACTCATCTCTTTGTCATGGTCAGTGTGATGGATGGTCCTCTCGCATGAGGTGTTGGCTTGGCAATAATCACTTTGTCACCTCTAACCTTTAATGTCTACATAAGGACTTTCAAAAAGGATAGGAAAAATGGGGTGGCGGTGCAATAAAATCACCCCTATATTTCCTCTCTTCCATCACATCTTACTAATATTTCTTACAACAATTATAATCAAATATAATGTCTAAAATGGGACTGTATATGACTATTAAGCTTTGTTCCTAATAAAGCATGAAACAATGTATTTCCATAGAGTTGTCTTTGTGTGGAAGATAAATTTGCTCAAGCAATGTTTTCACCAAGAGTGAAGTTGTAGGGGATAGTCACCATATTCTCATTTATGACCATTCTAAATTCATGATTTGCATTAAGCTTTGTGTATTTTGTGAAAAAATCCTTTTCCCGATTCTTGTTGAACAATGCTACTTTCCCCCCTTTTTTCTTTCCAACTTTGTTCACCTTTTTCTTTCATAGCAACAATGACTGTACCATCAAATTTAAAAGGTCAATCAAATCATTTTAGATGATAAAATTGTAATTGAGAGAGAGAGAGAGAGAGAGAGAGAGAGAGAGAGAGAGAGAGAGAGAGAGGCTCTACAATTCTGTCTTTTTCTTCCTCTAATTTCTTCACACATCCTTGTCCATGGTCATTATGACTCCCATCTCACCTTTCACCACCCTTACCATCTCTTTCCAACACAGCCTCATTTCACAACTTTCATGGTATTACCCAAAAGAAGGGAGGAAAACAAATAAAAAAAAAGGAGCTCTTGTTTATCCTCTCATCTTCTCTTCATCTTTTTACTTGACATCTTTGCCATCCAACCAGGGAAAAACAAAAGAAATAGGGAGATTAAAGAAGAGCTACATCTCTTCTCAATTTTCCCCCTCTCTGTACATGACTTCCATGGTCACTGCCACCATGGCCTTGCCTTTATCACCAATTCACTGTCTCTGTCTTCTCACTCTTGAAAAAGGTTTTTGGACCTTTTTCCTTTGATTTATTTTCACTGAACTGCCTTGGTTCCACCACTGTCTCGCATCCACCATTATGACTATTAACCACTATTATCTCACACAATAGAAGAGAATTTAATAGGTGAAAAAAGGATTTCTCTAGTTTTTTTTCTGGGCTTTTCTATGGGCACTGCCAGCACTATTTTCATAATCTTCTAGTTGAAAAAAAAGAAAATATCTTTACAAACTAAAAGAATTAGAAGAAAAATTCAACATAATTGTTTTTACTATTTGTGTATGCAACTATATTGCACATATGCAACATTATGTTGCACACCTATAATTTTATATAATGTACAAAGTTATATATGTGTAAAAGTGTGACTCAAATAATTAAATAACTAACTTGCAAGCTTCAACTTCTTTGAATGGTGGTGATGGATCATGGAAGAGAGGTGTTGGTAGCGGCACTGGAGGTAAAATGGCACTGCGGTGCTGGTGGTGAAGGTAAGGTGGTGGTTAGGTAAAGTAGTGGTGTTGGTGACCATGGAAAATTAGACTTGCACCCTCTTTTTATTCTTTTGAGCTATATTGGTGGAGGCAAAACAGTGATGGTGATTTGAGGTGAGTTGATGGGTGAAAATTTTTTGCTTGGTAGGACGATACTAACAAACACCAGCATGCATTGACATGCTTAGTACAAACTACATATAGAACATGTCTCTGCTTCATATTTAGGTTTTATGTTTTGCATGAACACTTCAATTCTAAGCTAGTTGTAGATAACTTTTCATAATACATACTTTTGTTCATTAGTAGGATTAACATGTCAATTAGGATTAGATGCAGATTTGCATAACTTGTTCTATTTTTCTTATTTCTTTTGGCCACCAATATCCTTTGTCATTTAGTGCTAATACCCTACTTAACAAATAATCTTATTAAATTTGTAACTTCTTGTACATTCCAGGCATCATTCAGGCTTTCATGGGGATGTAATGGATATAACAGTGGCCAGCAAAAGCATGAGGTTGTCTCTTTTGAAAGAGGAGACATAACAACTGCAGAGCGCAGCAGTAAGCAGGTAATATGACTTTCCCCTTAAGAAAGTCATTTCTTATTTCTATAAAGATGTTTACTTCCAGATCATAAATTTCTAGTCCTTGATGATCTTGAATTTACAGCACACAATCAGCAACTGAGTTTGTTTATTCTTTGTCTTGTACGAGTAATCTAACTAAACTAATTTATGTTCAGATTTTGCTGAAATGGGAAACACATCCACAGACTGTGCTTATTCTGACAAAACCAAATTCAAACTCAGTTCGTATTCTGTGTGCTGAGATGGTCAGGTATGTTCTATAAATACCAGTTTTCGTCATCTTGTACAATCAAACCTTTCAATGTTCCTACCTATCTGTTGTATATAAGATTGTGATGGTGATATTTTTTCTGCTTAGTTAAAAGCTCATGTTTTACCAAACAGGTGAACATCTTCTGATGTTTGAAGGAATATTATGCTATTTTAGGCATTTCTTTGTTTGGATAACAACTTTCAGATAAAGATGCATTCCTAGCAGCAGTAGACTATGAAGTTTTAAGTTGTGTTATCCATAGAAATTGTAGAACTGCTTAAGAAGTTTGAAGTTGTTAACAGAAAAAGTTTGTCATTTGCCAACTTGATCAATTTGTACTGGCAGCATATATTCTCCTCCACATTCAGTTTATTTCTTGAGAAGAAAAGACAATGTGTTTATTCTTGCGAAAACCAGTATGTGGCTGTCACTAAGGCAGGGAGATGGTGGATGGTAACAGGAATGGTGTTGTGTAAGGCGGCTGAGGCTTGAATACAAGCACAATTAGGTTGGGGATGAAACAGCGCTAGAGGCTTAACATATGAAGAAGGTTCTGGAGAACTTGATTTTTGTTGTTCTTGAAAATCTAACTGAAATGAAAAATGGAATGATATTTATCTAAGAAGTCAGAAAATTGGTAAGAAGTTGCCAATTTTCAATTAATTAAGATGTAAAATATCTAATCAAAATTGAAAAAAAAAGGAACACTAATCATATAAGAAAACTGGTTATTCTTCAATTAGTTAGTGGGTTTTCTGTAACTTTTAGTTTTCCTAGAAAACCAAAACACTTTTTACATGTACTTGGCCTATAAATCTTTCATGGTGTTCTTGTCATGTGAAGTTTTTGATGTCCTGCCATAAATTTGATAATTTATTTGAGTGCATTACTGCCATATCTCTGCCACATATTTGATGCTTGTCAAGTTGTCATCACATATGAGGAATATTTATGGCCGTCAGGTTGCCAAATGACCATAATGTTTTCATGAACTTGGTCATGAGAAAGTTGTTTTAGACTTTTAGTATGATGTCCTAGGTTCATCAGCATGAACAAACATGGAAGTTCAACCCACAAACATTATGTCAATAAACAAAATTGTTCCAGTTGAGGAATGTATGGTTAAAGAACTGATCAGTTAGTAGGAAACTTAATTAAGAGTTTATGTTATTCTAAAATAGTAAAATATATATCTGGAATTTTTAACAAAGATTTGATTTCATATTCATTTATTCCTTTTGATATCCATTTTAAACATTTACCTTTCTTCATTCACTTTATCTTTGACAATTACTATGTTGGTGATGATGTACATTAGACCACAAATAACTGTGTTAAGGTTGTACCTATATACAATGTGCATTTGACCAACTGCATGTGATAATTGAATGTCTGGTCCTCAAGAGAAGAGGAAAAACGTACTTGAAATTATGAAAATTGTAGAAATTCTTTTTGAATAGAGATGTCAAATGTAATAAATCTAAGTTATTGTTCTTGTAGGGATCATTCTCATAAGTCAGAAAACCAGCTCTAATAATAATTATAATAATTGCGTGCCTTGAACCCTCATCATATAGTTCACTTTATTATTGTATTTATTAATTTTCATTATGACTTTTGCAGGTGGCTCAAAAACCATAAGAAAATTGATGTTTTTGTTGAGCCTCGAGTAAGAACTGAACTATCAAAAGAGGCTTCTTGTTTTGAATTTGTCCAGACATGGGAAAATGGTATGTGTATCAATATCAGATTTTTTCATAATATATTTATGATATAGTTAAGTATGATACTCTATACTGTTCAGATCGTTTGAATCATGAAAAAAGACATTTGTGGATAGAAAATAAAGCTATGACGGTCAGCAGCTTGATTCAAGATTGATTCCGTCTTTTCGACCATGCTTTGGTTGCCCCTCTCATCCATTTGTAAGGCTAGCATCATGGCAAGAATGGCCCTGGTAGCTTTCCCAATGAAGTGAACTGAAGTTCCCAACTATTAGTCTGTTGGCTTTCTTTTCTTTTAGACAAAACCTCCCTTGCTTTTCTGCACGTGAGATATGTGGCTTGGGTTTCATTGATGGTAGCAAGAGGAGTGTGGTTGGAGTAGGACTTTCAAGTTCCACTTGAACCATGTTAGTGTGGGTAGCAACATAGTTATACAGGAATAAGCAGACAAACATGTTGCTCCTGTTGTAGGGTCTGTCTCGAGCTGAGAGGAAGAAGTTCACTGGTTTGACAAAGTCGTCGGGAGTCGAGACATTCCATTATACACCTGAGCTGTTCTCCTGGATCATCAAAAGTCCATGCCTATATCTTTGCCAATATAACCCTATAGAAGTTTCTCCATTTGTAGTGAAGAGATGTGGTGACAAAGGCATTAATTCTCCAAAAGATGGGCTTATACTGGTTTGAGTTGCAATCAAACACATCATATATAGAGGAGTTAGAAGCATATTTTTCGACTTGTTGGTCTAGTTTATTAAAGTACAAAGACAGCTTATCTTCTGTTATCTTTTCCTTGATCATTTAAATTTTAATGAAATTAGCTTCATGTCTAGAAAAGGTAGACCTGAGGTGAGAAAATTTGTTGGTTAACTTAAAGGAGTGGTCCAATCACTTCATCATAGAAATAAGGGATAGATAATAATAGGAAAGTAGCAAATCATAAAGATTACAACCTCATTTTATCAACAAAATTGGAAATAAGGGACCCAAATGCTCCATAGACCCATGTGAGGCTGGGTTAGATAAACTTCAAATCATTATATCTATATTCTTTAACTAATTAGAACTTTAAGTCATAATGATTGCGGGGGAAGGGCTTAAAGATTGTGGTAACATGGATCCAATGGTTTAGGAGTTGGATTCTCTGTTGATTGGTCAAATGTAGCAGGGATACTGTATTCGATCCAACTCCAAGGATAGACAAATGAAAGGAACATAAACAATCATATTCACTATGGAGAGCTAATTTTTAGTGTAGAATGCATCATACATGTAAAGCAAGGAAGGCTTTCTTCTATGTTATTTAAGGTATGTCTTAATGACAATAAATTTGATTAGATAAACATACTTGTCATTTATGGTTCCAAATTGGTAATCATTTGTTGAGATGCCAGATGAATTCTGGGCCTAATTATTTATGGTCGACTACATGGATTATCTCTCCATTGGGCTCAATTGAGCAAAATAATATTAGTGAAAGTCAAACTAAGGGCCATAAAATCCTTTTGTTTCCTCTAACAAAGTTTTATTAGGTCTTCGTCTTCATCTCATTGCATTGCCTACTATAATTAGAGTATAATGAACTAGTAGGAGGAGAATGGAAATGGATATGAAGAGACCTCGATGTCATGTTTGATGTAGAATTTTCATTTCACTCTCTTTAGAAGTTCTAGTGTGGTCTTATGACAGGTTAAGCTGTTAGGTTCTCATTTGTCAAGTTTAACCAAGCTTGGTAATGTTATTGGTGTAATTGGACATGAGAGTATATATTCAAGAATTCATAAAGTTCAATAAATAAGGGATCTTTTAAGGGACAAAAAAATATTCATCTTCTAGGTAGCAGCATATAATAAATTTTCAGTATATAGTACTATGAAGCATGGTATGCAGCAAGGTCTGCCATACCGAATCGTACCGCCCGTACCGGGCGGTACGTACCGGTCCGACAGGCTAGCGGTACTCGGACCGTCTGGTACCGGTCCGCACTGTAGCAATGCACTGTAGCAATGCTACAGTGCTCGGTACACCTGGGTGTACCGCTCGGTACCGAGCTCAGGTCGAAATACCGGTACGGTACGGTATTGCGAACCTTGGTATGCAATACCGAATGGTACCGCCTGGTACGGGCAATACATACCGGTTCGATGGCATATCGGTATGCGGACCGCCCGGTACCACTACAGTGTTACAGTATTACACTGTAGCAATACTATAGTGCTACAGTGATGAAGAAAATATATAAAATTATTATATACACCAGGGTGTACCGCTTGGTACACCGGTACTGTACCGTACCGAGCCAACCTCGAAACACCGGTACGGTACGATATTGCATACCTTGCTATGAAGTATGAAGTTTGAAGCTTTAACTATGTTTTATATTCTAATTTAATAATAATTTCAGCAGCTGGTTGGACCATATGGTATTGGTGTAACAAGTGAACATTGGCTTGTACCTTTTGGTATTATCGGAAATATAATAAAAAATATAAAACAACCAAGTGGCACCGACATATGTGGTCATGTATTGGTTCTTGGTCGAACTATTGACACCAACATATATGGTCATGTTTTGGTATGTATAAGTTTGATTCGTATTTGAAATCTTGTTCTCGACAAAACTGTAATGTAAAAATCGACTATTTTGAATTAAAAATTTAAGAAAAAATTATATTGTTAAAATATTTATAAAAAATCCATAAGTTTTTATGAAATTCATAAAATTTGTAGAATCCATAAAAAAATCATAAACTTATAAAAACCATAAATTTAAAAGTAATATTTTTACAAACATAAAATATATCCATGTACTAAGTTAAAAGATTGTAAAATTTAATTGATAAAATCAGATATAAAGTTAGTATCTGACTTGGATACTTACTTCAAGGTTAACTGACTTGGCTTCCAAATTGGCTGAGAAAAAGAAAAGCAATGGGTAAAGAAGGGCTACACAACTGTCATCCTTAAAATACTATGACAGCAAGAAGACCTGCATAGAAAGGCTCAAATCATGTTCGTTAATTTGCATAATGGTACTGAGATTCTTGGGCCAGATATTAACAAATGGCAGATCACTTTTAATAATATTTGTTGTATATGTACAAGCATAAAAGTAAATATCAAAATAATAAGGGTCAAGACCATTGTAAAAGTTGTTTCAATGTTTGAACTTTGAATTAGAAACAAGGAAGATTTTAAATTTAGAGAATTAGGGTCAAGGTTGGACTTTGGTCTCATTAAAATTGATATAAAAGAATAGTTTGTGATGTGGGCTTCAGAGTCAAGAATCAAATAGATTTATGAACATGCAGACATTTGTTGTTTGCCCAATAAAAGAACTCTTAAATATAGGTTATTGGCTAAATTTGACTGTCCACACTGTTTGAAGCAAGAATTTTAATTTCAAATGATACCGCCCATACTAGGCATTACTGTTGATCTAGCCCCGTATCGGACGATATAGGGCTGTATTGGGTGATAACAGTCAAAATACTGCCCGAAATATGTCGGTAACAGTTGATTTCGATCGTGGCCGCCCGCTACCGGGCGATATCAGCCTGGCTACGATGAGGGAAGAAGAAGCGTCGAGGGAGAAGAGGGAGAAGGCACTCGAAGAAGAGGGAGAATCAGGAGAACCTCGACGCTTCCCGATCCGGCGTCGCCCTCCCTCGACAACTTCGATCCAGGAGGTAACGGAGAGACGATGACTCGGTTTCTTCTGCGTCGTATTCTTCGCCGAAGGCCATAGATGCCCATGGCCTTCGCCGCGTTCTTCGGAGATGTCTGCGGCCTTCAACGTCTTCGCTGAACGCCACAGATGAGGAGAAGACCTTGCCTTCTCATTTGACGCGATGAGGAGAAGAAAAGGAGGCAATGTTGCTGAGGCAACATATGCCTTATATATATATATATATATATATATATATATATATATATATATATATATATATATATATATATATATATATATATATATATATATATATATATATATATATATATATATATATATATATATCAAGCGGTACACCTAGGTGTACCACTCGGTATGCCCGTACCATACCATATTGAGCAAAGCTCAAAACACCAATACAGTACGAAATTAAGAACCTTGGTTTGAAGGCTCAACTTAGTGAAGGCATATGAGATGAATTTTTGATTGCCATAGTTGTTTAAAAAGGCTTGGTATGATGATACTTCAAAATTATTCTCTATCCTTACATTAGAGATACAACAATTTCTGGATTGATAAACTGTTTGAACGTCTTATTTTATTTATCCAGAACAAATTATTCTGCAAATTTTTATTTTTATTTTGGTATTTGCTTTGGCTAAACATATTTGAAAGTTATGTCAGCCTTTGGCTACGGTACATTTCTTTTTAGTTATATGTATATAACTACTACAACAACAAAACCGTAAGTGTCAACTATTTGGGGTTGGTTCTATGAATCTTTTGTCGCTATTGAGATCTGTAAAAAGCCATATGTTTAGTTAAGTTCAAAGTACTTAAATCTTTATTTATATTTTTTATTAAAGTCTTTTTAGGTCTTCCTCTATTTCTCCTTGTACCACTAGCATTAATCATTTCATTTTTTTTTACTATCGTATCTGGAAGTCTTTTAAGCACATGCCCGTACCATCTTAAACAAATTTCTCTCATCTTATCCTCTATGAAAATGATACCTTGTTGTTCACGAATAGAAGCATTTCTTTTCCTATCTTTTCTAGTAATTTCACACTTCCATTTCAATTCTTATTTCGACAATACAAACTATTTGTATATGTTGTTTCTTAACTGCCCAACACCCAGATCCATAAAGCATTGTTGGTTTCACAATTGTTTTATAAAATTTTTCTTTTAATCTGTATGAAGATCTTAATTCTTATGATTTGTACACTGTGAATAATATAGAAAATGCAAATTTAAGCTGTCTTTAAAACAAGATTATCAGTGTTTCATGTTCCATATTCTCTTGTTGGAAGATCTCAGTGTTAACAGATGTTTATAATGTAATTGTTTTCATATTATTGTATGAAAACCATCTAACCAAAGCATCACTGTAGATGAGGAAATAAAGCATCTGCACTCAAAGGTTGATCTAGTTGTAACACTTGGTGGTGATGGAACAGTTCTATGGGTATGCATCTTTTATGTCCTAGTCTTCTGGTTAACATATCTTCTTGTTGTTTGTTGGAGTCATTATTGTGTATTTGCAATTTTTCAGAAGCAATCATTTTGTTATGAAACTCTTATTCTTTGTGACTTTCAATTGATCGAGTGTAATGGTTGCATTGTATTTATATTTTATGATTACTATAAGCAGCATTGTGATGCTTTCATGTTTGAAGATATTTTATTTTTGAATTTTATTACAAAATACACCAGATTACAAACATATGTCTGTAGCAATATCTAGCATGTATTGTTATGCTCAGCTAGAAAGAGAAATTAGGCTTCATATGCCTAGCAATAATGACCGAGTATAATAATGCTTTACATGGTAGGTACTCAATGTAAGTGTTGCAATCTTGGGTAAGGATATCCTGCTTGTTGCTTAAGAGAGCTAGATTGATTTACCCCTTGACAAGGTAGGATATCTTGATGTTCATCTTAGTCTATTTTAGATTAGATTGAGTACTAGGAAGATCAATAGGACAAGTCTGCTTGCTCTGAGGACCAATGCTAGATATTAGGATGTGGTTGGGCTCAAAGCTTTTCCTTTATGGGCTTAGGGACAGCTAGTCAGTTTCAATCATTTGGCCAACATGACAAGGGAAAGCACTCATGGTATTCGGTTAACCAAATGGATTCCACGATGAGCAATAATTTGACGATGATGAGACCTTTATTTGAATTGGTCTTCATAAGGTTCACGATGATGATACAGAGGTAGATGGTAACTAAATAACTGATAATGGTGGCTACAACCAAGGACGTTGTCCTGCTACATAGGTATAATAGAAGTGAAGTATGGATTGTGCAGTAGTATATTTCTTATGCCTTACAAGATGATGATTGTAGCATCAGATCATCCACTATAATAATTTATAGTCAGAAAGACAAAGGAAGGTGGAAGAAGATAGTTGTCGGTAATTGATTGAATTTTGCAGAATCTGTCATATGACTCAACAATAGTATAATGATGACAATTTTATTGTTCGACTACTATTATGGTCATATGGCGCAACAATACTTCCATATCATTATCTGCAGCAATGATACTTTGCTCCACTATGCTGACTAGTGGTTACCACCTCAAAACACTTGGTGGCTAAGATGTTACGACTATTGCTATTTGCTGCTTTAAGTCAATATTGCAGACAATATATTAATGTCAAATTCTCTATGATTGGTCTCATTGAAATGTCAATCTCCAAGCAGCTCATATTATGAACCTAGATCAATCTACAACTCCAGCATGACAATATTTTTTATGTTAGTATCCACTAATAAGTTATCACTTTCTAGTTTTTCAATTGTATATTTGTAATACATGAATTATTTCAAACTGACTGTATTTTTAGAAGGTCCTTTTGTATGCTTTACTGGAATATGGTTTACACTAGGATTTGAAAACATATTTTGATTCAATATTGAGGGAAAAACGTTACAACAATGTTTCATATGGTGCTTCTAGTGTTGGTACAGTCTAGTGTCAGTACTGTACAGGCTAGACCGATAACCCGTATCGGTGTTGGATTGAGATTTTAATCATTAATAATGATAATATTCAGAAATTATTGTTGTGTTCAGAACATTTTACAAGATACTCAATGTTCTTTTGACTTGCAAAACCTAATTGTAAGGAATGATATTGGTGACAATCAATGAAATAAATGCAATAACTTCACTCATACTCCTTATATTGTACTTAGTTTAGAGCTTTGGGGAAAATTTCAGATTGAATTGCATGCTTGCATCATCAATCTTCATACAAAGATGTTAGAGAGCTTGAACAAATGAGAGTGCATTTACATAAATAGACAGATTAATGGATCCTTGTGGATTGTGGTTCAACTCTTTCTTCACATATCATCATTTTATTTAGTAAATTCTTCGCCACAAAAACATGTTTTAGACTTCAATTTCATTGATATGTATATGCAGAATTGGCATAAAGCTTAACATCTTTTGCATATGTAGCAAAGCTAGTTAAATATAATGTCAAACTTCTTATGATCGTAAAAATGGGGTAGCATTATTTTGTTAAAATGAAATTTCAACAATCCTCAAGAAGTTTCTTTTCTACCAGAATTTTTCTTGATTTTAAGCAAACATGGAAAGCAATATAAGTAATATAATGAATTTCTCTCTAGGATCAAAGTCGTTCTGGATGTGTTATTGCTTGTAACTGCATCCTTGAACCTAACTCTTCTCTTACTTCTACCTTCTTTAGTTTGTTTCCTTAATCTTTTATAATCCTTATTTCATAGTCTAAACAAGAAACAAGAAGACAAGCCATGTTTATTTTGCCTCAAAAAATGAAAGCTTAGTGATGGTTTATCTGTCTCCTATTGTTGTAAATGTGACTTTGAATATTATCCGATTTACACATCTGAGATCTGTTTTTCGTTCATGGCTAGATTTAAATTTATTATACCATACTTCAACAATATTGTTTTAGACAATAAACACTGTTAATTTGCTTTCATCCATGAGGTTGAATCTTCAATTGTCAATTTATGTAGATACAATTTAGTAATTTACTAATCAGTTGCTTCATATGCAACATGATTTATTAAGCCCTAAAGTTCGGTTTTATTTTTTTCTTGCTGCAGGCAGCATCATTGTTTAAAGGACCTGTTCCTCCTCTCGTGCCATTTTCCCTAGGATCTTTGGGGTTTATGACACCTTTTCGTATCCACATACTATATTTTCTTAAAGTATGATTTTTTTTTTTGTGTTTTGTAATTTTAGCACCTCATATTGACTCCGAGCTAAAGGAATTGTTATATGTTTTTAAACAATCCTTTACTTTCAATATGATAGCATGTGGTTTGATGATCAGTTTCCTTGGATCCTATGATATGATCATATAGTTTGGCACTAATTTAAGCAAAGATATTGACAGAGAAAACCTCAAGGATCATTAGTTAATTCAGAACATCAACCATAAACAACTCAAACATATTAGTCAACATAATCTTCATTTTAAAATAATTTTAAAGTAATTAACATAATAGCTTGAAGTGTCTTTGTCAAATGAAGCTAAGCTGTTTCATGGGTTGACAGAATAATAACATTTAGGTGTATACATAAAATTATATGTAAATCTTTTTTCTATATTTTTTTTCCATCAATCATATAAATGAACAAGCAGTTTATATGGTTGATTTTCTGGACAAAAAACCAAATTGATTTCTGAAATGACTCATCTTGCAACCTATTCTTTCTTTATTCGCCTTTTTATGGATTCATGGTGTAACTCATTATCTTAATTTCTCTATAATTATAACAACTTTGAATACTTGAGCTCATATATTGGTACCAAAAACACTTCACCTCATTTTATCACACCATTTGTCTCAAAAATTTTATTATATAAATTAGTCAATCAATCTACCTCTTAATCTTTTTAATTCTCCCATATCTTAATAGGCATACCATTAGGGCTATACTACTATTTATTTTCACCAATTTTTAAAGCATGGTTCATCTCATTTGCTCTACTTTACAAATAGGTCGGTGACTTCTAAACTGACCACTATTTTTAATCTCTAAATCTAAGTTAGATATAGAAATAATACCTCCATCTTTCCTTAGATGTTTCATATCATTAGCAAGATCTCTCATCTTATTCTTTTGTGCATCTAATATCACCTAAAACTTTGCTCTTTCTTTATGTAGCTTGATAATTCAATGATTCCCATCCTTAGCACCTAGCTTACCATACAGACTATCATGGACCATGTATTTTGTCATCTTATAGCTTTTATGCTTCCTTTTTGGCTGCTATTTATATGTATTTCAAAATTTTTATTTTCATAATTGTTTGCCTATGTTTTATATATATATGCTTTTCTCTATTGGTTTCTTTTTGGACTTCTCACTCACTAGTCAATTTCCAACCTTCTTTTGAAGAACCCTACCACTAGACTTGTTAGGATTCTCTTTTCTATACTTCTAATCTTAGTGGTTATCAAAGTCTTTATGTTATTATTGTTCGGATTGAAGTTTCAGGCTTTTTCTCCATCTCACTTTAAAAATTCATATTGTTATTTTTTAAATTTGACTATCTAGTTCTAAGAAAACTACTTTCTCATCTTTTCTTAGTTTGTCTTTTTAGTATGTATCTAATATCAGGGTTCAGCTTACCGTTCAGACTAGGTGTACCGATCGACCGGCAACACGGTACGTGCCGCCTCATATCAACCTGCTAAGTGTTGGTATGGCGGGGCATGCCGACAACAAAAAAAGCCCAAAAAACCTCAAAAGTTACTTGAAAAATAGGAAAAAGCTTCACATCATTAAAAACCTTGAATTGACCCAATATGGGTCAAATTTCAATAAAATCATCATTAAATCCACTAATCGTAGAAATAAAAACCTTAATTAATCCCTAACTAACCCTGTTCTAATATCGTAAACATGTAAATCACCATCATATTCTTTAAATCTGTAGATTTCACCCAATATGTGTCTAATTTCAAATAAGTCAGCATTAAACCCATTAATCACAACATTAAAAACCTTAATTACTCTGAAATTAACCCTATTCTACCATCATAAACATGTCAAACAACTTAATAAATATTAACCACATAGAACAGGGCTAATCATCTCATAAATAAACAAAAATCTAGAAAGGGAATGCATACCTCGTGATTAAAGTGATCCTCTTATAACTTAACTGTTAAATCTCCCTACCAAATTTGATCCAATCCACAAATCGTAGCTTTGCTTAAGTTGAAGAGGGTGAAAATATAACAATGAGAGAGATGTGCTTGAGAATGAGTTGGAGAGAGTTGAAGAGTAAAAGAGAGTGAAAACCCTTTCAGATGGTTCCAAATGGTCAATTTGACTATTGGAATGGATCAAATCTCAGCCATCCATCTGTAACGGTCAAAATTCGATCATTACCGACTGGTACAAGTCGGTAATGGTCGATCGTGCCACCCGATATAGACCCTGTATTGCCCAATACGAGATACCCAACTATAAGTAGCCCGGTTCAGGGAGGTCTATGTGCCAGTCACTTGTCGGACTGATACATACTGCCCATACCATATCGTATTGGGTGGTACAGCAAACACTGTCTAATACAATTAATTTATATTGATATTTTTACTTTCTTTATGTATAACCTAACAATCGTAACATATATATTTATATACCTTTATAGAGAGAAAAAAGTATATCTAGCTAATGTTGTGTCCTTTCTTATAAGCACTCAAATGCTCGTCTTTTTTCTTGAAGCAAATATTTATCAGAATGAGATCAAGACCTAAAATCAAGCCTCTTTTATTGCTTACCTTGTATTCTCAACCTTCATGCACTCCATCAAATTCTTCGTGATCTGTACTTCTGTGATCATTTTTTTGACTTAGCTAAAAAATTTAGAGTTGTCCAAGTAATCGCACAATGTTGTATTTTTCTATTGTTTTTAGGATCTTAGTTTCCAAGAATGCTAGTTGAGTGGAGAATTAATACTGATATCTTTCTGCTGATGTAGCTTTAAGATAAATGTTTCTTAGTGTCTTAAACAATTATATTTCATGCTAACATGCTACACGTGATCTTTAACATCTTTTAGAAAGTGAAAATTATCGGGATTGTTTGGATATGATACTAAAGGGACCTTTTAGTATCACATTGCGTCATCGATTACAGTGTCATGTGATCCGTGAAGCAGCTAAAGATGAACTGGATACTGAGGAGCCCATTCTAGTTCTAAACGAAGTAACAATTGACCGTGGCATGTCGTCTTACCTTACATTTCTTGAATGCTATTGCGACAGCTCCTTTGTTACATGTGTACAAGGGGATGGATTAATTTTATCGACGACTTCTGGAAGCACAGCATATTCATTAGCAGCTGGAGGTTCAATGGTTCATCCACAGGTATATATGTTTAATTTCTGTTTGTGTTATATGACTTGCCTTATTAGACATTTTTATTATACAAAATAGATATGCTTCCTTTGGTTTTACCCAGACTGACAGTAGATGAAGACTTGGTGTATGATGCTAATTGGAATCACTTAAAAGTATGAGATTGTTAGATCAGTAGCTTGATCATAAGTATATTGAATCTAATCCTTATTCTTTTTCAAGTCGTCACAAGTCACAACAGAGGTGGACATGTCTTGGCAAAGTCGAACTCATGTTGGCAGTCATTAATTTTGTTGTTTTATCACATTTGAAATTCTGGAAGCGACAAATATTAACATCTGCATGGAGAGTCAATAATAGCATGTTTGCTTTCATAAAATAATTGTCTAGTTTTCATCTACGGTTTCCATCATTTCTTTTAATTTCAATTTTGTTTTAGGAAATAAAGAATGGTACCTACTTTAAATTAGAAAATCATTATTCCTCAACATTTTTTTCATCCTTCAATTTGTGGTGATGGTGCTGGTTGCAATATTGAAGGTGGTGACAGTCATGGTATTAGTGGTGGTGCCAGACGGCAGCCACAATGGTATTGATCTTGCTAGCAGCAAGTTATGACTTATGACAATTGATGGTGGTAGTGAGTCTAGTGACAATCATAGTGATGGTGGTGGTAGTGCTCATGATTACCATAGTCAAGGTTGTGGAGGTAACTGCACAACGACAGTCATTGTGGGAGGTGAAGGTAGTGTGGGACTGCTTGTGCTGATGAGACTCTCCAGGTTCAAACTTCAGTGGACATATTGATGCTAAAAGGATGGGTGTTTGCATGAGAGAAGCCCATACTAATTTTTATTTTTTTCTGTTTTGGCAAAAGGATACTATTTCATTTATATGGCTGTAATTGTAACACTTCGATTAGTCTCACATCAGAAGTGGACAAGATTAAGATTGACTTATAAGGGTCCGCTGAGTGTACTATTACTAACTTTAGCTTAGGTATTTTGACCAGTTGTTTCGGTCAAACGAAGTTGATAGGCCAATTAACCTATCGACTTGAGTCATGATAGTAATTTTGGTGGGCTTTCATAAAAAGCCACTACATGGACCGGAACCTTTTTTTTTTTAATGCAACAGATGGTCAATAGCTGATTTGAAACTCATTTAATCAAGGGAATGGAGGAACTATGAAGGTGCAACAAGAGAAAAAAAGAATGAAGGCAAAATACACCTTAAAGATCTTGGAGGTAAATCCATAAAAAGGGAAAAGGGAACAAATTTGGGTAAACAATTTCACATGGAAGTAGGTCTAGAACAGTTCATTAGTAGAAGAACTTCAGTTTTTGAAATCCTACAACTTGTGGCCTTTTAGTTGAGCCAACAAAGAAGAATAGTGAAATTATCTCGAACTGTATTCTAGGCTAGCAGAATAAATTAGAATGTCTATGGCTCCCAGAAATCGGGGAAAGAAGAGAATGTCAAATTCTGAAAATGGAAATGTAGAAGCACCAAATCATGTGTATAAGGCAGGATAAAAGAAATGGTGCTTCCACATTTCAACTTTGTCATTACAGAGTCCATAACAAGGCAGGATTTTATTTTACTGTGTAATCACAATGGGTTATTGTGCTTCTCTACATTTTTATCCATATTTTGTCCATAGCACATCAAATTCCCATTGTGAATTGCAAAGTTATGTTTCTGAGCTACTTGGTTGTGCTTTTGAGAACAATAAAACATCCAACTTTGTGATGATTGCTTACTTGTTTAGAAGAAACAAGAGTTGGTTTATGGCTCTTGTATCCACTATGACATCTCAAAGCTAAACTTTTCTTTTTACCATTTGTTGGCAACATGGCCTTTTCAGCCGATAGAGTACAAACACTAGATGGCACTCCCATGTGTAAGAAAATTCCCTGTTATTTGTCATTACATTTTTCAAGATGTCACTTCCTTTCTTTGATCTCATTGATAAGAATTTGGAAAAAGCGAAGAATATTTAGCGACCACATTTGTGTTTAAGATAAATGTGCCTTTTGAATATGCTAGATTACTCTATCAACTGATTGAGACAATATGTGTGCATTGTTGGTCAACAAAAACTACAGATACTCTAATTTCTAGATTAATCGTTATTGATTTTGTTTCTAGCAAACTTATTTGATGAGGTGTTTGTATTGTACTTAATGATCCCGCTATTGAATTTAATGTTTTCTAATGCAGGTTCCGGGGATACTTTTCACGCCAATTTGCCCGCATTCATTGTCATTTAGACCCTTAATTTTTCCGGAGTATGTGACTCTACGAGTCCAAGTACCTTTCAACAGTAGAGGACATGCATGGGCATCTTTTGATGGCAAGGGCAGGAAACAATTAGCCCCTGGTGATGCACTCATCTGCAGCATGGCGACTTGGCCTGTACCTACAGCATGTTTGGTTGATTCCACGAACGATTTCCTCCGGAGCATCCATGAAGGCCTTCACTGGAATTTGCGGAAGAGTCAGTCGTTCGATGGTCCCCGTGATGGATAGCCCTGTTCACCATAGAGTTGTCTTGAAGCCTATCGCATACCATATAATCTGTAAGGCATGGCTGTTGAAGCGATTTTTCTGAATGTTGTATGCAAGAATTATATCTGTATTTGTTTATATTATGATATTTAACAGACTTTTTACTAAACTCCTCGTAACATAAATCTTCTTGTAGAAATCGAAGATGTAAGTGACAATGGTCTGATGATTATAAGAAGCAATAAAATTTAAGCTGTTTGACATCTGATAATGTCGTTGGCTTGCATTTGGATCACCAGATCAACTGCTATGGCCATATCAACCACAAAGCAGTATTCTCCGAGATTAGATTTGATCATAAACCATTTCTCGTCGATATCCCACTATTGAAGCATTCATGTTTTTTCATAATGATGTGGTCAAACTTAACTATGAAGTATTTCTCGATGGCAATAAGATTGAATTCGATCATGAAGTAACTCCCTATAATGATACAATCGAATCAAAAGTGTCCTACAATAATATGATTGTAATATGATTGAATTGGCTATCAAGTGCTTAACTATGATGATAATGCAATCGAATAGGCCATCAAGTGCTTCACTACGACTACAGCATACTCGAATTATCTATGTAGCCCTCCACTATGACAACAATATGATCAAATTGACCATCCATGAAAACTCCGCTATATTCATAACATGATCGAATTAATCATAAAGCGCTTTGTGACGGTAGCACAATTGAGTCAGCCGATAAGCACTCTCTAATGGCAACACAATCGAAAAAGTTGATAAGCACCCAACAATAATGACAGCTAGAACAACCACGAAACGTGCAACTAAAGACCTCACGTAGTCGACAGTCAACTGAATGCCGCATCGTGTCTCAAGCTTATTGTACATGTCAAAATACAAAAGGGGAAGATGATACAGGTGAACTAACACGTCATCCCCATTTGACCAATACCTAATTGACACATCATTCCCACCTAGCCAATACTTTGACCCTACTTAGCTGATATGGCATACAGGGCCGGAACCACGAAGTAGATAGCATGGCATCAACAGAACGTTGACTCAACCAACTGCTACTTCCTATCCCGAGTTTGACACATGACTTTATAATCACATTTATGGTCGAACAATATATATAACTATCCCCAACATTAACCAACGATCATATCTCGCACCATAACAAAGCCCCTCAACTATAACAAAGCCCCCCAATTATACTTGCAAGCATCTACTTTTTGACTTTGACACTTGGTTGAATCATCTAGTGCCCTTAAGTATCGTATCGAAGGAGCTTTGTCGAGTATACTCCAACACAATTTTTTGCATGACCCTTTGCCCAACCCACTCATCTCTCAAAACCGTGTTCTCACCATGTTTCATCAATGAAAAGCTAAAAGAATTGGTGAGAGGTTACCAAGAAGCCTGGTGCTACAAACCAGTAATCAGGCATTCTTTTAACCTTTGGATTTGCCACTTAATTACTGCACATAAATCATCCATTTTACTCATGCATTAGCCAAAACACAAACATTAAAAGATCAATAAGAGTTACAGAACAGGAACGTGTTTAAGATACTTAGTACAGGATGGACAAATACCTCCATGCTTAAGCACTGTCCGTATCTATCAAACACAACCTATACATAGATCACTCATAGTAAGAAACTACACACGAAAACTATTTACTCAAGCAACCCGACTTGGATGATAAATACAAATAAAAGAATGGCACCTCAACAAACAAGCATTGCTCCTCAACAAATAGCAAAGCAAGAGAGCTCATGGTGTGACAGCAGATCAACAAAAGAACTGAACAAACCAGAAAGCAAGCAGATTGTGGCGATACTCAGCAGAATGAGCCGGATGAGTCTGGTGACTCCAGGATGCACAAGCTTAGAAGAGATCCATCTTTCTTTTCTGCATATCCTGTTTCCATTTGGGTTGTTGATAGAATGCCTTCTTAGTTATTCCCATAACTGTCTGGAACTCATCATCAGACAAGTAGGCCTGCAAGTGCAAAAGATAGAGCTGACGAATGGAATCTAGCATATCTTCAAACACCAGCTTATGTCTATATTCAACAAAGAAGCATTCAAATCAAAAGAACTTTATTGACAAACCTCTCTTCGTTTATAGTCAATTCCTCTGACAGGATTGCTGGACTTGGCTTTCAGGCGCTCGTAGCCGAAGGCAGTTTCACCCCCATTTTTAACTATCTCTGGATCCTGTGCCACCTCCGTATCTGAAATGGTGCTCTCTGATATGGTGCTATCTCCTTCTGTGATTTCCGTTTCCAGTGAAAGCCCAAGGGAAGCCCCCAACTCTGAACCTCCACTATCAGTCTTTGCAGAATCTGCAATAGGTAATGAAAGCATTGATTCTCAATGAAAGATATGGAGCTCAACATACATTTATTTTACTTTTGTAGAAGGTCCTTGATCTCGTGAAGGGATAGGCTTTGGAGCTTAATGATTCAATCGAAAACATCAAGTTAACACCAATATGCTACCTGCACCCCATATCTGTATCCTTCTAAAATATAAAAACCATTGCAAGAGCAAACACTCCATTACCCCATTTGAAACACTAAGTTCCCCAAAAAGCTTATGCATACTTTGTTTCTTCTGGAAAACAAAATTGGAAATATTTGCAAAATTATTCTAGTACTCAATATTTATTTAAGGTCAGCCACATTTAGCAAACGAAACATACACGGGACCTTCTTGTACTACATAGAATGCATCAGAATAAGGGTCAAAGTTGGTACCGTTTACAGTCACATGTGGACCAGGGGAAGGGCTTCTGCTGAATCTTGTTGTGGAGGTTTCTGATTCTCCCTTCTTTTGTTCAGCAGTTAAAACTGAAGACAGTGCAGCAACAGCAGCCGCTCGCTGTGACCCTCGGCTTGGTCGTGATGGCCTTGGTGCTGTTGTTTTAGTGTTGGAAGATGGACTGAACGCAGATGATAATGCTGCAAGGGCTGATGCCCTTTGAGTGGGTCCACCATGATAATCACTTGTAGATTTATCTTTGGACTACAGCAAATTACAAACATAAAAAAAGTAAATATGACTCCACAAAATATTTTCCTTTCTGAGCTGTCAGAACACTGTATACATTCCAAAACCCAGAAGAAATTAAGCGCATCTAAATTTTACAAAAAACTATAAAATAAAGTAGCAAGTATGACTACGCCAACCTAAGAAGATAAATGGAACACTTAACATGGTTTGCAAAAGGGAAACATACACTTAGTCCTTTTCTTGAGCAGTCACAAATGTTGAGAATAATAGTTGAAATGGCCAAGAAATAAAAATGCAAATGACATGATACATCCACTAAACCAAAACTTAGTTCATTTTGGTTCATCTTAACGCAAACAAAAAAAGTAAATAATCTTGGGAAAAAAAGTAAATGACACTGGTCACTGGCAACACCTTGTGATCAGGGGCAAAGCTAGGATACCCATTCATGGGATGCTAGAAAGAAATCACAGTCTGTGCTCATATATTTATTATCAAACAGTTAAATAAATCTAAACTTATTGTTTCGATATTGTGTTAATATGATAAATCTTAGAAAAATTGTAAGTTTACTTTTTCAGATGATAGGTGGCCAGGACGGGATTTGATCCTTGGACCTTGCTATCAGCAGTCAAAATCTTAACCAGGTAAACTAGCTGGAATCCTCAACTTATAAGAATTTCATTTTACTAATGTTGACTTTAATGATAATTAAACAAACTGCTACAAGGTGTGTAAAAATTTTATGGATGGACAAATTGGACAAATACTTGATAGGTAAAAGAAATAACGTTTCATTAGTAAAATGAAAAGAAATATAAAAATAGAAAAAACAACAATGAGAAAAGAAGTGGACTATGATGGACATGTCCCTCTCTGACCATATTAAAGCTTTGTTAATCGATCGTAGCTTCTGAGAAGTAAAATTTAAAAAGATTCTAAGAAGAAAATTGGAAATGTGGAAAAAAGAACCAGTGATGAAATTCTAGGTCCCATAACCATGTAAAACAAGCCTTTCTAGGTTTACTAACATTGTAAAAACCTATTGTACAAATGAATTTATATGTACATCCATGAGCAAAGCAAATAATGTTATTCTAAGACAGCCAAATCTTTTAATGACCTTCGTTAAGTATTAGACAAAAAGTAAAGACAAGTAAAAGCTTACTTAAAGCATGATGGTCTATGGAGGGGTGATCTGATGATTGCGAGCATAAACACTGTTCCCATGTTCAAATCCTGGTGATTAGGTTGCCAAGGAGCATCTAATGTGGCACAAAGGCTCACTCTGCGTGAGCTTTTGAATCTAGTGTTGCCAAACTAGATACTTTATTCCTTTTATGTTTTTGTTCTTTAATTAGAAATTCATGTTTTCTGCAACCCAATTTAATTCAAATAATCCCATCAATCATATATCCCAGATCTGACGACTGAATCTAATCCCATGAATCTAGCTTCAACTTGGAAAAAAAAAATCTACTGGGCTGCAGAAACCTCTATCCAGCTCAATGTCAAGAAGTTAGTGGAGTCAATGACCGAGCTAGACGCCAAATCTCAATGAGATTATTTTTTATTTAGTTTGCTTCTCTCATCTTGCCTCTCTCTTTTTTTGTTCTCTTTTTTTATTCCTCCAGTGGGAATGCTGAAAGGCATATGGCGACATGAGTTGGCTACCAGCAACTTAACTTGTATAATCTTAATGGATAGAAACTGAAGAGAGAGCACAATATCTATTTCTCATATGGTGATCTTTCCATATCAATTGAGGAACAAGACAAGTGATAAAAGTTTAGAAAAATAAGATTCATCTGATGCTAAACATTGAACTATTAGTTGGGTGGGTGCCAGCCAGCACACCTGATGATTATTATCTATCTGGCATGACATATTAAGATATGAAGCATTTTCATATGATGATGATTTACAGATGACAAAGAATGAAACCAATAGATGACTCAGAAAATTGCTTAGTCTTAGAAAAAAAGACTGCAGGGTAATCGAGTACTATTCATGTGTCACTAAATGCATGTCAGATGGCCAGGTTAGGTTGCATGGCAGGGTATGGAAGTGATGGAACTTTGCTGAGTAATCGAGGATTGACATACAGACAGCACCCACCATGTCAGATCTTGGTAAGTGTCAAAGATCAGCTTTTTATACATCATGAATAGCTCAACCTATTGTAAAAGAGCCAGGCACTGGAAAATAATGAAGATTTTGATACAAATATGGATAACAATTTCTATTTGAAGAAACAAACAACCAATATTAGGGATATAAGATTAAAGACCCCATACAAAGAACAATTAAAACAAATACACAAGCTTTCATGGCTGGAGGAGAAGAAGAAGCATTAACCTTTAAAGTTTAAACTAAATCAAAATCTAGGATCACATCTATCCAACATCACTATTTCTCTCTTTTTTCCATTTTTTGTCTTTTGGTTGGTGTTGTTAGCCTGACAATTTGTGTCACTAAGTGCAACTTCATCAGTTAATCCTTCAACTTAATTATAGAGAAGTTATTGCTTGGACACTACTGGTTTTGCTAGCCTGATATGTGTCACTAAGTGCAACTTCATTAGTTAATCCTTCAACTTAATAGACAAATCATTGCTCAATCATTGCTGGTGTTTAACTGCAAAAAATTGGCTCACAAAAACATACCTCTGAAGCATGCATAGCATTACCAAATAGATGTAATAGCTTCTTCTGAAAAGAATTTCCTTGAACCTGTATCACATGTAGAAGCATATCTTAACCTATGCTAGTATGAAGCATATGCAGTACACATCAGAAAGCACAAAAATATTCATTTCTTAGTACAACGCAGAACTATAATCAATATAAGCAGGTCAAGTTGCAGTCACTTGAGGCCAAGATCATGCATAATCTTTTGCATATACTTATTGTGCAATATAATAATAAGACATGACAACCAATCATGCTGAATCTAAGTGCTTGAATTTTTACATCAAATTATTAGGACAAATGCACTGGGGAAAAATATATATATATATTTAAGGTATCTATATGTTAAATTTGGGTAACAACAAAACTAAGGACAAGAAAAAGGATGCTGATTCAAATTTTGCTAAAGATCTATACTTAAGGATTTCATTTCTCAGAATCTTGGTTCAAGTGGATAATGTAAATTAAATGTAAATAAGCCTAAAGTATGTATGTGGTAAAGGCATATGAATGTCCTATATCATTATAACACGAAACAGTTAAGATTCTGCATGAAGAGCTACATCAATTGTTGGAGAAGTTACAAAAATGAACAGTCAGCTAATATATATCAATTTTGTGGCTCCTGATTTCTAGAAGCTTTTGGGGACAAAATAGATATTTGATGGTTCCAAATTAGCCAAATGGGTCAATATAGAGTTTATCGTGCTCAAAACATGCAATCTTATCTTACTGAGTATGGTTGTCTCCATGACTCAAACATTAACCATCTGTGTCACAATATAGCAATCTTACCATTGTACTTTGGATAAGGCTTGAAATCTGGACATTTATGTACTGTGCAGTTGGGATAATCTTTGACAACAGGGTGGAAAAGAAACTAAAGTAATTTCTAAAAAAATCATTGAAAATTAACTCCACATTCAAGAAAAAAACCGATAAACTTTCCTAGATAAGTAGAATTGAAAAGATCATGATACAGCACCAGCATGTGGTCAGTTTTCTCTGTCAACAGCTGCACATCTAGATTTAGGGTGGCCACAGGTGCATGACAGAAGAGTTCAGCATAATGGCCTCAATAATTCAAAGTCTTTTCTCTTTGATTATGCACAGATAGATCTATATCGACCATAGAAGTTTGCAGCACCAAATCCAAAAAATAAAAACAACAGTATTAGCAAGATGGATAAAGATGAGTGAAAAAAATCGTGTTCGGTTGATATTAAAATTGGAAGTTACCTCATCAGATCCAAGACTTTGAGGAAAAGGCGACCTAGTGAAAACAAAGGATGCTATTGGATTTTGGTTAGGCCAAGACAAGTTTTACTTCAATCTGCTTTGAATCACAGCCAGTTTACACCAGGAATTTCCTATATTTATCTCTAATCATTTGATTTTCTGCTTTGTTATTAGTGAGGCTTAGAAAACATTGTCCTTAAAGCCCCTTAAAGCTGGGATATTAATCCAAACAATTTAAAATTCCTTGCTAAATCTTAGTTTACCAACAAAGGAAAAGCACAATTCAAAAGCCACAGAACATACCATAGCCTTTGCATTGTCCCAAGAGAAATATGTCGTGAAGAAGCAAGGTTCGTTGCCCTCTGTGATTTTATAAAGTGGTACATCTGGGGATAAACCTTCTAGTGATGTGGCAAGCTCTATGTACTTCTGGGAAAAGAGAATATTGGTAAACTATATTATTGCAACAGAAGCAGAATAAAATAGTACAAATAGAGAAGCTCACTCCAAATACCTGCCCTATATCAAATGCCTTTTGCTTCTCCTTGGAATCCACAGACTGTCCAATCCAAACGAAGAGCTCAGCATGTGTATCAAGTACCAACATATCTTCTGTTAACAAATCATCTTGAGAATAATTGAAAACCTCAGTAACCTGCAAGTATAGGTTACATACAAAAAAGATGAGAAAGTGCACAAATACATGACTTTCTGGATTAAATATTGCAGTTGGAAGCAGTTAGTCACACCTCTAGTTTTCCTGAAGAAGCATCATATGATCACAAATAAACATCAAATTTAAGCACATTAGATCAAGCCAAGATAAACCATATGCATGAAAAGTAGGAAAATTCTCCAAAATTGAATCAACCTTTCTTAAATGAAAAAGTATACAAGTGAGGATCTCTAATGATATCTTGGGTGATCTTTTTGCTGGTAAAACCTTGCTTTCCACCCAGACCAAACCAGAAAGCAGAGCTTTCTGTTCCCTCTTTGACATGCTTCAGAGTAACACCTGGCTGCAGGAGAAAGGAAAAAAAACTTTATTTATGGCATTGGAAAGAAAGATTTCTCATGCAGCATTATATTGTCATTATATATGTGCACAAATACCTACAATATGTGTCTGGGTAATGCATATATATTTGTGTATATAGGTATGGTATATGCCATGGTTTGATGTGTCATCCGATACTGTATGAAGCAAGTGGTACATACTACTGATCAGTATGAAATAGGCGGTACATACTAGTATATGAACTAGCCTGTTTCAGATTATACATGGTTAAAGATGGGTGTACAGGTTATATGACTCTTGTATTGGCTGATATGATTGAAACTCGACTGTTAACAGCTGATATGGGTTAGTAACACCCAGATTTCAATCATACCGGTCTCCTCTCGGGTCAAATTGATTGTTGAACCCTCTTTTGGCCCTTTAAATCCTCCTCCCTCCCCCCTCTTTCAGTCATTCTCATTCAATTTCTCACCCTCTTAAGAACTCTTTCTCACATCTTATCTTGTTTAATCATCGTAATCGACAATCAGTAGAAATCAACCTCTTTATTTGAATAAAAGAGGGATTGGAAAACAGGATATAGTGGAATTTCTCTCCAAATGAAGGCATTTAAATTATTTCTATGTTTTATTTATCATTTCATACAATAAGAGGTTTATTCATGTATATTTAGCAAGATTGGCATGACTAAGGCTATTCTATTATGTTTAAGCCCAATTAGGTCCAATTACCTATGGTTATATTCATTTATTCTTAGATTATTAGATACACTTAATTCTTATCCAAATATAATTTATATACAAAGAAATTAGGATAAAAAAGCTAAAATAGAGTTTTTTTTAGTTTCAGGACATTTTTCAGCCCTTTTTATTGAATACAGGTGGAAGTCTCTTTGCTTGTTAGTGTAACTATGTCCACAAACCTTTCCTAGACACCATACCTTTGGAAGTCTCTTTGCTTGTAAGTGTAGGACACTCTGCATAAATCCCTCCTAGATACCATATTGGCAGAAGCCATGTGAACTAGGTTGTGCTTTTAGAGCGAGCCTTGGTGCCATTGTAAGGTTTTCACAACCTACATGACTAGGGTTTGATCGTAGAAACAACCTTAACCTTTCTACTTGTATAGGTAAGACAAAGTGTGTTACTTCCCCAGGCCCTACATTGGTAGAAATATCATGCACTGGGATGCTTGTTTTACCAATATACTCTGTGCACTGTCATTGTACTTCTTTTCATCGAGTCAAAGACATGTACACAGATTAACATAATATGAAAAATAAATGATGACAGTGAACCAAGATTTTTTATCAAATTTTGGATCTTTACCTTTAAAAGTTCTGCAATTCGTGCAGCCCACTGTTGCTGTTCAAAAGTACTTGAACTTCCACTCCATATGAATAGTGAATTTCCAGATTGCAAAATGAAGCAATCAGTGGAACTCAATGATGTTGCCACCTACAAAAAGATCATATATCACTGTAATTGTAATATGTATCCAACTTGTATTCATATGCAAATATGGTGAATATTCCACTGGAATGTCAATATAAATGAACATAATGTTTTGTTATGAATATAAGATGGTTCTTCAGAGAAAATCTGCCTAGTCCATTGTTCAAAAACCCAGGAATACCAGTCCTTAGACAGTCCAACGGCCTGGCCACCTGGAAAAAACTGCTGGGGTAACTAATGATACTAAAACAGGTCTGGTGCTATGTGAAGTATTGTGCTTATCCATGAACTCTGCTGCTATGCAGATTTCTAATTCTATGTAAGTAGTCCTATTTGCAGATTGGATTATCAACCAATTAATTGCATCTAAAATAGTCCCATTAACACTTTTTAAGTGCCAGTCTCAGATAAAAACGTCATGATCTCCTGGAACAAGTCAAATATTTGGCATAATAACATTACACTATTTATATGTGAGAAGAATCAAGCAAGAAATTCTCCCTTTAGCTTATAAATTTAAAAATAGATTTCCAAAATGATTTTATTTAATCCATATATTGCAGTGCTGCCCAACACAATTTAGCATGTGCTGAGCTATGTGGAGACATGCCAGCTTTGCTGGCACATGGCCAAGCTAATTTTTGCATGTGCCAGTTAATGTAAAATGTCTGTCAACTAGATGGCACAATGGATGTCATGAAGCAAATAAGCATAACTTATGATCTTTATTCTAAAATAACCAAGGGTTCATTTTATATTTTATATGGCTGTAGTAACAACTCACAGAAGGACTAGTCTCTTTTCTCTTTATCCTGACATTAAGAATGCAAAAGGTTCAAATTGATAAAATGTAGAATAAAATGTATATGAACATACCGCATCAACTTGAACTGCCTTATTGTTGTGGACTGATGTACCAGATACTTGAATTAGTGCAATGCCATCAGAAGTATATGTTTCATCATTCAGGTTCTTATCTGCAATGAACTTTTTGTAACCGGAACTGATTCCACCCTGTGCAAGAAAAAGTTGCACTCAACTTGACAGAAAAACCCTATTCTTTTGGCAATACAAGTATGACAGTAACAAATATTCAAGAATCATCTTTGTTTCTTTCTATATACATATAAAAATGCCATTTAGAACTTCAGAGTATGAATACCTTCAAGACAACCATTGGCTGAAAGAGTGCAATGAATTGTGGTGGTTCTTTCCCTTGAAAAATGCGACCCTGCAGGAGACATGAACTCAGAAAGCTGGTTCTGCTTCTCATCTTCTGAGTAAAAGATAAAGAAAACAAAGAACCTGCACAGGTCTTCCTTTTAAGGAACTCCACATTGTATTAGCCAATCGAGTCGCCATCATTTGATCATCCTGGAGGAAAATAATATCATGTTATGATACCAAGGAAACCAAGCCTAAACAGTAAGCTGTGTGAACTGTTAATGCAATACGAGTTATGCAACTCTTAGATGAAAAATGGAATTTTTGGTTGAACCAATGCATGAGATTGAAACTGGAAGGCTTATGAGTTGGTGCAGGTAACTAATACGTGATATGCAATTCAGCAAAAGATAGGCCCATAAGCAGGTGCAGAGGACTAAAATGTGAAAGCGATTCAGAAACTATCCCAAGGTTCACGGAGATTAAAAATTGAATGTAGAAATTTTATAGTGCATATAAGAACAAATTAATAGTCAATCATGAAAACTAGATATAAATATCCCATACTATCGAAGGGGGAACGATTTTAAGCATCGTCTAATGCCAAAAGGCATAGAGAATCAATACGTTTCAGAAGGAAATGGCCCAAAGACAATGCCTATATCAGGTAAAACTAACCAGCACAACAACCATACTATATTTTTTAGCAACAATTAGATGCATTGTTTCCATTTCCCATGAGAAAATATTTTTAAAAATGAAAAATAAGATTGCTTCATCAAGAATATAAAATGGATCATCAACTGAGATTTTACGACTTTGTTGTTGTTGTAATTTATGAATTTGAAAATATCATAAGCTGTCCCATGACAATACCTACTTTGTTTCTACTTTATGTTCATGGATTGTTCATGGATAAACAATGAAATCCAAACAAGAAAAAGAAAATAAAATTTAGTTTTGACTTATGGTTTCAAGGATTTAGAAGTTCATCTTTCCTATGGAGAAAAGTAGGTTTATGACCCTAGTATCCAAGGATGTCATTTTCTTAATAGTAACTCTTTATTCTTGTAATTTTCCTTCTACTTCTTGCGCATGAGGTATCAAATATAGGAAGAAGGTTACAATTTGAAATAAGGTTGAACGTATCATGGTTTAAAATATCCTTTTGTAGTGGTTGGCATTTATCAAACTAATAGCCAAATAGGAGGCAGATTGAGCAAGTTCACTTTGTTTGATCTATTATTGCACGTACCGCCTAATAAGCTCGTAATGCCAGGCTTACTATATCATAAGCAGATGGTACCAAATGGTACCGAGCAGAAGGCTCCTGATAATGATTCCTTGATAATCATCACACAACTCCTTTTTCCATTTTTTGTTCTTTCATTCCTCTATTTCCATATCTCTCTTCCATCTGTCTTCAGGTCGCATCACCATCACCTCTTCCTTGCAAAAACATGAAACATCATCGCCTCCTCATCTGAGCTACTATCTTCTTTCAATACATGTCATCATTGCCTCTATAGCTCTGCCTCCTAGGCTTTATTCGCCTCCTCTTCCTTCTCATCCTCTCCTACCTCCTCCAACTTGTTCATCTCCACCTCTCCTCTTCTCTCTCTTTCTCTCTTTGGTCGGCCCATATCAATCAATACGTGGGGTGTACCTGTATATGGTACATCCAACCATATCAATAGTGTATCAATCCATCCCAGGATTACATCAGTATTGGTTTGAGATTTGGAAAATTGGAAAGAATAGAATCCTTGGTAAACTTCATAAATATCAAAAATATCCTATACACTCCAGTGTTGCAAATATCCTATATATACTTGTAAATTCTAATCCCTCTTGTACCTCTGACATCATTTGTTGTTAGTTAGTATCAAGGTATGCAATATCGTACCGTACCGGAGTTTTGACGTTCGCTCGGTACGGTACGATATTATATATCGAGCGGTATACCGTTCAGTATATATATATATATATATATAATTCGACGACGTCGCCTCTCTCTTCTCTCAGGCGGGGCAACGTCGTCGAGGCGACATCACCTCATATATATATATATATATATTATAAAAGGCGACGTTGCATCGCCTCGACGATGTCGGCGACGTAGCACAGTCCGTCCGGTAGCGGGCGGTTCGCGTACCGGTATGCCGTTGGACCGGTACGTATCGCCCGTAACGGGCGGTACCATTCGAAATTGCATACCATGCATCCAACCATGTGCCACCCGGGTAGCTCTAGGGTACGTACTGACTGACACTTTATATCACTCTATGGAGATAGAAAACTCCCAAAATGATTGTTTAATAGCTTGTTTTTGGGCATTTTTGCCTCTAACAACGACTGTACATAACCTACATTTACAAGACTAAAACGACTACAAAAGCCAACCAAAATAAGGCAAGCCCTCTACATGTTGTGCAAAGCATTAACAAAAACCAAAAGACACGAACATACACAAACATTACATCAAGCACCTCGTGTACAGATTTGTTCGTGAACGGGCTGAATTCTGATTGACGACCAAGCAGTACAAAACGTCAACTGTCTCAACACCTTGTAACCACCCATGCGGCACTAGGGCAAATGGGTCTTTGGGTAGGTGTTTGAGGGGTGATGCAATGTCTTTAGTGTGCCTGCTTTCTTTTTGACAAAAGTGCTAGGTGAACATTGGGCATGTATCTACCTTCGGAACGCCCTTTATGTGCGCTTGTTTAGCCTGTTTTCGAGACCCTTTCGAGCCTAATAAACACTGGTTACTTTGTGTTGCTTTGGATCCCGATTATCTTGCCCTTTTTGTGTGCAGCAATAGCAAATTACTTGCACGTTTGCCTTTCTAACTTTTTCTTCATTGTGCAGGTTCTTTGTGGACCGTGTGAGGTTAAGATCTAGGCTAACCCTTGCGGACACATATCACTTAGGTGTTGTACGCCTTAGGCAATCCCAACCAAGGACGTGATAGGACAGTATGTATCACCCTTTTCGTATCGATTTGGGTGAGACAAAAACCTTGATTAATTGTATTTAACACCAATGAAGTCATTCTACGGAGAATGTGAAGGACAGAAGAGAAGAATTACAAGTAATAAGCATTTAAATAGTGATCCAAGATTTAGGCAACTTTTAGTAGCTCATGTAAATCTAGCAAATTACTTTCATTGAAGTTTGTAATTTATTGGCTTACAAGCATTTAAAATCCAGTTAAATCATGTCTCACATTGTTGATGGACCATATAACAAATTTGTATCATATTATAGATTTATAGCTCAAACAAACTGAGAATGGAAGAATATAACAAATTTGGTCATTGCTAATTACCTGAATACTATCCTTTCCCATCCAACAAGCTAAGAAGTAGTCCTCTTTCTTCTCACTAGAATGGTATGTATAAAGGACAATATAACAATCTCCGCTGTAAAATTTACCAATCTCTTCCTTTGGAACTGGGTTCTTGGCACTACCATTGATGCGCCAAACCTGAAAGTACATTCACAGTTAGAAGAAAGACAACAAGATATATCTAGCTTCACATGGAAGTATCAACAGGCTAAAGAAAATAAAAAGAACCTCAAGTTTTCCACCGCCTTCAAGCAAAGGAGGAACTTCCTCATTTATAGGAGAGCCTTTTGAAATTCCCTTAAGATCAACACCTTGTTGCTTTAATAAAGCTACCCAAAAACCAAATCAAGCAAAATTAGCAAAAAATAGCAAAAGACTAGTCACTACCTTCATGAGATAAAAAATGCTAGTACCTGCAACTTTTCCTCGTCCCTCCTCTCCGCTAGAAGTTCCTGTTCCAGTTACTGTACCAGCTGGCCATGATTCAAAGTTGGACTTGAATGAATGTGTTTCATAACCTTGGATAACTTGAGTGATACGCGTAGTTTTTGGTCTGTTTTGATTGATGATGAAGTCCTGAAAGGATTCAATTCACTAAGAACAGCCATTTGGAGCATATGACCTGAATTTTTTATAAAAAAGATAAGTCCTACCTCAGCAGCTTTGCTGGCAGCTTTTCTCTCTTCAATTTGTGTCACCCTCCCAACCCAAATGAATATCTCAGCCCCACAATCCAGTAAATAGCATTTATAGTTCTCCAACATTGCCTTAGAAAGTGTATTCTCTTCCAACTTTAACTGACCATCGTTGATACTACAAACATACTTGTATATTATAACTTGATAGCAAAAGTAAATTCTTAGTTTTCTGTAAAGCTTGAAATTAGCAAAGATGATATTTTCGTATTCGGTGGTATGCAAAAATTATTCTAAAAACCAACTAGGCTAATAAATTTTATTTTCCTTTTTATAGTATCAGTGGTTAAAGAGAAAGATATGCCATCATGATCTTCATCATGTATTGTGTGAATGTGTCTAACATATAGACATAGTGAGTAATTTTTCAGCTTGACCTGTAAAATACTTCAAGCACCTAGAAAATAAGATGAACACAATGAATTGCCATGCATGTTTGCAAAAGCATAGACAAATAATACATTATAACTGAGGAAGAGATAACAAGAAACATGATGTACAGTTGTACACATCATGCTGCTGGACTGTTATTTAGGGAGGGGCAGCTAAAAGAAACACTAAGATCAGTTTGGTTTAGTAGTCGAGCTAGTAAGAAAATAAATTCTTCTTGTGCTGGATCAACAAAGCAATTTTGCTTTACAAGGACAAGATAAAACAGAATCATCATTTCCAGAACACTGGGCATGTAATATGAACACACCACACTGCTCCCTTCTAATATAAGTATATTCAAGTTTTAGCAGAAGACAGAAGTCAAAAGCATTTGTAGCTGGAGAATGAATTGCAAAATAAATTTTGGATGGAAGTAAAGTACAATTGTCGTTTTCCATATTAATTTATTATGCATCAATTTTTTTACCAAAGATAGCTTTTAACTAAAGAAACAGAAGCAGCTTAACTTGTTCTTTATGCCAACGATTAATTGTCCCATTCTCCTCTTTCCTCCCTAATAGCAATTGGTTAACAAAGGTGATCAAATAGGAAGCCTCCACTACCAACAAGCATAAGAATCTCCAAATAGATAATCATAGAAAGTCTAATTTGCATGAACCCTTCTAGCTGATCTCTCTAGAGCGCACAAAGAAAGAATTTGGTCACCTATAAGTTCCTGTCTGTTCATATGATGGTCCATCACAGCATACCACAGTCCAACCTTTCTGAGACTCTGGTTCTGACGTCAAGTCTAATAATCATTCTCTTTTTGCCATCATCAACCACCTAAGATTCTGATCCTCAAAGTTTCAAGTAAAGGTTGAAAGATTAATTAAAACTATTTTTTTCAGAAACCTTCCCCTCTTTGTAGAGCACAATAAACACTGAGGTTACAGCACGAAATAAGGTTCTCATTTTTGTCTGCTTATGGGAAATAAACATTTTTTTTCAATTGTAGCACATCTTTAAGGCTTAAACATCGCTAACCTTTCAATGATATTTATATGAAGAAAGAAAGGGATTCTGAAAGCTCTAAAATATAATATGAAAGAAGCAAAGACACTCAATTTTATGGAATAATGGTTTGAATTAAAAGACTTCTTTTCCTCTGGTCCTTCATAACTAATATTTATAAGAAACTCATGAACAAGATTCAAGAAAGAAGGTATATATATATATATATATGTATGTATATACATGTATATGTATATGTATATGTATATACATATACATACATATACATGTATATACATACATATACATATACATACATGTATATACATACATATACATATACATACATATATATATATATATATATATATATATATATATATATATATATATATGAGAGAGAGAGATTATTGGGTTCCTACATTTAGGAATTCATTGTTCATGGTAGCCTCAGATTTTGGGTTCTCATGAAAATGTTGTACTTGATATAGCAAAAGTTTTGTGTCTTCTTTGATTTTTCTCTTGATTTAATATAGCCTATTTCTAGTGAAAAATAACTTTCTATCTATGTTGATGTGATTGTACAAAACCTTTCCTAATGTCCTTCCAATCATTTGTCACTGGATAAATGCTGCCAACTTAACCAGAATTTAAGAAGATCCAAGCATTTTAAATTTGAGTAAAATACTTTGATTCAGGGTACTAGTTTTCTCAAAATCATTCAGTACAATTTTCCAATCCAATCTAATCAAGCTAACAACCGGCATATCTATCAACTTAATTATGGTGAATATCATAACAACTCTAAAGAACAATAATCATATAGAATCGAAAGACTCCATGAAGCTTCCTAAAAATGAAGATCTTCTTTCACTTGATATTCAGAATAATAACCTCATGGATTTAAATATCCAACTTCAGATTAAATGGTTCACTAAAAAATGCTTACATAAGCTCATGAATCTTAAATTAAGAGAAAATACTATTTAAACTCTCACAATGATCAATCT
Source organism: Musa acuminata AAA Group (assembly GCF_036884655.1). Taxonomy (NCBI): domain Eukaryota; kingdom Viridiplantae; phylum Streptophyta; class Magnoliopsida; order Zingiberales; family Musaceae; genus Musa; species Musa acuminata. The sequence continues at coordinate 5,950,616 of NC_088329.1, read as the reverse complement.
TCAATAACTTTGTTAGTTAGTATTATTTGTTAGTTGATATTATGGTTAACGATTCAGGTCGTTGGAGAACAAGAAATTCAAGTATGAAAATGCTAGTATTTGTGAAGCTTCAATCTCATAAATCTAGAAAGACAGAAAAATGCATGTGAATTTCTTTAAATTTTATATGAGAGAGTGTACAAGCGGATTTTGGCTTAAATTTATGCTAATTGAAGGACATTTGTAGTCCCATAAATTTCTGGCATAGATCAGACAGAGAAAATGCTAGTATTTGTGAAGCTTCAATCTCATAAATCTAGAAAGACAGAAAATGCATGTGAATTTCTTTAAAATTTATATGAGAGAGTGTACGAGCGGATTTTGGCTTAAATTTATGCTAATTGAAGGACATTTATAGTCTCATAAATTTCTGGCATAGATCAGACATCCAATCGTACACTCTTCTAATAACTGATAAGGAGATCTTATCATGGTTCGCCTAACCGATCTATATCGGTGTATCGATCGGCCATCGGTATGATATGTACCGACGTATCAACACATGATATGATGGGGTATACTGACAAACCGGTATGTACCACCCATACTATGTGGTACATCACGGTACGATGAACCTTGGATCTTACCTCATAGGATAAGTTCTATATTCTCTCAACCATTAATGGAGAGGACATATATCACAATCTCAATTGTTGATAGAGTGATGCCCCTCATCAATCAAATTGGGGGACACATTCCTCTTGATAATTGCTGAAGAAACCATCAAGCTATTATGTCTGATAGTCCTATAGATTTCGAAGGGAATTGCCTTACTAGTATTGTCACGCTCCGAATCCGAGCAAATGATGATCCACCGAGCTGCGAGCTAGACTAGTTCAAGCCTAACCATACTTTTTTTTTTTTTCTAAACTAGTCTAGCCCACAATCACCTAAGTAGAAAATTAATACACACTATAACTATAAAAATGATAATCATTAAACTTAAAAGATCAACATAACACAAGAAAAAAAAATTATTACATCACGAGAATATCACCTAACTATTTCATATATCCAAGTCATATTTTTATTTAAAATAGCTGCTTTCAATAGACCTTTAACATATAATCCTTCTAGACACATGCAGAGTATCAAGATGCATATCCAACTCTAAATCAACCATATGTTCTTCAATGAATTACCTGTGCTTAAACTTGAATGTGAAGAAAAGCACAAACTAATTGATCCTAACTAGATTTAAATATTCTAATTATTGATCATTGGAAGTTCACTGAATTTTTTTAGGTAGGCAGCTAATCAGCAAAAAAATACATAAGGCAAAATGAGATATTTGAAATTTTGAATCATCACTGTAACAGACTTTCTTAGAATATAAATATATCTTTAGAAAATAAATACATCAAGTAAACTTAACAGAAAAGTGTAACATTGATATGTCAAAATCACTCACATACACCATTATCCAGTTCCTACATAACAATCATTATTATGATATGAGGTATCGATATTTTCCACTGAATATAACCCCGCGGAGACTATGCCATATAACAAGCAATGCTGAAACATATGGAAGGTAAAAACAGAACTTGTATAACTGAATCAATGCATAGCATAGTATCAGAAACCTAGGTATGCACTATTGTCTATCAGAGTTTAAGATTACCTATAAAGTTTTGCAGGACTGGCTTCCAAAATAATATCATCTTCATTGACTACCTTTTTGCCAATTGGTGCAAAGCCACCAAAAAGAACCCAAAATTCACCAGAGTCTGACTCGGCTTGCAGCTTTCCATCATCTTACACAATGCAAAATACGTTAACAAAAAGATAAAAATGCACATATGTAAATAATATTATCCAGTACAAATATGTATGCTCACCAATGATAGCAACGCCACATGTCCCTTCATGATACTTGTCTTTCAAATATTGTACTACTTCTAAAGCTTTAGCTCTTTCTTGGATATTAGAGTTAGCACCATTGAATTGATATATTTTCTTTTCAGTATCCAAGATAAACACATCATCATGATTCAGTGATGACCGGGCAAATGGAACCTTCAAAATCAAATTTAGAAGTCACTACATGCATGCAACACACGACTTTGCACATCTAAAGTCCCATAAAAGCTCATGGAAAAAATTTAACACCTGCTTCATTCTGACAACTCGTTTTCCTCTACATACATATAGTCGTGTTTCAAACTTTTCCACTTCAGGCTTTTTGAATCCAGAAGCAAATCCTCCTTCCAAAGGAATAATGCAAGGTTTAAAGTATGACAAGAACTTGTCGGATTCAAAGCCTTGAAGTTCCCTGTGTTGAACAGCACGACCTCCAAGCACTGCATCAAGTTCAACTGTCTTGATTGCAGCAGTCCCAGCTTCATCCTGCGATCACTCATAAACTAAATAAACAATTCGAATATCTATCTATTTTTTTATGCCCTCAAAATGAGAACATTATATATATATATATATATATAATATTATTAGATATTACTAGCATACTTGGCTTGACTCCTTCCCAATCCAGAAGTGAATATCATACAGGTATGCACCACCTTTGCCAGAAGATGTCTGCAACAAGTAATTCACCGCGTAAAAGAATGAAGCAAAGTACAGCAATCATTGTCTAGAGGCGTCATGAACATTAGGAAGAACATATTACAAATAAAAACCATCATTTTATGCTCATCTGATGACTAATGCATGCCACATGTACATGATCCATCAAACATATACCCATCTTGCATATAGTTAGTTACAATATTGGTGGATTTCAAGCATGGCATATAGTTACTTACATATTGGCAAGTAAACAAAACAGAAGTAACAATAACAGTCAGAACGCACTAGGGGATCTTGCATATCTCCCAAAATTTTAACTATTAGGCATGATGAATGAAACACCAGTCCTTTAGGCAACACAGGTAAAAGTAGAAAAATATGAGAAAAAAATTACCTGTAAAATTATGTATGAATCTCCAGAGTGGAATTTACCATAATCAGACTTTGGTAAAGGTACCGGTTGAAAGTCCTCGATACGCCAGATCTCTGTTCCTCTATGTGACGTTAAGTAAATTCTAAGATGAAAACTACAAAATAACTTCGTATGGTAATAAACAGCTGGATAATTTAGACAACTAATACAGAAAATAACTTATTTGCAGAGTGCAATTTACAACAGTTACTATAAGGATACACTTTTTGTCCGACTCCCTGAAATGCAGGATCAATATATTTTGTAGAACTGGACATTGTACACTTAAGAGACCTTTTATAATGACAGAGAAAGATGTCCTCACAGTTTCAGAATATGCTCGAAACACTCGATAACGAAAGAAAGGTATGTTCTGCATATGAAATTAGCATAGTCAAGAATCATCAGGAACTCATATGTACCATGACCAACTTATCTACAGCTTCTACCATGCAACTTATATGACAGATTTAATAGTATGATGCCAGGCAAGACAAGAAAAACAGTTTATGCAAGAAGTAGATGAATGTGAACCACTAAGAAAAATGAAATAGTATTTAACTATTTATAATATTTTCCTCACGCAAGATGCAAAATGTACAAATGAGAACCAGTAAGCCAACGACAGCATTTAACTGGAAGGTGCCAACAAAACCTACATGAAGCAAGCATATGGATGAATGACCCATCAAGAAGACAAGCAGTGGAAAGTCCATCTTGAAGTCCAACATAAAGTAAAATCACTTAAGGATGTGTAGTTTCGAAACCTTCAGTTATTGCTAATAAACTATGATCAAAGAAGATTCTTATATCAACAAGCTGCCTTAGGATGGAACCAATGACTAAAATCTTGTTCTAATATTGGTTTTGGCAATTCATCGGACTGATATAGCTCTGGTGTACTGAGTGATACACTGAAATCCACCATAATGTATCAGCCAAAAAAAAAAAAAAAAAAAATCTGACCAAACCCATGTGGTCTTTCATTGGTCCATAGTCGGACCAGTAAATGCTGGTCCTTATTGGACTCGTAAATCCCAGTCAATACACACCAGTCCAACAGCCTTTGATACCTCATAGTAACAACCAGAAAATATATCGATCAAGATATGACTGCAACTATACCTATCGATGCCTCTTTATCAGATATCTGTGAAGTTTCAAGACATTAAACATGATAACATTCTCAAGAGGCCGAACGCGTGTAGCCTCAACAACAAAGACATGTTTTTCCAGATAGTCCAAAGAGATAAGTTGGACATTTAGTGAGAAAAGAAAGCACCATGAAAAGACTTGGTTATACAACAAACCATGAACTCCCAGCCATATTTTTATTTAAGCCACATTTACCAACCTATGGGCTACACTTCAGAGAAAGACAAGCAACATATAGGCAGTTAAACTGAGTAATTGCACAAAAGGGGTGAAAATTGGAACTTCCACTCTTTGCAAGTAAATCATAGTCAAAAGACTCAAAACAATCCTTAATTAAGCTCTGGATAAGTTCTTCTGAAGCAAATTAATTTGTGCTTATAGCTGAACCTCAGCTAGACCAAAAAACCACCTGACATATGGATCCAACAACAAGATGCCAAAAACTCCAGAGGTCCACAACGGATCCAGACTATAACGAACAAAATGCCAAAGAAAAGCACCCAATCAACCAAATAACACGAGATAAATCAGCAAAAAGGGAAACATCGACGATTAAACTCCGAGTTGGTAATCATACAATTCTCAAAAAGCAAAAGAACATACATCACTGATCTAACTCCTAGTTCGCGATGCAGATTTCAGGACCGACGAGATGGCCGATCATTCAAAAGGAAGGGAGCATAAGCTTAAGATTCGGCATCGGAAGCCAACCGCGAGGCGATCGACCCACACGAAGCCGGATCAGAGGAATAAGAGCAGAGAGTGGAGGCGGAGGGAGGATCGGCGTACCTGCGAATACCCGCGAGCGATCGAGAGGGAGAGAGAAAGAGAGAGAGAGAGAGAGGAGTGTTGCAAAGGAAGTCATGCTTAAAAAGAGGATGATTAGTCCCTGCGCTTTCCCTCTGTTTCGGGCCCCACCCCACATGTCTCGGGTCCTCCTTTTTTTCTCTTTTCGCGTCTCTCTCGTTCGAGCTGTAAGGGAATTGGGTATGGAAGATTAGTAAGAGTTCGTACAATCCACTTGTGAGTAGAAAAAAAGAGTACGCATTGACGCTGAATGCGAACGCAGGCAACCTTCCGTTGCATACGTGCGACGTGATTCCTAGAAAATAGCAGGAGCGTTTCACGCCGTTAATTATATATTATTTTTATAATTAACTATATTTAGCATAATAAATTTTATAGTTTTAAAAATTATATTAGAATCATTATACTTAATAAAATAAAATATTTAATCTCGTTTTTCCTCGTGTTATCGATTCTGCTAATAAAAATATCGCACATACTTAATGATAAATCAAAATAAGATAAAGTCAAGAGTAAACAATATGATATTTTCGTTAATAAATCGATATGAAAAGAAATAAGATTAAATAATTTTACTTTCATAAACATAAATATTTCACTATAACTTTTAAAAATATAAGGATCAATATTCTAAGACGGCTAATTATATGAAATAATCTATAATTAATGAAATCATAACCTTATTTATTTTTTATTTATTGCTGTTTTCACTTTTTATAACTGTAATGTCTATGGGCCATGTCATATTATCTTAAATAATATACTTTTTTTATCAAAAATATATATTTAAAATAAATAAATAAAATTTATTATATCAAATTATATGCATGTTCATATATGAACAGGAACTTATAACTTATTGTTTATGTAATATTATACTAATCAACTCACTCATCTTAACAGAGACAAAGATACATCTAATTATTCAGGAATGATAAAAATTTTCTATCATTTCATGTAACATAAATATTTATCTTAATATTTTTATCCAAACAATATAAGATATATTATTTATTTATATATATTTTTTAACTACCCAATATTAAGATCATTAAACATTTCTAATATATAGAATTTGACACTTAAGGTACCTAAGCTCTAAATACGGTTCAATCACATATGTTGCATGCCACTAACGGTCAGCATCATGCAAATAAGGGAAATTTATATCGTTTTATATTCGAGATGTGGATTAGATATATTTTTTTTTGTTGATATTACAGGGTTAAGGTCCATTATGATTTTGGTAATAGACCATTTAAGTTCTTATGATCTATTCGTATCTAATAACTCTTACATTTTTTAAGACGTAACATATAAGTTTCTCCTATCAAATATCCTATCAAATATGAGTTATAGACGTTAGAGTCTGCTTACGCAATATACTGACTCATAATAAATTATTAATATAATAATATATATAATTTATATTTAAAAAATAATTAAGGTCAATTTTAGCCCTTGTAGTTTTGATTATTAATCACTTAAGTCCTTATGGTTTATTCGTGTATAAAATAATCTTTATATTTTTAGAAACATAGCATATAAATCTCTCGTCAAGTCTTAATTAACAAACGCTAGAATCTATTTATGTGACATACTAACTCACAATAAATTATTAATATAATGACATGTAATTTAAGTTTAAAAAATAATTGAGGCCATCATCAATAGCGGGAGGATGTATTGCCTCAATTAACCACCAACGATAGCACCAAGCCATTATTGCCTAGCAAAGCATCGTACGCATGTAATCTCTTCTACGTTGACGATGAGCTCAAGAGCTTCTAGTCCTACCTCAGATGGATATGCATCGACTAATCTGATGTTATGCACGTAGTGGTCTCATAATCCCTCTTCCTCCTCTTAAGCGTTTTCACCCCTATTGCCTCCCACTTCGTCCTCTCTTGCACCTTCACCCGTCGCACCTACGACGTTGTGGTCTAGCTCTTCCTCACCTCCACCTTTGGCCTCTTTTACATTTGTTTCTTCACTTTCGTTTACTACTATGGCCTCCGTCGCTTCCTCTTCCTCGATAACATGGATCTTAACCCTTTTTTAAACTTAAATTACATATATCATTATATTAATGATTTATTATGAGTCGGCATTCTACGTAAGCAAACTATAATGTTTTTTAGCTTAGATTTGATGGGAAAGACTTATATGTTACGTTTTCTAAATGTAAAAATTATTTTAGAAATAAATAAATATAAGGGCTTAAGAGGTCAATATCCAAAACCATAAAGACTAAAATAGATATTAATTTTTTAAAATTTAAATTATATGTATCATTATATTAATAATTTATTAGAGTAATCATAGTAAATTTTAATATTTATTTACTCATACTTGATGGGAGGTGCTTATATATTATTTTTTAAAAATATAAAAATTATTTTAGCCATAACTAAATCATAAAGACTTAAGTCATCGAAACTAAATTTTAACCTATATAATATTATTATTGAGGAATATGCATTATGCTCATCCTCGTCATGTCACCATCAGCTCTTCCTATCAGTACTTGTCATTATTATCAGATTTATCAGATTTTGAGCCCTTCACCTTCACTAAATTTAAACTTTGCTATTAATAATTATCATCATTATCACTATTATCATTATCATTAACTTATATGTCTATAAAATCAATGCAAAATGACAGATATAACTTTTATTTAAAAAAAATATTTTCATTACAGGCATAGATGATGATCGATTCAAACCTGAATCCTATTACTTATCCAACAATGTATTAACCGCACAGATATCTCTATTGAGACAATGTAACTTTTGTTAATGTATTAATTCATACACAAACTTACAAATCAGTATAAGTATTCGGAGGAACATATAAGTGAAAATTATTTTTTGATTATAAAGGTCTTTTTATTTGCTTCCGACCTAAACACCGACTTCGCATGTGACACCTCTCGTGATCCACATGCGGACACCCATATGAAACCAATGTGCAATCAATTTTGCTCCATCATTTAATGTGTTTGTTGTACCTTGATAATTAAATGGCAATAAGAGGATGGCAACTTCAAATCCTCCAAAGATCCATATGAACTGATGCCCATTTAAGTGCTGAAAAAGACACTCTAGTAAACGAGAAAGTGATATTATTAATGTAAGGTAATGGTTCAGATTAACATTTATACATCTATATACTACACTCTTGAAGTTAATGTAAGAACTTGTTTGGAGGTTTAACCTTTATTCATCTACATAGTACATTCCTGATATTAATGTGCCAAAATCTATTAATTTAGTTCGTTGACATAACAAATCTAGTTTATAAGAAAGTCTCGTATAGTTGACATGGTTTAATGGTCATCCATCAACAACATATAGGCATTAACACAAAATCTACATATAAATGAATATATTATCTCATGCTTTAGCTGAACAAGTCACGTACAATGCAATTCGATACGGGGTAAAAATCGAAATCGACTCATAATAGTATTTCAATAGTTAAATTAATCATTGAAACATTATTATCCCTCTTATTTCATTTCATTTTACTCTCATATTATTTTAAATTATCTCAAACTCATTTTTTTCTTACATTTACGCTCTTCTGAACTTTACATAGTAATTATTTATGAATTAAATCGAGACTAATTTGAAAGAATTAAGAGGAATAACCTTTTAATCATAAGTAATATTTTACACATGTCACCCAAGATTCAGATCATGAAACGCGACAAGATACTGATCAAATTTATGCATGAAACGAAAAGACAATGAATAGAGCAAATGTGACGAAGCTTATATGATGTAAACATAGAACGAAGCTTATTGTATTCACAACCGTCGTATTATGGAAAATCATATGACCTACAACAATACGATGATAATTGATCATACTTCTCCGAACAACAGTATGATATGAAGCAAGAGATCAATAGCAAAAATAAAAACTCTAACATTCACCAATACAAATGTGATTCATGTAATTAGTAATTACATAAATTTTCACCAAAATTCATATAAAAACTCTATCCTATTTTTTTTAAATATTTTTTAAAAATTTTACACCTAAATTAGATGCATCGATACATCATACCATACTATACCGAGCAAAACTCAAAACTCCAGTACGATATGAAATTTCAATCCTTAATAAGAAGTATAGTTGCTCAATAATATATTCTTTCACCTTATACACAATTACTGCACAAAATAGAATTTCAAATGTTATTTAGTTTATCTAAAATTAAAATATAAAACCATAATTATATTTTCATGAATGAAGAACATATTATTGTTTACCTTTCCTATATGTACATAAAGAAAAACTAAATGCTAATTAATACACCTTAATAATTAAAAAGAAATACTTTTAGTTTCACCAATGAAAAATATATGATAATGTGAGCATTAACTAATTATGTTGAGGAGATCATTATCAATACAAAAAAACACTTGGCAGCTTTGAAGCTTCGAAGCAGAACCAAACTGCCAGAGAACATCAAGATCAGAACCTCTACAGAATCTTTGCACCATGACTGCCATCTTGGAATCTTGGCAACAAGTAATAATATGTCAACAAGCCCTCAGTGGCCTAACACCTTTGTACCTGTAGTACATGGTGGGAACAAGTTTTGTTTTCTCCATATGATCTTGCGAGGAGCAAGCAATCTATGGAGTGCCAATACCAGCACTGTTTTTTGTCCACATAACATGAAATAGAAATTGGGAGTTCAGATCAGGGAAATCACTGGAACCCAATAAACTGCAATCTGCTTATTTATTTTACATCCATAGTTCGAATGGAGAAAGAAAAAGTGAAATCAGCTAAAATATTTCTCTAACAAGGCTTTAGAAATGGCTATAGAGTTGCCTGCAGCTTCGGTAGCATAAACTTCCGTGCCTGCTTGCCAATTATTAGAATATGATATCCAATCCATTCTCCATTTCTCCAAAGCGAAGTCCGTATTTTGTTGCAGGCTTCGAGATAGATAACTGAAATAAGTTGAAGCCCTGGGTAGGTAATAGCTCCTGAGCAGGCCACTCCAAAATTTGTTGGCTGAGCATAAAGATGCATATGCAAAGGTCAGATGTATGCAAGCATTATACTTCAAGATTTACATTCAAAGAGTATCTACCATAGTCATGAAGTCTGCTCTGGTTGGTCTTCGTGTTGTCATACCACATTGTTACTTGTGTTCTTGCATTCCATTGATACTGCACATCGGTCGAGTTTAGCTATACCAATAAAGAAGATCTAAATTTATACAATTACAGATAATTGGACTCACCTGCCTTCTCTCGCTATCACTTACTGCTAGGCTTTTTGCACTTTCTAACCATGTCCCAAGCAAAAAGTTGTTATTAGAAGCCAAAAGCTCGTCAATGTCCTCGATAAGATCCAGAAATTTTTGGCTGTGAAAATTTAATGCTTTTGCATCCTTCTCTTGGTATGCAGTCATCACATCTAAATAAACCTGATTTCCTAGTTTTGATAACACTTGCCTTGCAAGATCAACAAGGTCATATCTGGTACAAACAACAAGATTTAGGTATACCTCACGTGGTTAAAATATCAGGTATCAATTAAACCTAGTTTGACACTTGAAAGATAGGTGGCAACAACGTGATGTGAGTATTGGAGAAATAATGAATGGAAAAGCAAGTACTTACCTGTATGTTGCACTTCTTGTGAGATTATCTCCTGCATCAAGAAATAGCTTAAGGGCATTTATCACTTCTTCAGTTGAATACCATAAATGTGGACGTGGCATACTAGAACTAGTCTCCCTAAATGAGAACCTATGGTTCTTGTCCACCACTGAGAATCTTCTGCTTGGTCCTTCATTAGAAGACTGAGAATCCTGTAGAATGGGAACAGAATCTGGGAACTGGACTATGTAGTCTCTGTTATGATCCTGGTTCGGGACACAGTTCATTAGAGAAGAAATGGAAACAAGTTTTATATTTAATAGCACAATTTTCTAACTGTAAATTAATAGGGCTAACTTCCTTTTGCAGAATCAGGTATACAAGGATTACATATAGATTAATAGACAAGGTACCCAACAAACTTTTGTGCAATCACCAAAACTAAATGGAGATACCTTATGATTCATTCTGTGGATGAAATTGAACAATCTCAATAGACCATTTGAGATGACAAAAAGACCTACCCTGGTTATAACAAATGTCATAGTTGCAGTAAAACAAATAGATTTTTAGGGATTAGCTACATATATCCTCACCCATTAATTAATTATGTTGAGTGAAATATCACTAATTAAGCTAAAAGCATCAAATGATTCTTTATGGTTTACAATGACTTATTTTCTCATTTTATCCACAGTTGAAGCTTTCATCTTACTGTTCATGAGTGTGAACATTTTCTGTTTTGTTTTTTCGAATATTAACACATCAATCTCACATCGTTGTCAATGTAACACTATCTTTCTTGTACTATATATTCTGATAGCATATGAAATTTCTAGAACTTAACCTTTTTAGAATTTAAAATCCAACCAAAGAAAGATTAAAGCATAAACAAGATTGCCAAAGAATGGGTCATAGTTGTTTAGCAGGAACAAAGCAATTGGTTTCAGATTTCAAATGGGCCTCAAAAAGTATAAATGTGCAGAAAAGGATGCTTTTATAAAGATCAGTAGTTGCATCCTTGCTGAGTTTCACAGTTTGTAGAGATGTCAGCACTCCGTGTTGGTTGGTAGAGCTCAAATCCATTGCCTGAGGAACAAGTGTCTTTGGACTTTTGTAAACAATGAAAGGGAAGAGATTCTGTCCGAAAGAAACCATAAGCAGACCAGCAGCAGGGTCAGAAAAATAAAAAGATAACTAGCAAAAAATGGACATACCTAGTTTACATGTACTAGGGAGGATCCGCCAATGCAGGGTCCTGCCAAAGAACCCAAGGCTCCCACCAATGCAAGGGTCTAGGGAGGATTAGAGACCAAAAATAAAAATCAACTTTACATGGACTCTTGAGTTCCCATATATTTTATGTTGGATACCAAGCTTTGCCATTTTGGATACCAGATCGATGCCTATCCATAGTCGGACCAATATGGATGTGATTCATGCCAATAAATCGGAACATGATATGTGTATACATACCATGGTACCAAGAAGGGGAGAGAGGAAGAGGAGGGAAGAAGAGAAGGATGAGAGGAGAACAAGAGAAAAAAAGTGAGGCGACAGAAGATAGGAGAAGAAGAGGAGGAAAAAGAGGCAGTAGAGGATGAGAGAAGGAGAAGCGGCCGAGGTGAGACTAGGAGAAGAGGACGAAAAAGAGATGGTTGAGTTTTAAAGGAGGAGAAGAAAAGGAAGAGGAGTAACAAATAGATCGACAGGATGACTATAGTGGTCGGTGCAAGGCAGGTGACAATGAGAGATGCATATAAATAGGGAGAGAAAGATACATACCACCAACCTGTATAACATGGCACCGTCAAAAAGTTAATTGAGAAAATTAAATATCGACTGGTACCGAGCTATAAGCTACAGTTTGGATCTTCGATCACACCAAAAATTATTGCTCAATACCAAATAATCCTACCAGTATTTGATTACTTGCATCAATGGCTTCAAACATGTCTAGCTTATTATAATTGGATTTATTGCACTTTTTATTTGTATATCCATTATTTTCAATTTTTAATGTCATTCTTTTTCTTTCCCAAAGGGAAGATCTGTATTATTTCAAAAACCTGATACAACCAAAGCCCTTCTCATCCAATAACTAAACTTCAAGCAAATTTAGAGGCAGAGTGTCCTTCAAGAACTGTTTGCATTTACCAATCTTAGCATAGACAGATAGCTAGTTAGCACAATGATTCCCCTCCCTCTATAAATTTGAGATTATATAAGCTCTCAATTGTTCTTAAATGAAAAATGTGTCTCTAAATATGAGTAAAGCAAGGATTTAGTTAAGAATAAATCGGCTTGGTCTAAGTTTGCACAGATGCAGGTCAGATCCTCATGGGTTCAGCTTAGATCTGCAAGGACCTCTGCTGATTCAACTCATTTGTCATGTCTGCTTGGTTTTGGGCTCTCCATATATTGGGATGGCCTTAAGGCTGTGGCATGATCAAAGCTCTTATTGCAGAGCATCACTGCTTTGGAACTATTGCTTGAGGACTCACGACTTCATAGGTTACTTCACTAAAGGTATGTGATAGTTTTCTCTTGATTCCTTTTTCTTCTCCTCCAACTTTTCTTCTCTTTTTTTAATTATTTTAAACACAGTTTCTCTTTGCCAGAAATTACATAGTAACTGGGTAGCATATCGTGCCAATGACATATTGATATGCCTTCTGGCTAGCACTGACCCTTTTGACTAAGCCAATTCAGCTGACGTGTGGGGCACGGTCCACATGAGCCTCCATATATTTATATATTTTTTATTCATAATTTATACATAGACATTTGGCCACATCTGTGCCCAAGTGGCCACTTCATGGAACACTGATCACTACAATCTATTTATTTAAGATGAGATAATTTAAGAAATACTTTTCTGTACACCAACTCTAGATATACTTATCCAGAGCAAATATATTTGTAATCTGTGTGCAAGGAGGTGACATGAATTTCATTGCATAGAATGTAATCTCATTGAAATTTGAAACAACATTTCTAAACTTTATTTTTCAAATAATAAAAATCTTTGGACATCTGTAAAGTTGAGAAAGATAATTTCAATAATGGGACAAGAAACATACAGCTACTCCATCTGTGCAATTATATATTGTATGATAAAGAATATTCCATGCAGCTTCTATCTGGGGAAATGCCTGACCATAGCGCCTAAGAGAATAGCTTTTCAACCATTCCTATAGGATCAATAGCACAAATTGGTTATGAAGAAATCTCATCTGGTAGTAGTTCACATGTCATTATGAAAACCATGGGAGTAGTTAACATCCAAACAATGAAGAACCATACAGGTCAACATGAGCGAGTTAAGATCCGAAAGACAGACAATTGCTACAGACAAATAATGTGGTTCACAAGTAAATGTTATTGTTCATGTAAGTGGTCTTATCCATCATGATAATTTAATTGACAAACTTTTAGGGTACAATAATTGACCCAATAGTCCAATTTAACGAGTTCCATTGAAATGTCTCATATTACTTCGTAAATTCTTCATGTTTAGTTCAATTTTCTCAAATTCTTCATACCAAAAAGATTAAATCCTAGTGCTTATACAACATATGCCAGGGGGTTAATGGTATTAAAAGAAAGTTGACATACACACACACATACATACATTCATATTACCGGTCCATACCAATGTACCGACCAACTATCGGTACGGTATGTATCAAACTGTACCAAATCGTACTGACATATGATACATAGGAGCATACTGATATACCGCCTGTACTGGTCACCTATTGGACCGGTACATACCATCCCATACTAAGTAGTACACTACGGTATGATGAATCTTCACACACACACACACATTATGATTCATCTATATATATATATATATATATATATATATATATATATATATATATATATATATACAAACTACATTTCATGTATTATGCAAACTGGATGCACGGTACATATCATTTAGGAAAGGAGAAGTACCCAAGAATATAAAACCTACAATGGCAGGGATATTTTGTTGGAACATGTGAAGAATGGATATAGATATGAGATAATGCTGAGGCGATGACTGTATGACATGATATGAATGCATTGATACGAGCATAATATAGATGAACTGATATGACAAATCTCGAATAAAATAGGATACAATACAGCATGGAGATTCATTGTGACAAAATATGTAATTACATCTCATTATATATTATGACAAGATATTAACTGCCTCACCAACCTATCATTATGAAAGAGATTATTTTAAAGACATAATAACTCAAGAGTCAAGACTATGGAAAAGATAACAAGAACTTTGAAAATTTGAGTACTATTATGTTAATTTTTATTAATCATAACTTGATGTTCAATAAAAGTAACATAAAATGACATTACCTAATTATACAACCATCCTGCATGTAATAAAAAATAAATTTCACCAAAATACTTTTTGTCAAGTCCCCAAAGGCCAGAGTATCCTAAAAGTGTTTGGTCTCTTTAATAATTATTTACAAAAAGAAACCTCTGAGCTAGCAAGATTTTAAATATAGGTCCAATGTCGGTTTCAGTAACCTATAAGACTGATATGGGACAAGTATACAAGTCAAAATACCAATTTGTACCACCAAGTATCATTGAATAAAATAAAGAGAGAAAATAAACGGTTCACTAAATATTAGAATTTTGGTTCTTGGTTAGACTCAGGGTTCTCAATTTCAATATGTACCACCCAGTACAAATGGTACATACCAGTCCGAGAGAATATCAGTACGTGGACCACTCTCTACCGGGCTGTCACGGACTTAACTGGTTTTGCCTAAGTCGTGCGGCACCCTTGTATGTCTGTCTACAAAGGTCAGCCTCCCCGAAACCTCCTATGGTCTCTTAGGACCTACAAAAGAGAAAACGGGTTAGAGAAAGCATCTCACTTGGGATCCACAAGAAATCATTTCAGTAAACACTTCATAGCCAATGCAAATTATAGACTTTATAAACTCTGAACGGTCGCACAACAAAGGGTCCAAAATGGTCCACTACAGATCGAAATCCCCACAAGTATCCATATGACACAATATTTGTTTGCAAGCCTAAGACGACCACCAAAACCAAAGAAAAGGGGCTGCTAAGCCTACTACCAGCCTTTTATATGCTGTGCAAAGCATAAACAAAACTGAAAGACACGGACATACATAAGCATTACATCGAACACCCCGTTTACAATTTTGTCCGTGACATTCTCCTCCACTTATTCCTTCGACATAGTTGTCGAAGCCCTTGTTGACGCTACAACTCTTCACCTTTGCTGAGTCTTTAATTTTCTGCTCCAGCTGCAATGCGCCTCTTGGCTCCCAACTGCTCTCCGCTGCTGTTGTTGAGTAGTCAAACTTTTAATCTGTCATGTTGCTTCAACACGCCAATGACTCTACCATCATGTTATAGGGTTTGCACCGATTCTGTTCTCCTTAGCTTCCTTGGTAGCAACGTTTGTTTACCCGGTCTTGTCCTCTGACTTGCCAAGCTCCCTTAAGCAAATATGAGCTCTGGAGTAGTCCAACTCTCCAGCCACTCTGATCATACCTCTACATGATCAAGTCCCTCCTACGGGACTCACTGGTACTCGCATTCGGTATACTCCCTCGATGGTACACAGCTCCCATATGCTGATGACCAAGGCTTTTATCCGATGCATAATTCGATGCACGCACGGAAGACCCGCCTCTGCGATACCATGACATTCACTCCTTGAATCAATAGTCTTTCTTGTCGTCGTGTTGTTCATCGAAGTGGAGCTCCCGATCATACCTTCGTATGATATAATCCCTTGTAGGACTAGATTTATATGTATCGCATTGCCACGAACTGTTCCACCACGATTCGTTGCACCATGTCGCTTTCTGGTGACATCTCCATTGCATTCTGATCCTTGTGGGATGAACTCGGATTGTGATCCCTCCATGTGTGGTCTCTACCAACACATCGTAGGGCCTCTTCCACTTTCGATTGTATTCGCTCCTGTGGCAATCGACCTTCGTCCACACACTCTCGGGTCACACCTAGACAAAGCACCGCTCTAGGACAGTCCGTCGCCTAGTAGCTCTCGAAGTCCACCGACTTCGCTGAAATTGGCGCACCATTATCTGGATCTTGGGCCTCTACCCCTACCAACACAATCTCCGCTGCGCACCGCTTCCTTCATGGCAACTTGAATGACAGCACTATAACATATTCTTCAAGAGTACCCGCCTTTGCATTTTCTTGCCCTGTGCCAAGGCCTTCTGAACCCAACTTTGCCTCCGCAAGTTGAGTTGTCTTAGTTCCTCCATCAAATTCTTCTCCGAGATAAAGTGCATGTATCTCGAAGCTCCCTTTGTCTTTGGCACCATGCAGGATGAGTCCGCTCCATTAGAATGAGGGACCCATGGAACGACATGATCCCACTCTTGCCTCTGCAAGAGTTCATATCCTTGACCTCTGTCCAAGGAAAGATTTGTGCCTCCGCTCCATGTTCCATCTTCTATGTCGGCTCCCTTCATGCGGCTTGGGTACTTCGCCAAGTTACACCCAAGTTGCTCCGCTCCTCGATTTGCATTGAGTTGATGATGGTCCTCACGCCCACCATTTCACGGGTCAGCCCTCTATTGAGTCTGATCTTCATATCGACTCCAAGTGTGCCTTCATTTGTGTTGTCTTGGGTCGCTCCCCCACTTAATCTCGCAATGCATCCCCCAATGCATTATCTCAAGCGAGATCATGCGACGACTCCTCACCGCTCACTCGGTCCGTTGAACTTTGTGGAGTTGTTTTTGAGGTACTCCTCAACATGTGCGGTCTGTTGCAATGATTCTTCCTCTGGAGAGCCGGGACTTATCCCTCCTAGATATCTGTCCCGTTGGAGCAACTTCGCTCTTCGCATCCTTCCCTATTGAAGTTTTCGGAGACCACCATCCCCTTGGACTACTCCGCTATACTGAACAAACTGTGCATTGTTCTACCCCTGCAAATGCACTTGCTAGATTGCGACTTCATGTCAATACAACCCTCGCTGCACCCCTCAAGGAGTATCAACATGTTGAACTCACTGCACACTGCAGCCTCCTACGGATGTATCCTTCTCATGTTGAAGAGAAAGTTTCAATGCTCCATGGTGCCAAGTTTCGGTCGCCTTGAGATGACCATGAACACTCCATCGTTTATATACAAGTCGTTGCATGAGTACCAAATTCTTTGAGTTAGCAATTCCCCTCGCCTCTGTAAGCTTTGCACAACTCTTTCGGTCGTTGAACAACCCATTCCACATTGCATAGTCTCATCCTTTACCAAACGCCTCACTTGCCTTGAGCACCATCAAGTATGGTTGCCAACGTTGAGCCGTAGCTCAAACTCAGTCATCCCAACCTTTGCGTGCTACGCATTCTTCCCAACTTGCTTGTTCTCGTGGTGCCTCTTGCGCGAATGGTTGGTCGTTCCTCTGAATGCCAATCTCAGATGCTCGCTCCTCTGAGCGACTCCTTTTCCCTACATCTTCATGCCCGTTTTCACCCAAACGATCGCGCGTGCTGGCTGCCCTCAACGCAGCCCTGCTAGGTCCCCTACGTTTGCATGCCAAGTGTTTCTATGAGTGCTTGTCCCACTCTGATATCATAATGTCACGGACTTAGTTGGTTTTGCCTAAGTCGTGCGGCACACTTGCGTGTCCGTCCACAAAGGTCAGCCTCCCCAAAA
This sequence comes from Musa acuminata AAA Group, assembly GCF_036884655.1. Classification (NCBI taxonomy): domain Eukaryota; kingdom Viridiplantae; phylum Streptophyta; class Magnoliopsida; order Zingiberales; family Musaceae; genus Musa; species Musa acuminata. Next base: position 5,932,340 of record NC_088329.1, on the reverse strand, counting down.
CCTCCTATGGTCCCTTAGGACCTACAAAAGAGAAAACGGGTTAGAGAAAACGTCTCACTCGGGATCCACAAGCAATTATTTCAGTAAACACTTCATAGCCAATGCAAATTACAAACAAACTTTACAAGTTCTGAACGGTCGCACAACAAAGGGTCCAAAATGGTCCACCACAGACCGAAATCCTCATAAGTGCCCACATGACACAACCTTTGTTTGCAAGCCTAGGACGATCACCAAAACCAAAGAAAAGGGTCTGTTAAGCCTACTACCAGCCCTTTATATGCTATGCAAAGCATAAACAAAACCGAAAGACACGGACATACATAAGCATTACATCGAACACCTCATTTACACCCAAGCGTGGTTGGTGGAGGTATTTTTAAGGTTTTAGGGTATATCATCGATACGACCTGACGTATTGACGGTATATACCAATAGGTACCGTATTGAGCAGAGCTCGATACACCGGTACAAACCAGTATTCAAAACCCTGGTTAGACTATTAGTCACCAATTATTGCATGCCAGTTGGACTTATATTTTTAAAATGTTGATATCTAGTATGCATCCGGAAGTATCTTATTGTACAATTTCTAATATGTATGTGACAAGTAATTTGAAGCACAATTCCAAATTATGGTTTGGTATAGTACCTTATTTTCATGCCCAACATTATCAAAAGACTCAATTCTTGTTGTCTCTTACATTGAGCACAAAAAAGAAAAAGGTAAAGAGAAGTGACTATTGCAATCCTTAATACCTTAAGATTTATGCCTCTGGCGGCCTCTTGTTCTCATTCCCAACATGCTTCTGTAGATCCACCTAGCGAGGAAATAGAGAACCAACTGATCTCTAGTACTATCTCCGTATTAATGTCCTTGGTTATGAGAGGTAACAGCATGCTATTCTACTTAGGTCAACCTCGCTAGAGATATGAGGTAGCAACCCCAGTTCACCATAAAGGAATGGATAAATGTTTCTCTTTTCCTTTTCTCTTTTGCTTCTTACTCTCCCTTCTTTTAGTTTCTTACAATGGTAAAACCAAAATGGATGGTTATTCCACTGTCCATATAGGTTGGTATACTGGCACAAACACTTAGCATCGCATGATATACAGGCTTGTACATTCCAGCAGACATACAGCACCCTCGTGCTTCTAGAACTTAAAGCTTGTGTTTTGCAAGGATACATATTATTCAGGTAACAAAATACATCATTATGTTTTGCGTATCAGCTGAAATATCTGAAAGAAAATGACAATCAATTGGTTCACTGAGAACTGCATAGAAACTAAAGATCAAGACCAGTATATAAGTTTGTGAAGTTGAATTATCAATAATCAAATTCAGATGATATGTATATTAAACATAATCCAATATCTAACAGAATAAAAAACTATAACAATCTAAAGAAGTTGATAAAGTTCATTACCTTGAGTTCAACCTTTTGACTTCTAAATCCCATTTCAGACATAAGCTCATACACTACAGGATTGTGCTCTATTCCTTCCATGCACATACCAACACCAACCTATAGCATAATTAAGCAATGGTGAAATTTTAGTACATGTACACTACCAAGGTGAGGTATAATGGAATATTAATAGATTTTAATTTAAAGAATATGGCTTATGTGGCACCCAACCGACAAGTACCTCAAACAGCGATGCATATACATGAATACATTAAAGATGGCAGCAAACTAAGAAAGACTCACTCAAAATCATGAAATATCAAGGTTCAATCTATATTAAGCTATTATTTGTTTCTATTATGAACAGATGAAGAAAATTAAACAATTATAAAAAAATAAAAAACACAATATCAGGTGGATTGTCAATTTTGATCATCAGAAACTTCATCAGCATGATTTTACTAATATGAAATTTTTAGAAGTACATATTGCCATATGATAGATATTCTGCTATCTTTTGTAGATAGCATACTGCTGGTTTCCTCCTGTCTTTACCATCTATATATGTAATCATGAACCAGACCCTCTAGTTTTACCATTCTCTTCTCCTCTTCTTTTTTACCCTTGCACTTGTCAATGCCAAATGTGTAGGTGATAAAACAAATTCTGATATCATTGTATATGCCTCTAGTCTTTGAAGATTTTCTCATCTTCAAAAAGGCAAAGAAGAAACTGTTCTTACTGCGGCACAAGAATAGCATGTCATTCTAATTATTATGGAAAATGTGAACAATCATATTAGTGTCTGCAAACAAACCAGACCCTTGATGTCATTGTAAGAATTCTATTTAGAAAGGCCAGCACTCCGGTTTTTCATTAGCCTTTTCTAGCATATCACTGTCATTCTTGAATTCAAGCACCAGAGTTCTATAGTGTGTGCTCTTTGAATACTTTTTGATGTCTGATATGTATGTAATTTAGCATTAGGATAAAACAAGTGCATATTTGAAGCTACATTTTTAATTTCGAATAATACCGCCCGGTATGGGTGGTACCATCGATTGGGGCTGTTTCCACTCCGTTACCATGCAAAATCGGTCGGTGACAATCGATTTTGACCATCACCACCCACTACGGGGCGGTATTAGCCGAGGGAGAAGAAAAGGGAAAACCTGAAGATCCGACGCTGCTCTCCCTTGATGATCCCGATCCGTCGCTGCCCTCCCTCGTACCGTACCATACCGAGCTGAGCTCGATACTCCGGTATGATACGAAATTGCGAACCTTGATTTGAAGCAAGTGTGGTGAAGAGTTATCCTTATTTATATGGTTCAGCCTTATGGTAGCTTTTAAATATTTTTAAGTGAGAACAAATAATTAATGCTGATAGTGTTTGTATCTTCCAGAATAGTACAGTCTGCAACTTGTTATGAAATCTTGGCATCACAATTGATTTGGACATTTAGTCAGATTATTTATGAAGAATGTAGGAAAACGATTCATGTGACCAATCCCAAATAACTGAGACATTACAGCTTGTTGTTATTGTTATACATTTAGTCAGATTCTCTCCAGAAAATGCTTTTGTAACTCTCATTTTTCATCCTACTATTTCCTCAGTCAGAAAAATGTATTAACTGACTAGTAGCATACCATGGTAGAATTCTTGCTAAGACGAGCATCATTAGGGCCTGATGAGATCATGTCAAGTATGCCATACATTTCCAAGTTTCCACCAAAGTTATGTAACATGCACCTATTAAAATAAATTTCTTGTAAGATAAATTAATAAAATCCTGGTTATAGAAATAAAACAACTGTCTCACATCTGAAAATTTTACATTTGATATGAAGTTTAATTACAATAATAAGAGGGCATAAACACGTTAAGATAAGGATTATACCAGACATATGGAACCCCATAGAACTGAGAAGATTGTATCCATATAGGTTTGACATCAGCAAACAAGTCAAGGACTATCATCTTTCCAATAGGAACAGAATGCAGAAGTGCCTAGAAAAACCAATAAATTGAATTACTGCATTCCTCAAGAATTAAAAGAGCTCAATTAAAATGCAATCTACATATGTGACAAATTTCCTAAGAATGAAATTTCCAACGGAAAATTAAAAGAAAGAACAATTTGTGATGTCTAAAAATTTCTTCCAGAAAAGCTAAATTCCATGTGGAAAGAAAAGATAAGATACTATACAGTCCATGAACAAGCCATATTCAAACATAAATTTATATACTCAACCAGACACTGAAAAAGCCTCCATTATTGTCATGTCAAGCATAGTTCATAGGCAGGTCCATCCGAATACCTAGGACCAGGTCATTATTGAGATGTCAGCATCAGATTCTTAAACTAACTTATTTCTTTGTTCATGCCACTCTCTCTCTCTCTCTCTCTCTAACTTTCAAATAGTAGAATTGTGTATTCTGATAACTTACAAGCTTTTTAATGAACTTACACTTGCCTTGAGAATCTGGCTGCAATCCACTAAGACCATTGTCTATGGTAAAAAGAAAAGAGAAGGTGGTTCAAAGTACAATGCTTCAGCCAATGCAAGATTTGGGAAGAGTCGATATAAGCAACCTTAACCCTAGAAACAGGGAGGGTGTTTCCGTGGACCCTTGCTTGTGGCATTAATCATGGTTTAAAATCTTGGGTACTGGTTCCTCCTATAACCAGGTCAGACTAGTATGGGTTTGGCATGAACCACGATACTGACACAACATCATTATGTGCCATAAAATCCAAAGGGGGGAGGAGGAGAAAAGGAGGATGAAGAGGAAGAGAAAAAAACAAGTAGAAGAGGAGGAAGAAGAGAAAAATAGAAGAAAGAGGTAAGGGCCTATGGCAATGGGTGGCGCGAGGGATGTGAGCACGGTGAGAGATCAAGACGGGAGTGCAAGGGCAGGGGGTTGATTAATCCAAAATAATTATAATAATAATCAAGGTTTCTTGTACCGCCCGAGTTGATATAGTATGAGCAGTACGTACCAGGCCGACTCGCCACCGAGACGTGGCTCACCCGAGTCCCTGTCGGCATGCCCCGACATACCATGTGTTGGTACACTGATACAAATCAATACGTACCATACCAACAAATCTCCAAGATGGGTCTGATACTCAAAATGGCGAACCCTGATGATGATGATAATAATAATAATAATAATAATAATAATAATAATAATATGTATAATATGTATAATATGAATAATCATAGTACCATTGAAAACAAGGAAATACAGAATTTATAACTTGTAATTCTACAACAGCTTTGTTTATTAAATAAACATGTAGTATAGAATGATACTTACTTTCATTTGAGGTGGCCTCCAAAATGCTGCATCTGAGGAAAATAACCAACCCTGAAGATTAATAAAGTTATCAGTAATTGGAAGTATATCATCAAGTAAATTGACAACAAGAAGTGCTTTCAGCAAGACATAAGATTAGCATCCTCCATTTAAGTTTTCCTTTTTCTTGAAGGGACCAATTAGATTATTTTTCAATCCTTTTAGAGTTCCAATAAATGCCTTATGTGGATACAGTTAGAACTTAGTTAGAAGAGTGATACAGGAAAGACAAGTAACAGCTTCATCCCTTTGCTTTAAGCTATGCCACTAGTGTAGCTTTCTTGGTAAAGCAACTTATTTCCTTGTTAATGATATGGGACAGGAAAGTGTTTTCCTTGTCAAAGAGATTGTCATTGTATAGGCAGCCCAATGTCTTATATGGGCAGAAAAAAGAATAACCAAATCATTCATAAGGACACAACTTTAAATTTGTAGCATAGGCCCACAACATCATATGTACTTTAATTAGCCAAAAGGACAATCAACAAGGTCGTTAAAACTTAGCATTAAAACTTAGCATTCATCATAAAACAAAATAGTCAAGTACAACAGAATGGAATATGGACATTTCTTTACTAGTGAAGTAAAAACATTCTTGTTACCAAGGTTTGTAATTTCGTACCCTACTAGAGTTTCGAGCTCAGTTCGGTATGGTCCGGTATAAATATACCGGGTGGTACATTTCAGTATACTGCTCGGTATATATAAAAAAAAATTAAAAAAAAAAACGATGGCTCTGCTCGGGTGAGGAGGAGGTTCCTTCTCCTCCGCGCAAAAAAAAAGGGAAAGGCGACGACGTCGCTCAGTTTCCCCATGCAAACAAAAGGAAAAGGGAAAGGGAAAAGCGACGTCACCTTGGTTTCCCCGTGCAAAAAAAAGGGGAAAGGCGACGTCGCTCGATTTCCCTGTGCGAAAAAAAAGAAGAAGAAAGGCATCGCCTCGCTCGGTTTCTTCTACTGGGGAGAAGAAATCGCTTCTTCCCACGACGTCGCCACGCCAGATCTCCAAGTTTTCTTTTTTTCTTCTCCCTCTTCTTTCTTCTTCGTCACCGACCGATTTAGGAATGAAAACAATCGCAATCGATGCTACCACCTGGTAGCAGACAGTCCGTGTACCAGTTACAACTACCACTTCAATGCATTATTGGTTTTAAATAATTATAGCCCAAATTAAAGAAATTATAAATACAATTTCAACTAAAAGCTTCCCTTCTTTATTGGTGATCATGCAAGTAGAAGACTTCTACAAATTATTTATCATGGTTGTCTTTATTAATCACAATTGTCTTTTATGTCATATATTTGACCGATGCATTTTTTATTCTTGTTTCCCGATTAGTAACTACTCTTTTATTGAGGTAAAATCTCTAAGAGCTCTTAGCATGTATCATGAATATATTCACCTTTCAACTAAGTATTATAGAACAGACAATCAAAAGTATGGTAATGCTATTTAGAAAATAATAATAGATATAAACAAAAAATGAAAGAAGTTTCTAATTAATATAATTTCATTATGAAAAGGGTGCTAATTTGGAACATGTTAAGCTAAGGAATGAAGTACCTGCATTAACCATACAGCATCTTTATCACCTTTAGACATGGCCTTATAAACAGCTGCTCCAAGCAATGAGATATACTTTGGATCATCTGTTGGTGGGGAATTTTCGTTAAATGTATCACTACAAAAAATAGTATCAAATTAGAATTTGCATAAACAGTACAACTGTGCATTTAATTTGGGAAGAGACATCAGGATCCAGAAATATAACAAACAATCAGCTCATCAAGAGAATCACCAAAGTAGTCATAAACTCATAATTGTCCATCTACCAAAGTGAAGGGACATCAAACTGGATAAAGATTAAGTACAAATGATAGGGTGCTTGAAAAGAAGCCAACTAAAGATTCCATATTTTAAGTGAGTAACAATAAACTAAACTCCAATCCAAGGTTTCAAGTCTGGTCCGAAACCAGTACTGTTCCTGGCAGAGATTGCACTGTCGCAACTGAGCAAAGAAAAGAGAAAGAAGGGAAATATGTTAATAGCAACTTCAGCTGATGCTCCTACCATTCTACAGGTTCAACTAGTCCTTATATCTACAGCAGAAATTATACTTAATTAAGACTCTCAAGCAAATGTATAAGGCTTCTATCATTATTATCTTCAGATATGATTTCTTTTGGAGGAATCTAAAAGCCTTTGTGGGACTCATTCAAATAGGAAAAACCAGCTGAAACTTATGCCTTTTTATACTCACAATATATCTGCTACATAAACTCACATAAACCCAAGATGCATTAAAATTGACACTTGTAACCATACAACAAAAATTTATGAAAATACTACGATAATATCCAAGAAGTATGAAGTCTTATTTAAACTTAATCCATGGAACTACTATGACGAAATACTGTGGTATTAACTGAAGGTTATCAATATCTTGATTTAGCTTGCATCCAACCAAACTACGTAGCATGCATAGCTCATGAACTTTCTTGGCATCAAAGATTCATCATGTTTAGATATGTTTATTAATATTTTAAAAAATGAATGATTCTCCTCAATCCATGAATTTTTATAGTCGGGCAACCCAAGGTCTCAAAACTAGAAGTACCAGTTGGTAGATGCCATGGACCGGGCAATTTCACCTGGTCCCACACAACATCGAGCCTACCTCTACAGCCATCAGAGTGAAAGCATGTTCTTCGAAGATACATCCAGTCTCTCTCTCTCTCTCTCTCTCTCTCTCTCTTCTTGTAGAGGTCTGACTAGTATTGATTCAGATTTTACTTATTGGTCAAACAACAAAATTATATTGGAAATGGATTTTCTCCATTTTGAAGGTGGCAGCCATCTCTGATATGACCATACACAGATTCATATCAAATTTACCACTGAATCAAATTTTGCCATTTCGGGAACCAGAACCGTGTTAGTCCATGTGTAATACCCCAAATTTAATTTGAGGACCTAATTGTAAATATAGATATTATAGGGACTAAATTGCAAAAGTATTAAAAAAACTTTCCATTTGGTTGGGGGCATTACACCATAACCGTGGTACCAAGAGAGGGATGAGAAGGAGGAGATGGGAGAAGAAGAGGAGTGGAGGAGGAGGTGGAGAAAAAGAGGCGTGGACCGACAGTGATCGGCCGTTGGTCGCACAAGCAACAAGTAGGCGAGGTTGACAAGGGAGGAAAGCACAAGAGACAAAAAAATCACAAGAGAGAGAGAGAGAGGGGCGGGAGGTAGTATAACTTGAAATTTTAAAATAACTGGGTCGTAAACACAATTTAATAGGCTTACCAAGCAGTAAGCCATGTACCAGACCCAGATGACCGGAAAAGAGGTCGTCCATGTCATGATTTACCAATCTGAGCGAAATGGAGTTCCATGCATTAAATATTGTTTCGGAACCAACAAAAAAAATCTACTTGAATAAAGTTGAAATCAAGCCATATTCTGATGTGTCTAAGGCAGTTTTGGTTTAAACCCACTCCCAAATGTCAATTAGGAAACTATATCTTTTGGTGATGGCCTCCTAACAAATAAAGACTCCTTTAGCATGCCCCATGTCTAAAAATGAAGGACTTATACTAAAGTACATGGCTATTACAGAACATTTAAGGATATTTAGAGATTGCATAACTAGTATGAATAACTCAAAATTCCAACAACAATGTATATTTACCAGTTGTAGATGTCAGTTACATCCCCAAATTCTGCAATATGCAGAGGCAGCAGAACAGTCAGAGACTGAAACAACTATATATTAAAAACAAAAGTATGTTGACATACAAGTCACGAGCTTACACAACATATGAACAATTGCACCATATGTACAATAAATACATATCAGAAGGCAACACTCGTATTCTGTAGTTCAAATATGTCATCAACAACAAAAACACTTAAATTCTTAATGAAAATGCAGCCAAAGTTGATGTGATGAATTTCATGCATGATGCTGGGAGATTATCAGAACTGAAATTCTACAAGGTTTATAAAACCAAACAAGTACGCATTACAGGTAAAATCAAAGAATATTCTCACTGCCCTAAGAAAACAGCAAGCAGTCTTCGGATGCTGAGGATGGTAAATTCTTGCCAACAATCAAGAAACATAACAGAAACCAGTAACATATAGAACAAACATTAACAAAACAAGTAATTGAGTGTAATAATGTTAGAGAAGTATACACAAGCAATAGCATAAAAATCATTATAGAGAAAGCAGGTATCAGAGAAAAAGAGCAAGTAGAGAGTGATGGAGGCTAGAGACGCAAAGAATGCAGTTGAGATCTGAAGAAGAAAGAGAAGCCTTAACTGTTCCAATTAGAATCAGACTAAGACATTCAGGAAAATCCTGAGGCCCTAATATCCAAATATAACTTGTTTATTGCTATTGCCTCTTCCATGTTATCTGGATCATCCCTAATTCTGAGTATGCAATTCTAATCCCACTGAATCTGAGTGCGGTCAGGCACTCAGGAAGGTTTATTATTGAGCTATAATTTCTGTGTCATGACTCATGACCTCCACCCTTGCTCATACACAGGTGGGATATTTCAGGGCCCATATTAATGCAAAATAGACATTTCTGAAACCTCTCAAGACATTGAAGGCACTTCTGGATGCTCAATATGAGTGGAATATATCTGAACTCTCCAGTGCACGTCTTATAATATGATTTTGCATTTTACTCAACCTGATCATTTATGTAATCTGGATTTTACTTCATTCTTGGATCGTCACACTACCATCTAGATCTTCACTGCTATTAGACCTTTATGACAAGCTTGTTGGGTTGCCTAGCTCTATTTACTTAAATATTTTATAGATAAATTGGTCATTTTGGGATTAAAGCTTCAAAGATGTCTCTGATCAAGTCACAATTTGAAGTTTTGGGCTTTTGAAGACTATTTGTAGTTGGATCAGGAATTACAGAGTATGCATAATTGTAGCAAGGTCAGTAAATAACAACATCAAACGTGTTTACTTCAGTTTGTAATTGATTTCATACATCACAAATGAAAGTTGGAGTCAAGATTTGCTTAAAAGCTAAATATCCTGGAAGAGTATTTTGGAACTCATACATATATCTGATGTTCATGACTCCTCCTAAATTGATTAAATTTGAATATTAAATTACAACATGCTCAAGTATGTTAATGCTTAATATCATGGATCCACATTCAATCTTTAGATATTATGCATATCAAGCTTATGGATATCTCCAGTGTTCACTCTTGGGATGAAAAGCAACTAAACGTTCTTTTAATGCTTTCATCCTAAATCACCTCAAAGAGGCACCACTTGGGCGCTCGCCCGAGCCCAAGCGCCAGGCACTTCGAGCGAGCACCCGGGTTAAACCAGGCGACCGAACCAACGTTTTAGGTATGGTTCATTCTTCGGTGCTTTCGTTGCTTCAATTGAAAAACTCAAGCACCGATATCAGCCTCCCAGCATTCCTCTCGCGACTTCCCCAACCCTAACCAGCACACAATTCTACCGTCGACATTTCCTCCTTGCTGTCGTTGCCTCTCTCCGTTGTTGTTGCCTCTCTCCGCTATTGCTGCCACTGTCGCTGCTCACCGTGCCACTACCACTGTTGTCGCTGTCGCTGCCACTATTGTTGTTCTCCGTTGCCACTATTGTTGCTCTTAGTCAACAGCCCCGGTCTTGCTCTTACTCACACTCTTCTCACATCGACTCGATAGTATACTATTAACAGTATATTAACAGTATACTGTTAACTGTATACTAATAATTAATAAATATAAATAATAAATAATTATATTTATTAATTATATTATATATTTTTATATTTTAGTGCCTTGTTTCGCTCGGGCGAACACTTAGCGCCTCGGGCATTTTTGGACCTTGATGCCTTTTGGCACCTAGTACTTTTTAAATCACCGATTTTAAATATAATTGTTTACTTGTAAAATCTATTTATGTTTAATTATTTGTGTTATTTCATTAGCAAAATAATTCTGAACTACCAATTTCCAACAAACACCCATTAACAATTTTATCTAACCAAATAGTTGTGAACTTTACATAAAACTAATTAATAAACGGTTCTCTTCTAAATGACTTGTGATAGTGGATTTTACAACAAAGCATATGTGAGGAGATAACTTTTGCATGTATTTAATTTTAAAATTTTTGATAGTATTGTTGGAAAATATCTAAAATTGCAGGCACTCATATATATATATATATATATATATATATATATATATATATATATATATATATGAGTGCCTGCAATTTTAGATATTTTCATGTATTTAATTTTAAAAATTTTGATACTACAAAGCATATATATATATATATATATATATATATATATATATATATATATAATGACTAGATAAAATTCAAGTAAAAATTTCTAATCTGGCAATAAATTTGTTAACAAGAAAAAGGAAAAAATGGACTCGCATGCAATTAGCTGATGATTAGATTAGAAATATCTTCCGTAATTGAAATGGCACCTTCAATTTGTTGCTTGATAAATGCCTCTCCCACTTGAACAAACAAAGGATCTTTTGGATCAAGAAGATATGTACAACACCACCGAAGATCACCATCAACAGTGTTCCTGAAATAGAGAAATAATGAGATACAAATTGTATATCATGGGGAAACAGAATATAGGCTCTCTCAATTATCAGATATATTTCAATTGTCATATCGCAGTGGTCCTACTAATGAAGGACCACCAGTGGCCAATTTGGTATCAAGAAAAAATGCTTTAGAGCCTAAGGCAGATATTTAAATAACTTACAAAATGAAACCCGAAATTTGGTTCCAAACTGGGACTTGATTTCAAATTACAAATTACAGCAAAGGAAGGGGCTATAATGGATTAGGATTTCAGAATCCTAAATACTACAGCCTCAAAAATAGTGGATAGCTAACAGGGGAGATAAGACCAATAAGATCAGGAAGAAGAACTTCAAAAGGCAATTCTCAGAGCTGCCATTGCATATCCGTAGATGTATGTTATGTATTACCATCTTGTAATCAATCAGCAGCTTCTAATTAGCATGCCCTTCAGTCCAATCCTCAGAAAAAATACATTAAACCTTGTTGGTAGAATTCTGGATTGCAAATAGAGGAAGCTAAGACCAATAAGATCAGGAAGAACTTCAAAAGACAATTGTCACAGTTGCAATTGCATATGCGTGGATGTATGTTAGAGTTAGACTACCATCTTGTGATAAATTGGCAGCTTCTAACTAAAATGCCCTCCAGCCCAAGAATAAAATCCATTCAACCTTGTTCTTAGAATTCTGTATAAAATATTAATCAGATATCATAGAAATATTCACTGCACTCTGACACTGATTAGATAATAAACATACAGGTGAGTTAAGGCTGTAAGGAATAATGACACTAAGGCTACAAGATTAACAATATAGAAACTGAACAACCATTCAGGTTCTGGACTGCAGCAAAACTAATTTGTCAAGGTTCAATACCAATGCAAAAGGGTTCAAGATAGGCATGTGACAGAACTGTGAATTAAATGAGTTGATTAAGTGATGTGGGTTCAACCTCTCAGGAATTTAGACATGGAAGCAACAATTGCTGATTTTTCAGGGATGCAGGTTTCTGTGGATGGAAACTGATTTGTAGCTGCTGCAAGAAGGAAACAAAGGAAAAAGGTAAAGAAAGCAAACAAAAAAGAGAAAATAGAAGAGGAAAAGACATAGGGTCTATCTCATACAAAGCACCTAAAAATCTGCACTTCCAGGACTTCATTTCATGGGAAACAGATGACAATTGGTTCATATTTATAACATAAACTGGCTATAGAACCCTCTTAGCTGGCTAGCTAAGTCAAATATTCATGATATTACCTATTTCTAGAAATTAATCTGCCTACAATGCTAACTAAAACAAAGAAAAAGGAACTACTAAACTTAGCACTGATGACCTTAGAGTTGGAGAAGCTCCTAATCACAATAGGAAATCCAGCAATGAGATCCACATCAATACTGAATAAGTTTCTCAACAATGTACTCCATTTAAAAACATTGATTCACCAATAATTCATTGAAGAACTATCCATGTCTAATGATTAAAATTGAAAGTACATTATATTGGAAGGACATGAACAAAGGAAACAAGTGGGAATGAAACTTCAAGACCAATGTGCATCATGATGAAATAGAGTGTCCACAAATGATGTTAGAATCGATATCATTTTGATCAGCATAAAGCACTAGAGCTCAAACAGTCTGCTAAAATTCAAAACTTTTTGCTGTAATTTGTTGCCAATGTAGTTTTGACGATAATTACTGCTAAATAATATAACAGGAAAGAGATCCTCAAACAATAGATAAAGTACTTCCAAAGAAAATCCAAAGAAACTCAAGCAAAGAATGCCATGCATGCACAAAGCAGGTACAGGTTGTGCAGCATGGTATATTACTAACATGTGACAGGTTCTGCTTCAAATAAACCCATGCTGTGACAGTGTTTCAACTTTGTGACTAAGAAGGAATACCATACATCAACCAGGCATAAAAATATATCAAACAATTGAACTTGGATGTCATAATTCCTTTTACTAGAAATTGGGCTTTGGTGTACATGTAAGGTTCAGTGTCAAAAAGTTCTATTCATGAAAATAACCTCTCTGCATTTTAGAAGCTTCATGTAGTGGGCTACCCTCTTTCAACTGCGGCTCTATTTTTGTATTCAACTTGCATTTGGATTTTGGAGAGCAAGCAGATGTGAGGAATCAACAAATAATGGACAATGGGATCTTCAGATCCATTAACACTAATTGCTCCACATGGACTCACTATATAAGTTTCTGTGACGAGCTTCTAGAATTAGACTATACTGTGTATCGTTAACAAGTTTCTACTGTAAGGATCCATGTGCATTGTCAAGAGAACAGATAGATGAAGAATTTTGTTGAATATCTGAGATATATGCTCAACATTGAAAATAAGTAAGCAACATTTAAAAGAAAATGTTTTCAAAATTCAATGTAAAGGCACTTTCTTTAAATGTATATGTTCTAGGATGCCAATTCTAAGCATGCAGTGTATTCATCTTTGACAATGAATCACCACCAGGAAATTGTTCTCTTATTCCCAAAACTCTCAAACCAATATATCCATTGGTACTTAGCAGTCAGATGAAAGGACAACAAATGAAGCATTACAATCACATTTTTCCAAACAACCCCCTAAATCTGGCTAAAATTGGTAGCAAGCAAGTAGCTAACCATGAGAAATACAAATACCAAAGGCAGTACAAACAAAAAACTTCTATCGTATCTGTCTAATACCAAAAAAAGAAACCAACAAAGTACCAATCGCCAAGTCTGGTAATACTTGCAGAGGGGAATAATTTTCTAAATACAGCTGGAACATTGCCGGAGAATGATGGTAACACTGAAAATCACAAGAACTATATAAGTGAAAGAATAAAGTATAACTCTTAAAAAATTCATTACAAAATTTATTGAAAATGATAAATATCTATTTGTCTGGAAATTGTTAACAAAATAGTGGTCGTTAATATAAAAATTAAAAGGAAAAATTTTTTTAGTAGAGTGTCCAAATTTTTTCCTTTTTTTTTACTGTAAGTATTACCTAGTTAATTCCCAGAAGTAGTGAGAATTTAAGCAAAATATCACAACATTGATGGGAAAGCAAGTGGAACAACACAAAATTGAATTTATACAACACCATATGTAATTGGTGATTGATAGGACAAGGACAAACACTGAATAAAACAAGCAACATATAACAACATGACATCTTCAAGAACAACAAGATTGAGCTTGCAGAAAATGCTACATTTTGTAATTCATAAAGATACAGACCAAGTATTTTAGTTTTAAATTGTTTCAGGCGAAATGGTTGAAATTTTTGTTGTACCAATTTGGTACATCCTATTATTTAACTGTCCAACCATGGACCAATACAAGACCATATAGGTTAATACTGGTTAGTATTTATCTTTCTTATTTTTCTAAAGATACTGGGTGACATGGGTCCATATAACACCCGATATACCAGTACCACATTGTTTTGAGCAGTGACCAAAGCTGGTAGCATGTTGAGATTTAAATTCTTGCTCAAAATATCTTATTATGATGAGGTTCTGAAACTCCAAAATGACGTCATATTATACCAGAAGAATAGCCATTCCAAAAGCATTAAACAGTCACATAAATAGGCGATTCAGTCACTTAAAATGGAAAACTTAAAAGAGTACTAACCAGTTTAAACGATTGAACTGGACATGACCAATTACTAAAACTTAAGTGTTTTCCCTCTTTAGGGCTCAAACTTTCTGGCTGATATGGCATGCCCCTTGTCCTTGTCAACCGAGTTTTGGTACTCGACATCCACATTTCACAGCACTACGTGGCTAGAAAAAAAAACCTACAACAGAGCGCATACTGGATAAGCTCTGTTCTCACAGCATAAGTTGATTGTTGTTCATTTTGTTGTTTCTTTCAATTTTTTGTTCCATTTCAAGTGAATTAACATGAACCCTCCGATAGCCCGTGTCATACTGTCACCACAAACTGTATCACTGCAAAGCCGAGATGGGGGGTTTCAGCTAGACTTGAATCCTTGATATTGGCAATTAACAAAGAAACAACAAGCAGCACTTAAAATGAAGTTTAACTTCTCTTGAGATTTGCATATAGTCCAAAGAGACATGCAGACACTGAATATAATCATGTCACATGCATTATCATGTATAATTCAATTGCTATGTTCAGATTAAAATCATTAAATCCTTCGATAAGACAATAGTTCATAGAATCTTCTTTTTTGAGTATGGTCAAGATCATGAAGTAAAAAAAGATGGGCAATATCAAAAGCTTTTAGCACAAATCCCTTGAATGTGTAATAGAACATGTTAAAGAAGTACCAGGAGTCATTCCAAGCTCAACCATATGAGATAGGATCTGTTTCTGCAATAATAATTGTTGATTCAACCAATTTTGAGACAGCGGTCCACCCCATCTGTGTGACAAGTAATGAAATATCAAGGTTATTCATTATCTTCAATGTTATACTTCCAACTAAATCTTTTAATATGTTCCTTTTTTTCTTGTATCACATCATTAACATGCCCAAGATGCTCTTGTCCTAAAGGAACCAGTTCGTAAGATTCAACTAAGCGCTTTTGATTGACAGAATAAATTGCAACAGACTCATCAATACTGATTTTTAGAAGTGGCAAATGTTCAGAAACTTGAACATGCAACGAAAATATAATGCACTATGACTGAGCACCTGGACCCCAGGTTATTCCCGAGAGAGCCCCACCCTGGACAGGAGGCCTTTTAAATAGGCTTTTCTATTTCTCTATCATTTTTATATTTTTTCTATCTTTTCTGTTACTTTTGGGTTCATCTTCATACATATTTGTATATTAAGTTCACTGTCATATTGTATTTTGTCATGTTTTGGTTATAGATAGAGTAGGAAAAGCCCTTAAGCCAGTAGGAGTAACTAGAGAATCCTAGACTTACTTTTAGATAGACTTTTGTAGAATGACAAATTTACAAAAGTAACAGATAAAAATATCTTCTCCTAAACATTATCTCAATTTACTATAGATGGTATATTGTATGCCCAAAAGACCATATCTTGTTATTGGTTATTTCATTTTGTCATAGATTTGTCATGAAAGTGGTAAAATTTTAATCTATCTGTTTTTCAGCCTTGGGCAATTAGTTTTGCTTGAATTGGAGATAACCTGATGCAAGAATCATATCCTACTAAGCTCCTGAAAAAATGGTGGAGCTTGCTTATCTTGACCTAAATATAGACACTGACCACACCTTATTAGTGTCATGTGCAAGATTATGTTCCATTCTTCAATCTTTACAATAAAAGATTTCTCATGGTATAGAATTATCAAATGCTATACAATTGAAGATAATCCTAGGAATTTTAAGATGGTATGATTTTTCTAATGTCTTGCCATTGAGCAAAAAACAAGCTTCTACTGGTTGATCAACAAAAGGTAAACAACATATCCGAAATAGAACATAGAACTTCCCAGCTATATCCTCTGGTTCTTCAAATTAAGTTTACCAGCATATTAGTAGGTCATTACAAGAAAAAGGGGAAGCAAGTATTGACAGGAAATAGAGCAAAAACAATATTATATTATTAGATGATAGGTTAAAGGTCATTGAGAAGTTAATAAAACATTACTAGTCTTCTGTAATTAGATTCTTTAGACATCAAAGGAAAAACTATGGATGATGTATAGAATTTCACAAGTTTGAATTGTCGGGACATTATATTGGCAACAATATGAATTGAAAACAATCAATTAATACACCTGAGTGCCATAAAAAAAGCAAAAAAAGATAGTGGAATCAAATTGGCTTCATTTGCCAACATTTTCCTATGTGAATAGGCCAAGATCCATCACAAGCGAATAGAAAACATAATTATTAACATATTATAATCACAAAATTCATAGTCTTTATCTATTCCTATTGCATAAAAGATTCACCAACATTTTAGACATAAAAGTGAATGATCATTTTATCATAACATGTCAATAATATAGGGAAGTAAATAATAGAAAATATGTTTATTTAATCTATGTGTCCTTATGCTTTATTATATCATGCAGTATATTGATTTATTTGGTCAACATTTTTCTGCTTGCATGTGCTTCCAAGTCCAAGAATATACTAAATATAGATGTCTAAAAAGTATTCAGATTTCCTGCAAAATTAATTTGCACATGACATACCCATGTAAGTTTCCCATTCGAGCCCAAGCAAGAAAGGCTGGTCCACCAAAAAAATCATTCAAATCATCACTACTAACATTAAAACCCTGAGACAAAAAAGAAGAAAATCATTCAGAAACAAAGAAAGAGAGAAAACTGTTAAAATTCAAATAAGATATGCCAGTGTTTCTGGAAAGATACACAGCCTGATAACTTTGAATTTTCAATGCATTGCTTGAATTCCAAGGAACCTCATAAACGGTGTACCCAACCCACACCACAATTGTCCCCCTTTTTTCGCAACCCCACCGCCCCCCCCCCCCCCCCACCCAAGAAAAAAATACAACCAAATGTGTGTGCAATAGGGCATGTATGTTAGCAAAACATATACACCTACTAAACAATAGGGGAAGATGGGCATGAGATTATCTTTTCTGAAAAAACAGCCCTCTTCTTCTCTTCTTCCTTTCTTGGTCATTCCATTTTCTGTTTATTGCTATCTTAATTATCACTTTTTATTTTGTTATTAATAGCATGAGAGAGATAAAGTATAAGAAAATTCTCTGATGGGTAGATTGCAGCCTTCTTCTGTCAACCATCATTCCATTTATTTTACTTATTTTCTTTTATACTTTTTATTTCTGTTCAGAAATCAGAATTATAATCAACCAGATGTTCTAGAAAATAGAAATATAAACTATAACTAAGAAAATCAAAGAATCAATTCACAATATTCTGAGAACTCCATTAGCACCACAACCAAGCAGAATATTTTGCACTCAATTGGATTACCACATTGCCACCGAATCTTTCATATGCTTGATTTGCCAAAGCCTTTAATTACAGTTTGTCCATGAATAGCAACTTAATTTAATTTAAAGCTAAGTAATAAAATTATTTGTTACAATATCAATCTAGCTATGTTCATGATGACACAGTATATGCAGTTATGCACTATGCCACTGATGAGATAAGGATTAATAAGGTCTCATTATTACAAAGAAATGTAAGCAAGTTATCATAAAATCTATCTTAAATCTATTCATCATGACATGGAAGTGCACTCTACCACTTGACAAGTTGACATAAGGAAGCAATGTAATGGATATATTATGTATATCCAATTATCTGTGGATTTATCATAGAGGTAAAGCAGAACCTTTTGTAGTTATTTAATTACTTAAAGAAACTCAATTCACAATGATAAGTTCCTAAAACTTGTTGAAGGCAATGATTTTCCCAACTAAAATCTAGAGCTCGTATTCAATGAAATAAGTTTCAATTAAAAGAAAACAAACTAGGAAAAAAATGGTCATGAAACAAACATAATATGATTACTAACATCACCTTAAAAACCTTCTTCCAGATGGCTTCTTGCCCTGTAAATGCCAAAGGTAAGTTGATTCCTTGGAGTGCCATCCAGTCAATCTCTTTTTCCCATCGTCTCCAGTCCCACCAAACATAGGAGTCTTTGGAGAGCACCAAAGGAAGATAAAAATTTCAGGGCTTTAGACGATCGTTAAATATATGGCATTCCGTAGGAAAAAGACTAAAAACATTTCATTTGATACTGATGTTTAAGAAACCAAGCAGCATATTTAAAAGAAGAAAAATATCACAACAAGTAGGCAACAGTTACACATTCAAAAGCAGGCTTCAAAAACTAGCGACAAGGACTTCAACACTTACCTGTCCTAGATATAAATTTTATTTCACTGAGGGAGAGGGTTACATAGTGAACAGACATAAGGATAGACCGATGATTTAAATTTGGATACACCGAGACAGTACAGATACAGACTCATCAAAATTGTCTAGTTCCCTCATAAAAACATTATCAATTCTCAGAGATAAAACAACATCTGATGGAGACCTTTAATGCAACTTAGACCTATATATCATAATTTACTCTGTTTCTTTTTCTTTTTGTTTTCCCATGAGATTGAAACAAATAACCCAATCCAGTAGAATCTTCCATCATTTATCCTTCTTTTCCTCCATCAGTCCCAACTCCCAAATTAAGGTAGCTCTAGTCGAGTGAGAATAAAGAAGTCCCTCTTCCACATTGGCTTTGCAAAAGGGCAAATGAGCAGGATACAATCCATTGTTTACAGAAGATTGCTGCAATACCAAAAGGGTATCATTCCTCCTTTTTTTCCTTAATTACAGGATGGACAGGTACCCTCTCTTAGAGCTGACCACATAAATTTGTCTTGATTTAAGAAGAGTCATTTCCACAGAGAACTAGAATGAGTCAATAAGATTCCACTAAAATTTAATGCTCTATAGAAGAAAACTATTAATCCCAAACAATCCCATCCCCATTTCACTTCCTGTCTAATGTGAAAATCTTTTACTCAGTCAAAAAGGGCAACCAATTTGAGAAACTATTATGGCTTTGATGCACACCAAAAGTGACATCTTAGATATGCCAGTTTTATCTTGGAGTCAAGCAAGAATTGTAACAAAAACATCATATATCCTTGAAGATAGCAAAGGGAATTCAGTTTATTGTTAAGCCCCATCCAAATATCTATCTTGAGTATGGTTTCAACTTTCAAATACTAATTGGATTGGTAATATTCATTTTATTGTTTTTAAAATGACATAGGGTGATATAGGGGCAGTATACCACTTGGTACGCCATTACCTTATCCATTCGACAACATGTCAAAACTGATATTTAAAACATGATCTAGAGTCCATCAAGCTTGTCATTTCCCATGACAAAGGAAGTCACAAATATAAATAATCCAAATAAGATCATTTTCTTCCAGATAAGAGAGAAGACCGATTCACTGACAAAGTTATCCCATCAAGGATACTATGAGAAAGTACTTGGCCCAAGTAAGATCAATCCATATTAGCTCCTTGTGGTTAATGAACTTCCACCACCATTTAGCAAACTCTCACCAACCAAATATATGACAAAGTGGTGATGAAAATGATAAAATTTGTAGTTTCAAAGACAAAATACAATATCTCAATACAGGTGACATTGACAACCAAGCTCCTCAAAAGCATGTGAAACTCATGAAGAGGATGACCAAAATTAATCATATGAAGAGGATGACCAAATTTAATCACATTGTGCATTAGTGTTGACCAAAAAGTAAGTGCATAAGTTATCTCATCGGATCAGGTCATGATAAATGATATTTGAACTGATGAGGAAGCTAGGTAAAAAAGGACTATCAGTGGATGGTACTAAAGACATCATTCGTGGAGTCACCATAGCCTTGCCCTCATATGCATTGTGTTAGGATTTGATTCTAGACAATGTTGGGTCTTGATGAGACCTTCAAGTCATTAAGAGAGGAAGATTATTATGGTACCCAAAGAAGATTTAAGTTAATCTATAAAAACCCGATGGATGCACTATCATTAACTTAGGCGCATGCATTTTGGATCATTAATGATGGAAAGATACTGCAAAAGTAATTAGCCATATTTCAGTTCATTATTTTCTTTAAGCTAATGCTGACATCAAGTGTTGTTCATATAATAATCATATCATTCTAATAAAAAGATAAACTAAATATAAAAGGGAAGGCCTAGATTCAGCAATTGAAATTTATAAAGGTCTAAATACAAAATTTTCAGTGAAGCAACAAATATGAATTGTCTACAGAATTATGTTCCTCCCTCTATCATCAAAGTAGTACAACATGCCAGCCTAGAAAAACAACTTCAAAATAAAAGCCGGAGTTGAGATATTTCTTATGTCTTTTGCATATTAAGTACTGAGAAGAAAAAAGCAAATTTGATGGAGCACGTACAACTGGAAGTAACAACATTTTGGTAGTAACTCCAAGGAACGGGGCGTTCAACCTTCACCCCTTCACCATCTACACGAGCCAACGACCCAGGTGGAGGAACTGAAGCTAATTGAACACCACCTGTTTTGTCCCATGAAATATGGGCACCACACCAGTACTTGAGATACCAGTGAAGACCGGAGGAGATCTCTACTGCTGTGGTACCTCGAATCCTATTTGGCAAAGACAAACGTTTACATAATTCATGATCACAAGTTGCTGAACACCTACCCTGATTCAATTTGGAACAAGAACGCAGTAGTTATTGAGCTTAATTAACTGATTAGGTTTCATACAATATCTCTGCTCCATCACTGTTCGAGCTATTGACATTACTGATATGGAAGCAACCGTTTTGCTTGCAAATTCCCTGACAAGAAATAAAAACAGTAGTAAACAATGGTAAAATAGCAACAAACGAGAACATTATGAGTTACATCATGTCTAACCAGAGTTCCAACCTTGGGGATGATCTCAAAGCGGAAGCTGGAGTGATGGGTGGGGAGCAACCGCAGGAGGAGGGCATGGGCGGCTGCCACCTGGACGGAAGAAGAAGGCCGCTTGTTCTCCAACCTTCGCAGCAACTCCCCGACGCTTTCCCGCACATCAGGAGGCGACGAAGACAGCGACGACGAAGGAAGAAGCAACAGCAGCAGGAGGGGGGCAAGAAGCCGGAGACGATCGGGAGCTCTCATCATGCTCGGCACCCGGGGCTGCCGCTTCCTCCCTCGACAACGGCAATCGGACGAATACTCGCGATCGAAGCGAGAAATCGTCGTGGGAAGCAAAGTTGGGGCAATGTTTGGTTGTGATTTCTTCCTCCGTCCGTCGCAATCATTTTCGATTGAAATATCCACCTCATGGTAGGGCCCCGTCGCCGAATGAAACAGGTAAGCAGATGCTTAATAGGATGCCCCCATTGCTTGCCACTTGTTTTGGATTCTTGCATGTATCTTCCCTCTCTGTTATTGTCTCTCCTCACACGAATGTTATATATCATTTAATTTAGTGTATATATATATATATATATATATATATATATATAAAGCTCAAAAAATGTCGTAGATATATCATTTATATCTACGACATTTTTTTAGTCAATCATTGCCATAATGATGTCAAAACTCAAGCTGATAATAAAATCCCTTTAAAATATTTGAAACTATGAAATGTCAAATAATTAATGTAAGCAACAAAAATAAATTTACGTAATTATTATTATTTTTAATTTAATGATAACCATGACTGGTAGATGTTTTTATCTATCCATCCTAGAAAACCTTCGATAATCTAAAAAAATCTAAAATCAATGTGAAATATACTCAGAGCAACGCCTCAAACGTCAAAACTCAAAAAAAAAAAAAAAATTGAATAATTTGATTAATAATTGACTATATCGTGACTAGTCGTCTCCTATTTTTATCAATCGTGGTGAAATATAGTCCCAAAATAATATGATCAAATAATTTGGAGCTGTTTGATTATGTTGGGATTAACTTTTTTTTATTTGCATTTTATGTTAATTAGGAAACTAATTCGAGATGGGATTAAGTTTTGTATTATGTGATCCAAAACTCTCGAAGATTTCATATTAGGAAGAAAAAAATAAGAATCTTTATTTTTTGTGCACAGACAAATATATGAAAACTTCTTATTTTAAAAATAATTCACTGTGCATTTTATTCATTGTAAATTCACTAGATAAATCAGAAATTGCAAAATTCTTCTTATTATGAATCTAATCATATTATTTATTATATTAGTCACACTGTTACATCTTGATCATATGATACCAAAATTGTGGCATCTAAATTGTAATTATACTCATCATCTATCATAGTTTAACTATGGCATCGTCTTGTAAAGGCACAAGTTATAAGCAACCTACTGCACATGTCGGCCCTTCGATCCATCAACGAGCATCTGCAGAGGCACATGCCAACCTTCCACGTGACTTCTTCTCTCTACTGCTGCATGTGCATGGCTCATGACGCACCAGTTAAATATCTCCGTAGATGCAAGCAAACACTGTACGTTCTGTCTTCGCTCCATCTGCTCCCGCTTCCACCTGTGATTCCGGTGGGCGAGAAGAGAACTCCTCATGGGATCGCATCAGCTGTCGGCGGACCCGCCCTGCGCAAGCGCCATGCGCATCGGTCTGGCTGCTCGACGACAAAGAAAACACGGAAACACGGCTCCCCACCACCCCGTTCCCATTTCTTTTACCCCTGCAGGTGTCGGTAGCTGCGAAATGATGGGATCTCAGTAGGTCGAGTTCGCTCTCGGCTCCCTTCTTTACTGGTTCTGACGCCATGTTCAGCATCTTTTTCTTGGGTCAGGATCCCTATATTTCAGAGCTTGCTGATGAGATTCCAGGGTTAACTTATCCTGGTGTGGAGCTGGACACGTTCAATGAGTGTACTCTAGTGCAGCAGCACGCATAATCCAATGATAAACGCTATGACAATGATAGAACTAAATGGCGCTGATGATTTGCTTGATCTTTCCTTTCTCCGAAAGGGTTGGCTCTTGGATCAGTATTCTCTATGTCAGAGTTCGCGGATCAGATTCCAGGTGTAAAGTTACCATCATTAAGCAGCACGGTTGCCTTTGTAGTTTGCTCGGAAGTGGAAGGAGGTCGACATCATAGATAATTGATCTGATGAGGTGCCCTCTTTGGTATTTTGAACAGCAAGGATGATCTTTCAGTTTCTCTCAATAGCAGATCGTGAGCTTTGATATTGTTTCCTTCTTTAGAGAGAGAGAGAGAGAGAGAGAGAGAGAGAGTGACACACACACGAATGGATGAAACTTCTCAGAATACACATGGAGTTGGCATTAATCCACCACACATGGGTTCAGGTGCATGGCAGCGAAGACAGCTCTGGATGAAGTGAACAGGGAACTGATTCCAAGAGCTGCAATGAGAAAAGGTGACGCACGAAAAAGGCAAAGGTTTGACCTAGTACAGAAGTTTGCTGAGAGATTCATCTACTGTTGAAGCCGGCCATTGCCTTTAATCCGGTATTACTCCGATTTTGTTCTTGGTTCAGTGGCATGTTTACCGTTCTCACATTTATAATTACTGTAGCTCTTAAAGTTCGATTCTTAAGTGGGAAGTTGCAGGCTTTTGAGATCAATATGGATGGATCTACCTAGCCAGAGGGAAGCTGGACTTTGGACAAAGTTGGAATCTGTTGTCGACAATGCAGATTTGAGATTACTTTGGTTGGATTTTAAGTAGGCGAAAAGATCTCTGTGAACCAGAGAGAAACATTTAACAGGAGAAAACGAAGAGCAAAAGCACACTTGATGTTGTGGATCTCATCATTTGACAAGCTTACTGCAATCACATCTGATTAATCTTTCTGAACGAGAAACATAAAGAGGAAGGCTTCGCCATGCAAGTACGACAACGTTAGTCAGCTAGCAAGGGATGCATTTTCTTCTCAAGATCCAGCGAACTCCTCCTCGTTGCTTGACAGAAATGGTGCCTTCTTCTCATTTGCTTGGATCATTGAACTCTTGCAGTGGGCAATGGCGCCTTGTATGGCGCTTTGCAGCTCCTCCATTGACGAAGCCGACAACGAAAGGGCAGGGGGAGGCTCATGAAACCCGCTCCCACCAATGTAGAGCAAGCCCGAGTGGCTGGGTGACGACCTCATGGAGGATGGACAGCTCGCAGCCCACGGCTTCTTCCTGGTGGGGTGTGCAAGCAGGTTCCCGGAGAAGGACGAAGAGCTGGAGCAGTTCATGCCCTTTCTGCTGGCATGGTTGCGGTCGTACCCCAATACATTCTTTTTGCCTGATCCGGCGAGTACTCTATCCTTCCTGATCGAGAACGAGAACGTCTTCTTCCGTTGCTGCTGCAGGGGCTGCTGGTTGTTTCTGTGCTGTAACGCCGTGAGTTTCTCGTAGATCGGCTTTACCTTCTTAACGTACTTCCTGATCACCTCCTTTGCCGACGACGATGACAATGAGTTTGCTCGTTTGGTGGGAAGAGGAGGAGGAGGCAGAGGAGGGGCGGGAACGTTACTGTTGGGAACGGAGGATGGGTCTAGTTTCTTGCTACCGCGGTGGAGGAAGACGGAGAAGCGGGTGGCCAAGGAGGAGAGGTATTTGGAGCCCCCAGGGCGTTTGGCGGTGGAGAACCGGCGGATCTCATCCTCCGTGATGGAGCTGGGGCGGGAAGAGTCGAATTCCGGGAGGATGAGGTCGGCGGCAGAGAAGGAGGAAGAGGAGGAACTGCCGTTGGAGTCGCGGGAGGCGGTGGCTGTGGTGTCGGTGGAGGAGGAGGAAGCGGAGGCGGAGGCGGAGGCGAGGAGGGTGCGGACCATGGAGATCCGGGGGGAGAGGTGGAGGGGGAGGAGCTGGCCCTTGTAGAAGAGCTCGTCGGCGGGGCACAGCTGGGCGCAGGATCGCCTGGAGGAAGGGGATAGGGAGACGGTGAACTCGAAGTCGGAAGAAGAAGACGAGGACGGGGATGGGGACGGGAAGGAGGAGAGCGCAGGCGCGGCACTGCCGCCGCTCCCCCACGGCCCATCCCCGTCTCTTGTCCTCTCCATCCGCGAACGCATCCTTGCGTCAATGCCTCCTCGGCTCAACAGTTATGCCGATGGATTTCAACCGAAGGAAAGAAGGGCGCAACGAGATTGAAGTATTCGCTCGGGCAGAGGGAGATTGCCACGTCACGCTTTAGCGAGGAAACAAAGGTGGGCCACGTGACAAGGATGCTCGTAAGGCCGAATGGAAAGCCCCTTCCCATTGTGAAAGGACGCTCACAGGAGTTCATGACACGTAAGCACCTCGTTTCCTAAGAATTATAATAATAAATTATTAGCCTCAAATGAACACAAATAGTGGCTGTAGTTTAGTGGTTAGAATTCCACGTTGTGGCCGTGGAGACCTGGGCTCGAATCCCAGCAGCCACATGTTATTTTATGTATTTTTAATTTTATTTATAATTTGTGTTTTACGGATACTTAAAATTAAGATCTATTTTCCTTTACACAATATAAATTCACGCATGATTTTTTGTTTATATTTTCTATTTTTATCTTAACATTTAAATTGCAATGACTTGCAAGTTTATTTTAGCATTGTTTCCATTTTCGTCGATACTTTAATTACAATTTCCACAGGATAGTGCACGCTCCACACCGCTACAATTTCCACAATTTTTTTATTGATACTTAAATTAAAATATATTTTTTGTTTACACGATGCAAAAATCTCACATGACTTCTTTTTATCTTTACACTCAAATCACACAAATCTTCTATGCTTAAATCACAGGATTCATTCAATGCTCGCTTTTTTTTTTTGTTTCGATTTTGTTACATGATTAATAAAATTATTTTTCATAATCCACACAAGTTGATTCAGTTTTCATTTTCTTGTATATTTGGTTAGTCTCATCTCTCCCTTGATGAAAGAAACAATGCAAAGGAACAGGCTTGCTCACCAAACTAAGTTCATCATCCTGAGGTCTCAAACTAAAGAAGCACACTCTAATTGGCTCGGTCTCTCTTGTTGTCCTTTTCATCTCTTTTCCTTTTGCCACTGTAGCGGAACTTGAATCATAATTTATTGAGTTTTTTCTAAGGTACAAAATTAACACGAAGAAAATTCAAAATGAAATTAAAAAAAAGGAAAACATCTATGTTGTGCCAAAAACTAGCTTTCACCACAAACCAGAAATAGACTAAAGATCTTTTGTCTTATAGTATCACAACACTAAATGATAAATTGAACGAACCATTCTTTTTACTAAGTGATAAATCGAACCAACCTTTTTTTTTTTGTTCAGAAATTTCATGTTAGATGGGCTTAGATCAAAGGTTCAACATGGACCATTCTTTCACCACAAACAAGAAATATACTAAAGATATTTAGACATTTTATCAAAAAATAATAATTATTGGCTTTTTATTGGATTAGCATCCCCCATTTGTTTTTTACCACCGAGCTTTTTTTATAATAATAAAAGATCTATGAACCATACCAAATTAAAATTAGAGATTTTTTTGATAAATTATGTGATTGAGTGTAACAAATATAAATTAGTTCAAATTTGAGTGTAACTGGGTCAACTTCTACTAAACCAGCTCAAACATTTTACACAATAATTATAACATGATCCTTAGATTATTAATATTATTTTTTATTTTAAAATTTTATGATAATTAATTATCAAGATTTAAGATTTTTTGAATCAACTTTATCAACTTCTACTATACCAACTCAAACTTTCATAGATCTACTAAGGCATGGTTCTAAGATGACTAATATAAATTTTTTTATTTTTTTAAAAAAATATTATAATTATTTATGAAAATATTTTTTAAAAAAAATATGTTCTATGATCAAGAGTAACTAAGTTTAGTTTTAATTGTAACTTGGTCAACTTTCATCAAATTAACTAAACTTCTGGTAAACTATTTGCCATGATTCTAAGATGGTTAGTATCATTCTTAAAGGATTTTATGATAATTAATTATTAAAATTAATATTTCTTTGAATATGTTTTGTGGTTATGTATAACTTACTTCAATTTTGAGTGTAACTTGGTCGATTTCTACTAAATCGATCCATACTTTCATGAAATCACTATGATATGATTTTAGGATGATTAATACTATTTTTATTTTTAAAAAATTATAATAATTAATTATTAAAAATAAATATTTTTTGAATTGGTACTATAATCAAGTGTAAATTCAATTTCGAGTATAACTTGATTAAATTTTACTAAACTAACTAAAAATTTTATATAATTACTAAAATATATTTATAAGATGATTAGTATTATTTTTAATTTTTTATAATAATTAATTATCAAAATTGAAGATTTTTTAAATAATATATATCATCAATTCATTTAAATAAAAGTCTGAGGATAAGGATGCCTTGAAGTTAGAACAAAAATGAAAGATGGTTTAAATTTTTTAAAGAAAATATCTCATATCTTTTATGTTATCACAACACTAAATAAAATTGAAGTTTCATGTTAGATGGTTTAGGTGAAAGGAGACAATTCAAGATTACATGAAGTGAGGAAGAATTTAACGGAGATTATGAAGGGTTGTTTTTTTTTTACTTGTGGAGTTGATCCATCACTAGTCCAGTCGATATAATACTGATGACAAATAAATTTTACTTTCAGTTCCATTGTAGAATAATTATGTCCATATGATTGAGTAACCACAATTATTAAAAACCTAAGTTATTAGGAAAGGAATGATGTATGTTTTAGCATCATTTTAGATGTTGCATTTTGCTATCTCATTACATCTTCCGAATATTTCTATGGTCAGTGCGTTTGATTTTTATTTTATAACGGACCCCACGATTCCATAGTTTAGCTAACGAAGGATAGATTATTATTACCATAGGGTATTTGACGTAATATTTATATATATTCATATTTTGAACAATATATAGATGACTTTGTGTTTAATAATCCTATTTTGATTCATTTTTATGATTATTGTATTCTTATAAATAATAGTTATGTATTGTGTAGAAATAAAATTATTTAAAAATAAATTATTTAGATAGTTATTTTGAAAGGTTTTAGCTCCGTGGCGTAAAGTGTTTGTTAGTATAACACCCTAAAACTACCCGAGTGACATATAACTAGATGGGTCTTTGGGGTATTGTCTCTAGTTCGTTGTCTTGTTCTATAATAGTATTTTATGAGCATTTGTGGAGACTTTTTGTCGTGGCGAAGTACTTTTGACATTTTGTCGTGCAATCATTCGGAGCTTACAAAATCTATGTTTATCATATGTATTGTTAATCAAGTGTTTGTTAAAATGTCAATTGTGAGATCCTGAGTTAAACACTTCCTCTGACCCATCTTCTATTTTGTAGGTCCTTAAGGGACCATAAGAGATTTCAGAGAAGTTGATCATTTACGGATGAACACGCAAGAGTATTACACAACTTAAGTAAAACCAGTTAAGTCTATGATATGGTATTAAAGTGGGACAAATATATTTAAAAATACTTGGTATGTAAACGTGAGTGACCTAACGGAGTTACGTTGAGGATTAGTGCTTTCGAAATAAAGTTTTGATTTAAAATTTTTGATTGATAAAACCCATATCAAAAATGTATTTAACTTAA
The DNA here is from genome assembly GCF_036884655.1 of Musa acuminata AAA Group. NCBI lineage: Eukaryota > Viridiplantae > Streptophyta > Magnoliopsida > Zingiberales > Musaceae > Musa > Musa acuminata. The sequence continues at coordinate 5,902,858 of NC_088329.1, read as the reverse complement.
AATGTAAGTAAGGGTGGTGAGCAACTAAATCAGTTAGTAATAGCAAGGAAAAGTATAAAGAAAAATACAAACCAGATTTATAGTGGTTCGGTCGTCTGAACCTACGTCTATTCTCGATTCTTCTTCCCTTAAGGTCATCGGCTTTTACTACCGATCTTTTTTTTAATAAATGAAGATCAACTACCTTATTACAATATTTTCTCTTTTTCACGGCTTAAGAGAGAACTTTTATACATCTCTTTTATAAAAAATCTCATACCACCTTAATATAATCTCTAAAATCAAGGAGGAAATGACTCGACATTTTTTAAGAGAGTTTACTATACTTTTATGCTAAAAAATTCTTGTTCCATCAAGCAAGCAATGGGATATTTATAGACCCCAAATGACTTCAAAAATATAGCCAAAAATTTAAATCCTCAATTTTTTGAGGTAGTGACGGTACTACTATCAACGTTGCATGGTATTATTACCATTGAACAAAGCCCAAGAATTTGGGCTTTAGTGGTACTACTATCGTTCGGTGGTATCATTACTAGCAGTAGGCATTACTGCCACCGGGGTTCCTAGAAAAGCATAGACAATGCTTTCCGACTCTCAAGTAATATCATCGCTTGAGCCTGGTGGTGCCACCGCCCAGCCCAACCCCAAGTCACTGAATTGACCTTCAAATAGACTTAATTCAGCCCTTGTTTTGGCCCAAAGGCTCATAATCAAGTTAGCATGGTTACACCCGAAAACTAACTCAATTAGACTCTAAATAACTTCGATTAAGACTTAAAAACTCTAATTACAATCATGAGGCCTTCAGCACATCGTCCGACATGTCATCTGTTCATCCGACACTTCGTTCGAGCCTTCGGCGCATCATCCTTTCTTTCGTCGTATTGTCTGATCCATCGGTGTATTGACCTCCCACAGCATCCAATCTTCTTAGCGCAATACCCTATCCTTCCGACTTGATGCCCGAACTTATGGCACGAAACCTATCCTCCAACACGCCGACTAATCCTCTAGCTCGATATCCAATCTCTGATATGATGCTCTTTGGCCCAATGTCTTATTCTCTTGCTTCAACGATTTGTCTTTCGATGGTTTAAGTCCATGATCAAAGTTTCTCTTATGTCACTTATCTTAAACACTTATTAGTCCATAAACTTATAAATTGATTTCATCATCAAAATCTAAGATTCAACATGACTAACCTTTTGCGTGAGAGGCACCACGAGGATAAACAAACTAGAAATAATGCATAGCTCACAAAGATTGAGATGGTAGAGTTTGAGCTATGGCTTGACATTAGTAACCAAACTTGATGGTGCTCAAGGTAAGCAAAGACTCTTAACAAAGGATGAGACTATGTAAAGAGGGATGACTTGTTCGGTAATCGAAAGAGTTGTGCAAAACCCATAAAAATAAAAGAAATTACTAACTTGAAGAATTCAGTACTCATATAGGGGCTTATATACGAATGATGGACTATTCATGGCTATCCAAAGGCGACCAAAGTTTGACATTATAGAGCATGAAAAATTTCTCTTTAGAATAAGAAGACTATGGAGATTGTGTTACCTAGGGAGATCGTATATCTTTGAATTTTTTCAAATCTATAGAAAAGAATGAAGGAGGTTAATTGTCCTCATCTCTAGTGATGATCCATATGGTAGGGGCTGCGAAGACGCTCCTCAAATCGCTACATAATCCTTATCGTAGCATGCACCATGCAATCAAGAAGGGGATGCCCCTTCTTGCTATCCACATGCCCCAAATAGGGGCTGTGGGTTGAGAAGGAGAGGGAGAGAGAAGAATAGGAGGTGCCAACTAAAAAGAACATTGCTTATGGCCCTTTGGTTCCCTCTTATTTATATAAGTCTCATGTCAACTTAATCCTAATGAATTTTACCATATTGGATATTAGATATTGGATCTCCATCTAATTACCCAAGCCTCTTAGATTAGTAGGTCTCTACTAAATAATCTCTTATTAGCTCTTATTGGATCTTATCTATGAGATCTAATAATTCAGGGGGCTTAATGGATATCTAATAAGATAGGTGTTTTGGCGGATATCTTATATCCGAAACTCTACTCGTCGTGTTGAATCACAGATTTTGATGATGAAATCAATTGACGAAATTATGATCCAATATGCATTTGAGTGACACATGACTAACTTAGATCAAGGAAAGACAATTCGATTAACGTAGGAAGAATCAGACATTGGGCTAGAATAGAATATGTTAGAAGATTGGACATTAGGTTGAAGGAATGATCGACATATCGAAAGGACTTCGTGCCATGAGTTCAGGCACCGGGTCAAAGGATCGGATATTGCGCCAAGGAGATAGGAAATTACATGAGTCAATATGTTGATTAGGCAATACGTCGAAAGAGAGGATGATGCGTCGAAGGATCGGACAAAGCACTGGATAAACCAATGACATGCCAAACAACATAGGATTCATTCTTATAACCGTGTGAATATAGATCGAGTTAGTTTAGGGCTAATTGAGTTAGTTTTTTATGTAATCAGACTAACTCAATTAGGGGCCCATTGGGCTTGAAATGAGACTATTTTGGACCAAGAGGAAGGCTCATTCAATGATCCAAAAGTTGGGTCAATTAGTGGCATCGCCAAATTGGCGGTAGAACCACCTATGAGCTAAAAAAGTCAAAAGCCCAATCTCCGAGGCTATTAGGCAGTGATACTATTAGATTGGGCGGTTGTACTACCCAGTGTTAGTGTGTCAAGCGATGGTACCACTAGACTAGGTGGTGGTACCGCCTAGTGTCAAACTAATAGGCGATGGTACTGCCAATACCTCGAAATCCCATAGATTTGATTTTTTGCTCCACTTTTTAAAGTCATTTGAAATATATAAATACTCCACTAGTTTCTGCTCGGGAAAGCAAGAAATAGAGTTGAAAAAGGGGAAAGAATACTTGAGAAAAAAGTTAAAAACTCTAAGTTATATAGTCTCTTCCTTCTAGGGTTGGAAGTTTTCTAAGGGAGGAGTAAGGTCTAAAAGAGATGTGTAAATGTTCTCTCCTGGGCTTGTGAAAAGGAGAAAAAGTTGTAAGGGTAGTTGATCTTCGCCCATTGAAAGAAGTAACCAATCATCATTCCATAAGCAGATCATTTAATGAACTTATTCTCCAATCACTTATACTATATCCCTAATATCTCAACATAAACAGTTATGAGATATGGATGAGTATATAGTATACTAGTCTATTTGATTATTTCGATGACCTTTTCGAGTAATCTATGATTAGGAATATTTAGGATCTTATATTTAAAGGTAAATTGGTCTCATTTTCATGATCTCATCATGATCCAATTCCCATTGCACAGATCCAAGGACATCACAATATATATTCATTACCAAATATAAAACGAGAAAAAGTAATAATAATAATATTAACGAAAAAGATTGTGTCGCATGTCAAACATATCATCACTCACGTGATTGACTTGCAGGGCACCTATAACTAGTACAAGAATTACCAAGTCCCATAGGGAGAGTTAATTATACAGAGGTATGATCGTAGTGATCATAGAGTTGAACTACTCAAGTGCTCATATTCACTTAGGGGAGCCCAACAAATCGAAAGATAAGGACAAGTGAGTGAATATTATTACCAATGATACAAAGGAGAATAGAATCCACATGAACCCTACAACATAATGGCAAAGGCTATGCATGAAAATTATAGTTTATCTTTTCATTGACCAAGGGGAACTGCCTATAAAATATAAAGATGTTAAAGCAACTAGTCGAAAGGAGTGAGGAAGTGACGAAGAGTCTAAGTGACTTAACTACTCAAAACCATGAGACAATTATAATAGAGGTAGACTTAGAGGAGTGCCACAGTACTGCAGAGGCATACATACTGATGACAAAGAAAGAGATGCAGATGCAAGATGCTGGATAGTAGGGTCATGGGCATAGCAGTACCATAGTATCACGAGAGCGAGATTTTCGTGGAATCATCGATCCATTACTCTCATGGAGGGAGAGTGCATGCTCGTGAAAGGGGCTGAGTATGTGGAGAATATAGAGGCAAATTATAAGTATTGAGACAAGGCAGAAGAGTATAGGCTAGAAAAATTTATAAGACCGATGTCGATGAACTTCTCATCAAGATAGCCAAAAGTGGGGATTACAAGTTGATGCAAGAGTGCTCGATCAAAAATAATGTAGGTAGTTTATAGTATTGTATTTCTACTTAGAGGAGTAGATAGTAGAAATTATAAAGAAGACTAAATCTATCAATGACTTGCTCCAAATTATGATAAAATTTTACTCTTTTTAATCAAAACTTCTTACATTCTAGAAGTCAAATAATAATGAGTATGTGAATTATAATAACTAACTTAATGTAAGGAGTGCAAGCACTTTGGATGCTTTATAAACATAAAAAAACAGATGAAGGCTTATAACCAACTTGATGCTTAAAATATAACCCTTGAGGAGATAGGCAAAGTTAAGTAACTTTTTCTTTCTCAACTCCTAAGAGAATAAGTGAAATCGAGTACTCTAGTTATTTTATTTATCTAGTAGAGGAGCTATACACATGTTCAAAGACCATTCGAAGAGACTTAGTGAAAGACAATAATTATCAAATCCTCACCAACACTGATTGATTCTATCAAAAGTAGATTGTTCGCTTTATTTCTCCATAAAATATTAATTAAAAGCGAAAGTGATGTGAACATACTTGGAGGTGATAATTAAGTAGAAAAAAAATTGATGGCAAATTTTATAGAGAAAAGACCTAAAAAAATTTTAAATCTATGAGACAATGCTCATTAAAACTTCAATAAGTATTTACATAGTTCAAGTGGTGCGAAACGTTTAAAAGACTAGTACACAATAAGAAAGGTATTTTTCTTTCATCTAAGAGATCCGTTGGAATTAGCAAAGATAAATATAACTCACTTGACTGAAGTTTATAATTCGAAGACAACATTTATAGATCAAAGTTTGACTACTTAATAATAACGATGAGAAGTGGTTGGAAGCCTAGGGAGATACATTGTAGCTAAAGTGAAAGATTAAAAATTTAGCAATTGTGAGGAGATGTAGTGTTCGTAAGGCTTCAGCAAGGATATCAAAGGAATAAGTATTGTGCATAAGGTGTTCGATGTAATATTTGTGTATATCTGTATATTTTGATTTTATTCATGCTTTGCATAATATATAGAGGGCTTATAGTAGGGTTAGTAACCCCATTTAATTGACTTTCATGGTTATTTTAATTGTATAAATATAAATTATGTATAATTATCATGCAGAGGCAAAACCTCCCAAAAATAAATTAGCTAGATGCCATTTTGGGTGTTTCTCAAGTTTCGCAAAATGGGATGGAGTGTTAGCCAACACCCTAAAGCTACTTGAGTGGTACATGATTGGATTGATCTTTGGAGTATTATCTAGGACTGGTTTGTTGTCTTATTTTAAAATAGTGTCTTGTGAGCATTTATCAAGATTTTTGGTCGTAACAGATCATCTCAGACCCTTTCTCGTGTGATCATTCATAGTTTATAATATCTAATTTATATTATTTATAAAATATTTATTAAAATATCTACTTGTGAGATCTCTAGTTACTTCCTTCATGTCTCATCTTTTGTGAGTTCTTAAGGAACTATAATATCTTTCTAGATGAACATATAAGAGTACGTACCACTTAAGTAAAATCAATTAAATCAATAACAATATGATATTATTTATTGAAATGTCTAGTCGTGAGATTTCGACATTAACGTGTCTCATCTTTATAAATCAATTAAATTAGTTAAATTAATATTATTTATGAAATATTTATTGAAATGTCTAATGAGATCTCGAGTTAAACATTTCATTAACGTGTCTATCTTTTGCATGTTTGTAAGGAACCATAATATCTTTCTAGATGAACACTACGTACGATAATATGATGGTTAATCATCTAGTTTTTATCCGATAAAAAACAAGAAACAATGATCAGCAACCAATAAAGAACCACCAATAATTTTATTTATGGGTTTATAGTTGGATCCAAGTCACAGACTACGAAATCCAAGTGCAAATTATCTGGTGGTTTCCTCGACATTTAGATACAGTTCCATGAACATGCTGGCCATACGCTTACATGGTAATAATAAGCACGATGACATAGAGATAGAACCACAGTATCAACCAATTCAGGTTCCGGCTCGCAGCGGCTTAAGAACGACAGGAAGGCCGTACTGAGGTTGGACGGTGGTGGAGCGTCGAGGAGCGTGCTTGTACTCGGACGAAAGGGAAAATGAGAACCTCTGCAGTATCATTGCGATCACAGTCTTGGCTTCCAACATGGCGAAGTTTTGGCCGATGCAAGCCCGCGGCCCTACCGCGAACGCGAGCAGCGCAGTGGGGTGTGTGGCAGCTTTGGTGACCCCGTGCTCGAATCTGAGTGGGTTGAACTCATCAGCATCAGGTCCCCATATCTCCTTGTTCCTATGAGTCAGCATGATCGGCATCACTATCTCGGTGTCTTTGGGGATATTGATCTTCCCCAAGGTCATATCTTTACCGGCCTTTCTCCTTAGCACGTCGACTGGGCCGTAGAGCCTCAAGGTTTCCAGGAGAACCATGGTGACCTGCACAGGATCGACACACTGTCACACCACAGCTTTATCGAGCTTACATGGAGAAAACGGGCAGTGAATTTACTAGTTTCAGCTTGCTGAGCATATCTGCATCTGGGGTTTGCATCCCACACTCTCGCTGCACCTCCTCCCGGAGCTTCTCCTGCCAGTTCTGGTTTGTGCTCAGCAAGAACATAGTCCATGTCACGAACTGGGCGGTGGTGTCCTGTCCTGCGAAGAAAAACGTCTTGCACTCGTCTACAATGTCGTCCCTGCTCAGGATCTGCCCCTCTGGCTTGTGACAAGCTTCTAACATCAAGCCAAGCAGATCATTTCCGTAGCCACAGCGTTCCTTGGAATCCACTCGAGCCTGAATGATACTAACGAGTTTGCTCCTCACTCTCTTCTCCAGCTTCCATTTGTACAGGTTACTCCTGCTAGGGATGTATCTGCAAAGCAAATGAATCCAGATCAAGGATTCTGCAACGCCTGATGACATATCCCTGCAAGACTCAGGTGCAAACTAGACTTACTCGGCTCCTGGGATACTTAAATTAAGATGACTGGCTACCACGATCTTCTGGAGTTCTTGCTGTGCTAGGAAGACTTCTTTCCCTTCCGTGAAGCTGCTTCCGAAAGTGGCTTGAGAGATCACATCTACTGCCAGTTCTTGAAATTGTGCAGACACCTCTATTTCCTTCTGCTGATCCTCTGCTTCCCAACCTTCTAACATTGCCTTAGCGCATTCTGCCATTGTCTTTGTGAGTATCTACAACAAGCAACGAGTTCTTTGTGTTAATCGATAATAAAGGTCCAAAAGAAACAAACAATTTGATTTCTGATACAATTACAGTAAATTGCACCATCAGCTAGGCCAGACCAGACATCAAATTGAGGTCATATAAAAGATATGGGAAGCTGACCTTGAGCTTGTCCATGTGGAAAGCAGGGCCGACGACCCTTCGATGCCTCACCCATTCCGTGCCTTCTACAAGGACCAATCCCTTGCCCAGGAGGGACGTCACGTTGGGAGGCGGATCGATCTTGGGGTAGAACCCGAACTTGTTCGCAAGAACTTGCTTAATTAGCTCCGGGTGGCTGACGCAAATCCTTGGCTCTGGTCCAAACCAAAACAAGAATGGTTCACCTGCTTGAAGAACAACGGATCGACCATCAGCGCAGCCACATAAGAAATCCACATGGAGGACTTGATTCTTTTCAGCATGACAGTGGAACTGACAAATAAGTTATGCAGGATCTGAGGAAGGGAAGATGGAGTCTGACCGTATTCCGACGTCCACTTGCGGTAAAAAGGCTGAACTCTCGTGGAGATATCATGTGACTTTACGTCCAAGGTCTGCTCCATGGCGGCTTTGCTTATGCTTCTGATCTCCCCAAGGGATCCCGACCAGAACCTGTAAGCAGGGCCTCTCACCCCTTGCTTCCTGAAAGCTTCTGTGATCACGTATGGCCTCCATGTCAGATACTTCAACCCCTTCCATAAGTACCAGATCAGAACCACCAACAGAGCACCCAGTACGAGACCGAGATTACTCATCGGTCTTGCAGAAGGGAGAGCTCGGAAAGGCGAAGCTGTGTGCGCTTTCTCTTGCGAATGACCTCCGATTCTTCCGGTTTTATCTACAACAAAACGATCTCTCCCACACATTGACCCACTTTGCTTCGTCCACTGGTTACGTTGATTTGGATCCTTCTGTCCGTCATTTGCACTAACAAAATGTGGACACAACTGTGTTGCTCGGAGTCAAGTTTCTTGTGGCCATAAGAAGATTTCTGCTGCAAGCCGTCACCCTATTTTAATAACCTCATTTTAATTAATTTTCATGATTATTTTAATTATGTAAATGTAAGTTATGTATAATCATCATGCAGAGGTAAAATCGCCCATAATTAAATTACCTAGATAGCCAACCAATTTGGTTGTTTCTCTAGTTTCGTAAAATGATATGGAGTGTTAGCATACACCCTAAAGCTACACAGTGACTGGATTGATCTTTGGAGTATTGTAGACTGGTTTGTTGTCTTATTCTGAAGTAGTGTCTTGTGAGTATTTATGAGGATTTTTGATCGTAGCAGGTCTTTTCTCGTGTGACCTTACAAAATCTATATTTATAATTTATATTATTTATAAAATATTTGTTGAAATGTCTACTCGTGTTATAAAATATTTGTTGAAATGTCTACTCGTGAGATCTGAATTAAACACTTCCTTAACCTATCTCATCCTTTGTAAGTTCGTAAGGAACTATAATATCTTTATGGATGAACACAAGAATACGTACGAATTAGGTAAAATCAGTTAAATTGATAACAATACGATGATTAGTCTTCTAGTTTTTATCAAAAAAAAAATACAAGAAACAATGATCAGCAACCAATAAAGTGTTGGGTCCAACCCATATGTCGGCTTGGACAAATTTGGACCATAAGCCCAAATTAGAGAGAAAGGGCAAAAGTGGGTCAGTAGGGTAAACATAGAGTGCAGCGCGCAGCGTGAGTGAAGGAGTGAACGTGTGTGGCGGCGTGCGAGAAAAGAGGAGAGAGAAATAAAGAGAGAAAGTAAGATTTTTGAGTTTTCTACTTGACGATCGGTGGTCAAACGTTATCAGTTTTGGTCCAAATTTTATGTGGAGAATCCTTGCAGCAAACTCTACAATCCTAACGGTGTTGATCTTCAGTTTATCCTCTCTAAGATACTTTTCTATGATATCCATTTTGTGAGACCTAGAATTCTTTTTGAAAAGATTCATCCTATACGATGATATGCTAGAGCCAAGATCTATGTTGTTGATGTTATTCTGATCCTCTAGTTATTCTAGAGAAGATCTACTGTAAACTTATTATCATTATTATTGATAATTAAAGTTTGAGGTGGACTAGGTCCCCTGTGTGATTGATTATTTACTCTATTGTTTATGCTGTGCTGGTTGATATTTACGTTTGGATATCAAGTTAGTATTTTGATATATAAAAAGGAAAAAAAATATTCCGCTTTAACAGGTTTTTCCCAACATAAAGAACCACCAATAATTTTATTTATAGGTTTATAGTTGGATCCAAAGTCTCAGTCTACGAAATCCAGTGCAAATTATCCGGTGGTTTCCTCGACATTTAGATACAGCTCCATGACCATGCAGGCCATACGCTTACACGGTAATAATAAGCACGATGAAATAGATATAGAACTACAGTATCAACCAATTCAGGTTCCGGCTCGCAGCGGCTTGAGAACGATAGGAAGGCCGTACTGAGGTTGTACAGTGATCGAGCGTCGAGGAGCGTGCTTGTACTCGGACGAAAGAGAAAAGGAGAACCTCTGCAGTATCATTGTGATCACAGTCTTGGCTTCCAACATGGCGAAGTTTTGGCCGATGCAAGCCCGCGGCCCGACCGCGAACGCGAGCAGCGCAGTGGGGTGTGTGGCAGCTTTGGTGACCCCGTGCTCGAATCTGAGTGGGTTGAACTCATCAGCCTCAGGTCCCCATATCTCCTTGTTCCTATGAGTCAGCGTGATCGGCATCACTATCTCGGTGTCTTTGGGGATGTTGATCTTCCCCAAGGTCATATCTTTACCGGCCTTTCTCCTTAGCACGTCGATTGGGCCGTAGAGCCTCAAGGTTTCCAGGAGAACCATGGTGACCTGCACAGGATCGACACACTGTCACACCACAGCTTTATCGAGCTTACATGGAGAAAACGGGCTGTGAATTTACTAGTTTCAGCTTGCTGAGCATATCTGCATCTGGGGTTTGCATCCCACACTCTCGCTGCACCTCCTCCCGGAGCTTCTCCTGCCAGTTCTGGTTTGTGCTCAGCAAGAACATAGTCCATGTCACGAACTGGGCGGTGGTGTCCTGTCCTGCGAAGAAAAACGTCTTGCACTCGTCTACAATGTCGTCCCTGCTCAGGATCTGCCCCTCTGGCTTGTGACAAGCTTCTAACATCAAGCCAAGCAGATCATTTCCGTAGCCACAGCGTTCCTTGGAATCCAATCGAGCCTGAATGATACTAACGAGTTTACTCCTCAGTCTCTTCTCCAGCTTCCATTTGTACAGGTTACTCCTGCTAGGGATGTATCTGCAAAGCAAATAAATCCAGATCAAGGATTCTGCAACGCCTGATGACATATCCCTGCAAGACTCAGGTGCAAACTAGACTTACTCGGCTCCTGGGATACTTAAATTAAGATTACTGGCTACCACGATCTTCTGGAGTTCTTGCTGTGCTAGGAAGACTTCTTTCCCTTCCGTGAAGCTGCTTCCGAAAGTGGCTTGAGAGATCACATCTACTGCCAGTTCTTGAAATTGTGCAGACACCTCTATTTCCTTCTGCTGATCCTCTGCTTCCCAACCTTCTAACATTGCCTTAGCGCATTCTGCCATTGTCTTTGTGAGTATCTACAACAAGCAACGAGTTCTTTGTGTTAATCGATAATAAAGGTCCAAAAGAAACAAACAATTTGATTTCTGAAACAATTACAGTAAATTGCACCATCAGCTAGGCCAGACCAGACATCAAATTGAGGTCATATAAAAGATATGGGAAGCTGACCTTGAGCTTGTCCATGTGGAAAGCAGGGCTGACGACCCTTCGATGCCTCACCCATTCCGTGCCTTCTACAAGGACCAACCCCTTGCCCAGGAGGGACGTCACGTTGGGAGGCGGATCGATCTTGGGGTAGAACCCGAACTTGTTCGCAAGAACTTGCTTAATTAGCTCCGGGTGGCTGACGCAAATCCTTGGCTCTGGTCCAAACCAAAACAAGAATGGTTCGCCTGCTTGAAGAACAACGGATCGACTATCAGCGCAGCCACATAAGAAATCCACATGGAGGACTTGATTCTTTTCAGCATGACAGTGGAACTGACAAATAAGTTATGCAGGATCTGAGGAAGGGAAGATGGAGTCTGACCGTATTCCGACGTCCACTTGCGGTAAAAAGGCTGAACTCTCGTGGAGATATCATGTGACTTCATGTCCAAGGTCTTCTCCATGGCGGCTTTGCTTATGCTTCTGATCTCCCCGAGTGATCCCGACCAGAACCTGTAAGCAGGGCCTCTCACCCCTTGCTTCCTGAAAGCTTCTGTGATCACATATGGCCTCCATGTCAGATACTTCAACCCCTTCCATAAGTACCAGATCAGAACCACCAACAGAGCACCCAGTACGAGACCGAGATTACTCATCGGTCTTGCAGAAGGGAGAGCTCGGAAAGGCGAAGCTGTGCGCGCTTTCTCTTGCGGATGACCTCCGATTCTTCCGGTTTTATCTACAACAAAACGATCTCTCCCACACAATGACCCACTTTGCTTCGTTCACTGGTTACGTTGATTTGGATCCTTCTGTCCGTCATTTGCACCAACAAAATGTGGACACACAACTGTGTTGCTCAGATTCAAGTTTCTTGTGGCCATAAGAAGTTTTCTACTGCAAGCCGTCACCTCGAAAGCTGCCACGCTAGTCATCAGCCACTGAGGATGCTTGTATCCCGAAAAGTCTATGCATAGTTGACTTTGCATTCGAGGGCATGCAGACCAACAATTTACAAAGATCCTCGTGGAGTTGTATCATCGTCCATCAGTACCCATTAGAATGAAGCATCGTGTGGTTGAAAATGACTCAGCATCAAAAGCTAATATAAATAAAAATAAATAAATAAATTTCTTTCATTTGGGCCTCAATAGTTATTTTCATTTTCTCATTTGATGTCGTCAAACTTTATTCTAAACTCAAAACTGTAGTTATCAAAGTCGGATTAGAGATTGACTTTCTTGAAAAAGATTGGGTTAATGAGTCATCGGTTGAACCATTGATCAATCCGTGAGAGTGTAATTTTTATTTTTTTTTTAAAGAAAAAATAACATTGTATTATGCTGAAATATAAAATGTAAATAATAATATTTTTATAAAAATAAATAAGAGGTAATGGTGAAAGAAGAATGGGACCGCCATGTATCCATAGTTCACATGAGTACTTAAAATTCATGCATCGATAGTTCAAATAAAAACTTAAATTCTGTGCACGGTACTAAAAAAATTAAAGAGAAAAATCCACATTCAATCAAATAATATCCGGGTCTCATTTTCTCTTTAATATGCAATCAGGGTCTAATTTTTGGAATCATCTTTTGTTCTAATCAGACGGATAATTGAGATGACGATGCAAAGCTGTCCATACATAATGGATTCAAAGAGAACGAAAAAAAAAGCCAGTGAATAGTAGTACTGTGCAAGAGAAGTTCAATAATTTTGGCCCAATTAAAGCAAGCATCCACCATGAAAATGCCTTTTTGTATTTCTCTTTAGATTTGAGATAATTCTCCTATTGCATGAGTTAGATGTTTGAGGAGGAGGAGGAAGGAGTTGCAATCCATTTTGCGATGTCAAATTCTTATATTTTAATTGCTTTTTTCATACCAATAATTGATACATATTTCATCAAATTCGAACAATGGTCAAGTAAATATTAATAACAGATTTAGGAAAAAAATTTAATGTGCATATTTAAAATATACTATTGTTTAAAATATTTAAATTATTAGATAGTAAATTACTTAAAATATCAAACATATAATTTAATTAGTATTTTTTTTAAAAAAATATTCTCTTTTTAGTACTTTTCAAATGGCAACCCATCTTTTCGTTATTTCCAAACAATAGTTTTAAGATATCATAAATATCCCTCCAAAAGCTACCAGCTATTTTTTCGCCCATTTTTGATCTACCCTATTGGCCGGTCCATAGGGTGGTATGCTCCGAGTGTTCCAAAAAAACATTATATAGTCATAATAAAATAAATGTATGGCTGATCATAGAGTATTAGAAGACTATATCTGTAAGTACTGAGATAATACAGAAGAGTAGAGGTTAGAAAATTTTGTAAGATCAGTGTCGATGGACTTCTCATCAAGATAGCCAAAAATGGAGGATTTCAGGTTGATGCAAGAGTGCTCGATCAAAGAACAATATAAGTAGTTTGTAGTATTATATTTTCCACTTAGAGGAGTAGGCAGTAGAAATTATAAAGAAGACGATATAATCCTAAAGGTGATTAAAACTATCGGAGACTTACGCCAAGTTAGAATAAAATATTACTCTTTTCAGTCAAATCTTCTTGCATTCTAGAAGTTAAATAATAATAAAGAGGCAAATTATAGTAACTAACTTAATACAATAAGTGCAAACACTTTAGATGCTTCATAAGCATAAGCAAAGAGTCGACGAAGCCTTGTAACCAGCTTAGTGCATAAAGTATAACCCTTTAGAAGATGGGCAAAGTTAAGTAATCTTTTCCTTCTTAACTCTTAAGAGAATATGTGAAATCGAATATCCTAGTTCTTTTATTTGTCTAGTAAAGGAGCTATACACATGTTCAAGGACCCTTCGAAGAGACTTAGTGAAAAATAATAATTATCAAATCCTCACTAATGGTGATAGATTCTATTGAAAGTAGATTGTCTGCTTCATTTATCAATAAAATACTAATTAAAAACAAAAGTGATGTAAACCTACTTGGAGGTGATAACTAAGTAGAAAAAAAATTAATAGCAAATTTTATAAAGAAAAGACCTAAAAAACTTTTAAATCTATTAAAACAATGCTTATTAAAATCCAACAAGTATCTATCCAGTTCAAGTAGTACAAGATGTTTGAGAGACTAGTACATAATAAGAAAGGTCTTTTGAACTAACAAAGGTCAACACAACTCGCTTGACTAAAGTTAATAATTTGAAAGTAACATTTGTGGATCAAAGTTTGACTATTTAACAATAGAGACGGAAAGCGGTTGGAAGTTGAGAGAGGTGCATTGTAACTAAAATGAAAGATTGAAGATTTAGCAATTGTGAGGAGATGTAGCGTCCGTAAAGGCTTCGGGGAGGACGTCGAAGGAATAAGTATTATACATAAGGTGTTTGATGTAATGTTTGTGTATATCGGTGTCTTTTGATTTTGTTCATGCATAACACAATATGTAGAGGGTTTGTAGTAGGGTTAGTAACCCCATTTTGATTGACTTTCATAGCTCTTTTAGTTATATAAATGAAAGTTATGTGTAATTATCATGCAGAGGCAAAACTGTCTAAAAATAAATCACCAAAATAGTCATTTTGGGTGTTTATCTAGTTTCGGCTATATGAGTGGTACATGACTGGATTGATCTTTAGAATATTATCTATAGTTGATTTGTTCAAGCAGTGTCTTGTGGGTATTTATTAGAATTTTTTGTCATAAAAGACTATCTCGGACCCTTTCTCGTACAACCATTCATGACTTACAAAATATATATTTGTAATTTATATTATCTATAAAATATTTGTTAAAATGTGTAAGATGTTGAGTTAAACACTTTCTTAACATGTCTCATCTTTTGTAAGTTCGTAAAGGATCACAATATTTTTATAGATGAACATACAAGAGTACGTACAACTTAGATAAAATCAATTAAATCCGTAATAATACATGGTTAGTCTTCTAATTTTATATGATAGAAAACAAGAAACAATGAGCACCAACCAATAAAGAACCACCAATAATTTTATTTATGGGCTTATAGTTGGATTCAAGTCACAGACTACGAAATCCAGTGCAAATTAGCAGGTGGTTTCCTCGACATTTAGATACAGCACCAAGACCATGCGGGCCATACGCTTACATGATAATAATAAGCACGATGACATAGAGATAGAACTACAGCATCAACCAATTCTGATTCCGGCACGCAGCGGCTTGAGAACGATAGGAAGGCCGTACTGAGGTTGCACAGAGATCGAGCGTCGAGGAGCGTGCTTGTACTCGGACGAAAGAGAAAAGGAGAACCTCTGCAGTATCATTGTGATCACAGTCTTGGCTTCCAACATGGCGAAGTTTCGGCCGATGCAAGCCCGCGGCCCTACCGCGAACGCGAGCAGCGCAGTGGGGTGTGTGGCAGCTTTGGTGACCCCGTGCTCGAATCTGAGTGGGTTGAACTCATCAGCATCAGGTCCCCATATCTCCTTGTTCCTATGAGTCAGCATGATCGGCATCACTATCTCGGTGTCTTTGGGGATGTTGATCTTCCCCAAGGTCATATCTTTACCGGCCTTTCTCCTTAGCACGTCGATTGGGCCGTAGAGCCTCAAGGTTTCCAGGAGAACCATGGTGACCTGCACAGGATCGACACACTGTCACACCACAGCTTTATCGAGCTTACATGGATAAAACGGGCACTGGATTTACTAGTTTCAGCTTTCTGAGCATATCTGCATCTGGGCTTTGCATCCCACACTCTCGCAGCACTTCCTCCCGGAGCTTCTCCTGCCAGTTCTGGTTTGTGCTCAACAAGAACATAGTCCACGTGAGGAACTGGGCGGTGGTCTCCTGCCCTGCGAAGAAAAACGTCTTGCACTCATCTACGATTGCGTCCATGCTCAGGATCTGCCCCTCTGGCTTGTGACAAGCTTCTAACATCAAGCCAAGCAGATCATTTCCGTAGCCACAGCGTTCCTTGGAATCCACTCGAGCCTGAATGATACTAACGAGTTTGCTCCTCGCTCTCTTCTCCAGCTTCCATTTGTACAGGTTACTCCTGCTAGGGATGTATCTGCAAAGCAAATGAATCCAGATCAAGGATTCCTCAACGCCTGATGACATATCCCTGCAAGACTCAGGTGCAAAGTACACTTACTTGGTTCCTGGGATATTTATACTAAGATTACTGGCTACCACGATCTTCTGGAGTTCTTGCTGTGCTAGGAAGACTTCTTTCCCTTCCGTGAAGCTGCTTCCGAAAGTGGCTTGAGAGATCAAATCTACTGCCAGTTCTTGAAATTGTGCAGACACGTCTATTTCCTTCTGCTGATACTCTGCTTCCCAACCTTCTAACATTGCCTTCGCGCATTCTGCCGTTGTCTTTGTGAGTATCTACAACAAGCAACGAGTTCTTTGTGTTAATCGATACGAAAGGTCCAAAAGAAACAAACAATTTGATTTCTGATCCAATTACAGTAAATTACACCATCAGCTAGGCCAGACCAGACATCAAATTGAGGTCATAGAAGAGATATGGGAAGCTGACCTTGAGCTTCTCCATGTGGAAAGCAGGGCCGACGACCCTTCGATGCCTCACCCATTCCGTGCCTTCTACAAGGATCAATCCCTTGCCCAGGAGGGACGTAACGTTGGGAGGCGGATCGATCTTGGGGTAGAACCTGAACTTGTTCGCAAGAACTTGCTTAATTAGCTCCGGGTGGCAGACGCAAATCCTTGGCTCTGGTCCAAACCAAAACAAGAATGGTTCACCTGCTTGAAGAACAACGGATCGACTATCAGCGGAGCCACATAAGAAATCCGCATGGAGGACTTGATTCTTTTCTGCATGACAGTGGAAATTACAAATAAGTTATGCAGGATCTGAGGAAGGGAAGATGGAGTCTGACCGTATTCCGACGTCCACTTGCGGTAAAAAGGCTGAACTCTCGTGGAGATATCATGTGACTTTACGTCCAAGATCTGCTCCATGGCGGCTTTGCTTATGCTTCTTATCTCTCCGAGTGATCCCGACCAGAACCTGTAAGCAGGGCCTCTCACCCCTTGCTTCCTGAAAGCTTCTGTGATCACATATGGCCTCCATGTTAGATACTTCAACCCCTTCCATAAGTACCAGATCAGAACCACCAACAGAGCACCCAGTACGAGACCGAGATTACTCATCAGTCTTGCAGAAGGGAGAACTCGTAAAGGCGAAGCTTGACCTCCGATTCTTCCGGTTTCATCTACAACAAAACGATCTGTCCGACACAATGACCCATCTTGGCTTCGTTCACTGGTTATGTTGATTTGGATTCTTCTGTCCGTCATTTGTGATAACAATCAAGATATCCCGTGATAACAACCGCAACAACAGTCAAGATCTCCCGTGATAATAACAGTCAATATCTCCCTAACTATATGATAAGATATCATAAATCTGTTGAGGAAAATTCTCTCTTCTAAACATGTATAAATATGAAGTATTGTGTACTCATGTTATCAGAGCAGTGAGAAACTTAAGGGGAACGAAAGGAACGCCTGTGCCCTCAGATTCCTTGCCCGCTTTTGCCTCCTCTGCAGTGCATCGCTGCAACCTCCTTTGCAGCCTCCTCGCTGCAGTTCATCGCTGTAGCCTCCTTTGCAGCACATCATTCTGCTTTTCTCCTCCTCCCTCTCTCGCTACAGTGGCCGTCAGTTTCATAAATCACCCAACCCATTGCCTACTCGTCGGTCGCAGCTCTAACTGATGTGTGGTATCGTCGTCTTGGTCATCCCTCAACTTTTATTCAGCAAAAATTACTTTCCCGTTATTCTCTTCCTACGCTAATAATCCAACTGATGTGTGGTATTGTCGTCTTGGTCATCCCTCAACTTTTATTCAGCAAAAATTACTTTCCCGTTATTCTCTTCCTACGCTTATAACCAATAACATCATCACTCATTGTGATGCTTGTTTAAGTAATAAGAGTCATAGACTTCCCTCTGGAAAATCCTTTATATTTTGCTCTAAACCCCTTGAGGTTATTTACACTAATGTTTGGGGCCCCGCTCCACTCACTTCCTTTGACAAATTTAGATTTTATGTTATTTTTGTAGACTATTTCACGAAGTACACATGTTAGATTTGGGCTTGTGGTATACAACATCCTTGTCAGAGACTACTGAACCTACCACAATTACTCAAGCCCAAAAATCTCCATACTAGCGTAAAGCCATGTGTGAAGAATATGATGCACTCATCCATAATTCTACATGGACTCTTGTACCCTCTCATCCCACACAAAACATCATCGGGTGTAAGTGGGTCTTTCGAATTAAGCGGAACCCAGATGGATCCGTAGCTAGATATAAAGTGCGTCTAGTGGCCAAAGGATTTCATCAACGACCTGGTGTTGACTTTACAGAGACATTCAGCCCTGTTGTTAAACCAACAACAATTCGACTTATTTTGAGTTTGGCCATCTCAAAAGGCTGGCATTTACGTCAACTCGACGTTAACAATGCCTTTCTACAGGGGACCCTAACTGACGAAGTCTTCATGCAGCAGCCTCTTGGCTTCATCCACCCTCAATATCCAAAGCATGTTTGTAAACTACAAAAAGCTATTTATGGACTTCGTCAGGCTCCAAGAGCTTGGTACACTGAACTTGGCTCGTTTTTTGTATCAATTGGCTTCATCAACTCTAAGTCTGATACTTCCTTATTTCTTCGTCACCAAAGTGGCAATATATTATATCTTCTGGTATATGTGGATGATATTATTGTCACAGGCAATAATCCTATGGAAATCAAGACATTCCTTAAGCATTTAGCAGATCGGTTCTCCCTTAAAGATCTAGGAACCTTGAGCTATTTTTTGGGAGTGGAAGCAACATATATATCTTCCGGGCTCTTTCTATCACAACGTATATTCAAGATCTATTATCTAAAACGAACATGCAAGATGCAAAGGCAGTTACAACACCTTTGTCTACTGGCGAGTCGCTCAAACTATGTGATGGAAGCTCTACTACAGACCCAACTCAATACCGTCAAGTCCTTGGCTCCTTACAGTACTTATCTCTCACCCGTCCGAATATCTCATTTGCGGTCAATAAATTATCTCAATTTATGCATCGACCATCTACTATGCATTGGTCTGCAGTCAAACGAATATTACGATATCTTCATGGGACTATAAATCATGGCATCTTTTTTCGCAAACACTCTCCCCTTCATCTCCATGCCTTTGCTGATGCTGATTGGGCAAGGAATTTTGATGACAGAACATCCACATCGGGGTATATTCTCTTCCTTGGACCTAATCCGATCAGTTGGAGTTCCAAGAAGCAAAAGACAGTTGCACGTTCTACAATTGAAGTTGAATACCGTGCCATTGCCACCGCAGTTGCAGAACTCAATTGTGTCATGAATCTCCTCAAGGAACTTGGCATCAACATCAACTCTACTCCTATAATATATTGTGACAATGTCGGAGCCACTTATCTATGCGCCAATCCGGTATTCCACTCCCGCATGAAACACATCGCCATCGACTTTCACTTTGTGCGAGAACAAGTTATCAAACATCAACTACGTGTGTCTCACGTACATACGGCTGATCAATTAGCGGACTCCCTCACAAAGCCTCTCACCCGCAAATCGCTTTTATCACATCGGTCCAAGATCGGCGTCCTTGACAGAAGCACCGTCTTGCGGGGGTATGATAACAATCAAGATATCCCATGATAACAACCGCAACAACAGTCAAGATCTCCCGTGATAACAATTGTCAAGATCTCCCTAACTACATGATAAGATATCATAAATCTGTTGAGGAAAATTCTCTCTTCTAAACATGTATAAATATGAAGTATTATGTACTGTTTCGATCAATACAATCAATCAATACAATCTTCTTCTTTCTATGTCATTTCATTTCTATCAATTTGCACTAACAAAATGTGGACACACAACTGTGTCGCTCAGATTCAAGTTTCTTGCGGCCATAAGAAAGATTTCTGCTGCTATCCATCACCCCGAAAGCTGCCACGCGAGTCATCAGCCAGTGGGGAAGCTTGTATCCGGAAAACTCTGTGCATGGTTGACCTTGCATTCGAGGGTATGTAGACCAACAATTTACAAAGATGTCGTGGAGTTGGATCATCGTCCATCAATACACATAGCATGAGGCATCGTGTGATTGAAAATGACTCAGCAACAAAAGCTAATATAAATATAAATAAATAAATAAATTTCTTTCATTTGTGCCTCAATAGTTATTTTCATTTTCTCATTTAATATCATCAAACTTTATTCTTAACTCAAAACTGTAGTTATCAAAGTCGGATTATAGATTCACTTTCTTGAAAAAGATTGGGTTAATGAGTCATCGGTTGAACCATCGATCAATCCGTGAGAGTGTAATTTTTATTTTTATTTAAAAAAAAAGAAAATATAACATTATATTATGCTAAAATATAAAATGTAAATAATAATATTTATTTATAAAAAAAAAATAAGAGGTAATGGTGAAAGAAGAATGGGACCGCCATGTATCCATAGTTCACATGAGTACTTCAAATTCATGCATCGATAGTTCAAATAAAAACTTAAATTCTGTGCACGGTACTAAAAAAATTATAGAGAAAAATCCACATTCAATCAAATAATATCCGGGTCTCATTTTCTCTTTAATCTGAAAGCAGGGTCTAATTTATGGAATCATCTTTTGTTCTAATCAGACGGATAATTGAGATGACGATGCAAAGCTGTCCATACATAATGGATTCAAAGAGAACGAAAAAAAAAGCCAGTGAATAGTAGTACTGTGCAAGAGAAGTTCAATAATTTTGGTCCAATAAAGCAAGCATCCACCATGAAAATGCTTTTTTGTATTTCTCTTTAGATTTGAGATAATTCTCCTATTGCATGAGTTAGATGGCTGATGGAGGAGGAAGGGGGTTGCAATCCATTTTGCGATATCAAATTCTTATATTTTAATTTCTATTTTCATGTCAATAATTGATGCATATTTCATCAAATTCGAACAATGGTCAAGTAAATATTAATCACAGATTTAGGAAAAAAAATTAATGTGCATATTTAAAATATACTATTGTTTAAAATATTTAAATTATTAGATAGTAAAATACTTAAAATATCAAACATATAATTTAATTAGTATTTTTTTAAAGAAATTTATTTTCTTTTTAGTATTTTTCAAATGGCAACCCTTCTTTTCATTATTTCCAAACAATCATACGATATTTTAAAGATATCATAAATATCCCTCCAAAAGCTACCATCTATTTTTTCGCCCATTTATGATCCACCCTCTTGGCCGGTCCATAGGGTGGTCTACTCCAAGTGTTACACAAACACATTATATATAGTCATAAAAAAATAATGTATGGCTGACCATATTTATTTAAAATATGTTTTTAAAATATTTAAAACATTATATACTCCATCTTTTTAAAATATGTAAAATATATTTATTCAAAAAATAATTATTTTCTCATCAAAACCCAACCAAGTGAATCGATTCACAGTTCTTTCCTTCACCGAATGGATTACAAAGTTTCCGACTAAAGTTACAGTGATTTGTCGAGTAGCCAAGAACACTATAATTCTATTAAAAAATATTTAATTTATTTTTCATTATCATTGATCACCAACGAATGAAAACAAGTACTATAAGTTACCCTAAAATATATACATATAAGTTTAAGATTAGATGGAAAAAATTAATATTTTTTTTTCTATGACGAGGAGCTGACTATGATGGATTAGAAACACTTGCTTTTAAATATAATTAGGATTCATACGAAACGGGAAATATTTTTTTTTTCAGTTTTTGTTAAAATAATTTTTATAAGTGAAATTGTATAATAGGCTCCAAATTAGTCGATGAGATGATAAGCTTACTTGGGAAGGAGAAGACGAAGACGACAACGATAACGAGAGGAGGGAGGAGATAGATCAATTTTAATTCTTTTCAATAGAACATGCTATATGAAATCATAATTATATAAAATATATTACAACTTTTATATATTTTCATAATATTTTAGTATAAAACTTGTTATGAATGATGAATAATAGAGGATAAATCTTTATCAGCTAAGCTAGCTAAGTAATTTAAGGTGAAAATAAAAATTCAGTCCAATTTATGATGAGAGTTGAAGATAATATTTTTACTACCTAAATTAGTCAATATCTTCAAATTTTAATAAGAGCATCAAGTATCAATGAAAAGATCATTTCTAAAAATTGACATAAGAAAAATCATGACATTTACTTTTAGAGTGAGAAGGTTGACCTCCAATTGGAGTTGCATTACATACAACATAAATGTATCAAGTGGATTTCATGTAGACCATGGAAAACACATTATGAGCAAAGTTAAAACATACTGGTTTTGGAGCCTCCCAACTTTGATCCACACACACAGCTCGACTCATTGAATGAATCCCATCATGTCGCTTTGCGAAGAATAATGCTTGTAATTTAGTGTGCCAAATCCTTGAAAGCTGGTGGCTGAGTGGGTAGACAAAATGCGACATTAATATGTGGGTTGCAAGATCAATCATTAATACTTATCTCATCACTATGTTTCTGAGTTTCTCCACAATCATATGAATTTATCTCTTTTTATTTAGAAACAAATATGGAGTTCATGGAATATTATTATTCCCGAAAGAAAATATAATTTTTTTATCAAACCAAAGTTTCTTGAGAATAATTTCTATATCGATTGATGGCTAAATAATATGATATATCGAAGAAAATCCAAGTATCCTTCTTACTTAGAAAAATAATCAAGTTTATAATTGAGGTAATAATTGGTCTCCATTTGTGCAGCAAGTAATTACTGATGCTTGCATTTGGAATAAGCATAGTCCTCAAAAACGTTGAATATAGTTTTGAGAATGGATGTGCTAAATAAATGAGTGTATGGTGTATGAAACATAATTGCAATGGATATTCCTAAATTAGAGTCTTGAAATGAATAAGGACCGAGCATTTCGAGGTTTTTCAGCAAACTTACATGAAAATTAAGATATATTTCTGAGATTTGACTTACAAGTCATTATTCTAGGTTCTATCACTCTTGGAGTTGGTGCATAATTGTTTGACTGATATAATTTCTCATGTCCTCCATTATTCTTAAAAATGAGCAAACAAATGCTTCCTGTTTGGTGTTCACTTTCTGTCATATTGTCTGTCTAGTTCTAGTGAGGTGGAAGATGATGATAATGAGTCATTCAATTCTATTGATATTTGTCATCTCCTATCCATGATATTTATTGTGATCAGATTGAGATGAATAGCTGCATCACTTGCCATTCTAGTAAAGGTAAGTCGAGCTGTATCTCTCTGTCCAAGAGCACGGTGAAGTGAGTGAGCTTCTCTTGCTTTGATATGATGGATTGTTGTTCTGCATCATTGACACTTGAAGTTAATGCTTGCCATTTTGTGCCTTCAATAAAACCGTATGTTAACGTAAATAAATAGATGAAGGAGAGATTTGATCGAATAAGTTCTTATTTGTTCATATGGGACACCCTTTATCCTACAGTTAATATGACTAGCTGAAGAAGAAAGGACCAAACGAGAGAGAAGAAGGAACAACAGACATCAGACATGACCAGTGAGGTCATGAGGTTTCAGTTCAAAGGGTAGTAAGGATCGAGCCATGGGCTGCTGTGGTCGATGTAGGATGGAATCGTTTCATC
Source organism: Musa acuminata AAA Group (assembly GCF_036884655.1). Taxonomy (NCBI): domain Eukaryota; kingdom Viridiplantae; phylum Streptophyta; class Magnoliopsida; order Zingiberales; family Musaceae; genus Musa; species Musa acuminata. Next base: position 5,878,993 of record NC_088329.1, on the reverse strand, counting down.
CCCTCCACCAAACATCACGTTGTGATCGTTGGGGTTCATCACCTCCATGAACCAGTCCTGCCGCTGGAGCGCCTCCATCGCCGCCTCCACGGGCGTCTTCTCCCTCGTGGCCACGGTTGTCTCCGCCGTTCGCAGCGCGGCGGCCACGTGCTCCTTCCTCACGCGCTCGATCCGATCGTGCACCACCTTCGCCTTCATCTCCACCATCCACGCCAGGCTCGTGGCGTCCTCGATGCTCACGTCGTCGAGGCTCCGCCCCGCCAGGCCCTCGTGCACGAGCAGCGCCACCTCCAGCTCACGGTTCTCGCGCGCCTGCTTGCGGAGCTGCTCCTGCAGCTTGGCCACGCGCTGTCGGAGGAACCCCTCCTGGTTCATCATCTTCTTGCACTGCTCCATCTCCGGCATGCTCTTGAAGCGCGCGAGCACCCGGGTGGCCTCCGGCACCGACGGCCACACCTCCGGGTGCGGCTCCTGCGGCCCGTACACGATCATGCACGCCTTCACGTCGCACAGAGTCGACAGCTCGCTCACCTTCTTCATCAACCCCTTCCTCCTCTTCTTGAAGGTCGCCCTCCTCGTGGAGTCATTGGCGATCCATGCAAGGTTTACCTTCTTCCTGGCCATGTGTACCGTATGCTGTGTACAGTTAGTTACCTTTTATAGGGGGAAGCAGGAGGAGTGTTTTGACCGAGGGATTGCATCTTTAATTCACTGTTTTTAAGACATGCTGAGGTGGATGGAAAGAAGTGTTAGGATGGAAAGGGGGATTAGGGGGTAGCATTTAGATTGGTTAAATGATGATGGAGATGGAAAGAAATCAGCCTGTGAGGATCATCATGATATTATGATTATAAAGATGGGCTTTGACCAAGGGATTGCATCTTTAAGACATGCTGAGGTGTGTATCAAAATCTTTAAGGTACCCAGCTTTTTGGAGTTGTGGATGTGCTAATTGAGACCACGAGCTACAAGAATATGTTACTACTTGGCATTGGACTTGGTTCATGGATTCATGGACATGAGGTCTGTGACATGCAACCTATTAAACCTTCACCACATTATCTTATATTCTAAAGACTTTGATGGGCATGGAATTGGAGGATAGAGATTAAACTAGGCATGCACCCTTTTCTTTTCTTTTTTTCTTCTTATCTATATATGACGATGATGATAAGCATGAGAAATGCCTAAAAATTAAGCTGTAAAATGTTTTATGTTCCAACTTGCATGTCGTTTTGCTCGAACAAAGACCGAAGGGAGATTATTCCCATGAAGATCCTTGGTTGCTAGTTTTTTTCTACATAGTAATAATCAACATGATCGAAATATTTATTACCTGATTGATGGTTTCATCAAGTAACTATGCAAGAGGGAAAACATGTATTCCATATGCCCAAACGGTGGTGTCTAAGTCAGCTGCTTTGCAAGTGAAAATTTAGCTTCAATTTTTCTCAAAATCTAATTTAATCATAAAATGCCATTTGTCTTCGAATAATTGATTTGACATTGATGCTTGTGACATTTGACTCCAACCAATGATTGATGATCGCTCGAACCGATGCGAAACAATCAATTCACTCATGTAAAAAGGAAGTAGCGGAACCCAAATCGCACTTCCTGCACACAAACTGACCTCTTCATGCATCCTAACCACGTAGTGACTTGCCTTAATCATACGTAAGATACATCACAATATCATCACACACTACCGTTGTGCATCGTCACATATCAGTACGCCTCTTCTCCTCTTCCTCTTAGTCTCCACTTCCCTCCCTCCCTCCCTCCTCTTCCTTCCGTTTGCTGCCTTCTTCGTATTTTTCTTTTATATCTGAAATAATAATGTACCGACACAAAATACATTGACACTAATTGATTGATACTGATCCAACTAATGGTACATCAGAGAAAATTGACTTGTACTGATCCAACAAGATGACTGAAAAAGATCTGATACTGAAATGACGATCCTCACTCCAACTAAGCAATCATTTCAACTTTTTATGCAACATTTAGGAAAGTAAAGCATTATCAAATACATAAACAATAGCATGTAGCCCCGGATACCAACCAAGTTCATGTTGATAACCTACATATGCAACACCATTCTCGCAAACTCCTGGTGAAATATGTAGCTGCTGATCTCCTTACAAGTTTCCACGTACGGAAGATAACATACTATTCCATTTGCAACGTCTTGAGAATCAAATCCCATCCAACGAAGTCAAAGAAACATATCCAGAGCCTTGAATGGTTTCTGATTCAGCAACATTCAGAATTAAGTGCATTTTGACCAACTTATGAAGGCAATTTTGACCAAATGTTTTACCAGCTTAAAATGTCTGTCCCATTGAACCAAGTCCAGCAGCAGAAACAACAAAAAAAACCTCTGCATTGTAGGCAAAAGTATGTGCTATCTTCATAGAGTACCATTTGCTGTCCACATCATTCTGAAATATACATGTAAAAGATGCTCCACAGAAAATTCAAAAGTACATTTCCAAAGAGCAGCTCCTTCACACCTGCTGCAATATTTACAAACTTGTGCCCTTGTTTTGTGCATTGCTGATCAGCTAAGCTATACATATCTCCAAGCGAAACAGCAAAAGAATTCCAAAACATTTGCTTTTCATTGCAATATTGTTCAGTTCAAAAACCAAACTGAGACCATTGAAAATTTGCTATTAGCCAATCATGTAATTTGAAGGAAAACAAACATATGACTCAAAGTTGCATACTGGCAATATTCTCTATGGCTGTCTGCTGCTGACATCACTTCAATAATGGAGCACTTTCTACAAGAGATCAAACATCTGGAACTCCACAAACACAACTTGATACCTATTGACCCTCTTGAAAAGAATTTCATGCAATTTTGTAAGGTTGTTAATGAAGACATTTACTGTTCCAACTCAAAAACTTGATGTGTTACCTGAATTTGTGTGGTTCTTAAAAAAAGAACTCATTGTATCTTGTACTTTAAACTTCTACATTAACCGACACCATTTCCTGTCATGGTTACCAAAATCATCTCCAAAGAGTTTCATCAAAATATATTTCTATGCAAAATAAGCAGGCAAAACTTGAAATCAAACAGTCCAAATGCAGACAAAACAAGACTGTTATCTAATGCACATCTTGCCAAAAGACAATTGAAGCACCTGAACTAAACTGCTGAGAGAACAAGAAGACCTAGAAACCAATGAAACACTTCGAAGACAAGTATCACTCAACTAGGTACATTTATCAATCTCCTCTACGACTGCCCAGTGCGCACTACTGAAGTCAATTCAATGATGGAGAGGACCTTTTGCAAGAACTGAGGCATGTGCATCTCACAATAGCCGACTTAATTTCAGTCAATCAGTAAGGATTCAAATAAGGTTGTGTGATTTTTAAGAAACATCTCAGGATTCCAACGCAAAAAGATCAAATATGCTACAGCATTAGCACACTGAAACAATAATGTAAATAGAAAAGTGGGCTCTGTTTCTGTTATAACATAAGCTTCTCTATCAACATATAATGATGACATATGCATGTGCATAAACAAGAAGTGCTTGTAACTAAGAGCCTAGTCCAATTTTAGCTAATGATTATCAAATAATTCACAATATTGTTTGACACAATTCTATCAATCCAAACATGAATTCTATACATGCCTAATCCTCAAACTCTAATATCATAAAGCTCGTAGCCTCAGTGAAGACAACATCATCAATAAAGGGAAAACCATTCATTAATAGAAAGTATGTTGTCTTCACAACCAATCCACAACAAATAAAATGAAGATTACTTCGGTCTTACTTTCAATCGTTAGTGTCTTTATCTTAAAGACAATGGGTAAGAAAGGACATTTGTGTACCATATTTTTTAATATATTTCATAATTTCCCTAATTTTATGGTTCATTGCTGCATTATATACATTATAAACACAATTTTGGTCTGGCATGTGGAAAAAATTACTTCAAGAATATTCGGTATGGATCAGCACTCTAACATGTGCTCGACCTATGAAATTTAGATACACATTATTTTTCTTACAAATATTTTGTTTGCAACCCAAATGCAATCTGTGGCTCTGTGCAACAGCATATCTCAATGTGGTCATATGATTGCAGAGCATAAAGCCCATGTGGCTATGATACACACCACTATTGTGTAAGCTAAATATGTGGCAGCATAATCAACAGAAAATAGCTATGCAGGAACATGCATTGGTGGCATTAGCACAAAAATTCAGTCACATAACTAATATTTCCTTTCCATTTCTATTATATATTACCCTAACATATGCTTGTGATGACATGACATTAATAACTCAAACCTTCAAGTTTTCTTATAATGTATCACTTAAACATCTCCATAAATAAGTGCAAATGTCATCCTATAAATTCTTAATTTGCTATAGTGTACAACATTTATTATTTTACCTTAATGTATTATTCTTAATTATTATATTTAAATTTGAAAAACAAACAACCATATTCGTGATCAAATATGAGCTATGCCATACCTCAAAGGCAAGCATATGGTAGTGGCAGTTTAAAATAATCTATTTTAAGATCTCAACCTCAATTTAATTCAAAACCATCAAAACAAATGCAAACTAATTGAAACCATTGAAACTGACTTAAAATGACCAAAAACCAATGAAATGGAAAGAAAGATAAAAACCTCGGCTGGCGTGACATAAAGTTGCATCATGCAATTATATGTTTTGGAAAGTTCATTCATAAGACCTGACAAGAGATTATCTGTAAAGTTCCAAGTAACCTACTTGTCCAACAAGCTACATGTAAGAACTTCAAAACATGATCCAGATAATTTATAATATCAAGCCATGCAACCATTTCCATTTCTCTAATGCAAAGCTAATGGGTAAAAGGATATGCCATATAACTAAGCATCTGCCTCTAGGAGTCACAAACAGAACGAGGCATATATATAGGCTTCAATTATATTAAATATAAGTAGTTCCTACATTTCTTTCTATGACAACAATCATATCATCAACGTCGACTTGGAACATAGTTAGTGAGCCCACATGAACATAAAGTATTTTATGATAATCTAGTGCTATAAATTGCTTATCTCAAGTGAATTTTACTAGCATGACCCAATATACCAAAACTAAAATTTAGTAGAAAACCTCTCTAAGTGTTCTCTCTCTCTCTCTCTCTCTCTATATATATATATATGTATGTCTATACTTTCTGTTTTTCCTGATATTCCACCTATCAGGATATTTAAATGCCCATGTATCAAGTGACAATTTGAGTAATAAATACAGTAAGTGTAATTCCATATCAATCATCATGATAATTTACCCTACCTTTGATAGAAAACAAACTAAAACCTGTAAAAATTCTATGCCATATCAATGTAAAAGATAATTTAATTTCTTCAAAAAAATAATCCACATAAAAGAACTAATAAATCATGAGTTGCTGACATTTAAACAGTGTGATGCCAATAACTACTAATACAGCATTCGTAATTGCAAGCAATGCATCTTGTAAATGAAAGAATCAGTAGTAATATGCTGCCCCAAACAAACTTATTTGACTAAGTTTCTAAAAGAGATAATAGCTACCCAGATAGGTAATTTGGCATGCTTCAGAGATAGTATTTATAGCATCTAAATTGACCATTTCTAGTTCCCAAGCCTGGTGCTTTGCCATCTTCAGGGACCAAGTTGAAGAAAATGCATTTATATGAAATACGCCCTTAATTTTCCCAGTTATTGTACTGTTGCTTATGTATGCCTATTTCTGTTTTTGTTGCAACCTTACATCAAGTCTCCTAAATTATTGTCTTTTCCATAATACGACCTTAATTTTTCTCCCAAGTTATTGTACATCCTTACATCAACTATACTATGTTTTTCTCTTTCCATAACCTAAACACTATTTGCCACTAACTGTCAATTTCTAGTGCACCTTCTCCGTCACAAAAGATCTTCTCCATCTTCAAATTACAAATTCATGCATAAAATTTCAAATCCAACGACATCCAAGCAACATCTAGTTCTGTCGTACTGTACACAATACTGTCATGCTTAGTGTCTAAGACTAGAGCTTACTGGTTAAGGAATGGAGAACATGTATTAACAAAACGGTATAATAAAGAGCAAACGATGTCTTAAGAAGTAATAAGTATATCAATAGTAAGCATTATGTAGCAATCCTAATTACTATGATGCATGTAACAATATCCTAGAGAAAACAAGTAGTCTTGTCCAATCAACAAAAGATCAGTGAGCAATATGAAAATCTAGTGTAAAAGTGCTTCCACAAACTAGTGACTCTCAAAGCATAAACAGCATAAAGGCAGTGAACAAAGCACCCACCAAAGTAGATTCTAGGAAGGATCAAATTTCGCATCCTTACCCCTGAAAGCAGAGTTGTTTCCATATCAAGCTGCCCACTTTCTTTTCTCCTATTTTTCCTCTCAAAAAACAAAGATCAAAAGATGGAAATGATCAAAGTTAACTAAGACTAATTAGGGACTATAAGAAGGCGAAAACATAGTCCATTGAAGTCCAGTATAGCTAACACTGTCCAAGGAAACAAGAATCACAAATCAAAGCACAGGATCCAGCACTAAGAGTTGCAAGCTTTCTGGCAGAACCTCTAATCAGTTCCCTGAAGACTTGAGTTCCTCCAAGGTCGCCTTGATGTGGTCCCTTACAAGATCTATCCGTTTCAAGTAAACCTCCATTTCCAGAATCTGCTGCTTTCTCCATTTGTCATCCACAGGTGTCCCTGGGGCCCCCAAAGAACTATCCCCAAGGCTCAGGGGCAGCAGGCTGAATGGTGATGTCCCACCACTGGGTCCTGGACCAAGAGGCCCTCCAATAGCAGAATTTATCAGCTCCTTAAACAAAGGTGAGAGGCAGCTCTTCACAGTCTCCTCGATGATGCTTGGCATCCCAGATGCTGAAGCTAAAGGCGTTTGCATCATAGGAGTGGAATTCTCTGTTCCGACTCCTCCAACTGGTGCTGCTGCAGCTGCCTCTTCCGCGAGTCTCCTATTCAAGCGCCTTCTCGATCTTGAGATCCTTCTATTAGAACTCAGAGAACCCTCGTTGATGGGAACTGTGATGACCTCGTTGGGGATGGTGTTGTTGGGGGTATTCAAGTCCTCATCGTCGCTCTCATGGGCCCTCTTCACGCTCGCGCTCCAGATGTTCCGAGCGATGTCATAGATGGCCCGCTCGTGGGCGCTCTTAAAGGCGAAGTCTTTCCCCATGGACCGCATTCGACTGACGCAATTCCGGTACTTCTTCTTCAGCCGGCGCAGTTTCTCGATGAGCTGGTTCTTCGTGAACTCAAATTGGAGCTGCTTCTTGATCTCCTCGTAGAAGGGGCCGGTGTCGTACTGGTGTGAGGCAAAGGTGGTGCCGCGCCTGGATGTGAACTCGAAGAATCCCTGCAGAATCTTGATCTCTTCTTCGTCGGTCCAAAGCCGCTGGAAGAGCCGGCGGGAATCATCGAACGCGACGACGGCAAGGGACCTTCTATCCTCGGAAGCGGAGGCCGCGGAGACCAGGACAGGGACGGAGGAAGAGGAGGGAATGAATAGGGCAGCGTCGGAGGAGGGGGCAGAGGCGGCGGCGGAGACGGATAGTACTTGGACCGAGATCGCACCATTCTGAGGAGCGGCGGTAGCGGTGCTGGTGGTGGCGGAAGCCACGGTAGCGGCGTGGGTTAGGTTGGGGTTGGCTTTGGGGTCAGAGTTAGGGTCTGCAGCGTGATGGGAGGAGGCGGCAAAATTCGGATGGCCAGCCGCAGGTGATGCCTGAGGCTGCAGCGGCGGAGGCGGCGGCAAAGTCGCCTGGGAGGCCTGGCCATCACCACCGTCGTCGTCCTCATCTTCGCTGTCGTCGCTCTCGTCGTCGTCGTCGGTGTCCTCCTCGTCCTCGAAGACAGCGCGCTCCTGCTCTGCTTCTTCCGCGCTCGGCATCTCCTATTTTTCTTCTCTCTTGAAGCGAATGGATCGATCCGGCACGGAGAAGGGTTCGGTTAGATTTGGGTTTAAATTAGGGTTAGGGTTTGGTCGCGATGTGATACCTCGGGCGATGTTGGGTAGGTACGACTACGGCTTCAGGTCTGATACACGAGGATTTGGTGTAATCCGCAGCAGGTCGTGAATCTTCACCGCACGATGCCTCTCGGACGGTCATGATGATGATCGTGGTTTGGTGGAACCACGGGTTCGATAAGGCCGTGACAGTTTCCAAACAATAAAAGCTCCCATCGTCATATCTACAGCTCGAATCTTAACCGCTCGTTAGACGGTCAAAGCTCGGAAGATGCCACCCATCCGACGGCCGAGATTGGTCGAATCGCAGATCTGTCCTTGCCTCCGACTGCCTCAGTTCAGGTAACAGAACCAATGGAATCGAGCCACGTATGACAAACCAATCATTTTACTTACGTGTCGCATGACAAAGCACGTGTTATGGTGTCCAGAGTGCAGTAGCCACGAATCCTAGGAATTTGACTGTGTCATACGTGCCTATGAGCCCCACGTAGAACATCTCCTATTGCCTGTTTGCAAGTAGCCACTACGGCATGCAGTTTACCTTGGATTGCTTCCATGGAAGTTGAAAGAAGATGAAGAAGACAAAAGATCGAACACCGAGAGGACAATGGAAGACAGTGAGGGTGCAACATGCTGCGGACAACACTTTGTCGAAGTAACCTTTATTGCACAACAAAAACACTTGCTTACATGAATCACAATAAACCATTCCAATCCTGCATAATTCACCACTCCACTGGATCTCTAAGCTATGGTAATTTGAGCATGCTTATGCAACATGATGTACGGATAACATGGAGTCTTCTTGTTGCTTTTATGCGGAAGACTTCATCTCTTCTAGGAAGGCTTCCATGTGCTCCTCCTCCACGCACTGCGTCATTATTCGGGTACCCTTCTTGGGCGTTGGCGGCGCCCCGATGATGCCGACCGCCATGAAATCGAAGTAAGCGAAGGGTATCACGTGGAGCGGCTTCCCCCACCCGTAATCCACGTCAAGGAAGCCCAATCGCGTCCAGTCCGACACGAACAGCGAGTCGTACGTGAAGGTGAGCTCGTAGGGATCCTCCTTGAAGTCCCCCACAGCCCACTTGGCGAACTTGCCGGGGAGACCGGCCTTGGCGATCCTGATGATGTTCACCACGTCGACGAGCTCCGCGGTAGCGACGTGGCCGCTGCGGGCGGTGACGGCCACCGGGTAGAAGCAGTTTCCGTAGAACCCGCCTTCCGCGGGCAGCAGCTGCTGCATCAGGTGGCGGGTGTTGGCGAAGAAGCAGAGGTGGACGTGGGCCTCGGGGTCGAGCTTGATGGCGCGGGTGCGCGACCGCCACAGCTTCGCGATCGCGACGTCGAAGGTGGAGCAGCGGTGGCCGGTGAGCTCGAAGTACTGCGCCTTGATCTGGTTGACGGCGTCGTGGGAGACGTCCATGGTGTTGTAGAGCAGCCTGAAGGCGGGGAAGACCGGTGGGCCAGCGGGAGGGAGCTTGGGAGGGCTGGGGATGACCTCCCTTATCCATACCGGGTCCACGATGGGCTTCGGAAGGCCCCGAGCAACCTCACCGATGGCGTTCACGAACTGGGCGGCACCGAGGCCGTCAGCGATGGTGTGGACGGAGATGAGGCCGACGACGAATCCGCCGCAGATGAACTCCGTCACCTGTAAGGGAGAAGAACGTAGAGTCAACTGCTTGCCATAGAAGTCCCTCTCGCCACAACTCCACACGCGCGCGCGCACACAGTCTTAAGATCACGGACAAGAACATACAGATCTGTGCTACATGTCATGAAATCATCAAAGTATACATGCCTGCATCATGAGAGGAAGATTTATGGGGTCGAACTCTGGGCTTGGCACAGGAAAGAGCTCATCCTTGGAGATCATGAGCGGGAGGTCGAGATACTTCACGTCCTCGAGGCTACAGTTCGCGGACGCCTCGACAAACCAGGCGCCCTCGCCGGTGCAAGCAACACACACGTCACCTTGCTCGGAGTCCACGAACCGGCCGGCGAAGGGGTAGTACATCACCAGCACCCTCGACAGTGCGTCCTTGATCACCTCGGCCGGCTTCTCGCCGTGCTGGAACACATGGAGCGACCGCACCATGTGCCTGAGGCCGGCGACGCGGTCGATGATGGAGAGGGAGAGCGTCTCGTTGGGAGTCGGTTCGCGTGGAGCGACGAAGGAGTGGGACGTTCTGGTCACGGAGAAGCTCATCTTCTTCTTGGCCTGCAACTACTGGATTGATAGCACATGTAGGTTTTGGGGCGTTTAAATAGATGGAGAAGATTGCAGGTTGTTGCGTCTCGAGTTCATGCTGTGAGGAGGAGAACACCATCAGATCGTAGGTGAAAGTGCAATTCATCTCTAACAGTCGAAATGTGTACTCTCAGACAACGATCGTTGTTGGTGTTGGTGGAGATGAGTATGAAGAATGTGTGGATGAAACAACCAAGATGGTTTCTGGACTTGCAAGTTTTGTGCACACCAACTCTTGACGTTGATAGCATTGCATCCACATTATAATTATTTATATCACACGTCTATCCTCTTAAAGTATTGTTACATATCTATCCTTAAAGTATACAAATTGTAATTGTTCCTCCAAAATTAGCATACTATAATTATAAGTAGACTATCTGAATTAAAAATAATATAAAAATTTTAAATACCTAAAATGATTTTATTATTGTATTAATTATTTTACCCTCCATTTATTGCATTAGGATTATCTATCTCTTTCATTTTGATCCTGGAAAAAATTAGATATTTGAAGGATTATATCAAATATTTTAGAAGAATTGAATATATATATATAATTTAGATGGGAAAAAAAGAAAAAATCACCAACTTTAAAGGAAGATACATGTAATTTTGGTTTTCATTTTTTATAATTTACTTTCTATTTGGGCACAGTTGGAAGGTTAAAGGACCACTAAAAGAAAAAAAAAAAAAGTCAACAATGGTCGACCCAACTTATCTTGTATCCCAAATCCTAGCAAACCAATAGCCAACATGTACCTTTCATGTTTATAACTGGCTTGTGGATTGGGTTGCTTAATTGCTAGGCCATCGTTAGCTAGAATAGGTTTTTGAGATGTTATCCAACACTTAGCTTGATTGATCATAAAGGAATCATTTGGATACTTGTTTACATAGCAATATTCCAATTCCTTTTAAGGATCCATGCAAGTTGGCGTGTTGCATCAACTACAGGCTTCAACCCCTTTCTTAAAATTAATTCAAATAGTTAAGATTAGATAAAATAAAAGATAAAATTTTAATTTTAATTAAATAGATTAGGATAAAAAAATTTATTGGGATATTATAGATTTTTTTTATTATTTATTGAAAAACTATAGAAAAATCAATAATATGATATCAAAGTTAACAATGTGGTATTATATTCGAAGAAGATCAATAGGAGTATATTGATTAAAAAAGAAAGGAAGACTAATAGATCCAAAAAAAATAAAAAAAAAGAAGATGATAGACGTTGGAGTAAGTGTTCATATTCAATTCCTTATCTTCAAGGGTGACAACGATCAATTCAATTTTGGACTATTAAAATGAAAATCAGATTTCAAGAAAGAGATCAAAATAGTATAGATCATGATTGATCAAAATGAGAGTTAGAGGAACCCATCAATGTTTTTATTATAAAAAAAATTGACATATTGAAAAGAATTATTGGTTAAAAATAATAATAATAATAATAATAATAATAATAATAATAAAAGAGATAAAAAATATATATTTTTTATAATATTTGATGAAAAATATTTTAGATCATTTAGTTTTTGAAGAATGGATGTAGTAATCATCGTTATTTTCCTTTTATCAGAGCAATGAACGGAAGGCAACAGTCGATTAAGGAAGAGAGAGTCATAGTCACATGCCACCTCCATCACCAGCAGCCAAGCCAACAATTAGCGTACCATCAAATGCATGATATATCGGTTGCCGACGTTCGCTTGGAATGGATTGTCTTATCCTTTCAAAGAGAGTGACGACGCTCTAGTTTTACCGGTGTGGGTTTAGCAGGAAGGAAGTCTTCGATAAAATGGAGTAAAGGAAAAGAAATGTTCATGCAACATTTCTATCACGCATAAAATTAAACTAAAATTAAACCCAATTACACTTAAAATTAAATTAAAATTTAAATATCCAAACGAGATCTGATCGGTTCACTTAAAATATTCAATTTCAAATTGATCCAAACAAGATTTGATCGGTTCAACATAATAAAAAGGACTATGAATTCTTTCTTGATTCTAATGTTAATTGACATAAATAGTGAGAATGTCGCCATACAAGTAGTGAAATTTTTTTCTGATAAATATCATAAAATACTGATTAAAAATCTAAGAAAAAAAATCTAAGTTCTCAATTCTTCAGACAACTTCTCAGATGAAAATGCTAAATACAGTGAACCTAAAGCCACAGCTGAACAACTTCCATGACCTTACACAACTTGGAGAAACCTTTTGCCTCAAAGACCTCAAAGGGACACTTCAACCAATATATCCAGCCTGTCTCAGATATAGCATTGATTAATTTGGTTAAGTTGGTAACATGATCACACCGAACCTAAAATCGACTACAAGTCCGTGCTTGAAATCCAATAATGGAAGTAGCTCCCAGTTTGTATGCAGAGAGAGATTCACTGGATAGGAGGACGACAGATTCCTTTCTTCTCTGTTATATTGCTTAGTTAAGTATTGACTTGTCTTAAAACGAAGCCGGCGAGTGTCCAGAGCTAAACATCGGTTGACAAGTCACAAGAAGTTGTGTGCATCTCTAGTTTACTCTAATAAAGCCATGTTTCATCAGTCTTATACGAACTTCAAAGTTACGTAGGAAGAACTTCTGCTCAGAAGCAAAGTATACCAGTAATAATAAATTGTGGGAACTTTAGAGAACTATTGAGTAATGCTGATGTATAAGTTCCATCATGGCTGCGTGGAGCATGCTACAAGGATAACTAAATGTTGGACACCAACTTGTGACTGTGCTACAACACATAAAGCCATGAGTAGAATGCTGTAATGATCATAACATGGTGATATAATGAGGTGTGTGTGTGTGTGTGTGTGAGAGAGAGAGAGAGAGAGAGAGAGAGAGAAGAAACGGGGAATTCAAAGGCCTTAGAATGCTATCCATCTTTAAAGATTTCAAATACTGACGCTATGATAATGATCAAGTGGCTCTCATTCTATAGTCTTGCCTTACCGTGTGGATAAATATTTAACTTTTGTCATTGTATGGAAATAAACTACAGCTGATAGATAGCACCTGTTTGTCTGGTGGAGTGTGGAACATCAGAAGAGGCATGAATAATTTAGTGAAGACCCCTTTTTTGGTTGTTGGTAGTGTGGGCGCCATGAGACAGATGCTTGCGAGATTCTTTGTCTTCCGTCTCCTTGTTCAAGACAACCTGAAGTTTTCTATTTTTTTATTCTCGTGGGACAGAAATAGAAAAGTTTGGTGTTCCAATCTAGATAATATATTTGAAGGTTTAGATTATATGATCTAGATAAGATATATTATAAATATAATTAGATTTTATGATTATCGATAAATACAAAGAAAATTATCATTGATCAATGTTGATATGTGAGTGGGAGCTAATTATTATTGATCTATATGTAGATAATATTTTATTTATCAATAGTAATATTAGTTTATTATATTAAATTTAAAAAATTTAAAATTTTAGAATGATTGATATGAATGAATCATCTTATATTATTGACATTGAAATTACTACTTATAAATAAGTGTCATGAAAGTTAATCATGTGAGTGATAGTACGTGTGACACGTGTAATCAGTTTGTTTATTATTATTATTATTATTATTATTTTCTTACTTTATGTTACATATAATATATATTGTGATCTTCATTGATCCGTACAATGGAATCGGACCATAATGAGATCACGATAATAAGACTGATTTATCTCAAAACATAAACCCTAAAAATTCTGGTCATAAATTACTCGAGAGGAACATCGAGATAACTGGACAGACTGGTGTATTATATATATATTTATATGATAGAGGAAACTAGTCTCATAGCTACTCGTATGGGGACACTAGGAATATATTGCAGGTGCTCATTGATTCCATGATCCTTATTTTGTGTCTAGTCCTTAGACTTAAGGCACCAAAGATATCATGTATGAGTATTCTATTCTTTGATACCAGACTTGTAGGTTTGAAGATTCCAGATCTAGCATAATTGATCATCAGGAGTAGTAGCCAAACTTACTAGGTCAATTGAGTATCGATAGAGGATCATTATCTCTCGGTGTCATAAGAGAAATATCATATATATTCTTGCTCAAGCAAATCCCTAGCTAATGTCATTCAGATTAGAAAAAAGAGTTATCCGAAAGAATTTAATTATAGTGAAACTTGAGTAGATTCCGTATGGGTTTTATAGCACCATGCACGGTATACGGTCTCTGAGATATTAGATGGATAAGGGACTATAGATACCTAATAAATGATGACAGATAGGTCTAATTAATTGGATTCCCTTATATCATTTGGGAAGTACGACGTAGTGGCTAATATGTCGGTAGTCGACGAGTCGAGTGAATTATTATGAATATAATAATTCATTGAGCAAAAGGAGTTTTGATAAATATGATCACAACCAGCTCGATATTGAGCCTAGAAGGTCACATACATATGATAGGTGTTACAACGAGTAGAGATTTAGATATAAAATATCCGTTAGAGCCCTTATCTTATTGGATATCTAGTAAGCTCCTGGATCTTATGGATAAGATTTTCTAAGAACCAATGAGAGATTATTAGGTAGAGATCCACTAATCAAAAAAGCTTGGGTAGTTGAATAAAAATCTAATATCCAATAGAGTAGGATCCATCAGGGTTAAGTTGACAGAAACCTCTATAAATAGGAGAGAACTAAATGAGCATATGCTAGACTCTTTCCCCTCCATCGATAGCCTTAGTTTGGGGCATGTGGACAACAAGAAGGGCCAGCCCCTTCTTGATCACATGATGCACGTGGAAAGGAAGATCATGTAGCGATTTGAAGAGCGTCTTTGCTGCATCTATCGTATGGATCACCGCTAGAGAAGAGGACAATTGTATAGAAAAATATATAGGTTACATCACATGTGCAGTGGAAGAACAAAAACAAAAGTTTCAAATTTTCATAAAAAGGTTTCATCATCATGCGAAGATTGATGTGTAAAAATCTATGAAACTAAAATCCACATATGAGATAGTTGTGTTACTTAAGGAGATCTTATATCCTTAAAATCTGGCAGATCTTTGAAAAAGGATGAAGGAGGTCAATTGTACTATTTAGCGGTGATCTATATGGTAGAGGCTGTGAAGATGCTCCTCAAATCGCTACCCAAATCTTCATATTTGTTAGCCGAGAAGAAATATGGTGGAGGAGAATAGGAGGTGACAGCCAAAAAGACTTAGCCTTTAACCCTTTGATTCCCTCCTATTTATAGAGGTCCTTTGTCAACATAATCATAATAGATCCTGTCCTATTGGGTATTGGATCTTCATGGGTATTGGATCTCCATCCAACTGCCCAAGCCTCTTAGATTAGTGAACATATATCTAATAATCTCTCGTTGACTCTTATTAGATTTCATCCATAGGATCCAATAATTCAAGGGTTTATTAGATATCTAATAAGATAGGGGCTCCTACGGATATCTCATATCTGAACCTCTACCCGTCGCAATGCCTACCATATATGTGTGATCCTCTAGGCCCAATATCGAGTTGGTCATAAGTCATACTTGACAGAACTCCTTTTGGCTTAATGAATTATTATCTCTATAATAATTCACTCGACTCATCGATTGTAAACGTATTAGGCCATTATGTCGTAATCCCTAGACGATATAGGGGAATCCAATCCATTGGATTTATTTGTCCTCGCTTTAATCAGATTCTTCCGGAGAACTCATCTCTCAATCTGAATGATACTGGCTAGGGATTTATCTGAGCAAAAACACATGAGATATTCCTCTCATCACACTAAGAGCGGATGATCCTCTATCAACACTGATTAGCCATCGTAAGGTTGACTGCAAGTCCCGATGATTTGTTGTGTTAGATTTGGAACTTCCAAACCTATAAGTCTGGTATCAAAGAGTTGAGTACTCACATAAGACATCCTTGGTATCACAAGTCTAAGGACCAGATATACCACTAGAATGATGAAATCACTATTTAACAATAAGGTATCATCAACAATCCAGCATTCCGTGAGCGGATTAATCAGTGAACTTATTATCCAATGAGCACATGCATTATATTCATAATGTTCCCACACGAGTAGCTATAAAACCAATCGCCTCCATTATATAGACGAGTATACAATACGTCAATCTATATGGTTATCTTAATGTCCCTCTCGAGTAATCGATAACTGAGATTATTTATGATTTATGTTTAAAGATGAATCGGTCTCATTATCGTGATCTCATCACAATTCGATTTCCATTACACATATCCATGAATATCACTATATATATATATATATATATATATATATATATATATATATATATATATATATATATATAAAGTAATAAAAATTAAAAATATAATAATAATAATAATAATAATAATAATAATAATAAGCAAAAAGAGAGTGTGTCATGTGATAGTGTCATCACTCACGTGATTGGCTTATAAGGCACATATGACTACTAAGTTGACCTCTTTCATCCTTTTTTTATAGATATGGAAGTTTTCAAGGATATACGATCTCCCTAGATAACACATTTTTTATATATGGGTAGTTTTCGATTTTGCAAATTTTTCACACACCAATCTTCTCACGATGACGAGAATATTTTTTTGTGAGAAATTTAATATTTTTGTTTTATATTCTTCCGCTGTGCATATGATACTGCCCAAGGTTTCCTAATAGAAATATTCAAGAATAGATCTAAAGAATTACTATGATTGTATCAGAAAGGACATATCGGTTGAGTTTTCGAGAGATTTAGTATACAACTTTACTTAGCAGATGATAAAAATAAAAATTTAAATCAAAATATGTGTTTTTAAAGTAATTTGAAAAAGGATCAGATAAAAAATATTGATTATGTATGTACAGTTGAAAGTCTTATTACATACTCAAGTCTATACCAAAGATATCAATTTTGTAGTTAGAATACTGGTATCTACTATCCAATAATAAAAAACTAAAAGACTATAAAGAAAATAATAGGATATCTGGAAGAGACAAATATTATACAATCAAATATATAAAATTTAATTAGCTTGAAATGATGGTATTTTTTTTATGTTGGTTCTATAAATTATCTTAATAGGTGGAAGTCAACTTTATGTTTTATATTTATATTAGTTAGAGGAGTAATTTATAAAAAAATATAAAATAAATGTATTATTATATTATCATCTATAGAAGTTGATCTTATGATATGCCTAGAAGCCACTAATTCTGATGACCGTCAAATTTTATCTCAAGACTTTGAGATCAAACTTAATTAATTCACCGAAGTTAAATGACAAAAGTAAAAATTTTAGCAAATGAATATTGATTAAGTTTTAGAGAGATTTAGTTTACAACTTTCTTCAACAAATGATAAAAGTAAAAAAAATTTAATCAAAATAAATATTTTTAAAATAATTTAGAAAGATCAGATAAAAATATATTCATTATATACGTCGAAGTTGAAAGTCTGCTCAAGCTCATGCTAGAACAAATATCAATTTGAGAGTTGGAGTACTATGTGTATATTAGAGCTACCTAAGAATGAAATACTAAAATACTATAAAAAATAATAAAATATATAAAAGGGATAAAGGATTATATATATATATAATTTAATTAGCTTGAAATATTAATATTTTTAAATATTAATTTTATAAATTATCTGGATAGTAGGAAATCCACTTTATGTTTTGTATTTATATTAGTTGGATGACCAATTTATAGAAAAAAAATATAAAACAATGTATTATTACATTATCAATTATAGAAGCTAATTTTATGGCATGTTTTGAAACAACTAATTAAGCTTTATAATTATAAAATTTTATTTCGAGACTGGGTGTAATCAGACTCAATTATCAAGTCATTGAAAATATATTATGATATATCGTAATAATTTTCTTCTTTAAGAATAGTAAGTATTATAGTAGTTTTATGCATTATAGTATAAATCATTTGATGATTAGAAAAAATATTCAGAAATAATTAATGTTAATTAAGAACTTCACTACGATGATTCTTTCTCCCTTTTGTTCCTAATTTATTATTTATAATGGTCATAATAGGTAAAAAGAGAAATACGAGTTTAACTGTTCTTGCATATCAATATTATTATGACTTTCGAATCCAACTATGATGCGTTTATAAATTAGATAAAGACCAATGATGATGCGTTTATAGATTAGATAAAGACTTTTGAATGACATTGAAAAGTATATATCATATATTTAAATTATTATAATTTTATTTTAATTTCTAATATTAAAATTTTTTACATAATAGGAACATAATCTTAATTTTTATGCTCACATAAGTTAAATGCAATTGGATCTAACAAGTATGTGTACTGGTTCAAGCATATCAACCTCAGTTTACTGGAGTCTTGCATCAATGGACGATATTATTTCAATATAATAAAAAAATGATGGAGGTAAGACTGTCTTTGACTTTTTTTTCAAGAATAATTAATAAAATCATATTCAAACCCAAATTCTTGAAAGATCTATCAAACTATTTACTAGCTAGCATCATTATTTATTGTCTTGCATTTCGATTTGTATTGCCTTTCATTTCGATTTGTTTTATCTTACGTAGGAGTCATGCTTTTTTTTTTAATATTATTTTAATTATATTAGAAGTTAAATGAGAACTCAATATACGCATGAACACTTGACTCAAATACAAGCCAAATAGCCAAATACAGAAAAGGAAAAGCATATCAAGAGCAAATACAACTCATAAAACTTATAATAGATTGGATAACTAGCGATTCTAAAAACTTGCCTTCAAGAAATAGGTCAATAAAATTATAAACTTTTATCAATTATAATAAAAAATACTTAAATTTCTTGAGAAAATTAACAAGGATGACTACAGCGTAGAGAACAAGCAATAAGCTGTTCGTTGCGCTTCTGTTCTAATCAATTAATGGAAATCAAACCAGACGTCATTACTTTTATTCTCAGGAACGAAGACACAAAAGAGAAGGGCCAAAGCAGCAGAGGAGGGTAGCAGTAAGGGAGGCCGAGCTGAGTTCTAGGCGGCGAGCTTCTCCCACTTGAGGGGCTTCACCACCTCCCAAGTGAAGTCGGGGTCGTCCCTCCCAAAGTGCCCGTAGGCCGCAGTCTTCAGGAACCTGCCACTGCCTCCCCTCTTCAGGTCCAGGTTGATGGTGATCATCCCAGGCCTGAAGTCGAAGTTCTCCTTCACAATGCTCAGGATCTCCTTGTCCGGGATTTTGCCGGTGCCGTAGGTGTCCACGAACACCGAGAGCGGCTCCGGCACGCCGATGGCGTACGAGACCTGCACGATGCAGCGGCGGGCGAGCCCACTGGCGACGATGCTCTTGGCCGCCTGCCTCACGATGTAGGCGCCGCTGCGGTCCACCTTAGTGGGATCCTTGCCGGAGAAGGCGCCGCCGCCGTGCGCGCCCCAGCCGCCGTAGGTGTCGATGATGATCTTACGGCCGGTGAGCCCGGCGTCGCCGTGGGGGCCGCCGATGACGAACCGGCCCGAGGGGTTGAGGTGGAAGATGGTCTTCTCGTCGAGGTACTGCTCGGGGACGACGGGCTTGATGACGTGCTCCTTGAGGTCGGCGGCGATCTCGTCGTTGGTCACGGTCTCATCGTGCTGGGTGGAGATGAGGATGGTGTGGACGCGGATGGGCACCATGGCACCGTGGTCGTTGCGGTACTCCACCGTCACCTGGGTCTTGCCGTCGGGCCTCAGCCAGGAGCAGGTGCCGTTCTTGCGCACCTCGGTGAGGCGCGCGCCGAGCTTGGTGGCGAGGACGTGGCTGAGGGGCATGAGCTCCGGAGTCTCGTCGGTGGCGTACCCAAACATGTGACCCTGGTCGCCCGCGCCGATCTCCTCGGGGCGCTTGGTGAAGTGGCCGTGCACGCCCTGGGCGATGTCAGGGGACTGCTGCTCGATGTTGACGAGCACCTTGCAGCGGTCGGCATCCAGGCCGACCTCGTCGGACACGAACCCGATGGCGCGGCACGTGTCGCGGACGATCTTCTCGTAGTCGACATTGGCCTTGGTGGTGATCTCCCCGAACACCATGACCATGTTGGTCTTGGTGCAGGTCTCGCAGGCGACCTTGCTGTCGGGGTCTTGCTCCAAGCAAGCATCGAGAACAGCGTCGGAGATCTGATCGCAGAGCTTGTCAGGGTGTCCCTCGTTCACAGACTCGGAGGTGAAAAGGAAGGTTTCGTCGGTAGCCATGGCGTCGAAGCTGCAGAATAAACACAAAAATAAGCAACTCTAAATGATTGAGCAGTTGATACATCTGATCCCAATAAAATTCTACATCTTCCTATGTCCAAGTAGAATGTTCTGTAGAGAAAGGCAGCAAAGAGGCAATCTGATTCCGACAAGGAACTCGTCAGCATCGACAAAGTAATGCGCATGGAATGTCAAGAGAATCTACTTGCCCAAGAATCAGAATCCAAGGAACAGAGGGAATATCAAAAGAATCTATCTAATCAAGAATCAGAATCCAACAACGCGATAGCAAAGTGGATCACTTTAATGTGGATAAGATCCCCGGCAACGCAAGCCACCACAGGAAGCAAATCAACACTCGAGGATCTTAAAACAGAGTTAGGAGAAGTATGAGTGAGGCATAATTTGACATTAAGCAGCATCGAGAACCAGAAATTACACCGAAGTAAAAGTGAGGTGCTATATGACACAGGATCGAGAGTGTGCCATAACAGAGATGCGGCAGAAACCAGAC
This sequence comes from Musa acuminata AAA Group, assembly GCF_036884655.1. Classification (NCBI taxonomy): domain Eukaryota; kingdom Viridiplantae; phylum Streptophyta; class Magnoliopsida; order Zingiberales; family Musaceae; genus Musa; species Musa acuminata. Next base: position 5,857,960 of record NC_088329.1, on the reverse strand, counting down.
ATTAGCAACATCAAATGGCATATGATAGTAACTGGATCTAATAATAAGAGTGATTCAGTGCATGAAGCTCCTGCAACATAGCAATCTTACCCCTTTACATAAAAAGAAATCTTCTTCTCAATTGTAACCCTAGTCACCGAGGCCACAGAAGAACAAGGCACAATCTATCTAGATCTAATCATCATCAACGAAATCAAAATGGGCGATCGATTCACTTAAGCTGTTAAGCTTTCTCGCCGGAACTCTCAGATCCAGGCAGTCAAAAGTACAATCATCGGTGATTGGCCAAATAATATACCAAATCTGGCCTCAAGCAACGATGCAAGGACAAGAAAACTGGTTGCAGACTATCTTATTTAGGACTATGGCCAGATCTAGTCACTCACGAAGAAGAACAACACGGATCAAGCAAACAAAAACACAGCATTTGCACAACATGCGAGTAGATCTAAAGCCATCAGATCCGGATATTCATGAAGCAGAGGAACAACCTCAACGACAGGTTAAAAGCCCCCATTCCGACCTATAAATCGAAGAACAGCATCGAGTTCACAATGAAACCATTAAGAATCTAGAGAAGAAAGAGCATCATACCGGTAATTCCGGAGCTGATGCCTGACCTCGCTGGATCAAGAAGACCCCTTTGACGGCGTCTTCCCTTCGCCCGACGTCTCAATTTATAGATGAATGGCGCTTCGAAGCTACGCGCTTCTCAACCGGTGCTTATTATTTACTTATCTCATTTCTCAGATGCGGATAAAAATAGATCCGACGATTCAGAATAGCCCTACGGAGCCGAAGCAGCCGTCGGATCCTTTCCGAGCGAAGAGAGAAGTGGGTGGCGGACAGCGATCTCAGCGGGGGCCGCGCTATGGTCGCGCCGGGCCCCACAACATTCGCTGGCTCCTGGTGCGGTGCAGCAACTTGTGTCGGCTGTGGCAGGGATCGGGGAGAGAGTTGCCCCCACCGCGTTCGCGCCGGGCCCGACGACGTTCGCTGGCTCCTCGTGCGGTGCAGCTACCTGTGTCGGCTGTGCCAGGGATCCCCCACCGCTGCCGTCATACGTAAGCACGATATTGCGAACATTTCTGTCCTCTGTCTCGACGGAAACACGGTTTTGGGTTAGTTCGTGCTGCCATCCATCGCGTGTGATCCCCAAGTGCGTTGGCAGCGGGTTCGACGCGGAGTGGGATTCACTCAACTCGTCCCCTACTCACCGTCCCAAAAAAGGGTTCGAAACGGTGGGTGCACTTGCCGAATCTAACGTCGTGTCGTTGGTCAACGGGTCCCGGTGCGATTTCCCCCACCGTTGACCGGTCCTTCGGTTCGCTGTTTGACTTCGGTCGGGCCATGGTCCATCTCGATCGACTGTAATCACCCTGGCTCCTCGGATGCTCAGCTGAGAACGGAAGGGCACTCCGCTCCTACTCCTGGATGATCCTAGCCACAAATGTGAAATCAATATGATAGGATCGATGGTCAGGACCTTTCGGGAGATGGGTTAATATTAAACTTGCTAAGTGGACCAACCTGGGAGTCCAATTTTATTGTAATTATAAAAGGTGTCACATGCATCAATTGCATCCATCGTCAGCCAGCGCACCGAATCTGCTCGAATCCACGGCATGTTTTGAGTTGACTCGGTAGGGTATAAAACGCCTCAGAAGTGCGAAGTGACGAACCAATATTACAATGCTGCACATGGAATCGACAGGTGAATGAATTGACTGGTGCTTGCCAGAGAGAAATACCAGCTTCTTTCTGCACTTCTCTTCAGCCTTATCAAAAAGGAAAGGACAAATCTTTACATCTTATCCATTACATATAAGCAATATTTACAGGAACAAGATTTGTGCAAATTCCCCAAACTCCCCGACGCCTCTTAACGTCCAGAAATCACAAATATGGTCGTTGTAGCTCAGCGTGGATAGTGCCATTAGATCAGCCCCCACCATTTTCTTCTTCGGTGTTTTGAAGTTGGGCTGAGCCACCACCTTCGTCTCCCAGCTGTGAACAACGTTTTAGGTTTTATCAAGGTTGTGCAACAACACAATGAATATTAATAGGCAAAATCAACTTGAAAGAGAAATCAAAACAGATAGAAAGGAAAATAGTAAAAAGAATATGACTACTAAACAGAATAACTCACCCAGTAACATATCTCATGTAAATGAATTCATATAACTGCAAATGTTTATTTCATTTTCAGATTCTTAACAATAAATAGCCAAATCTGCAACTCCTTTGTTGATAAGAATTTAAAGAAACATATAACTAAATTAAAACATCCTGGTGTTGCTACAAGGTTCTACCAAGTTGTGGGCTATATACAATCAATAATCGATTAATTTTTATTAGTTTGGTTGTTGAGACTAACTTGGCAAATACATTGGACGAGTAAAAACTTGTGAACAATTTAATAATTTTTCAATGATTTGGAGATTATTATTACCAGGTTCTGAACTAGTAAAACAAGAGGTAGTTTAATTTCATAGCTAACTACCAGCTTTGAACATGAACTTCAAATCAGTACATTGTTGGTGTAACCACGGAACATTGGTGGCAAGGGATTCATTTAGTCAACCCAAATAGTATAATACTTTGAGCAACCGGACCTCAATCCTAAAATGAGACATCCACTTTGTTAAGAACTAGATACCATAATCATGTGATTAAAATTTCATTATCCATGAATAGGATGAAGAAAAAAAAAAGAACACCAAAGCCAAAACCATCTGCCCCACTACATGCATGCATGCATGTGTCATGCATCCACGCTGCATGCATGCAGTGCCGCTAGGTGGTTTCAAGTGTTTGTCTGCATGTCAATCTAGCCCATCCACAACTCCCAATGAAATACTAATCAAGGTAAAATAATATTTTGCATTCAAGTTTGATGCCCTCATCAGGGTTGAATGCATAACCCAGAGTAATTCATAGTGGATCCCATGTGTAAGTGGTGCAAAGCACCAATAATAACAGTACACGTTGAATGCATAATGCAGAACGATTCCTAGTGGATTGCATGTGTAAATGCAAAGCACCAAAAACAGTACAACTCTTGACAAGCCCCTTGCACCTATCCACAAACAGTATTTTCAAAAGGCGCTCGCCTAGGCTCTAGGGTGAGGCAAGGCAAGGCCCAAACACCTCGCAAAAACCCTAGGCGTTGCACTTCAATGAAGTGCTACTCAGGTGCTTGCCTGAACCCAAGCACCAGGTGTGTCGGGCAAGTGCCCGAGCTAAATTTGATCAGGTTCAAACTTTGGTTCAATAAGACGTAGAACTTGGTTCAATCGAACCAACTAACGTAGTTACCCTAACACTGTCCAACCCCCTCCCTTGCCCGACCCAGGAAAAGAAAACAAAGGTGAAATGAAACCTTACATCTATCACCTTTGTTCGCTCTACCCGTCGCCATCGGCAACCTCATCCAATCTGGTTCGCCGCTACAGCTCGGCTAAACCCTAAACCTTGTCCACCATTATACCTCTGTCTGCTGCTATAGTAGCTATGTCTGCCGCCGCCGACAACCTTTTCCATCGCCTTCGTTTGGGCCTTAGCACGCTCCCTCCAACGTTGCAGCTCCATCCACTGTCATCGACAACGTCATATGCTGCCTTCATACTCCGCTGTAGCTTCATTCATTCCTAGCTGCAGTTTCATTCTCCACCCTCTACTTCCCCCACCTTCCTGTTAGTTAAATTGCTTCATCCATTCCCCTGTTAATTAAACTGCAAACAGACGAGCAACAACTCGTTTGGAGTAGTTTAAATATATTTGTTGTATCTACAACACCATAGGCAATATGCACTTTGATTTATACATGAAACTCCCTTAGCTTTTACTTGATGATGTCTTAGAGCAACAAAACATTCCTGGTTAACACGATGCTTTTGGAGCAGTTTAATTCTAACATGTCTCTATAAACCTGTTTAGCATATTTCTATTTAGTCGCATATTATTTTAATTATAATATTTGGGAGCGCCTTGCGTCGCTTGGGCGGGTGCCTAACGCCTCGAGCGTTTTGAGGCCTAGTGCTGTTAAAAACATTGTCCACAAGTAATCTTTTCCCACTAGGACTACTTATTCTACCATCTCTTCTGATATTGATGGTGGCACCCTAACCTAGACCCGCATCCATCCAACTCATCCGCAACTCAATTGCAGTACTAAACAGTGTATCATAGCTGTAGATTACAACCCCTGTATCATAGATATAATATCATTGTACAAAAATAATTCAACGGTTGCAATTGAACCTATTTAGAGAAGCAAAGCATAGGGCAACTTAAAATGAACAATAAAAAGCAATGATTCCTGACAAAAGATTTCTTATCTGTTCAAATTTAACCAAGGTGAAATCATAAAAATTAAGATATGCAAATGGGCACTCCTGACTCCTTACCCTATCCAAAACTATATAGTGGCTCCATTGTGTGTAAAGCTAAGAATTTTGCAATCAAAATTAATAAAGAAAAAAACTACAAATTTCATTCAATTTTATCAAATTCCAAATTCATTTAACTTTGCAATTTTTCTTGCACAAATAGAAAAAGATTAAACTACTTTGACATTCAACTCAATTTAGAAGTACAAGGAAGAAAATTTTATTTAATTTCATCAAATTCCAATCAACTGAACTTTGCAAAATTTTCTTGTACATATGGGAAAAAAAATGAAGATGTTCGACTTAATTTAGGAGAATATTATTGAAACAAGAAACCATAAATATTTGCATGCTCTTGTTAAACTTATTAAACTCAACTTTACCTTTCAGTTATAAATCATTTTCCACCATCTGCATTATCGTGGAACATGTGAATAGGTGAATCAGTCAGGAAAGATAAAAAGGAAAACACTACTTAGCATGTATAGGAAGGCCACTCTCACCACTTTCTGCATTTTAGGAAGGCATGTTACCCATTTCATTCTTGATTAACTGAAAATAAATCTAAACAGTAAGAAATTCCGACAATATCCACCTGTGACCAATTTGATCATAAGTTCTGCTTGGAGCTTATTGAAAATTAGAACCATGTATGAACAATCACATACGAGAAAGAAAATTGGGAACTAGAAAGAAACATGGCATATTAGCTGTAGTAAGAAAATTTAATGAGAAATCTCAAGAGTTTCCTTGGCATTTACAAAAGAAACAATAATCATGATTTAAAATAAAGAAAGCACATCAAATATAGAAACTGGAATAACACAAATCTTAATATACAATCCATTGGAATAAAAATGTCAAGAAGAATAGACTCACTGCTCAGGTAATTAATCACCTATGTCTAGTATCAACTACGTGGTGCTTGTGCGGACACTGTGAATTAACTGCAGTAAATTCCTAGATTGCACAATGCACAACAGTAAATAGCAAGACTCAAGTTAAAATTGCAAAATACCTTTGATTTACGAGAACATGCCACCAGTCTCATGTACTGATCACGGCCTTCTGGATGGCGTGCCATTGACTGTACTCTTGCCAAAGCTTTCTCCACACTAGCAACCTTCTGTCTCCGACCAAGACGGAGAAAATCATATTCATCAGTTGCCCCAACCTTTCCCTCAATGCATATAGTTGTATTCTCAGCTCGAAAGCCCCGTAATCCAGCTCCTTTGCGCCTCCAACGTAAGATAGCCTTTTCAACAATGCTAACAGACCACACTACCTTCTTATACTGCTTGCGAACTTGATGACCCCTCACGTGTGCCTGAAATAAAACTGATGAGCCCCTGACTTATGCTCTTAAACTAGTTAGTGTAAAGCATATAATATCCCAAAGAAAATACAACAAACATATTTCCTATTAGAAAACACCACAAAAGCATGAAACCCTATGGATGTCTATTCCATGCTATTTGAGAGAATTTTTGAGTATTCTGACTTCAATATTCCTTTTGCAGATGAAGCTTTTTTATTATATTATAACAGAAAATCCTGATTTATTGATTTATGTTTTATAATTGTTCCGAGAAACTCTAAAAGCACATCTAGCCATGGAGTTAGAGTTATAGGGAAAATGAAATCGTTGGAAATAAAATTATATTTTCCCATGTTTTGATAAGAATCTGTGTCCATGTACAAGGACCAGAACCTTAAATGGAACAAAAATACAGCAAACAGCAAGTGGATTGTATACATTAATATTTTTAAAACTTGGGCAAACATACATGGATTTCTTCTTGCCATCCATGGCAATTATGGGCAACACCCTTAGAATCATAATGTACTTTCTACTGTGCCCTCTTCCTTTCCTCTACTGTGTAAATGGCTGCACCAAGGAGGTTTGTCCAAAAAAAAAACAAAATTTGCAATTTGACTATATAATGCATGAAACAAAAAATGTTTTATGGTTCTAAGGAACTTACATAAAGATTAAGGTCAAGTGCATGTACTCAAGTGGAGGCTAATCCAAAATTTCCTTTTAAGAATTCCACTTAAAGGGAAAATCAACCTATTGATTTACATAATGAAGAGGAATTCAAACCCGAAGTTGCGTGAAATTTGTCTTCAACTTATCTCTTTGTTTTCTTTATAATTGTTGAAAATTCTTGGTAATGCAATTGGTGTAAAGAATATTGGTATTCTTGATTTATTAGTGATTAATAAAAAAAATTAAGATCTAACAAAGTATTTGAGAAAAAATAGCTTAGATTGACCATGTATTGACTTTTTGTACGAGCTTAATCTACCATGTTGAATGGATAACTAAAGGATTATTTATGCTTGTTTATGTCCTAAATTTAATTTATATACCGATAAATTAGGATAAAAAATCCTGAAATAGGGTTTTTTTATTTCAATTGATTTATCAATCCTTTTTTGGTGTAGTAACACACGATACCAGTACATAGAAGTCCAACCATGGACTGATAGGCCTAGTCAACATGATAAGCCGAATCATATATATCAGTATATGACACATAAATAAAAATATATAATAATAAAAGGAAGACTTTATTAAATGTGTAGATTAATGTATACGGCTGGTTGTTCATGAATGAAAACATTAGTGGACAGAAGTTGTAGGTGTCGAATAGAAGGAAAATATGATTCTAAATACCAGGGGACTCCATTCTAAATATCAGGAATTGAGATTCCTGCCAACCTTCTCAAGCATGGAGACTCAGTACTTTCTATTACTACCAGCAAAACATCACTTTCCCTTACATTAGTGGACAGCACCCTCAATAAACAAGATAATAGAGCTACTGAAAATAAAGTGGGATGCTAAACCATACATCACAAGAGTGACAATTATCTGCCAATTGCTTCCTTTCTCATCTATGACAAAATAGTCATTTACATTTTCTTCCGTCTAGGGGGATGTCAAAGAGGCCAAGGACCGTACAGCTCCAACTAAAGTGCTCTCCACTAAAGAACCAAAGGCTTCCTACATGAAGATCGTGGAGCTTTCCCTTCTTATAAGTACAAATAGTGGGTTAGCACATCGATCCATCTTATTCCTAGAGATTTATTACAATTAATTCCGCTGGAAAAGTGCATTACCACAGCAATGAAGAATGCATCACTTGTAAAGTCAACACGTGGATTTTCTCAAATGTTCCAGTGAAGAGAAGAGTTTGGAAAAACTTAGTGTTCATAAACCTTTATTTGAAAGTCGGATGCAAGAAAACTACGAACCTTTAAGTTTAGTAATCTAGGACTTTTGGTTGATATCAAATATTCTAGTTCCATAAAGAATTTCAGCATAAAATGAAAAGATAGCAATAAGCTTTGTTTTCATGAACTGGCTTATGTATATGACCAACGATTCATGATATCCGATAAAATTCATTCACAAGTTGCAAGAAGCTCAAATCTGATGTTCCATAGAATGCTAAAAACATGTAACTAAAGTTGTAAGCGCCATACCCATGTTTCAAAAAGACCAGGGAAAGGAGGCATTTTACACATATAGCTACCATACAAAACGTGGAAACATTTCCATCAATGAAGTAAACAGTATAAACACAAATAAAAAAGCACCCAAAAACTCAAACAAAACTTACCTGGATTTTCACAATTCGGTCACGGATTTTCAAGAACTCTTTACGACCCTTCCATCCACGATATTTTTGTTGTATTTTAACAGCAGCCATATGCAAAGATTCATTGTAGTGATTTATCTTGGGGAACTTGTTCAGATAGGACCGAACCATCAAATCAACTGAGATCTCAGTATCTTTGTCTTTGCTATCTGTTAATTTTCTTTGGCGGAAAGAATGAAGCCTAAACGCAGCTTGAATTCGTGCAGCAGCTTGAGCTGAATTTCTTACAGCAGCAAGAGACCCTCTCAGAGATAATTGTTCCCCGTTTCCACCATCTAGAGAAACTGTGTTTTGCTCTTGTACATTTTCGATGGCCTTTTCTGCAGCCAAAGTTGCAGAAAGTCTACCCATCTCACTTTCTTTTACCGTTAATGAAGAAAGATGGCTGGTCAAATCTGCTTCGGCCAAGTATCCAGCAATTCCTTTATGTCCTCTACTAGATGCTAAATCAGCAGCAGTTTTACCAGCAGGAACTTTTGATGTTGGGTGTTCAACTGCACCAGCAGCAGCTCCAAGCCTCACTAACTCAACAACTGTCTCCTCTCTGATCAGTCAATGACTAAATCATAGTTAAAAATCCAGGCATGGAGCTTAAAGAATAAGGTAAATTATCAACTTAATGCATGTTTTAAATAAGACAAAAAAAATTCAAAATAAGGTTCTTGTCTTCTTGGAATGAAGCACCAACTAAAAAGCTTCTTGAACCTAAAAGTGACGGCAGCACAAAATAAACAGATAAATACTAAGTCTGTTGGTTACAAGTAAAAGATGCAATGTAAAATATAATGCATCATAAACTTGGTTGGAGTAGTCTGAAAAGTATATTACAAAGAATTACACCTTTGATTGAAAATAAGTAAACGGTTGTCATATTGCTAATCAATTTAACAACAATATCTAGAAGTAAAAAAGGTGATCAAGCATCTGTCCTTATCCATAATTTGCCTCAACTTCAAATTGACACGTCTACAATATTATGCAGCAATCTATTTGCAATACCAAATTTAGATCTTTGGAAACAGATAGCTGCAGAGAAATCAGGACTCCTTGCCTGTTCCATCTCTTCACAAGTTTCTATAAGCATTTATATTATTATCAGATCATGCAGCTAGGATTAAACTTTTTGGTCTGTCTAAAAGCATGTAGATTATTAATCCCATCAGAAATATTAAGGATATTAAAGTGAAACAATTATATACAGAGATTAAGATGGATCTGTGAGTAAATAGACAGAAAATAACACTATCATTTGAAGAGTCGAGTATGATGTATATATATCTACATACAATCAAGTCATAAAGAGTGGCGTAGATAATAAAGATTCCTAAAGAGTGCACATGAGTCAGCATAGAAGCTAGCATAACTAAAACATAATAGTATGTAGCAATGATCACCGTTTTGCCTGGACTGGTATGAAAAGGGCAACACATACCGGTCTGAGCACTGACCGATATGCGGACCCATCCCGGTTCGGTCCAGCATATCGAAGGGAAGTGGGAAACCCTAAATCCCATTTCCGTGCTACCTCAGATTCTCACGCGATTGATGTAGCGACTACGACTTCTCACCACCACAACCTCCGCTTGTCGCGATGGAAGTTGCACATCGCCATGCAACTAATGCTGCAATCGACGCTTCTCACGCAGGCAACTACTGACGACCTCCACTTGCTGCGACCTCACTGCACATCACCACGCTAGATATTTGCCCTAATCACTTATCAAGAATGTCTCCTTTCCTCTTCCTCTTTTTCCTTTTTACTCCTCTGCTGCTTCCTGATCTTCCCACTTTCTTCCTTCTTCCTCCACCGTCCCTTCCTCTTCTCCCTCTTTTTCTTCCTCTCAGAAACACCGATATACATCGATACATACCGACTTGACAAATCTCCAAGACGAGTCCGGTGCCCGAAATGGTGAACCCTGGTCTGTAGTATGTGCCAAGCATGCATGGCAAGAAAAAACCTTGACTGAGGGAAGGAGATAGAAGCATGCATCAAGAATACCTTAAGGTTGTGTGCTGATGTACTAAACATCAGCAAATTGGAAAACATACAAAGATAGAGAGAGAACTGAAGATGGTCAAGTGACACATTAGTAGAATTGACACAACTGTAATATAAGCTGTACATACACTTCAGCACCTATTGTAATATAAGCTTTACATGCACTTCAGCACCTATGTAAACCAAAAAGGGAAATACCTTAATTTGCTAAAGTTATCATTTCAAAACCATATTTCCATTATTGTGGTGCAAGAACATGTCAATGAATGAGCAGTAAGACATGTGACATGCAAAGTCACAATGCATGCGTCATTCACATGTGACTATCTGTGGGCACAAAAAGAAAGGTGGAGCAAAGAAATACATGTAGGAGGGCTGTAACACAAAATAGACGAGTCACAATGCAACATTAGTAATTAACCCAATTAAAAGTACTCCACTAAGCCATTATAAACATCAGATCATATAACCTACAAATTGAAAATAGCCAATGCCTAAAGAGAATAGATGAGAACAGATTATGTAGATCCAGAATGACTTAGGATAACTACTTTAGTTTAGCCATCGAATAAGATTAAAAGGTTCTACATAAGGGATTTCAGATGGTACAAAATAGAAGGTGATCAGTAAAATAAACTGAAATCCATAGTCCTACTAGAAATAGTGTCCACTAAGTAGAGATCATGGTTTCCATAATGTTTTTCTTCTTTTGGTTTTAGATATGCACCATTATCCTTGTTTAACACCTAGAATGAAGAAGAAAGGCCCATGTAGGAGTTTCCAGTTCAGAGGGTGCCCACACCCTCCTTGCCCCTTCTTTCTTCTACCTACACCCTTGCAAACATGCACATGCTATAACATCCATGATATCCTTGTTCTGCATACCCACAAGTCACAATGGAAATGACATTTGCTCCATAGTCAGCTGCATTTCTTCTGGCAAATCACCCAGCAGCAATGATATCAAAAAGTGCATCTTAATTCTCTTTATTTTCATCATGAACTTATTTCTTCTTCCACACAAACTGGCACAATTAAGCTTTGATAGTAAAAAGTTAAAACTACTTAAGACTTTTGGAACTGCTCGTGCTTAATTATTGCTAGAGTAAATGTTCATTTTCAGTTTACATAACAAACACGAAAAACAGATAATATGATTGATGTTGAACTTTTTCTGCACTAAACAGTTCTGAAGCATGATAAACAAACCTGCCAAAGTATGCAGCCCAATGGAGCCCGGTCCTACCGATTACATCTCTGAAACTTGGACTGACTCCAGCACAGACTATAGGACTCATTGCCCATTCATAACCAAGAGCTGCAGCCAGATGGATAGCCCCTTGACCATTCTCATCCAAAACATTAGGTCCTTTACCTTCTTCATGAACTTTACACAGCAACCACTCATATAGTTTACCCTTCAATAACTTCTGAATCAATCCATCCTTAGGTATCCTGAGATCACTGTGAAAGGCCTTAGAGTCTTTGTCGATAACATTCCACTCATTTTCCTGATCCCTTAGCATTAACAACAGTTTTTGTTTAAGGAAGCACTTTTCACAGTTTTCAACAGAGCAGACCAGCCAGTTCCGGTCTAACCCAGTCGATAATAACTTTGCAAAACGCACTTGAAGATTAACTTCTTCTAAATCCCTTTCTGGCACTGAAGAGAAGCTAGAAAAGTTTTCACGATACTCGAATTCTCGAATCTCACTACAGGCTATCCTATTACTGCATGTAATATAAAATGGAACCCGACCAGGGGTATGTAAAGGGGCTTTACAACGAATCACATTACTCGTCAGAACTTCAGCAGACACCTCAAACTCACCAAACATACAAGACCATTTGATGCTCCTGGGCTGTAAACTACCTAAAAAGGTACCTGCAATCAGAACCTGTAAAAAGATGTTAGCCATGGAGATGTAATAAACTGAATCTGAAAAAAGTGCTCCCACATAATAAGAACAAAAAGATCGCAAGACAGATGCTTTCTGGGCTTATTTCTGTTGGCACAGAAAGTAGATAATACCTTTGTTTCAACGCCAGAAAAAGCCCAATCCGGTGAGAAGTCATGAATAGTGAATAGCTGTTCCTGGGAAAGAGATGGTCCTAGTGAATCCATATCCAACTGCATATGGGAAGAAAGACTTGATACCTCCTTATCATCATTCTGAGCATCCATTGCATTCCAGTAGTTGCAAGAGTCTGAAGCCATCAGTGAGTCATCACAATCCTTACCGATTTCTTTGCTCATCCATCTTCCAAAGCTGTCTAACTTCTTCAAATCTCCCTCATTCTCCAGTGACTTCTTTAAACCATATAAAATTTGTGCTTCATAACTCAGAGGTTGGTCAGAAGCAACGGTCACCTTAGAGCTGCCATTGTTTATGGTTTGCAGTGTGCTCTGAGAAAGATTAGTATTGGGCACCTGAAACATATAGCCTGGTATATTGACCAAGTGTCCATGATCAAGGTTGCTTATATTCTCAGAATTTTCCACTTTAACCTGCACAATGTGATGCACATTCTCAATTCCAATCAGACACATGGACACAAAGGTTTTTATATGTACAAGCAACAAACATAATATCTACAAGCATATAAAAAGAATGCAAATTTCAGCTAAATGTAAATGAGCTATAAATATAGAATGTAACAGGAGCATACTTGTTGGAATTTGGTTTATAAAGGAACTAGCGATATCTGTGATCAAGACAGAAAATTCAAGATAAAGGACAAAAATGATAGTGGTAAGGAGTTGGAACTATCATGCCAATTGTGTTGGTAGTTTAATAACCCACCAATACTTTACAAAATTCATTAATTTTCAAGACATCTTTTGCAATCAAGGATTGCAAGTCAGTCATCATTTGTGTTGACTTGAGTTCAAATTAACAACAATCACTTCATGATAGCAGGTTTTTTGGAGAAAAAGAAAAACTTTGCAATCAAATTTAACACAAAACCACAAATTTCAAAGAAATATTATAAGGTATTTCTTGAGTGCTATAAATATAATTCATAAGGACTTCCAGGAAAAGCTTAAGTGGCAACCTCCTAAATAAACATAAGGTAGATGATAAGCGCCTAGCTTCTTGGAATTGCATATTAGCAATATCTAAAAGATTGTGGTATAAAAGCAATCCAACCACTAAGATGTCTATTTGGTACAATTATAAACGATGACATTGAAAACCCCATCGCACCCTTGCATGGTTATTTCGGGCTAAAAATCACCTTAGATCCATTTAATATCTATTTGTAAAGCTAAGAGTACTATAGCACCAAAGAAACTTTAAATATGAACTTACAATCTAGTAGAAATAATGAAGTATGAAGCAAGAACTTAGGATTTTCATAAGTGATGACTAAGAATCCTCGACTACAAAGGGGCAACAAAATTAAAAAGAATATGCAAACAGCAAATTTTACAATTCGATCATATACCTGATTCTCTTTTGTGCCTTCTCCAATAGATGTTTTTTGATGATCGCTAGTTAAGATACTATTGCCACTATCAGTAACATATTTGACTACCTCATTGCCCTCAGAGGTGGTATTTGGAAATATTTTAGGCATGTTAACAGACCATTTAGCTTGTTCAATGGAAACATTCTCTTCCAGCATGCCAGAATCCTTTCGGCTTATGTTAAAAAATTCAGGCATCTTGGATGCTGCAGTATGATGATCAAAACTAGCACCACCGAGTGAACCTACACATCAACATATTTAGGTGAACAGTAAGAGATGAAGATAAAGCTAAAGGAATCCAAGGAATTTGAACAACCAATATAAATTTTACTAGTAGTACTGATATTCCATTTAATCATCTGCACCAGTATGTATCCACATGTATATACTTATACATGTGTATAATCTAATTATGATGACGATGTGAAATACAACAGCAAAATAATACGTGGAGTAAAGGTAAGAAGCTAATAGGTACTACCAGCTCCTTGAGAAACTTCACAATTTTTTTGTTGGTCTTCACCTAATATAAGATTTTGCAATGGCACTTGGTTTGCAGATGAAGGACCAAATAATCTACCTAAGATTCCAGTATCTATAGAATCGCTCGAACGAAGATGAGCAAGGGAACCACTACATCCAGCAACGTTTTCTTGTCCAGTATGGTTTGCAGATGAGGCAACATGAATTCCTGAATGAGATAAAGAATCTGCAAGTGAAGCTTCACTATGTTCCTCTCCAGACTCTGCATCTTCAAACTCAGAGGATGGAGCTTGGCGATTCCAATCAGCAGCATGGGCACTTGTTGCATAGGATGGTTGGGTTGGAAAAGTAAGATGATCCAAATAAGAACAAACAGCAGAACTGGTTTGAGATCCATCTGTGTGACTCATTCTCATTGCATCAGTATTTAACAAATGAGGAATGGTAGACCTGCTTCCCTAGAGAAAAGAAAGATAGTCACAACATTTATTATGTAAACCAAATACAGAACAGTTGTGGCCCTTTCCCTTTCTCCAACTCCAAATAAAACTAACACAAGAGTAAAAGTTGCATCATTTATTTGAGAGTCTGCACAACATGGATTATTGCCAGGTGCAGAGGATGCATATTTTTAATAATAATTATTATTATTATTATGTGCCTGTTAACATAGACAAATAATTTTCAATACAATATCAGAGACAGAACTCATGTGCCATATAAAATGTTAACAAGGATTTTTTTTTATTGTGCATACATCACATAATAAGACAACATAGAAAGATTTTTATACATCAAAAAACATACTTGCAAATGTTACATGATACAGCAAATGTGCAGTCCAAAATAAGAAAAATAGCATTGACGCAATGCAAACCATATTTGTTAAGATTGTAGTAGGGGCATGAACCACGGAGACATAATCAGGACCAAGATCAGGATCAGCCAGTGACAAAATTAGTATAGGTTGAACCATAATGAGGGAATTTGAAAATTAACTAAATGAAGAATCATCAAACATAAAAAAATAAAAATATAATTCAAGAAAAATTATCTTAAATATTCTACAAAAATAATAAAAACATTTAATATTATTATAGAAAATATTATATTTAAATTTTATATGCTATATATTATATGTATTATGTATAATCATGTATATTATATAAAATATGTATAATCTTGTATATTACATAACAAATCATCAAATAACTAAATATTCCAGAATATCAATATATAACATGTCATATAATTGACAAAATATTATGAATTAGTAGTCTAACACAAGAAATATAACTTATAGCACTAATTCCTAAACTCAATTTAACTAATTATTTAACTTTGAATAGCGCAAAAAAGAGGAAAGATTTCTCTTTCAAAGTTTGGATCCTCAAGCAAACCTCTTCTCTCTCAGATCCATAGGCAATGCAACTGCAGCTACACTGGAGTATGTAGAAACTGAGGTGGCGACGGCAATAGTACACTACAATCAACTAATTTCCTTCATTTTTTTTCTTCCTTCTCTAACACATTTTAGCTGGAATCAGCCATAGACGAGGACCACCTGTTCTTCCACAAAATCAGTCAATCCAGCTTACCTTCTGACACTTTGACCAATTTCAAACTAATACCTGATTCTTGGGTAATATCAGTTTGCTCTCTGCTGAACCTAAACCAACTCGGCCAAATTTTAAAAGCTATGTGATAAAACACATGGAAATAAATCAAAGGAAAGAATAACCTAATTTTCATAGTTTATACAACCCTGGTTGCACATCTAACTAAAGAAGTACAACAGTCTATGAGGCATGTACCCTCTTCTAATGAATGCTGTTCTCTGCCGCCATTGCAAATGATAGTGACACTTGCCAAAATATAACCCTATATACATCAGATGCTTGAAAAGACATAACAAGTGTATTGTCTATAATTATGTTAACTTATGAAGCTAGTGTAAAACAATTATTTGACAGCCATAAGGATACTAGGTATGTTGACCAGTGGCAATATTCATGAAATTTGGGCATTGCACTTACTATGATAGTATGACCCAGTGTTTTTTAAAGTGTTAGGCGACAAAAGACACCAAGATCCCAAAATGCTCGACAAGATCCCAAATGCTCGAGCGCTAGACGCCCGTCCGAGCGAAACGAGACGCTCTAGAATATTAAAATACAAAAATAGATAATATGATTGATAAATATGATTATAAAAATAAAAAAAATACAACTTACCAAAAAAATAAAAATAAAAAATACAACATTAAATTGATATTAATATAACTTTGAACACTTGCATTATTTCTAAAACCCTAATAACAGTTCTAAATAGAGATTAAAAGTGCCAAATAAGGACTAATAACATTTTTAAATAGCGAGTAACAATACTAAATAGGGATTAGTAGTTCTAAATAGGATTAGTAGTTCTAAATAGGGTTAAAAGTTCTAAATAGGGACTAATATCAGTTTTAAACTATTTAAAAGTTAAAACTAGCTGCGGTGAGGAGTTACCGACAGTGAAAGGTGGGGAAGGAGAGGACAGCAGTGACGAAGGAACCTTTGGATGGCGACAATGACAACGAAGGAAGCTACGAACGACGATAGCAGTGGCAGAGAAACTTGCAAATGGCAGCAGCAACAGCAAAGGAAGCTGCAGACGATGATGTCGGGGGCTAAGGAAGCTTCATATGTGTCCGTCGGTGACATAGGAAGCCACAGACCTATCCCTCAACAGTGAAGGGAACATGAAAATTGCAACGACAGGAGCCTTGGACCTATCCGTCAATGACAGAGGAAGCGTCAAACCTGTCCATCGACGGCGAAGGGAGCTGCTCACGGAGGCAGCGATGGCAGACCAAAGATGGGTCAGAGCGACGATGATAGTCTAGAGTTTACTGTGCTTAGGTGGGTTGTAGGGGGATGGGGTTTTGTTTACTATGCTTGGTTTGACTGAACTAAGATACTATTTAACTGTTTAATTGAACCAGAGTTGACAATCTGGTTTGATTCTTCACATTCAACTGGACACTCAACCCCAGGCGCCTGGCGCCTAGGCTCAAGCGAGTGCCCGGATAGAGCTTCACTGAAGTGTCATGCCCGGACATTGTGCAAGGCACTCAGGCCACGCCTCACCTCGCCCGAGCACCTGGGTGCCTTTTAACAACACTGTTATGACTACAATATCTAGATTAGTGGCAAAAAAACTTCCATGTACAAGTGAAATATATAATCATCATAAACTTACTAAAGAAATATATATTTTAGCGCATAAATTCATTATAAAGTATAAAAATATGCATTTGTTAATCACCATAGTGGTTAGTGGAGCCATCATGTTTTTATCATGTTGTGTCCTATTTTCCTAAAATTTGTCGAGTTGGCATGCTTTTTGTGTGTCATGTCCAAAGATGTGTATATATCCAGAGAAAAGAGAGGGAATATAAAAGCAAGAAAAATAATGAATGTGGTCGACAATCAAAAAGTTGGACTATGATAGAAACATAAATGAATTAGCTGATAAATGATAATTTAATAGAGTAATTAATGCAGGCTAGAAAAATCACCTCATTCACATCTCGATAATGCACAAGAACAATGTGTTCCAATTGCCTGCAAAACCACCATATTAAAATTGCATTAAATTTTTTTCATATTGACTGTTAGAAGAAACAAGATATTACCTCGAAATTCATTTATATTTAATAAGCATACAGGTGAAAATTAACAAGGAAATAAGGGTCATCTAGTTGAACATAGAAGTCAGAAGCATAACATCACAAAAGAACATTTTAAAGTTTAGAAGAAAAAGGAAATAACACTTGTTCATTCTCTATGGAGAGAGAGATGAGTATAGTCATTCATTCTCTACACTTTTGGATGTGTCATCTCCTTTGGCCGCGATTTGGGATTGGAATGAAGAATATCATATCTAACATAAGCTCTCTCTCTAAAATAATCTTAATGAGGGAACCCTCAAAATTCGACATGTAGGACTATCAGCCTGGGCAAGCCTTGAAAATGTAAGTCTTTGTCTTGAGCAAGAAATGGGTCTGGGCAGGCTTACAACTCAATGCTACAGAGATCGTGAATCAAGAGCAATTCCACTTCCACTAGAAAATTAAAGAGATACATAAAATAGATCCACAAATACAATGTTTAAGCAATTGATCAATGGCAGGAAAGACACGACAAACCAAGTTGGACTCATTATACATGCCTCAGTGGATAACTTAGGTGTGAACATGTACATTCGGGCAGAGGACACACAGATACACTGAACCCTTACCGTTTTGGAAAGGGGTTTTTTTTGTGCAAACATGTCTCACATACCAACATGACAAGTTGGAGATATATAAGCCTAAGATATTGTAGGAACTCTATTTTGTGATTATGTGATCATGGAAGAGTGTCCCGCTCAATCTCACCTCACAATTCCCAAAATCGAGGGAGTTCAGGTAGATTTTGCTGGTTAATTGTTTCTCTAAACGTGCACCATTCATTCCTGCAACTCAGTACTACTCAACAGAGAAGACAACAAGACTCGTCATAAGGATAGTGTAGGAAATCCATAAATAATAGTTAGTGATATTAAAAGGGCAGTTCCAGATGTAACTCATAACGCTATTGGAATCAAAGTTGGCCCCACAAAACAACCAAATTAAATGAATCCATGCTATTTAGAGAAATATCTATAGCACTGTGTAAATGCTAACCACTGAAATTGAACAAAACTTATAAATATCACCTAATTCTTGTACAAATTGCAGTAGAGCTCTGCATTAATGAGAGCCCTTTCAAAATCATCGACCATTAACAAACGTCAACACCATAATGTGGTCATTGGACACTCCAGAAATAATATTGTGCATATTATGTAACCAAGGAGTTGCACCAAAAAGCTAAGATTGCACAAGATTATTGGAAAAAATATATCATCAAGAAGATAAGAAAAAGGGACAATTTCAAAACAAGGCCTCAAAAGTTCAAGAAAGGCAATATGGTTCCGGCAAAATTCTCACCTGGATCTCTCAAATTCTTTCAGAAAGAACACAAACAAGTTATAAACAAATATGAAGGCCCTTTCCCATCACTAAACAAGTAGGGATTATCAAGAAGAACAGAAAAAACAAGAAAGATTGGTTCACATCATATAAAAAGGCATTGATACGGGCATTGATATTTTCAAGTGAGAAGCATGTCAGGAATGTACGTGTTGATATGTAATATTTTGTCACATTGTTTAGTCCTTGGAGCCTAATAAAACACCTGTATATACTTCATGGTCATTATCAGGATTCAGAAAACGGTTTTTTACCATGACACTGTTTGGGTTTTGCAATGCCACAGACGTTTGCAATAATTTAGCAAAGAAAACATTTTCCAAGAATATTGTCATGTCTCAACACCTTGAGATGAGATTTGGCAGATGAACCCCTTGGATAGCAATCGGAAGGGGTCAAGATCAATTAAGAGAGTTGTTTGACTTGCAGAATCCTTGGGCACCATTTTTGTCCTTAATCCTACCTCTTTTTATCGGCTGCCACTTGTCAATTGTAACCTTTTTCAGTTTGAATATAAGTTTCTGAGTTTCCAGTGCAATTTGTGTGCTGTTCCAAGTGCCTTTCCTCTACAAACCCCAGAAAAATGAACTTACCCTTGGTCTCATGCATTGACTTATTTTGTGTAGGTTTTGATAGGTCCAGTGACTGCTTATCGGATGGGTATGGCGTATAAATCAACATGGTGCACAATCAGTGTCATGCACAGAAAATTTTGGCATGCACTTGGCAATTCTTCTTTTGGTGTAGAAAGTTATGACCACTTTCTTAAGTCTCTAATATCAGTGACATGTGATGATCAATTAGCAATACTATATTTCCACTATGTTCCATGAGTCATAACCTTAGCATAATGTCATGATTACTCATCGGTTCTCCTGATTGTTATATGGTTCCACTAGCAGTTCATGATTTAACTTTAAAGTTTGAGCAAGAACTTCTCTCTTTTCCAACCTTGTCCATATGTATTTATCATTTTGGTGTTCATTGTTACATTTAGCCACAAGCCTAACATTAGGCACATAACTTGTATCTGCATCCAGTGACCACATAGGAACTGTCAAAACCTCTAGGTACCTCCAACTCAAACATCAAAAATAAGAGAGGAGAAAACTAATAAAACAATCTTCACTACCAACATAGAACTTTATTATCTGACAAGGCATAATTAACTGGTACAGATGACTGAATCTAATTCACTAGAAAAGCTATACTCACCCATCAAGCATCCAATAGCTTCGTCTCTGGAAATTTTCATTGTCCTCACCATGGGCATAGTAGCAATGAAGCACATCAACACTTCCACACTGATGATAAAAAAGAATCAGAAAGAAAAGATAATTCCCGTAACAAAACAACGACTCAGTAGTGCAGTGGCATCTTTAGCTTCAACCGTATTTACTTGAAACTCTTAAAGTGAAGCCACTGAATTAGATCCCGTGACAACAGGATCTATGGAAAGTGAAACAGATGCAGCCTACGAGATAAAATCTGTTGTGATATTTTATATGGATAAAAAACAAGATAAAGTTCTTTCTAGATGCCAAATATAACCATGGCAATTCCAAAAATTCTTGCATCACAAAACAGGCTCGGGGGTTTTGAAATGTCAGTAATGCATAAACTGTATGTGTGGTGTGCACAACAGGTGCACTGAGCATACAAAACAAGTTTTTAATTGTGTGTTCATTTGGTTATATCAGGTGCGTGAGAACCCCCAAGAGCTGCTTGTGTTGCTCATTCACTAAATATGACAAAAATTAAGAAACAGGAGCATAAATACATTTTTCACTGGCATGCAGAAAGAACATAAAATCATTATTCCTTCTTACCAATTTTAATGTGCCAAGTTATTGCAACTAAACTAATAAAAAATGCTGATAAAATATAACATAGTGCAATATCCAAAGATAAAAGGTAACACATTCAGAATATTAAGAACTTCCGCCAACAACTTAGGCTAAAATAACCATAGACAAAGTAAATTTAATATCTTCACCATGAAAAAATTCACA
Source organism: Musa acuminata AAA Group (assembly GCF_036884655.1). Lineage (NCBI taxonomy): Eukaryota > Viridiplantae > Streptophyta > Magnoliopsida > Zingiberales > Musaceae > Musa > Musa acuminata. Next base: position 5,836,871 of record NC_088329.1, on the reverse strand, counting down.
AATGAATCATCGAGAAGTTTCATGACCACAGATAGTACACTAAATTATAACCTTGTTTAGAAGACTTATTATGTAGAAGCAAACAATACTCATAAAAAACACACAAGAAAATTTCCAGTTTAACATAAGGCTTTAAAAACAGAGCTTAAGCAACATATCAAGTATCATCCATTTCCAAACCAGTGAGAAAAGGACAAATCAAATCAACAGAAAACAATATTTAACAAATTCTTGAACTCTAGGATTCACTTTTCAAATTGCAATTAACGGTAGTTATTCGTTAATTTACATTGGAACCTAATGAGATATCCACTTATATTAAGGGAAAAAACTGAAATGAAGCAGTATCATACCTTTAGCTTTTCATGAGCTTCTCGAACAGTTTTTCCATCTCTCTTCTTTCTCCAATTATGGCCATCTTTCCGAAAATATCGGAGTGCTTTGCGATCAAATAAAAACAAAGAACCACCTATAGAACTCCAGATCTATTAGCTGGCTATCATGGTGTTACGTATTATAAATGGAAGACATTGGTCATCCAATGAAAAAGTCTAGAAAGTCAAGTTTGTGAAAAACAACACAATCAAGGTTCGAGGTCTTGATTGCAGCAAATTGTAGTTCAGCAAATATCTCTGTATATGAGAAAAAAAAAATCAAATTCATCTGCTACAAACATATATGACTTACAAGAATTTGATCATAATTCATTCTTCTTTGACGGTCAGTGGTTAAGTGGGAAAAGAAAACAGAGAGACTTTCCAATTAAATGTGTACCAATCAACTCGGGTGGTTTCTCTGCGATAAATGTTGATTGCTGAATGAAGTTCAAGGAAATAAAAGTTCAACACCCATGGGTCATGAAATCAAAATTCTGTACACAATCCAATATATAATATGTAGACATAGATAACTGCATGTGTAATATAAGTTGTGTTGTTACAACTTATTGGGTTTTCCTTATGATCTCACCTAAACCAACCACCATGTTTGATATGGAAGTGAATAAGTTAAGCAAGGGCACTCAAGCGAGCTATGTGATGCGAAGAAGGGTGGCATGAGGCATGACTACGCAATTGCACAACAGGCTGTATTTTCCCGTTGACATAGAACTCTCACTTTAATCCTCTCTCTTTCTCTCTGTTCTTCTTCCAAACTTTTGACTCTATCTTTCCTCGCTTTTTTTCTCGATGCTGGCTCCTAGAAAGAATGCAGCTAAGGGCACTTAAGTGATTTCTATTCTATTTCTTAAAATCAACCAATTTCTAATCGGTCATGGATAATTTCCCATTGGTTACTCAAAAAACCCTTTTTCTTGGGAAAGAGTTGATCGCCCTCAGCTGATCCTTATACAAATAGGAATCATCCAAGTTTGAAAATTAAGATAATTCAAGATCATAATGGTATGAGGCTAGGGAATAACAAAACAAGAATACACAGGATTAAATAGGAATTTCCAAGCATAAGATGCACACTTAATATATCCCAAATATTTTAATTCTTCCCAAAATACTCTGTTTACTATGACAAACCAAACTACGAGCCACTACATCTTTTTGACTTGTTTCTAACATAAATTTTGTTACAATTTTATCTAGCTTTCCTCACAACAGTAATTTGAATTAACTCACATTGTGATCCTAGTCTAACCAAAACATACGTAGGTCTACTTCCTTGCATGCCACCTATTTTAGAGGTTCATACATACATATCAAATCCACAATTTAGGCATCCCACAGTGTTATTATGTAGTGCTATCCTAGGAGCCCAAGCAAGAAGACACGCCAAGCATCTCAAAATATTTCAGGTGAGGCATTCTGATTGGTCGTTGCAAAGGCATGCGCTTGGGCCCAGCAATTCGTCTGGCCCAAATCAAACTGGTTGAGCCTGTGTTGAATCTACTACCCAACGTATGGATTTTATTTTTTTAGCAGTAAAACAAGAGTGGAAATTTTCCTCCACAATACAGAGGCTAACAGTCTTATTGTGTAATTGAGGCTAGTATGTAGTTTACACTTTACAAATTACGATTCAACAAAATCCTTAAAGGAAAAAAAAATTGAAATCCATGAAAGTTAACCTAGAATGCCAAAATCATCATAAGCATGACTTAAAAACAAAGCTAGCAGGAGTTTTTTGTTGTAATTACAATATGTGCCTAAAAGTTACAACTACAAAATAAAATTGCCTTTCAAATAGTTCTTTTAAAAAAAAGGGTAAATACTGTGAAATGTACCAGGAGGCTTGTAAGGCGGATCTGGAGTCAAATTGAACCTCTGATAGTTGCGGAGGATTTCACAAATCTCACTTGGACGAAGCCAACGACTTTTTGCCTCTTGCAAAATCTGTGCAATGTCTGCCCAGAAGAGAAAAGACAAATTTGGATCTTAGTTCTCAAATGCCATGACAAGGACAATACACAAAAAAAGGTTTAATTTCTCAACTTACACATGTACGACAAATATTTCACATAAATTTAGTTTCAAAATCTTATTAGCAGCAACTCAACAGTAAACTATAATTTATTGTGAACAATAATCACAAAATACAGCATTCTTGTGAATAAGAATATGAAAAAAGATACAAGGAAATAGAGACACTCTTTTGACCTTCCATGTCCATGGAAGAGAAACAACATGCAAGTATGAATTTAATCAATTAAGCAATGCGCTAGACATTAAGGTAGTTCGTGGCACAAATTGAAGCCTTACATAATTTCCAAACAATGCAAAATTTAGTTTACTCTATTTGCTGAAAACAATCATATGAAAAAATAAAGGAAAAAGATGCATCAGAAAATGCCCACCTCTGGAAGTAAACAAGATCAAAACTAGCCAAAGACATCACAATACGCACTAAACAGGGGGGAAAGCACATAACTTAGCAAGGCTGCCCAAGACCCACCAAGGTGGAGCTTGCAAACCACCATGACAGCTTCTCCAACAAAGTGAAACAGTATTAGGTTACAAGAGTAGCATTAACAAAGTGATCATATTTACGTATACTCAAAACCTACTCTAAAACGGTTTCAAGGAGAAACGATAAACACGTTATTGGATTCTACCAAACATCCCAAAAACACACCGCAATTATATCCTAGGAAAAAGGAAATGGTATTCGATGTCATGTGGGTGGTGCAGAACCGACCTAGTTGAGGATTGAGAGCGTATCGCCGGCCCTCTGCCATCCGCCAGAGACAATCCGAATAAACCCTCCCCCGCCTCACATCACCCGGACCTCCGGGATCGATCAGCAGCGCGGTTCCGAATGGATGGGATCGAATGAGAGGACCAGAGGAAGACGTTAGGGGGAAAAGGAGAAACCCTAAGGAGCAATTAATCGGCCGATCGTATCCCCGCTGCTTCCTCTCTCTCTCTCTCTCTCTCTTAAAACCAAAAAGGGACAAATCCAGGATAAAAAGGGAGAAAACCCCAAAAGAAAAAGAAAAGGAGAGAGGCGTAGCGTTTTTATTATTATTATTTTACTTATATATGTTTTTATCGATTATTTTTAACCAAGAGGAAGCAGAAGTGGTACGAGAGAAGTCAAGCCCCCGTTTCACACCGGGAACAGACCCAAAGAGAGGTTAGTACAACCCATCTCTATTTATTTGCTTGATGCGTTTCTCGATTGCTGCGAGTAACTGTTGTTCCTCCCAATTTCCAATTTCAAACACATTTATTATTCTTATAATCAAATATATACATCTGAAAGTTGAATGGTCAAAGAGCTACCACACCTCATACGGTCCTACCAAATAGTGGGATGCAATTATGGTTTAACTCTCCGATGCAGCGTTGTTTATCGGACACTCTACCGTCCAACCGTATATCGTTAGATACGGTGATTTACCGTGTAATATAAGGTAAAAAATTGCATATACATATATGGATATTAAGATTAACACACACACACACACATATATATATATATATAAGAATATGTTATGGTCAGTTATTATTCTCTAATTTAATGACGTTGAAATCAATTTTTTTATTCAAAGGGTAGATACGTGAAATCCGGGTGAAAATGGCAGCCTCGCGTACGCACCAATCGACGAGGGCATGCGTCACGGTGACGTGGGCAGTCGCCCTCGCGTAATCATCGCGAGGCGCGAAATATGATTCATGCGGGTCCGGTGATGGCGCATAAGGAGTCAGTATGCGCCGAGGGCTGCGATTGCTTGCGCCACACGGAACCGCGCGGGCCCGGGCGTCCTCGGCAGCGAAGCGATTGGGCGGTTCAAGTGGTGCCCCTCCCCCGCGAAGGGAATCTCATGCGAGCCACGTGGGGACCAACCCACCGCTGTCCGGCAGGGCTGCGGCCTTTTACTCCAAGGTGCTTTTTTTTGCGTTTTGCTGCATGGTAAAAGTGGGCCACATGTTGGCCCCGCCATTCTCGCCAATCAGAAGGGGGCAGCGTGATCCCATACGGTGACCGATCCGAGCCCCTTTCTGGCCAAAGAAATGTATCTGAAAACTACTTTTCGCAAACCCAGAAGGCTTTCCGGAGATGGACGAGTTCTCACGTGATGCCATAGAAAGGTTCGAGATTTACTTCTGCATAAAAGGACGGCTGCTCTGCACCGTGGCTGGAGAGAGGGAAAGGTGGAAAAGGGTGAACCGGCCATCAGGGGAAGGCAGCTTCCGGGGACGGTTAGTCAACCAGAAGGAATTGGTCAGACACAACACTGCACCCGATACAGATCACTCTCTGGCAGTCTTACCTGGCAGAGTCAAAGAACGATAAACCAAAGGCACGTCAGCCATACTACTAAACAAAATCATACAGAGGTGACATGGTGGTTCAGTGTTCTTACATCTGTAACAGGGGTATGGATCAATGTCCGTGCAGGTTCTGTACGATTAACATCACAGGACACTCAAAATTGCCATGCGTGCAGCTTCATCAGTGTCGATAATGGCTGCATTGCTCGTGAGGATCGACTGTCAGCAACTCTATATAAAAACCACAGGATGAAGATTCAGAACTGATCACGATGGAATATCCGAAAATTGCTATCAGCTAAGCATCTCAGAAAGTATACTAGTGGCCCAATCCCACACACGCACACGATAAACTCCTCGAACAAGGATTAGTGTGCAAAAACCCAGCTCAACTCCGTTTGGGAAATAAGAGTAACTCCCCAAAAATGAATACAGACAGAATACAGCAATTATTCTTTCCTCGTTCCAGTGTCACAGTTTCCCACGGTGGGAGGCCCAAGAATTATGGGATCCCCCTATCAATATCTGGAGCTATTGTTCGGCTGTGACATCGTCAGTCTCATTCTGAGGCGGTCTTTGAGATTCAAGCTGAAAGTGTGCATACCAGCATGAGGAGTTCACAAATTGGGTAATCAGATGACGAGTTTAGAGAAATGAAAGTCCTGCATATAAAGATTTGGAAAGCTATACTAACCTTGGTGCAGACATAAATGTAATGGACTTCAGGGTTTGAACCGAGAAGTGTAGCAATTGAGCTACCATCGGTATTTAATGGCACCGGATTGGTCAGCGTCCAAGTCTTCGGCCCTGGACTCTTCTCTACTCTATCTTCAATAGAGGAATTGAGTGGCAGTCAGTGAGTAGAGAAATTAACCAAGTTTATCCAATAATTGCATGTTACATACAACCTCAAATGTACAGAATGAAAGCACCGCATGTCATGTTACATGGAAGGATAGTTAATAGAAAACAGGTATTTAGGAAGGCACACTTGTTCATTCAAAGAAGAAGCAGATACTATTAGCACATCATATTATAATCTCACATAGACAGGACACGAGAAGCAAGTTTTATAACACACTACATGATTCTTCAATAGAGTCGGAAAAGCTCCCAAAAAGAGATCAGTTCCTTATATGACTAAATTGGAATACTGTTACGATACATATGCATATAACATTTGCATATTATAACAGGCAACACAACTTATTCCTCTTTCTGACCTACACCAGGATATCATGGAAAGGCCAATGCACATCAAAGGGTTTCTACTCCAAATAATATATATTTTTAGCAGCTTAATTTATCCCTGACCATGGTTCCGAAACCAATGGTTCCAGTTTGGCAAAACCTAGAACCAAAATCAAATCGACAAGGGTCGATTCTAGAACCAAATCTGCAACCGACGGTTTCAGTTTTGGTTTTGGTTCGAACAGATATTATTTTATTATTTTTATTTAAATTTTTTTATAATATGAAGAAAATTTATATTTTATTTCTAAAATTCGAAAAAAAAAATAGATGTATAACTATAATGAGTGTAAATATGTAATAATATTAAAAAAATAATATAAAATTGAGTAAAATTATAAATCGTTAATCACTTCCGATGTGGAATGTTTCGAACCAATTTTTTAATTTCCCTAGTTTTATTACTGATATCAACATCTAATTTTAAACTTTCATAATAAGTGATTAAATAATCACTTAAGCCATCTAATCTAATACAATGATAAAAAACACAAGAAACTAAATAAACCGATGGAATTTCAAAAAAATAATTAGTCTATTTTGATTTCATAGCCATTCTAGTCATATATTTAAATCATTATCATATTGATATTCTTCTAAGGCACCAACAATATTAATAAAAATAACTAAAAATATATGGGCAGTAGGATAATAAACACCAAAAAAAGTATATGTTGTATTATTAAAAATTCTTAAAATTTCTAAAATTCTTTTACACACAATCCAACGTCGTGAATATAAATTAACTTGCCTAACATTATTTGCAATAAAAGTGTATAATAATTCTTTATATTCAAAAAATTCCTTCAGTAATTCATATGTAGAATTCCATCATATAGAAATATCCTTAAATTTTTTGGACCTGTTATTTAATTTGCAAAATCTGGCTCATTTTTTCATTACTTATGGATGACCCCACAAGAATGAAATAGCCTGCTTAATGAGAGAAAGAAAAGTTTCAAGAGATCTAAGACCTTGTACACATAAATTTAATATATGGCAAGCACATCTAACATGGGAAAAAATACCACCAAAAGCAGGTTGACATACTTGTTGTAATTCCGGAATAAAAGCGGTATTTGTCACTGTATTATCAAGACCAATGGAAAAATTTTAAAAAACCAAATAATATTCTTCTAAAATTATTTTTATCATTCTATAAATATTATCGGTTGTATGTCGTTTATCAAAAACTCTAAAAGCAATAATTCATTTTTGTATGGTCCAATCACTGTCAATCCAACAACAAGTGATTCTCATGTAGGAGTGCATTTACCAGTGATCACTCCAAATATCAGCAACAGATAAAAACACGATCATCTAAAGCTCGAAAACTTTTTGTAAATCCCTTTTTTCCTTTTCTATAAAGATTATGTAAAGTACGGGTAAGAGTAGTTCAAGGATGCGGCAGACTTTAAAACCTCTTGACAATCATCAACAAAACCGATTTTTCACCCAAACTAAAAGATAAATGTTCAACGAAAATTAATCTAGTTAACGCTTCATGATTTTTTTCAATAAAAAATAAAAAGTGGGATTAGTAGAGTACCCAAAAATTTGCGTTTAACTTTTCTCCATACCAACTTATATTTGATGTTTCTTCTGATATGCTTTTAAAAGGCTTCATATCCTCTTCATCCTTTGAATTTGAAATTTTAACCACAGCAATTGCATATGACATGGAAGGAGTCATGAATGTTTCAGACCTTCTTGAAGTGTAGCATGAAGATGTCCCACTTGACTTTGGACGTCGTATCGATTTCCTCCGGCTTATATTAGATGTTTCTTCTAAATATGCTTTTAATAAGTTTCATATCCTCTTCCTCCTTTTGAATTTGAAATTTTAATCACAGTAATTGCATATGACATGGAAGAAGTCATGAATGTTTCAGATCTTCTTTAAGTGTAGCATGAAGATGTCGAACTTGACTTTGGTCATCGTATCGATTTCCTTCAGCTTGGAATCAATGTTGATGTGTTAGCTTTCTTGAGTTGCCATGGTCAATTTTTTTAAAACCTCCTTGGTGGTGAAGTGGTGGCTTCCACTTACCATTGGAATTAGGGAGAGAGCTTCCCAACGTTCAAGCTTGAAAGAGTTCTTAATCAAATATGTAAGGAAGAATGAGGGGTTTGAGAGGGTGTTTATATTTTTGAATATTTTTTCCTAAAATGGCCCAAAAACAAGCTATTATTTGGTTGTTAAAATGGGTCAATCTATCTATTTTAGATATTTATATTTTTAATTATAAAATAACCAAAATAAGCCTCAAAATAGTCATCAATATGACTGTTGGGAGGGGCAAAGTAGTCATTTGCTCCTCCATCGACCATTGGGTTAGCACAAACCATTGGGCCCGACCGTTTAACACAACGGTCAGTCAATAGTCCTATTTGACCGCACCTTTTTATATTTTTAAAAAACGACCAAACCAACAGTCCAAACCGAAACCGTTAGTTCCAGAATCAATGGTTCCGGTTTCCCAAACCTAGGAATCAAAACCGAAACACCCCTGGCCAATTCCGATTTAGTTAATTGGAGAACTACCAGATCAATTCGGTTCCAGTTTCGACCCGGTTCGATTCCAGTTTGAACCAAAACGTGGTCAGGGCTAGCTTAATTACCGCAATCATTAGCCTAGACTAAAGTTTCAAAGATAATTTGATAGAGAACCATCGAGCTTTACAAAGGATTTCAGAAAAGTTTATTCTGAGCAAAGATATCAACAAAAAGTTATCAATTGGCCTAGAAATTATAAGAGTTGTGTTGAAAATTAAAGTCTTTTGGTCTTTCTAGGAACTCCTTGTGTATCAAGTGCACTCATTTACTATTTAGGTATCTTAGAAGTTACATTTTGGATTTCTAAATGACATACTAATTCCCTAGGAGATTACTCTTGGGAATCATTATCTTCATCAAGTGTACCAAGACTCCTAAACCCCTATAAATAGTGGAGCTTGTTATGGATCAAACATTTCAAATTTGAATGAAAAGAATTGCATCTTCTTTAGGCTTTTACTCTCCTCACTTATCTCACACTTCTCTTTCTTCTCTTCTCCTTTCTCTCTCTACTTCCCTACTTTGTTCTACATCAGTCTGGTATCAGAGCCCATCAAGAAACCTGCCCTGTACCCCATTGAGTTCCAACTAGTGGCAAATGCTTCGATCAACACTCAAGAATCAACGTGTGGAGTTAGACTTTGGGGCGATTTTCTCCACAAAATTGGTGGACCACATAGCTCTCAATGCCGAGTAAATTTACTAATATTTTTTGTCGAAAAGAAAATTTGTATATTTAATTAGATCATGGTTTTCATCGCTTCTCTCTCCCCCCCCCAAAAAAAACATCATTTTCTTTGTTTTATCTCTATGAATCATCCTCTCTCTCCCCTTTAACTACAACTACAATACCACTAAAATTTGAACCCTTGACAGTTGTCCAAAAAAACAAAAAAAAACAAAAAGTGAGAACCATTTGAAGCATTCCATATCTGCCTTGTGCATTGCAACAATTAACAACCTTATTACCGAAAGGTAATATGTCGATAGCATTAGAATCAGGACTCGGCAAGGTGAAAACCAAGTCAATCCTAACGAATCCCTAATCCAACAGAGTGACGTAGACACCCTTAGGACCAAACTAGCATATCATGATGTCGAATCTCGTATTTTGATGATGAAACCACTTGATATGTGTTTATGTTTTAATCTGCGTTTTGAGTGACGCTGGATGCTTCGATCAGGATGAGAAAATTAAAACAGGAAAAATCATGTTGTGCCGGAGGAACATGTCAGAAGATTGGACGTCGGGCCGATGGATCGGTCGACGTATCGACAAAAGGCTTCAGGCCGTGGACTTGGGCATCGGGCCAAGAAGAGCGGGTATTGCGCCAAGGATATCGGAGTTGCGGAGTCAACTGGCCGATTGGGCAATAGGCCGCAGGAGAGGACGATGCGCCGAAGAATCGGACGAAGCGTTGAGGGACCAATGACATGCCCGACAACTTAGTTAATTGCTTAGAATTAATTGTCTCGATCGAAGTTTTGTTTTAAGTGTGCAGGATTAACTACGATGAAAGAAAGACATGCAGCAGGAGTTGCGCCGGAGTCAAGACTATGATCACGTTGGGAGTTCGAGAGCTCGACGGAAGTTCAGACGGTCATCGGAGGTTCTGCGGGAACAAATCCGAGAAGTCCAGGAGCTTGCCAAAAGAAGCTCGTCGGAACTCGCCAAGTGAATCGTCGCAAGTCCAAGAGTTTGTCGAAAGTCCGTCGGAGCATCGCCGGAGGTTCGCCGGAAGCTCGCCGGAAGAAGCGATTGATGCACCGAAGCAAGTTGCAGTAAATGTCTTAAGAAATTCGTAGTTAGCACGATGATTTAAGTTAGAAATGGGAGGTGATCCCATTAACTTAATCTTGGGGCAATTGGGCCCTTGAAAGACCCAAATTGGGCCGAATGGATCAGCCCATTCGGACCCAGATTACTTGGCCAGAGGTGGCACCGCCTGGATCGGCGGTGGCACCGCCTGGATCGGCGGTGGCACCGCCCAGGGCTCAGTCTCCGAGCTCTAGCTGGGCGGTGCAACCGCCTCTGATAAAGGTGCAACCGCCTGAGCTCGGTCTCCGAGCTCTGGCAGGAGGTGCAACCGCCCCTGACAAGCGGTGGCACCGCCCAGAGGCTCAGTCTCCGAGCTCTGCCAGGCGGTGCAACCGCCAGACCCCGGAATTCCAGGAATTGACAGTTTTGAGCTCGGAATTCAAACTGGTTTGGGGCCTATAAATACCCCACTCTTTCAGCAATGAAAGAGCAACGAAAACCACAGAAATCCTTATCTTACTCTGTGATTTGTAGAGCTCAAAAGTGTTGTATGAGTTAAAAGTTCTTCTCCCTCTTTTCTTCCAAGTTCTGATCTTTCAAGAGAGGAGAGAAAATTCTGTAAGGGTTGTCTCCTAAGCCCGTCAAAAGGAGTGAAACTATAAAAGGGTGGTTGGCCTTCGCCTATTGAAGGAAGGCCTCTAGTGGACGTCGGTGACCTCGTCGGTGGAGGAAGCCAGAAGTAGATGTAAGTCAAGATTGACCGAACCACTCTAAAATCGCAGTGCTCTCTAGTTTGCATTTACTTTGAGCATATTATCTTTTTACTGCAAACCTCCTCAATAGCTTACTGCCTTCTGCGAATTTACGATCGTGTTTCAAAGTTCAGTATTTTCTGAATCGGTGTTTAGACGTAAATCAGTTTTATCGTACGAACATCATATTTCAGTTTGCGCTTACATTCTGATTTCCATCATAACTGCAAACTGCCCTTATAGATTCGCTTTAACTGCATCTTGCTTGATCACAAGTTAAAGTGATTTACGAATCGACTTTTCTACCGAAATCGCTCTTATCGTACGAACGCAGTTTTAATCGTCGAAAGTTTTCCGCTGCACTAATTCACCCCCCCCCCCCCCCCCCCCCTCTTAGTGCTCTTGATCCTAACACATGACACAATGTTGAACCAGTTATGTGACCAAATGACCCAAATCCTAAGAGCACTCCAACATCTTGAAAAACGACCCATGAATAAGGAGGTTAATGAATCGATTAGGCAGCATGTCCATTCTCCACAATACATAGTTTCAAATCAAGAATTTTACCTACTCCCTAAGCCCCAGTTCGAATAAATCCTAAGTTCACCTATAGGGCATTTGTTCACAATCATGCTCCAATAGTTCTCTTTAGCCTTTCACCCCCAGACAGATGGTCAAACTGAGGTTGTTAACCATTCCTTAGGAAATCTTCTTAGATGTTTAGTTAGGAAAAAACATAGAAGCTGGGGCTTAACCTTACCCACTGTAGAATTTGCATACAATAACTCAACCAACCACCCCATCAGAAAAAGTTCATTTCAAACTATCCTAAGCTATACTCCTCGCACCTCTATTGACCTTGCACTCCTTCCACTTGGCTATTGTGCCTCATAACAAGCACACTCCATCGCTTAAAAGATTCCTGATCTACATGCCGAGTGTCGACAAAATGCCCCAAGTAATGAAAGTTATAAACTTACTGCTACTGCACATTGTAGAAATCAAAGGTTTCAAGTTGGCGATTATGTCTTGGTTCATGTTCGCCCTGAGAGATTCCCTAAAAACACATTCAAAAAGTTGTATACACGAGTCATTGGTCCTTCCTCATTATCCAAAAATGGGATCTAACGCATATATGCTCGATTTGCCTTTCAACTTAAATATTAGTTCAGTTTTCAATCTAGAGGATTTAACTCCATATCATGGTACTTTTGAGCCTCCTTTGTTTACCGGTGTTCTTGCAGGTGATAATCCTCTCAAAGCATCAATTCTCCCACAACACAGTTACACAGGATGACGTAAAGGTCATTCTTGATAACTTCCTTATTATGCCTGTTACTAGATCTTGTCAAGTGGCATGATCGTCCAGCTTCCGATGCTACTTAGATTACTTTGAAGGAACTTTGAGACTTTGCACTAGACTTATTGAACCAGTACCTTGTAGATCATTCTCTGGGATCGAGTTCTTTTTCATCAGGGGAGACTTATGGAGAACCATCAAACTTTACAAAGGATTTCAAAAAAGTTTATTCTAGAAAAAAAAGATCAACGAAAAGTCATCAATTAGTTGGCCTAGAAATCCTAAGAGTTGTGTTGAAAATTTAAAAGTCTTTTGGTCTTTTTAAGGACTCCTTTTGTATTAAGTACACTCATTTACTATTTAGGTATCCTAGAAGTTACATTTTGGATTTCTAAAAAACATACTAATTCCCTAGAAGATTACTCTTGACAATCATTGTCTTCGTTAATTGTACCAAGGCTCTTAAACCTCCATAAATAGTGGAGTTTGTTAATGGATCAAACATTTCATATTTGAATGAAAAGAATTGCATCTTCATTGGTCTCCAACTCGCGCCTCTTTATCTCACAAAAAAGATTGCACCTTCTCTCTACTTCCTTACTTTGTTCTACATCATAATTGCACCATGTTTATAAAAAGATTCTCAAATACAGGTGTCGATGTCCTCTTTTAACTGGGTAATGAAGCTGTACTTTTCCTTCGTGGTGCACACATGTTGTCTTGCCAAAATAAGCTCATGTAACCAAGGCACCTTCTAGATCTCATAAATAAAAAAACTCAATGCCATCATCTTTGCCTTCATTGTTTTTTGTGTTGCAGAGACCCCTTCTAATCTCAGCATCAGTAATTGGAATCTTCTGGAAAAAAAAAACAGCCATGTTTTCCAGATCTAGCATCTTATATATATTTACATCTAGGGAATTCTGGTAATTTACACCAACTCCTTTAAGCTTTTAACACATTTTTTTTATTGGTTATAAGGGCACCATATTTGTTGATATGTAATCTCAGCTATTATATGGTTCCGTAAACTCCCATTCATCCTAAATTTTCTCCTCATTAGGGCCACATCAATGAATAGGCAGTACATCCGACTCAACTGCTGGTTATCACAGTCAATCAACAGCATATGAACATGTTTGAAAGTGTAATAAAACAAACTTTCCATCTAATTTTGAAAAGTTCATATCATTTACGCATCTGCATGCAAATCATTGGCATCTCAGATGACTGGCTTGGTTAATCACAAGACCTCATATGTCATAGATTAAATATTCAGCCAGAAATCCATAATCACCCTATATAGTTTTTGATGCTTCCTTCGCAAAGCTTCTAACTATATACATTCCAAAGTGATAATTTGACTACCTAAATTAATATTACGTTAAAAAGATGTATACACAAATAGCTGCCTCGTTATGGCAGTTGATTACTTCATCTCTTTGCATTTCATCATTCTGAAGTCTTCCATTTCATTGTTACATCAAAGTATCACTGTATGTCAAAGTCACTACAGTGACACAGTAAGTAAGTTCAATCATTTTCTTTTGACGTATTTGCTCAATCCTTTTAACGCCAAAGCACAAATATCATCTCCAGCAAAACTTTGCATGAGTGAAGTCTGCAGCATGCAACTGAGTACCACAGCAAAGCCTCTACCTTTAGTAAGATGAATATTACTTTGAAGGATCCAGTAGCTTCTAGTATCCTGATATTAGATAATCTCCAGTTGTTTTCTCGATATTAGAATAATATGGCATAACTTATATACAACTTGGAACATTCTCCATTCTGAATAAAATCCAAAAAATCAGAAGATATCAACAAAAACTGTGTGTGGCATGTAAGTGTTAGAAATCCATTAAAATAATCTTCATTTTTGAGTATCAGTTGCCACGAAAAGCATTCTGTTAAAATAAAAGCAACAAAAATAATGTGTCACATGTCAGTGTTAGAAATCCATTTAAAAAATTCATATTTGAGGATCAGTTTCCATGAAAAACATTGTGTTAAAATAAAAGGATTAAAACATTAGAGAAGTAGAAAGAAAACATCTTTGGATCCAGTTCTGCTCCCCCTTCTTCCCTTCGTCCTCCTTACATTATCAAAATTTCTTTTCTCAATCCATTCAAGTCACAGCTTTTCTTTCATTACAAAAAAAAAAAAAATCTCTCCGATGATAGTTGGCATAACAAATTCAACCATTAAAGGTATTCTCGTATCCATAAATGATACTATAAATCCATATTTGTATCAACATTAACAAAGAAATACACTACCTAGACCAGTATATTAGTGCTTAGATAGACACGTAATGAACACCCTTTAAATTGAAATTTTTCTCTACATCCATTTGCCTCAAAAAAATTTACTTATTCGCATCCTATCACCACCATCTCTCATCCCCATAGCCTTTACATCCCAAAAAAAATTAGATAGACATTGTTATTGCCAAAGCCCAGCAGCTCACAAAAAGGCAGGATTTTTAGCAAGTAGAAAACTACATAGGTCAGGTTTTAATAAATACCTTAAAGCCCGATTACATTCAGGACCAAACTTGAGGAAAAACCTTCTAAGCTCAGCCTACACCTACCTCAATATATATTTATTTTAAAGATAATGACTAATATATAAAATTAGAATCATATTATATTGCAAAGGCAGCACATACGAAATTGAAAGGTAGTCTGCATATCAAGTTATTAAACCTATGCTTGGAACTCATCTTTTACATAATATTTTTCATTTTATTGTATAATTTTTAGGATCGATTGGGTAGGCAAGACAGGCCTTGAATCTGGTAGGAGCACTACCAAGGGCTTCAATCTGGGGTACCGGACCTGCAGTGGTCCTAGAGGTATCGGTACAAGTCCAATTAGGTATTTGTCTTTGTTTTACATCTCATTTATTATTTTATAGACCCAATTCTAGTTGAAGCTATCTAATTTGATTGTATATAACCAGAAAAGGGGAGGAAAAAAAGGGATAAAATAGGGTTCTTTTTCTTGATTTCTGGTATTTTAATGTTTTCCTCGAAATCCAGTACATACCAGTGTACACTGGTATGGGACAGTACTGTGCCAGTCAAGCACCTGACTGGTACATACCAGAAATTGTGAATCCTAGACTGGGATTTTGGAATATGTTTTCAATTTGCAACCTATGACATTTGTAAAATGCACTCATAAACTAATTAAATTTATTCAAATAAAAAATACATTAAGATTGTCCCACATCAGCTAGCCTTTCAAAAATTGGGTCAAGACATCACAAATGCCTGTCGAGTTCCTGTTTTGGTTGATAAGTCATTTAAAACATGTAGAAGAACAAGAGTACAGACACAATGAAAGGCTTAGTATAGAATTTAGGTAAAGTTGTTTGCTGCAATGTGGACCATTTTTAGCTGGCTTTTTCATGGATGATAAGGCTGCCAGATATATACAGTCATCAAATAGAATAGGTGTGTCAACATGTTCCACCAATACATAACACCCTCATCATCCAAAACATTACATTGACAGAGTTACCATCATCAGAACAAAATCATAAAGTAATAATGTTCCTGAATATCTTTTTTATTATAGACAGCATTTGACATCTGATAACCTAAATCATGCAGCTTCTATAGGAAACAGTCCCTAGCATTTGAAAGTTACAAGTTAGCTTGTTTCTCTTAATGAATATATATATATATATATATATATATATATATATATATATATAATAAAACCTTTTCTTGGATATGGAGAACCGACTCAACATACACAAAAAGCAAAAAAAATCAAAAGAAGCAAGAAGATAAACAGTTGAAATAATGAAGTCATTCATCCAAATAAAAGCAAATAACAATGTAGCTGACAACATACTCCAAGGAGAAAATGAAATAAGTGGACCAATATTATGACGTTCTTACTTGGACGAAATAATGGATCGACTGCCAAGTAGCAAGTGCCAACAGTGTCCACCTAATCACTGTGCTCTAAATTAGAACATCAACATATTCAGCGGCTCAAAAGCAAAGACAATTAAAAGTTCGGTCTCAATGATTGATTTCATGACATCCTGAGAACACCATGATTTCCATATGGAAACTATCAGATTCATCTTTTATCAAAAGCCCCAATACTTTTTTAGAATTTTCACAACAAATTAACTTTAAAATTTATGCATTTTTCAAACTACTCAAGCACAAGTGTATCTATAACCCCATATTACTTTCGAAAATCATATACGGTTTTTTATCACACGACAATCCTACATTCCTACTCATATATTCATTACATAATTCTCCCAGAAAAATCATTTTCTTGGTCCATAAACACTCTAGGTGTGAAGATGTATGCATCCACTAGTGGATGATTAGTCAAGATCTTGTTCACATTACTAGCCTGGTTGGCTCATAAATAAAGTGAATGATCAAAGATTGGATACTGAAATTCCCCACCCACTTCCCCTCACGTCTTTTCTCCTTCTATGTTTTGTTTCTTTCACCCATTCACATCATAGAAAATACTAAATTAAACACAAATGTTTCAGGGGGTATAACAAGATACAACAATTTTCAGAAATTAAGAGCAGAAACAAATTAAAACTAAGATAGCCAACCTATTACATGCAGATTTATAGCCCAGCGTTGAATACTCCTTAACATATACAATCTGTAACTTGGACCTCCATATGTGATCTGAATTAGCCAAAAAAGAGTTATATATAACAAAAAGATACATGCTTTCTTTCTCTGAATGCAAAGTGAATAATTACTCGGAAGTACTGAGCTTGAAAATCCAAGGGAAAAAGATACCAGGATATATACTCCTTTATCCTTGAGGACCCTGACGAGATTGATATACAGAGGGGTCCACTCAATGTCAAACAATTGATAATTTAATTAAAGACATAAATTTATTTCATACAATTTTACCTGTCAACCTCCAGTAGCATCTTAGTTGCATTTTGCATTGCATCATGTCCACACTACAATACAAAACCTCCAGTATCAGCATATTACAATGAGAAGAAGGATCTTAGTTATTGTACACTCACCATGAGAGAGTCAAGGGTTCCTGCAAACATAAAGTAACTTAGTTAACCTTGCACTACTTTCACAAAATTTGATGCTATACACTTAAAGAAAATCAATAAATAAATTCGAAAAACCAAGAGATTTTGCTAGAATTATCTATAGTAGAAAATTTTAACCACAATGCCGATCATTGCATGAGTACCTTTATCAATAACAGCATCAAATGAACTAGATTGGAACAAACTCATATCTCGTACATCCATGTTAATATCTGTGAATATGGTAAAGAGGAAAACATAGGAAGTACAATATTTTATCCAAAAAAAGACATATTAAAACAATAACAAGCAAAGCAGAGAATAACATTGTCCAGTCCAGAAACTGAAGGGGAAAAAGAATGGAGGCAGAAAAACCTATAATTAGAACAATTTAATGTTTTGTTAAAGGATACACTTGAGTCCTTGTTTATCCATATGCTTCATCTGCATAGCTTCTATCACCACAGATGATATATCGATGTTGACAACATCTTGGTAACCATCATCAACCATGCTCTCACCAAGTGCTGTTGAAGTTTGAACATTAGACCAGACAAGCTAATAATCATCAATAAGAATGTAAAATTGTAAGTATATAAAAACCAGTATACATGTCAGTACAAAAGCATTAATGATATTTGATGAATCTAGGATGATCGGCTTAAGTCCGCAACAAGGAGTAACAAAAATATATTGACCAGTTTTCTAAAAGAAACCAATGGGATTTGTGCAACGATGCAAAAGGCAAAACGTATTAGGTGGCCAAAGTCCACCCATAATATAAAATTAAGCTGTCTGCCAATTTTGTTATCATGTTATCATCCATAAATTCCACCAGATATTTCAAGGGTCTACCTAAAAACTCAAATAAGGAGCTTACACTTGGCATGAGAATTATAGAATTCATTTAACGATATGGATTACTTATCAGTTTTAGGTAGAAGAAATTAAGACATCCACATCAGTTGTTTTGCTTTAGACTAATACTTCTGGTGCATATCAATGCAGCAAAGATAAAGCATATAATAGCACATCAGTTCGGATTTTGAAGAAGCGATTCTCCCTTAGATAGCGACCTGAACCCACGCATACCAAAATCCATCACAGCCGAGATTCAAAAGGGACAAAGAACATTTCCCTTTTACACAAAAGAGGCGCCCAAGATTCGAGTTCTTTCCCCAGAAACCCCATTCGGTCGTCTTTCGTCGCGAAGAGCGAGATCAAAAAGGACAGGATCGGGAAACGGAGGACGAAGCGTCCATCCGGAGATTAATGGGCTCGAATCGATAGCAGAGGTGCGTCGAACCAAGCAAGAAGACGGGGTGAAGGGTGAGGATACCTGAGTTGCCGCAGCCGACGAGGAGGAGCCGGTGGTGGCGAAGGAGGTATCGGTCGAAGAGCGGGGCTAGGCTTGGGTATTTCTGGTACCAATCGAAGGTCCCCGGGTCACTCTGGTATCTCTGGTCCCAGTACGAGGGCTCGCCGTAGGCGTGCGTCATCGCCTCCGCCGTCGTCGGACCGCCTGGATCTCTGTCTCTCTCTCTCTCTAGCCTGAAGTGTAAGCAATTGATGGCCCGAAAAGGCCCGAAGAAGCTGTGTTTCGCCGACAGCGATAGGTTTCCGGGCAAAAATGTTAAGGAAAGTTAGTTGTTTTTACATAGGGATGTGTGTTTTTATAGACGATAAAAAAAATTCCCTCAATGGAAATTGAACAGATTTTGAATAATTTTAATTAAAATCATCCTATTAGATAATTTGCGTTAGACTGTGATCGAGTGTAATCCTAATATATCTGAGATGAGGGGTGCACTTGACAATCCATCAAATTTTATTTCTTTTGACATCTGCTTTCTTGCAATGTCCCCTCGATATCGATGTTTTCTCGATATGATCGAAGTGGTCGGAGTAACTATTGTGGATAACGTGAATGACGATAAAAGATGAAAGTCGATCTATATTTGTATCGGCATCCACACAATTATGAGCGATACCGCTCGATATCTTTATCGATAATTATGTCAATACCAATGCATATGCAAAGCAACCTTTATCGCTCGTCGCTACTCTCCTCATCCACAACAACCACTCACGACCCTCAACGACGTGGTTGTTCGTTATCATTGACGTCATCCGTCATCACTGATTAGAATATTAAAATTATCTCTTTGCCCGTATTTTTATGTTTCTACCGGTAAAACTGATAACATTCAAGTAAATAAAGCTAAATATTTTATTTTTATACTTATAAAATATTTTAATATATATATTTTTTAAGTGTAAAAATCGATAATTAGCCCCATGTTCCTAACGCAGCTTTACGGTGAACTCTCGGCTTTCCCAAAAGCTGATTTCTCTTTGATTCCTGCTTTGCTCGTTCAAAAGGTAAAATTTTCAACCTAATTTTCTCTTTGATTTAATGTTAGAATCTCTCTTTCAGATAAAGAAGCGTCATCTTTACGATCAATCGCTACATTGTTTGCCTAGCCATTTGAAATTGTTGTTGTCTCTTATTCGACACTGTTACAACACCTGCACATGAAATCAACTTGATATCACGAGTCTAACCCTAACACTGAAGCTAAATTAGCTTTGTCATGGGAAGTTGAGGGGGGATGAAGACATTAGGTTCTTCTTCTACCACTACTCTTTCTTATCGGTGTACATCTATTTTCGTTTTGACGAGAAGGAAGTAGTGTGTTATTTCATGTTAGAGGATATTGAACTACCAAGACAAATATATTGTACCCACTATTGTTACCATGGAGCCATTAACAAAGGAGTTAACATGGTATGATTCGATCTCAAAGGTATATAAATTCATCCTAAGGACCTGCACCGGGATAAGAATGGCAACTCGAGCGGAAATCTAAGGTGACATTTGGACTCATGAAGTGTTGCAGGATTTTGATGACTGACCTGCGATCATATTGGGGAATGGCTTATCTATTAAAGGAGGTTCGGGGTTATCTCGAGGTATGCCTTGGCCTTGTCTGGAAGTACTTAGTGTCGTTCTGAGGTACTCCTTAGATACGTTTGGGTTATGCACAAGTGATTGACGTTGGAAGATATTCTGACTTAACTTCTCCGACGCTCTAAGTTAGTAGAGTAGGTGGGGGGAGCTTAGTGAAGCTCATAAGAGTTTAGATAGAGACTACTTGCCCCTGTTTGACTTGGGGGCTTGGGTTTTATACTTGAGCAATTAGTGACATGAGACCAGCAATGAGTTAGGGTGTCCCTTACCCTATCAGGGGATCATTGAGGATGACATCAGGATAGGATAGTTGTGATAATAAGTTCTACCAAGGCTCTTGACATATATAGGATAAACGGGGGATGGCCCCCTGCGTCGTTCCTTCTAAAAGGTAGAGTTTGGGTTGTTGTATGCCACCCGGCTTTGATGTGTGCGTGTGGGCTTTCCCTTTGAAGATGCCAACGAGCGAAGGTGATGAGTGGGCCTTATTGGCCTTTTCTCGGGAATCGAGATAGACAGGGGTCGACGGGTAATTTTCCTACTGACGACTATAGATGATTGGTGTGAGTCTGCCCATGTTTTTACTTAGGTGGCTTCCTCGGCTTAGGTGGCGAGGTGAGTTGGTAGCACTATCATTTTTATCATCATTGATTGAGACTAGAAGGAGAGCCCAAATATCGCAAGAATACCCATCCATAACTTATCCCGACGAACGCTCTAGTGAGTAAGTGCTGCTGTCGACACTCAATGCCTTTAGGCAAGAAGGACATCTACCTTCCTTTCCTTGGGTGGATGCCTCCATCTCGACATAAACATCAATATGTTACTAGCATCTGTTCAACAATCCTAGACTCTCCCCTCTAGGATTAAGTACAAGACATCTACTTATCCCATCCAATGCCTTTCTAGGCCTTACCCATCAAGTGTAGACATTCATCGACATAATACAAGCGATTGCCCCTCTCCAACCCCAACTGGGGTAGTAGGCAGCTCTAGCACCACAGCTAGCAATCCAACCCTCGCTCGCCCTCTCGCCTCTGGGAGCGCCCACATCAAGCTTCTAACCAGTGTCTCTAGAATGCCCTCGATAAATTGAGGTGGGTCTCGAAGGGCCAATACCCCAGTGGTGAAGCTCAACACCCTGTCTTGTCGCAAGGTGGCCAAGCTTGAGTTGGGGACACAGTCCATCGACTCAGTGGAGGATTCACTTAAAGCACAACTCTAGACTATGAACCAACACCTAGATGACGTACAATAAGAATTTATGCATTCAAAGGATGAGTCTGACACCTCGAACATCTCCTCATTTGTTCAAAGAATCTAGGAGGAGCCCCTTTCAGCTAACTTCCGCCTTCTAGTATTGGAGGCCTGCGACGGTAGCTTCGACCCAATGGAACACACTATGGCCTTCAGGGCCAAAATATCATTATTCGACACATCCAACACCCTAATTTTCTGGGCATTTTTGATGACCCTAAGGGGTCAGCTCAAGAGTGGTACAATCACCTAAAACCCCTTTCGATCACCTCCTTCCCCTGGTTATAAAAGAGTTTAAGCACCACTTCCTCGCTAATGTGTGCTCGAAGCCATCTATAGCCACTCTACTCGAGTTGAGACATAAGGAAGATGAGCCTCTCTCCTTCTTCATCACCCGTTTTGTCAAGGGCATCCCAGATGCCCACTCCTCATTGGTGATCTAAGTTTTCACGATAGGCTCGAGGCCCACCTGATTCTACTTCTTATAGTCGGTGGTGGAAAAATTGCTCATAACCATATATCAAATGTTGCAAAGGGCCAACCAATATATGGTCATTGAGGCTATGATCTCGGGTTGACGCGAGAAGTCTCACAAAAGATCGCATCAAGAACTATCTCGAGCCTCAACCCTAGGATCACCACCTTTGACTTAAGACACTACAGTTAAAGAGTAGAGGAAATATTAACTCATAAGTAAACTACCTTTTGGAGCTCACGAGCTCTAAAATGATAAAATCGTGCTAATACATCCATTACTAAAACGAATAATTCCTGAAGCTCATCACACCAATGACCATAAAATAAAACTTATAACCCACATTTAGTTTTCAATCAGATCCTTTGCCTTTTAGTTAATATTATATGATATGCTAGTTATTTGATTGGGATGTGATGTTGGACTATACTTTCACAACCCAACATTTTAAGACACTTAGATTATGAGCCAACCTCAAAATATAAGGAGTGACATGGAACTAATACTTAGTTTATTTGATTACTTTTCTTACCAACATCATTCGTTCCTTATTAAATTTTTTATTTCTTGGGAGTATTATTAGCTTATGCTAGCAAAATTATTTGACGATATTTTGGATCTGAATTATTATTTTATTTTTATAATAATAATAATATTTTATTTTTAAATATAAACATAATGACTCTGCGTAGATATCTTCGATATCAAAGAGCTCAAGAAAATACTAATGAAGACAAAATAATGTGTAATGTATTTAATTGTGCAATGATTAATAATAAACATTATTATGTTTCACACAACTAATTAATTATGATTTTTATTAGATGTAAAGTTGGTGATGGCTTTGTCACCCACCTTTATCATCCCAGGCTTCATCACCCACTATTTCATCTACCATACAGTTTATAGCTAATTGTAGTTGTATTAATCATTTCAATATGTTTTTATCTTTCCCATATTCTAGAAGTAAAGATTATATACTCTCCATTTTGCCTAGGCTGTGTCAAATTAATGGACTTAGGTAGACTTCATATGGTAATATAGCAAATATTTTAAACATTCTAAGTGATCAAGGTGCTTTTTATAGTATTATGAAATATGGATAGAGGACTATTTTTTTTATGTTTGTTGGTGTACACCAAACTATAAATAAGTTGTCGATCTTGAAAGATCATCTTCGGGATATATATATATATATATATATATATATATATATATATATATATATATATATATATATATATATATATAAAATAAGATAAATAAAAATATACATATTTAAGGATTGAACCAATATTCCAACCTTAAGAATTAAATAAATATTGTATTTAAAATTTTACTTTATTTAAAATTTCTATATTAAAATAAAAAATAAAAAAATTTCATCAAAAGTTCAAAACCTAATCGAGATTTTGTCACATATATCTTATTTCCTAATTTTTATTTTTCAATTTCCTACCAACAAATACAACCCTTCCACCATCAACAATTTAGGCTTTTCAATGTTCATCGAATATATTTGGTTATATTTATATTTAGATACAAATATAAATATTGTTACGATGAATAAATTTTATAAATATTATTATTATTACTTTATAAATTTTGATATTATTAATTATTTTTTTTAATAATTTTATTTTTTTTGTTAATATAATTAATTAATTAAGATAATATAGAGAACCCATGTGTTCTCTGCCCACAAAGAATGAGGTAGAGATAAGGGATGATAGCACAAGAAGCACTCCCCATCCTTTTCCGTCCTTTTAATATTCCTAATCTAATCTTACGTGCTACATACTTATATGATAAAATAAAATATGATGATATTTTATTAAATAAATTTATCAAAATTCCAACACTTTAGAACTCAAATATGCTTATTCTATAATTTATGCAACCAACGCATGATGTCCAAGTCCTACTACTATTATTGATCTTACGTGATAATTTCATGCAATATTAATAATTAATATTTTCATGTGGAGTAATTTATAACATGCCATCACTTCGTTGCTCATATCAAGTCATCACAAATAGAAGCACGATCATATCAAAAATTAGCTCATATCACATGATGCCCAAATATCAATATACATGGATTGGAGACGAGAGAGTAGAGGTTGGAGTATAACGTATCATTTTTTTAGATTTTGTTTCTAGAAGTGAAAAATTATATGATGAGCGATAATCACCAAATCAACGTTCCAGATCATATGATCTACCTTAGTCTCAATGCCTCGCGAGGTAGCATATCGTTGTGTCCACTATATATAATCGAGCTGAATCCTTCGAAACCCTAAGAGCGTTTTCCGGCCGTCGTAACTTAAGCCAGCGGCGCCACGTCCGTGGGCCGCTACCCCCCGCCGGCAAGATGCAGATCTTCGTGAAGACTCTCACGGGGAAGACGATCACCCTCGAGGTGGAGTCGTCGGACACCATCGACAACGTGAAGGCCAAGATCCAGGATAAGGAGGGCATCCCGCCTGACCAGCAGCGCCTCATCTTCGCCGGGAAGCAGCTCGAGGACGGTCGCACCCTCGCCGACTACAATATCCAGAAGGAGTCCACCCTCCACCTCGTCCTCCGCCTCCGCGGCGGCGCCAAGAAGCGCAAGAAGAAGACCTACACCAAGCCCAAGAAGATCAAGCACAAGAAGAAGAAGGTAAAGCTCGCCGTGCTCCAGTTCTACAAGGTCGACGATGCCACCGGGAAGGTCACCCGCCTCCGCAAGGAGTGCCCCAACGCCGAGTGCGGCGCTGGCACCTTCATGGCCAACCACTTTGACCGCCACTACTGCGGCAAGTGCGGCCTCACCTACGTCTACCAGAAGGCGCAAGGTGAGTGAGCGGGTGATTGCTCGCCCGATTTAAGGATTTGTGTCTACCCAAGCAAAAAAAAAAATAGGTTTTCATACTTGGAACTAGTTGTACGTGGAGGACAAATGATCAGGGGCGTCCTGTCTTTGCAGTTCTAGCTTTGTTTTATCTCGATAAGGATGATGGATGATGATACATTTGGCAATTTGATTTCTCTTTATTCTAAAATGCTTTCTATGGTTGCTTGTATTCCATCATTTCTATAGTTTTGTGTTTGGATTACATTTTAGCTTGATCCTCTGAATCGTAACATTTGATTGCTGTGCATGTAATTGTTGGATTAGCTTTTGGCTTGATGTGAAGATTGTATGTCGAGTAGAATGTATATAGGTGTATGGATTCCCTTATCTCGTCCTTTTACCACCTGGTAAAAGGACTTGGTGTAGGTCTATTATAGGACTTCAATATTGCTAATGGTATTGACTTTGATGCATAAATATTCACCAGCCACCGAAAATTATGTTCTCATGCATATGCATCACTTCTGTTTGGCGCTAATAGTTGAGTGTTTTTGCTGATTCCTATAGAATGAAGGTGGCCTGACATCTAGTTCTTCTAACAGACTGTGCCTCGCTGTGAATTTTAACCTTGTTGAATAAATTGACCGATCCTTTGCCATATCAATTGTTTAGCGGAACATCTTGTTAATGCATTTTCCTTTGATGTTTGACAATATATAATGCTTCTCATCGTGGCAAAATGGTCAGAATATTTCCTTTTACTATATCCAATGCCTTTGGTATTGTTAGTATAATATCTCTCTTCCGTTACAATATAGTTCTTGTGATGAAGTGATAGTTTTTCTATGATAGTGCTAGATAATCAGATAATTTTATGCAGGTCATATGCTATGGGCTGTTCTTGAGTGAAGGATTTTAAGGATATTTTTTCTGTAGCCTAAGTGTACAAACTGTCATACACATGATAAATAATGTGTCTTTCCATCCTTTGATCATTGAATTAGCACCAAATTTTGTGATAATTCTTTGGAACTTATAATAACTTCTACTGTTTGTTACAAAGTTGTTCTTATGCTTTGGTGTTAAATTTGGTATCTCCATTTTTGTGCCTTCTCATTTTCTTTTTCTTTGATACTCAATTGCGTGCTTCTCTATAGGTTTTTACTTTTCATGTTCTCGTCAGTTGGTATGCATTCAAGTGCCTCAGAAATGTTGTTCAGAGTTCAGATAGTTTAATCTGTAGATTTCACTCTTGTGGGGTACCCTTTTCATGTATTTGGAACAATAGGTTTGTATTTCTATTTACTTGGACTACAGGTTTTTTTAGCTTATTCAAGTGTGTGAAGAGGGTTGTACATTTTTTATTAAATTGCAATTGTCATATAAAAATTATGCTTCATATAGACACCAAATATTTAATATAATTCCTCGATGAGGAGACCTCTAAAATTAAGTACATGCTTGTATATATCTTTAATATTTTAGTTTGCTAATCTACCTTGTTGCTTTAGTACAACTTCTTGAACTTGATTTTTTTCAAGAGAGAGAATTACTGAGATTCACTACCCTCTCAAATTCTTATTAGCTGATGATATGTTTATTGGTATTTTATGAAAGATAAAAATAGTTTATGAGCAATATCGGATTCTGAAAATTTATGATATTTAGTTCTTAAATAAAGAGTTGAATTGCTAAAATTTTCAGCTCTCCATGTTTGTCCAACACAAGTTTCCTATTAAAAGGCTTCTAATTCTCAGTATTAGTGTATTCTTCCCATCTTTTTTTTTAATATATGAATGCCTGTTTTTAGTCAAAGACTCTACACATTTTTGGTTGCTTGAACTAAGGTCTAATATTTTCATGTATTATCTATGGTTGTCGTCATTGGATCCTCTTTTCTTGCCATGATTTTGCAGCGTATGTGTGTTGATGAGATAAAAAAACACATGTGATTTAGATCTAGTGGAATATAAGTGTAGTGAGTTCCATATCACTATTATATGTTTGCCTCAGAGATTAATTTAATTCCTTGTTTTCATTCAATTAGCGGATGAAGAACCTATTATTGTTTGACATTGTTCATACTGTTCTTTTATGACATTGTTGTGTGATCATCAAAGAGCTAAGTTAGATAATCTCTTAGTTTCGATCCTACGATGCATGTTTGGAAATGAAAACATCGTATATGCATCAAGATGCTACAAAAAAAAAAAAAATATATATATATATATATATATATAATGTATGTAAAACCTTAAATTTGTGACTAATAAATATCATGGTAAAATGATAACAACTATTTAACCAGAATCCCATATAAAAAATGTTTTTAGTAACATGGTATTATTTATAGGTCTCTGTTGAGACACAAGTATACGTCTCAGTGCAAGAGAACATTACAGATAATTAATAAACTACGAAAATCTAGAAACTAATTCTGACAACAATATAATGGTAAAAGTTAACGTGAAATTGTTAGGGTTCGGTTCAAGCCAACCGATCAATCCGAACCCGGTTTAACTCTAATTCACTCGAGTTCTGTCCGATCCAATCCGAACCCGGTTCAACTCCAATTCACTCGAGCCCTGACCCTGGTAAAATTCCCTGCCGACCTGCTTCCCTCGGTCGGGGCCGTCTTAAATCCCAAACCCTAACCGACCCATCTCACGACCCTCCTCGCTCTCCACCCCTGCTCTGTGTTCTCCGAGCATTCCCGTTGAGACAGCCTTCACACCGCCGCCATCATGTTGTCCATCGATCCGTCGAAGCGGAGCTCCCTCGAGCGCCGCATCTGCGACGGGGATCTGGTTATCGTGTACGAGAGGTACGACAAGGTAAAGGCCGTCAGAGTGCAGAACGGCTCGGACTTCCAGAACAGGTTTGGGGTCTTCAAGCACTCGGATTGGATAGGGAAGCCGTTCGGGACCAAGGTGTTGAGCAACAAGGGCGGGTTCGTGCATCTGTTAGCCCCCACGCCGGAGCTATGGACCTTGGTTTTGAGCCACCGAACTCAGATTTTGTACCTCGCGGATATTAGCTTTGTGATTTCGTACCTGGAAGTTGTCCCCGGCTGCGTGGTTCTCGAGTCTGGCACGGGGAGCGGATCTCTCACCACCTCTCTTGCTAGAGCTGTGGCGCCTTCTGGCCATGTTTACACATTCGACTTCCACGAACAAAGAGCTTCCTTGGCTAGGTAAGCTATCTAATCCTGCATTGTATTGTCAAAAGGTCACTATTTTTTAGTGGGTTGCGTTTGTGTTGGCTACTCCGAAAGACCCTGAAGTTGTTCATTGTTTCTTTATCCGAAAGGTAACACCATTTGTGAAATCATATCTGTTTTTTTTATCCTGCGTAACACTCGCGCGCTGTATAGAATGGTTTTTAACATGCTCGAGGATCATGATATTTTTGCAAACCCCTTTGTATCCACACTTCGATATTCACATGGTATTTTGATAAACTCTTATAAGTTCTAATTTTGGCTTTTTCGCCTCTGCAGGGAAGACTTTGAGAGGAATGGGATGAGCAGCTTGATTGCAGTCACAGTTCGAGACATTCAAGGTGAAGGTTTTCCTGATGAATTTTGTGGGGCTGCCGATTCAGTGTTCCTTGATCTCCCCCAACCTTGGTTAGCGTTGCCATCTGTTCGAAGAATGCTGAAGCAAGACGGTGTATTGTGCTCGTTCTCTCCATGCATTGAGCAAGTGCAGCGCTCTTGTGAGGTTCTTGGAGCAGATTTTACAGGTCGTCCATCTTTATACTGCCATTTGCCTTAAGTCAGCGTCTCTGTGCTTTTTCTTTGCCTTTCGGTATGAAAGCCCAATGCTTTGCATATGCACTTATAAGCCTTTTTTCCCCTCAAACTAATTCAAGATATATAGACTTGAGCTTTACTTGAAATAAAGACTTGAGCTGCCTGTTTGCAATTCCTCCAATATAATGCCTTGCTTTATTGCTAACAATTTCTCAAGATAAAGGAGCACAACTCTTTGATTTCCTGTCGCTTTGAGTCAGACTCTTCTGATCCACATTTACCTACTCTTGGATTTTTTGAGATCGACTGGACTATATTTTATCGTACCTAGTTACTTACCTGAAAAGCCTGATTTGTTGCTTCCTCTGAAGTATTTAGTTGCTTGAAGTTTGTGTTTATGAAATTGGACATCTCATCTTGAAGCAGTATATAGTTGGAAAGGTTTTTAGTTAGTACTTGTCACTTGTTAGCTCCTCCTGATTTTTGCTTTTGCTTTTATTTTGTTTCTGTCAGCTATTTGTTTAGCTAATGAATCACTTTTATTAGAGTTCCAAGTGTAACTAAGAGTATAACTCAATTCTTTATTTTCCTCTTACTTTTTTGTATTGTCCTCGCAAGGTTAAGTGGATTATGCTGGTTCATGAGCTCCAGAGAACTCATTATTTAATTCTGACTAAAAGATATGTGGTCACCTTTTTCATGTAGATTGATGTGTCCTATTGTGCTCAACTGCAGATATAAGG
This sequence comes from Musa acuminata AAA Group, assembly GCF_036884655.1. Classification (NCBI taxonomy): domain Eukaryota; kingdom Viridiplantae; phylum Streptophyta; class Magnoliopsida; order Zingiberales; family Musaceae; genus Musa; species Musa acuminata. The sequence continues at coordinate 5,807,425 of NC_088329.1, read as the reverse complement.
ACATTTGAGGTTCTACTTCGTTCCTATGAAGTCCGAGAAGAAAGAATGACCGGAACAGAAGGTGTCCAGGACAGCCCTGTCGGATCCCTCCCTCGCAAGAGACGACAATGCATTTCACATGATGTCAACAACGATAGCAAGGAGATAACAACTACAACTTCTACCATCATAGCTAGGCCATGCCGAGAGACGAGAGGACACACGGGCTATCTAACATTTGCAAGACTTGCATGCAGCTGATTTGCAATAGATATGCCTAATTCATGTGATTTAAAGACAGGAAGCTAAGAATTAGTCCAGAGTTTCCAAAGTGATTGTTTTACAACCGAGCCTGTGGGATCAAATGAAGTGCATTGTCTTGGCTCCATATGTTTTTGGAGGGAATAAAATCTTGGTTTTGCCAAAGAGGATGTCTTGAAGAACTCATCCTACCAATTTGTTGAGTTTAGTTGCAGGCCATCATGTTTCTTTGCTTGTTAATTGGGCAGTGATTATCAACCACATATACCGATTTGGATTGGGTCGAGTAAATCAACTTGTTATGAAAAGATAGCAGCCTTATACGCATGATAGTATCGTCGACGTGTGAAGGGGTCGGGCGCGGGGATGTCAGTTTATCAATTACTAGTGTTAGATCTGCATCATAACATCACGTCAAGATGGCCGAGTTGGTCTAAGGCGCTAGTTTCAGGTACTAGTCCGAAAGCGCATGGGTTCGAATCTCATTCTTGATATGATGAAAACGATAATATTTTTTGATCTTGTTTACTACTTCTGTTTGAGGTGACAACATGGGGGGTTTTTTTTTTCTCGTTTCCTTCATATATATATATATATATATATATATATATATATATATATATATATATATATTATACTTGCCTCCTGGTGATGTTAGCATACCTGCAAATAATATATTATACGTATATGCAATATTGTTCTATCAAAATCTGAATCCAACAATGCATGCAGTCATCCCAAATCAGTTTGATGTAATATCTAATACAACTAAATTGGATCAGATATGTGCCAAATACCTAAAAAAAGAAAAAAAGTAGATATGATGAAGTGGAGTGATTTCCATGTATCAATTTGGATTCCGTCGAGGTTAAGTTATGGCCGAGTAAATTGCGAAACCTCATGTAAATAGATGGTAATAAGATTTAACAGTATCACTGTGTACAAACACGAGGCAATAGTTGGATCACACCAAGCTATTCAAAGTCAAGCCAGTTGTTGGGTTCTATTCAATGTTAATTCTCTGTAGCTAAATTTGTTGGGTTCTAGTCAAACAAGGTGGCTGTTTAGAATAGGATCTTCCACTCTGGTTTCCAGCAGTCTCTCGGTTCCTTGCGATTTGGTCTGTCTTTTTGTCAAACCATAATTAGCCATGCCGTTGATTGGATGGAAGACTACAATTCAAGCTGGCAACTACTAGAAACTCAATCGACAAAGGTCGTAAAGAAGTATCAGTAGACATACAAGGAAAGATCCACCGAGTCAATAATGGACTTGTAAAGATAATGACCTATATCAGCATACTCTTCTACTCCCACCAGCCACATTTGGGATTTAGTCTGGACCTTTTGTCAAACCAGAACAATTAGTTTCAGTTATCTTAGAGCCATCACATTGATTTGATGAAAGACTGCTTCCATTCAAGCTGGCAACTGTTGAAAAGTCAATCGACAAACAGAGAATAGCACAAGTATTCTGGTCTTAAAAAAAAGTATCTAAAACAGTAGACATACATGAAATGATACGCTGAGTCAATAATGACTTGTAAACAATGACCTATCCCACCATCCACAATATTATGTACATGCCCTCCCTCCATCACACGGGGGCAATGAAACAAGAGGAACTACAAAATTTGTTTAGCTGCTCTTTACCCTAAAGCAGTCAAAAAAGAGGAAGATACCTTATTACATATTTTCATCATAATCACTGAATGTATTTACAGGAATGAAGCACAGGATCTCCGGTGTCAGTTGCTACCCTCATTTGCCAGCCAGCTCCTGAGATTACAAAGAGCCTCCGTCGACAGGCTTTTGCAACACCTCAACCTGGATTGCTGCTGTTCGTCTCGAGGAGGGGTAGAAGAGGTGCAGTATTCATCGGAGAAGCAGATCACAATCACCGTGAGGTTGTCAAAGGTGTTGAGCCTCAGCGCTTCCATGACAAGTTCCCTCGCACACCGCTCAGGGTCATCGTGCCGCCTGAGGCCCTTTCGTACAATGCTCACGGCACGCTGGCTGGACATGACATCCCATATCCCGTCGCAACCAATTATGAGGAACTCGTCATCCTCGGTCAGGACCGCTTGCCTGAACTCAGGCTCTGCAATGAGGGGTGAGGGAGAACCTCGAGGCATTTTCACGTCCCAGTCCCCCAAGGCACGCGTGACAGAGAGGACGCCATTGAGGTAGCCATCTTCAACAAAGCCTCCTGATTGCTCGACCCTTTCGCGCTCAGCTGCATGGATGGGTCTATGATCCTGAGACATATCCACTGCTTCACCCTTCCTACATAAAACTGCCCGGCAGTCCCCTGCATTTGCTACCAGGAGAAGCCTGCAAAGAGCGTGACAGAAATATAAGTATAGAGTTCTACACTGCCATGGAAATTAAATTTAAGGAATTGGAAACTTGTGTTGAACTGAAACAACAAAACAAATCAAATCAACAATCAAAGAAACATAAAAGTTATAAAAAGGGCAAGGGCAATAACATCTCTTTGATAAGTGTAAAGAAAGATCATCATCAAGTGCAAACCTTTCTCAAATAGCAATAACAAAGTTGTACTAGCCCAAGATCTAAAACCAACTGGAAGAAGAAACCGGGATGGAAATAAAAAGGAAAACTGTATCAAACTTCTTCACCTTCAACTTGAAGACTTGGATCCTTTAGACTTGGATGATCTACATATCTAGGTATCATGCCTATCCACGGGTGTAGAATAATAACTTAACCCAAGAGGATATTATCTTATCTCATTTGAATTAACTACAACTCTATTTAGCGAACTTATCTAAACCTCTTTTCTCATCTTAATTAATAAGATCCTATGTAAACAAAGGGACTGCAACCCTATCTTACAAGATACAACTTAAAATTCTCCAAAGATAGACCTTAAAATTTAACAATAAGTTACTACATACTTTCCAAACACCAAAGCTGTGAGTGCAGTCGTCCCAGAAGAGCTGTTAATAGAGCAATCCTCAGCCAATGCAAGGTCAGCAAGAAGAAATGCTTCCCGAACTGAGTTCTCAACAGATACCATGAAATCGTTATCAGCTACTGATGCTTGGGGAAAGTTACCATCCTCAAACAAAAACCTAAGTGCATGCCTCTTGATGTAGGCTGCAGCATCTGGGCCTCCATGACCATCAAACACCTGCAGACAAGTACAAAAGCTTCCATCATTTCTCATTTACAGGGTCGAATAAACACAAAGCAGTTTCCACTTCAAAGAGAAATCAAACGATACCCCATAGAAAGCGCTAGGCGTTGGGCACGTGAGCACAGATCCCAAGTGTGCTGAAAGATCATCAATACGAATATGCTCATCTTCCATGTAATTTCGAGGTCCAATGTCAGCAAAGCTGCCAGAACGGATGCTAGGAACAAATTGAGGCGGTTCTACAGACACATCAGAAATGGCATCTGATGTTCTCAAGTCCTACACAAGTGTGAGAGAAAAAACAAGAAATGCCGGGAGTAAGTAACCAAACAAGGAAAGAAAACACCAAATACACCACAATATAAACAACAAAAACTGCTAGAAAAAAAATGGTCAAGATGGATGTATAATAGGCAGAATTCAAATCAATTATCCTAATGGAAAAAAACCTATAATTAATAACAATACAGTAAATGACATAAGTCACATAGATCTGGAAAGATCACACATACATACAGCCAGGGCTATTCAACAAATCTGAAATTCGGCATGATCATATCTAATTAACACACACACTTCATTGCTACAATCGGGATATGCACTTTTTTACAACACAGTTTCTCTTTAGCCAGTGCTAACAGAATTCAAGATTCTTCATTTGGCAAGAAAAATCTCTTAACAGAGAGGCCAGGTGGAAGGTGGAACTTCAACAACATGGCCTATTCAATCAATTTTATACCAATCTGTAGTTGCATAAAAAACATCTCTTCATCAAAGATTCATTTGCATCATGAAATTTCAAAGCAGAAACAAATGGACAGGAAATTGGATAGGACCGGAAACCAAGTACAAAAAATCAACTAGCACAAATGTTTCATCTGCACGTGAACCCAATAACAACTTCTTGAAAGAAAACAGAAGAAATCTACAATAAGAGCCAAATTACAATATCATGATCTTGGCCACATCCATATCCAACATCAATAAGGTTGATAGAAAATAAGAACACAAGTAACTAATTACAACGATCTAAATATACATAATAATTTTCTAAAACAGGACCAAAATTCTATGTTATAACCCCCTAAATCATCAAACCTTGAGAGCAAAAGCCAAGTAAAGCTAACTTGTAATAAGGGAAGTCCAAACAACCAAGAGCAATTCAGATCAGTCTAGATCTTTACATCAATATGATTCAATTAAGGCTCTCCAAGAAGATAAAAGAAACGGCGGAAATCTCACCAGCTCAGAAACGGCATCATTAACAGCCGCCGCGGTCTCCGATCCCCTCGCGTCCTGCCGAAACGCCGGCGACAAAGGGGCCGTCGCCACCACCGCCACAGCCGCAGCGGAGAAATCAACCATCTCCTCAATCTCCTTGGCGATGTATCGGCACTGCACGTCGAGCACGGGGATGCTCTTGTGGATAACCTCTGCGCCTGCCACCATTTCGACTCCAAGAAATCGCCCGCTTCTCCGGCACCAATCGAATTCCCACGGCAAAAGATCCGATCCTGATGAGATCTTAACAGCGCCAAGATCCGGCTTCTTCTTGCTTCTAGGGTTTACCTCCGGCTTCCTTCTCCGATTGGGTTTCCTCGGATCTTATCGGTATTTCGAAAATCTTTTCGCGTAATTAAGAGGACGCGTTGCCTTCCACGCTGCATTTATACGAGGTCCACGGGCAACCGGCGGCGACCGGTGGGTAAGTGAACGGTGACAGGCACGTGCGGGTTTATAGTCCGTCTCGAAGTCTGAAACGGGCATGTATCGACGGGCCGAACCGGTTGCTCGTGGGCGTATTCAATGACGAAAAAGTCCTCAGCCCCGACCCGGCACGCGGTGGAACGCGGGCCGCGTGACGGCCGTGGGATGAGCGTCGAGGGATCTTGTCGGGATTTGCTACAAGTATGAAGGCTAATTTGGGGATAAAATGTCGTCGGCGGATCAGCTCTGCATGCGTTGACGAAAAGGTCCTTGTGCTCATCATATATTTACTAATTTAACCATAACAGTGTTTAATGGCAAGGATTTGGGTTAGGATTAGATCGTCTTCGACGAAGGGAACTGTTAGCGCGGCCCGTAATAATTAGCATGACTGTCGGAAGCCTCCGTGAAGGAAACGCAGGCGCTGTTGCTATGGTGGGTTTACGGCGGCAAAACCGCGGTTCCCCAGGTTTCCCATGGAAAGAGCAGCGCCCGCTGTCATCCGCTGCAGTAGAGAAGTCGTAAGGTAGGGATGGCCAATTAACTCTCGTCCGCGTGAGCCAAGTCAAGCATCACTACGAGGGGACGGACGACGAATTGGTCAAACATGCAAACAGGATTCCTCCAATTCCGGCATGCATTCCATGCCGTCTTGCAGCTTACGTTATCCTAATCGATTCTAATGGTTTTAGTTTATGATCATGTCGAACAAGGTATTCCCAGCTACATTTTGTTATAATTAGAATGGTCGCCGACTCCTTCGCCATTAGAGGCATTGCATTATCGCTTCGCTGTAGCGATTGTATGTTTATTTTGCAGGTTGCAAACCCACTATGGAGATCGACAAACCCTATCATGAAACATGTCAACCTCTAAGATGTCATAAAATCAATCTAAGCATTAGAGAGATTTAATCGAGTGTACCATTCGATTCTAATCTTCTTACAGGTCAACCTCCATAATCATCTCTTTGATCATTTATGAATCACCAACTATCATCATTATCAAATATTATGATTTTTATTTCATTAAACATCATCCTAAGTTAATCATGATGCAAGTTTATTGATGTCAGTGCCCGTTAATTTAATATTGTACATTGTTTACAAGCTTACATGGTACTTGGAAGGGAAAAAGAACAGCACTACCTTCTTCTTCCATCAATCAAGTATCTACAAGCGCTCTTCTGAAAGGATTGTCATGTGGACGGACTATAATGAGAGGGATATGCATGAAGAGAACCAACCACATGATGGCGTGGATAAGCTTCGTTTGTGTTTCATTCGTTCCTCCATCTTTTATCTTTGGAAGTGTCTCATCAACCCGACATCTGTCACTAATGGGAAATGAGGCATCGCAATCTTCACATTTATGCCATGACTTATGATTGAGGTCATTAGAATAAGGAGCAGGTGGGAAGACCTTCGATTAAAACATGTCCAATGTTAACGAAGTAGGTGGTCAAGGTACGTGAGTGAGCTGATGGTTTGGCTGATCACATGTACAAATTCTATAATTATAATCATAGGAGTGAAATGAAGTTTGAGCATATTGGCAAACAAAGTTTAGACCATTTTCTCTCATTTCAATATTTATGATTAATGCTTAGAGGTTTTTTTAATACCCCAATTAAAAAAAAAAAAGTATATAACATTACAATCCTATAGATTTTCCTATATAAGAATCTGATAGAGTTAAGATCCATTTTAACCTTTGTGGTTTTAGTTATCGATCATCTAAGTCTTTATGAATTTCTGAATTAACAAACGTTAAAGTATGCTAACTTATAATAAATTATTATTATAATAAAAATATATAATTTAAGCTTAAAAAAAATGATCTATTTTAATCCTTATAGTTTTGATCATGTATTACTTTAGCCCTTATAGTTCTGTTCGTATCTAAAATAACCTCTATATATTCAACAACATAGTATATAAACCCCTTCTATCAAATCTAAGTTAACAAATGTTAAAGTTTGCTTATATGATATATTAATTTATAATAAATTATTAATATAATAACATATAAAATTTAAATAAAAAAATTGAGACCATCATCAATGACGAGAGGAGATGTTATCGTGGAAGTGACCACCAACAAAAATATCGAGCCGCTCTGCCTAGCCGAGTATCGTATACACGCAACATCTCTCGCGTTGACGACAAGCTCAAAAGCTTTCGGTCCTACCTCAGGTGGATGTGTGTTGATCAGTTCGACGTTAGGAATGCAATGGTCTCCTGGTCCCTCTTTCTTCGTCCAAGCATTTTCTTCCCCACTGCCTCCCACTTCGTCCACTCCTGCACCCCCACTCGTCGTGCCTATGACGTGATGATCTAGCTCTCCCTCACTACTACCTACAGTCTCTCATACCTTTGCCTCTCCGCCTTCGTCCATTGTAATGACCTAGGCCACTTTATCTTCATCGACAAAATAGATTTAAAAAAAATAATTAAATTATATATATCATTATATTAATAAATTATTATACATCATGAGCAAACTTTAACATATATCAAGGCTTGATGGGAAGAACTTATATGCCATATTCTAAAAAATATAAGGGTTATTTTAGATATAAACAAAACTATAAAGACTTAAGTGGTCCATGATCAAAATCATAGGGGCTAAAATATATCTTGTTTTAAAAATTAAATTATACATGTCATTATATTAATAATTTATTATGAGTTAGCATTATACTTTAACGTATGTTAACTCAGACTTAACGGGAGAGACTTATATGTTATGTTTTTTAAAATGTAGATGTTCTTTTAGACACAAGTAAATAATACATGCTTAAGTGGTTCATAATGAATACCACCAGCTAAAATGAACCTTAACTCGATAGGATATCAGAACCTAAGCAAAAATATATTTATCATATAATTTAATTAATAATCAATTAACCTATAGGATATTTAATAGATTTAATAACTCATTGAATATTTATAACATACTAATCCAAATTATATATATATATATATATATATTCAATATACAATAATATCAATAGATTAATTACATGATTCAATCATAATCGATCCACTATTAATTAAATTAAAAAGATAAAGATATCATATAAGCAAATACTATGACTCATATACTAATAAAAACTTATCATAAATAATTTTTAAAAAATAAATATTTTTTTTTATAAAGTTTACAAAACTTTCATATGTATGTATTTCAAATCGATGTCTTGCTAGTAATACTTTTAAATATAAAATATATTTAAATATATTTCATAATGAAAGCTGAAGCTACCGCCATATATCACAGTATAAATCATTGTAGCACAAAGATTATTATTAACTTTTCATAAATTAGTATAAATATAATTAATGATTCATAAGTATAATATGTGTAAGTCAAAAGAATAGTAATATAAATATTGATGATTTCAATCATATTATCGTAATAATATCAAGAATCATGTTTAATTACATAGAAGAAAATAATTTTTAAAATAAATATAAATATATAATCCTTATTGGTAAGGATTCAGATCATAACCAGACAACTGTTGTCATTGAAAGTAACTAAGAGTTTAAACAAATCTTTAGATTGCATGTGTTTACAAAGCTGAGGTAATGACTTTTTCATATAAATTCTAATAAAATAACTTAAAAATACTTATAGAACAATAAAGAAGAGTTCAAACGATTTATTTTTTTCGAATGATAAATATTTAAAGTTTTAATAATATTTTTAAATAATAAAATAATTTCGAAATTATGTAAATCATATGAGTTTACCAATATTGAATACATACATTAATACTTTTGAAAATAGATTAGTTGGTATATCCTTGATATAATATATTTTAATACTTTATTTCCTTATTTTTATAATATAAATATCTAATTATCTAAGAATAATATGATACATCAATCTATAATCCAAAACATGAATCTAAATAATAAAAATTATAAGAGAATTCAAAACCATATCTAATATACTTTTCTTGACATTATCTGAATCCATTTAATATCAAAACGAAATCTCCATAATTTTTCTTCTATTTTTTTCTCTCTTTCTTTTCTCTCACTCCTCTGTTTCTTTTTCTCCTGCTTGCACGAATCCCTTCTTTCTTTTTCTTTCCTTCCCTTCTTCCTTTCCCTCCTTCCCCGATATCCTCTCTTTTCTTCTCCCTTTCTCTTTCTTCTTTCTTTCTTCCTATTCTCTTCTCCCTTTTACTTCTTTTCTTCTTCTTCTCACAGCCGAGACCTCTTTTCTCTCTCTCCTTTCTCCCTTCTCTCCCAGCACAGATCCTTCCTCTCTTTCTCTTTCCTTCATCTTCTCCGTTCTTTTTTTATTCTTTCTCTTCTTCGTCTTCTTCTCTGTTCCCCCCCCTCAGGTCTTCCTTTCTCCCCCACACGCTACCACGTAAGCAGCCTCTGTTTTCCTTGTAAGAGAGGCAGCCTCAAAGAAATTATTTTTTGATCTTTTTTTTTGCCATGGTTGTACCTCGTGCAAGTAAGAATGACAAAGAGTAAGATCTCCATATACTAGCCAGCTAGAGAGAGAAGTCACGAACCATAGTAAATATGAATAGAGAAGAGACTACTAACATGGATCGGAGAGACATATACCTGATGCAGTATGCGAAGAGAAGGAAGTCTCGCTGCTACGTACTGTTTTGGCTTAAGATCTAAAGGATGCACTTACGTCACTGCCGGATATCCGGTACTGTGTTCGATGTGATCTTAATTTAAATAATTAAAATCAGATAAAATAAAATAAAAAATTAAAATTTAGATTAAATTAAATAGATGGGGATAAAAAGGTTTATTGAACTATGATGAATTTTTTATTATTTTAAAAAAATTATACTTTACTTTTAGCTAATATAAATATATATTTTTAGATGAATCCTAATAAGTATATATTGGAAGTAATCCTCGTTATTTTTACTATATTCTTTTTTTTCTCATTGAAATTTTGTAGAAAGCTAATAAGTTTGGTATCAGAGTCTAAATTGAAAAAAGATCAATAAGAGTATATCAATTAAAAAAAGAAAGGAAGACAAATAGATCCAAAAAAAATAAAAATAAAAGGATGACAAACATTAGAGGAAGTATTTCTAATCAACTTCTTTCGTATCTTTAAAGGTGAAAATTATCAATTTTGAGCTCATAAGAATTACGAAATTTAGTAAAAAATGATATTGTTGAGTATGATATATAAGATCATAATATTATTTTTTCCTCAAATGTTTCTTCTATTGTGAACCAAATGAAGTCTAATGATGAAAACTTTAAAGATCAAATAATAGTAGAAAATATTTTATAGAATTTATCTTCAAAATTTGATATGATTTCTATTATTATAGAAGAAGCTAAAGATTCAAATATATTATCCAATCAATAGATTCAAAAGTGGATAGATCAAAAAAACTTTCAAAATCATTGAACGATTTGGCGCTCGAGGCAAGGGACAAGGTCAATCAAATAAGAATTAACAGAACTCTCTAATGAAGGTAATAAAGAAACTCATTAATATTTTTACTATAAAAAATAGATATATTAAAAAGATTACCAGTACAAAAATAAAAATCTAAATATTTTTCTTTACTCTGATCGTAAAAAAATTAGTCATCTTGAAAAATATTATTAAATAAAAAATATTTATCATATAATAAAATAATAAAAATAATTAAAGAAAATATTTTCTTTATAGCATTTGACAAAGAATATTCTATATCTATTTGATTTTTAGATAGTGGATGTATTAATTATATAATAGAAGGCACAAATTTATTTCAAAAGCATAAGGATTCAATCAGATATATAGTATAGATGAAAAATGCTAGATTCAAGTGGAAGGGAAAGGAATGATTACTTTGAATAATAAATTTGATAAAAAAAATATTGAAGTGATGTTTATTTTTTATTTAAAATAAAATCTCATTAGCATAGGAAGAAATAGATATTATATTATTTTTTTTAATAAAAATATTTAATTAATGATTAATTTTTTTTTAAAAAAAATAGTAACTGTGAGGATAATAAAAATAAATATTTTCTCATTATTTGTTTCATCTAATCAAATAGTTAATTCTGCGTCATGAGCTGTCTCTCTGATCCGTTTGAGCCACGGTTGCACGGTCGTGTTGTACTTCCGCGTGTCGATGTCGCTAAGAAATGATTGGATGCGCTCGAACTTAGTTTTGATGCGGCCCATCAACCCTTCGACTCGTGTGAGCAGTGACGTGGACAGACCGCGCCCGAAGAGGAAGCTTGCACCTTTGACAGCCTCCCCACCTAACGCAGAGCTGATCTTTCCGGCAATCAAGAATAGGAAGGTCTCCATGTTTGATCCTGAGCTGCTTAATTAGTTTCTTGTCATCTTTGGCTATCTTCTGCTATTCCTTGATTCAGACTTCATTATGTGGAACAGCTTCATTATTTGTATAGAACAGAGGGTCAAAATCATAGTTTGGAGTAGTTTATTTGCTAATCACTTACTGTAAGATTGAGAAGCCTGCAGAGGAATTGATCATTAGCTCATAAAGTATTCCAAGTAATAGCTTAATTATATGAACTTAAGGTCCAAATTCCATCAGGCCAAAGTCAACTTTAGAAAGTCCTAAGATTAAGATTCCGAAAGAGGAGAAAAAAGACGATGGTTTAATTCAATCGAAGCAGTGTTTTGCTTCATCTCGTGGCTACTCTCACCAATGGCGAAGTAAAATTCCAGAAAACATGGAAAGATAATCATACCTTACTGTATTGAGTTAAAAGAAAGAAGAACGAAGGCGTACGGCTCTGTCAGTTTATCTATCACGAACAAATTACTGTATTGAGTTAGAAGATCGTGACTGGATTCCAGAAAAGTTTACCTGTCGTCAGCCAACCGGTTAAAAGTCCAAGTCGAATGCATGAAGGAGAACACCCTGAGTACAGATTGCTGCCAACCAGAGAAGAAACCTTCTTGCCAACTGACCTAGAAAAGCTGTTGCCTAGTCCAACAACGGCTTATGGTCCAGAGAGAGAAGGCACAGATAGTGGAGAAGAAGAAGAGGTTGCTCATCCGGAGTGTTGAGGAGACTTGAAACAGGAGATGCTTGTGACTCAAACGTAAGAACATTAATCTGTGCTGAGAGGCAACCAACCTTGTTTTCTTTTGAATGAAGGGGAGGATGGACTTATATAACAGTCCTCTCTACATGGCACTGTTGTTTATATCCATCTATATAATCTAATTCAATAACTTCTATGCACAAATATAATGAGTCTTTAGAAGATAACATAGAGTACATATCGTAATAATACACAAATCAAATCGAATTTCTCAATAGAGATTAATTTATGATGATGTTGGAGCATAAGAGATGTAATTGTATGTATTATTAAAATCTTTACTATCTAAGCTGGTATATTTATCCTTACATATTTTGATATTATATGTACCAAATGTTTAGTATACATATGAAAAGAAATTTCCCATGCTTTTATATCCTCTCATTTTAGAAACAATATGGAATTGATTAACTCTGTGAATGCTGTAGAAACTGCACAGATTTAGGAGGAGATTGGCCACATTATTAACAGTAGAATAGACTGAAGTGGTTCTACCAACCTAGGAAAGAGAGAACCATCCAGTGATGGGCCACACTATAGCTCATATTGGTTCACCACTGAAGACATCTCTTTCTGTAGCGGAGCTCATGAGTGAGAGAGAGAGAGAGAGAGAGAGAGAGAGAGAGAGAGATAGAGAGATGTAACAGATGCGTTGACTAAAGAATTGGATACAGTTGTTTTCTCCTTACTCTTCATTGTCATTGGAGGGACGACATCTTCTTCCGTGAGTGAGGGCACTAAGCATTTTGATTTCTTATTTGTATTCGATGACATTTGTTTAGGTCAAATGATATATGATAGAAGCTAATGCTACGATCATAAGAACTTGTGACACGTAAATCTTAATGCCACTTTGAATTAGTGGCTGCACATCACCTTTCAACGAAAATTAATTTGGGGACATTTGATTACTTGCAATTGAAATAGTCCACGAGTGATGATTACATGCATAGATGTTACTTCCAATTGAAATTAAGATAGAGCACACAACGATTGGCGTTTGAAGAGAAAAGAGATGAGTCGTTCTACCTCAAACTTGAGGAGACATCCAAGAATAGAAGTGTAGTTAACCCACTGATTGAACTGCTAATCCTACTTGAATATGATTGCAACATACTGTATTATGTTCTAATTAATCGTTTTAATTTGAGATTATACACTGAAAAGTTCACATCTGTTATTTATTGACTGTATTAACACACCAATAGCAAGCAATCATCTCATAGCAGATGAGTTTTGTGACTCACAGCACACTGTTCACCAAGCAAATTAAAATAGAATCACTGATGTCACTCTTGACTCAAATATTTTCTATTCAGAAGTGAAAGACTTAAGTTCATCGACCAATAAAAAACATTATCCTAGAATGTTTGATATATGTATATAAATAATATATTTAGCAAGGTCAATGTTGTCCATAGATGTCACTTGAACTATCTGCATTCCTTATAAGCTATCCAAAAATTTCAAGTTTGGCATTTTAGGAGCTTGATGTAGTAGAATTGTGATGGAATATATATATACGTATATATATTTTTCTGATTTTTAGATTTGAAAAAAAAATAATTATCATCATTAAACAGCCTGTTTAAAGGTGCCTTAAACCAAGTTATTTAATCTGTATTAAGTTAATTAATCTGTATTCCCCTTATTATTTACCATGCATAAAATCATTTGAACCTTTAGATATGAAGATACAATTTATATTACATGTTTCAGTGACACAAGTGACATGAAGTCATGTTTGAAGAAGCACTTGAGAGCACTTAGATATGACTTTGTATCCATTGGACAGGCCTTAATCCCATTAGCAAGCAGAAGATTCAGGAACAGATACAGTGCTGCTCTACAGAAACAAGTTTACTGAGATGGAATCCCACTGGCAGCCGTCCCACTTATCTCTAGCCAACCCTATCCAATCCCCAACTCCAATACCTCACCAATTACAGCCTTGCCTTCTGGCTTTTCCAACTTCAGCAAGCATTTTTAATACCTCTAAACACTGTCATCAAGCAACGTATCAAAGATAAACTCCTCTTGCGGAGTTACAGACCCCAGAAATGAAAGCACAGAGATAGAAAAAGAGAGAGAGAGAGAGAGAACAAATTGGATAAAGCTTCTGTATCAATGGCCACATGCAATGCAACAGTTGCAAAGTCATTGAGAGAGTCCAGTCTAATACACTTAATGCACCTGAATCAAGTGATCACAACCAAGTCTATCATCTTCCTCCTCCTCCATTTGGTCCCCAAGAATCACCATGCTCTCACCACCTTTACCTTTCCTCCTCTCCCTCCCCCCTTGTATGATATGCAGACTCCACATTCTCAAAAAGCCATGCACGCATGGAACTGGTCGGTCGCCACCGATAGAATAATGCATCGTGCAGCAGCAGGAGAGCCACAAAGGAAGACCCAGCCACCACCTCCCCCTCCTCACCCTATAAAAATGGCTTAGTCAATCATCCAAATCTTCCATCCCTCCCTTGTGACGTACCTCATCTCCCACTGCCCTCTGCTGAGCCTCAGTTCCGCAACCCTTGCTCGCATGCATTCTCCTCCACTTGCCGCATGCAGTTTCTAAGACAACGACAACCGCCCTCCGCCGTAAAATCCATGAGGTCATTGTGAATCGGAGAGCGAGAGCCAGGCTTTGTGTATTATAAATAGCTGCCATATCTTGGCTTTGTTCCAGCACATTTGGCAGTGTTCATAGGCCAAGCACAAATGGAAGTGAGCAAGATGCTCCTATTGCTTGTCCTCGTTTGCTCTGGCTTCGGTTGTACTTCTGTTCGTGGAAGATTCCATTACGGCATTGCTCGGCCTCCAATGGCAGAACCTCCATCTCAAGCTGTAGTTCCTGCAAATTCCATTAGTCTTCCTCCTGCTCTTGCTCCTCAGCCTGTCCACCCAAGCTATAGTGGGAACTCTGCGAACTCCACTAGTACAGGTTATAGTGGGAATTCGACAAACACCACTAGTGCATACCCTCCTTCTGAGCCTATTGGTGCAGGCTATAGTGGGAATTCTACGAACTCGAATACTACGAGCACTCCCGTTTCCTCTCCACCTCCCCTTCCTGCGCCTGTCGACGCAGGGACGGCGACCCGCAATTCCTCGAACGCCACTGCGGTGCTCGACGTGCGAGCCTTCGGAGCAGTAGGCGATGGAGTCGCCGATGACACCGAAGCATTCAAGACCGCGTGGGATATTGCCTGCCAAGACGGGCCCGGAACCATCCTTGTCCCGCAGGGCTACGCTTTCAAGATCCTGTCGACCATCTTCGCAGGTCCTTGCCACAGTGAGCTCACGTTTCAGGTACGCCCTCATCTTCCCTCTCGTCGTGTCCAGAGCGGATGCTGATGCTAATTCTATGTCAAGGTTGATGGAACAATCATTGCCCCCGACGGCCCAGACGAGTGGCCTCGGAACAACAACCGGCGGCAGTGGCTCGTGTTCTACAGAGCCAACGGGTTGAAGCTGCAAGGAAGAGGAGTCATCGATGGGAGAGGAGAGAAGTGGTGGAACCTCCCCTGCAAACCTCACAAGGTATCCACGAACAAACTTGTCAGCCACAAGAAGTAGGATCATGACAAGATCTAACATTACTCTTCTGACATCGCAGGGGCCAAATGGCACGACATTGTCGGGGCCATGCGACAGCCCTGTGGTAAGCTCAACCGAATTACCTGTCATCATCAGCCGGAAGGTTTCACGACAACTAAGCTTTCTTCTCGTTCCTTACAGGCTTTGAGGTTCTTCATGAGCTCAAACCTCATAGTACACGGGATCAGAGTCCAGAACAGTCCCCAGTTCCACTTCCGGTTCGACAACTGCCGGAACGTCACCGTCGACGCAATCTCGATCAGCTCACCCGCGCTTAGCCCCAACACTGATGGCATCCACGTCGAGAACACCGAGATGGTTGGAATCTACAACTCAGTCATCTCCAGCGGTAACTCATCACTGTTTCCTCCATCGTCTCAGATTTGCTTCCGTTTCGGTATCCTAAGACTCATGATCTCAACAGGAGATGATTGCATATCCATCGGAGCTGGTAGCATCAACATAGACATAAGAAACGTGACCTGTGGGCCAAGCCATGGAATCAGGTATCGCCAGAAACACTTCTTCTTTTCCTTCCTAGATCTTCTTTGCGAGCATGAATCCAACTCAATCAGATTCCTGGTTCAGCATTGGGAGCCTGGGCACGAAGAACACTCGAGCTTGCGTGACGAACATAACAGTAAAGAATTCAGTGATTAAGCATTCGGATAACGGGGTCAGGATCAAGACATGGCAAGGTGGGTCAGGATCAGTATCATCTGTCTCCTTCGACAACATCCGCATGGACGCCGTGAGG
The DNA here is from genome assembly GCF_036884655.1 of Musa acuminata AAA Group. Taxonomy (NCBI): domain Eukaryota; kingdom Viridiplantae; phylum Streptophyta; class Magnoliopsida; order Zingiberales; family Musaceae; genus Musa; species Musa acuminata. Next base: position 5,790,869 of record NC_088329.1, on the reverse strand, counting down.
AACCCCATCATCATCGACCAGTACTACTGCCTCTCCAAGTCGTGCAAGAACCAGACGTCGGCAGTCTACGTATCGGACGTATCATACACCGGCATCAAGGGCACATACGACGTCAGGAGTCCGCCCATCCATTTCGGGTGCAGTGATTCCGTCCCCTGCACCAACATCACCCTGTCGGAGGTGGTGCTTCTTCCAGCTCAAGCATACTTCATCTCCAATCCATTCTGTTGGAACGTTTACGGCGTGATGGCGACGCAGACGATCCCTCCTGTATCGTGCTTGCTGGAGGGTTTTCCTTCCTCGATCACGGACATTGGTTCAGATAGGTGCTACTGATGTAGTTACATTACAGTGTTGCATAGCAAGCACAAGGTGGTGTAGAAATGTACACCAAAGTAAAAGGACTTCATCTTATACTCAATGTAATAGTTGTCTGAGATGAGCATCTGTAATATACTGATGTTCGAAGCAAGAGCTCTGTTTTACAGCAATCAACACATATCTCTGCATATGTTCATCCAAACTGCTAATGGATTCTCTCTTTCATTTAAAGGAAAATTTCTTGCTGAGAGATTACTCTTCATGAGATTAAAAACCAGATTTTGGACTTGACAAGGGAAATCTTCTCCCCCATTGGTGGCTCGACACAAGCAATACAGTGAGAGGGCAAGACTTGACTATAATGTGGACATCAATCTAAAATATTCCTCTCTATCGTTCCATTATAAAATGCTAACCAAAGACGATAATTGTTTACTAACTTAAGCGTCTGAGAGATCAGATTGAAATACTCATCCGATCTCAATCTTCGTATACGTACCTATGTTTACCTAAATCCGGAGGTACGTTCGACCCTTCTTATCAATCATCTTAATCCTTTTGTGCACATGGCTCGAGACCGAGTCGGGTTAATTCAGACGTATTCGACGTCATCACAATCAGGACTAAAATTTATTTTTCAGTACCAAGAACATGCAGTCTAATTACATACTATAAATTAACCTATGCACTTGCTGACATAAACCTTAAAAGCTAAAAGCTAGTGTGCTACAATTTGTCCCAGATTGGCTTCTCATCGCACCAATCAAGTGGGGTAATTGTTGGGTTTTGAGAGCACATGCGAAGGCTCTCCACCTTGTTCTTCAGCAAACAAAAAGAGGCGGCTTCGGTGTGCTTGTTGAGTGCGTGGGAAATGCTAGACACCATGCATTGCACCATGAGAAGTCCATGAACGAACAGATCAATCATGAATGTGTAATTGAATGGGAATCAAATAAAGGAGGGCAGCCATTAAAGAACAGCTTCTTAATTCGCAAGAGTGGTGAGCGTGAGGCACGGAGGCCAAAGTTGATGTGCTTTTGACGAACCGAAAGCGATCTCGGAATGACATGCGGGAATAATCGTTATTGCTCTCTCTCTCTCTCTCTCTCTCTCTCTCTCTTTCTCTCTCTCTCTCTCACACACACACACACACACACACACAAACACATTCACATGCGCAATGGCGAGCAGCAATGATGGCATCGGTAGGCTTGTGTGCCGGTGCATGCTCTAGATTCCAAAAGCCGCCACCACTACCGGCAGCCGCCCATCGACTTGTCTTCCCTAAACGCCAAACTCTCTTTGTCCAGTAGGTCTCCTTGAAAAGCTATGGAGGCAATTGTGGCAACATAGAGAGAGTGGAGGTAGGAGAAGTAGGATGTGGGTGTGCATGGTCGAGGTTGGCTTCATCTCCCTTGCCCCTCATCTTGGGCACCTCAAGATACTCCGAGCATATCTTGGATAAGAAGATGTCAAGAGAGAGAGTGTGTGTTTGTGTTTGTGTTTGTGGAGGATTCATGTGGGCTTCCCATTCCTTTCCCATGCCAACCACTGCTCTTCCCTGTCCCTCGTGTTCTTTGGGATTTTGGAGGAAGATTCCATCGACCAAATGGTACTGTAGTGGGACAGTAACTTCCGCGTTATTGCCGTGCTTGAGATCCCAACTTCCAACTTCCACAGATAAGAACATTATTTCCTTTACTCAGTGTCCATTAGCAGCACGCATCTTTTGTGTGGTTCAAATCAGCAGCAAACACTTCGCAAGCATCGTCAACATCAAGTTGCCTCAAGTTACAGCACTCTCTCTCTCTCTCTCTCTCTCTCTCTCTCTCTCTCTAACTATCTGTCTCTGTCTCTTCATTGCAGCTAGCTTACTACAGTGCAGGCAAATTTCCTAGACTTCTCTTAAGTCTGTTTTCGAGTTTTATGACTTGCAATCGGTTTGTCTATTGCAGGTCACAAGCCAATGATTTCTGATAAGATAAGAGGAATAGTGGGACTCGGTGGAGGATGCATGAAAAGTAAGTTTTGATGATGATAAATCCTCGCATAAAGAACATCATAAGAATTAGGACATGATAATAGTATTTGAAGGTTCATATGCCCTCTTATTTGATAAGATCTTTCAATCTCTTCCTAATAAAAGAGATTATCTATACCTAAATCTTGTGAAGTCTATCTTCGTATTCTTTCCTCAAATCTTTGAAATATTTGTTTGGCACGCCCCATCATCAACTTGCCTTCTTCTATTGCGTCGACTATATCCAGCTACGGTGAGACAAGGAAGTTAAAGTTGGAAAGCCCTTTGAACAAAGCTCTGTACCAATTTGATACGGAAATGGGAAAAAGATAAGAATAAGACTTTGGTGAAGATAAAAAATACATAATGAATCTCCATAAATAAATATGAAGATTAGATTCATTGTATATATATATATATATATATATATATATATATGTATTTGTAAGATTCTTATGTGATGTTTCATGATGACTCTATTTAATGATGTATTTCCCAATTGAAAAGATAATTAAATTAAATTTACTTCACAAAAGAACCACAAATTGAAAGAAGAATCATTCAAGAGTTGGCATCCATTCAGCCACCATCTCTTGAAGGGTTCTCTCTTGGTGAACCTTCAGAATCGAAGCATGCGCCGTAAAGCCACCATAGATAACGATCCGAGGTGGTCCTCCTCCTCACGGCATGTTGAAGGCGGAGACGGGCATTGGTTTCTTCGTGTTAGTAACCATTGACGGACGAGAGCACATCTTTCAAAGTAGGACAGAACAGAAACTATTGTTGCTATTTGAATCAGAAACGATAAAAAATCAAACTGAATTAAAATGGACGTTTGACCAAAATAGACGATCTCGATTCGGATTCGGATCGGAAAGAAAATAAATAAATAATATTACAAATTTAAAATAAACATTAATAAAAAAATTTAAAAAAGACAGTTCGATTCAAAACCGGAATGGAAAAACCACCTAAAACTGAAAACTGATTCAATTTCGATTCTAAATTTCTAAAATTTAAAATTTTACTGAAGAACCGAAGCCGTCGTTTCCGAAACCAAGGTTAGGTCTGGCTTTACATCACCAAATAAATAGTAATCATGGCTTCAACATACTTATGTAATTCCCTCTTGTCCAAAGAGAGGTAACCGTATGTATTTGAGACTAAAAAGTACTATTAATCTGAAGTCTTAAATCACATATAGAGCTTTTGGAAAGTTGATACCATGACCTGAGTATTCCACTTTGAAGGGGAACATGTCTGAGACCGTGACTGGTGAGTGCACAAACACAAAGGTGACTACAGATTCACAGCTGCTTACAAAGATGAGAAGAATGTTGGGTGCATAAAGCTGCACAAAGATAATGGCATGCCATACCTTCTCATAAAGAGAGAGAAAGAGATTTGAGTCAAAAATTTAAATAAAAAATATAAATTAGAACTTTTTCTGATAAATTTTTTAGGATGCCAACATAATTCTCTTGACAAAATATGGTAAACAAAGGAGAATGATGATGATGATGATGATGATGATGCAGTTATAACAATTGCCAGAAGCACAATTGCATTGTTTACAGCAGGCGGCAATTTGCTGTTACTTTGTTCCCCTACCTTTGTTGACTGACCAGACCTAAATCTACATGGACATGTTGCAATAAGCAGAGCATTAGATCAATATTCACATGTCTCAATACTAGATCATGTAGTCTCCACCATTATGAAGAAATGATGATGCAAACCATACCTTACATATTGTGAATTTAATCCAACAAACAATTACTGCTCTGCATTTTTTCTATATATTTCAAGTACAACAATAATTATCTTTGGAATATGAGCACCTATAACCAAACATTTTCTTTAGTTCTCGTAAACACAACAGACGAGATTCACCAAACTCAAGAACATGCAGAAGTTGTTATTGCCTAAGGACTCTATTTGAACTCAGAAAAAAATTCTCCTGACCTGCTACAGTTGAATGAAGTCTCCCAGCTGCCCAACCATTGTTCATTACTTGAACTGCACTCCGGGCTGGATCACCTGTCACCCGTGTCCCCTCCAGTTGCTTTTCATGTTCTGGGAGGCCAATTGCCTTTCTCTCCTGTCGCCTCCTCCTGTCTTCATCCCTCTCCTTCCTTAGCCAACTCTCCACTGTTCTCTAAATGATATAATTTCAAAGAAAAGGCTGATTAGATAAGCCTACCAATGTAACCAATTATACATAATAGTGACCATAACCACACTAATTTAAGAATCATCAACCTATTTTTATTAAATACTATTATATACTACCTAATCAAGCTTAGCAGAGGATTTCATTTTGTCAATTATTCCATATAATTCACATAAGATACCAATATATCAAATCTAAACTAGAATAACTGAAGAATCATGAAGTAATTGTTACTAGATATAATAATCTAGTCTGATGATTGATACCCATGAAATACCAATATTATTTCTTGTGCCACTATCTAAAAGTTTAGTGGAGCTTAAATTGAAATAACCTCATAATAAAAAGTAAAGCAAGCACCGTCCACATGTTTGTGCACATCCATGCATTTATGTATGCATATATCACCAACTAATGCATTTGTTTCAATTCACTGTATCCATCACAATGTGGACATTGAGAAGGTAAGTTATAACCTGATCTGGAGAACAGGAGAATTAACATCATCGCAAATAGCCAAGCAACTACAAACTAATATAGGTCTACATCAGTTTATAGCTTCTTCAAAAATGGACATGCAAACAATATAATGAAAACATCTAGGCCATCAAAGTTCAGGAATACTATGGTATTACAATGCACTGATCCCATCTTCATGCTTCCCTTCTAAATTTATAATAGGTCCACCATCTGTGTATTTGTCGAATGACAATCTATCTGTTCTGCCTTCACATATTCTCTAGTAACAAAATAAAGTACACTGAGCTAATAAAAATAGAGAACACAGATTATCATGCACAATATATACAATCAAAACATGACAACTGAATTCCCCATTTGTTTTCTTTAGGTCACGACTCACTTCACATCAATTTCTACGCAAAGAATTCACTTACCATTAAAGATAAGTTACTCATCTCCTTAACTTTCTCCAAAGGTACTGCTAACTGCAATTTCCCATGAGCAACATATACCTGTTATCAGCAGTATATCGACGTTAAGGAAAATAATCCCACAGAACTTCAGAAAACAAGATCTTATGTGGTGAACTTACAACATGTGTTGGCCAGTCTTCAAGACCATCAAAAATATGAGTTGCGTAGATAATTGTGGCACCTCGTTCTTCACACTCCTTACTTAGATATCTTAAAAGGTTAGCTCTTGCAAGGACATCTAAGTCCACTGTTATTTCGTCAAGAAGAAGAACCTAAAAAAGCAATATTATGAATTATGGCTTTTAAAAACTATTTGTCCTTTAACTAATATGATTACAGGTTTACTATGCACAAAGGTGACAGACCTTAAATGGCTTAAGCAGTCCCATGCATATTTGAATTCGTCTTCTTTGACCATCAGATGCTTTGTGCATTCTCCATGATAAATCAATGTCTAAAACCTGCATAACCATGGTCGAGCAGCCCATTTCAAGCAATTTTAACTGAGACACATTGTTAACTCCGCTCTTCTTTGTTTCTCATGCATCCTTCTTTCACGAAAAATTAGGCAGAGTAACAACATTAATAACGAATAGTAAGTTGAAAGGCAATTATGTATGCTACAAACCACATGAGATTATATACTACATACATTAATCAGTTCGTCTCTCCTTTGAGGATCAACGCCAGAAACACCATATATCATCTTCTCAGCAGAAATGTCCATTTGTATCGAGACCTCAAAACCAGCAAAAGCAACATCTCGCCGCCACTGCATCAACATGTATAAAGATAGCGTTAACGTAATCTACTAGTCAAATAAGAACATAAACATATGTGTTATGCAATGTGCACAATGATTTATACAATTTAAAGAGCTAGTCATGCAATCCAAACTTATCATGTGAAAGTTGGCCAACGTATACTTCATTGTGATGATGGTATAAATACTGTAACTCTTCAGAAAATAATTTGTTATAACGGAGGTAAAGATATTTACATATCTCCTGATAGAACTATTCTATTGTTTAAATTAGTCCAAAATAGAGTAACAAATTCCTCTTAAGGATCATATACAAGATCTAAGATTTATGAGGAAGTCACATTTCATTTTATGAGGATGCGTCAGTACCTTTCATCACGGAGATGTGTTGACATGCTTCGGGCATATACTAGCAGGCACATGAATCCTTGAATGTGGCACAAGTAAAACACTCAAATGCAGAGCCCTAAACATATCTAAGGTGCTAGTTATGATTGTCATTTTACATAAGCTATGATAACAAATGCTTTGATGTTCATAAATAGTGAGAAGTCAAGAGTGTGTACGTGTAAAGATCGAAGGAAAAAAGAGAAGGTATAAGGTGCATATACATGTGATTGACCTCATGCCCTCACACATCTAAAGTGTCAACTTAATCATAAAACAATCCTTTTTGATGGTTGGTTGAAGAAATGTGATAGCCTTCTTATATAAAATTCAAACTTCTTTAGGTATGTTATCCAAGTACTCAAACAGTTCATTGCTTGATACAAATGCACAAAGTAAATTGCAAAGGGAGTCAAAATAGCGACTTTGAATGAAGAAAAAAAATGTAATAAAAAACTCTGCTCTGCACTATATGCCATGATAATGAGTTAACATAATCTTTCTCAATAAATTGCCATAATATTCAGCACATCACTATCCTTAAAAAAAGAAAGTTACAAGTTACGTTGAAAATGGAGCAATTAGGACAAATTTTGTTCAAAATATTCTCTTTTAATATTGTATCTATTAAAAAATATTTTTATTATTTTTTCTCATACATACATAATCATGTGCAATTTGCTTGTACTTGAAGGATGCTCATGCAAAACGAGAGAAGTAACAACAATCATCTAAAAGTCCTTTCTTCTCTCAATAGAAGATCACAAGCAGAGAAGCTCCTACATTATTTGTCTAATATCACATAATTAAAGACTATAAGGATCATTTCTTGACCATCCTATCCCTTACCTCTCCACCCAAGTAAGAAAGATCACCAGAAGAGGTTAGAGCGGTGTCATGGAAGGCCGACCTACCCAGGATCCGGACCATCTCCGGGTCCACCATGTGCTTCCCTCCTAGTATCTTCAGTATCGTGGTCTTCCCTAACAGATCCAAAAACAAACCAAGAAAAAAATCAAGAATTTCCACCTCAGAAACATGTCGAAGATCTCAACTTCTTGAACGCAAGCGACGCAAATCGGTGGAGAGAATAAGTGAGGACCAACCGGCACCATTGGTTCCGACCAGGAGGCATCGATCGCCGGCGCGGAGGGAGAGGGAGAAACCGTCGATGAGGGGGGCAGACCCCGGAGGAGGGTGCCCGTCGATCCCGGGGTACGTGAAACGGAGGTTCTTGACTTCCACAACTGGGCCAACGTCGGCGGCGGAGGTGGCGGTGCCCTCGTTCCCCATCGTTACTCTCTTCCCGCTTTCCTCAAGGAAGGGCTAAAACGGCGATCGAGTCGGGGCCTGTCATCAGCTTGCGCAGTCCACTGTTCGTGCGGGGTAATGAGACCAGCAACGTGGAGCTCTGTCGATCGCCAAAGCCGACCTTCTTATGCTCCTTTTATTGGTGAAAGGAGGAGCCACGTAATCTGTTGTAGGTTTAAAGTTGAAGCAGTGGAGCAGACTTTAATGTCACACCCACCCACTCTTCGAAGATTGTTGTCGGGTGAATCCGATAACTCGATAACCCGGTAACTCGATACACAAATATTGATATCCTTTATATAATACCCCGCTTAGTAATATCCATGTCTCGGGTTAACATTAACTGATTTATTAAATATATAACTAATTTGATTTTACTAAAATAGTTAAATTTATTTTTTCAAAGATATATGAGTTATATATTCAACAATATACATTTAGTTAAAGATGATTTACTATTTGCTAAGTAAAAAATTAACTATAAGGGCATATATACAAGTTATTTGATTTTACAGTAATATATATAAAACCTAAATTTAGAGTGATTATATATAAACATAAATATGTATATATATATATATATATATATATATATATATATATATATATATATATATATATATATATATACACATATACATACACATACACATACACATACACATACACATACACATACACATACATATACATATATATATATATTCAATTTTTTCTTTATTGAGATTCACCTTTGTTTACACAAAAAATAACAAATTTTGTTTATTTTACCTCTCTTGTATTCTCCAAAAGGCAAGACAAAAGATCCAACTTCTCATTATTTGCAATCAGCACTTGGCGTCGTGTAAGAAGACATAAAAGTATGGAGATCACATAAACTCACTCTGTGGAGTACAAAGAAGACTTTTTGTTGAATGCGTTTTGAAGTCTCATAAATCTAATGCAGAAGAGCATTTTGAGACTGAAGAATGTGGCATTCTTCAGGGGAACCTTTCTGATCTTTGTTGCAATAGCAGGCTGAAGCAATAATATGTCCACAAACAAATAGAAAAGTGTCAGTAGCCACCTTCTGAAATAATAAATAATAATAAAAAATATTGTTCACAGTATTTACAAGGGGCCCTTCCTTATTCCTGTAAAGTTCTGATTGCCTTCATGGTGATGTTGTTCTTGTGACATCTAGTAGATAAACAAGTTATACCATCTTAGCATAAGAATGTTGTGCGCTAAATTAAGTCCTCCCTTCAGAACTACCAGCCGATTGTTTGATGGCAGGAATTGACTCTTCAGATACAGATCATCTTCTCATAAAATGCATCATCTGATATGTCGATACATTGGGTCCCATCATCAATATTGGTTGATATGTTGTAATGCAGTCTGTGGATGGAATCATCTTGGATCATTTAAAAGGGCAGATATTTCCATTATGAACAATCATCCACCATAATGGCTTTCATCATCAGGATATTTAGTCTATCCTCCCTGCATCACAAACAAATCACAACTGAAATGACACAGAAGAAAAATATCAATAAATAATCTTTCATGATCTACACGAGGGACTATACACTGCCTCACCTTCTGTATATGCACTAGTCTGTAAAAAAGGAATAGTAGAATTACATTCTGTTAGTGAAGTCCATTGTGAAAGTAGATCTTTTCACCAATGCACATATACAAAAGTGCCAAGAGGGTAGAATGAAATTGGAATGTGAGGCAGTCTTAACAATGTATCAGTTTGGCTTTTTACAATCATGTCTATATGTATGATGCTCAGAAAAATCATTTGAAGTCTGTAAAAATCTCTCTCTAATAGCTTAGTTTTCGATATACAACATTTTGTAGTAGCAAACTACAGATTTCAATAAAACTTTATTTTCCATTCTAGTGCACATATATGTATGTGCAAGAAATTTACTGAAAAAGGCATGAAAAATTAACATCAGATCCAGTCTGCAAGTTACAGAAGTTTGTCCCCAAGGAAAATTGATATAGCGATGATAGGATAAACAGAAAGATTTAAATAGCTTCCCAGTTGAATAATGAGATTTAACCATAAGAATCTTACCTGATGTGGCTGATTGTTGCGTGAAACATGTTGGATATAGATTCTCCAATTCATCAATAGTCTTCAGCATCATTCCTACAAACTCAGAAATCAGCTTGAATGCCTATTTTTTATAATTTTATCTACAATGAAGAATCAATATGCATGTCAAAAAGAAGACTTGTATAGTTTAGGATGATCACAGTAATCAGTTATATTAAGCACAAATAACTTCCATCTAGACCTAGAGTTTGAGGAGTTGCTAAGTATAAGATCAAGAACTAGATGGATTTGGTTCAGGTTAGGATCAGAGTTCTCAATTTCGATGTGTACTGCCCGCGGTACGAGCAGTACATACCGGTCCGAGAGGATACCGGTACGCGGACCATCCTCTACCGGGCAGTACTAGTGTTTTAATCGGTACCGAGGTATATCGACTGGTACTGCCTCGGATTTCGACCGTTACCGAGGTAAACCGATCGGTACACCCTAGCGTGGTAGGTGAAAGTATTTTTAAGGTTTTAGGGTGTACCGTCAGTACGCGATACGCCTCGGTACCGCCCCGGATTTCGACCATTACCGAAGCATACCGATCGGTACGCCATGGTGTGGTAGGTGAAAGTATTTTTAAGATTTTAAGGTGTACCATTGGTACGCCCTAGCGTACCGATGGTATATATCGGTACATTCCGTACCGATCCGAGCTCAGTACGTCGATACGGATCGATATTCAAAACCTGGTTAGGATATTGATCCAAAGAATATTGAGCAAGAAACTAAAAGAAAATAAAGTTGTCTGGAGCAAGAGCCATCAATTTGCTAAGCCTACCTCGAATCATTTATTGTCTTATTACATAATAAGATATAGCAAAGCTGATAAAAGACTCTTGGATCTTTTTTCGCAAGAAGGTTGTGGCTATGCATGTCACTCTTTCAAATTTAAAAGGTTCATATTCTTTGAGGGAGCAAGGGATTGCGTCCAAAGCAAAATTCTTTATTGAGTGTGCATGTCATTCTTAGTTCCTCAAGTACCACAAGATCTCAAGGTGGAATAGTTTGGACATGAAATTGCAAGAAGAAAATCATAGTTTTTCCTAAAAAATAAAGAAGGATTGCTTAGAAGGCTCCCACCAATGAGGAGCTAGGGAATGAAAATACGTAAGAAGACTTGCATCTGCATGAAAAAAGTTTATTTTTATGATAAGAATCCTTGAAAATGATATTGCAATGCAGCAACCTCAGCATAACACCAAGTACTAACCCTTAAGATCAAACTAAGCAGTGATTTAAAACACAGAAATAAAAAAAGGACTGTCTGGGTTGTGTTTTGATGTAACTCACAAGTTTAGATTTTGTGCCTGAATCTGAAGTATGCTCACCATATGCACGGTCTTATACCGCAATAACTAAATCAAGTTTCTCTGATCACTAAATAACCTATGGCAGGCCTGTCCCTCAATCAAAAGTTTCCTTACTAGGAAACTGCACCAAATATTGCAAGGTCATGTCTAGTTATGGACGCTTTTGGAATCTTTTTAGCCCTTCCACCTACAATCTAGCTCATAGATAATGATAACTATACTAGGAAAAGTTCCTTGTTTAAGTAACCAATTGGACAAATCATGTGACATCACTTGTAGACCTACCATATAATTCATGATTAGTGCAGCAGAGCAATATCGAAGCTTAATCCAAATGATAACTTTAAGTGATTCGTTTACATGAACATGATATCACTTGGTATTAACTTTTCTTAAGCATCAATGTTGACCAAATGATACAATGTCTAAGACATTAAGTGAAATGGTTTCTCATTTAACTGCAATCTAGAATAAAATTGGTGATATTATAATTAAAAACCTTATAATTAAAAGCGAGAACATTTTGCTGTATATCCTCAAGTACTCAACATGATCACAGCTGGATGATTATATGAATCACACACAAAGAAGGGAATTTGATTTTTTTGTTGCAAATATAATTTCAAATTAGTAGCATCAGTAGGCAAAAGATCCTTAAAAAAGCAGTCACATTCCTGGTAAAATATGCTATATTGTCCTTTTATAAATGATTTGAGGAGAATGAGCAGACAGCAAGGTCATCAAGCACCAATGTAGCTGCAATTCTTCACTTGTTATTGTACCAAAATAAAACAGGCATCGCAATCTAAAAGGCCACAAGAAATTGTATAATTTATGTGTGAAATTTTCTGATCCAATTTCAAGGTGCAGTTATTTTTCTACTTAGCATGCTGCTAATAGACATGAATTTGGAGTACTGTGACACAGTACATGTAAAAAAAAATGATATTCAGAGGGTGCATTTAGTAGTAAATCTCTAGATACTTCTTTATGACAAGTTATATGTCATGTTATTTAGAAAAGCTGAGAGATTGGACCTGATCAGCATCCTTGATCCTGACCACTTCTAAGAGGTATAGAGGTCCTGCTTGTGAATTTTCGTGAACCTGGAGTATTACCAACAAACTTTGTTCTGCTCAATTAAGATCGAAGTTTCTCACCTTCTGCACAGAAAAACAAGAAATATTAATTAGATTTGTTAGTTGAGACTTAATTATTAAGTTCACAAATGTTATAACCAATACCTTCTCTATTTGTGTCCTTGGACTTAATTGCAGCAATCAGCCTTTCAGAAATAGCTCTGTCAAGAGTAAAGCCCTTTTCCATCATCTGGTCCCAAATTCTACAAGCTAGGATAAACTTTCCTCCCTTCAGAAGTCCTCCAATCAGTAATTTGTACGTCAATTCATCAGGAGTCACTCCATTTTTGCACATGTCGTCATATAGCTTCATGGCTTCATTTATTCTTGATCCTTTCAGCAACCCATTTATAAGACTGCAATAGGAAACTATATCAGGGGAGATCCGTTTTTCAGTCATGTCAAGAAAATATCTGCGAGCACCTTCTATGTCGCCAACTTTACAGAGGTGGTGCACCATAACGTTATATACACTAACAGTTGGAACCACTCTAGCCTTGAGCATTAGGTGAAAGAGTTCCTGAGCTCTAAAAGCATCACCAATTTTAAAGAATCCATTGATTAGAGTGCTGTATGTAATGGCATCTGCATGTATTCCTTTATGACCCATCTCTTCGAACAACTTAGTTGCAGTTCCCATTTTCCCAACTTTGCAAAATGCATTAATTACAGTGTTGCAGGATACTGCATCACACAAACCTTTTACCTCCATATAACTGGTAATAAAATCATATGCCTTTTCGAGCTGGTTACCCTTGCAAAGACCTTTCAATAGTTGATTATAACTACACCTGTCTGGACTTATCCCACTCATTTCCATCCTTTTCATTAAGTTACCTGCTTCATTCAACATAAATCGATCGCAGTAATGATTCAGGAGTATGTTACAAGTAACCAAGTCAGGCTTGCATCCATTTCTTTGCATGAAAGACACTATCACTTGGGCCTTATCAAACTGGCCAGCTCTGCAGAACCCACCTATAATAGCATTGTATAACCGAGTGTTTAGCTCAATGTTCATCTTTATCATTTCCAACATTAGTTCATAAGCTTCGTCAACCTTCCCATTAGCGGACAAACCACAAACTAATGTACCACAGTTAATAACATCTAGCTTGAAGCCCCTTTTCAACATTTCATCCCAGATCTCTAAGGCAGCAGAGAAATGTCTAGCATTACAAAATCCATTAATGATTGTCGTGTAAGTAACAACATCAGGCTCTCTTCCTTTCTGGATCATTGACTGCAAAACATCCAAAGAATCTTCCATCTTGTTCTGCTTGCATAAGCAATTCAAATATATGTTGTATGCCCAGTTGTCTGGGACACAACCTATCTTATCCATATCTCTCCAAAGCTTCTCAACAAAGAGAAGATTATTCGCTTGACACAGACCACAGATGAGTCTTGAATAAGTAAACGAGCTCAAAGAAAATCCCTTTGAGGTCATCCTATAATAGCACTTCTCAGCAAGATCAAAACAATTATTTCGAACTAGTACACCCATAAACCTATTAAAGTCCACATCAAACATGCGGCAGCCTGATGCAATCATAGCTTCAAATGTACGGATTGCGAACTTGATCTGGCCTGACCGGACGCAACCTGAAATAGTAATCCGATAAATAGAACGGTGCAAGGAGTGACCCTTCAACCTTATTCCTCTTAAAACCTCTGAAAAGATACCAAAGTTTTGATCTTTCAACGCCAAAGAGATCATAGTCTTGATGGTGAAGTGATCGTGCTGGAAACCTGGCTGGGATTCGGCCCACAGATAAAAACGGTAGGCCATGTAAGAATCCGACACGCTCTTTAATACCTGGTTAGCGATGTATGTATTCAACTCAATGTTGAGCCTCTGCAACTCTATCTCCGTCGACTCCGACCACTTACTGGATTCCAGAACTCTTCGAAGCGTACAAGAAGACTCCCAGAACGCATGCGTCGGCGACTTAAACCTCGCCGACAATTTGTTGCGGGACTCTGATGCAAACCCACGTCCTGCAGAAGCGAGCCGAGCATCGAAGAGGCTGATTAGGCTCGTGGTAACGAAGCGAGAGAAGAAGCGGCCGGTTTCTGGGAGGTGCACATTGCACCGGCCGGCCAAAAACATAAGATTTTTCTCAGGGAGATTTCGTCGAACAGGTCAGAGGGGAACGCGTGCGACCAAACCATGAACGGATCAAACCGAGTGCAATAAACGGCGGAGACAAGAGGCCGGCAGAAGGCAACACGAATGGATTCGCCGGAGAATTGCAGGAAAGATCGTGCCTTTGGCTTTGGATTCGACGCGTCGTATCTCAAGAGACAGAGACTCTCCGCCGGGAACGAGTTGCTCTGCGGTCGCAAGGTGATGGATTTATTTGGGCTTCAATACTGTTGTCGTGCTTCGGGTCCCAAAATTAGAAATAGGTCGAACCCAATCGCATTCGGGTTCGATCGGAAGAGCAATTGAGCTCAATGCTTGCAAGAAGTGCTAATTATTTGCATCATGCAAGTTGACCAAATAAGCTGCGTTCGACCGGGTCAACATTAGGTCAACATAAATCTGTTTGACTCATACCCATCACACGATTCCTTTGTGCTCGACTCGGGTTCGACTCAATCCCATTGAAATCAATAACATATACATAAAAATAATAAAAGCAAAGATAAGTTGCATTTAATTTAACTTAGGGAATATGATTTCCCAATTCCTATTTCTGGTCTAATAGGTTGTATATCCATAAAATTGAAATCTTTGACCCAAGTTTGAACAAAGTATTCGATTTTATTCACCCAATATATATTCATATCGTTCCTAATTACTACAAACAACATCTCTTTCGAATTCTAATGATGATAAGGAACATAGTGAATCAAATCCTATCTTCATCCTAAAAGCCTAAAGTAAGATGGACATCAAACAACTACTAACACATAAGATGAATAAAAACCTACGAGGGATAATTTTGCTCATATTGCCACAAATTTCTTACTTGCATTTATCATAAATTGTAATGCCACAACACCTTGGCATCGTATCTTTAATTTCCATATGATGGCAACACCATTCAAGGTTTTGTTGCCATGGATGAGATTAGGTTCATTTGCATGGCCTAATCACACTTCACTAATCACTAATCCGAGTGCTTATTGTAGTACCAATTTAAATTGAATTGTCATAGTATTTTTCGAGTCAACCATCCAATTTATTCATGATAATAATGTAGTAATGTATTAGCACTGTACAAGTGATGTACTAGTTAATGATATATTATTAGTTCAGTGTATTACTTGGTAATTTTTCTAATGATATGTATTATTAATTTTGTATGCCATTGTTACTAGATGTGAGTACTTCAATATTAAGATGAGTAATTAATATTAAGTTTTATTATTTTTTTATTATAAAAATATTTTATGTGGTTGACATTCATATGTGAATTTGAATTTGAGACCTATCATAAAAACTAATAGAGGTTAAGTTTTATTATTAAAAATTATGATATACAGGTGATTTGGCACTATAAGAAAAAATAATTATTAGCTACCAACATAAATTATTATTATTAAAATATAAATATATATTATTCAAAAATTTAGTGATAAAATAATCTATCACTATCTCATGTCAAACTAAGTCTTGACATGATAGACTTATTTTTACTAAAAAAATTCATCAATAAATCTTTAT
This sequence comes from Musa acuminata AAA Group, assembly GCF_036884655.1. Classification (NCBI taxonomy): domain Eukaryota; kingdom Viridiplantae; phylum Streptophyta; class Magnoliopsida; order Zingiberales; family Musaceae; genus Musa; species Musa acuminata. The sequence goes on along the minus strand of NC_088329.1, from coordinate 5,774,733 downwards.
ATGTTTATAATTAAAACTATTATATATTATTCAAACATTTTAAATAAAAATATATAATAATAAAAATATATAGTTGGAATCTTTCCATCTATTGTGGCTAATTGGTTGGTCACATCAGTTTAGTTGACATCAACACTATTGGGATCTATCTATCTATCTACCTCAATCTATTTATATGTCAAACTTCTCCTTCAATGGGAAGTAAGTATTCCAAGGTGGAAAACCTTTATGCTTTGCAGCTGTACAACTACATCTTTTCCTCATATATTACATGAAAAGTTCATATTGGAGTCTTCATAGATAAAAAAAAAAAACATGTTAATCAACAGATAAAATAAAACCATCCAAATGAGTCACTTCGACTCATGAAATCTCAGTCAATAGAAAAAGACATAAAGAATATCCTCCTAACCTAAGCTCTTAGGAGGATCGACTACGTAAGAGAGACGTGAGGATGATTAATGAGGTTTGACTCTTCTCTCTTGTTGAGAATCCATTCGATATCGGTCTCGATATAAGTCAACTCCACATCAAGTCGGACTGATTGATCACCCCTCATCAACAACACTAGTGAGTATGCATTGCTAGAGACATGGTTACATCAAGGACGTCGTCAAACCCTAGCGATTAGTATCTTGAAGACAATAACTCGGTAGCTTTCTGCATCAATCGGACGTAAGCTTATCACCTAAAGCAACTTTTCTTGCTTCTGCCAAACTGTTGACATCCACTAAAGCTACATCCACTATGATATATATCGTCTTCAGCTCATCATAGTGATGGCTGAACCATGCAAATGTGAACGAAGAGAAATGGAGAACGTACTGCGTGTGGTTCGAACCAGTGGAGTAGCAACGAAGGAGAAGACTTCACCGTAAGAGTCTTCGTTCTATCTACCCTCAGACTTGTCATGCAACTTTCCACATCTCTCTAAGCAACGAAAAGATTGGTGGAAGACAATCAGCAGAAAATAAAGAGGAAGATGAAGATAATAATAAAAATAATAAGAAAATACAATCAAATAAATAATTATTTTGTATTTCTTTAAAGAAAGAGAAATTATCATATTTGTCTTGACATATAACGAGTCTTTTTGTTCTTCTTCATAATAGAAATACCTCTTATTTGAGTGGATAGATAATGTGCAAAAGAGATGTTAAACTAATAGAAAGGTTACTTGAATAAAATAATAATTAGAGGAAGGTTGGTTGAGTGGATAAGAAGGCTTTAGTGGAGGATGAGATGGATGTGTGATATATCTTTCTCCCACCTTTAGTGTCTTCTTTTCTCCCAACTCAATCATATCATCGATCGAACGAGGAATAATTGACTGCTCATTATGATACATATACATAGTTGGTCAGTGGAGGAAGTGTATGCATGCATGCATGCATGCATCATAAATATGAACTCCTCCTCTGCCAAATGTGAATAGCTTTTGAAAAGTGTGTATTAAGTACAGCGAGAGGAGATCGAAGGAGTTTGCTTTTTGGCCTTTTGAGGTTGCAAGTACAGGCAACAACAACTATATATATATATATATATATATATATATATTTATGATGAAGACTATCACATATGGAGTTTAAACATCATCACAGTCCAAAAAAACTGAAGTATTTAATTAAAGGACAACCAAATATAAATAATCGACTATATTGATATTTTGTCACATGAGATTAACCTCTATCTCACTTTCATTTTCATTTGAGTCAAACTGATGGCATTATATGTCATTATAACTGGACTTAACTAAAATATAATCCAAACTTTTTTTTTGAAATATTTGAAAATATATTTGAAAAAAATGTATTGATGGCACAATACACATTTCAAATGTAAATTAATGTTTGATAATTTTTTTTTCAAATCACATATGATTTAGATGCCATATTGAAAATATTCAAATGCTAATGCTACCTCATATATCTCGACATTTACATGATGTCAATATAATTTTTTTTAATTTTGAAAATAACTTATGATTTTATTTAAAATTATAAGATTGTCAAAATGATTTAGTGAGAAATCAACATGATTTATATTTTCTATAAGGTGAGATTTTATTTATTTATTTATTTATTTTTAAAAGCTATTTTATATTTATTTATATGATTATATTATATATTTTTATAACATTATATATATTTACTTATTAATTTAAATAAAAAATGTGTATTCACGTTTGAATACATATTAAAATTATTAGAAGGATAAATTTGTCACAAAATATTCAATGGACTTTTGAAATATAATTTTACCATACTATACTTATATCAATACATATTTAAAATATAATTTTTATCTATTATTTATCAAATAATTCAGCACATTCACTCAAACCTTTTTCTCCAACTTCATATTAAAAATATAAATATATTTCAAACATAGTCTTAATCAATACTAAGATTGAATTTATTATAACTCAAAACTTTAAGTTACTATATGACAATCATAACTTAATATATATAATTCAACTCTTTGATCATTAATCAGTAGTCAATCTCTTTTTCTATTTCATCTCATCCATGAGTTACGAAGAAAATATGTTAAGGTTTAGATACCACGACTTTGAATAAGTAGAGAATTTTTTATCGTATCATACTAAATTTTAAGAAAATTATTCTTGATTTCTTGTTGGTGAAATTATGAACTCCACCTTGAAAAGATTCTTAGTATGAATCTAAACCTTGCATAGTCAAATTAATCACTCCATTCCATAGAGTGGGTTTAATTGCAACAATCATTATCATATGCAAGTTTAAGGTCCAAAGTTGCAACCCAATTCTTGCCCCACAAGAAGACATGATAGTCCACATTCCAAGATCAAAAAGATAGCAGCAAAACAAAACTAAAGAGGAAGACTTTACTTGAGATTGCGATGGTAAACATATGCTTCATAATATAAAACAAATCATCCATGGAAGAAATTCTTAACCTAATAATTAGTGATAAAACCTTCTTCGACAAGATTGGCTTTACATAAAATTATTCCTAAAAAAAATCTTGTATTGGTAAAAGTCTAGTGTAGTAACTTTACCTGATTAAATTAAAGACTATGAGAAGATAAATCTATTTTTCTATAAAAGTATAGAAACCTAATCAACCTTACTTTATTCTTCAATGATTAAAGTATTGAAAAACATGCTCCTTTAGAAAAGCAATGTCTCTTCCTAGCCATCACAAGGATTAAGTGTTCCCACATCAAATCATCTCACTTGCCCAATGAGATTAAAACAAAAACATAAAAGATTCACCTACAATCTCTTATCCCTTCTGTACTCCATTATATATATGTGTGTTTAGTGTATGATGTATGATTATGCTTGGGCAATAACTCATAAACTACTAAGATGAGCAATTAATGGTTTGTCAAGTTGGTAGTCTTAAGTGTGTCACATGTCTCAAATTTCTTCTAGAGAAGAGATAAACATGATACTTTACTTCACCATCCACTATGGGAACAAAGAGGTCAAACAATGAAGAAGCAACATGTGGCATATCAACCTTGGTTGAAGGAAGCAGGCTAAAGTAACACTCCACTAGATCAAGACACTTGGTTCAAACACAGAGGGGCCACCTTTCAGCTTTCCTGAAGAATCATGTTAAGTGGTACTTTTGGGATGACCATTGATCAGCAACACATTCAAAAAGGAAGCTTGAAAGTACAAAAGGCACTGAGAAACACTTCCCAGTGGTGCTTCTTCTACTTGTTATTTATCTTGGATTAGGCATACATGCATGACTTTAACTAGCTATATTAATTCAATCATTGACTGTGGCACCTCAATTATTCCAATTGATCAGACATCAGAGACATCAGTTTGTGTCCAAGAAGTTACATATGAGACTATGGTCTCAGGTTTTGATTAGTATATGCCCCAAAGTGTTTTGTCCCTCTTGGTGTTTAGATATATAGTTTGGATTGTTTATTATGGTAGATTAAAATTCACCTCAAATCTGAGTTGTGATATTTGACTTTGTTCCAAATCCAATTAATGATATCTTAATTGGATTTAAATGAGTTATTTGACCTTATAAATCATCTATCTTTGTTAGCATAAAAGGCACTTAATTGCTGTTATTAGAGCATTTTGGAACCTCTCTGTTCAAACATGCATTACAAATCAATCTTTAACTAGACATCAATGTCTGTTCTTCCACCACCACCAGTTGTATATGAGTTTTGAAGGCATGGAGAGAGACTATGGTGGTGGCTACCTCATCAGTTCCCACCACAAATTACAACATCCTTGTTTTGTTGTCATCTTTTTCTTATCTTTATTAAGGGAACCAAACTTTTTCTTATTCTAATCATTCATAACCTTTAATGAACTTATAAAGTGCACGTTTCTCAAGTTAAAACAAGCGAAGTGTGTTGTTCTTCTCTCTCCTCTTGAGTAGTATGTAGTCAAAAGCACTAGCATATCATGAAGCAGGACCAGCTGCAGATAGAGAGATGCAGGGAATTAGCAGCAACCTACTAATGTGCCTCTCGCATGGACATGTAATACTACTTTCTTTCGAGGTTTACCATATGCTTATCTATCGATCATATAGTACGCATCGAGATGTAAAATAAAAAAAATTATAAAATATGGTAAAATTATAAAAAATAGCTTCAAAATCTAAAAATAAAATAAAATAATAGATTAGCATTAATTTTAGTAAAAAATAATTTAATTTAGGAATGAATAATGATACATATTTTTTGAGTTTTGTGAAATAATTTTATGGTACGGATCTTCATTCCATTAATATTAAATTATCTATAAAAATTATTTTAAATTATTAAATTATTTTTTAATAATTAATATTATAAGATCAAATGAATTAAGATGTTAATTAATAAACATACATGATTTTACCACCAAAAAGAATGATGAGACTTCACAAACAGTGGATCGAGGTCCTCGATCGTATGTATTTATATATCAATTTGATATGTTTATCGGATCCAATTCTTAAAATGATTTCATGATATAGTATATTGATATACCATATGTTATTGGTGCATCGATGTGGTAATGATCGTAGTCTCATCATCATGAATCATGTGTTTGAGGTGGCTTCTAAGGCAAAAATGATCGTGGCATATATTGATGCGAAGTATAGAGAATATTAAAACTTCTACTTTCGCCGTTGGTCTATTGCTCTGTGTCATAAAATCGATCATCGTACTACTACTCAAAGAAGTATAATCAACTATTATTGTATTATTGTTGTTTGTAAGATTCTTCGTAATATGATGATTGTGAATACAATAAACTTCGCTTCGTGACTATGTCACGTAGACTCCATCACATTTACTCAATATCATCCATTGCTTTTCTTTTTCTCTTCCATGTATAAACTTGACCAGTACCTCGTTAAACTCCATAATCTGAATCTTAGGTGACATGTATAAAATATTACTCCTTAATCCATCCACTACCCTCAAATTATGTAGATGATACTATCGACTCCCTAGCATCACCGTAATTATCGATCGAGGCACTATTATCCATGTCGCTATCATGTTTATGGATCGAGCGAGTTGTTAAATACGATTGAGAAGGTGTCTTATCATCTGACTTAATTTTTTCCAACGATGCGATTGATGTTACTACTTTCCCCTTTGTCTTTGCCTTTGGATGCTGAGTAAATGATCATGACAGACAAAAGGGTTTAAAAATCCTATCCTACGATTTAAATAGTTAAATTGATTATTTAAAATAGGACAATCAGAGTCATTAATCGGTAACGATCAGATTTTGATTGTTATTGACTGACACATACCCCATATCGCTCAATATAGGATCATATAATAGATACCATCCAAAGATGATATGTGTATTAATTCCCTATTGGATCGATATATACCACAGCTCAATACGACGAATCTACTGTGCTTTCTGACACTAGTGATAATTTAGAGAACCTTCGAGGCTACCTTTATGTTGTGCATTTACAGTGTAAAAAGATTGCGTTCCTCAGTATTCATAAATAATAGGTCATTATCTTTGATCAATCAAAATTTGACCTATGAAATCGGATCAATGTTTATTAGATATGACATGTCAATTATATGATATAATAAACAGCCTACTAATTACAACAATACTGTAAAGTAGCATTTTCAGTTTCAAATACTGACTTAACGAAATGATTTTACTAAATTAACCATCGATATATCTTTCTTCGTAGGAATCGAAAATGTCTCTTATCCTTCAACTTAGGTGAGACGAAAGATACGAGAAAAAATAGATCAAATAAGATCAATTTCACCAATTCTAGTTGACGATTAAATTTGATTATATCAATAAAGAAAACACTAAGCAATAGGTGAAACACACTGTTTCATTAAGAGTGAAAACATAGAGAAGGAAGACAGGGGGGGGGGAGTACATAATCCATATCCATGTCATGCAGAGACTGCCCCTGTCACTGAAAAGTGACACAATCGCTTGATAACCTAATGTTCAAACAATCTCATAGCATCTTTGGCCAGAGAAAGAGAGAAGAAGAGAGAGGAAAAAGTAGTAGTTTGGTCTACTCTTCTCAAGCAAAGAGAGTGCATTACATCACATAGAAGAGAACAGAGTCCGGCAGGCAGTATCGAGAGCCTATTCTTTCCGGCTTTAAATGGTTCGAACCAATGCCGTGAACATATCTCTTTGAGCTCTCAATCCCTCTATATAAATCCCCACCTCTCCTCCACCAAATAGTTCCAACCCGATCCCAGGCGGTTGCGCAGAAATGGAGTTCCAGGGAAGGGCTTGCGGCTCCGCCACGCCGCCATCTGAGGAGGAGATGGAGCTGAGGAGAGGGCCGTGGACTGCGGACGAGGACCTCATGCTGATGAACTATGTCACTGCCCATGGCGAAGGACGCTGGAACTCTCTTGCTCGCCGCGCAGGTGCCCATTTCTTATCTAGTAGGAATGCAGAGTAGTAGGAGGAGAACATAGAACTCGAGGAAGTCGTTGGTTTCTCTTCGATTAGTCGTATGATTCGTTCGATGGCAGAGAAAGAAACACGTTTGAGCTCCTTTGGGCTAGACATGGCCAACCTTTTGCTGTACGTGACAGGTCTGAGAAGAACAGGCAAGAGTTGCCGGCTCCGATGGCTCAACTATCTCCGCCCCGACGTCCGGCGCGGCAACATCACCCCGGAAGAGCAGCTCCTCATCCTCGAACTCCACTTTCGCTTGGGGAACCGGTGCGTTACACAGATGGATTCTTTTCATGGCGACCTTCGCCTTCGATTGCAGGGCTGAGCATGGAGCGTGAGACCCGTGCAGGTGGTCGAAGATAGCGCGGCACTTGCCGGGGAGGACCGACAACGAGATCAAGAACTACTGGAGGACGAGGGTGCAGAAGCAAGCGAAGCAGCTGCGGTGCGACGTGAACAGCAAGCAGTTCAGGGACATCCTGCGGTCCATATGGATGCCTCGCCTCGTCGAGAGGATCCGCGAGGCCTCCAGCAGCTCCGCCGCCACCGCCATGCATCAGAATGCCGCAGCCCCGCTGGCTCCCACGCGTCCTGTACACCGAGCTGCTGAGCCTCCGCCAACCATGGAGTACTCCTTCGAGGCTCGGTTATCATCGCCTCCGGCGTCGGAGAGCGTCACGGAAAGCCGCGGGATTCAGGGGGTCGGCGTCGACTGGATGCAAGGAGCTCAGCCGCCGAGCCCCGGCGGGTACGCCTTCTCGGGCCTGCCGGACGTCGACCAGAGCGGGTGGGGGGAGAGCTTGTGGAGCGTGGAGGACATTTGGTTGCAGCAGCAGCAGCAGCTTTAGCTTTAGAATGGAAATCTTGGAAGCAATCGGAGAAGACAGATTGCTGATCTGATTCCTTGTTAGAGTTCTTAGACTTCACTGTTACCTCCTTAATTCGACAGAGTCACTGTAAAGATGTTCTTATGATTACAGACATAATCTTTTGCTGTCCAAATAATTTCATAAGCAAGTTGAATAATCGACAAGAAACACAGATCAAGAATCCGATGATTAATGATTACTCCACTATGTTCCTAATTATCAGCAAAAGTCTTCGATCGCGGATTATGAATGGCGACGGTGTCTGACTCGATTTTGACTCTCGTTTCGCTAATCAAAGTGACGTCTTTCAGTTATATCGTAGACAATCCGCACAAGTCTTCGCGACACATCCGCAAGCAACCAAGCAATAAACTGAGAGCTGGCGAGCACGACAGCGGACGGCGCGGAAACGCCTCCCGCCACGCCACGTAGACGGTCAACTCCGCCGGTCCCCACGGGAGAGAAAGCGGGGTTCCTTGTGGCCCCCCCCCCCCCCCCCCCCCGTGTTCGCTCCGGCCGAACAACTCCCTCGCTCCTCATGGGGAAATTAAATGCAATTATTTGCGGCCTTTTTTTTCTAGATCGAATTGTGGATCTATCTATGGCCACGTCGGATCATAATACCTTATAAGTTTATGATGTCACATCAATTACAATCAAATGTTGATTTATTATAATTAAAATAATTTTAAATATTTTTTTCCAAAAAAATCATTAATTATTAGTTGAAACTAATAATCTTAAAAATCAAGAATTATCGATCTCAATTCTTAAAAATCAAAAATCATATTCGAGTAGTTCTAATTGGAGTTCGACTTGAGATTGACATCCATCCGGAGAACCAAACTTAACATCACGAACAACAAATCTTTCTCTATCTTCCCATTTCCTCCGCTAACACTTGGCGCGAAGGGCAAGTATTATCGAATGAAGCAGCAGCCAAAATCTGCGTCACAAAGCGTAATGCAACAGTGCCAGTTCGAACGGCGAGGATGGATATCTGAGCATATGATGATACCCGTAGGGGATTGCCATTTTGGTGCAGAAGGCGTTGCGAAGAAGCAAGCAATTGCGAGGCTCAGCATGCTATTCTTGGCAGTAAGGTGTTGGAAATGTGCCTTCCTCTTCCGTGAAAGATAAGGATGATGATGATGATGATGATGTCCAGATAATTCATACTCCTTTGATTTGATCTCACTTCACTCGTCTTCCCAACTTTTGGAGCAAGCCATCGGAACCACGAGATTTCGTGTGGCTGTGCAGGGCGGGCTTATCCCACAAGGGAAGCGCCTGCCATGGTCGATGAGACAAGACGATGAATGAGGTAATTGGGTACTCAGCCTTGATTGAACGCATTAGATATATCAGGCATCAGTAACTTTCGATGCCGAGTTACTTATGATTTGTGATTCGGTCTGTACGGTAGCTAAGATAGAAAAACTAATGCCATCAGAGTAAGAAGTGAACAATGCATTTTGGATGGTTCCATAACCAGTCATAGGACCTAAAAAAGTATTAGCGTCTGCCTATCTGCGATCTTCTGCTGCTTTTCAATTGCAAGAGAATTCATGATGATATATCCTTTGCTACCTTAATAAATAATTCTTCTATATCTTCTTATCCGAAGGTTAATAATATTTTCAATCAATTTTTGATAATAAAGAAATACTTAAAAGATTTTACAAAAATCATAACTCGTACCTTCTATTTGCTATTTGGGAGGAGAATTAGTGTTTCCATTTTTTTCACTATGGTACCATTTCATTTTATGGTTGTCAGGATCATATATGTTCTTCGAAAAGAACGAGTGTAGATTACCAGGTTAAACCTGTTCTTCATCAATCGCAAATACCATGTTTGGAAAATTGACTTAAAATTTGTATTCTTCGATAATTCATAAAGAAGAGACATACAAGAGACATTAATTTAATAATTTTATTGCACAGTCATTCCCTTTGATTTAGATTATAAAGTCATAAATTATATGCTATAATCTGGTTTCAATAAGACTCCAACACCGATACAATAACCTTATAAATCCTAAATAATTCAGTCCCATCTATAGTTCAAATGAACATTCCAACAGTGCTGACATCAACTCTACAGTGAGATGAACTGTGAAATTATTCATGGAATTTGAGAAGGACGACCATAGCAGGTAAGTATGCTTTCCTTGGGTTATTCTGTAGGGCGACCACCTGCCAATTAACCGATATGCCATCCTTGACCAATGTCAGACGGGTAGCTGAAGCTGATGATAGTGCTCGAGTAGTTCAGTAGATACAGAGGGGAAGGGGACAAGTCCTCGATATTCCTTGAAGAAATATCATCTGATTATAGAAGATTTCATAGACTGAGCACTCTTGAAAGGATAAACCTTACAATTTATTTCATGATGTGAGTAATGCCCATCATTCAGCAGCAAAAGGATACTCTGATTGCTGCAGCGACTCAATTGTATTGGCTGCAGGTAGCCTCATACATGAAGAATCTGCTGCAGGAGCCTTCTCAGAAAAGTCATTTAGATTTGAATTTAAGAGATCATTACAGGATTGTCTTTACAAGTCTTCAAGCACTGTTTAAGACAAAAAGGGGCAGGTACCGGTGCCCAAGAGCTTTGCTCTGCTTCTGTTCTGCATTTACATGGCAACAGTTCAGTTCGAGACCAGTATAAACAGTGATCCTATTATAAGATTTTATAAATCGATAAGATGATTATGTCAACGGACGATGGAATATAGAATATAAACAGGAGTTGACTAACAAATGACTACTAAAACATGTGGTCAGTATACGGCATGCAGAGGCGTAGCTGAAGTCTCACTGTTTTAAATTGGCTGCATATATCTTTTTACATCATCGGGTTTTGTCGAGAACAACATCAATAGCCTTTAGATAAAACATTTCACCAGTTCTTTTGTTTCTCACAAAAGATTCTTAAATCTTTCAGTTAAATGCTGCATTTGCAGCTAAGATAGTGTATACTTTTTAGTTCTCTTTTCTTACTGTATAAGTGCATGAAGCCCAAATTGATAAAATTTGTTATGAACATTACTTTTTTGCCTACGTATGTGTCAACCAGATGATCAATCATGCATTTATTTGGAAGCTTGACCTAACTCCATGTATCCAATATAATTTGAAGTTATGGAAGAATAAAAAGAATATGATAAAACAACATCAGCCCATGACTTTTTATCACATTAAGAAAGAATATCTCACCAGGAAGGTGAACAGAAACTACAGTGGAAGTCAGCTTGTGGATAAAGAATTAAAGGAAACTGGAGGGATTTATACTGATGGATCCATGTTCTAGACTCTAGAAAGATCAGAAGGAAAATTCCGCAATCATATAAGTCCTTGCTCTGATGAATTTCTTCAAATTATTCTGCAAAAGAGAAAGGAATTAGTGCCACTGAATTGGACTACAACCATAATATATCAGATCTGCTTGAACTTGGAAAGTCATTGGAGATTTTAATTAAACTAAAATATGGATGCATTAGATACTTATATATTTGTACTTGGGAATCAGAGTAGGTAAACTGCCATGCACCATACGGTACTCATAATGTATGACATCAATTTTCATATTTTTTAGGTGCCCCATTAAATTAAGAAGTGATCATCACCAGAGAATATACCTTTCCAATTCAATCAGCCTGGATATTCTTTCTGATTCCAACAAAATACTCGATGCAGCCATACATACTGTATGATTGTTACAATCATCAAGACATAGAAGTGTTTAGCTGCCTGGTAAGCGACTATGAATTTAATTCTTCTAACAGATAAACAGTCAAGGTTTATTGGTACCTGTCTCGTAATAACTTCAGCTTTAGATATCTGGACACCAAAAATTGCAGCAACACATAATGGCTTGTAGAAGTCCTTGAACCATCTCCTCAGAATTTCAAGTAAACTTGTGATCCAAATAGGATTGAAAAATCTGTTGTTCATGGACTTTATATAACTTTGTAGACTCTACTTCAATGTTTCTTGGAGGGAATTCATGGTATTGAACAAATAGTGCAGGTGTTAATTTCATTAAACCATCCACTAATATTCTGAGTTCCCATAGTCCATCTGTAGCAATGCATCAGATTACTAAATTGTAGGGTCATTGTGCAGCCTTAATCATGAGGACAAGGGAACCAAAGAAGCCAGAGAAGAATTATACGGACAAAGTTTTTATAAAGAATTATAATTACCAAAAGTCTGTACACGAGCATAAACCTTGTCTGAAGTGGTGAAACCGCTGACGGTCTCTCAGGATAATTTCACGTTGAAAAGCTCTAGAAATGATCTTTGCTGCATCGTGGCAATCACCGCATATCCGCAAGTTCTTCATTATTCTGATTGGTGCTGGTGGGGGTGTGCTGATAAGGCCAAAGGCAATGGCAAGCTTCTCACTATGCCTATAAAGAGTAGTTTCCTTCTCTTCTTCTTCTATGTCATAAGCAACATCAGTGGTGTCCGGTTGATAGCCTTCCAATTTCAATCTCCTAGCCATCTCTTCTAGCATTTTATCAATTTTTTCTATATGAGGATGTGTTCTGTCACCTGCTAAAAATTCATGTATAACACCGTCTGACTCTATCATGCTACAACCTGGTATCTTCATGACCCCTCGCTGTCTCATTGTACCTCTGAGCTCCATGACATCATCCCATTTCCCTTTTGAAGCATATATGTTTGCCAACAACACATGGAAACCATCATGATGAGGTTCAAGCTCAATGAGCTTTTTCCCTACTCGTTCTCCTACATCAATGGCACCATGCTTCTTGCAAGCACCTAGCAGGGCACCCCATGTAGCCACATCAGGAGCCATAGGCATGCTTTCCACAAGTTCTTCAGCCTCTCTAAGCAAGCCTGCACGACCGAGAAGATCAACCATGCAACCATAGTGTTTAATATTCGGTAGAATCCCATGAACCTGCTTCATAGTGTTAAAATGCTGGCGCCCCTCATCTACTAAGCCAGCATGTCGACATGCACCTAGAACCCCCACAAAAGTTATTTCATTTGGAGGAACTCCACACCTTTTCATCTCTTCAAATTTCACAAAGGACTCCTTGACAAGTCCATTCATTGCCAATCCCAATATAACAGCATTCCAAGTAGAAGTGCCCCTATGTTTCATCCCATTAAAAACCTCCATCGCAGTCTCCACCGTGCCACACTTCATGTACATGTCAATCAAAGTTGTCCCAAGAAAAACATTTATAGCAAAGCCATTTTTCTTGATATATGCATGAACCCATTTGCCTTGTTCTAGAGCAGATAGGCGTGCACAAGCAGAAATAACACTCACCAAGGGAGTCTCATCAGGCTTAATATGTCCAACTTGCATCTCACTAAATAATTCTAATGTCTCCATGAACCGATCATGTTGAGCATAACCTGCAATCATAGTACTCCATGAAACTGCATCCTTCAAAGGCATTGCATCAAATAATGCTCTTGCCTCACCGATGAGTCCACATTTCAAGTAGCCAGATATCATAGAATTCCAGGATATTTGATCTAGAAACCTACACGAATCGAACAATTGTCGGGCGGCAACTATATTCCCATGATTTGAGTACATGTAAATCAATGCATTCCGAGGATTAACATAAGAATCAAGGCCATCTTTGATGATCAACCCATGAATCACCTCACCTTTTTTGTTTGCCCCTAACTTGGTGCAAGCGGACAGAGCGCTGACCATGACAACCTCATCCATCGAGACTCCCTCCCTCTTCATTCTATGGAACATCTCCAAGGCCTCAGCAAACAGTTCATTCTGTTCATAACAAGAAATCATAGCTGTCCAAGAAACCACATCCCTAGCATCCATTCCATCAAACAGTTTACGTGCATCACTCACAAGATTACACTTACCAAATAAAGCAATCATAAAGTTTGCAGCGATCGTGTTCTGCTCTGGCATCGAATCAAAAAGCCGGAACGCTTCCTTAACATCACCAGCCTGAACATGCGCTGCGAGCATCGAATTCCAAGAAACTGAATCCAAAACAGGACTTCTATCGAACAGATGCCGCGCATCGGTCAGATTCCCACACACAGAGTACATATTGATCAAAGTGTTCAACACGTAGACATCCGAATCAAAACCGAATTTTACGACATGGGCATGAATCAGCTTCCCTTCAACTTCCGAAGACCGAACAGCGGAGGCATGAATGACAATCGGATGCGTGTAACTATCCGGCGCTGAATCGCCTCCCAGCATCGAACGGTACAAAGGGAGGGCAAACTGGGGGGAGTTCCGGTGGATACAGGCTCGCATGAGGGTGTTCCAGGTGAAAGCGTTGGGGTTGTCGATCTGGTGCAGAAGCCGGCGGGAGTAGTCCAGACCCAAGAAGGGGGAGGCAGCGGAGAAGGAAAGGAGGCGACTTGCGGCGAAGGTGTCCCTGATGAAGCCGGAAGCGACCATTTGGGCGTGGATTTGGAGGAACTCCTTGGGGTTTCGGCATTTTTGGAGATTGAATTCGAGGATCGACAGGGTAATGGTGGGCTTGATCGATCTTGTTACGTCACCAGCGCAACATTTGAGGGCTTGGAAGACTGGTCTTTTGGCCAAGCTCATAACAACAGAGCGAGGCTTTCACCAATGGATTCGGTGCGACGACCGTTTAAGTTGCAGAGGGATATATAGACAGATAGTTGTAAACAAATACACCCTTTTCATGTCACGTCCTGCTGGTGTTGTTGCTTTTATATAAAGAGAAATAAAGATCAAAATAAGAGAATAATATCTTATTCTCTTAATTAGATCTATCATTGAATGTCACATTGCAAAAAATTAGAGATAATGACTGCAATTAAATGAAGGACAACATTGATATGGAGACTCAGATACGTTCTAAGATATGAAATCAAATACCATGTTCATAGCCACCTCTTTGTAGATACTCTACTTTGGTGATCACATGAATCTTCCTTCTTAATTTCACGTTTGGATTCCTGATGAGTTGTGTTTGGAACAGTGCCACAGCTTTGGGCTGGTCCACAATCTGTTTCTGCAGCTAGACTTCTCTTGAAACAACTTTCATGACATCAGTATCCTCTGTGTCAATTACACAAACAGGCTTGAAGAAGATATACATAATGCACAAAAATTAAAACGTGAGAAGAAGCTTTCTGGTTCAGAGAAGCTTTTAATAACTTCATTCATGTAGAATATTACAAGCATATATGATATTCCACTTCAGCACCAAAGCCATGATGATACTTAATTGCGTACATAAATACAGCCATGCCACCCTGCTA
Organism: Musa acuminata AAA Group; assembly: GCF_036884655.1. Lineage (NCBI taxonomy): Eukaryota > Viridiplantae > Streptophyta > Magnoliopsida > Zingiberales > Musaceae > Musa > Musa acuminata. The sequence continues at coordinate 5,759,651 of NC_088329.1, read as the reverse complement.
TCTAAAACATTAGCACTAAAGAGAAAAGAAAAAACCTCATACTTGACCAGGAGAGTGATCTTTCAGAGCAATTATTCATGCAACATGGCTGGCTGCAATATGAGTGGCTTGACCTCATTGAATGCTAGACTTGAGTGGATCACTTCTAATACAACCTCGGTTTTCAGTGGCTCAACTACCTAAAGCATTCATCTGCAGATAAGAAATAAAAACTATTAGATCTTCGTTATTTATGGGGAAGTCAGTTCAGAGTCAGTGCCTGCCTCAGCTTCCTCTACTTTGAGCTCTGCTGCTTGTAGGGAGTTCTATGGATACGAGGAAGTAACACCTCACTGACTCCCTCACATATTGGACTTCCCCATTCATCAGTTTTAATAGCTTCCTGCAGGTGCTCAGTCCAAGGCCTTCTTCTGTCACCCACCAAGAGTTATGAAACATGTCTTGGACCAGTTCTGGAGGAAGGCCATCACCAGGGCAGACTATTCTGAGAAAGAGAGAAGAGTATTATGTGTTAGAAAAAAATAAGAACAGCACAAGTCATAGCAATAATCTGCAACTCTCTTTCCTTGAATTACCATTAACAAACTGAAACTCAAACAGTTTAAAAGGAATTCAAGATCCGTACATGAAACACCTTGAATTAGTGAGAAGAACGACCCAGAAAAGGTTGTCCACCTTATGTGACACAAACCAGTCCGATATGAAGTTGACTCGTTAATTTAATGAGATTAGAAGTTTAGAATCACACAGTTCGAAATGTTCAAGCATAAACAAACGTCACCGATACAATATTCTCACATTTGATGTGGGATTAACGTCCTTGTTAAGGCACAAAATCATTCCCGTTAGGTGATATATGAAGCCCAACCAAATAATAGTTCCACATCATGATATGTCTCCAGCTCCATCCAAAAGTAGTAGTCTTTCCTATTTGGATATCTCACAATGCCTAGTATTAGGTTCACCCTCACCCCCTAATACCAACTGTCATGACCCCATTCGATGGAAAAACTGATTTCATAACTTGATGAGAGTAAAACCATGTGGATTAAAAGGTTTAACCTTAGTTGATGTAAGTAGATTTACCTAACCTTGTAAACCAACAGAACATGTTCTCATTTCTAATATAAGAATATTTGAAGTGACAATCTCCCCACTTAAGATGACATTCGCATCTCAATGCATAACCCTGAATCAGTCTTAGTAGGTGACCTGGAGATCGAGTCCAATGGTAGCTCCATGTCATGATAGACCTCTAGTACCATCCAAGGATAGCAATTTTATACTTGTAGCCCTTACCATGCCTAGCACTGAATACGCATTGACACCAATTGCTATAACACGACTTACTGGAAAAATCAACTCATTAATTTGATACGTCTAGAACCATGTGACCTAAAATGTTCCAAGTCTAAGTTAACAGTAGTAAGCCAAACTAGTCGATAAACAAACACATACTTCCACATTTAATGTATGACTCTTTGGGTTAAGTCCACATATCATGCTCGGAGATGCAAAAAATTCAGCAAAATGAGAAAAATCAAGTGATAACTTTTTTTCACAAGACTATTGCAACATCTCCAGATAGTTGTAAAGAAACCTTCTAAAATGCATTCATACTTGACTGCTTCTTCATGTGGCTTGTTCACTGAAAGATTCATTGTCACGGTGATGCAGCTACAAGGAACAAGAAATGGACGAAAAAAATGTTGCACTTTATATGATTACAACTGAAACACATGAAAGATGCAAACCCAAAACAGTTTTCTGTTGTCACTGGGGAGAGGCAGACAGGATAAGAATAGTCTGGGACCAAAGATGTCTGACTTGGAACAAATAAAGTCAATAAAGAACCAAAAAAAAAGTTGTTCCTATCCTACCAAGAAAAACCACAACAAGGCAAACAACCACCCACCCCTTATCCACAATACCTCTCAGAAAGTTCCAGAGAAGGCATAAGCGTACTCTTGGAAACATGGTTCATTTTACTGATCCGTACCGGTGTACCAACCAACCATCGGTATGGTACATACCGACGTACCGACACATGGTACGATGGGGTCTACTAACAAACTGCTATGTACCGCTCATACTGATCCTTTATTGGACCAGTACGTACTGCCTATACTGTGCAGTACACCGTGATATGATGAACCTTGCTTGGAACTATCTGTTTGCGACACCAAACCAACCAGGAAATCAAACAATATATTTTTGGTTACAATAGGTAGTGTTTAGGCAAAAGGATGACAACAATTAACTATTAGTTCATGCGCTTATTTTTCACCTCAGCCCCGACTACAAGACTACGAAGGAACATGATAAGAGATTTGATTTTACTGTCTCTGTATTTTGACATTTGAATTGGATATTGGATTACTGCAGGTCATCATATTTAATGCAACCACCATGTGATGCTGCCACCAAGAACATGATAAGAGATTTGATTTTATTGTCTCTATACTTTTGACATTTGAATTGGATATTGGATTATTGAAACTCATCAGATTTAATACGACCACCATGTTATGCTGCCACCAACAACATCAATGATACATTTGGTCCCAACGGTTTGGGATCAGCCGCATGGTTAGTTGCTATGAATTATCTAGTTAATAGTTAACTAGTTAATATATCTAGTTAGTATGAATTATCAATTCTCTGCTCTCTCTCTCTCTCTCTCTCTCTCTCTCTCTGTTTCAAGCCCCTCTCTGTGTCATCCATCCAAATTTATACATAATAAGAAAAAAAAAACATATCCAAGGTTGCTTTCCCACTTATAAATCTGCAAGATCTCATGAACACATGAAGGTCTTGTTACAGTAAAATCGATAAAGTACAATTATCTACTTTAAATAACACAGAATTTCACAAATGAGATGCAGGTTTTTTAGTTCAATGTTATAAATGTCAAATTCATCTACTCCTAAATCCAAATAAAGAAGGAAAAGAAATAATAAAGACTAACTCAGATATAATTTGCACTTGAAGAGTTTAGTTATGTATACGAATGAGAAAAAGGAGGCCACTTATTTCAACATTAGCCTTAGCCCATTTGACTATCAGTGTTACAACCAGGTACATTTTGTTGAACAATTAGTATTCTTAGTACACCAAAAATACAGTGGATTTTATGTGATTCTTAAACTTTATGCAAGATACACCATGTATTTTCAAACAAGGAGACAGTCAAGGAGCATCATCCACAACCTCTAGAGTGTGTACAAAGTATATCAGGATTTAGTAAAAGAAAATATGTGCAATTATTACACTTCAAAGAGACATTTCTTATCTTTAACACTACATTCTAATCAGCAAACATCAAACAGTAAGATAGCACACCTGAAGTGCAGAAGCACCATTTCCGTTCCATCAGAATTGTGCTTCAAACTTGGCCTAACTTGAATTTCTACCCAACCTTCTGGAGACGGTGCATGGTGGATCATGTTAAGTAAAAAGTCAGCCAAGACTTGCTGAATTCTTAGTTGATCACCATAAACAGATATCACTTTAATTTCCTCAGGAATATCCCGAATCAATTGTAAACCTCTTTGTCTCAGTAAAATCATAACTTGACTAACAACAGCATTCACGATGTTTCCAAGTAGAAACTCACTTTTCTCAAGCGCTAAGGAGCTGTTAACACAAGTTATGAAATATGAACAACATCAGTAACATATAGAAGGAGTCAAAATAGAAATTCAATGAAAGTTTAATCATACAAATATTGTGGTGATAATGCAGCTTCTACGAACATGAGGTAGCATAGAGGTTCTATATAGATGAGGATAATCAGTTAACAAGTAACTTATGGGTCACAAAACATACCGCTCAAGGACTATTGCCAGACATTTGGTTTACTATCGTTATGAAAGATGAAATTAGCAAGCTGTACCAATTTAAGAGTTGACATAAGATCCCCTTTAGCTTAAAAGACTATTTTGCAAAGAAATGGTCAATGATTTGAGGTCAAACCTGGTTGAGAACGAGCCACAAAATGTCCTTTGTATGTTGTTGATCATGCCATAAGAGACAAATCCAACAAGATATTAAGATTCAATGTGTATGATTCAAAGTATAAACCGGGGACTTATATACAGGTTTAGTGAACTATCAGACTAGTAACAATACACCAAGCACTATGCCGACTTGTATTGCCCAATATCATTGAATAAAATAATGAAACAATAAAAACGAATATGTGCCAGTATCAAGTTATATGATTTGATGCCAGTATTTGGTTGGAATGCTAAATACTGGTAGGGACATACCAGCCCTCCCAGCATTTAAATCCCTGGTACAGGCATCACATACCAAACAGAACAGAGTAAGACAGAAAGATATGAATGAGATTCCTGTAAAGCAACAAATGTAATATGGGAGTTACAGGTACTTGGCAATGACATTCTAAGAACAAGACAGTAATAGAAATTTATTAACTTAGAAATTTGGTAATAATCCAGACCATAAAATTTTCAACTCCGTATAACTTCAGCCATGACTAGGATGGAATTCTTTAAGCTAGCCTAGTAACCTTCAATTTAGCCAAATCACAACTTTATTTTCATCTTGGATATGAAGGTATGATCAACAGTGGGATAATTATAACACCCAATATTTTCTTCCATAAGTCTGAAACTATAGCATCATAGTTAAATAAAACAATGTTATCTTAGCATGAAAAAAGAAATACAACTAAGTTCACTATACCAGAACCGAGTGGAGGATCTAGCTTACACAAAGCAGCAGACATAACTTTAGCTAAATGTGCCAAAAAAAAACTCATGATATACAGTTGGCTAAAAAACAGTCAACTAACTAAACAATTTTTTGTCTAAAAAACTAGTAGATGTTGCAACTTGCAATCACTTAACCTCTTCTACTTCACAAGCATTTAAGAGAAAATGGAGAGAAAGAAACTAAGAAAGTAGTATTAACTATCTTCAAAAGATCATACTCATCATGATTGTCTTTTTACCAAGTTGAGACAGTAGATCTGTTTGGAAATTATCTTTCTAAAGTGGTAAGAGAAATTAACAGTAGATTAGGATCATGACTCAATTACAGAACGAATAATCCAATGGTGACCTCCTTGTTTCCACTGGAACCAATCTCAGAGAGCATTATCCAACCTCCTCAACCCATTGAACAAGTTACTTTTATAGATTCAAAAAGACTCTCCAAAATAAGCCAATGGAAGTATGAAAACGATCAAAGAACTAAAAAGGAAACTGTTCAACACAGTCGTTTGACCTTGTTATGGTGCATAAGCAGCCCTTTGACATGTTAAATTAAGCCTTCGATTTACCTAAGAGAGTGTAGGGTAAATCCGAAGTGAAAGCTATCTCAGCACATGAAATAATTCAAACACAACAGTCGGTCAAGCCATCTTTAGCACCTACATAACATTCAAAATAATCATTGTCTACAGGGGATTCACAGCAACGTTTAGGACTGTCTTCGATATCAGCATATAGCCCTAGCATGGCCGGCCAAGTAGTAAAGATGAAGGACGAATATCTCAACTTGGATATCTACGTGATTGAAGTTTTCACCCTTGAAACACCTATAGAACCTCTCAAACAATCAGGATAGTAGCATTGGCTTTCGAGCACTGCTTATGGAGGTCATTTAAGCAAGTTATCTTTCTTAATTTGGTCATCACCATTTTCTCATGAAGCATTAGTAAGAAATTGTCAATAGGGTGATCAATTTTCTCATAAAGCATTAGTAAGAAATTCACTAACTTCCATTGTTGATTCGACTACACCTTCAAACAATTATTAGAATCAACTTCATAGGGGAGGAAAAGCATCTCCAAACAGACAATACTCATATGTATTGGCGGTGGTGACAGATGGCATCTACCTTCATTTCCTTTATATGAGAAAGAAAACAAAATCAAAGTTGTACTCTAACTTAAGGTCCTAGACCACCACCTTGGCAACATGGTGCATTGGAGGTTCAGGAATTGGTTATGATGTCTAGTACTGCACCAGTGACTTTATAACAACTTATGAAGATGGTGAACTCATCTATAGTCTTCCTATTATAGGAATTATTACCTGATTAGACATGGTACAGCATGAAAGAAGAGAAAATTTTTAACCAGCTATAGTATTTTCTATTTTGTCCCAGAAATACTGCAGCTAATGTTCAACAATAACAACATCCAAATCTGGTGCAACTTTACTCTGAGTAGCTATTCAATACTAGAATGTCATTGATAAATTTCAGCTTCATTTGAGTATGTTTCATCACTAGAACATGTTCTGAAAAAAGGTCTATACAGTGAAGCAAGATAAAGTCCAGTAGCTATATATGTTTGGTACTCACATTTTCAGATCTGCAAAGCTACCAATCAGCATGATCTCTCATAAGTCCTCTGGTCATGAAATTCCAAATCAAACTAGAAATAATTGATAGCAGAAAACTCATAGATATGGTCGAATGCCTGCATGACAATTGACATGAAACAAGATGGAACAAAAGGAGTTGTTATGATGCAAATTTTCGGCATCAAAATTCTCTTTCTCAACCCTGGCAGCTGCAAAAGAAGGATCAGGGGGCACCATTCTGGCAAGCCAAAAGATAGATGGAGGCCTTACAGTCTTGGACACTCCTGCCATATGGGCAGCCAAGAGAGGGGATTCATGTGTCATGTCAGCAATGCGAGATCACACAGAGAATTGTATCAATAACTTATCTAGGTCACCACCAATTGTGAATAGGTTTAGACAAGATTTGATTGGACACAAAGATCAACACATAGTCCAAGTCAATGAAGGACTGCATTAGTCCAAACTGACCTCTATACACTCGAAGAGACCTAAATTGATCTGAACTCAATTGGATTAATTCCTAATTGCAGCTAAAGATAGAAAATTTAAGGAAGAAGATTTCCTAGAAGTTTGGACTCATCGAGGGCATGGACAAGTGCCAGGGGCATGAATAGATTAGGCAACCATCTAATTGACACCTCTCCTTTTCTTAGTCCAGTTAGGACTCAAGAAGGGACTGGTCAAGGAATGTGTAATCTTATATGGAGTGTATTAGAACTTCAATAGGTTAAAGGAGTCGAGGAAGGTTTGTATAATATTACAGAGTAGCTTATTATTGTATTACGTGAGAAGAGTTCATAAATTGGTGTCTCATGCAGCTCTTAAGGGTAGAGAATTGAAGTACTACTTCCAATAAAAAGAACCTCCTCTTGAGAGTTCCTCTCTAATTCTCTCTTCTTTTCTCCAACCTCTTTCTCTTTTTCCCATTTTTCTCTCTATTATTTCCTTTTGAAGCCAGCTTCTATCCTTGAAGCAAGAAGGCACTCAGTATAAGATGAATAAATATCTTATTAAAATTACAGAAATAAGGCTCTTTTGGTAGGTAAAAAATATGCAAATCACCCATAATCTCAAAACAAAAAAACCAAATCCCTCCACTAAAACTGGTGATTTACTCAAATCAGAGACTCGTGTCAATTGAGATGCTCTGATGTACAAAAGAAACTAAATTTTAACAACCTAATTTATATATAAAATAATTCCAACAGACCAATCTAGTATTAAAAATATTACCTTATTCTTGGGATGCATCAAATTATTCTTCATGGTCACACATTATTCACAACAACGTATGACAAGCTATAGACACAAATAAAATTGAGAAGGATTTTTAGGAAAATGAAAGGGAACTAATATTAGGGACTGTCCACCTGAAGCTAAACATCTAATTCTGCCAAAATCCTAGTCAGGACAAATTAAGGCAATTAATTCTATATAAAAGAAAAAATGCAAGTCGGCCTTGTAAGTCTAACTTCTCCAAGTCTTATAGAAAAAGTACAGATTGGTTTCAGTTGTTTTTCCTGCCATTTAACCCCCAAAACCAATTAATATATGACAAGGTAACGGTCGTCAAATGAGTTTCCCTCATTAACAAAATTAAAACCAGCTTTACCATGTTTAAAAAATTATATTCCTAATAAAATTCATTTAGGTTTTGTAATTTGCATATCCTTGCTATCAAACTGTAATGTTCTCTTAACAATGTTCTTGTCAGTTTCCTTCAAGGTTACATTGACAGAAGTGTTCTGTATCCTCCCAATGCCAGTAAAATGTATTATCAAACTAAAATATGCACCAAATTAGTAAAAATTTAAACAAAATAAACATGGAAAAAAACTGACCCGTCCTCGATACTTTGCAAATTCCCATCCGTTATAATTTTCATCATCTGCCTCTCACAAGAAGCACTTGTTTCAAGAAACTGCCTTTGATCATCATTTAATTCTGTCATCTCCAACAGTGAGTTTGTGAACCGAATACCACTTAGCGGATTTTTTATCTCTTGGCAAATGTAAGCTAACTCTTTCATCCTAGAGAAACATTTCTTTTCCTGCTGCCTCTGAACTTCAAGAGCTTGCTGCAGCTCAGGACTCGCTATCTGTAAAAAGCAAAATGCTCCAATTATCTGACCATCCATATTACTTCTTGTATTCGCTGTCAATAAAGCCTGTACAAATTTTCCATTCTTGTCAAAGAATGCAAATGGGTACTTGTCTGTCTCCTGCTCCCCAATTGCATTATGAAGAACAATCATGAACTTCGTCAAAGCATCTGGCCCCTTGAGACGACAACAACTGCCAAAAACCTCTCCAACCAGAAGCTTGCCAATCATTTCCCCTCTTGAATAACCAGTGAGCTTTTCCATTGCTGTATTCCACTCAGAGCAACAAGTGTTTTCATCCGAAGCAAAAATGGGAGGAATCAGAGGGTTGGGACTATGCACAATAGCCTTGTAATCCCCTTGTATGTGAATGAATTTGTCCATGGCCACTTTCTGCTCAGTAACATCCTGACCAACAAAACAGACACCTACAATAGAATTTGTGAAATCCCTGCTAGAACAAGCATTCGCAACCACGAAAATTGCATCTTCTGATTTCTGTGAGCCAAACGTCTTCAACTTTATCTCAACATTCTTATCTTCTTCACCTGCATCCATTTAAGCTTGGTGAATGACAGAAAGATTCGACATATTCAATCTAGAATTCATCTCATGCAACTTCAGAATTCTCCCTTTTTCTGTATCACAGTAAAGACTATAGACATAACTATACCATCAAAGAAGCTGCCACTTTAGTCAGCCTAGTTGAGTATAACAAAACAAAGGAAATGTCACATTGGCACACTGAGAGCCCTGAACTCCAATCACTAATTTCAAGATGCTATTACAAAGCTATTTTGTAAGGAGAAGCAAAATGATGATGTACCTCTTAGGGCTCGACATAGAAGCTTGTCAACAACATCTGCAAACTCCTCAAAGACAAGGTCCTGAACCAGTGATTTACCCATCGCTTCCTCAACAGGTAGGCCTGTCAATTCAGCAACCTTTGCGTTCCAACCATTTATACGCCCATCTGAATCAACAGCAAAAATTGGTGCAGTCGCTGTCTCTATTAACCTAACCATCTCCCTTGCAACCGAGCTGAGCTCATCTATTCCATGCATTTCTAGGTCTCCAAACTGGCCATTGGCAATGACCTTTGAGTTGCTAGTCCCATCCACGGCATCTCTGAAAGTACCCCGCAATATTAGCTGCAACGAGTGGATCGCGTCCATCTCTGCATTCTCCCAAGGCAAGCTCCTGCTCTTGACCACCTCCAAGAATGCCTTGAAGGATGAGCGAGGGTGCATCCGTTGCCCATCATCCTTGTCCTCCGGATGATGCTTTGCTCCTCCCCATTTGATCTCCTTCGCAGTGTGAGACCTAAACCAGAACAAGAAATCTATTTGAGTGATATAGGCAACGGCCATGCCGCAGACCGCATCGCCAAGTGCAGAAGCTCCAGGATAACCAGCATCCGCCAGGCTGTCGGTGCTCAGGCCGGTGGAGTCCCCATGGCAGGAAGCCAGCCACTCGACAATGTCCTTGACCTGTGCCTCGGTGGGTGTGACGCCTAGCGGCCAGTACTTGCCCTGGTAATAGAGAGCCGCCCCATCGCACTTGACGAGGTCCATGATGCTGGGACTCTGGGTGACAATGCCAGTGGGCGTGTCACGAAGAAGCATGTCACAGAGGAGGGTCTGTGTCCGGAGGATATGCTTCTCAGAGAGCTGGGCGGCTAACTGGAGCTCCATGTTGAGCTGGAGGCCAAAGGCCTGCATGAGGAACTCGCAGGCGTAGCGGAGGGGAAAGGGGATGCAGCGGGGGGAGGTGTGATGGCAGACGACGAGCCCCCAGAGCTTCGTGGGCCCAGCGCGGGAGGAGGAAGAGGAGGAAGTGCCGCCACCTTCTTCGTCCCCGCCATTGATGATGACGGCCATGGCGAGGGAGGCGATGGAACCCATGTTGGCCATGTACTGGGCGTGGCAGCCGTGGGGAGCACGGAGGGTGGAGCCAACGAGGCAGAGGGACTGCATGAGCCGCTCATCCTGGATGACGCGGACGGGGGTGGCGTGGCAGTCGGCGATCATGCGAACCCGGTTCTGCTTGAACAGGAATCGGGACGCCTGGGGGATGTCTGTTGCCGGATAGTGGAGGCCGATGTAGGGTTCGAGGTTGTCGCGCTTGCGCTCGGCCACCACTTCCCCGTGTTCGTCGTCATGGAACTTGTACACCATGACACGGTCGTAGCCAGTGAGCTCGCGGACATGCTCGACGACGGTGTCACAGAGGAGGTGGATGTCACCACTCGGTAGGGCCTGGAGTCGGGAGATGGCGCGGACGGCGAGCTTCTGGGATTGCACAGCGCCAGCTATGGAGAGGGCGGGGTCCTCGGAGCGGGCAGGCTCGAGGTCGAGCACGATGCCAACGTCGACGCGGTGGAGGATGGCATAGAAGGGCTTACGAGAGGTGCGGGAGTGGATCCAAAGGGGGTTGAGCAGGGCGATCTCGCGGGCGGCGGCGGCGCGCTCGAGGAGGGCGGCAGAGGAGGGGGTGAAGAGGGAGCGAACATCGGCGCCGAGGGCGAGGGCTGGGGGTTGGGGGCCACCCAGGGAGGGCACCGACTGGGGCGAGAGGTCGAGCAGGTCGGGGGCGTTCTCGCTGTATGCGATGATGCAGAAGGAGGGCTCCTCCACGGCCACGGTGCAGCCGAAGGGCTGGATGTGGCCGCCGCGCTGGATCTTGGACAGGTAAGCGGTGATCTGCTGCTCGGGGACGGAGCTGGAGGGCGCCACCCGAAGCACCGACTGAGAGTAATCGAACAACTTACCCGACTCCCCGGACTGCTCGAACACCGCGTGCAGCCGCGCGTCCTCCGTGTACTGCGCGATCGCCTTGCTCACCGCCGACTCCGACGCCCCTCCTCCCCCACGGCTGCTCCCCCCTGTCGTCCCCGCTCCTCCACCCCTCACCCTCTCCCTCTCCCCGCCCGACGTCTGCGACACCGCATTATTACCACTACTCACCGGCAACGGTTGCTTACTGCTACTACTAGGGCGATGGTGATGGTGATGGTGATGATGCCCTCCATCTCCACCTCCTCCTCTGCTGCTCCCAGAAGCCATTCTTGATCTCCTCCTCCTCTAAATTGTACGGGGTTTTGAGAGCGTTTTACGGATAGGCTCGTCCGGTTGGACCTGCCGCTGCCGATTACTCAATGCTGCTACTGCTGCTGGCGGTGCTGTAGAGAAGACGACCTCCTAATTCTTCGTCGACCAGATCGTTCATGGTTTATCTCGACCGGAGGGATTAGGGAAGAAAGAGAAGACGGAGAGCGTCTGGCTTCGCGAGGCGCGTTGAGTCGCCGGACAGCCGGTATTGATTGGGGGGAGAGTGATGATGGGTGTGAGAGGGGAGCGGTGGGTGAGGCTTGTTGGGCGACGGTTCGGGGAAGAAGGGAGCACCTGATTGGTGGATAACGGGAGGGGTTGTTGGGGGCGGTCGTGGTTCCATGGTATAAACCTCCTTTTGGGCGCGGGCGCATAAGGCTCCCTTTTCGGTGGCTGAGGAATAAAAAGTTGGGATGAGGAGAAGGATAGAAACGACAGACACTTGTTTTTATTATTATTTTTTTTTATAGTACTACTTTTGTGAGTAGAAACTAAGGTTGAACTCAAAAGTCTGAAGTGGATAAAATGTTGTTCCCATTAGAAAATATATATTATTTTTTAATTAATTATCAATAATATTTTATTTTTATATTTTAAAAATTATATCAAGATCTTTATACTTATTAAAGTAAAATATTTAATCATATTTCTCCTAATGTCATCGATTCTGTTGACGTAAATATCACACGTGCTCAGCTCAGTAAAAAATGGAAGTGAAACAAAATCAATACGTATTCAATAATAAATTCTGTATTATTTTTGTCAATAGAATCGATGACGTAAGGAGAAACATGATTAAATATTTTACTTTCAAATCTTAATATAATTTTTAAAAATATAAAAATTAGAATACTAAAGATAATTAATTATAAAAAAAATTTATAATTAACCCATATAAAATAGTATGTTGTCGAGGTTGGTTCGCGATCATAAACATCCTCAAAAGAAAAATAATCTATCTTAAAAATTACTTAATATAATAAAAGATGTCTTGTATATTTTGTATCATTATAGTAAATATTATATTATGCATATACTAACTAGTTGGTTAATTTTGTTGAAATTAATATGTTTTAATTTTGAATGAATAAATCATTAGTCAGAAGGTACATGCTCCCTTCTGTTTCTTTATAAGCAAGGGATTGATTATTATAGGATTTTGAAGTAATAAATTTCTATTTTATTAAAATGATAATAATTTGTTTTAAAAAAAGAAAAATAATAATAGTTTGTGCTATGCAAATTTGTTGGTTCTCCATGGTTTCTTAAAAAAAAATTGAATGAAAAAATACTTATATTTTTTAATAACTATAAATGATTGCAATAATGGATAAAATTATGAGAAAATTCATTTTAAAAAAATGTAATAGTTGAATGAGTTGAGCCAATTAGACTTATTACTATGAGTAAGGATAAATATAAGAAAACTTTATTATTTCAAATAATTAGAAATATTGTATTATACAGTGCTCATTGACCAAAACAATTCGTATAATTAATCCAACAAAACTGAAATATGTGAGGTTATTACAAAAAGACCGATGGGAAGGCATGTGTGACTATTATGGATTTTATAGAAGATGTGTCAAATCATTTTGATTCTTCATATGAGAGAACTATATATGTAAAATCCGTACAATTATATGTTATTCTTATATTATAAGCTTTATCATGACAAGTGTCATGTATCTATCTAAGATAAAAATAACACATTTAGCTTGGAGACAATTTGCTTAACTCAAAATTAAACAGCCCTATTGGGATATTATGTTGGGTTATTTTAAGGTAATTGATCTAATATTATTGTCACACCCCTTCTACATGTTCACCAATTCCTTCAGTGACTTGAGATGTTAGGAAATCCTTTTAATATACAAAAACCACTGTAATCATAAATTATACATAATTCCAACATTAATCCTAATCGAATTTATATTTGATATATCATGTAATTTTTTCACAACATTAATCCTAAGAATATTTAGAAAATTACAAGTTAAGAGTAGACAGATGTGTTGTTTCTTGAAATCTCTTTTCTACTCCAAAATTATGATTATTGCAAACTAATCAATTTTCTAAATCTTGACTACCATAAATAATCCTACACTTAATTCTCCTTTTCCTCATCCATTAGTCACATCATTTTGAGAATCCATCATGCTAACCAAACGATGTCGTACCGTTGCTAGCATTGACTTTGGTGTTCCATCGGTTTAAGTCACCGTTGGGGTGCCGTTGAGAAATCCATCCATGACATGCAAGCTTGAGACTTCACAATGTTGATATTTCATAACTCTATCCTTGTACTCAAAGATATGTATATATATATATATATATATATATATATATATATATATATATATATATATATATATATATATATATATATATATATATATATATATATATATATATATATATATATATCATTTTTTTTATTATCTTATTCGCATATTAGATGGATGATTTTTTTTACAATAGAATATAGTGAGGATGAAATTATATCCTTAAACTTATTATCAATAGTCAAAATATTGACTAATCAAATTAGCTAACATCCTATTTCAAACTCACAAAACATACATAAATGATTTAAGATATAATATTATATAATATTTCATCATTATCTCTCTAGTGACATTATATATTTTTTTATATCGTGACATAGGAGTTGATACGACCTGATGCAGTTTCGAAAGCGCAAGGTTGTCCAAGTAGTTCCTCGAGGGAGAGATGGATGGGGGAGCGAGATCGAGCTAGAGAGGATGGCCCAGAGATTATGATCGAGCCTTTAAGAACGCCCCGAAGTAGAGTCGTTTCACACTCAATCTACGCTAAGATCCTATATAACAAGTCGATGTATGAGGGAGGGAATGGGGGATTCCCGACTTGATTCCTTCAATGCTTAAGTTAGTAAGTAGAGAATCGACCCCTCTCCTAGGATAAAAAATCATTGTTTATACATATGCAAACGATTAATGATTGATAATAACTGCAACCCATATGTTCCTTGTGACATGGGTCGATCCGTTTAAGTTCTTGTGGAATGACGTCGGCTCGTATAATTTTGTGGAATGACGTCGGCTCGTATAATTTCGTGCGATGTGTAATCGATCGGAAGTGCACCACGTTAGCTTGCTTATATATAAGATGGATGTCTGGTTGTGTTCTGTGTTAGTTCCATAGTGGTTGTCAACGACTCATGATTGATGCTGGAATATTTCTTATCAAATGGTATAATCCAAATACTTTAATTGATATCTAATGTATGATTTATAATATTTATTTCCCTTTTATTTTCATTCTATTGCGACGGATCGCCACTCCCATGTGGGTTCGATTGTGCCATGTCTGTGACAAACACACGCCTCTATATCTATATATATATATATATATATATATATATATATATATATATATATATATATATATATATATATATATATAAAGTTACTGGTCCTTTCCATCTACGTCAAGCGCACGTGGGCGGATGACCCACCCGCCAATAATGCAACCTTATCTACAGCCGTACATCATTGATGATCCAATCCCTGCAACGCAACATGGAACGTCCGCTTTTAGCTGTCATATCACCCTCTCCTTTCCATGCTTCCATCCCACTGTTCTCATCTCCTCCCATGCCCGGAATCCCCCGTTTAGGCCATCTCCTTCCTCCCTTCCTTGTAGCTCTCAACCTCTTAACTGGTCGATGTCTCAGACCAGTCTCCCATGCTCCCATTCCTTTCCTCCAATGCGACAAGGCATGGCTTTTGATTGCTTCCTATCATCAGTAGTAGCACGAGAGAACATGAAGCGCGTCCGAGATAACGCAGTCACAAACGGAGACGAGGACGACAGCTTTCGTTGCTAAGATCAAAAGCTGGAAGGCATGCAGTGTTTAGAGGTCGCCTGTGAATGATGGCGACTGCATGTACTGATGTAGCTACGAAGGAGACCCCAAAACACTTTCAGCATTTGACGATCACTGTACTACTGTGTTATTACTGAAAGCTGAAGATTTTGAAGAGGAAGAGGCACTTCTCTCAAGTGCCAAGGCAGAAACAGTTTACGGCTTGGAGATTAGACACCATGGATTTGCATGAACTGTTTCGAGTACTCTCACTTGACAACAAGAACTGCTGTGCTATTGGCATATATTGATGATAAGTATAGACCAATCTAAGAAGATGATGTTGTTTCTTGCTAACAATTACTCACTTTGATGGATGCTGCTTTCATCTCTTTTCATGAAGTACACGTATGTGATTCCAAACAGATAAAGAATCCTATTCAGACATTGAGCACAAAGATGCCATTGAACAGCTTGCGTGCATGTTAAACATTATGCACTAAGATGGATGACAGAACATGCAATGGTAGGAGGTTGATTTGGCATCCAAGAAAGTAAATCTATGTAATGTTCTGTAAACAGATCATGTTTTTACTTAGAGTTAATCCAACTGACCATGTAATAATACTTGGTTAAGCATCAATCGAGGAGTGGAACCTTAATATCTTAAGGAGGATTAGTATGCTATCCCTGAAATAACTTTTCTGTTGACCCATTCGTGGATATTGAAGAGAGTTGTAATTAATACTCAAAATTTCCAAAGACACACATAGCAATTGGTTGCAATTGAGACACAAATGCTTCCACTTGGACTCATTCATCAACCCATATCTGATCCACAGTGGGCCTTCACACCACATCACAGCCATAACCCTGAGCTCCCCTCATCAGCCGCACGATCTCCATCGGACGGTCCTCCAATGACTAAAGGAGCCGATCTACTTCCCACCCTCGTCCGAATTGAGATAACCAAATCCACATGTATATACATATATATATGCCCACACAAAACGAGGACGAGTGCTGTGAAGTGTTCGATATGAGGCTCTTCAGCGTCTCGGTTCGGCCATCGGCGCCTTCGTCTCTCCTCCGCTTCACGCCTCTTTACCTTTCTCGACGTCGTATTCTGTCGCTTCACCCGCTGCGGCCGCCGGGACTCGCTGCCCGTTGCAGGTGATGCTGCTTTTTATCTGCCTCAAATGGATTCACTTTTTAGTTTCCTTGTCCTCTAATTAAGGAGAACAAACTGCGATTTTTCCTCATTCTTTTTGGTTTGTAGTGCCATCTTTGCCCAAAACTATGAGTTATCGGTCACGCATTGTGCTATTTGTAGCGCCATGGTTAGAATTTGATTGCTCTGGTTTTGGTTCTTGAAAGAAGTGGTTACCGTAAATTGTATCGAAATTTCGGTCTGAAGTAGATGTAATGACCTCTCTACCTTTCTCAACGTCGTATTCTCTTGCTTCGCCTGCTGCGGCCGCTGGGATTCGCCGCGTGTTGCAGGTGATGCTGCTTTTTATCCGCCTCAAATGGATTCACTTTTTAGTTTCCTTGTCCTCTAATTAAGGAGAACAAACTGCGATTTTTCCTCATTCTTTTTGGTTAGTAGTGCCATCTTTGCCCAAAACTATGAGTTATCGGTCTCGCATTGTGCTGTTTGTAGCGCAATGGTTAGAATTTGATTGCTCTGGTTTTGGTTCTTGAAAGAATTGGTCACCGTAAATTGAGTCAAAATTTCGGTTTGAAGTAAATGTAATGACGTTCGAAATCTGAAGGTTTTGTTATCTGCTATTATGGAACATCAATGCCCGCTGCTACAAGAATTGCAAGTTATGATGGATTGACTGGCCTTTATCTATTGATGTTTCAAGTAATATCAGTTAACATTAATGTCATATCCATACTCCAAAAAGCAGCAAAATGTTAGAATCAGCTGTTCATGAACCAAAAAACCCAAAAAATATTCAACACAGACTACCTCCATAATGACACATCAATACCAAAGCCTTCCCAAAAAGTGACCGGACGACTAGTCCATCTAGTCTTCTTCCTGATGCCACAGTTGCTTAGTATATTCACCTTACAGCAATCTCCTTCTAGTATATAATTCATTTACCTAAATATATCGATGATGGATGGGTGCCATTGTTTATATCCTCAAATCCTAATTCAGATGTGTTTAGATATTCACTCCTTAGAACAGGAGATGATACTAGGAACTTAGTTTATGCAAAAGCATGCCTTTGCCCTTAATTTAAGAAAAGATCGTCTACTTTAATTACCCTGATTTCCAGGAAATTACTCATCTTAGTTGCTTATTTTTCTCTGTTCATTTCAGGTTGGGCAGCTTCACCTCTCAATGCTATGTGGCGAATTCTGAAGTTGATTTTACCGATGTTGCAACAAATGATGTGGCCATGGGAGATCCTTCACCCCTCCCATCCAGTTGCTCTACGCCATTTGTACATCTATCATCAGATATCCTTAGTTCTGAGTTACAATTTCTTACCGAAGAAACCTATAAAACTGGTCTTCTCACAACACTGCCGGTACGGTCTCACTCTGTTCTATTACTTGCATTCTTGATATGAGAATTTATGTTCTTATTACTTCTGGAGTAAAATCTCAATGGGACACTAATTTTAGATTGACTAGTCTGAAATAAGGCACTAATAAAAATCAAAATTCCCTACTTCAGGTTCTCTCAAAGGAGGAACAAGATGCTCTTGCGGCAACTCCAGTTCACCCTGCTGGCTTAGTAGGTAAACTCAATTCTTCATTCTGTAACCATGTTATATGGATTACATTTCAATGATGGTTTTTGAGACTCTGGGATGCTTCTTCTAAAGCCTTATGTACCTATTCAAATTCCTCTGATTATTTAAAACTGCATTAAAACTATTTTCTTTCATCCACAAAACTATTTTCTTTCATCCACAACTTGCTAAACTCCATGGCTGAATTGTAAATTCATTATAGATACTCAAATGTGATGTAAAGAAATATAGAACATCTGAGGAACATCATCCATTGACAATTTATTGCATCAAGTTGGAGTCCTCTTGTGAGTCTGGGACTTCTGCTGACAGACCAATTTGGTCCCAATCCCCTCTCTAAGAAGTGGTATCAGAGTCAACAGTTTGGTTTAGTCAATCAAATGATATCGAGCAAGTTAAAGTAATGCTAGTGCAATCGTGAGTGTGGTAGACAAGCCAAGAGCAAAATGGCACAATGAGCAAGTACCATGGCAAGTAAAGTCAGGAGCCACAACAGCACACCAAGAACCAGTACTGAGAACCAAAAGGGAAAGGTGACGAGTCAGAAGATATTAACACGAGGAAGCTGACTAACACGAGGAAGCTGGATCAAGTCCTCATAAGAAGATATTGTCACATATGATGAACAGAAAAGGGACATATAACTCACAAGGGCCCATGACCCATTGGCTTAAATTTTTTAGCCAAGTTTAAACTGGTCATGTGTTTATGGTTTCTTTTATGGAGGACCAGTTTGAGCCAATTGTGCTCCCTAACATTAATCTGACACTCTTTCTATTTGTTGATAATAGTTCATCATTGCTCATGGTGGGTTTTTCATACTTCTATTTGTCATTGACTCATTGTAACTGATTGCTGATCTTTGAACCAATATCTCCCAATCATGGTGAATTTAATGTTATACGAGAGAGTAACACTGGGTCCTTTTTGTGTATGGTTTGTCCTATTTAAAGTCCATTATGTTATCAATTTATTGTTTTCCTTTTTTTAGCTTATATATATATATACATATATATATATATACATATATATATATATACATATATATATACATATATATATATATACATATATATATATATATACATACATACATACATATATATATATATACATACATACATACATACATATATATATATACATACATACATACATACATATATATATATACATACATACATATATACATACATATATATATATACATATATATATACATATATATTAAGTGTGCTTTTCACATGTTAGTTACATGCATCCTATATCTTGTTATAACTTCAAAGGTTATCTTGATGCCCAAAATCTTGAAGTTGTTTCTTGGCTCTCCCTAGGTTTTAAGTCAGAGCTGTTTGTTCCCATGCAAGTTCTGAACAAATATTCCTTGGTTTCTATAGGAGATGGCATTTCATGCAGGTTCAGTTACCAAACTCAACCCTAATTGGGCATCTTTTCCCTTTTTCTTTTCTTGTTTTGGAAAGAAAAATCAAAGATAAAGGAAAGAAACATGTCCAGCGTGTTTCTTTTCTTTCTAAATAAAATTAATCTTTGTTTCTATAGTAACATCTGGACATCTGGAAGCTAAATTTTCTGCTTTCAAAAACCATGGAAACAAAAAACAACAGATCATGATACTGGGACTCATGATGGGACTGGTGTCTAGAGGTTCTTTCTTCATGAGGGTGGTGTGTTCTTCCAGAATACAATAGCAAAATAAGAAAGTTTCTCTTTCATGTTCTATAAACACAGAGAAAAGAGATGATGTGAAGAGTTACCTTACCTTTAAGAAATTACTTTTCCTCCCAAACTTCCTAAAATTTCTAATTACTTAACTTGACCAAAATCATAAATACAGGTATCATAAACTTTAGCTTGATTCCTGTACATATACAGTTCACATTGAGTTTTATTATTTTATTCAATGATATCAGGCAACACAGGCTAGTATATGGTCCAGTAGACCAGTCCCATACCAGTCCAATAAGTAGTTGTAACCATTGTTGGACCTGTATTTAAAACCTTGAACACCATAATGTTCTTTTCACAGATCACCAGCAGATTGCACTGTATTTATTATGTGTTCAGTCATTTAGCTTACATAATTCTATATATCTTTGATAGCTTTATATGCCAGTTTCTTAGCTGGGAATTTATCGGAACATGTCTGGAATTTCACTTGGCCTGCTGCTGTTGCGATGCTTCATCCAAGTCTATTGCCTGTAGCTGTTGTTAGTTTCTTCTCTAAGGTAAGGACAATTGATTTTTTTTTTCACAAAAAATCTTGATTTAATTTTGAAGCTTGGAAATGTAATGTTGTTGCAACTGTTGAATGCAGTTTGCAATCCTAGGTGGAGGTCCTTTGATTGGAATTTTTATGGATTCTTTACCTAGAATTCCTTCATATCACTGTTTGAATCTTATTCAGGTATGTAACATCATTTTTTTTTTTACTCATTGCATCTAAGAAGAACTAGTTGACCCTTTCTGGCTCCTCAAATTGGTTAGTCTGTATATTTTCCCAGACAGTTGGCCAGCTGCTTTCAGCTGCAATGATCATGTATGCACTAGATACGGTTCGTCATTCTTCTGTGTCATCTTTGCTTCTTCAACCCTGGTTTCTTGTACTGCTGGCTGCCACAGCAACTGAAAGGCTAGCAAGCTTGGCACTGGGGGTCACCATGGAACGTGATTGGATTGTGCTGGTAATGCTGCTTGATTCCTTTGTTGATGTCCTTGTTGGTATGTGATTTGACCATTTTCTAATGAGTTCTTCATTTTGTGAAGTTAGCAGGCACAAATAGACCGATTGCGCTAGCACAAGCCAATGCTATTAATAGTCGAGTTGATCTTCTTTGTGAGGTATCATTTTTGAATTTTTTGGTTCCATTGTGTTATTTGAAATCATTATGTTATACCATGGTTCAGAGAACAACAGACATAAAAAAAAAAAAAACGATGTGTTGCCATTTCGTATCATACCTTACTGTTCCTTGGTGATAGTATTATTGCTCTGTGCTGACTAGCACACACCAATTAAATTGCCAAGGCTGCATAGGCACACATGACGGTGTAGTAGAGGAACACTTAACAGACTAGCATGGTATATTCACTCCACCTCAGTATGTTCCTTTTGACAGATAATAACCTAATTACTAAATCTTTTCTGCTGTTTGTCGGTCTGGATGCATTGCAGTCAAAATTTTTCACTATATGATGATCGTCTGTGGCTAAATTATTTAACCATTGAAAATTTTCATGATAATTTTGTCTCTATCTTTTTTATGAGTATCCATTATTCTGAGCAATTCGCTGAATCAGACATTCTAGTCAAAAAAGGAAAAAAAGACTTTTCAGACAATTAGAATTGATTATTTATGGAACTTTTTGATGATGCTTTTGCATATTATTTTCATTGGCAACATATTGATGCATAGAAAGCTTCATCTAAATGTGCATGTAATTAGAATTCTTTAGGACAAAAAATATAGGTTGTGTGCTTTATTGGTAGTTGCAAAGTTCTTCCAAGTAATTTGTCTATTTTATGTCCTTATATATTGTTGGTGCAGGTAGCTGGTGCTTCGCTTTTTGGCTTTCTTTTGTCTAAGTATAAACTTGCAACATGCATTAAACTTTCATGTGCACTGACTCTATTCACACTACCTGTTCTGGTAGGCTTTTATCTTTTCACAAGACATCTTACTATCCGTATCTCTTCTGGTTTTCCACACTAATCTTTCTTTTTGCAGATTGTACTGGGTCAGCTAATCAATAGACTTTCCAGTGGAGTTCTTGATCGCTCCATGTCTCCTCAAACTTGTGACAAGCCTTTGACAGCTTTTACTTTGCTCGATTTGAGAAAGATAGGTGAAAATTCTACCTTGTAGAATTTTGTATTTCTCCTGAAATCTTAATAAGGTAAGCTAATCCTTTTGAAACTTTTCAGTTGAAATTGGACTGACTGCCATAAGATATGGATGGATGGAATATAAGCATCAACCAGTTCTTCCAGCTAGTGTGGCATATGTTCTCCTTTGTTTGAATATTGCTCTTGCTCCAGGTGCAATGATGACTGCATTCCTGATACATCATGGTACGTCAACAATTCTCAACATGCAAAATTTTCAGTGACAGATCCAGTTCCACATTTAATTATATATTGCCTTTCTGGGAACTTCGTACTACTATATTTTTTTGGTCATGTGGATTAACTGTATTGCTCAGAATTGCCTTGTTCAGAGACTTACTGCTAACATAAAATATTGGTGTTAGTTAAGACTTCAAGCTCAGTTGCAATGTATTCCTATCATATGATATGGTGAAACTTAGTACAACATGATCCATTATAATCTGAGGTGCAACGAACACAGTACAGGAAGATGCCACTGCCTTCCACTGGCTTTGGCTTGCATTCTGCATCCAAATTCTTTCAAGATTATCAAACTTCCAATGTTTTTAACATTATTGTATTGTGTTGTCCTAATCGGAAAACCCTTCTGAATATTTTCATTTAGCTCTCTGGTTAACACTTCATGCTCAGTTCCACATCTTAACTGTATCCCCTCTTGCCTTTTCCAAGTCCATGAAAACTTGAAAATAATTCCCTGAAGACATTGGCCTCTACTTCTGAAGTGGTAGTATAGGTTTCTTTCCTGTTAACTAATTTTTTTTGGCTTTGAGTGAAACCATCTCTTTTGTTGCTTTAAACGAGGAATGAAGGTTTTCTCTGCCATTTAAAAGTTATCAGGTAACCTGTAGATGCTCTATTTTAGAAAGTTACAAGGAAATATATTTTGTGTACAATATGTACCAATCAGGCCAACCATATTTAAGGTGTATGAACACCCTCACCACAGCAGAAGTTCATTACAGTTCCCTGGTGAACCAAGAAGTTATGAACAGTATGCTCCAATGTAGTCCAAATGGCAATCTGTGACATTGCTACTGTTTACTTATGCATGTCCCTTCTTACTGCAAATTGAAACTTAGGAATAAATAAAAAGAGAATGTTGAATCATTGGATACTCTTGTTATAGTGTTGTAAGGTATATGGTTACTCTCTTAGCCTTTGTGGTTTCTCTATCTGGTTGATGGTTACTTGGAATGGCTTTCAAATAATAAGCTAATATTTGATAAATCTCTCTCAATAGTTGTGTTTGGTACTTCTCTTGTATTTTCCAATGGAAGCTTGTATTATTTTGAGTTTGCATAGTTTGTTTCCCTTTAGCAACCTTTACTATTATGTTCATAACAGTGGATCTTTTCTGTGGATGTTGGTTATTATGTGTGAATTATGTAAGCTTTGTTGCATCTAGTAATTATCATTTCTTCTATTCTCTCCAAGGTGCTGGATACAGTTTAAGATCAAAATTGAGCTTGATCATCCAAAATTTTTACACCTCACTGTGGTGCCTTTACCTGATTCCTCAACAGTTGGAAATAAATGCTTATTGTCTCTATGGTTGTGTACTTTCTCAATAGTCGAAACTTTTTCCTTGTTTAATAGGAATTGCTCCATCAGTCATCGGTGCATTTGGTGGATTATCAGCTCTCATGGGTGTCGGTGCAACATTCATATCTGCAAATTTAGTCAGAAAGCTTGGCATTTTGAAGGTTCGTCTCTATCGAACCATAGCTATTAAATTCCTTATATCTTCTTGTCAAAATCCCTGATCTTGATGACACACTACATGTATCAGGCAGGAGCAGCTGGGTTGATACTCCAGTCCCTGCTTCTCACCATAGCTGTTGCCGTTTGTTGGAGTGGTTCAATATCCATGCCAGGACCTCTACATCTCTTCCTATCTTTAATTGTAAGGACGGAGATCCAACTCTTCCATTCCTACACCATAATGAAGAAGCATGAACAATGACAGACTTAGATTAGACCTTGTAACCAACACAGTGACCCAAGCTCCAAATAACAGTGTCTTTCTTCACGGTTGCAGGTACTGTCAAGATTGGGCCATATGTCATATAGCATCGCGAGCATTCAGATCCTTCAAACTGGAGTTCCTGCTGCAAAAGCTAACCTCGTAGGAATAACGGAGATGTCCATTGCGAGCCTTGCAGAGCTCGTAATGTTAGCTGTTGCAATCATTGCTGCCAATGTTCGACATTTTGGTTCTCTGGCATTGCTCTCTGTATCGTCGGTTATTGCGGCCACATGGATCTTCTGCCGGTGGTTGGCAAATCCAACAGAGGAGCAGAGAAGTCTCTTTGCCTTTGATCCTCAGCTTTAAGGTATTCATTTTAGACGTATATATTTGGTGCATTTGCAATGCATGCCATTTCTCGTAAATTATAGCCTCAACTTACTTGAATTCTATCAGATTGAATTTTTCTTTTTAACAGTCCTTTCACACAAGCAATTTCTCTGCCTGCAGGTATCAAGGATACATATATCGATGTCTCAGATTTTGTATTGACAGGAGCCTTTATAGAGAGAGAGAGAGAGAGAGATAGAGAGAGAGAGAGAGAGCATGCCATGGTGGACTTGCAAGATGGACATGGCAAAAGCTACTTGGGCTAAGTTACCCCTGTATGGTGGGATCCACACTATTGCGCACTAATTAGGCATGTAAGCGGTAATATATATTATTTTTAATGTAAGAGGTAATGTTAACTCCTCAACTTTATAGTGTGATTTAATTCAGCTAAACAAGCATTCAACTTTATAGTGTGAGGCAAAAGAGCATTTGTGGCTATCGGAGTCAGTCCGTAGGTTCGGAAGATTCAAAATCTTTTAAGGTTTACTTGACACGGAGCTATGAGATTTCTTTGAGATGTACTAAGCCCTTATTCTAGCACCAAGTTATTATACTAATTTTTAGACTGTTTGAGCTAGAAGCTGACTTAGATCATTCGAGCCTATCTCAAGATGGAGCTCATCCAATCAAACATCTCAAACATGCAAAACTACTTTAAGGTATTCATGAAAAACTCCTATGATACTTAAGTCAATAATTTAGTTAAACAAGTTAGACTTATTGTTCAATCTCTTTTATAATAAGCATTTGGGGGGATCTAGTTTATTTGGTAATAGAACTAATCATAATCAGTCTTTATTGATGTTGAATCATTATATCTATTTGTTACGTCGGTTGAAATTATTGTTAATTAATATTGGGCTATTATGCTTGTTTATCATACTGTTTATTCGATATTAAATCGGTCATGTGTTGATCATGTAGCTTCACCGTTTAGAGAAGAAGTATCAAACCCCATGCAATAGTACTAATGGAGTAATCATGTTATTTTTGTCATAACATATATAACAAATAAATGAAATCATAAAAATATATTACCAAAATATCTTTGGATTACTTGATGAGATGACCTAACTTTGTCGATATATAATTATATGGGTTTTACTTATTAAAAAGATTCACGCATAGGTAGATAACTTTAGAAAGAGAGCCCATGTTGGAAAATCTTGGGGGTGACATCACATGTGCAACGGAAGAATAGAAAATAAAATTCCTAATTCTCAAATATATATTTGTCATCGTGCGAAGATTGATGCGCAAAAATCCACGAAATAGAAAACCACGTGTGAGATAGATTATGTTACCTAGGGAGGTCGTATATCCCTGAATCCCTACAGATCTTTAGGAGAGGGTGAATGAGATCAAGCGCCCTCCTCTTTAGCGGTGATCCATACAATAGAGCTGCAATGATGCTCTTCAAAACTATAAGCCTGCTTTGAGGTAGAGAGGGGGAGGAGAATATGAGAAGAAGCAAAGACTTTAGCCTATAAACTATTGAAATCCTCCTATTTATAAAAGTCCCCTGTCAACTTAACCATAATGGATCCTTCTCTATTGGGTATTGGATCTTCATCAAACTACCCAAGCCTCTTAAATTATTGGATCTCATCCATATGATCCAATAATTTAGGGGCTTATTGGATATCCAATAATTTATGGGTTTATTGGATATCCAATAAGATAGGGGCTCCAACGGATATCTCATATTCGAATCTCTACTCATCGCAATGCTTACCATATGTGTGTGACCTTCTAGGCCTAATATCGAACTAGCCGTGAGTCATACTTGTCAGAACTCCTTCTCGCTTAGTGAATTATTATCTCCATAATAATTCACTTGACTCATCGGCTACAAACGTACTGGGCCACTACGTCGTAGTCCCCAAACGATACAAGGGAATCCAATCCATTGGATTTGTCTATCCTCAGTTATCGTGTACCTATAGTTCCTCATCCATCTAATATCTCAGAGACTGTATACCGGGTATAATGCTTTCAGACCTAGACGGTTTTTACTCGAGTCTCACTCTAATCAGATTCTCTTAAAGAACTTTTTCTCTGTCAATCCGAATGACCCTGGCCAAAGATTTGTCTAAGCAAGAACATATGAGACATTCCTCTTATGACACCGAGAGTGGATGATTCTCTATCGACACTCAATAGCCCTCGTAAGGTTGACTACCACTCCCGATGACCGGTTGTGCTAGATTTGTGATATCCAAACATATAAGTCTGGTATCAAAGAGTGCAGCACTCATACATGACATTCTTGGTGTCTCAAGTCTAAGGACCAGATATACCACTGGGACTACGGAATTGATATCTGATAATAAGGCATCATTAACCATTCAACATTCCGTAAGCGGATCAATTGATGAACTCATTCCCCAATGAGCACTTGTATTGTATCCTTAATGTCCTAACACGAGCAGCTATGAGACTAGCTATATCCATCATATAGACATGTATACAACATACCAGTCTGTTCGGTTATCTCGATATCTTTCTCAAGTAACCTATAACCAAAATTATTTAGGATCCGTGTTTAAAGGTGAATCGATCTCATTATATTTTTTATATAGCCTAATCAAAAATATAAAATCTAAAAAAATTTGCAATTAAAAAAAATCCAAATCTACTTATTGATACACAAAAATAATCTATCACCCAAAAATATTTATTTAATTATTTTACTAATTATATTTTAAATTTAATTAAAATAATTAATATATTTATTCTCTTAGTTTAAGTAATGTAGTGGAAGAATTTGAGTGGAACCCATTATGTCCCATTCTCTTTATCATCCCTAGTTACATGTTCCAAAAAAGGCGATCTAAGAAGAGCTTCAACCCTCGATGCAAACTCTATTTAACTACACAATACAAAAAAAAGAAAGAAAAAACATCATTTTTTTAACAAAAAAAAGGTAACTTGGTTAAATTATAAAGGTTCCTCCAAAACCATCCATTTTAGTTATACTCTCTATCTCTATCATTGGCTTATTTAAATTAAAAAAATTAAATATCATAAAATCAACTTGATAAAGATAATGTATTACTTACTTTCTTCTTCAAAATTTATCGAATTAGATTTTCAACTCTCAACGCTTAATAAATAAATTTAATATGTTATCATCAAACAAATATTTTAAACCTTACATATTAAATATTACTACATGGTTTTGAGTTATATCCTCTTAGATCTCACATCGTATAATCTAATTACAGATATAAAAAGCACTCTTATCGTTTTTTTTTATCTACTTTAACCATTTCAACTGTTCAAACTCATTTTAAATCTGATTTGAGTAATTATTTTCCTTTTTTTATGTGTCTTCTAATTTGACTTTAGCGAATTAGAATAAGTCGGGGGATACAAGAAGAAATCGGCCTACCGGTCCGGTTCGGTACACTGTCAATTGCGGTTTACAAGGTTGGACCGAATCCGGTTCAGTTTATTATTTCGGCTTCTGACCTATAAAAGCTTCTTCTTTGTGCCTCGCCGCACTTCGGAGCCTCCTCTCGCCACTTCGCCCTCCGATTCCTAATTCGGTCTCGTAAGCTTGGTCTTCGATCGAGGTGGTAGATGGCGTCTAGGGTTTTATCTCGTATTGCTAGAAGCGGCTCGTCCCGCCGCTTGATTTCGCCGTCGTTCCGGCAGGAGTCGCTGGGGAATCTCTCCGGCGGCTTGCCTCCTGCAAAGGAATGGGCATCATCTACAATTTCTTCGGCCAAGGTCAGGTTTTCACTATTTTGAAAGAACTTTTCAATGATTTGTAGGTGATACTGGCAAAAACTTTCATCTGTTGGTCTCTGGCGTTTTAGTCAGGTGATGTAATTGACAGAGGGTTCTCCGGGGTTCATATTGCCGTTATCGTTTTAGATTTTGTAGTTTGACTTTGATCGAGGCCTAAAAGATCTTGTCTTTCACTATTAATGTGGATCCTTCTTATATATGGAACCAATCGGGACTGAGTAGGTTCTTCCATTCATTCGTTGCTATTAGAATGGTAACTTAAGTAAACATTGTTTCTTTCTAAAACTTACGTGGAATTGGTTAACTTGCAAGTCATCTTAAACTGAAAGGACTGGGACTTCTGGTTTCTTAATGGTTTCTGACGCAGTGTAGCATCAATAGAGAACTCATAAAACTTAGTGCTGTATGGTCATTTCTGTGACAGTCATATCTCACTAGTACTCACATTATAAAACGATAATCTTGATCAAACTCAGGTTAAACCATGAGTTTGGTATTACCAAAGTAAATTTTATACCTTATTGCAGATTTCTTGTTAGATTCATGATTCATTATCATGAGAGGAACTATTTGTTGCCACTGTATGGGTTTTTCTCATAATTAATGACTTAATTTGTCAGAGGATCATCCATTTAATTGCAACATGAAGTTTGCACTACTTATCCAATTTTTTCAAGACTGACCGTGGCTGTTAGAGGAAACTTGATCTTTTGTAGGGTCTCTGTAGAACCAATCTTGCTTAGTTTCCTTTATTGTTCAAGGGATGTAGTAATTAGTTTCTTTAAATAGTTCGTAGAAAGAGTTGATCGGTAACTAACTTATTATTTTTGAGGCTTTGTTATAAACAAATTGTTGCATGAGAGTTTCCCAAAAAAAAGAGTGTATTGTATGTTTAGCTTCTATGTAATGTAGTTGTCATTCATCTTCTGCTTCTTTGTCACCAGTTGTTAGTGCCACATAGAAATATGTACTTAGTCTTTTCATGTAGGATTAACTGGTTTTTTCGTTTCTCTTAATGCAGGATGTGAGAAAGGCTGAAGGTTAGTCAAATCTGTAGGTTTTGAATGCCAGTATTTATTCTTGTCTTTAAGTGAATAAATGCTGTCTGTATGTTATTACTATGTACATTTTTTTTGTTGTTAAACTGTACAAATTTTACACTTGAATATGTCATCTCTTCTGCAGTGTTTTTGAATTTTGACTTTCAGACTTGTGTATTTAGTTTCATGTGATATGCATATAACGATGAGGTTCAAGAAACTCAGATGAAATGTCCTTGGTCTCATTTGATTAGTGTATTTTTTTTTCTATATTCTTTTCTTTGCTATCTACTGTATGTTTTGTCTCCCAATCCAACTAGAGCTAACAACAGTCATCACTCTTGCCCTTCTCTCCCACTTTCTGCTTGTGTTCCTCCCGTTTCTCCACTGCTCTTCACTGTCATCCTCCTTCATCCATCTTCTCGTTGCCCCATCTTCCCTCCCTCTTATTTTTCTTCTATCTCCATGGTTCAACTAATCAATCTATCATGACAATTCAGACTACATTTCAAGTACAATGGCAACTGTAGGTGTGTCAGAGGAAATATCACCGATAAACAATAGACAGTGTCCAGGATGGGAGTGTAATTATTTAAAGGATCCAAATGACCTAATGTCATCCTTACATGTTCTCTGACAAAATTACTTAAGGTGGAATATTTTGGGTAAGACAATGTCAAGTATTCATTTTGCAATAATGATATAAAACATGTTTTGATTGAAGTTCTTATCTAAGTAATTATTTTTATCCTTAATTCTATATTTATAACTTTTTCAAGGTAAGCATCTTGGTTTCTTCGGACAAGTGCCAACCTCTCAAGCAATAAGGGACCTTGGCTCCTTATGGTGCTTAGTGCTTTGGAAAACACTTGAGTTATTTTGTTCATCATAGTCAAAGCAAGATGACCGACCATATATTCTTAGGCGGTGTTCATGGATTTTCTTTTGCTTACTATCTCAGCCATGTTTGATAATAACTTATAAATCTTAACTCATGCATATTGTTTCTGAAGTGTAGGGTAGGCTACTGACAGCTGAGGACCACAGCTGTCATGTAATTGATATAAACATTTCCCACTTTTGTTTTGTCTTTTTAACTTGAGAAATTTGAAATTCTTGATGAACTTGCATGAGAAGGCCTATATATGTGTGAGAATAAGATGATCTATCAAGGTTTTATACAGCGATTTCAATAGGCGCTCAGGCGAGCACCTCGCTTCTAAGAGGCGCTCGCCCGAGCCCAGGCGTCAAGCGCTTCGGGCGAGCGCCCGGGTTAAACCAGGCGATCGAACCAGTGTTTTACGTTTGGTTCGGTCTCCGGTGCTTCAGTTGGTTCGATTGAACCAACTAAAGCATCGATATCAGCCTCCCAACGTCCCTCTCGCGACTTCCCCAACCCTAACCCTGCTTGCGATTCTACCGCTGACATTTCCTCTCTATTGCCGTTGCCTCTCTTCACTATCGTTGCTTGTCTTCGTTGTCTCTGCTCTCCGCTACCGCTGCCACTATCGCTGCTTGTTGTTGTTGTCGCTGCTGTCGTTGTCATTATCGTCGCTCCTGCTACCGCTGCTGCTACCGCTAACGTTGCCGCTACTCGCTGCCACTATTGCTGCTGTCGCTGCTTGCCACTATCGTCGCTTCAGCTCCCGCTGCCATTGCCGCTGCTGTTACTCTTACTCCATCTACTCACATCAACTCAATAATATACTGTTAACAGTATATTAATAGTATACTATTAACCGTATACTAGTAACAATATTTTTTATTTATTAGATTAATAATATATTATTTTGATTTTAATACTGCTAATTTTTATTTATTTGAAATTATTATTATTGTTTTAAATTTTGAGATTTTTTGTTAATGTGATATTGTGATTCTGTAAGATTTTTTAATTTAATATCATATTTTATAATTTAAATAATTATATTTATTAATTAATTTATATATTTTTTATATTTTAGCATCTCGTTTCGCTCGGACTAGCGCCTAGCGCCTCGGGCGTTTTTGCACCTTGGCGCCTTTTGGCGTCTAGCGCTTTTTAAATCGCTGGTTTTATATAACTTATATTAACCAGTTATCTAAGTTCTCTTGCCATCTGCTTATCTCATTAATTCATTATTGGTGTAGATAAAAAGTAAGTTTAATTAAGTCAATGTTTATTTGAAATTATAAAATTACTTATCTCCTCACTTGAACTGCTTTTGTTCCAACTATTCCAGATATGGCACTGAGTGCAACCTGTCAATTTTAAATCAATGACTCACAGAGATGTATTTGCTAAAAATTGTTTGTCCACTTCAGCTCCTTATCGTTTGGTTTATTTTGCAAAAGGAAAGATGCTGTATATGGAAAAGTGATCTTTCAAAATTAGTGCATGAATGCTGAGGACTTTTTCCGTCTTTTTTATCTGCATGCTTAGCATGTACGTCATCTGTTTCTGTGCAACTTTTATATGGTGCACTAGAAGAGCATAGCATGTACTAATGCATGTTTTTGACATGAACACTAGGATCGTTTAGTAAACTTTTCAGATGGCATATGATCAACAGAAATCATGCAGTTCAGCCTACCATACATGACAGAAAGCACTGCACAATTTCTTGCTTAGTGAGAACAGCTGCATCAAATTATTCTACACAAGCATCAGAACAAAGAACAAAAGAGGTTTGTATTTTGTCACTAAAGCTATGAGATCATTCATTTGACATCTTAGCTCCCCTTTCGTCCCTTGGTTCTCTTTAATGACTTATATTATTACTGTTCATTCTAATTTATTATTAGAATATTTTTATTGCATATCACATAATTTTTTTAAAGAGCCAAGGAAAAAAAATAGTGCACCTTTTACATTCTTCACAACTTATATTCTTTATCGTCTTATTTGCTGAGAATATATGAAAAAGTAGTGTAAATCTAGTGGACGTGCCTAAAGGGAATATTAATAATATGAGGTTAACATACTGAGGAAACACTATGGAACATCAAATTCTCAAGTGAGTGCATGCAATGTCTTTAAGAATACTTTTTGTACCCAATCTGTAGTTAATTTTGAATTCCTTTTAGCAAACTGTTAACCATGTATGCATATACTTTATTAATAGTATGAAATTAGTATTAACAGGTAGTTTTGTGGATTGGTTTTTCAGGCTTCCAGGCTTCCTGGTTGTTGCACAGCCATATTGAGTAGCTAGAGGACACCCATTTTGAAGGAGATGGAATACAATCAGGATGAATTTACCAAGGGACTATTGAATCTGTTCTTGAAGAAAAAAAAGGTTTTGATTGTACGATAATAGATAGGATGACACCCTAAGGGAAAACACAAAGGAAGGGAAGAGAACGATATTGGTAGACAATAAAGAGATCTATTCAGTTTAGCTGTAAGGAAAAACACAAAGAGAAGGGTAGAGAACAATCCTGGTGGAGAATTACTATTCAGTTTTGGTCCTGTAGGATGGCAAATGGCAAATGCTAAAGGAGCTGACATTATATGATCAGAGATGGGGCTTCATCATTACAGTACATGTAATATGCAATAGGATTGTAATTAAGAGATTGAAAAATGGTAAAAGACAAAGATTGTAATCAGGAATTTTAGGAATTGCCAAACATCACTTTGTTGCTGATGTAGTTACTAATAGGTGGTTTTGACTTATTCGACCAGCCATCAATCAGGAGACTGCTACATTGTGAACCAAAATTAGCAAAGTTTGTATTCGGGATACCAAGGCTAAAAAGATCTGGATGCTTGATAATTAAAAAGGCCTTAGTATTTGATATTTAAAAAGGTTTTATCACAGATTAAGTTAGCAAATGTATTACAATTAAAGAGCCAAAAGTGTGGCAGCATAATATGGTATGGTTCAAGAACAAAATTTGAAAACAGCAGTCATTCTTCGGTTAGCAATTACGAATTGCTAAGGATAGATTAATATAGGAAGGAATCACTTAGTAGACCCATATATGTGCCAAGAAGCTGACAAAGATGTCATGCATCTATTTTTTGGATGTAGCAGTACAAATTAGGTAAAGGAAGATATATTATCATTCTGCAGAATCAGAAAGCTGAAATCTTGGAGCAGGAATAGAAGTGGTGGGTTGATCATTATAAAGGAGGATCCATTGCATGTGTTGTCATGAAGTGAATTTTTGTGGCTTCAGTTTATCACATCTGGCAAAAGAAAAACTTTAAAATCTTTAAACCGAGGAAGGGCACAAGAGAATAAGTTATTAGGAAAGTAGTCTTAGGTTCTCAGTGGACAATGTTGAAGATAACCCAGTTAACAAGGAACTGATGGAACTATGGGTTAAGTTGCAAGACAAAGAAAATGTTCAGCATTGATAAACAAGCATTCATAGAAGACGAGGATTGACAGTCCTTGAGGGCCCCATATTTAAAATAGCAAAAGATTTATAAAATAAAAGTTTCCTATACCATCCCACAACTCATACTAGTTACCTTCTCTGGCAGCATGCCTAGTAAGGTAACCTCACTGGGCGATGTGCTTGGTATTGAATTGGAGGTCCCCATATCGGTCCATACTGACCAGTATAACCAATATTTATAATAGCAATGGTAAGCTGTAAAGTCGCAATCATTTGGGGTCAGTTGCATGGATCTTTTGCCACTACTAAGCTCTGAACAAAGCCACGATCGGGATTTAAAACCTTGATAAAATTTACTGAAGATTTTATCTTTTTCCAAGTTATTTATTCATCACTGACCTGTTATTGAAGTTACAGATAATGGTTTCGCCAAGCTGATTTAACTAGAAAACTTATCTAAATGAGAGTATTTTTTTAATTAATTCATGATTCATTTTATCAGTTCTCTTAGTTCTCACTGTTGATTGTACTTGTACCATGTAGTCTGCTTTATGTTCATGGCTTCTTTGTTCATGCAATAGTTGTAATTGTTTTTTGATAAGAGCCATGTATCATATGAACTTCTCAGGAGAAAAGAAAAGATATATCTACAGTTGAAGATCCCTTTGATGCACCTACATACAATATTCCAGAAAAACCAGTGACATTTGCAGAGGGCGCTTCATACAGTCTAATAATACTTGCGGGTCTGGGTGTTGCAGGCTTGGCTGCATATGCTGTCTTTAAGGAGTTAATTTTTGAGCCAAAAGAGTAAGCTTTTCTTCATATTAGTTTTAAAGTAAAGATAGAAACTGTAACTACAGAAACTGCAACTACATAGTATATGGTAACTCTTCCAGTTCTACTTGAAGTTTAAAGTTTTTTGAAACTCAACATGTTGAATGTAATGTATGATTAGATACTACACTCAGAGTTAACCTTGCTTTTTATTAGTCTCTGCTGCTGCTATAGTGACAGCTGCTATATCGATTGCCCATTTATGAATAAATTACAACCAAGTTTGATTGCAGTTACAAATTTATGCTGAACATCGATGGTCATCAAAAGATCTTTTAACTTTTGGTTCTTGAGTCAACAGTGGCTTAATAGTTAAAACCATTTTGTCATGCTATGCAGCAGTTGGTATTATATAAGGAGAAATATGACATGTTATCATCATAAGTTCTTGATAACATCTTGAGATGTCTGACTCTTATGTTGAGTGGGTAAACCTGCAAAATCTTTCTTTTTAGTGAATATTTATTATTCTTTGTTACATGCATTTTCTGTAGACTGTACTTTTCTTTTCTGTTTTTACTATGTGATAATAAGTTGGTTTTTGTATGTAAAGGGTTGGAATTTCAGATTTAACTCACTAAACTTCAGATATTAATAAGGTTTGGAGTTTCAATTTCTGCTCATTCTGAGAATTTAGGTTCAGCTCTTTCAACAGTCTTTAATGAGGACAAGTTTCTACCAAAATTCAGGAAAGTAGTATTAGAAGGCTGCTGTTTAATTAGTGATGTCTTGACATCATATTTTTGTGTGATGCATCACAAATATACAATTTAGGAGGATATAACAAGATATGCAATACCGTACCATACCGGTATTTCGAGGTTGGCTCGGTATGGTACGGTATCGGCGTACCGAGCGGTACACCAGGGTGTACCGAGCAGTATACCCTGGTGAACCAAATAATTTTATATAATTTTCTTCATTATTGTAGCACTGTAGCAATATAGCACTGTTATAGTATAATACTGTAGCACTGTAGCAGTACCGAACGATCCGCGTACCGGTATGTCGTCAGACCGGTACATACCGTCCGATTCAGTACTGCATACCATGGATATAAGGCATTCATATTAATTTTAATTGCCACTTTTAGGCTGTTTAGAAGTGTGACTATTGATTTTTGACGTTAGAATCGTTACACAAATGAATTATGATGACTATACTTAATGTAGAGTCTATGTAGTACAACTGACTTTCATCTGTCATAGCGCTTGAACAAACAACAGAAACAAGTGCTAGTGCCCACTCTGGATCGCTATGTGGATCATTGACATCCCTTGGCAGAGAAGGCAAGCTGGAAATCTATTGGCTGGTATGTCTAGTGGCATGTGTCAACCATGTCATGTCATGTGTCATGAGCACAGTCATCTAATTAGCTTTGACATAAATGGGGGTTGCAGTGCCATCAATCAAACAGGATGGAGCATCAGATATGGACCTTTTGCCTGCTGTTTAGTATACCGATAATGGTGAAACATTTTACTTGCTTGATTCATTCATGCCACACTAGATGTTGTATCAATATTAATTGTTTGGTTGTCTTCTTTAGTTTTGAAGCTTTTAAAGAAGAAAAAAATTTTGATAGATCAAATCACATGGATTTGATTATGGAAGTACGTAATTTGAAGTAAAAGATGTGGGAACACCTTCAAATTGTTGATTTCAGCTCACATTTTCACTGAGCCTCAATTTTAGATGGATCAAGTTTCCAGGAGTTTTTATTATTAGTTTTATTTGACAATGTGGAGTGAAGAGACTACATTTTACTAAGAAGATGATTATATTAGATGGTAAAATGCTTGCAATTGTGCAGTTATGAATTCTTTGTAATCTGGTTGGTTTTTTTTAATTGTATTTTTTTCCTTTTCTTTCATTTCTATATATTAAGAAAGTAATTTATTATGCATTTTCTCTTTACCTATTATGTAGGTACAAGATTTTCGGAAAGGCTCTTGAAAGGGTGCAGAATGATAGTCAGGTATGTATCAGAGAGCTGGTCTATCTCAGTCATGATTTTTCTATCAGTTGCCTCGTTAACTCATTTGGGATTTTTTTTATTATGTTTTCTTTATTATATTTGTGCTCCATATTGGGTTGTCAGGTTACTGTGAGAATTGGCTCTCCTGTTACTGGCTATGGCCAAGAAAGCAGAAATCGGGCTGCTCGTCAACGTATTCCAAATAG
The DNA here is from genome assembly GCF_036884655.1 of Musa acuminata AAA Group. NCBI lineage: Eukaryota > Viridiplantae > Streptophyta > Magnoliopsida > Zingiberales > Musaceae > Musa > Musa acuminata. The sequence goes on along the minus strand of NC_088329.1, from coordinate 5,723,060 downwards.
GGTTTGGACTGATGAAGATGGTATTGAACATGTTGAGGTAATATCTCACAGGAGAAGCTTTTATGCATGTTTTAGTTATAGACCAATCTGAACTTATTAGCCAATGTGATAGTTACAAATTATAATCTTCCATTTCCATGCAATGCTTATCTGGGCTCGCTTTAATCTATTCTGAAAAAGGGTAATTGGTGAAAATTAGCAAAACCTGTCTGGACTAAGAAAATGAGGTCAATCTTCAAATGATATTTGGATTCTGGCAAACCTCTGAGAAGGATTTTACCACCAGCCTTATCAAAGTAGATTATTGGGAAAGCAGTGAGTTTTAAGTAGCTGTAGCAAGAATTGGATGTTAAGAATTGGAAAAGACTAAAGACTGGCAATACTGGAAATTATCCATTTAAAAAGCTTTCTGCAGAATGTTCGCCTTCAAGAATTGATTCTCTGAAAATTAATAGTAAGATTAGGATTTTGCTTCCAGAGACTTATCATGCACTTCCTTGGTTGTTGAAGATATCAAACGCGCATCAGGGTCATCAGGAATGAACATTTGACTTGTATCTAATTTACATATAGGTAAATTTCCATATTCGCGGACCACATGGATTTGGCAAGGTGTACACAGAAATGTTCAAAAACCAGGCTGACAAGAAGTGGACATTCACATACTTGATTGTGGAGATCAAGTCCCCGTCGCCGGCACAGCTGATGCTAGAGTCATATGTTCCTGCGTAGCTCAAAGTCAAACCAGACAGTTTTATCAGGGTGGTTCTGATGGTTGCTAAAGGTGAGCCCCTCCACATCTGCTGCAGTTTTCAACCATCTACTAGTCAAAGAGGGCAGAATGCTTGTCATGCTTACATTTCATTTTTGACATGGCTGAGCTGTTCTTTTGGGTACCTCAAAACTTCCATGATGGTTCAGATACCGTCTAATTTCTTTCTTCCATATTGACGCGAAGGAAAAAAAGAATATAGGAGGACACAATTTCTAGCTTTGAACCACCTCTTTTTCTTATGGCATCAAGAAAATTATCATGTAGGATGAGATGACAATCTATCTAGAGTGTAGTCTTTTGACCTATTTTCAATTGGTGGAAGAAGATTGCAAGGTGTGCTCATATCAGGTTGATCCAATTATTTTGAACCCAAACAAAATGCTGAACAAATTAAACGTTCGAAAATTTCTGGCAAAAGGTTGACTGAGTAATAGCAGATTGAAGCTTTTGAGCACCACAAGCAGCTGCTGGTATATATGCCCCTCAAGAAGTACTTTTTCCTAACTCAAAAGTCAATTCATGTGGCTCAATTTTTGACAAGAATGGCTACATAATTACACCCAAAACGTTTTGGGTAGTGTACAAAGCAGTAGGTCTGGAGACTAGTGTTATTGGCACCTGGATTGAGAAGAGATCTTTGTTTGTGTGTTCATATCAGTATACAAATGTGAGGATCAAGAAAATATTTTACAGATTGAACAAAACCTATGGGATTAGTATCGCCAAATTCAGAACTCATTAAGTAAACAAATGTGAGAAATCAATCATAGAACGAAGAAAACATTTAATATATTTCCAACAAAACAAGACTAGTCATATATAATAATGCACATGAATTCCAAAACCTAGAGTGGCAACAACTGAAATATACAACATAGACTATCTGCAATCCGTTTCCCCCACAGCCGTTACCTCAGCCCTCTCATGACAAAGCACGAGCTTAAGCCTCATCGACCTTCATGCAGATCCTCAGAAAATACTGCTGTTCTGGAAATGTTGTCATTGTCAAAAAGGCTTAGACCTGAGAAAGGACCAGAAGAGAACATGGACGAAGTGGCATCTGATTCAAAAGTCGTCGACGACTGCTTATTATGGGGATTAGTTGATGGGGTCGGCAAGGGATCCTGGCATTCAGCTACACGCTGCACCATTTTAAGGGACTGCACCACTTCACCCATCGTAGGCCTCTGGTTCGCCTCATGTGCAACGCAAGCTGCTGCAACTGTGCAAACTCGCACAAAATCATCCTTGGGGTACTTACCTGCAAGCCTAGGGTCTGCAAGCTCCTCTAATCTGTTACTATCTCGAAGAATTGGCCGGGCCTGCAAGTACCAGAACATATGAATGCATGATTTACCGCCTGATGGATTAGTATATATGGTGGGGGCTGTCTGAAGTATGCTAGCTAGATTAACAATGAAAACAATTGGTACTTAAATAAACTGCAGAAAGATTATCATGAAAAGAATATCTTAAGCTGTCATAAAGAAATTATTATACTAACCTTTGCAGATTCTATTTAACTGTTTCCAACAGAAACTTTTTCCCTTTGCTATGTCTTTCACTTAAGAGATTATATATTTTTGTCTATATATCATTATCTTCACTGAAATTTAACTACGCCACCAACACCATGTAGACAAATGAGTAAATCTGATGAGGTAAACTGTAAAGGATCCACTAATGTATATTAACTTAAAAATAAACCGTGAAAAAAAAATCTAACCCAAGTTACAAGGTTTTCCTGGCCAGATGGTTGTGACATATCTACAGGCCTCCTTCCTGTCAGCAGTTCAAGTAGAACTACTCCGAAGCTGTACACATCACTCTTTACTAACAGGTGTCCGGTCATGGCATATTCGGGTGCTACATACCTGAAATGACACAGGATGCAAATGGTGCAATAATATAAGTCAAAATAAAGTAACTTGAATGAAAGGAAATTGACTACTCACCCAAATGTCCCCATGACGCGAGTAGAAAGATAATTAGCACGACCTTCAGGTGCTTGCTTGGCCAGACCAAAGTCAGAAACCTTGGCGTGGAAGTTGTTCTCAAGCAATATATTGGATGCTTTGAAATCCCTGTGAATCACACAGGGTTGAGAATCCTCATGTAGGTACGCTAACCCTCTTGCAGCATCAAGAGCAATCTTCATTCTAGTTTCCCAATCTAAAGGACAGTTTGCTCCCAAGGGGCCTAAAGAGAAGGCACTTATTAGTATCACATTCGGAAACTTAGATGTAATAGAATTTAAGGCTCAAAATGGAAACCTCTTGCTCAAAATTAATGATACCATGAAGCCAGGAGTCCAAGCTTCCATTTGAAACTAACTCATAACACAGAAGATTTTGTGCTGAGTCACGGCAGCTGTAGTAACCAACAAGTTTCACAAGATTTCTATGATGCAGCCTGCTCAGCATCTCGACCTCAACCAGGAATTCTTTATCTCCTTGGTGTCCTCCACTGGAAAGCTTCTTGATGGCAACAGCAGTCCCATCACTCAATATACCCTTGAAGACACGGCCAAAGCCACCTTCCCCAAGCATGCTAGCAGACTCAAAATTGTTTGTAGCATCTTTGAGCTCCTCATATGAAAATAACCGTGTACTAGTGGGATGAGGAAGAACCGCTTCCACAGACACTGTATCTGCAATCCTTGACTTCACTGCAAAGTAAAATTCTGATGAAAATCTAAATACATAAAATTATATGGTATCATAATTGATTGCTAAGAAATTCAACTTATTGTGCTTAAACTAAGAAGTTCTGTTGTGAAACTAAGAAATAATAACCGTTGTCCTATTACATTAATCCACACAATAAGAAATCATAGGAAGGATATTTGAAAGGTATCCCTGTTACCAACGATGTTCCCAATCTTGCTCACTAGCAACAAAACAAATATCTTGGGCTAATCTTAACCTATATCCAAAACTAAAATAACTTTAACATGGACAGCCACCACATCTAGGCTAAACCATATCACATAAATTCAAGAACCCATGTCCAAAGTTCCCATGAATTCAGAATCAATTGCTTGAGAATTGATTAATAATCAATTTAAAAGGCAACCACAAACTTGAGTTGGTTTTCGGATGTAACTTATTAGAGTGTTCACTTTTGCTTCATAGTTAATTATGATGAAATAAATAATGATGAAGATGATGATAAAACTTTAGTCAAAAGTGTTTCTTTTTCCTTTTCTGCTTTGCCAAAAGCTTGTAAGTCATTAGTTTGAAGTTTTGAAGTCTTCCAAAATCATAATATTCATTAGCTATTATTCAAGGAACAGCCAATCCTTGTTTCAGGAGATGTGGATGTTAACATGTAAGCTTCAAAATCAACTTTCTAGTTCTAAACTGAGATATGCAAAAATCAATTGTCAGATGCATATTCAATTACTTTGCAACCTTTACATGATTGGTTCCTCGCCATATCTCAATTTCTGTGCAACATTTCTACTAGAATTCAACCATTCCATATATTCATAACTTAAGCTGGATGTGGATATCCTAACTTATAAGTTTAAGCAACAAAATAGGACCTAAGCATGTACCTGCTTCTTCTGCTGGTACCTCCTTCCTTTTGCTAGATGTGCAAGAACAAATTACTAGCATGACTAAAGTAACAGCTAGCAGAATGCTGATACATATCCCGATAACTATTATGAAACTTGAATGGTTTCCACCTCCAGTATCCTTGTTTGGTACAGATGCAGGCAAGTAGGGTGCTGCAGGTGATGAAGCCATGGGTGATGAAGCCCACAAAGGAGCTGGAGAAAAAAGATTGAAAAGTCAACCATCATTTCACCAGATGCCATCTGGGAATATGAAATCTATTCTAGAGAAAATATCCATAAGTTTCACTAGAGATGAAATGATATCCCTACAAAAAATTTCACCACAAGATAAATGGAGATAGATTAACATGGAAAGAGAGACATTTTTAGTATAAATCCGCTAGATACAACAACCAAGAAAACAAGTTCATTACAAGACAGAGAAGATGACAGCATTCTTGGATATATAGCGTGCATTAGGTACATCATAAATAACCTCTAAAATGTTGAGGAAGAACAAATGATAGTTGCAGCATAAATAGAAGTTACATCCAGCAAGCTTTAGATGATTTAGCCAGGGCACTCATGGTATATAGTAATCATCTTATTGTTGACAAAACTAGTTCCTTAAAAGCAGAAACAAGTATCATGACAATCACAGAATACACTAAGCCTATAATGGTCAAAATTGATCTAGTTTCTTCTAACTAAACAAAACATATCAATAATCAATCAACAACACAAAAGTGCATCTGCATGTGGTTCCATTTAGGTCTTGAAGTTGATTTCAACCTATGAAGTAAACAAATGAACCCAAGAAAAGTCCAAGTGTACCGTGACAGTGGAAGAGAATGGAACTAAAGGATAAGAGAATTAAACAAAATATATCTCAAAATATAAATATGGTTATTACTCTTTTCTGAAGAAAATCATCTCTGACATCTGCAGTGTGACATGTCATTTTTTCTTGTATGATTTTGAATTTAATTATAAAATATTGAACAAAGATATTTGTTCAATATTTCTTGTAGCTTTTCCAAAATACATTTCTAAGATATACGGATGTTAACATATGGTAAAATCGAACATCTATATGAACAGTCTTTACTAACAAGAAGTCAAATACTGTACATGAAATGTACAATTTTATGTGAGTCCCACATATCATAAATGATATCATGATTACTATAACATCAGAAGAATTGGTTGCTACTATTATAAGACAACTATGGCAGATATGTTGTTCAAGTTTATCAAGTTTAAGCATGAAACTTGTTCCATAATTAATTCATGTTGAATGATCTATTAGCTGCTAAATTGTTGCAATGTTCCACAAATTTATTTTTATGTCTGCAAGTTTACCTGTTCAAAACCATGCTACATTTGTCTGTTTGATGGTTGAGAGTGAAAAATATGCAGATAGTAGATAAAAATTATCAAAGACTGCAACTTTGAAAATAATGGATTACATATCTAATAGACTGGAAGAAAATTAAACTTTGTGACCATCTAATAACAATAATTTACTATGTTCTTCTAGTGATTACCAGGAGGAGGAGCAAGTGGTCTAAACCAAGTCAAATTGAGAAGTCTATAGTCGCCAACTAGCCCAGGGTTAATGCGAACCCTATGCAGTGCAAGCGAAGAATTCATTGCAATAACTTGATCTGCAGAGAAACTTATCCCTGTATGTGGGGCTATGTCCATTGTGATATTTAACCCAAATGCACCAACAACGTAGAAATTAACAATCTCAAACTGGTCAATCCGCAGCTCAAGCTGATAAGACAGTTCTTGAAGAAATTCAGTGCTCCAATTTGAAATCAGAGAAACATTCTGCAGAAAGAGCTCGACTTTGACAGGGTACACACAGTGGCAATCTTGAGTACCTTGTCTCTGCACCATGTTTGGCTCACAACATTCTGTTCCATTGAGAAGATGTTAGAAATAATTATATTAGCATAGTGATTGCTGGAAAGAACAATGCCTTCTTATCTTAGTTCAGCTAGTTATTACTTTCTAAAACAGGATAATCAGATGAGAGAAAGTTTTCCATCCTTAAAGATTAAAATCAGAAGAATACACTACAGTTTTCACCAACATAATACACATTTTCAAGTGACAAAGATTTCCTACCTTTGTTTTCCCTGTCCAAGAAGAAGTCATGTTTCAATTCCTTTTGAAGTAAAACATTTATATTACAGACTTCCTGAATAAAACAAACATCGTTTACTTAAAATTATGAAAGGTACATACTGAACACACTTGTACATGAATCAAACTTTCAAAATATAAAACATGCCAAATCCTCAAACATTCTTGTATTTCTTTAACAGTCCATTGGATGTCTCACAAGCTAGAAACTAGAATCAATGACCTCTAAGTGAATTGTCTGTTAATATTCTAGAAGAAGAGGCCGATGTTACGAAGATGAGACATTAAATTTTTGGTACTATCAAGAGAAAATTAACTATAACAACTCAGCAAGAATGTAAGCAGATGCACTTAGAGAAGTGTGTCGTGCAAGTTAACTTCTTTGTTGAACTACAAAAGAATGAACACAAGCTATCTTATCAGAATGTTAGAAAAAAAAGTTGAAATACAAAATTTATCTTACCAGTTTCAGGAGACAATGGTGGTTGTGCCAAGCCAGAAGGAAGTGAGGTTGAGTTTGAATATACTGGAGAAGAATGGCCAACAGATGAAGGTGTAATAGCCAACTCTGTGGAAGTATGTTGGCTGTTTGGCATTGGAGGATTTACTAAACTTGACAAGTTTAAAGAAGCAGTTAGAGTGTTATAATCTGGGGAACCTCTTATTGGCAATTGTGAAGCTGCAGCCTTCTCTATAGTGTACTTCAAGTGTCTTCTACTGACCAGAGGAAGACTTGCCGGCAAGGAAATTTCAACTTTTGATGGCGTGATTGCGGAATGAACTTGGTTCCATTCATCTAAAGGAGAAGCAGCAGCCACAGTAGCGGGAGATGTGGGAGCTGCTTCTGGTAAATGACTGGTAGGTTTTGCCTCCACGATAAGTTCCAAGCGCACTACTATCAACAGATAACACAGAAAAAATATCCTTGACAATCGTTCATGTAATCCTGCATGCCACAAATTAAAGTCCAATTGAGGACTCAACATGATCAATGCATTAGCTGGTTTTTATTCAAAATAGGAAATGAAGATCTAGTTCGATAAAATAAACAATCGTTCACCAATCAGGCAAAAGTTGGCATACAGGAAACTGTTTTGTCTATTCTAACAGTAAGCTACTACTATATGCCACAAACGTAATCAGACTGAAAGCCCAAGAAAAGAGAGCATAGCTGAAGCAAATTCCAAATAAACAGCCACATTATCATGTAGGTGTTGATGTCAAGAAAAGTAGTCTTTTTGGCTTTGCAAACAAAGGTTGCATTGTGAATATAAGCCATTACAAGAAGCCACAACTCGAAAAACTGGTTTAATCCATCCGCACCTCAAGCGCCACCGCCATTACGCACCAAACTCGAAAAATAGCTATGACACACCCACAACGTGATCTTCCAGCGAACAATCGCTCTACAACACCAAGTGAAATCAAGTAATCACAGAAACAAGCACAAACAGTACCTTTCCAGTGTGAAATCCTCGGCGCTCGCCCAAAACCCCCCATCGCCGATCACGGCCGAAAAATGCGACACAGATCCACAGAACTCGGCGTAGATCAATCCGGCAAGGGGCGGGGAGCGCATGGAGGCCTCGGAGCTGGGCAGGCCAGGAGCGGGAGCAGCGGGCACCGGCGAGCTTTACGGATCAAAGGGAAAGAGATCGCAGGATCCGGAGCTCGACGGGCTCGGTCTGGCTACGGGGAGGGCGATGACCGGGGAGGGATCGGAGGTCGCCAGTCCATGGGTAGGATTCCGATCCGTGAGCTGTTAGGGTTTTTAGAACCTTTTAATCCATCAAGTGCTCCGTTTCGCTTTACTCATTTCTCATGCGCTTTTTTTATTTGCTCTTTGCTTCTTTCTATAATAATGTTGGAGGGGCCTACGAACGCAATTTTATCCTTTTTCTCAATATGGTTAGAATAACAGTATCTGTCAACTAACTGTTAAACGCTCCAATAATATATCATAAGATTTACCACTTACCTTTTATATATATTTTATTATATCAGTTGTAGAACAGACGTTATATTTTTTAGATTAATATATATATATATATGGAATGACAAAATAAAAAATTATTAATGATATGAGGAGATAAAAGAAAGATTAAAAAACTTAATACAAATTATAAATAAAAATTTAAATATTTTTAACATAATCAAATATATATATTTTTATAAAAAATAGATAGTATATCATACTCATCTATTAAATATTAATTAAAGATTAAAGATTTAAAATTTTATCTGATATATTTAAAATAAATAAATAACTTAGTTGTGATAGATTTTAAAGTTAAGAAAGTGATATTTTTGGATCATTTGTAGTACTAATTGTTCTTTTTTCTTGATTAATTATTAGTTAACTGAGATAAAATGGTAAGAAAATTTACAACAAAATTTAATAATTAATGTTCAAACAGATATTAATATTTCTTTTGAACTAAATCTTACATTTATTTTAGCTTATTTGATTAGTGTAATAACTTTGATTCTTGATAGTAAGATCTGACATCAAATCTAGTCTTTACTATTTATCTTTAGTTAAAAAAAAATAGAATTATATTGTTGACATTGAAGTGAATAGAAATTGTTAATTTTTCTTTTTTTGTTCTTAGAATAAGGGTTCAGCACATTTGTTTGGATCAAAATTGCTGATGATTTGATGAACTTAATATAAATAATCTAAATCTTGTTGACCTCCTTAGCTCTTTCACTGATAAAAGTATTGTTTAAATAGGCTGTTCTTCAATGATAATAATAAAATCAATTTGACTTTTAATAAGCAACTATAAATAATTAATGGAAACCTTATCCATTCATTAATTATTCCCAACCTTCTCCACTTTCGGCAGCCACATCTTTGAAGGAACTGTCAAAGCATTAGTTGCAGCATTCATTAAATATTAAGCAAACCTTATCTCATACTTCTCCTAAACAAATGTTCTCAACACACTCGCTACCTTTCTCTCTGGGAGGACAACAGTCAAGGAGAGAGAGGGGGGGGTTCCAATAATAATGATTTCCTGGAGATTAGTGCTTTTGTCCTCATAGTCTTTCTTATACAAGAATATTGAACTCTTGGCTTCTTTTAGATTTGGAAGCATATATAATACTCCAAAGTCATTCCCACAGAGATATGAGAGCTAAAAAGACGAGCATTATTTGTTCTTATTGTAATATAATAATGTCCATCTTTGCGACGGTGGAATGGAAAATGATGTTTGTTAAGGAGACGACTGAATTATATATAAATATATATTTGTTCTTATTGTAATATAAATATATATTTTTCATATATATATTTATATATTGATATTTGATGGGTCTAAAATATGAGAGATTTTTTTATTGGGTGTTTTAATTAAATGTGTGATGGATATAAATTTTATTGTCTATATATTTTCATATTTCATGTGAAATTGAGTGACAAAATACAACTAATCCCCACAAATTCAAATTGATCATCTTCTAATTTAGTCTATGGTGGACTTAACCCAGAACTGTTAGACCCAGCAGCCGGTTCGGTCTATCGCTCAACCATTCTAAGCCGGCCACATTTGTTGAGGCCCAGTCAGATACAAGTGGGCCATGTACGGGCCCAATTTTGAACGGACCATCGTGTTACGGGTTTGGAAGGACTAGAAAGAAGATCCTCTCCAACATCACCTTTAAATTAAATCGTTAAACTTCCGATATCAACACTTCGCTGATGAGTCATCCCATTACGGTCCGAATGGATCACGTAGAATAATTGTAGAAGATCCTTCGACATTCAAGAGAACGGCTTACTGCGTAACCGTTCTTCCAAACTGCGTTGCGTTGGATGCGTCATTTTGTCCGGTTCTGTACGTGTTGCCGGGAGGACGGTCCGAGCTCGGGGTTGGACTCGAGTCAGCAATTGCGCGGAACGGGGTCCGGCTTCGCGAGTGGAGGAGTGCTCCGATTGGGTCGTCGACTGCCATTCTGGAAGCCCTCAGCGGAGATCCGAAGCGAGTCGAGCTCGATCTCCTTGGTACTCGCCCCGTGCTTCCAAAACCCTAACTCGATCTCAGATCTCAGTCTCTTTTACTAGGTTTTTGTTGCTAACTCAAAGGGATTGCAGCTCGGATCCTCCGGTGGCTCTCTTTTGTTTGAGTCATCCTTGTTACGGCTACGATTCTGAAGTTGCTTTTGAAAGATTGATGCAGATGAGACTTAATTTTGTTTTATTTTTTTGTTGTGCAGTAGTCTAGTGTTTGATTTGGAGGATGCAGCACATTCCAGCGACGATTGACGACCAGCTTTTTCTGAAGGCTATTAGGGAAGAGAGCCCATGGGAGAACCTGCCGAAGAGACTTCAACTGACGTTGACTTCAAAAGAAGAGTGGCATAAAAGGTCCCGTGCTCGGAATCATTATATTATTTGGACTAACTAGTTAGATCGGGCATAGTCTAGTTGATAGCAGTAAGATCGGAAATATGTCAAATGAAAAATAGAACTTGCAAGTTGCTCTTTTGCTCAAATTTTTTGGATGTATGCATTAAGAACTTGTGATTCGTGCTATTTGAACGGTAAAACACTTTGTTGTGACCTCTTTTCCGTTATTTAGCTAGGTTTTTCTTATCATGAAATTCTAGAATGAGCTCCATTTGCTGCATCTAATTGCATCTTTCATGAAGAGCTTACCATAACTTTATGAGAGGGTCGAAGCACTCATATCAGTATCGTAGTCAGACCTTGACACTGCACTTTTTGTTACCAACAAAACTTCAAATATTTTATCTACCCTTTCTTGTTTGCCACTTCTGATTGTTTCCTGTAGCTGTTTTATCTGTTTCTTATGCATCTGTATTCCTAACTATATCTTTTGCTCTTGCATTTTCACTTTTATTAAGAGTGAAGAAATTCTTGTAGTATGTTTTCCAGATTCTTATATGAGGTTGCCAGTCATTGTTATTTTGTTAATTCTGTGGGCAGAACCTCGATGGCTATGTGTTTTGATATGTTCTTTATGGTTCCATATCTCACTTGTATGCTACAAATTCCATGGAGGGTATGTGTTGTCAATACTGAATTTTTCTTCATGGGTTGCAGAATCATAGACTATTGCATCAGGAAGCGTCTACAATGGAATCAATGTTTTGCACGTAAAGTCTGTAAAGAGGGAGAATATTATGAAGAAATGATGCGCTATCTGCGTAAGAATCTTGCTGTATGTCCTGGAACCTCTTTTCTTATTGATTCACTCATATTTTCACCAATATTTTATGAATTTACATGGATCTTCTAGCCCAGTCTGTCTCTTGACCTTTGTGGTAATTTTGTAGACCTTGTGATCTCAGCTTGTGTTTTATTTTTCACTTTCTCTTTAACTTTGGATTTATAATGTTAGGTGTCCCTGTTTCTAAATCTTGTGGATTTTTTTCTCATCTGTTTAAGTTGATATGTTTTTTCTGCAGTTATTTCCCTATCATCTTGCAGAATATGTGTGTCGTGTACTGAGGGTGTCACCTTTCAGATATTACTGTGACATGATCTTTGAAGTTTTAAAGAATGGTAATGCCTTATTCCTATTGACTCCTTTCCCTAGCTTTTTCCTCTTTTCTTTGTCTCACCTTGGAGTGGTTGCTTCTAAATTTCTATAAATATTCAGTTTAGTTTTTTCAAAATATGACGGTAATGTTGCTGGTATTTTCTATCTTCACACAGCAATGCTATATTAGTATATTGTCCACTGAATGAACTCATCTGAACAGCAATTGATTTTAACTTAACTTTGGCAGTTATTCATCACTATAATATATCTCTAAGTGCTGCCTTAAGTGCTATCTGGCTGGTGAATGGTGATAGTTTATGATGTTCACTTTTACATCAATATGTTTTCAGACTTGAATTGCTAGTAAAGTTCTCACGTGTCTATAAATATCGTTGCACAAGTTTCTCAATTATATTTTGCTTCTTTCAAAATTGATATAGGTTTCTTGTCCTATAAATACTACATCCACATATACCAGGATGTGATATTCACTACTTTATGAGTTTCAACATTTTAATTCTTAATGAAGATAATTAAAGATGTCCACATATTATTTATTGTGAGATGGTTGGATAAAAGAAAATGCTATCTTGATTAGATTCTTTGTAGTGCTTAGTTTCAGCCTTATAGTCTTTTCCTTTCTGACATTTCCAATCTTTCCATGTCCTATATATGTACATTAAAAAAAAAAGGGTAACTTTACCTAAGGAACTTATACTTGTTTTATGATCTGGAAAGAACTGTATGAATATATACTAATGTTCCAAAAACATTTTGCAGAGCAGCCTTATGATAGCATCCCCAATTTCAGTGCCGCAGATGCTCTGAGGCTTACAGGAATTGGACGTAATGAATACATTGATATTATGAACAAGTGCAGATCAAAGGTCTTCTATTTCCTTATCATGTGTGCATATAAAGGGTTTGCCAGATTTCTTTTTGTTGGTGGGAATGGGTTTACTTTTGAATGTTGGTTTTTGTTATTGCTTGATGAACTTTAGATAATTCTTAGTTTATACTTTATAGCCTATATGCATGGATTGATGCAAGTAGAAAGTGAACATATTGTCATGTGTTTGACAAATCCAACTTAATGTAATATTTTGTAGAATTCTCAGTTCTTGTGTATGTATTAATATTCTTTTTATGCAATATTAGCACTTCTTTAATGAATTGGTAATACTTTAGGTATGTTATACATAGAAATATGTGCAAAAACAAAAAAATAAGCAGTAAGTCTCAATTATTTGTGGTAGAAATACATGCTTATACTTTATGCATAACATATAGTATATATGTATCTGTCTATGGGAGCACATAGATCTTTGTTGAAAAAGGGTACAATTGCATGATACAGTTTGGTATAAGTCTATTCACCATTTGGTGGGGTGAATTTAATAGGTGATACAAGCCATACCAGACCAAATATAGTGAAATCCATATGGTGATTGGTTGTCCGATTGGTGAATACTATAATGGGCAACAAAAGCGAAAGTGGAAAGGTCATGATCTTGAGGAAGTAAAATAGTGCTAATTATCTTTTGGTTAATTGAGATTGATGAAGAGAAGAAACTTGTTGGTTCTAAGTCTTTTCATGAGTAGATAACCAATTGGCATTTTGCAAGAGTTCCTTGCATACCTAGATAATAATATCATAGCAACTTCTTAGGCTATTTGGTGTAAGCTAATTTTTTGTAAGTTAGATTGATGTTGAAATAGTTATTGTTGTCCTGATGAGGTAGTTACGACCCCCAAAGATATACGAAAGAGCTTAGTGAAAGTCCATTTGATTTGCTCCACATATGCTCCTAGTAGGGAAGTGTAAGTTATATGTAGTGCCCTTTATAGTGGGGAAGATTGTAATTTCTCTATAGTCCCACTCTAGAGAAGATGGATTTCTATATGTGGCTTAGGTTGTTTGTCAACAATAATTTTATTTAAGCAATATTGCATCATTTAACAAGGCCATCTCCATTCAAATTGAAAGTTGCTAATTACTTCCAACCAATGTTCAAAATCTCGGTCGAAGACCTGTACCAGCCCTTCACGTTGATACGGTACCTTATTAGTTGACATGGGTATGGCTTGTGTAGAGTTTTTTCATTAAGTTAAACATAATAAGAGTTAATAATCAGTAAATATACGCAAGTTTTGACATGAAGTGCATGCTGGTAGGAAGGATGTTACTATGAGGAACCTTTATCTGATTCGAGATCATACAAACCTTATAGATTTCCCTGTAGTCATTGAGAAGTTGTGTGGATCCGCATGTGCTATAATCTTCTTTATGGGTGATATGACTGAAATATTTTCCCTAGTCCATGTCCTGCTGGTTTTTGTCTGTGTAGCTAGGACATAAGATCCTTAATCTTGGCTACTGTCATTGGTAAATGTGTTAATCTTTACATCAGACATCACAAAGTGTGGGATTTAGAGGGAGATCTTTTGTTAATGGACTGTACCTGTTGCTCATCAAGTATATCTAAAGGGTCAATTGATTGCAATAAACTATCTTTTCTTTGATGTGATAATCAGATGATTGATTCTGATATGCTCTACCGTGACCCATGAAGGATTGACTGCCTGTAGCACAACCACGTCGAAACTGAGTAGCCTCCTGTGACCCCTGTCATTCCTCTTCCTTGACCGTCTATGGAATAAAACAAGATGGGCTGGTGGATCTCTTGCCACATCTAGAAGTGAATCACCCAGATTCTTCACTATGTTGTACTCAATATATCAATCTATCTTGCAGGCCAAGTCATCATCGTATAACTCCATAACAAATGAATCTAGCTCGTAATAATGCAGCCTCAAAGATATGTTATAATGAATGTATACAAGTTTCTCCTAGCATCTGTAAGAAAGAGAAAGATGGTTGCAAACTTTTGAGAGTATCAAAATGAATATAGACCGATTATGATCTCAACCAATGGGCGAAGTGGCCTGTAATAGAACCTTCATTGTTACTTTCCTTGAGTTTGATGCAGATTCTCCAAATTGTATCTACCACTTAGCTGCAAAAGGGTAATTAAACAATCACATTAGAGTTTACCTGTTTAAGTGAGATGTAAAGTATACATTTTAGTTGTAATTGTGTTACCAAGATCCATGTTTTATTGGCATGGAATAGTGATCTTTCCAATAAATGGGCTGAAAGCCTCGTGAAACAAGCATCTCTAAATTAACATATATAAATAAGCAATTGATGTATCAAGAAGGAAATCAAGATGTACAAACATTTATTTTGCGTTCATATGGCTGTGATAGACTTCTTGAACTTGATAACTGCAGTTGCTGATACAAGTTGGTTGTGATAATCATTTTTATCGGGTTTTTTGAATCTTAAAAGAATAATAAATGCTTGAATTTGCTTTTGCATGATATGGTATTTTGGAAATTTTAATATCTATCAACTTATGCAGATGATTCCATGGATTGACATAACTTCTTTGATCTTTATTATAGTAATGTGACACTATAAATGAAGTTAATTTATGTTGTTTTCGTCTATATTTCTCTTTCTTCTTACTTTTAGTTCTAGCTGCTGCTGTTTTGCTGTTTCCTTGACTATTATGTTTTCTTGGAGAGATCCAGAAAATTATGTGGAAGCTGAACAAGTCAATTGCTAAGGAATTGCTGCCCACACAGCCTGTAGATTTCCCTGTCGAACCATGGTGGGGAGTTTGCCTTGTTAACTTTACATTGGAAGAATTTAAGGTGCCCTTTCTTGCAAACTTTGTTCACAAATCGTCAGAAAGTATATAAACATCTATGATAAGTGAGCTTGATAGATGAAGTACATAAGCATAAACATCCCTGTTGAACCATGAAGTTTCACTTTTCATCCATGGACATTTGAGTTAGCACAAATTTACTTCATGAAACTAATTTAGGAATAGGATCATGAAATAAATGCCACTTCTTTCTTGATGATGCCAATTCCAACTTATCATACTGAGTATAACTGGTTCTAGTAATGTAATATACTCTTGTAGAAACTCACTGAAGAAGAAATGGCAACTATAGACAAGGTCTGCAAGGAGGAAGCAAATTCATTTGTTCTTTTTGATCCTGACATTGTTAAAGGTCTTTACAGAAGGGGATTAGTATATTTTGATGTTCCTGTTTATCCTGATGATCGGTTTAAAGGTACGTACGACAGTACCACAATACATTTACCTATTGTATGTAATATGTAAAAATTGATATTAGAGAGCTATCAAATCTAGCCAATTCACAGATGGGGCTTTTTGCTTTATACACATAGACCATCTGGCAGATGTCAATTTGCTGGACCCTATCCATTGTACTTGCCATATTTAGTAGTACCACGAGGTCTATTAACATAACATGCCATGGGAATATTGACAGGATTGTATTACTTGTATGAAATTAATATTAGAACAGGTAGACCCCTTAGTCTCCTGATAGTTTTAAACTTTTAGGATGGGTTATATTGGTTTTGCAACAATACATTTTGGTGGTTATTTATTATGATAGTTTGCTTTGCTCACTAAATTATCACATTGTATTTTATTGAGATATTATGCTCATGATACATTATTGTGGTCCTAATTGATACATATGGCCATAATACACATTAACATGTTATTATTTTCAGGCATTAAAAACCAAAAAACGGAAATATGAATATTTTTTGTACCAAGTGTACAGATCAGTAAGGACTGAATACTTACTAGTCTAATGGTTGACTGATACGTGGACTGGACGATTTTATCTGATTTGGTTTAATTCTGAGTGTATCGTTCACTAGCATTATCTAAGTGAGTACACCCCTAGGTAAGATGATTGATGCAGAGTTATTCTGGGCATGAGACTTACCAACTGACACTAATTAATTTCTAAAGTTTTTTTTTATTTTCTTAATATGGTTCCTTCTCCCTTCTTCTCAGTCGTTGACAGTTGATAGTTGTCAATAACTTTTCTTTGCAACTTCTCTTCTCTCTCTTCCCTTTGCCTTCGAGCCTTTGCCGCCATGCCCCCCCCCCTCCCCCCCCCCCCCCCCCCAACACACAACACCAAAAAAAAAAAGAACTCTCTGTCCTCCACATCCACCAACTCTTTGCATCACCACTCTCCTTATGCTCTTGAATTGTTGATGCCTTCTCCACCTTATGTCGTCACTTCCTTCTGCTCATGTTGCCACTTTCTCCTCCTTGGGTATGTGTTACTGCCTTCTCCTCTGCCAGTCAACTTACCCCTTATTCTGTGTTTCCTCCACCTTCTCATCCTCTTCTCCTTTTTCTGCTCCTCTCTTTTTCCTCTCTAGTCTGGACAATGTTGACCCATATTGGTTATCAGTGTGTCAATCCGTACTGGTCCAATCACCGAGCGGTGTTGGCATGATTATCCGTACTGGTCCATATTGGGACTAGTACACAGTATAACAATCCTTGTATCAAGCAATATGATTATCCACTTTTTGTTGAAATGCAATAGATGTTGAATTTTTTAAAGAATTATATCAATTGCTTCTGAGTAGGAGTTTTGTTTGTTCATCTTTTGTTCAGTCTTGGAACTTACTAGTTGGAATTTCCATAGAACATTATGGGCTACTTGTTTTTATTTTCCAGAAATTCTATATTATTGGTGTTCTTAACATTTATGTTTGTTAGGTTGTTTTTTGTGAGTACCATGTTCTAACTTTTCAACACATTTTTATATGATTTTTGAAGTTTATTGTATGAATACCTCATTACATGGTAGCTCTTGGTAGATTCTGGTCACCAATTCTATTATTTGGTTAAACCTCTCTGGAGTTTGATTACTGTCAACAAGGATTGACTCAATGAGTTACATTTTGAGGTAGATGGTAAGTAGAGTCTCGAGAAGATTTTTTCGAGGAGGAAACACAAGAGTACATCCAATTCAAACACTAAAGTACATGTATGAAATGTCAATGCTTGTCATATCAGGTGAACCTGAAAGCTTAAAATTTTGCATTTACTTCCCATATAAAATCCTAAACTGATTTCTGATTTAGTAGGCACTGTATCTTCTTATGGTTTTATCAACTTTAACATGTCTAAAAAATTAAGATTAAGAATGGAGTCTTTTAACTTTTGAAAGTTAAGTTAGTGGCAAAGTTAAAGTTGCATTGCAGGAAACCAAATTCAGAATGAGTAGTATCACCCTTAGACGGCTGTCCAACTGAGAGCTTGAGACTTAATTTAGTAATTCTATAGAACAACCTAAGAAGAGGAGTAAAATGGGCATAAAACATTACATTTCACTTTGCAGTCACTTTGACATCATTTGAGGTATTATAACTTTGCCACTAACCAACTTCATTGGAAGCTGATATATAGTTAATGCAGAGGTACAAGAATGTAACAGTTGAAAATTTTCTAGAATTGCATGTATGTGATCGCCATAAAGAAAAAGAATTTTTAGTTGATGCTTTGATTTCCCAGGTATCTACAGTTTATTGTGTAAATAGGACATAGCAAGCTATCCCTACATTTGACCTTGTTATGGTAATTTTGTGAATACGACAAGCTGCTATAATTAGAGCCAACTTTGATGCAAAAATACATGATGTATTCCATGTGTCCAATCTGGAAAACAACACCAAGGAGAGCCTGATGTCACCTTAGTGTTATTGCCACCAGAATTGATTGAAACCATGTAAACATGTGGAGATTAATCAAAAGCAGCATTGCGCAATCTATGGAAGGATTTAGACTGAAGTGCTTGTTTGATGGAATGACTGCACTAAAAAATATGCAACTATGGCTATAGAAGATCAATTAATGCGAAAATTTATATCTGCATACCCTTGGGAGCAAGGTGAATCTAATAGGGGAAAAAAATTAGGATATAGTATTTATAGGAACCAGACCTCCATCATCTTAGGAAAACTCGTAGGCAGACCAGTATGACACCCTGGAGCCTTACTAGCTGAACCAAGATGTGATGGGGCGCTACTACAAGGGGCAACCATGAACACTTATTCTATCTAATTCAGAAGTTTAACTAGCTTTTATCAATTTTTGATGGGTTGATGGGATTGACTCTTAAGTTGTATTAGAATTCAGGTGAGCTCAGTCCATCTTAACCTTATCTCCTAGGGTCAATTCTAATTTCATCCAAACTCATTCAAACATACACTTTACCAGCTTGGAATATGGAGTTATGGACAACGCATATTAAAAGGAAGGCGAAAGATTTTTTACCGCTTTGAGAGTCTCAAATGGGAAAGGATGTCCTGTTTGCCCAACCTTAGATCGGTGGCCAATCGTTGGATGTGGTCGCCAACCTTTGGAAGCAACAAACCATGCTCTAGTCTACCACTAGGTGTCGGGCAAGGGAGAATACAACAGTAAAGTTATTTTTTTTTGTTTTTACTAGGGTTCATGTCTTATTATTTAATATATATGAGTTATATGAGTTGATGTAACTCTTGTCTTGTCACTTGCATAACAAGTCTCTCTATAGTTTTCCTTTGTCTCTTGTCCTCTCCTGCACACTGATTTATCTCTCTTTTTTGTCTCTCATCTCTCCAAACTCTCTTGTCCTCTCTTTTTTGTCTCTTGTTCTTCATTCCGAAGAAAAAACGGAAAAACATGTTATAGGTGACAATTATCCCCATCATGTTCAACTATATCTGAGCATATATTATTTTCCTGATTAGCTATGGATTTCATAATAGCCTGATATGTGCAATACTTGTTAAAAAATTAGGTTTAAGAAGTTCTGATAAATGAAAACTGCTACAGCAGCGGGCAACCTTAACCTTTTCCTAGTTTCCCTTTTGCCATTGATATCTCAGCATCATTCTCTCTCTTGCCTTTTCTTTTTCATATCTATCACTTTTTGTGGATATGCTGCTTCAAGGTAATATCCTCCAATTTTATATCTAGTTCAGGCATTCTATTTGTCAGGGAAAACAAAATCCTGTAATACCTCTTGCCAACAAAATTTTATGACCACATCTATCTTTACTTGTAAATTTGCAATAGAAATGGACCTGCAAGTAATACCATTTTTATTTTTGCAGAAACCCATGTTTGTTCTTTGATGTGTACAAGTTTTATTTTATATATAATTCTCAAACCTCTATCAAAATCATAAAAGTTTCCAATGAAGCGAAGCTTGAGTTTGATGTTACATTATAGTAATCTGTGATTCCTTCCTTTATCACAATTCTCTGTGTTTATCCTCTTGTACTATGATCACATAATTGACTTCTACTTATTCAGTTTCCAGGCTGGAAGGATTTGTTTCAAACAGGGAACAGTCCTATGAAGATCCAATAGAAGAGTAAGATACATTTAGTACAATCGACAGATTGTTGAACCTATATGATAAAAGAATGCCTTTTGAATTGAAAATTCTTCACTTGTAAGATATCTTTAATCAAATATATGGAACTTTTTGCAGGTTATTATATGCTGTTTTTGTTGTCTCGAGTGAGAATGCTACCGTTGCTGAGTTGGCTGCAACCCTCCAGGCTGACCTTTCTCAGCTCCAGGCTGCTGCATCATTTGCTTGCCGATTAGGCTGGGCTGTAAAACTTTTGGATCCGGAATCCATCCTTCGAGATTCTGTCATGCCTGGCTACCCTAGTAATATACTAAGTGATGATGAAGAGGCTTCTACTGCTAGCATCAACTCAGAAAAGTCTGGCCAGCATAGTCATGATCTAGTAATTGAAAAGGATAGAATGATTTCAGGCACTGCTCATGTTGCTTTTGTTGTTGATGCCAATATTACTTCCTATTTAATGATGGGATCTGTCTCACCAGGTTCGGTTCATTTTTGTTGCATGCCCGTCTTCAGATTGCATCCTGATGCTTTATTTATAGTTCTAGCATTATTTTCCTTCTTGTGGCTACTGTTGGTTCTAGGGATTGATAAACCATTTGTACATTGGGTTGCACTATACTGTCTTTCGACTTGTTTGTAACTTTCATGAGATTAGCACTCTCTATCAAAAGTAAATTTGCAGCACCTTAAATATTTATGATGATTTTTCTCTAAACTTTTGTTATGGAAAGAAATTTTCCATTTTTTCCTTGTAAAATCTATTTAATCTTTAGAATTGAGTCTGAGTAGCCATACAGAATTTTGGATGGTAAATTACATGTGAACTTGTTTGCTGAACTTCTATAGTTCTTTAATTTGGCTATTTTAGAATACATATGTCAATGTATGCAGTGCTAATATGAAAACAACTTATTTATAGTCTATAGCATTTTATGCTTGCTGGCTTTGTAGGATTTCTTGAGGGATTATAGAAGTACACATGAATAAGAGGTCATTATGAGTAAGTTGAAAACTCAACAAAAAATTTTGAAGTGCAAAGTCCAAGAACTAATTATTTGAAAAAGGCAACAAAGAGGACAAGCTTAATGCTTGCTGATGAGAGAGATTTAGAGCAACAAGAAGTACCTCAAATTAGTTCATTTTTATTGCATTTCTGTTTCGTTCTAGAGGATGGAATCATAACTGTATATCCAGATTGGACAATAAGTAAGCACTTGAGAAGTCACATTTAATAATTTATTCCATTTAGGCTTTTAGGAACTTCTTTTGGAGTTTGGACCATAATAAGAATTGTGGTTTTGGAAATGGAACGTAATGAACTCATTTGGTATGCTGAGTGTGGCATGATGTCATATTTTCCTTACCATCCTGTCGAATATTTGAAGATATGAGTTGTCACAAGACGAGAGAAATATTCATGCTGACTTGGTCAAAAATGGGAATTTCATTTCCATTGGGTAGTTCAATAGTACTTATACTAGGATTTCCTCTCATTTTTCCTAGTTTGAAGTAAAATTTTACAAAACTCAACCAGAACTCCCTGATACAATTTTGGTATACCAGGCAGTGTACCAACCTTTGAAGGCAGGCACCAACTTTGAAGTGTATTTTATTTTTAATTAAGTTACACATCCAGTTATGTTCATCAAGCACCTTTACCTATTGATTTCTTCATTCCCTAGTACTATGTTCTAGCAGTACTTTAATTAAGTCAAGGTTCTTAATTTCGGTTCGTACCGATGTACTGAGCCCTACTCGGTACGGAACGTACTGATGTATACCGATGGTACATCAGTAAAAAAAGCTAAAAAACTTCCAAAATACCTGGAGATTACTGTCCAAAAATAGTGGGGTGTACCGATCGGTACACCTCAGGAACGATCGAAATCTGGGGTGTACCATACACCTCGGTAACAATCGAAATTCAGGGCGTACCGACCAGTATGCCTCGGTAACGATCTGATTTTGATTGTTACCGCTCGGTACAAACCTCGTACTGTTCGATACGGGTCAAAACATTGGTACCGCCCGGTAAAGGATGGTCCATGTACCGGTATCATCTCGAACTGGTACGTACCACTCATACTGAGCAGTACACATCGAAATTGAGAACCTTGAATTAAACTTTCTTAATTGACTTGTTTAGTTGCTACTTGCAGGGTTGAAGTCTCATGCTGTAACACTATATGAAGCAGGAAAACTTGGTGATTCTAGTATTGCAGAACTTTGCAGGGATCTCTCAACTTTAGAGGGAAAAAAGTATGAGGGTGAACTACAGGAATTTGCTAACCATGCATATAGCCTTCGATGTGTTCTAGAGTGTCTTCGATCTGGTGGTGTAGCTTACAATGAGAAGTTTGACATAGCGAGTAATCCAACTGATACACATTCCTTCATTGATGACATTACTTCAGTTGCAGCCGAAATTAGCATCTCTGAGGAATCTGGTGATTCTAATGTAAATGAAGCAAATCATGATGACTCTTTGGAACACGGTCATACTGAAGTTCCCCAGCCTGATTTATCTCCAGACAAATCTGACTCTGTAAATGGTTCTACTCCTGTATGTTCAGGTACTTCAGCTGAAAATAACACATGCAAACCTGATTATAATTTACAGAATGATCAGAGAGTTACGTACTCAGGTGGTTCAGAAAATGAAAGGACTGTTCTAAAAAGAAAAAGGAAGTACCGTGTTGATATTCTTCGTTGTGAAAGCTTGGCCGCTCTTGCACCAGCAACACTAGAACGACTACTTCTTAGAGACTATGATATCATTGCATCTATGGTTCCACTTCCTGCCTCATCAGTTTTACCTGGACCTTCAGGTCCAATCCATATTGGACCACCCTCATATTCTTCAATGACGCCATGGATGAAACTAGTTTTGTATAGACTGATGGTTAGCGGACCTCTGTCAGTTATTCTGATGAAGGGGCAGTGTCTGAGGTTTCTTCCTGCACCATTAGCTGGTTGTGAAAAAGCACTAATATGGTCGTGGGATGGTTCCATAGTAGGAGGTCTAGGAGGCAAATTTGAGGGAAATTTGGTTAATGGAAATGTGCTTTTGCATTGTTTAAACTCCATGCTTAAGCATTCAGCTGTTCTAGTACAACCCTTAAGTAGATACGATCTTGATAGTTCTGGAAAGATTGTCACAGTGGATATTGCATTGCCGCTTAAGAACTTTGATGGATTGGTTCAACCTGTAGGGCTAGACATGAAATTAGACCAGGAGAGAATTGCAAACTTAAATTCATTGTTAAATGATCTCTCAAGCAAAATTGAGTTATATACAGTAGGTTACGTTCGCCTTATACGACTCTGGAAGGGAATACAATCAGACGTGTTAACACCAGATCATGAACAATATGAATGGGTTCCTTTGAGCTTGGAATTTGGTATTCCTCTATTTAGTCCCAAATTATGTGGCAGAATTTGTGAAAGGATAGTTTCATCACATTTACTACAAACAGATTCGCTTAGTGAGCACAATGTTGCAATGCAAAGTCTAAGAAGAAGATTACACGAATTATGTTCTGAATACCAAGCAACAGGTCCTGCTGCAAAGTCGTTTCACCACATGGAACATGTGAAGAAATCACCTCGTCAACTGACAAGCTATGCAAGTGGTAGATGGAACCCACTGTTGGAGCCTTCAACAGCAATCTCTGGAACCTCCAGTGAACACCAGAGGCTCAAGCTTGCAAATCGACAAAGATGCCAAACAGAGGTTCTGAGTTTTGACGGGAACATACTCAGGTACTTCAACATGATACTCTATATACTTCTGCTTCTGTAACATCAATTGTGAATTGGATTAATAGTTCTACTGGACTGATCTCAATGAGAATGTACATTTTCTGGTTGGGAAGTTTGATTGAACTTTAGAATCTCTACAGAAACATTTCTGAGACTGCTTCAGTTCCAACAGTTCTATCCTGATGGACTTATCAACCTGAAAAGCTTTTTTCATGGTCAATTTTGAGTTCCTTCTAGCTAGCGAGAACAAACTTCTCTAAATTGTTGGAAGTACTTTTCCACTTCCTAGAAATCTGATGGAAAATTCTTTTAGGTAATTTTATATTAAGATGTATTAAGCTATTTGTTACTTCATATAATAAGTATGACATTGACCCAACATTATTATATATCTATCATCAAACATGAAAATGGGAAATGGGGCTGATTCAGGTCAGAGATTGAAATTGGTGGTTATGTCTGAGTACTGGGCAGTGTGTATCAGTTGAATTTCAATTGGACCACCTGGCATGATAAGTATACCGGGCATAACCCTTGTACCAAATTTAATAAGGCCAACTTGTCAGATCCACATACTGATAACATGTACTAGTAAATACCAATCTGTACCAACCGGTGTGGTCGATATTTCAAACTATATATGTTGAACCTTAGTTCAGAATATAATAGCTGCATAATCGTCACAATTGGTTCTCATCTTTTGACAAATCTTTCTGTCTAGGGCTTAATTATGGGAATTCTATAAGTTGTTGCAGTACGTAGTCATTGGTATTTTCTTAAGCTTCTTCAAATCAGTATACAATCATCAGATGTCAAGTATATTGAAGTGAATGTTTCATTGACCATTCATGTATAATTGTTGAATCCACAATACTCATTCCTACTTTTCCAAACTTCTGCCTGCAGGGCCTATGCGCTTAGTCCTGTATATGAGGCCATTACACAACCTGATGAAGGGTCGACCCTTGCCAGTGGAGTGAAACATGAATCCGATGAGCTAGACAGCAGAGAAGTTGTCCTACCAGGTGTTAATCTATTGTTTGACGGGTCACAGTTGCACCCATTTGATATAGGTGCATGTTTGCAGGCTAGGCAACCTATATCACTAATAGCAGAAGCTTCAGCAACATCTGCTTCTCTTCAGGCAACCAGGATACAAAAATAACTTGTTCTTGAACTATTTTCCATGTACCAATTCAATTGGTGAGGCTGGCATTTCTTCTATCGGTTGTTCAGATCTCTTTCTGCATCACCAATGATTTGTTATTTCAAGTTCTGAAAATTTTCTGTTCCAGGGGTTCTTTATTCGGGCAGGTGAGTCTGGTTGTGTCCCAGTAATCTATATCATAGAGGTTACTTGCTGAAGGTTGATGATGAAGAGAAGTGGTTGGTAAAAGATATTTTAAATGCTCAAATAGACATGTGCTTACGATCAGTTATACCTGGGGAGCCCAGAAGTCTTATGATGTGAATTATAGTTGCTTTAAGCAGTTTTTTGGAAGATTCTATTGGTTCAGAATAAGATGTTCAAACCTTTCTTAAAAGTTTTCAGGGAATTAGTGACACAGTAAAATGAGTATGAAAATTAAAAGAAAATAGAGGCGTTGTGGGCTTCTTTTCTATTTAGTTTATCGGCCATTTCATGTATGCATACATTTCTTCTGATAGTTTCGTCAGATTGAGTCATAATTCAACTCTATTATTCTTTCTTTTAATTTATTTTGTCTGAAAGCCACTCCATTCTTCTATGGTAATCCTATCTGACATGTCTTTCGTTCTAATCTTTTATCATTGCAGGGACTTGCTATTTCAGAAATTTGTTACACTTGTAGCATGAGATTAGCATGAAGGATGCTTTTCCTTGTATAGAAATTTCTGTCTGAAAGATATAGACCACGATCTTCCATTGCATCTTTGGACAATTGGCTATAGAGATGTGAAGTCATTATTTCTCTTCCATAGAAGGTGCTATTTCCATATGAACTCACTCGAAGGACTTATGCATAGCTAAGGCCAACAAATCAATTGTTGGACGATAGAAAAGTATCCTACCATCATATTTACTACTATTGTTTGATGATCACTGGCCGTGCGAAGATATTGCTCGTATTGAAATGGTACATCCATGTTTTTTATTCATTTGTATTGTGTCGTGTGTCATGTTGAATAATTAGGGCATTTTACCTTAAAATACGTTTTTATTGTAGGTCTTTATCCCTAATTGATTTTTACTTGCAGGCTTTCCCTTTATTTTTTTGCCACTGACGAAAATTATTTTTCCACCAGTTCTACCATCACCCTCACCCTGGACTATCGATAAGCCACCACTAGAGTCGTCATTGCACTCTCATTTGTCTAGTCCAACACTAATCGGAGAACCTCGACCAGTCGTGCAATCGCACCCTTTGTCTTTGCCATGCCTCTGCTCCACCCCTTCTCACAATTGCCATGGCCTCGAATGTCAGTTGTCACCACCTTGTCCTCCACTAGTAACCCCATTTGCCTTGTGCCTCCTCACCATTGTCACCAGTGAGAAGTGACAATGGTGCTAGAAGTCGTGAGGGAGCCAGAGGTCGTGGACGCCATCGCGAATGTGACGCTGATGACAGTGGTGAGGAGGGGCATGACAATGGTTGTGTTGGAGAGAATGATTATGGTCTAAGTGTTACGGCGTGGGTTGGATATGGTGGTGAGCGAGACTACACTTCGGTTGGATACGGTCTAAGTTTTACGTCGTACCCCTAATGATGCAGTGTACTGTGACATAAGCCTGACTACACTTCGGTGCCCCTGCACATGTTGGAGAACTACGAGCACATACTTCCCATGACAGACGGTACTGGTAAATTCTTTCTTCTTTTCATTTCCTTTGATAACAACAAAAGGAATTGAGGGGTAATTCCACTAACCGTGGAGATTTAGGCAAAGGGAAGTATACAAATGTACTATGAAATCAGAAACTCAACAGAGAGAAGAATAAAAAAAAAGATTTCACAAAATATTGAGTGATGTCAAGATGTGGTCATGAAGGTATTTGGATCCTGTGCTCCTCTTCTTCCGATCTACGACTGGTCCATGCATCTACTATCTGTTGTGTTTGACAGACAACAACTCCATGAGCAAAAACAAAAGAAAATAAATCAGTTTGTTTTCTAGAAAAAGGATGGGAAAATTGTTTCCATGTAAACTTACATGGAACCGCCGCAGCTGATCCTGCTGCTGTGCTTCTTGCAATGCCGAAACGAACTGCATCACCAAGTAGAATGGCAGTAGGATTCCGCTGGCTCTCAGCAAAAGCACCTTCAGCACAAGCATTTCCACCAAATCTTTAATTATCAGTTGACTGCATATATGTGATCAGTGGCACACAGAAGAAACTCAATTCTTACAGTGAGAACGGTAGATGCATAGTGATCGGCACCAACAGTGATCACAGCAACGAGATTTCTGATCACCAATACGATCATGAACTGCGATCAAACTTATAAGAATCAACTTCCATGGTCTAAAATCTATAGCTACGGGAATCCAACTTCAGTCTGATTAACAAGCTAAACAATGTACTTCATTTGTGATACAAATTCGCGTACCATGAGGGCGATCGATCGGATGTACAAGGCATGCCTGCGCGATGCAGGAGAGACCTCTGCGCACTCAAAGTCGGAATTATTGTCACTGATGAACTCTGGGTTGTGAGGGTCATAATTGAGCCTGGGCACCTCCAAGCTTCCTCTGTTCAGGAAGAATGCAGCTGGTTAGCATCAGGGTCGAGATCAGTTCTACTGTTCAACCTTAAATGCTTATCATTATGCATCATCAAGGTTAAGTTTCAGAAGAGAAGTTGATCTGCACCCACTATATCCATAGTTCAAATCAGCAATAGGTGGGAAGCATCAAAGAAAGCTGCAAGTACAACAGGTGCAGGTGGTCCACCAGCAATGGACATGGAGGTGGAGGTGTTCAGCTCACAGGCATACCAAAAGAGAAAGGATTCGAATTCAAACACAATAATGCATATCAGGTGGGCTCCAGTGGCATGGATTTAGAATCTAGTAATAAAAAAAAGTGTCTGTGATGAGAAAGAGAGAGGGGATGATGGTCAAAAGTTAACCTGATGGTCACACCCGCATCAACCGAGGCCTTCTTCTCAGGAATGGTATATCCAGGTTCAAATTTCTGCAAGATTTGTTTTAGTCAAGAGATCAGTTGGAAGGGAAAGCTCTTGGAATTTGAATGCTATGCAAGTTAGACTAAAGTACAGCTATATTTAAATAAGATAAGTCAGTTTGACACACTTGAAGAAGCTGCATAACATCTTACAAAGATCTCATAGTTTTACTTAGATCTTTGGTAGGTAGAGAGGAGGTGGAGAAAGCATTTTTAATCACTGATGAAACTGTTAACCCGATAATCATAGCTTCAACAAGAAAACCATAGACGAATTCTAATCAGAAAAACAAAAAATTGAAATTTTGAGAAAAATATGGGATTCAAAGTAATTCTTGAAACATCAAGGTCTAATCAGAAACCAAAAACTTAGTTGCCTATTATTCTCAGTTCTTGAACACAAGTTAATTTTGAGAAGTTTGAGCTTGATTTTAAAGGAAAAGACATCTTACTAGCAAAATTTCTTCCACAGAAATAGTTTGCTTCCACAGAAAAAAGCTATGAACAGTTACTAGCAAGAAATAGTTTTCTTCCACAGAAAAAAGCTCAAAAAGTAAGGGTAAAAGTCCTCCATCATTTGTTTCCACCATCAACCTATGCCTCTATCTATGAAGGGGTTCGAACCTGAAGGCATATCTCACAGACATTGCTTCCCTTCTCATCGCACCATCTCTGAATGCATTCCCTGTGAGCAAACTGGAACAGTGGAACACCGAATCAACATCACCACCGCATCAAAAACACCAAATCTTTGTCCACATGTCACGAAGAAATCCAAATAAGAGCAAGAAAAGACGGAAAGCTGTTACCTTTAGGGTTCCGGAACAAGCACAGGGGGATTCCATGGTCGTGGACCTCTCTTCCTCCTCCTCATGGCATATCCTGCAGAGACACATGGAAGCAGCAGCAGGCGAACAGGGGGAAGACATCCCACGGTCATCCACCAGCAGTCTGATCTCTTCTCCGTCTCCGAATGCCATCTCTCTTCCTCGGTCTCGGACTCTCCGTCGTCTCCCCTCTCCCTTTCTTCGAGCATATAAACGTGGTTTGCCATGTCCTGTTGCGAAATGACCAATATACCCCTGGGGAGACCACCAAATCTGACTTCTTCTTCTTCTCCGTGAGTTGAAACCTTCCACATTTCGATTGGACATTAACGCGAAATCAAACCTTCAATTCGGCACCTAATTGGACTAAATCGAGCACGAAAGGAAAGCAGACGGCGACGCCATTGGGCGGCCAATTTGGATGAGGTCGTGTGCTCGTCAGCATGAGCATGCAAAACTGGTCAACGATGTATACGTATCTAACACTGTTTCAATTAAGATAAATTCATTTTTTAAATAATGATCAATATATCATTTTATGTTTGGAGCTTATTATTTAGAGCCACATTTTAATATTCAAAATCATTTTACTATTCATAATTTATTTAAAATATTATTAATAATATTTTTTTTTATAATTTTATAATTTTATAATTACTTTTTTTTTCTTATTGTCGATCTTTGTCTATGCGTCTTATTGTCATCGACTCTCTTTATTTTATTGGATAGCTTATAAACGTTCTAATATCTTTTGAATTAATATAATTAATCTAAAAGATGATATCTTTTGAATTATTACAAAATATATATAATCTTAAAATTATTAATATAAAAAATTAATTTTTACCTTCACTTTTTTTTTATTCATCGATTCATCCCGTTTAATTATCTATTTTATTTTTATCATCTCGTGCTACCTCATATGATCAATTGGAGCAAAAAAAGGAACATAAGGGAAAATTGAAAAAGAAAAAAAGATTATATGTAAAAAATAAAAAGATTTTATTGGAATTAAATTAAGGACTTATATGTCTAATTATAAAGGGATAATAAGAATAATTCAACGTTCTTAACATCAAATTGTAAACAATAAAAATAATTATAAATTATATAAAAGTTACTCTACCCTTGTATAATTATATATTTACCCCTGTCTAATTCTTAAAATTACATATCTACCCTTATAGTTAAATATTTGTCCCCTCTCTGTATAAAAATTATTTTCGAGAAAATTCTTTTTCTTCATATTTTTTTAAACGACACCGATTGACATAATCTTAGAAATATCTTTTGACAACACAACTATATGGTATATTATATAGACTGATCCATAAGGTAGACTAGACTGGTTTAATTGCCTATATATAAGATTTACGGTATCCATTAGTTATAGTGTTTTTGGTATATCCATTAGGAAACTATAAATTTATTAAAAAAAAATTATAACTAAGGTAAATAGATTCAAACATAGTAAAAATCAACTCATACAAAACATAAAATTTTAAATAGGTATCCTTATTAAAGATATTTTATTTTAGTTATAATTTTTAAAATATATTTATGATATTTTTTGAAGAATTAGATCGATTTATCTTATGGATTGATCCACGATGTATAATAAAAAAAATACTACTCCAATTATCTTTTCAAGAGAATATTTTAGAAATATAATAAATAAGAAACGTCATTTGAGGAATACAAAAAAAAATGTATACCTCCTCGAAAACATGCAAAAAAAAAAGTAGCACTGCCCAATGTCCGATATCATGTTGTCTTGTATCGATGAGGACAAGTAATGGATTGAGCAAGGTAGGATTGAAGCTACACATGCAAATAATTGTGTGTGGAATGGAGGCCAATGAAGTTACTGATAAGGCGTATTTTGGGCCCAGGATACGTCACAGTCAATATCATATGTCAAGTCAGAATCTGTATCAAAACGATGTTCAACATATCCCGTCCGAGAGCTTGTGGCGGTGTCGTCTAATGTCGCTCCACATGTCCCGAGACGGCAGCCAGTCAGGAATATCATCCCATCCCTCGAGGATCAGCGGTCACGTCGAACCCGTGTGTGATCGACCCTCGTACAATAGTATAAAAGCCCTTATCCGACATCCGACCAAGGGGGGTAAAAAATAATTCGACCGACTACTGACTTGCTCGTCAGAAGGGTTAAAGTCGGGAATCAACGAAAGTCGTTTTTGCTAGCAAACAGCCACCCCCGAGCCATGAATGCTTCAACCTGGGAATCGCCATCCAGCGAACGAAGGCGAGCTGCCAACCAGCCCGAGAACGGAGAGACGTTGCTCCACGCAAACGGTGCTCGAATCGAGAAACGCTGATCAATACCCCATCGCAAGGGCCCGATCGACCTCGGCATCTAGCTCAGCCGACAGGAGACTCCCGACATCGACCCATGGACCAGGCCATACTGACTCATCAGTCACAGTAAATTTATTCACCAATAGTTGTCATTTGCCATCAGATGACCATCATGACATAGACTCATGTGGCCTACATGACTCATTTATTATTCTTTTATTATTACTAATCTTGATCTTTTCAAATCGGCAATTCCTTAGCTCTTTCTCCACCCAAAGATTACTCAATTTCTTACTATATAATTTCTCATACACGTGTGACCAATTAATTTCAAACCAAACATTTTCGGAGTTTAACTCTTGTAATATATTTTTTCTTATATATATATATATATTCATTTATGTGTAATGTCGAACTACATATATGAATTTAAATAATAGTCTGTTTTGATTCAAATACTCTTTCACATATTAGGCAGAAGGTTTTTCACAACATTTTACATATATTAAAAATCATATATGAAAAATGTTATAGCCAAAGAAAACAAAAATTTCTTGCCTTGGGAAGATGTTACTGTTGATAATTTTAACTATTTATCTTTTTAAGTTTTTAGGTTTTCCTATATAAAAATTATAAGAAAGTGTTAGAAAATAGAGGGAACTTAAAAGTTTTCTATCCCTCCTCTTTGTTTCTTGTTCTTCTTTGCAATTTGGCCCGAAGCAATCATTAAACTATATTTATTGGTCATTAAATAATTTTATTTTATTTTATTTTATAAGTTTAATTCTGATCCTTCTCAGATAGTTTTATGAGTTTTGATATAAGAATAATAACATAGGAAAGGTCGTCAACACCTAAACGTGAGTGACACCTCATTGTTACGTGATTAACATTGAATGAACAATTCATCATCATCGTACGTAAGATTTGACTCAGTCAATCGTTCATTATGTCACGTAACATATTTTTCAAATTCAATACTAAATGATTACATATATGATTAGAGGAAGCATATAATCATTAATCATGACCTCGATCCAACAATCAAATATCGTACTATAAAAATTCTCAAGGTATGTTCTCAAGAAGTTTCTCTTTCTCTAGTGAATTACACCTTCTATAATTGACATCTAATCGAATACTTCAAATCTCATATTCATTTATGATCATCTTAACATAGTGACCCAACGATCAAATATCGTACTATAAAAATTTTCAATGTTCTCATGAATTTCCTCTTTCTCTAACGAATTACACCTTCCATAATTGACATCTAATCGAATACTTCAAACCCCATATTAATTTATGATCATCTTAACATAGTTCTTTTTTGTACCATTCGTTATCTGAGTAACTCATCTTATGACTTCAAGTTTACGCTAAACTTACTCTAATCAACTTTGCGCCTCTCGGCATATTAGGTAACCAAATAATTTCAATGATTATTTGTATCTTAAATAACAACGGCTTGAATTTTGTGATAGTTAAGCTCTTAAGAAAACTCACACTGTTACATGATTGATTGTTGTCTATATAAAAAACCAAAGAATCACTGAGAAAATGATTCGTTCTTCATTACTCATTCAGTGTACTTTCTATATACAAAAATGTCAAGACATAAAAATAGAAAATATCAACCTAATTTCTAGGAAAAAAAATTACATAAAACGTAATAAATTGTGTAGAACCATATTTCATAATACTATACAATAAAATCCTAAAAAAATATTCATTACACAATTATTTGAATTGTTCCTTTACACCTTCTCTTTTGGATTATTTTCCTATGAATCTTTATTTGATTTCTCTTCTTTTTTTTTTTTTTGGGATCTCCTTTTGAATTAATTTCTTGATTACATGCAAGTGTTATGATAGTTAGAAATATTCTCGAGAATTAATGCACAATAAAACTAAAACCCACCGTTAATCGAGAAACGTCATATCACATCGTCCCACACCGGACGACACGTTTCACTCCGACACCACTGGGTCCCACATTCGTGTGTCCCACGTCAGTTGTTGCGTGCAGGTAAGTAGACGCGCGGCGGTTCAGCGAACCTGTTGGCACCGTATTGTGCGGAATTCTGACACCAAACACGCTTTTATTCCCACAGTTCCGCGCCAAGTCAGCCATGCAAGTTACTTCGAGGCAAATCATTGGAAGACACCGTAGGATGCTGCAAGATCTCCCACTCGTAAAAGCCACGTCCTTCGTAACCTTCTTCATATCATCTGCAGCTAGCCTTCCCTTCCCTCCTCCGTTGCACCACCTTCTTCCATGGGTAATCTACTCTCCCACCCCTCGCCGGGCGCCTCCGGCGGAAGAGTCGTGCTCTCCGATGGCACCGTCCACGAGTTCGAGCGTCCGATCCCCGCCGCCGAGCTCATGCTCGACCACCCACGGCAGGTCGTCGCCGAGGTGCAGCTGATCTCTGGCGGCAGTGGCAGCAGCGCTGAGCTCACTCGGCCGCTTCCCGCCGACCACGTACTGAACCCGGAGAAGGTATACGCCATGCTTCCGATGGCACGGAAGAAGGCTGGGGCGTTGTCCGCCGAAGAGGTCCGCCGGATCCTGGCATCTCTCGGGGGGACACCCAGAAGGAGTGACATGAAGGATGTGGTGCTGACGGCGAATGAAGCGGTCGGACGAAGGGAATGGCCGGTGCCGGAGTTCTTGATGAGGCAGCACTCAAGCAAGAGGTGGAAGCCAAGTCTACTTTCCATAGAGGAGGGGCATCCGATGAGGAAGCTGCCTCACTGGTTGTTCTGAGGAGACAAGACGAAGGGACAGTCGATCACAGGAAGAGATACGATGGCATACGTAAGGGAAATCACATTAGAGAAGACACCCATAGATTGCATTTGGTATGGTGATAATGTCAGATAAATGTAATAGGCACAATTTATTAACCACATAATATAGAGGGAAGAGGATGACTCTTATGAGATTGATATGTACATGCAATTAATATTTTATTGGATGAAGATGTGTCTATTAGTGATCTAAAATGGGCTTAATTTAACCTTTGACTGGAAAATAAGTGAAGAATTTATTGTTGCATGGCGGAGCCATGCTTGTGGTTATATTAGAAGTATTGGAAGGCACTGAAATCTAGTTTGTGTTAATTATATTTATATATACTTTTAGTTATAATTTATCTAAATCATGGTTGTGTAAATAATTATCACTCTTTTTTTATTAATAGTTTATTGTGGAAGATTATCTCGATAAGAAAATTAATAAAAAAAATTCATAGGATAATCAAGTAAAAGGAATAAACCTCCTTCTTTAAGTTAATCCAACCTTAAGATAAAAATCTTGTACTTTCTCTCACACAAATATTTTTGTTTTGAACTTTTCTAGATCTACTAAAGAAGACCTAATGAACCTTGGAGTGTTTTTTTTTTCTCAATCTCTCTCTCTCTCATCAAAACCTTGATATATATAAGGTATTTATAAAATAATTAAATATTATTTTTCAAGCAATTTGAATCTATTTAATACTTAAAACCAAGGTATGTAATACCGTAGTGTACCGATGTTTCGAGATTGGCTCGGTATGGTACAGCACCATGTACCGAACGAGAAACCAAAACATACCGAATGATACATCTAATTTTAAATATTTCTTTTTCTCTACTGTAACAATATAGTACTGTGTAACACTGTAGCATGTTAGCGATCCGCATACCGATATATCATTGGACTGGTACTTTGCATACCATGCTTAAAACATTTTCAAATTCTAACATAAATGAAAAATAATTATTATATAATATGTCCATAACCACTACATAGTTAATTATTACACCTGAGATATGAATACATTTTGCTTATGGAAAGGACAGGAGAGGAAGAATGATTGTCCAAATTTTGAGAGCACTAAATTCAACAACGAGGCTACTCATTGATGATCAATGGGTTTAATTTTCTTGCCTAATTTTCTCGAGATTTTTCGAACTTTAGGAACACTTTCATTAGTTAATATTGTATGATATCTTGTTTCTTGTTTCTATCCTACCAAAATAATTGGACCAACTCAAGATCTATGATATCTTGTTTCTTGTCTTTGAATGGTCACATCTACATCTTCAATGTGGCTTAGACAAGTCTTCAAATCACCATTTTTCAAAATCTCTTTCCATGTAGAACTTTAGCTTTCTGTCATAATTTGCTGACGACGAATACCCAATCATGTTGATTGACCATTTACAATGTTATCCCTTTGGCGTAGACATCTTTCCTTTGTGATGCATCTAAACATCACCTTTATTGGAGTCTCAACCTCCAATTGCCTACCCATTTAGACATAAAAGATTTTTTTTTTTTTGGAGTTTAGTGTTTGGATTACTAATCACCATTAATTATCATTTGAAGACACAAAATAATAATAATAAAACCAAAAATCAGAACTAATTTCTATATTAATAAAAATTAAGTCTCCAGTTTTGTATCGTATAAATTTATAACTTAGTCAGTAAAGATGTATCATTTATGATTAATTTTGAGTGTGCTACCTAATTTGATGAAAATGGAAAAAAAATATTGAGAGATATGATGAATATTCTTTGGTTAGGCTAAGTTTGGTCGAATACTATTCTATTTTTTACCCATTTATTTTTATGGGAGGATATCTCATTCAGCTAAGTTTGGTCGGATGAATCTTTATTATTTAGTGAGTTTTTAATTTTCTTTCATAAGTTTGTAAACTTTACAAATCAAACTCATGCTTTCAGATTTGAGTTAGGATTGTTAAAGAATACATCATTTCCAACAAATCAAATTGTTTTTATTCCGAACAGTAATAATAACTCAAATCAAATTTGAGTTATAAAAGATATGACTCGCTCGGTCTAGAGGGTCACACATATATGATATAGGTATTGCGATGAGTAGAGGTTGAGATATGAGATATCTACTAGAGCCCCTATCTTATTGGATATCCATTAAGCACTTAAATTATTAGATCCTATGGATCAGATCCAATAAGAGCCAATGAGATATTATTGGATAGAAATCTACTAATCTAAGAGGCTTGGGTAGTTGAATGAAGATCCAATACCCAATAGGACAGGATCCATTAGGGTTAAGTTGATATGAGACCTCTATAAATAGGAGAGAACTAGTGATCCATAGGCTAGAGCTTTTTGTCTCATCTCTTATTCTCCTCCCCCTCCACCTCAAAATAGGTCTGGAGTTTTGAGGAGCATCATCATAGCCCTATTGTATAGATCATTGCTAGAGAGGAGGGCGCTTGACCTCCTTCACCCTCTCCTATAGATCTGCGTGGATTCAAAGATATACGATCTCCCTAGGTAATACAATCTATCTCACAAATGGTTTTCGGTTTTGTGAAATTTTGTGCACCAATATTCGCACGATGACGAACACATCTTTGGGAATTGAGGATTTTGTTTTATGTTCTTCCGCTGCGCATGTGATGTCGCTCCCAAGAATTTCTCTATACATCCAACTATCCAAGCCTATTAGATTAGTAGATTTTTATTTAATAATCTTTCATTAGCTTGTATTGGATCTCATCATCCATAAGGAAGTACCCGCCCCGCATACGTACAGTGTAGGGAAATCTTGAGGCGACATCACATGCGTTACGAAAGAATAAAAAATAAAATCTTCAAATTTTTTAAAAATGTGTTCGTTGTTGTGCAAAAAATGGTGTACAACATCTGCAAAACTGAAAACTGCATATGGGTGTTTCGTTCCCTCAAGCTCTCTATCAACTTAACCCTAATGGATCTTAATCCAACTACCCAAGCCTCTTAGATTAGTGGATCTTTATACAATAATCTCTCATTTGCTCTTATTAAATCTCATACATATGATCCAATAATTCATGTGCTTATTGGATATCCAATAAGATATGGGGTTCGATAGATATCTCATATCCGAACCTCTACTCGTCGTAATGTATACTATATGTATGTGACCCTCTAGGCCCAATATCGAGTTGGTCGTGAGTCATACCTATCAGAACTCCTTTTGGATCGGTGAATTATTATCTCCATAATAATTCATTCGACTCATCAATTATGGACGTACTAGACCATTACGCCGTATTCCCTAGACGATGCAAGAAAATCTAATCCTTTGGACATATCTATTCTCAATTATCATGTATCTATAGTCTCTCATCCATCTAATACCCCAGATACTATATATCGGGCATGGTACTATCAGGCCCATACAATTTCTACTCGAGTCTCACTTTAATTGGATTCTCCCATAGAACTCTTTCCCTCTCAATCCAAATGACCATAGCCAAGGATTTGTCTGAGCAAGAGCAAATGAGATATTCCTCTTATGACACTTAGAATAGATGATCCTCTATCGACACTTAATAGTTCTCGTAAGGTTGGCAATCACTCTCGATGATTGGTTATGATAAATCTAAAACTTTCAAATTAAGTCTGGTATCGAAGAGTAGAGTACTTATATAAGACATCCTTAGTGTCTCAAGTCTAAGGACCAGATCCACCACTAGGATAACAGAATCGCTGTATGACAACGAGTTATCATTAACCATTAAACATTCCGTGAGTGAATCAATCAGTAAATTCATTATCTAATTAACACCTGCATTGTAATCCTAGTATCCCTACACGAGCAGCTATGAGACCAACCGCCTCTATCATATGTACGGGTATACAGTACACCAGTATATCCAGTTATCTTTATGTCTCTCTCGAGTAACCTATGACTAGGATTATTTAGGATATGTGTTTAAAGGCGAATCAGTCTTATTATTGTGATTTCATCATGATTTAATTCTCATTGCATAGATTCGAATATCACAATGCATATATATAATAAGCAATATAAAGTGATAAAATATCAAATAATATAATGAGCAAAAAGAATATGTATTATATCACATGTGTCATACTCACGTTATTAGCTTGTAGAACACCTATGACTAGCATATTGAATGATATTGAATAATATGCATGTCATTTTTAGTTTTAGATATGAAAGTTAAAAAAATTTATATCCAATTTATTGATAATTGTTTATATCTATGAAAATGTTGGTACACAGTTATGGAACGAAGACAGTGAAGGCTAGTAAAATTTATAAAATTTTTCCTCTAAAATCATATCAGGGCTCTTTCCAAATCCCATGGATCTAACAACAGTATGAATCTCTTCAAGGGTAGGGTTCAGAAAATAAGTTGAAGGTTGATATGATAGCTCGAATACCTGGTTGCTATTAGATATATGCATGCCTCAGCTGGTTTCAACCATTGAGTCTATTGATATTGCCTAACACCCTTGTAATAATAAATTGATATGGAAAAAATATCCTAAGGTAATAACTAAATGTGCTTATCAGTTTCCTAATTCTAGAATAGAAACTAGTTCACATGGATAACGTAGTCTTTGGTATATCTCGGTTATCCCCATAATCCAAACCTTTTGTTGAAAACAGCTTCACAAGCGTTTACCTATTACAGATAGATTCATGCATTTTTCATATCAATATTGAAGCTATTGGCTTTTTATGGTTAGCATTTTCGATAATTATTAAATATTTATTTTTGTACTTATTCTCTGTCCTCCTAAATTTAGAATCTTTAGAAATTAAAACTAAACTTAACTTTTAAATACCAAACAACAAGGTTTTTAAGGGACTAGTTAAGAAAAAGTATGAACGGTAGAAACAAAGAAAGTATGAAGATGATGCGGTTCATTGAATTTCATAATTGGGGACTGAAGTGGCCCCTCGACCAATGATTCGACAGGCTTAGGGTGGTCTTAGGACGTTGGCACTATGTCGGTTGGGGAAATCAATAGGTGCCAATGACGATAGAGCCGAGGATTATGTCTAAGTTGGTTGTAATGCCTGTTAGACTAAGTAAGGTAAAAGTGGTGCGATGACTTATATTATGCATATTAACATATGTGCTTATTGAGTAAGGTTTAAGAACACCTCGATGAGGACGAGTAGATGGCTCGGGGTCGTCCCTAGAGATTAGAGACTCTGATCATTGAATATGCACTAGTATCGTATTGGTATTTGTGTCGAGGTGGATGCACCGATGTGTGAAATGAGTGGTTGCTTCCTTCCAATGGGTGAACGTATTATAGGTCGAGGTTAAAGTCTCTTCACTTGAGCATTCATCGAGCATTATAACGATATCGGGCTCTTCTTCTGGTGCTACAAATGTTATAGTAAGATATCGTTGATGCTTTAGTTAACCCGATATGGTTTAGACCTGTGTATGCAGAATTATTCAACGTACGATCGAAGTGAAAACATCGAGCTCTCAATGTGTTACTTACATGAAAATCGAAGTTGAAAAAAGATTTTATAACTCAAATTTCTTTAATACATAAGTTAGTAATCCGAGATAGATGAATATGGCGGGTGAAAAAAAAGAAAGAATTCCTCTCACAAATTGACTCTTATATCATACTATCAAGGGATAGGATATTATAACATTCATCAAGAAATAATATTTAATCATATTTAATAAAAATAATATATATATATATATAATTATAATAACTTGTTTTGGACTCATATGCACATCAACAAATCGATGAAAGTTTTTCTTTCTCTTCATGAATATCATATGAAGAACACATATCAGATGGTTGAAGTTATGTTCCGAATCAAATCCAATGTTTGATGAACCAAGACACGATTAGGGACTTGTCATTCTTCAATGTACCAGTTATGTCCTGTCTCAGAAACCATGTGCTGAATCGAATGGATTGAGCCCGTCCTATGGCAACTCAATCGCCCCTCCCCACTAAATGCCACACAACAATCGTCACCGGTGACATTACTGGGTAAACGCCAGGCGTGGGTTCCATGATGAACACCAGAGAGCAGGGGGTGGGGCCCGTTGGTGGCCCCCACCGCCGTCGAGTAGATCTGATGTCATGCGACTTGACCCTATTCAATGTGAAGTTACCAGCTCGATCCGACCCACTAATGGTGTTTCGTGTGCGCGCTTAGGCACATCGGACTCGAGACGAATCTGTGGCATGTGGTTGCGTCAGACCGAGTCATGGAACATCCATCGTTTCCGATTAGCTATCTTATCTTCTCACTCGGATGAGGCACAGTCAACGTACACGATCGAGCAAAGAGTGCTCGAGTACATGTACCAAAGGTCCCCTCCAAACGTACTACTCACCGTATGACCAGGCAATAATGTGGGTCCCGCAGTGGTATGGGCAGGATCGTTGGGTACGCAAGAAAACAACGAGCCATGGTTGACTCTTACATGAATCTTGGTTGGAATCATTTGTGATTAATTTATTAAACTTATACAGAATTATGCTTATCATTTTCCATTAATTAATCCAAGAACGCCGGACACGTGACCCACTTAAACAATGCATCCATGCATACCGGACGAGAGAGACAGATCGGATAAGTTCACTCGGGAGGATTATTGAGAGAAATTTGACTTTTACCTTTCATGAGTAGCCATCAAAGATAGTATTAACGATTGGCTTCACATAATTTGGAGGTTAAAATTAGTATGGTATAATGTGATGGCTGTCATGCACATCCCGTAAGCTTAGTCAAACGAAGGATCAAAGCCCCAATCATTTAGCTTAGGATAAGTCTCGCTGACAACTCATCGCCCGCCATCTTCCACGGCAAGCTACTACGGTCGCGGGCCCCGCAGAGCGTTAAAAAAAGAAATAATAATAATAATAATTATTAATTATATTCTCGACTTGCCTCCAATGTGATCGCAACGTGTCACGTGTGTCTCCGCCGACCAGCGAACACCGCTGTCCTCGCCGCTCTGGCGGGTCCCGCAAAAAAGCCGAAAAATCATTGACTGCCCTATAGCGGCCGGAAAAGCGACAGCGCCGCTGAGAAGGGGCCCACACGTGGAGCCCACAATAGGGCCACATGTGGAGCCTACAAGAGCGTGTGAAAAAAATATTCATTTATTTGATTCATTCTCATGTGATCTCTCATTATAAATGTTCTAAAAATAATAAATAATAAGAAAAAAAATATAATCACATTTAAGGTTAATAAAAAAATGGTGTTTTATCTAAGATAAATTTTCATAGTTGTCTTACGAAATAAATAATATAAATATTATTTATTTGATTGATAAGATTATATTTTCTTCGTTATTATTTTTCGTTTTCTTCTGCTTTAGGTTTATAAAAAGATGTTAGAACATGAGAGATATCCAATTGATCAATTAAAATAATAGTTTCTTTTTTCGATATTTCAGATGCCTGAGACCCTAATGACTATGGTGGGTTTCATTTAATTTATTTATTATCAGAAAAGAATTTTTTTTGTTTAAAGAATATACATAGCGTGGCAAAATCCAAAGCGTTCTTAATTTTGTTACATATATTGATTATAAAAAAAAGGGGAAAAAAGTGAACAAAGAAAAAGAAGGAAATAATTATTCTTTTTCATTGCGCATCTAGAAAACAAAATTTAAAATTCTATGGATAATTTTCACATAGCAACTTATAGAATTTACAAGAAATATTATTTAAATATGAGACAATTAAGGGTTCGCCTCCTCTGACTACTTATTGATCACTAGGGTGACGACGCGATAGCAGATGCGAAAGCTGTTTGCTGTTTTCTGTTTGCTGTTTGCTGTTTGCTGTTTGCTGTTTTTGCAGCATCACACACCCCTTCGCTATTTGACACACACGGTCCGGTTCGCAACGGAGGACGAATGTGGGTCGGTTACCTACGCGTGTCATTTCCAATTCGCCCCGTGTATAAATACCCACCGAGCTCCGCTCTCTCATCATTCTTCCTTCTACTTTGCTTCTATAGCCGTCCGTCTGTGGGTGTGTAGGTAGGTGTCTGGGATTTGTCAACCGCTCGGCCGGCATGACGATGGGGAGCGAGATGGAGGCGGACATCGACGATTTGCCGAAGAACCCCGCCAACTACATGGCCCTCACGCCGCTCTGGTTCCTCGACCGGGCCGCCCTGGTCCACCCGAACCGCCTCTCCGTCGTCCACGGCCCCAGGCGTTTCACCTGGTCCGAGACCTACCGGCGTTGCCGCCGCCTCGCCTCCGCCCTCGCCTCCCGCTCGATCGGCCCCGGATGCACGGTGACTCTCTCTCTCTCTCTCTCGCTCTCTCTCTCCTTTTCTACTTTAGATTCCTTTGCCTTTTCGTGGTCCTATGCACACAGGACCCTCTGAGCGTCGCGTCGACCGTCGGATTCGTATGGCTGACTTTGTTTTCGATCAGTGATTCATACAGCAGATTTATTTTGATGATTTCTTTACATTTTTTTATTATTGCCTATTCATTTCTTTCGAATCTATTCTCTCTCCTCATTTCCTGTTCTATTTTAATTGCCTTGTCTGATCCGGTTGTTAATAAGCGTTAAGATTCGTGCTGAGGATTGGATGTGTATGTCTGCAGTTGATTTTAGAATCAGGAAAATTAGATTCCAGCTTTTAGTTTATTCTTTTGATTTTTCTTAGAATTTCGGATCCTTTACTCTTCTTGCTCTGTTCTATGGTCGGGTATAGAACGGGATGCATAAAAATGATCTGTGTGGTTGTTAATATGTGTGTTATTTTCTTTTTATTACTGTTTGGATTTAATGTTTAGATCGCTCTGATTTCTCCTGGTTAGGGTTCCATGTACGGTCCTTGGAGACTCGTGTTGAGGAATTAATGGATGTGGATTTGATTATTCTGGATAAGGGATTATCCTTTTGATATGTTTAAGACTTGATTTCTTTCGCCTTCCTCTTACTGATTTGGTTTGTCGTGGTTATGGTTGTATATGGGAGGTTTTGATATCAGATGTGCGTGGATGAAGTACACTCCGAATTAGCGGATAATATTCTGCTCTTAATTTATTTATTTCCTTTTTTACACTCACGCCAACAATTTTCCTACATAAATTTTATTCATGCTTTGTATTTTATTTTTATGTCATACACTTAGAAATGGGATTAGATTTGCTCATCTACTTTACTAGATTAAAAGAAAAAAGGGTAGAACATATCATGATGGTTGATCCATATCATTGTCATTAAAATTCTTTTAACATATACATAAATGATACCGATAAATCTGCCTCATGCAACTCACAGAATAAAACATCTCTTCTTGCTTTGGAGTAATCTGCAGATGATCGTTCTATACATATTCACATGTTTCCTTCAGTTCAAAGTCCAGAGTGAACATGTTTGGTTAGCTTTCCAGACAATATTCTTGAACATGGAAATATCCATCGAGGACTTTAACAACTTGTGAGGAGTCCATCTGTAGGGAGTAGAAATATATGGTTGCTTCACCTCAAAGCATCCATCTGCTTCTCATGGTAACCATTTAGATGCAGTGGTCAAATAAATATTTAGCTTAAATCATATATGTTATTCATTTTGTTAGGTGGCTGTAATTGCACCAAACATCCCAGCTATCTATGAAGCTCATTTTGGAGTTCCAATGGCCGGAGCTGTCTTGAACACTGTCAACATTAGGCTGAATGCTGCTACCATTGCCTTCTTACTGGGCCATTCCTCGGCAGCAGTGGTTATAGTGGACCAGGAATTTTTCACTTTGGCAGAGGAAGCTCTGAAGATCATAGCAGATGAAAAGAAAGGTGCTTTCAAGCCTCCTCTCCTCATTGTTGTAGGTGATGAAACATGTGATCCCAGGGCTCTTGATCATGCTTTGAGAAAAGGTGCTATTGATTACGAGAAATTTTTGGAATCTGGGGACCCTGATTTTGCTTGGAAGCCTCCGAAGGAT
The DNA here is from genome assembly GCF_036884655.1 of Musa acuminata AAA Group. Classification (NCBI taxonomy): domain Eukaryota; kingdom Viridiplantae; phylum Streptophyta; class Magnoliopsida; order Zingiberales; family Musaceae; genus Musa; species Musa acuminata. Next base: position 5,678,935 of record NC_088329.1, on the reverse strand, counting down.
GAGTGGCAAAGCATTGCACTAGGCTACACTTCTGGGACAACTTCTAGTCCGAAAGGAGTGGTGTTGCACCACAGGGGTGCTTATCTTATGGCTCTAAGTTGTGCTTTAATATGGGAGATGAATGAGGGAGCTGTCTACTTGTGGACTTTGCCCATGTTCCATTGCAATGGTTGGTGTTATGCATGGACAATGGCTGCCCTTTGTGGAACTAGCATATGCCTTCGCCAGGTAATGTTGCAATTTGCTGTTTTTGATTTTGATTTTTGTTTTTCTGCATCTTATGTGAGTAAGACTTATACTTGCCTTTTATGCTTTAACTAGTTCTGTTATGAGTATATTGAGTTGATATTTTAATCCTCATGTTCCTACTAAATAATATACAAATGTGGCCTGAACTATTTTCCTGATGGTTAAATCTCCAACTTGGTCCGTCACATACAAAGATACAACATATCTGGACATTCTTTGGTAGTAGCACAAAAAGATTCCACAAGACCATAAAACAGATCCATTCAGGGAGAACAACAAGAACTGTGCCAGTGAATTCTGTGTCCAGTTTCTATTTACTTGCTTGCAATTTCTTTCTTTTTGTCAGGGAAAATTAAATTTTAGTTTTTAAACTCTATTCTGCCTTATTTACTGGTGGACTGAATGATTTGTTCATGTTTCGTTTATCAAAAGGTAATATCGTATAATTCATCAGTCATCTAAAATAAAAGTCCACATAGTTGTAGACTTGGCCGAGGAAAGTTTTCTTGTTTTCTTGTTTTTTGCTGAGAAAAGCAGCTTTGGATTCTTAAAGCTTAATCACTTTGTGTTTTTATTTCCTTGTTGGTCTTTCTTGTTTAGGTCACAGCCAAGGCCGTATACTCTGCCATAGCCAAGCAAGGTGTCACTCACTTCTGTGCAGCCCCGGTTGTCCTAAACTCGATCGTCAATGCGCCTCCAAGTGACGCTATCCTCCCTCTTCCCCGTGTTGTCCGCGTCAATACTGCTGGCGCTGCTCCGCCCCCAACGTTGCTGGCGGAAATGACCAAGCTTGGTTTCCGCGTCACCCACACATATGGCTTGTCGGAGACCTTTGGCCCTTCCGTTGTCTGCGTATGGAAGCCGGAATGGGACCTTCTTCCGCTCGACGAACGAGCACGTGTCCATGCCCGTCAAGGTGTTCGCTACGTCGGCCTGGAAGGCCTCGATGTGGTTAACTTGAAAACCATGGCTCCAGTCCCTGCCGACGGTACCACGCTTGGGGAGATCGTCATGCGAGGCAATGTTGTGATGAAGGGCTACCTGAAAAACCCAAAGGCTAATGCGGAGACCTTCGCCCATGGTTGGTACCACTCCGGTGACATAGGTGTGAAGCACCCGGATGGGTACATAGAGGTGAAGGACCGCGCAAAGGACATCATCATCTCGGGGGGCGAGAACATTAGTAGCCTGGAGGTGGAGAGCATCTTGTACGTGCATCCCGCGGTGCTGGAGGTCTCGGTGGTGGCTCGACCAGACGAGCAGTGGGGGGAGTCGCCATGTGCATTTGTGACCTTGAAGGATGGTGTGGATCCATCCAATGAGCAGGCACTAGCAGAGGATATCATAAAGTTCAGCCGTGCAAAGATGCCGGCGTATTGGGTCCCCAAATCTGTGGTGTTCGGGCCGTTGCCCAAGACAGCTACGGGGAAGATCAAGAAGCATGAATTGAGGACGAAGGCCAAGGCAATGGGACCTGTCAAGAAAAGCAGGCTCTAAATTTATTTCGCTGCTTTTGTTCTGGTTTACAGTTTATCCTGATGATACCGAGTTGTTGCTGTTCCAAAGTGGTCTAAAATTTTTTTGATGTTCCTAATCTGGGAGAAATTTCAACAAAAAGTCTTCCTTTTGATGATGAATTTGTAATAAGATTTGTACCTTTTATTGGAACTTTTGTCAGGAGAATCTGTAAGTGTAGAACTTTGTAGTGGGTTTCTCGTGGGGTTATATATATTTACTTTTTGGTATAGCCTAACGTGAGGAATCATCATCTTCGGAGTGTAACACAAATACCTCAGCTTGGTCTAGTGGTAAAGTCAACTACTTTTTTGAAGTCAATTGTATCGTCTATTTGATCATGTCGTCAAGATTATTATCAAGTTATGAAGTTGATCACACTGTTAAACCGTTTATTCTCTATTCTTAGAGTTGATAGATAGAGAAATATTCGTCTCAATTAAGCTTGACACGTGATGACGCAAAGAGAAAATAGCTCTAGTCGAGTCATGCAAATATCAACTCAATATAAAAGGCCAAGAGAATATTTCACTTGTACCATAGAATATTTTTCTTGTTAAACTCATTATGAAAAGCCACAGGATCATAGTAATCAAGGTGAGCAATTATTTATAAAAAAGATATATCTATTTCATTCTACTATTAACTTCAGCATTGAAAAGATCACGTCAAAAAATTTATTTAATCTTGATCTTTATATAAAGCCACCGAGTGAGTGTTCAAGCTTTTGACCACATCAGACTTCTTACACATGTAGGCTTGAACCGACTCAAGTTGATCTAAACATCACTAATATCATATACATTATTTTAGTACTAAATGGAGAACCCATGTTGCAAGCACATCATTCCATCAACCCGGATAACGGGCGCTCTAGCGAGGGCACTCCCGCCTCGACTCATAATATAGTCAATGCATCCTAACATCCAATGCATCCTTCATAGGCACAGGCGTCTTTGATGCATGATGCGTCCTTTATAAATAAAAGCATTTAAAACATTTGATGCACCCATCATAGACAAAAACATCATAACGTTTGATGTATCCTTCCCAAATATAACATCTTTAATGTGTAATACATCCTTTGTAGACAAGAGCATCTGATGCATCCTCTACGAACAAAAGATATCCCAATAATAGATATATCTTTATCAAGCATAAGTATATTTAATGTGTGATGCATTCTTCGTTGGATGAGAACATTTAAAGTGTCTAATATCTCATCCACCGATAAAAAGTATCCAAATAATCCTAATAAAAAGCATCTTTAACGCGTGATGCATCCTTCGTGAATGACACAGCATATAAACTATCTGATGCGTCTTTTGTAAATAAAAAATATCCGAACGATTGACATGTCTTTAAGAGTTTTTAATGCATGATGCGTCCATCATGTACAAGAGCATCTTAGTTGTCTGATGTGTCCTCTATGGACAAAAAATACCTTGACCATCGATATATCCTTTTATCGGCACAAACATCTCTAACATGAAGTCAACTTGCCCAATATGATAGGTTGGTATTCAGATAGGATAGATTATGCCCGAGGCGAGTAGATTGACTGAACTTGGGCTTCCAATGTGGGTTCATTAGCTCCACTGTAGTCGGTCTAGTAGATAAGAGATTACATCGCCCGATGTGGGCATCTTGGCATGTCTAAGGCAAACGAACAGATATATTTTTTTATTACATAAAGTGAACATCTCGACATATTTAGGGTCAACCGAGCAAAGTCAGATTAGGCGATAATGGGTAATGTCCCTATAGCAAATCGAGTGGGTGATAGTATGCTAGATAGCCTAAGAACTAGCATCCCTCTGTCACCCGAAGTGGGATCTCAATGGTCCTATAGCAGGTCCGCCGAAGCCTTCCCTTGTCATGCAATTAATCTATATTGTAAGTATTATCTATTTTTGGATTTGGGTTACACAAAATCTGTTCTTATTTTCATTTTTTATTCAATTAATCTATGTGATTCATGATTCATGTAATCTTTAGCACCCTCGCATAATGCCAACTGATTTATTCGGTATATGTGATGCCTAAGTAAAAGAGCAACAAAGGAAGAACAACAAAAAGCCATATATATTATAGATCGACACATGTATACAAGCTAAGAACTAAGATTGCAACTTGTGGTCTCTCTTCATGCTAAGTAAAAGGAGATGAAGAGCACAGGCATGAGAAGTGACATGAATGCTGGCACAAGCAGCACACCTCCAATGTTTGCCTCTCCCATCACATCACCTGCACAGTGAATAAGACAGATCAGAGAAGTCAAAGACTTATGACGATGAGCACACATCACTGCGCCATGTAAACCTAACAAGTTCTAATGCTAATAGGTGAATCTGTTCATCGAACTGTTTGGTAGACATCGTTCTGTCCTCATCTGCCGCACCTAAGTCACACCGTTGCACACCAAACTTGGACATGGGGATGGGACTCTCACCTCCATAAGCAACACGACTCAGAGTGGCGTTGCTGCTGCCATTTCCTCCTCCACCACTGCACGCCATTTGAAATACGGCTTGCACTCCTTGCATCAGTCCCGGCCTGTAGAATCCGAAGCTGGACATTATGCCATCAAAGCAGCTGGTCATAAGCATCATTTCGCCTAAGCATGGGGAGCTGCAGAAGCTGGCGGTGGCGTTGTCCTGTTGAGGCACAGGTGTGGATGAATTCGACGTTGCGTTCGCAGTTCCATTGGTGCTTATTCCCATTGATGTCAGGCAGTTGTCGATCACCTGCAATCTCCGATAATTAATCTCACGAAGGATTTCTCATGAGTTACGAGCTCACTTACAGTTCGGTTATCGAAACAAAGAGCAGCTCTTGCAACAATCTGGATGGCATCCTGTGCTGCATGCATGATTTTGAGAAGAGCAAGTTAGGGTTTCTCCTACATAAACCCACGGATATGAGCGAACTCACATACCTTCACAGCAGGAAGAAGCTATATAAAGCAACGCAAGGGCAAAACATGGGTGCTTTAGTGAGAGAGAACGAGCCATGGTAGTGAAATATGAGACAACAATTTCCAAGAGGTAGGCCAAACATATATAGCATTAGAATCTACTGAGACCCTCAGCTTGAGTTCATAATCTCACCTGCTACATAGTAGTACAGTCTCGATGATGAGATACTGCATGGTTCATTGGAGTTACTTACCATCTGCCGACTGACACTGATGCAGGAGATGGACAGTTTGGTGTACAACATTCAACAACTGGTTAAAAAGCACTCAGTAATCAAACCTAAATTGAGTTCCAATTTGAATCCATGGGAGGACTCACAATCCATGCAGCTTTTTCTATGGTTTCATTGACTTGAATCCTTGTGTCTGATGCAGTTAGGCCAGAACTGGAAACATATGATCATTGCTTGAAGCACAAGCTTACAGGACCATTGAAACTGATATATATATATATATATATATATATATATATATATATATATATATATATATATATATATATATATATATATATATATATATATATATATATATATATATATATATATATATATATATATACAGTACTCAATATTTGTACTGCATGATTGCATATTAAAAGGATTACATGGTGTAGTTTCTTCTGGTTGTGGAGCTCCTCTTGACCTGAGGTGTAGATATATATATGTATCATTCATGTTAGAGCCATGTAATTATTCCTTCTGATCTGAAGCATTGTATATATGATGCACTTTTTCCTCACCAATATGGATTAATGTGTAATTCGATCTGCTGTCATGTGAAAGACTTTTGTATTACTTTTGTTGTCTGGTCATGCCACACCAACCTCAAGCAATAAATGAGATGCATATTTTTGTCATTATGGGGAGACATATTAAAGATAAATAGATGGAATCAATTCTATCATACTTCAGGCTTGAAGTTGAGTAAATATGCTATAGAAAGAGTAGCAGTTATTAACCCTATAGATCATCGCCATGGGACGGTAAGGGAAGAACCCTAATTGGTAAAAGAAAACTCACATTCACTTGTTATGCTTTTGGAATAAGTAGGAAAATAAGAAGAATGCCGCGATTGTTTTATTCTAAATAAGTATATTGAATTTTTTTTATATTTTTAAAAACATGAATATATATATTATTGTATCTATTATCAATGATGATTGGCCTATGATCATGTCGATCCGTCTTATGCATCTCGATCATTTGTAAAAAAAAAAAAAAAAAATTAATAATAGCATATCACATATACCAAACCAAACTTTCCACATCAAACTCCAATCACAAAATTAATATGAATTCATATTCGTTAATCAATTCAACAAACTTCATAATGTGCATATTTGACGGTTGGAAAGTTAGCATATATAACATCTTCTTCCAAAAAGAAAGAAAATGAGAAATTATAAATGATGTAATAACTCAAATTTCGTATGTCTATGAAATTTGACAAATCATGTTCCAACCTTATGATGCTTTAGATGGGACGCCACTGCTGAAATTTTGTAGAAGAGGAAAGAGCATCAAAAAATGTAAAGAGAAAGATGGAATGATTTCATGGTTTCATGGAGAAAGATGGATCGCCCTCACAATCGAATTATCAAACAACGATTTCATGGTTTCGAACCCAATCGAAACTGACACTAGACGCTTAAGTTTCGGTTCTATTCCATTGGAATCGGAACTAAATATTCTAATTTGATTTTGAATAGATTAAAAACCTATTAAACATTAAACACTACTAAAAAATAAATATTTAAATATTAAAAAAAGTTATGAGAAGAAGCAGGAGTTAATTATAAATTATCCTTAGTTAATTATCTTTAGTATTTTGGTCTATGTGCTTTAAAAAATTATATTGACATTCATATAACTACAAAAGTAAAATATAAATGTCAATTTCCCTTATGATATCAGTTTTACTAATGAAAATATAAAAATAATGGGCAAAAAGATAATTTTAATATTACAGTCGGTGGTGATGGATAGCAATACCGCTAGGGACCGTGGGTGGCTATTGTGAATAAGAAGAGATGCAATGAGATGTGAGGGCTACTCTGTAGATTCAGAAAGTATCAATGCAGTTGTCGAGCGGTGTCGCTCGGCATTTGCATCAGTGGCTCTTTCGTCGCTTGACAACTACGTCAAAATTAATGCAGATGCAAAGTGACGAAAGAACCGCTCGACAATTACGTCAATATCAACGCAAATGCAAAATGACTCTCATCTCTCATCGTCGCTCTCCTTACCACAATAGTCACCCGTGGCCTTCAACGATTAAAATATTAATTATTTATTTATCTTTTATTTTTATTAGTAAAATTAATAATGTCGGGATAAATAAATTTAAATATTTTTTATTTTTATAATAATATAAAAATAATATAAATATTTTAAAAATATAAAGATCAAAATATAAAAAGATAATATGTAATTAGCGTACGAAAATGCTTTGGAATGGGGTGGATCCCTCGAGGAGAAGAGATGTGGAGCCGAGAGATTGGGTGGAGCTAGGGAGGTTGGCACTGTGGGTACAGGTAAGGAGGAAGGGTCAGTCCCACTTCTGCACTGTAAGGTGGACTTGAAGAAGACTGTGAGCTAAGGAGATTCATGATGGACACTACTTTGAGTTATGTTTTGAGTGAGAGAAGCTTGTATTCATAGCTTCCACAACAGATCTGTAATCGTGCATCCATGTCTTGAATCCATCAGCTGGAACATAGGATATTACTTGCCATCCTCAGTACATTTCCACATGCCAAATCGAAAATGGTACATGTGGTGAGAGAGAGAGAGAGAGAGACCCAAGAATAACTGTTATAACGAAGGAATCCAAGAGAGAGAGAGAGAGAGAGAGAGAGAGAGAGAGAGAGGGGGGTACAAATTTTGATGCATAATATTGTAGACAACAACATGTTTGGCACCGAGTGCGGAAGCTGTCGTCCTAAAGGAAGCCTCTAAAGAGTCTTTAGAAAGAGAATGAGAAGAATGCGACATAATTTTGCCTCTCTTGCGTCCTATTGCACTATTAGCATTGATTGCATTCCATCGCATTGGTTTGTTCTTTATGAACAATAATGGATTCTAGTTAGGGCACCATCCAATGGGTGGGAAGGGCCCACCAACTATATGTCATTTACGTAATATCTATTTCATTTCTTTGGCTTGGACCATTATGAACTTGATTCAAGTGTATATGTCAAGCCTAATATAACTCAAATATGACGTGATATTAGAATAAACTAATATATATTGAATATTTTTCTAAATAAAATGAGATAAATAGGTAATTAGATATTAATAAGGGGATTTAATTAGATATGGGTAATTATACAATTTACTCTACATGAGATAAACTCCATTTAATTATTAGTTATCCAAACTCATAATCTCTTAAATTCTCAATTCAAACTTATATATCGGATCATAGTATCTTTGTTTATACATACCCCCAATATATTTTGCATGACCCATGCCCAACATAGTCATCTTTCACCATCAAACTACAAGTCCTAAAAAAAATTAAAATTGATTCTCAAACTTCAAGACAATCAAAATCAATAATAAATATAAAACAAACCAAGGAGAAAAGCAATGTTCTAGATTTTGAATACTGATATTTTATCCCCGAATGATTTAGGGTCCATCTTAATATAATGAATGTTATGGTGATGATTTACTATCTTATCTATTTCTTTGGCTCATAAAAGGTTATGTAATTGCAAATTTTCTCAAATACTAATAACTTACAAGTAAACAAAATATTATTCTTCGAGGATTAGTGGTAATTATATTCATTATGTAATTACATTTTTAGATATTAGATATTGATAAGAAGCTTTAATATGTGGATATTCAAATATTATATTCCTCCCAACTTTACACCTACTCAAATGTTTTCTTAATTCAATACGCTAGCCAATCATAATGATTCAATCGACTCTTCTTATCCGAATAACACGAGAAGATTTCACATAATCAATCTCATAAATTAATTTTCTCTTACATTCAATGGTTACTAAAACTTACTTTACATGAGAGAAACTCTATTTAATTCTCACAATCTCTTAAGTTCTCAATGCTAATTTATATATCATATCAAAGTGACCTTTGTTGATGTAAACCCCAAATGTGTTTTGCATGATCCGTGCCAAACCTAATCATCTTTTAATATCAAACTTATGACAAGTCCTATAAAAAAATTAAATTAAACTTTAAGACAATCAAAATCAATAATAAATATAGGAGAAAAATAATATTCTAAATTTTCTATGCTGATATTTTATCCCTAACAAATGATTTAGGGTCCATCTTAATGTAATGTTATGTATTTTACTATCTTTTCTTTTTTTTCCATAAAAGATCATGTAATTATATATATTTTTAAATGCTAATAACGTACAAGTAAATAAAATATTATTATTAGAGATTAATGGTAATTACATTCGCCGTAGAATAAATCCGACGAGGATATGTCATTCACGGGAAAGCCATTATTGGATGTCACATTTTTTGAGGTGACGTACCAAAAAAGTGTTCGCCCGGACGCTCGCTTCAAGACTGACTCAGAAACAACGTCCTCCAAAGGACGCTGGAACCTTCTAGTTTCTTCGCGATACACGATGTAGCAGACCTCCTTCCTTTATTTTCTTTTTTTTTGACCAAACTCACCCACCGCCAGAACACCGCCCTTGACGTTACGTCCCTTCGCTAAATGTCGTATGGGTCCCACATCCGTCTCCTATCATTGGAGGGGTAGACAGGTCGGTGGCGCCAGGACGCAACACACCACGACTGCTGTCATCTTTACATACTAGCCGTTCAACGTGGAGAACACTAACCGCCTCTTAAAGTGAGACCCATCACTGGTTGAAGCAAGAGGACTAAATAGTAAATGCGTTATCACTGTAATTACCTAAAGCAAAGATCGACGTGGGCTGCAATAACTCCACGAATTCTGCTACCCTCCACCCACCGTGACGAGGAACATTAAGATAACATCGCCAGTTCTGTTCCCATCAAAGGCGTATGAAATCAAGCGGCAATTATTGCGCGTCCTCATCATTCTCGAAGCAGACCGTGCCACCAACCACCAAACTCCTCCCCATGTGATGCACATCGGCCCATCCCACCCCCCACCCACATGTCCACTCTACTCTTATCGATGCTTCCATGTGTGTGTGGATCAAAAGAAAAAGAAATACCCTTATAATTATTACAGTAAAAATTGAACTATAATATGACTAAATTACAGATTGTGTCAACAGAGTACATATCTGGAAATCGAGAATTACTGCTGCAGATGGAGATCGTGTGTTGATCTGAGCGCGAGGGGCATTTTGGGGGTATTTGTGGAAGAGTACTCCTACAGGAGGAAGACGAAGAGGAGAATGGAAGAGAAGAGGAAGGGGGATGAGGGATTTTGGAAGGGGACGGCACCGGAGTAGTAATTTGAGGGAAGGGGAGGGCTGTAATAGTAAAAGGGGAAGTAGGGTAGGAAGGGATTTGGTGGCGGCGGCGCCTTATAGTAGACGTTGGTCGACGGAGGGTAGTAATAGCCTCCGCCGGAAGGGGGGGCAGGTGAGGTGTAGACGTACGGCGGCGGAGGGGAGTAGTAGTAGAACGTGCCGGGCGTGGACGACGGCGGCGGAGGGCACTCGGCGGTGGACGGTGACGGCGGCGGAGGAGGAGGAGCGGGCTGGCAAGGGTTGTCGCAGGAGGCGCACATTGTGCAGGAGGTGCCGTCCCGGACGGCGGCCCTCGACGCCATCACCGGCGGCGGGGAGGCGGCGGCCGCGAGCAGCAGGAGCAGCGGGATCAAAGCTCGGGGAAACGGGAGGATCGCCATCGAACCTTTCCCCCTCGCGGTCGCCGAGAGAGGGATAGAGGGAGAGTGACGCGAGTGAGAGAGACGGGGGATGGTTCCTGAGGCGTGTGAAATAAGACCGGGAATGGGTGGGGTTTCTTCTGTCGATTCTGCCCCTCCAATGCTTTCATTTTCAAGTACATGTCCTCTCGCACGCGAGACACACATGTGAAGAGCGGGTTCACGCGTGTGAAACGGGATTCGAGTCTACCTTGGCTTCGAAGCGGATGAGGCATGCGGTCACACGTGCGATGGATAGATGAATCGGGTGGGGACGCGTGCCGTAGAACGCGCAATAAGTTGTGGTGGCCTTTATTAGGTGGAAAAGCGAGGGAAAAGCGAACAGTGGGGCTTTTGAGAGGGAAGGGGGCGCGCGGATGGGTCCTCTTTACAGTGCGATCCACCTTTTGTTGCCTCGTGTTGGTGGATCCTTTTGGAGTACTACTACTGTATCACAACCTTGCAAGCTAAGACATCAACACATACAAGCAAGCTGGCTATGATTTGATTCGGCATCTTAGATGTACTTGTTGCTTAGCTTCATGAAGTCGAAGAGATATCTCCTGCCTTGGTTTCAGATCGGTGTCTCCCACGGCAGCATTGCAGAGGGATAGGAACCTTTTTTGCGTGCGATATGCACACTTTCTACTATTTATTATTTGTATTAATTACACAGTTGTTTATGACGTGTCATCCATATCCACATGGTGGTGATGGTATGATACGAATGGTTTGGGATTACCATTTGGCTACCAATCACAATGTGTACCAGATCATCATGTCAGCTCCACATGGACACCATTCTTGTGTCACATCGATGACAATGCACAACCATACCATGTCAACCTCATTAAGAAACCCTGTTCCATTACAAATTTCTTGTATTGCATATTTGCATATGAAAAGTGAAATAATGACTTCAAAAGGTGACAATTATATCTTATTAGCTAATTCATAAAGTGTAGCCTCGAGGTCCTAAATATATTGTTAAAGATGCTTACTATATTAGTTAATCTTGACTGATAGACCATCGTAAGGTTTGACCTTGAATCCCTCCTTAGTCATTTACCATATGCAAAAGAAATAAAATTTCAAGTGCATAAATAATGTTTGTAATTTTTAGCACATTAATAGAATATAGAGTTATAATGGTGAAGATTGTTGGAAGGTACACTTTTTTACTTAGCAAAATGTCTTCCGATCACAATAATAATAGATATAATTAGGCATCTGTTAAGTGAAATTAGAAAGTGAAATATGATGAAAATAATAGAAGATAAGAATAATTATCGAAGAAGTTTTATTAAAAAATTTTTATTAAGGAAGTGAAAAAGCTTAAATACATTAACAATATCCTCCTATTTATATAGATTAGGAAGAAGAATTAAGAGTAACTTTTGAGCTCTTTGGTTTTACTAGTTTGGCTCATACGTCTTTGATTGGGGTTAAGAGTTTATTTCGATCATTTATGGTAGTTTCAAATATTTTTTAATATTTGATCATAGTGATCAAAATATTATAATAGATCAAAAATATTGTAAGAGATAAAATATTATAATAAATAAGAAAAATTATAAGAAAAAAATAGGTTTTTTCAAATTAGGAATTATATTTAAAAATAATAAAATAGAATATATCAGTTGAAAAATATCTAAAATATAAATATTTTATAGAAAAATCATATTTTTATTTATATAGTAATTAAATAAATCATAAACCATCTTTTCGAAGACCAATTAAGATGCCGAGCCTAATGTGTTGGAACTACTACGCCGCGTGAACGGTCTCGATTAAACAGTGAGGCCACCGCGGCCCCATTAAATGGTCACCTCGCTGCTGCTGAACCACCGCGAGTGATGCCATCCCGCTGCTTTAAATGCTCACTAACCCGTGTCGACTCGATCCATTAAATATACACGCTGAAGGAGGAGGGACGAAGAAGCGACGCGGGCAGATGGAGTCGTACAAGGGCGGCTTGAAGGGGTACTGGAAGCGGCGGGGGTACCACCGCGCCGACGGCGGGCAGGGCCGGCGGCGCCTTTGCAAGGCGGAGCTCGGCGGGGGAGGTCGGCGGCGGCGCCGGTTCTGGCGGATCAAGATCTCGCCGCGCCTCGGCTTCCTCCGCGCGGCCTCTCCCCGGAGGATCCTCGCCCGGATCCGCGACGCCTACGTGCGGATGATGCTCGGCTTTGCCAACTGTGTCGCCTACGGTGGCTACGGCTACGGCGGGGTCGAGGTGACGGGTCTCCCCCGGCCGGCGCTCAAGGAGTACGACGAGAAGGTGCTGGTGGAGATCTACAAGTCGCTCGTGGTCCGGGGGCCGGTCGTGGCTGCCGATGGCGCCGTCGCGCTCCGGCGATAGGTGCGCCCTCCCCTTCTTCGTCGGCGTTGGTTTCATTTCTCGTGCCCTAGTAGTAACTAATGGTGTTGAGCTATTTCGTGTTCTAATTTCACTGTCCAACAAGAAATTGTAATATAAATAAAAGAATATTCATAATTTTCTGGAAACTCCTCTTGACAACGTACGACCGTGATTTGGTTTGATGTTCTTTGCATTCAAATCAACGGTGCCTGTGAGGGGTGCCTATATATGTACGACCCTTTCACCCTCGCGGGGCGTGACAACAGCAGCCCTCGTTGATGGGTCCGACGGAAAAGAGAGTAGGGAAGGCGGTGGTAGACGCGGTATGACAGATAGGTGCCTCAGTGGCTATCGCTGGTAGCTGAGGACTGCTTAAAATCACGGCTATTTACTTGATTCTTTAAGGATAGGGGACCGGATTTGATATTGACGAATTGGAGTTTCCGGCGTTGATGATTACCTTACGGTGAGTGGACGGGAAATGCGTTAGGAAGGCGACAGGTGAGACGGTGGAATCTTTTTATGAGTTGGCTTTTCTTCTCTGTGGAGAATACCGCACACCGCACACCGAATACTGAGCTCTGTCGTCGAGCTCTTTATTATTAGTGAGCTCGTCGTCAAGTCTTGAAGGCGTGCATGCGATTCATGCCAACCGGATTTCAATTTTTTATAGTCGAATTTTTTATGAATAAAATTGTACGTCAGATTCAGATGATATGAGTGTCCGTATGTGAGGTAGGGTTGTCAATGAGTCAAAGTTTTCACTTAACAAGGTTTATTTACTCTTTATGTCTGTTCGGGATGGATTTAAAATATAAAAATTTTAGTTTGGATTTGCGTTTTGAGTTCTTAGTTTACTATTTTTGTTTGGTTTAAGTATAAATAATTAAGTGACCTCACACCTTATCATACAAACTCTTATTTATTGTCATCAGATTAGTATGGCATACAACTATGTTAATTATAATATTTGATGGTTCAATCAATTGTTCTTCACACTCAAGATAATTTTAATTTATCATCAAAAACTATCATCATGAAAGTTCTTAGATATGTCACTTGGGAGTTCTTTATATTCAAATAACTTATTTTAATTCATTATAAAAAAATATTATTATAAAATTGTTTAGATATGTCACTTGGGAGCTCTTTTCAGATACGATTATTTTCAACCTTTCGAACCCTCTTGTTAATTTTACGGTAAGTTATTTATCAAATACACCTTAGCGTAATTTTACAAAGAACTTAGTTACTTCCTAACGTTGACGCTTATGACGAGTTAAGCTAGGTTGGCTCCAAATTCTCAACACATTGACAATCGAAACTTATCATAGTAATATTAAAATTTACAAAGATAAATATATTCGAATCAAGTCAGCACTAAGAGGGGAATGAATTAGTGCTTTCAATAAAAATGATGATTTAAAGATTCGTTCGATAAAGTTTATATCCAAAAAAAATGTTTAAACATTCGTAAGTGATTGAGGGCAGTGAGCAAGTAAATCAGTGAGTGATGAGAATGAAAAGTATGAAATAAATGACATAGAAAGAAAGCACATCAGATTTATAGTAGTTCGATTGTCGTGGCCTACATCCACTTTTGATTCCTCCTCTATTAAGGCGACCAACGTCTACTAACGATCTTTCTTCAATGAGTGAAGACCAACCACCCTTTTACAACTCTTTCTCCATTTTACAAGTTTAGGAGAGAACCTTTTACAAACCTCATACCACTCTTAGATTGATCACAAAGCAAAAGAAGATGGAGGTGGATACTTAACACTTTTTCAATACTTTTATAATCAAAATCTCAAACTTCTGTTCACACTTTTCGTGCTCTTTTATGCAGAAAAAAGTGGGGTATTTATAGGCCCCAATAGTTTCAAAAATGGAGCACATCCCGGATTTTCGAAGTACTAGCGATGATGGTATCATTGCTTGCAAATTAATACTGGGCGATACCACCGCCCAATTTGGGTGATATGACTGCCTAACAAAGCCTATGGCGGTACCACCGCCTGATAGCATTAACCGTCGACGATACCACTGCCCAGTCTTGATGGTACCACCACCCAGACAACTTGGGAGGCTAAGCCTCAGGTGGTACCATCGCTTGACGTGGCTCCAAATAGCTGAATGAGACATCCAACCGGTCCAATTCAACCCTATTAAAGGCTCAATTGGCCCCTAATTGAATTAGTAAGATTTTTTCTAAAACTAACTCAAATTAAAATCCTAACTACGATAGTTAAGATAATTACGATACACGTAATCTAAGTTGTTTGGCATGTCAATTGTTCAATCGAACTCTCGGTGAACTTCCGGTGAACTTTTATTGCATCGTCCAATCCTTTGGTATATCGTCAATTCATCTGACCCGATGCTCGATTATTGACTTCAACCCAACTTCAATTCTTCTTTCTCAGTAGTTAGTCCAGCATCACTTGTCTTAACACATGGATTAGACCATTAATTCATCAATTAATTTCATCATCAAAATTCAAGATTTAACAAAAATATACTAATTCTAAACTTTAAAAAGGATAAAATAAGGTGATATTTAAACTTTGAACGTAAAAAAAAAAAAACGTTGAGCAAAATAGGAAACAGTTCTCTACTGCTTAATCTCTGTTTCATCCCTTGCTGTCAATGTTGGTACCAGTTTCACTTATATATTATGCAAGAGAGTCCGGTTGGATAAGCTATCTTCTCAAAAGAGTTGGCCAACTTGGATGGTCATTGGATAGGCATCAACGGTTCCTTCATGTATCCAACTTGGATTTGAATAACCATTAATGAATCATTTACCTCATGAATGTATAAGAAAAGGGCTTTCACATATCTATCCTTTTCAAGTTTGTAAATAGCATATTTGTCTTTGATACAAGTAAAGTTTGGTTCATCTTTCAAGCATGTATATATTGCATTTTTGTAATCCAAAAAAATTGTCTCTCCCTCCTACACATTCAAAATTTATTCTGTAGTTAGCTAATCAACTATGAGTATGGAGGAAAAGAAAGAAGATAAAAGCTGCAATTGAGATGCTCTTCTTCCACTTGAGGAACATGAGGTCTCCAATTGAAGTGGAAGTTGATTGGAATCTAACTTGATAAATGAAATAGTATTGGTTTCGAGAAAGATTATTCAAAAAATGTACCAATATTAACCCTTGATCCTATTCTAATCCTTTGTCCGAATCGATAAATTTCGATCAAAGATAATTATTTGTGATCTCAAACTGACTGCTCCTTCCACTTAAATTGGACTACTAATGGGTCCTTCTTATAGCAAGTAATTCGCATGTAATGCATATAAAAAATATATATATAAGATAAATCTCTCAAATTCAAGCTAGAAATTCTTATATATCCTCTCACGTAAACCTTCTCTCGACCTCTCTAAATAAACCTATTCCTTTCACTTATTTATATATTGTTGTTCATAGCTTTGATTACACATATTTAATAGTCCACTGAGTGCCGGTCTTGCAGCTATTTTTGTCTCGTGCAATTGCTTAGCACTATTAATGTTTCTTTCATGTGGGGTTATGTTGTCACCTCATTATCAATCAAGCATTGCTAGTTCAACTTGCTGTCTTCGTTCGTCTTCCAAATTAGGGGTAGATTCATTGTGTAACATACCTCATACTAACAACTGGGCTCCATAGATTACCATATCCTTCTCTCTTTCGTTCATTCATTCATCTGTCCCCTCACACGTTGTGTTTCTCCTCCTCATCTTACTTCTAACCTTCTTCACCAATCAATCTATTAGCCTTGTAATCCTTATTTACAGTATTTATACTTTTCTATAATTACTACTTCCATAACAAAAATAAAATCTATGGACAAAGATCAGCATATCAAATAACAATTAAATATTATAAAATTTATTTTTATTTTATTTTATTTTTAAATCAATTTAAAATTGAATCGAATCGTCAACACAGCGGCAGATGAACACGCGTTAGATGTGGTCGATGTCAAATCTGCCTTGCGTTAGATGTGCATATCCAACACTTGGACATGTGGTAGACCAAACCATATGAACACTGCGTGGCAGTTTAGATAATAAACGTCAAGTATCGGGGCGTTTCGTGTGACTACCAGGAAAATATCTCCCGGCCTCGAAACTCTCGAACCTTCACCCCCTTCCTCTTTATGCTGCCCCCGGAACCTTAGCCTCACATTGCCCTTTAAAGAAATCCAAACCCCGCCTCAGATATTTTCTCGCACCCCGCCCCCGATCTCCCTCCTGTAAGGCACATTAATGCTATAGTGGTGATCGATCTCCGTCCATGGACGCTTCCGGGCCCGGATCCGACGGCTCCTGCTACTACTCCCTCCTCGGGATCCGCCGCAACGCCTCCGCCTCGGACATCCGCTCCGCCTATCGCTGCCTTGCCCTGGTACGTCGCCCCCATCATCTCTTCCCTCGTGTCTTCTTCCTTTTGTCGTTGGGGTTTCTTCTGATCACTGGGGTTTCCGAGGGGTTGGGCAGAAGTGGCACCCGGATCGGTGGGCCAAGGAGCCGGCGGCGGCGTCGGGGGAGGCGAAGCGGCGGTTCCAGCGGATCCAGGAAGCCTACTCCGGTAAGTGACGGTTCTTGTTTGTTCTCCCGACAAGCTAATTACGCAGTCATTAACGGAGGCTGCGGTCTGATGTTCCCGCAGTGCTCTCGGATAAGGGCAAGCGCGCCATGTACGACGCCGGCTTCTACGACCCCCTCGACGACGACGGCGACCAGGTTCTCTTTCTTTTTCCGTTTTACTAAAAAGAAATTATCACGAGTTTTGAAAAATAATGTTGGTTTTTTTGGACGGCCAGGATTTTTCTGATTTCATGCAAGAGATGCTGGCGATGATGGACGGGGTGAAATCGGAGGTAATCTCGTTCCCCTCAGTTAATCTGCGTGGATCTTAAAGAGTTTTCTGTACGTGGCACTGAATCAACCGTTGGTTCCAACCCGCGTTGCGGGCGAAGAGTTGATTCAAATGACGAGAATTCCCCTGAATTTTCAATTTCTTTCATATTTTAATTGGAAAATAATAATAATAAAATACGATAACTGGCAGAAGCCGGACACGTTGGAGGACCTGCAGCGTATGCTGGCGGAGATCGTGGACGGCGATTCGGGGAGCAGCGGCACCGGGGGCCACGCGAACGGCCGTCGGGTGCCGTCCGATTCGTCTAGGAGGAGCCGCAGCGGCCCGATACGCAGGTGAAGTTTCTGATCTCTGACCCGGTACTTGATTGGAAGAAAAAGACGCAATAAAGGAGGGAATTTGTTCTACGGAGTCGAGTCAGTCGCCATGGTCGATATTTTTGTGTGTCCTTATCGTCAAAGAGGACTGTAGTAGGTAGATGATGACCGCCAATTGCACGCACGCTTCTTGTGCGTAGCTGCTTTAGAGGTTCCACACCATGGGGTGGTCCAGATCTGCAACTGGCATAGGAATCGGTGGCTGTGGAATCGGGGAATCGTTTGATGTGGGGAGCAGATCTGAAGAGATTTATTCTTATTCGCATGGGTCGTTTTAACAATGTCATCTTGACAGACACAATAGTTTTATTTGATTCTTCGCTCTTCGTTGTGGTGATCGAAGAATCTAAATAACTCTTTTGGGGTGAGAAAGTGGGTTTAACATCGTTTCACATGGATCCTTTCTTGGGTACAAGAAATGTCTGAGATAGCATGGCCTGCGATAATATGTTGGGCCTATGAGATGACCCCATTAAATAATCTTTGAGAAGTTGACCCGAACTGATCATTGGCATGTTATGTTTATTGTCATCGGATCGTTGGTTGAACCAATGAATCAATCGATAGAATTGCATGTTTTAATTAAAATTATTGTCAAATAATTAATTATAGCAATGTACTATAAACATGCTTAATATGATAAAATGTAAATAGTACGAAATAATTGGAAAGCCTTAAGCACCAAATGCCAAAGTGAATACGAACGAAATTAAAATATAAAAGATTGTTATGCCTTACAATATAATAAAAATCAACTATACTATCAAATATCAACTAATTAAGTTGAAAGTAACAATATTTTTATACTATCTATCATGTTAATTGAGATAGTTTTATTGAAATAATTTTTATAGTATTGCAAACGAACTCTCAAATTGGATGCGGTAAGATCACTAACAAAACTCAAAAAGACTCGAAGAGGTGAGGAGATCATCCATCTTATGCCACGAGAAGATGACTAACAAAAGCCAACTTGAAGAGGGTGAAGAAATGTAATATCTAACACATAAATGGGGTTTGGAGTCTATTTCCAATATGTGAAAATTCCATGACGACAACAAACATGGTTTACCGATTGAGAACTCGGTTTTGCCTTTCTCATCGTCTAGTTCTTGTATTCTTTGGCCATACAAGAATGGCGGAAAGAAGGAAACCAAGGAAGATGTGATCCCTTCCCAGTATATATATTCATGACTAACTAACAAAGGATGTCGGTTCGGGTTAAGGGTATATCAATTATTCGGTCGAAGGTACATATTCGGACCGGACTTCTTCGTCTCGGTTGGTTCTTTCGAGCCGGGCTTGACATGTGATTTGGTTTATGCGGTCAATAACCGACTTGATCTTGATAGCTATAATAAAGCTCATTATATTGCTTGTAATGTAGCGATGAATAACTTGTAATAAGACTACTTTGACATATCGATTCTTAGACTTCAAAATTTTATATTGAAAAAAATTTCTATATTTATGAAAGTAAAATATTTAAATTTATTTATCATAATGTCATCAGTTTTATCAACGAAAGATAGAGCACATGCAACATCCAGGAATAATACAAAAATAATAAACAAAAAGATAATTTTAACATTCTCGGTTAAGGCATTTGCGTTAGTGTCGCTCAGCAATTCACCGCTTTACAATTACGTCGAGAAAGGGAGAGGATGGAAGATATGACATAGTTAAGCTTGTTGTCAAGGATGTGGGTGATGGCCGTCACGGGTTGCTCATCGTCAACTCGTCGTCCACGTTGACACAAGTCATAAAGCAATCCATTGATCGTATTTCGTCGATTCAAACCGGCCTAACCGCATTGGTTTCACCCACATGGCCCTATATACCTCCTACGATTGAAAGTCGAAGTTCTCACTCTCTAAGGCATTGGCATTTAAGAAGACAAGTGGGGCAAGGCTTTGTAGGTTGTAGCACGAGATCAATATTGTCTTCACTATATTATGTAGCTAGCGCCAGTCAATCCCTAAAAGCCTCCTCGTGACCCACCTTGGAACACTCCGTACAAGAACCCATGAGACGATGTGGGGGAGGATAAAGAAGAAGTAGACGCCTTTCAAAAGAGGTGCTTTGTCGTGATCGATGAGGATGCCATTGCATGGAACCCAAGTGTCGTTAGCGTGGAAGAGTGGGCCGGCACCATTGTGAGTAGTAAAAAGCATGACAACAAAGATGCCCTCGACGTCGATGCTAACAATAACATTGAAGTAGTTGGAGATCGTGGCATCGAGGTTATCGAACTTAGACCTAAGGGCCTACTTAAGGTGCACGAGGGTCATTCCCAAGAGTTTCCCTCACATCACACCGCCACCACCATTATCGATGTAGAGCACGCAGACCTTGCCCCTTTGGATCCTGACGTGAGGGGGTGCCACGGATGTTGCCTCCCTTTGCCTCACCTCCCAACATCGCTCTCCCTCCTCTTCCTCATCCAATGCCACTCTCCATCTGCATCACTCTACATCTGTGTCTACGGGCATTAGCAGAAGGTGAGGCATTTGTGTCGGCACAGCACCATCGTACATTTGTTGATATGACACAAGACCTTTACCTTACCTCCCACTGTTATAGTTGCATAATGACTTTGACATAGATATCTCACCTAGAACATTAAAATTATCTTTTTTGCCAATCATTTTTATGTCATGTACATGCTATCACACCGTCACATGTTGTATCTTCTATCGATAAAATTAATGACATTAGATTAAATGAGATTAAATATTTTATTTTTATAACTATATATATTTTAATATAAATTTTGTAAGTCTAATGATCAAAATGATCTAACTAAAAGAAGTAATATGTAATTACCTCTCTCAGTTGTCATCAATCATAGTGATAAGGTTTACTAGATGACAAAATCCTTTACTATCTTTTCCTATAAAATTACTTTTATCATAACTTTTAATTATAACACTTATAAAAAAAAATAACTGACATGGTTAATTAACCTTTAATCAATTTTGGACCTTAGGATTAGATATTATTTTGCAGAAGAAATAGTTCATAACATGAGAATACCCACAGTAAAATAAATCATTTCGTAAGATAATCCAAACTTAAAAGAATTATTTTACATGCTTCCTAGCGATCATAAAGAATTATTTTTCGGTAAATTTTTGAAAAAAGCTTGTTTTTTCTATTTTCCAATATGTATTTTATTTTTAAATCCTTTGACGATGCTCCTTTTTTTATCTAATACCCTATTTGTCCTCTATTTTTCTATGGACTATCTATTTTTCCTCTATTTTTTCTAAAGACTATCTATAAGATGAGCTGATATAGTTACAATGTTTTTAATACTGTGTTATAGTGTTTTCAACAATATAAAAAATATTATAATGTAATAAGTATTATATCCATTGGAAAGGGAAAAAAACAAATATAGGTGGATGACTATCAAATCAAGGATATTTCAGTTATTAGAAAAAAGAAAATATTAGAGAATTCTAGAAATAAGAAATACTATTTGAAATATATAAAAAAGATGGTTTTTTTTAGGAGAACGCACAATTCTCTTAGAATAAAACCCTAACATCCTCTCTCATCCATACTAAATTTTTTTAAAATACATACGGTATTTATATACCATACATTCCTTGATGTTTAAATATTTCCTTTTTCCCGAACAAAATAATTTTTCAGATATAAAACCCATGCTAACTTTTTCACCAAATTTGCATGCAATCAAATTAACTATCAATCAAGAATTTAACGAACACATGCCAATGGAAGTAGAAGTCAAGCTGTAGTATAAAACAAATATCGCTCTCCCACATATTTATGATATCTTCTCTAATTTGTTAGGTCATGTCACACTCAAGAACCAATAAAGAATGAATTTACCGATAAGTTTTGTTATTGCCTTAATGCCAGAGTTGGTACGATTTGATTCTATTTCGAAGACGCAAGCTGATCCTAAAGGCGCACGTGATAGTCTTAAGAGGTGGTTGGAGTGGGGGAAAGTCTGGCTAATGCATTCCCGAGATGTTACTTGTTTGTTCGAAACGGACTCTTCAGTAAACCGTGATGGTTTGAGCTTTCTTGGGGTTCTTGAGATGAATCGAGGTGAGCATTGGCTTCGCTAGGATCCCTACACAAGTGGTCGTGTTGAGGAAATTCTCGATTCGACCCCTTCAATGGTAAAGTTAGTAATGGGAATGGATTAGTGAAAAAAATAATTCATCCCTTTTTAAGTTTTTAGGGATCAGTGAAAAAAAAACATGGACGGTCGATGACGGGAGGCTGATCGGTACCTTCTCTTTCGGTTGCACTTAGTCATCCCCATTCTCTTTCGGTTGCATTTAGTCATCACCATCTACAATTTCTACTATGGTGGCTCGTATCATATTTAAGAACACCCAGAGATAAGAATATTAATAATGTATTTATATTCACTCCCCTTTCCTCTAGAAATAGTAACGTAATTACTTCGGTCAAAACATAGCACCGCAACAACGCTGTACTACTTTGACACGCAAAACTCCCATCACCCACCTACCGTGTCGATCACCCTATAAGTACTGACATAGAGATCATCGTCTTCCACACCGCTCCTCACCCCAATAGGCTTCATTAGCTAGCTCAGCCTTTTCCATCCTCCAAACCCCATGGCTTCCGGTTCTTGGACGCTCGAGATCGAGTTCTCCGTCCAGGCATCTCGCATCTTCAAGGCCGCCGTCCTCGACTGGCACTCCTTGGCTCCCAAGGCCGTGCCGGAGTTCGTCGTCAGCGGCGTCGTCCTCGAAGGTGAAGGCGGTGCCGGATCCGTAAGGCAGCTCAACTTCTCACCGGGTAAGTACTGCTACAAGCACGATATATATTGGTCTGCGTCGCAGACGGCATGTGTCAACGACGCTATTCTCTCTGCAGCAATACCATTTGGGTACGTGAAGGAAAGATTGGACTTTGTGGACGTGGACAAGTTGGAGTGCAAGCAGACGCTCGTGGAAGGAGGCCACATCGGGAGCAAGCTGGAGACGGCGTCGACCCATTTCAAGTTCGAGCCGAAGGCCGGCGGCGGGAGTGTGTTGAAGGTGGTGTCCACCTACAAGTTCTTGCCCGGGGTTGAGGACAACGAGGGGGAGATAGTGAAGTCCAAGGAGACTTTGACGGGGATCATGAAGGCCGCAGAAGCCTACCTGGTGGCCAACCCATCAGCCTACCCGTAGAGCTCCATGCGTGCTCTCTTACGTATATGGAGTGTGATCAGGCTTTGTTGTTTCTTTCAGCATATGCGAAGGTGTCTGTGCCCGAAATCAGTTCGAGTGTGTTTTAGTCGTCTGCCAAACAATAATAGACTGTGAACGAATAAAAGATCATACTCTTTTCTGCTTTATGGTGTATTCGCTGTGTCTGTTCGATCACTTACTTTTCCATTTCTTTTCACTTATAATTATTGCCTCTGTTCCAATTGTTAGATGGGATACTGAAGTGAGAGAAGTGCGTGATATTTATCAAAGTCCGATTTTGCTCCTATACTTAAGAAACTTGGGTGGAGCCGAAAAGTTTTGAATGATCGAACGACGATCTATACAAATATCGAGATTAGACGAGATTTTCGAACCGAGAAGTTTTGGATGATTGATTGATAATCTATACAAATATCGAGATTAGATGAGATTTTTAATATGAACTGCTCGAGTCGGTCACGAAATAAAAAGTGAAAAAAGTAAAATTTTTGACTAAAATAATAACCAAACTTGATTATTGTGGTCCAATGAATTTTTTTTAATGGGTTTAACCAAAAGAAATATTTGTGGTATAAGTAAAAGCTTCCTTCAGCATTTTATATTATGTTGATATTTATATAACTCGATCGATGTCCTATCCTCTTTTGTTGATTATGCTACTGTATTGTCATAGATTTAGTTGATTATGCTACTGTATTGTCATAGATTTAGTTGTTTATGTCTAAGTCGTGTAGCACCATTGCGTGTTTATTCGTAAAAAATGAGCCTATTTGAAATTATGATCTTTTAAGGACTCGCACGGGTTAGAGGAAGTACTTAACTCAGGATCCCATAAGCAGCCATCTTAGTAAATACTTAATATGTAATGTAAATTATAAACATAGGCTTTACAAACTTTGAATGGTTGTACGACAAAAGGTTCAAGATAGTCCATCACAATCAAATGTCCCCACAAGCGAACATAATACTACTACGAAACAATATAGCAAACTAGCCTTAGATATTACCCCAAAGGCCTATCCAACCATATGCCACCTAAGTAGCTCCTAAGTGCTGTGTTGGCTTATACTCTATACCACTCTACGGGGCTAAAAAACTCTAACGATGATTACTTGAATATCATATTTTTGGATAATTTTGCCTTTGCATGACGACTGTATACAATCTACATTTATAAGACTGAAACGACCATAAAAATGAACCAAAATGGAGCTATCAAGCTTAATGCAAGTACTCTATATATTGTGAAAAAAAAATAACAAAACCGAATGACACATATATACACAAGCATTACATTAAACATCTTATTTGTAGCCTGGTCTGTGATATTTTTCTCCCACTTATTATTTCAGCATCCACATCGAAGCCTTTGCACTTTTACTTTAATTGCAATGTCTCTTAACTTTGAGCTGCTCTTTACTACCATTGTTGAGTAGTCGAATTTTGATCCACTAACGTTGCTTCAACTCGTCAATGATTATAACTCAAGTGTGGGGCCAATCGAGTTGTGATGATCTTTGTTGGTTTTTACGAATCCCTTAGATGAAGAAAAAGATATTCATTATTATGCATTAGTCTCTCAAATATCTCATGCCATTTGAATTACGGGGATGCTTGTTGGAGCTTTAACGAACATCCCTTTGTGGACATTAAAACTTTTGAGGTCTTTCTTTCGTAAGATTTGTTTATTGATTCCTCTTCTACTTAGTTATTGCCTTTGAGTATATTTACATCATTTTCACTTTCGATTGACATTCTATTAAAAAATAAAATAGATAGTTTACTCTCGATAGAACTGATCATCATTAGTTATGATTTAATATCTTTTATCTTCTACTAAGTTTCTTCGAATGATCTTTAAACATGTGTAGAGCTCTTCTGCTATAGAAATAAGAGAAATGAGCACTCAGTTTTATCCAATATTTTAAGAGTTGATAAGATAAAGATTATTTGACTTCGCTTGCCTCCTTGAGAGTTATACTTCATGCTTCGAGTTGATTACTAGCATTTGTATTTTCTTTGCTCATACTTCTGAAGTACCTAAAGTGTTTGCACTCATTGCGTTGAGTTGGTTACTGTAATTCGCCTCCTCGTTTCCATTGAACTTTTGGAATGCAAGAAGTTTTACCCTAAAAGAGTAAAATTTCATCCAGACTTGGAGCAAGTCTTTGATAGTTTTGGTTAGCTATGGAATCGTACCATCTTCTCCATCATTTTTGTCGTCTACTCCTTTGAGTATAAAAGATATAGCATAATGTATTGCCTACTTCATTCTTTGGTTGAGCACTCCTATATCGATCCGAAGTATCTCATTTTCGGCTATCTTGATAAGAATCTTGTCGACATCGATCTTATGACCATCCCATCCTTTGTGCACTATGTGTTCTTCCTAGTTCGCTTGTCATTGTAGTGTCTCTCGTGTGAAGGATTTATCATTTTTCTTAATGTCAATCTTGGATACTCGCTCCTCTAAGTGACTCGTTTCCCTACATCTCTACACCTATATATCTTAAACGATTGTGCATGTTAACTACCCTCAATGCAACCCCACTAGGTGTCTCATATTTGCATGTCACATATTTCTAAGTATACTTATCATACTCTGATTTTATTTATTATAGACTTGGTTAGTTTTGCCAAAGAAATGCAACACCCTTGCATTCTCATTCGTAAAGGGTTAACCTCCCTGAAACCTCTTATGGTTCTCTTAAAGACTTAAAAGAAGAAGATGGGTTAGAGAAAGTGTTTAACTCAAAATCCTACAAGTAGCTATTTTAGCAAACACCTGATAAACAGTATAAATTATAAATATAAATTTTGCAAGCATTGAATAATCATGTGACAAAGAGTCTGAGGTGGTCCTGGGCGACTAAAGATCCTCATAAGTGCTCACATAATACTATTGTGGAACTTGATAACAAATCATCTTTAGATATTACTCAAAAGGCTAATCCAGTCATGTATCACCTAAGCAGCTCATATATGTTATACTGGCTAACACTCCACGTCACTCTACGGAGCTAGAAAACTCTCAAAATGACTATTTGGATGACTTATTCTTGGGTAATTTTATCTTTATGCAATGGCCATACATAACTTATATTTATAAGACTGAAATAATCACAAAAACCAACCAACATATGACTGTAAAATCTATTATAAGTCCTCTATATGTTATGTAAAACATGAACATAATCGAAAGATATAGATATACACAAGCATTACATTGAACATCATATTTATAGCTTTATCTATAAGTTCTCATAATTATTATTAAACTTATTTATCTTATTTCTTGTATAAGAATATGCCATCATCATCCGATTTTTTCTAATAAGCCAAGACTCTATCAAAGATTTCAAAGGCCTTAATATTAAAAAAAAATTATAGAAAGATTATGAACAAAAAGAATCCCAATCAAACGCATAAAATACCCAAAAAAAAAAGTAAAATCGGAACAAATGCTTCATGAAACAGAGAGATGATGACGAAGGATATAGCAGCCACAACGAAGAACGGCACAACTGATTCTCTCAGCGAGTCATCGAAATGGAGAGATGAAAACGTTCTCAATGTCTTGGCGAAATACATTTATCATATTTTTCATCTTTATACTACAATATCGGTCACCTGTTTTTCTTCCAATCCATTTCTACTTCACTCGATCGATGTCTCTTCTATCGTCAAACCATTCAGCTCGTTAATATGCTCTACTCCTTCACTAATAACCCTCCCACCTCTAATTATAGGTGTGTATGATATGATATGGACTCCCCAAAACATACTAATTTATATATTTTTTATTGATCCATCAAAATTTAAAGGTTCTAACAATAACAACAACAACGAAATTGTAAAGTATGACGATTGATCTCACCCCACATAGTTCTTGTGATTTCATTATTGTTCTCACACAGATTGAACAATAAAAACAAACAAAATTGGCAAAAGCTTTTTTCTTTTTCATTTCACATTTGGTTTAGTCACACATATATTTTTATTTTCTAATTTGTTGGACCATGTCACATTCAAGGCCATATAAATTACAAATTACAATGGGTTACCTATCTAGATTTTCTACTATATTGGACCATCTCATACTCATCACCCAATATAAAATACTATGTACAACAAACTGGTTGGTGAAGTGCTGCGTGCTCTTCCACATACATTTCATCTACATATCTAGATTTTCTATTGTGTTATACTTTGTCATATCTAAGAACTTTTCATTCTTAATTTAGTCAAAAGATTTCTTCCCACCTCCCAAAAGTAATATATAGATAATTCCAGCCAATAAGATCATACCAACAACGCTGTACAAGTTTGACATGCAACCATACCGCCATCTACCATGATGTCCATCTCCACCTATAAATACCCACCCCAAACCTCATCTTCCTCACCACCTCAAGAAGCTTCATCAGCCCAGCCTTCTCGATCCTCCAAACCCCCCATGGCTTCCGGTTCTTGGACGCTCGAGATCGAGTCCTCCGTCGAGGCATCTCGCCTGTTCAAGGCCGCCGTCCTCGACTGGCACTCCTTGGCTCCCAAGATCGCGCCGGAGATCGTCGTGAGCGGCGCCGTCATCGAAGGTGAAGGTAGCGTCGGGGCCGTGAGGCAACTCAACTTCTCACCAGGTAGTGATCCACTTCCATCATCCCTTTGACTTGCGTTACAGCAGGGAGCATACGGTAACTAACGTTACTGTGTGTCTGCAGCATTACCATTCGGCTACGTGAAGGAGCGGCTGGACTTTGTGGACATGGACAAGTTCGAGTGCAAGCAGACGCTCGTGGAAGGAGGCCATATCGGGAGCAAGCTGGAGACGGCGACGTCTCATTTCAAGTTCCAGCCGACAGCCGGTGGGGGATGTGTGTTGAAGGTTGTGACCACCTACAAGCTACTGCCCGGGGCTGAGGACGACCAGGGCGAGACGATGAAGTCCAAGGAGACGGTGACCGGAATCATCAAGGCCGCGGAAGCCTACCTGTTGGCCAACCCTGACGCCTACCTGTAGAGCTGCATGCTCTCTCTCTCTCTCTCTCTCTCAGGCTTTCGAGTTTCTTTTCTTTCAGCATCACAAGGCAGTCATGGAGAGAGTGAGTGCGTTTGGTTGTCGTATTAAACAACAATATATTGTGAACGAATAAAAGATAATGCTCTTTCTAGATACGATTGATCTGTTCACTGTCGCAAATTTCTCCTACAGAATTCAATGTCAGAGTCATTTGCAATCTTTATAGGTGATGAGTTCTCATGATCACTATGGACTCATTGTAGTCTATAACAAAGTGTTGATGAAACTACTAGTTTTATAGGTGACGTGCTAAATCAAGAAGAGTTAATCTGAATTGATATTTATATCGAATAATAAAAATCTGACTTAACAATCTATCAAGATAAATCAATAAATAAATATTTATCAATTCAAATAAGTATCACGCTGTTCTCATCTACCAGAAGAAGTGGGTCAATGCCAACCAAGAAAGTCAAAAGTGTAGAACCGGAGAAGCTCATGTTTTCAGAGAGAGAGAGAGGTAGGTCACAAAGTCAACCAAAGACCAAGTGTGAGATTGAAAGAAGAAAATAGCTTAAACCAACCCCATCTTCATCTTCATCATCATCCATGGAATTAATTAATAAAGAAGCTTTTTTGACCACCTAAGGTCTTCTAATAGAACAAAAAGGATTCAAAGTAGCTGCGTTATAATGTCAAGCCAAGTTTGACTACGAGCTCACTGCATGTGGCTGGGAGTAGGTGAGCATTTGACTATTAGTCTTCGTCAATCGCTTATGGCTTCACACCGTTTTGGTCGATCCCAATGCAAACAAAGAGCTGCCTAACTTGCAGGAATACTAGTTTTTGGTTGTATCACAGTAATATAGAAAGGATCCCACCCTCATCTTGCAGCTAAATTATGAAGCTTATAAACATATGATTTCCATGTTCTTTTCAGCAATTTTTTTGATGAATTATCAGAAAAAGTCACTCTTTTTTGGTTTTTCCTACACCTCATTTTCATATTGCTCACAGAGAATCTCATATTTGTCATAATCCTTCAAAATATTCTTATGATAAAATAAGCAATATCTAATTGTGAATCGATCGAATCTCTCATGTATGAGATCTATCATTTCATTTACAGTATTTTTTATATCTCCATGAAAACACTGTAAGCATATTAAAAAATACAGTAAGTGTATTAAAAAATATTATAACCGAGACAAGTTGATTCAAAATTCAAAAGAAACTAAATAATATATAAAAATAAGATTTGAAATTGATAAGTAGATGAGATTTCCCTAACTGTTGAGGAAATCTCTCTACTCTGTGGAGGGAAATCCTTTAACCCGTTGAGGAAACTTCTCCTTCTAACCTGTATATAAAGACGGAGGATATGTCAATAACATTCAACATTGAACCCACCACCTTCACTCAAGCCCAAAAATCTCTGCATTGGCGTATTGCCATGAGCGAGGAATATAATGCCCTCCTCCATAATTCAACATGGGATCTAATTCCTTTTCATCCTTCACAAAACATCATCGGGTGTAAGTGGGTCTTTAGAATTAAGCGGAACCCAGATGGCTCAGTTGCTCGATATAAGGCACGCCTGGTCGCCAAAGGGTTCCATCAACGACCTGGAGTTGATTTCACTGAGACGTTTAGTCCTGTTGTTAAACCCACTACAATCCGGCTTATCTTGAGTCTGGCTACCACTAAAGGCTGGCAATTACGACAATTGGATGTTAATAATGCCTTTCTACAGGGATCTCTATCTGAAGATGTTTTTATGCAACAACCCCCCGGTTTTACTCATCCTCAGTATCCACAGCATGTTTGCAAACTTCGAAAAGCCATTTATGGACTTCGTCAGGCTCCGAGAGCTTGGTACACTCAACTTAGCTCATTTTTGACTTCTGTCGGCTTTCTTAACTCCAAATCTGACACTTCGTTGTTTCTGCGACATCATCATGGAAACACAGTGTATATTCTGGTATATGTGGATGATATTATTGTCACAGGCAACAATCCCGCCAGCATCCAAGCGTTCGTCAAACAGCTGGCAGCTCGATTCTCGCTTAAGGATCTCGGACCCTTGAGCTAATTTTTGGGCGTCGAAGCTACCTTCACATCTTCCGGTCTCCTTTTATCACAACGCAAGTACATTCAAGATTTGTTATTAAAGACAAACATGCAGGATGCAAATGCAGTTACAACCCCCATCTCTACTAGCGGTTCTCTCAAATTATCAGATGGAAGTCCTGCTACGGAACCCACTCAATACCGGCAAGTTGTTGGCTCTTTACAATACTTAGCTCTCACGCGTCCAGACATCTCATTTGCTGTGAACAAATTATCACAGTTTATGCAGCAACCATCTACTCTACACTGGTCTGCGGTTAAGAGACTTCTACGATATCTTAAAGGGACTCTAAATCATGGACTCTTTTTTCGTAAACACTCTCCACTTCGTCTTCATGCATTTGCCGATGCTGATTGGGCGGGCAACCTTGATGATAGAACATCCACATCGGGGTATATTATCTTCCTTGGTGCTCATCCAATCAGTTGGAGTTCTAAGAAGCAAAAGACAGTCGCCCGGTCTACAACTGAAGCTGAATACCGTGCCATTGCCGCTACCACTGCAGAACTCAATTGGATCACGAATCTTCTCCAGGAACTCAACATCGATTCCACTCCTACAATATATTGTGATAATATTGGAGCTACCTATCTATGCGCTAATCCGGTATTCCACTCCCGCATGAAACATATTGCTATTGACTTCCACTTTGTACGTGATCAAGTTGTCCGCCGTCAACTCCGTGTTTCTCATGTTCATACAGCTGATCAATTGGCCGACTCACTTACGAAGCCTATAGCTCGTAAGCTGTTTGCATTACATCAGTCCAAGATTGGCCTCCTTGATAGGAGCACCATCTTGCGGGGGCATGATAAGTAGATGAGATTTCCCTAACTGTTGAGGAAATCTCTCTACTCTGTTGAGGGAAATCCTCTAACCCGTTGAGGAAACTTCTCCTTCTAACCTGTATATAAAGACGGAGGATATGTCAATAACATTCAACTTCTTCTTCTACAACTCATTTATCTCTTTATTTTAACAGAAATAAGTATTTGGTTTAGGATAACCAAATAATAAACATTTATAATAATATGCTTATCATATTTTTTTAAACATAATAATTTTATTAAAAAATATTATAACTTAAAAATTAGTTTGATGTACTCTATGGATCGGTCGCGCGATAGAGTGCTATATCAAAAAGGATGAAAGTTTTCGCGATGTCATTTTAGAGGTGTTCCGAAAAATATTACAAATCGAAACATCGATTGGGAAATATGAAAAGAGAAATACTTTTGACAAAAAAAAGTCTAAAAAGAAGGAGGTTTTTTCCAAAAAAATCACCTACTGAATTAATGTATATATATCAAAAGGAATTCAGTCAAAAGAATTTGTTCTTTTTTTTTTTACGAATTAATTGAAATAAGACAGATTGATATGAGGATAGGAGAGAATTGGTCAAACCACAAGAAAGAATTGGCCCACCGCAACGTTAGGATTCGTGCGACCTACTCGTTTACTCACTTTACCATGATTGACTCTTCTTAATTAGCAGTTTCATCAACACTTTGTTGTAGACTACGATGAGTCCATAGTGATCATGAGAACTCATCACCTATAAAGATTGCAAATGACTCTGACATTGAATTCTGTAGGAGAAATTTGCGACAGTGAACAGACCAATCGTATCTAGAAAGAGCATTATCTTTTATTCGTTCACAATATATTGTTGTTTAATACGACAACCAAACGCACTCACTCTCTCCATGACTGCCTTGTGATGCTGAAAGAAAAGAAACTCGAAAGCCTGAGAGAGAGAGAGAGAGAGCATGCAGCTCTACAGGTAGGCGTCAGGGTGGGCCAACAGGTAGGCTTCCGCGGCCTTGATGATTCCGGTCACCGTCTCCTTGGACTTCATCGTCTCGCCCTGGTCGTCCTCAGCCCCGGGCAGTAGCTTGTAGGTGGTCACAACCTTCAACACACATCCCCCACCGGCTGCCGGCTGGAACTTGAAATGAGACGTCGCCGTCTCCAGCTTGCTCCCGATGTGGCCTCCTTCCACGAGCGTCTGCTTGCACTCGAACTTGTCCATGTCCACAAAGTCCAGCCGCTCCTTCACGTAGCCGAATGGTAACGCTGCAGACACACAGTAACGTTAGTTACCGTATGCTCCCTTCTGCAACGCAGGTCAAAGGGATGATGGAAGTGGATCACTACCTGGTGAGAAGTTGAGTTGCCTCACGGCCCCGACGCTACCTTCACCTTCGATGACGGCGCCGCTTACGACGATCTCCGGCGCAATCTTGGGGGCCAAGGAGTGCCAGTCGAGGACGGCGGCCTTGAACAGGCGAGATGCCTCGACGGAGGACTCGATCTCGAGCGTCCAAGAACCAGAAGCCATGGGGATTGGAGGATCGAAAAGGCTGGGCTAATGAAGCTTCTTGTGGTGAGGAGTGGTGTGGAAGACGATGATCTTTGCGTCAGTACTTATAGTGCGAACCGGCATGGTAGGTGGGTCGTGCTTGGGAGTTGTTGCATGTCAACGATGTACAGCGTTGCTGCGTTGATTCGTTGACTGCAGTCGTTCTTTATGGAGGGAAGTAGTAATCTTCTATATGAAATGTCGGATGGAGAGCATGCGAGGTTTCACATTTCAGCAACCAGTTTGTCGATTGGAAAATGCTTCGTTGCTGAGGCATTCATTACTATATTAATATGTATTCTGGTAAGTGAGTGACAGTGTGGAAAATATAGATGAGGAATGAATAGTGAATTATTTTGTATTCAATCCTCGAGTGTGACATGATCCAACAACTTAGAATATATATATATATATATATATATATGTTTTGATGCTTGACTTATAAGTTTGTCATTGATGATGCCACGTTCACGATAGGTAAAAGGTAAGAACGATGGGACAAAAATGACGATCGACAATGATAATCCGAAAAAGAATGTGATGATGATGAAAAGTATTTAAGGTACTAAAAAAATAAATAAGAAAAATAAAAATTAGGATATATGGAAAAAAAAACTAAAAAAAGAATAAATCACCTTACCCTGCTGATAATAATAATATTATTATAATACCGATAATAGAGTCTCACCTTTCATTGGGAATTAAAAAGGCCGGGAGAAAAGCCGACTCGAATATGAACGAAATCACGAATTGGCGTGGCGGACGATAATTCTCTCGTTCCAAAACCCTAAATCGACGCGCCCAGGAGTCTCCACTCGCGTGCCTGCGACTCGACTCCTTGCCTTCACTCTCGTGCCCTACTTCGTCCGATTACCCGGCGGCTCTCTCTCTTCGAGATCAATCGCCGCTTGACCGCTGATTCTGCGAGAACTGGTTCGATATCTTCTCCTGCTCTCTTATTTTCTTCCTTCTTCTCTCCTCCCTCCACCGCGACCTGGAACTGCCACCGCTTCGCCGCCCTACATGCTCCTCACTCTTTTCCTCCTTCCGAGCTCTTCGCCCTCTCCTCGTGGCCGCGAATTGGAGCCGCCCTACCCACTCCCCGCGAATTGCCCTCCTCTTCACGATCTGGAAGGACAGAATACGAACAAGTGTCTCGTCCCCCTCCCCTCTCCTCTCTTGTTTTCTTTTCTTGATTTGGGATTTCGTCTTTTCTTTATTCCTTTCTTTTGTTTCCGATTGGTATTGTCCAGTGCTTTGGTACGCCGGCGCCTAATTCAGGCCAGGCATCAAAATTGGGCAACATTTCTATGATTTAGTAATTTTGTTCTTTGACACTTGATTTTTTTCCCGCAGTTCGTCTTCTTTGGCAAGTGAATTTCTTGAATTTGAATAAATTGGTTGAGAATGAGGTCGAATGTTGCAAATAATGCTGACCAGTCTTTGGACGAAGTTGAATTGCTAATGCCGGCAGGAATCGAGGAAAGCTGGAAGTATGTGCTGTTCTTTCTAATTCTTATGTTTCGTAAATGTTGAGTTGATGACGTTTAACGTATAATTGATACAATTTTTGGTTCTTGTCCTGTTCAGGAGTTGTGATGGCGGTGGAAGCAATGCGATTATTTTACCGGGGAAGAAAAAGAACAAATTGAAAGTAAAGAGCAATGTAATGAACAAGTCAATGAATCTCGTTTAGTCAGCTATACATTTTTTAATTTTACCAATTGTTGTTCTTGGGTGGCATAAAAGTCTTTTTTGTCCTTGTTTTGGATTTTAAGAAGGCCAAGAAGAAGGAAATTCAAACTCTGAGCAAATCCAAGCAAAGGAAACTGAGACAATTGGAGGTGAATTGAGAAAAATTCTCCCCATTGTTTAGTTATCTTCATTTACCGGTTATGCTTATATATTAACATGTGGTTTTTGCAGGAGGAGAGGCAAAAGAAGTTGTTGCAAGAAAAAAGCATTAAAATTTTGGAGTATGTTGCCTTTTATTTTTCTAGTTTGATTATGTGTTAACATTTTTTTAATCTCCGGTATCATTTATTGACAATGTTGAGTTACCTATTTACATGATGACTTGGTGCAGGGAGCACAAGATTTGGGATGGTGCATATTCTCTTTTGCATTCTTCAGGAACTATAGGTCGAGTATGTGGAATCAAGCTAGTATCATTTGTTACATTGTGCTTGGATTTATCTTTCTCATTCTATTGAGTAATGACTTCCTGATGTAGGCTGAGACTTTCAAGGAAAGACGATTTCGTGCTGTACAAATTTCCAAAGCAGGTCTGGAGGTGCCTGAAGATATATTGCCATTTAAGGAAAAACACCATCCAAATGTCTTTAATGATGATGAAGCCGCCTTGGAAGTTGATCCTATTCAAAGCCTCCGAAATGATGTTGGTGTTGACATCACCCTCCCAGAAAAATGTATGAAAATAGATGACAACAATCATAACTTGTCTATTGATGTTCCATTGCCCTCTCCAAAAGTTAGGGAAACTAACATGAGTGCTTCAGCGATAGCGGATCAGAAGTGTTCATCAACCACCGCTAGCTATGATGGTTATGACATTCTTGCACAGGTGGGCATTGGCATACAAGTCATTTCTCTATGCTTCTATGTGCCACATCCTTTACCAGACTTCTTATCAGTGGCATCATGTTCTTAACATCTCCTTGATAACTAGCCTATACCTCTTTGTTCTGGTGGAGAATGATTTTTCTTCTGTCTCTTTTGTCTGTTTACATCTATTTACATCTTTTCTTTATAAATGTGGTAATAGTAATTTCCATGTCTTTTTTTATTTGCATCTTTGTTTTCTTCTATCTTACAAAAATAAAATTATTTTTATTTGCATCTAACCGAAATGGATTTTCAGGTGGACTATAAATTTTTAGTACTTCAGATGGGTGTAACTTGTTGGACCAGGACCTATCACTAATGACTCCTTTTTTCCGATAGACCAATATTCTGCATCATTACTAGCTTATATTTCTTACAATACAGCAATTACATCCCTTATTTCCTGATAGCATTGTGTTTACTAGGAAATGTTGATGTCATGAGCATTCCTATCAAGAGCAGGGCCACTGTGGTCCCTGTTGTATTCTTTCATATGTGGATGTGTGGACTAACTTGAAAATTGTAGAATCAGGATCCAGAGATGATGTCCTTCCAGTTCTGACTAATGAGTAGCTTCTTAACCTCCTTGCAGGATAATATGCTAGGTTATTCAGATAAGAAATACCAAGAAATAGAAGGCATTACTGATTTGACTGTTCAGGAGCATGTTAATGCTACCACTGTGGTCCATATATCACGGCCACGTGAGGTTGAAGAACACAGAAAAGATCTCCCAATAATCATGATGGAGCAGGAGATAATGGAAGCTATTAATGAGCATTTTATTGTAATTTTATGTGGAGAAACAGGATGTGGTAAGACTACACAGGTTCCTCAGGTACACTTTCACTATACATACACCATCTCACACAGTCATTAACCTTATTTTGTGATATTAGTAGTTTAATACTTCCTATGTTGCTGAATATACATTATTTCTTGGTGGAATGACATGCTGCAGTTCTTGTATGAAGCTGGCTTTGGTTCAAGTCTTCGTAGTGATAGAAAAGGAATAATTGGAGTGACCCAACCACGGCGTGTTGCAGTTCTTGCCACTGCCAAGAGAGTGTCATTTGAACTAGGACTTGGTCTTGGAAAGGAGGTTGGTTTTCAAGTTAGGCATGACAAGTTGATTGGGAAAAGCTGTTCCATCAAATTCATGACTGATGGCATTCTGCTACGAGAAGTTCAGGTTCTGGAATGAAACTTCAGTTTGTTGTATTTGTGTTAAAGATATTGTTATTGGTTGCAAGATATATAGATTGATATTCATGTTATGTAGTCATATTATGTTAGAACGAAATTTCATTATCCTCACAAGTTCAAATTAAGAATGCAGCCATCATATTCACTTGCTTTGTTGCAGAAATCAATGGATTTAAATGTCTTTTAATAAATAAAAGTAAAATATTTATTGTTCAATGGTAGTAGTAGAAGCAAGGTAGTTATAAAACCATGTTTTGAGATTGAAATCAGAAGAATGAGGAAGGAGAATAAGTAAACTTGCACTGGTTTTAAGATTAATGCAAGTAACTCTAATTGTCTATCTAATCTGATGGCCCTAGATTGGTTGCTTATCATAATACCTTATGTTATCAATCTTGATTAAATACGCAACAAGGAAAAAAAACATATTTTAGTTGAGACAATTCCATCCTTTTTGGCTACTATTTTTTGTACGTTAGGTTTGAAGGTAATTATAATAATTTCTGTGATGTTTGTGGCAGTTCTTTCTTTAAATTTTAAATTTTTATGTGCAGTAAAGTTTTCATCATGTAATTCACATAAAAATGGATAAATGATGTTTGCTTCATGTTTTTGTTGCTCATAATTAGATTTATAATATATAAACTTGTGATCTGATCTTCGCTATCTACACAACGATACATACTGAGATTGTTTTTAATGTGATCTGTAGAGCAAGAAAAATGATATGTTCTCTTGAGTCTTGAGTAAGACTGTTGATATTTTCTTGTATGGTTTTTTACGTGCCGATGACAGATGACAATTTTAAATTGGACCCATGGTACACCAGCTCGGTTGAGCCATATTTGACCAATTTTATCTGGAGAATCAGGTGTAATTGACATATAATATTAAAAAATCGATGAGGACCAGAGCAGGGATGAATCACTTAACCCTGTGTTGAAGCTTGTCCTGCCTTATCTTTAATCACCTTGCCCCATGTAAAATCCCAGCCCCTGCAATTTCATACAAGTAATTTCTCCTACTTTTTTACATATATGATTAATGCATGTGTCAATGACACGTGTATTACTACCATAGGCGGAATAGGTTGTGGTGCAGGTGAGGGGAGGAACCATTACTATCAAATTTTGTGTGCCAGGAATGGGTTGAGGTTTTTGAGTGGTGGGGCCGAGATGGTTTGAGTGAAATCTGCCAACACCATCCTTAATTGACGGTGCTACCTTAAGCTAGAACTATAAAAAGCATCACCTATACCCTTTGCCTTCCTTCTGTGGAGGAACAGAAGAATTGCCTAAGTGCTTTTCTCCTTGTAACTGAACAAAAGAAAATTACGGTTATACATATATAACGTTGCGAAGTTTGGAAATAACATATTTGTCTTTACAAATTTTCATATGACAAACATATTTATCCCTCCAAATGTTAAAATCCATCATTCATCTAGAAAACCCAAGCTAACCACTTCTTTATGTGGTTAACATTAATTTGTTGAGTTAAAGAAATATATAATATAAATTCCCCTAATGTTTTTAGCATCGTAATGTGCTTTTAAATGATATTAATGTAAATCAGAGTTTTAATTGACAGCTAACTTTAACTACAATGACATCTGTACAATTTTTTAGGTTTTGGAGGAATATGTATGATAAATTTCAATTTAGATGCATAAATGCAAAAATTACTGACTCTGGAGGGATATATATGCAGTTATACGAAAAAAAAAAGAAGCTTATAAGTTGACTTGAGGTATTTATCCAGAATTGTGTGGAATATTACTTTGGCACAAATTATCTGTGTGCGTATGCTGTCAAACATTTACATGTGTATGATATTCGTCTTTGTTGCTAAAGCACATGAGGCAGAAATTTTAACCGCTGAAATCATAATTTATTGATTGCAGTAATATGTATAATCCTTACTTTTAGATCTTTGATCATTTTCGTCTTCATGGTCAAAGAGTCATTTTGAACTATTCAGCACACAATTTCACTTCAGCTGAATTCAGCTCAAGCACATGGTTTACAATTAGGATCTGTCAAATGATTCTATTTATGTACAGCTAGCAAATATGCCAATAAACTAGAGTTTATCTCTTATCTCACTAAAATTATTTTAGAGTATTATGTTATAATATTGTCCTTGCTTGAAAAATGTGTTGCCACCTTTGCAGAGTGATTTCTTGTTAAAGCGGTACTCTGTGATAATCCTTGATGAGGCTCATGAGAGGAGTTTGAACACTGATATACTTATCGGCATGCTTTCTCGAATAATAAAACTTCGCCAGGTTAGCGACATTGCCTTTATTTGCTAGAAGCTACCTCCAGCCTGTTATTGATTGACATAAAAACATATGGCAGAAATTATATGCTGAGCAGCAAGAGAAGATTTTAGCAGGAGAAACAATAAGTCCTGAAAACATGGTTACTCAGTTAAGGCTTGTGCTTATGAGTGCTACTTTACAAGTTGAGGACTTCAATTCAAACAGGAAATTGTTCGATCAGAACCTACCTGTTCTAGAGATTCCAGTTAGACAATTTCCAGTGACAAGTCACTTCTCAAAGAGGACTTGTCAGGATTACTTGGGACAAGCTTATAAGAAGGTCATGGCCATCCACAAGAGGCTACCACCGGGTGGCATACTTGTGTTTGTCACTGGACAGAGAGAAGTTGAGTTCTTATGCAGGAAGTTACGTAAAGCATCACAACAACTAACTAAAAGGTGTTCAATAAAACAGCCAGACAATGAGTTGACTGCAGGCTCAGAAGCAAATATGAAGGAAATCAATGAAGCATTTGAGATGGAAAATGATTTGCCTGATCAGCAAACTGACAGATTCAGCTCTTATGAGGATGACAATCATTCAGATGTTTTTTCTGTTTCAAGTGGCTCAGGAACAGAGAGCGATCTTGATTCCGAAAGTGAAAATGAAGACACAGTCAAGTTGGAAGCACCGGAGAAGACTGGTTTGTTGTTAGATTTTCTAAGAGATGTTGGGAGCCTCTCTTCATTGAAGGCTTCTTTTGATGCTTTATCAGGGAATTCATCTGAACCTAATTGCCATGTGGAACCAAGTTTTCCGGCTGCTTCTGACGTGGAAAATCATTCCGAATCCGGTTCTCTTTCTGCTGGCCCATTGTACGTTTTGCCTCTTTATGCAATGCTGCCTGCTTCTTCGCAGCTTCGTGTGTTTGAAGAGGTACCTGAAGGAGAAAGACTTGTGGTGGTAGCTACTAATGTGGCTGAGACTTCTCTGACCATCCCTGGTATAAAGTATGTAGTTGATACTGGCAAAGAAAAGATCAAGGACTACAACCATTCGAATGGGATGGCGACATACGAAGTTAGTTGGATAAGCAAGGCATCAGCTGCTCAGCGTGCAGGTAGGGCAGGGAGAACTGCACCAGGACATTGTTACCGCCTATATTCATCTGGAGCCTTCAGTAAAGATGAGATATTCCCAAAATTTTCCAGCCCTGAAATATCCAAAATTCCAGTTGATGGTGTTGTCCTTTTAATGAAGTCAATGGGTATTGATAAGGTGCTAAAATATTCAGTAGTTTGCTATATACTTTTATTGTATTTATTGACATTGGTTGGTTTGAACTTAAATGCTTCTTAATGTCGTTCTAGGTTTCAAATTTCCCGTTTCCAACTCCTCCCAACTCAGAAGCTTTGCTGGAAGCTGAACATTGCTTGAGAGCCCTTGAAGCTCTTGATATTCAAGGTAGACTTACACCAATGGGCAGAGCAATGGCACAGTATCCCATGAGTCCTCGTCATTCTCGAATGCTTTTAACAGTTATTAAAATTATGAGGAATCAGAAAGGCTATGCCAGGGCGAATCTTGTTTTGGGAAATGCTGTTGCTGCTGCAGCAGCATTAAGCTTTCCAAACCCTTTCATCATACAATTTGAGGGGAATCAAAGGACCAATAATGATATGGATCTAGGAGAGACATTGGATACCAAGAAAGATAAAGAGGAGAAACAGAGGCAAAAGAAGTTAAAAGCAATGGCAAGAGAGGCTCATGCAAGATTTTGTAACCCCAGTAGTGATGCTTTAACGATTGCGTACGCATTGTGGTTGTTTGAGCTTGAAGCAAACCCGGTCATATTCTGCAGAGATAACTCACTCCATTTGAAAACAATGGAAGAGATGTCCAAATTGAGGAAACAACTGCTACAGCTTGTATTCCACCAGAGCAAGTTCAGTGAAGAGTTCTCATGGAATCATGGAACTCCTGGAGATGTGGAACTGTCTTGGAGGACTCACTCTGATAAGCAGCCTTTACTGATGACTGAAGAAGAGCTCATAGGACAGTCTATATGTGCTGGTTGGGCAGATAGAGTTGCAAAGCGCATACGAACTGTTAAAAAATCATTAGAAAGTGATACAAAAGTCCGTTCTGTTCGATATCAGTCTAGCGTTATGGAAGATATAGTATATCTGCACCGCCGGTCTTCTGTTTCTCAAGCAGCACCAGAGTTTCTGGTTTATACTGAACTTCTTCAGATGAAAAGACCATATATATATGGAGTGACTACTATCAAGTCTGATTGGCTTGTCAAATATGCCAGTCCTCTTTGCACTTTCTCAGCACCTCTTACGGATCCAAAACCTTATTATGAACCTCTAAGTGATCGAGTCTTATGCTGGGTAAGTCCTACATTTGGCAGACATAACTGGCAGCTCC
Source organism: Musa acuminata AAA Group (assembly GCF_036884655.1). Classification (NCBI taxonomy): domain Eukaryota; kingdom Viridiplantae; phylum Streptophyta; class Magnoliopsida; order Zingiberales; family Musaceae; genus Musa; species Musa acuminata. The sequence continues at coordinate 5,637,457 of NC_088329.1, read as the reverse complement.
CATTGCATAGTATACCAATCAAGAATGACATTCTTCGACTGTCTGTATTTGCTTCAGCATTGCTAGAAGGGAATGTATTGCCATGCCTAAGATCGGTTCAAAACCTCTTGGCTGCACCACCATCTAGCATGCTGAGGCCTGAGGCATTGGGCCAAAGAAGAGTTGGGGATCTTCTGAACAGACTGAAGGTTGGATCAAAAATAATTGATAGCCGAGCTAGGTTGCGAGATGCCTGGAGCAAGAATCCTCAGTTCTTGCGCTCAGAGATTCAGCAGTGGTTCCAGGAGAGGTTTCATAACAAGTTTGGAGAACTTTGGGAACTGATGCACATTGAGGTTCATCATGAAGGACATGAACTTTTCCCTAAAAGGGCCAAGAAAGAAAGGAAGATGAAATGATGCAGATTTTACCTGTCCATGGCATCCATAGTATCTGAAAAATGCAGGCTTGAATGAGCAGAGATTGTTACCTTAAGGTATACATGGTTTTCACTACAATGATAACACTCGCTGGGTACTGAATTTGTAGGATTGACAAAGTCTCGTAATAGGCATTCCTGGTTATTGGCTTGTCTTGTTTCCCAAGGAAAAAGCACAACTCTTCCGTCAATAATGCTTAACTTTGTGGCAAAGTTATTCAGCTTGTCTTGTTGATGTTGTTTTCCTTATTCTGTGATGCAGTTCTGCAGATTGACTCACCAAAGGCCCATTGTCTTGTTGCCATATGGCGCATGAAGTCAGTCACGTATCTGTCGCACCAGCCTCTTAAACTCACAGCTCAAGCTGGATTTATGTGGGATGGTTGACCCACCACAGCAACAATCCATGAGACATGGGTTGGTGGGGTTTGCTGAGCAATACCTGAAATTTGAGGATCAGCTTATCGCTATTCTTGTTTTCTAAGTTCTCTTTACCAATTCTTCCAATTTTCTTTTTAGCAATGGATTGTAAGGGTATCATTTTTGTGAATCCACACAAAGTGAGAAAGAGTTCAGCGTTGTACTTTTAAGTTGTATTTAAAGTATCACATAAGAAGAAAGACAGCAATCCTACTGGAGCATAAGAGAAGGTTTTGTTTTTTCTTTTTGTGTCGTTGATGAGACAGCCTAATGGTTAAGGCATAGATTATTAGAAGCTCAAGTCGTGTATGTAGTGGTTGAACTAAGGAAGTAAAACGAGAGAAATTCCTCAATTTCATCCTTTGATTGTTTTTCTTTTCCTGATCTTGAAAAGGCTGTAGGGATTCTCTCTCTCTCTCTCTCTCTCTCTCTCTCTCTGTTCGTGGGTTTGGAGAAGAGGCTTCTTCGTTGGTTCTGTATCGTCTGTGATGATGGCTCCATTCTTCTGATGTATAGTATTTTTCTTGAGATGCTGATTAGTTCAAATCATTTCTCTGTCGAGTGAATCCCAATGATGGACTCTGCCGATCCTTTCATTATCTTCAATATAAATCTCAAGGTGTGCATGCAAAACTCCAGACCAGGATTAGCTTGGGGAAATTGATGGGATTGATATCAGTCAAAAAAATAATGCAAGAATAGTAATAAATTCTAAGAATACCATAAAATGAATATTTAATGCAAATGTCCAGTTTTATCACCAAAAGATGATTTGTTGATGGAATTATTATTAAATAATTTTTTAATGATGAAGCAGTATTTGTCATTAATATTTACAAATCTAACAAATATCATTACTAATATTCTTTGGGGATAATAATTTCGCCAAATGCTATTTTGATCACTCGAGAGGGATATCATCCATTTTTATATTTATATTTGTCTCAAAAAAGGCTTCTACTTGATGACAAGTACACATTCCATGTGATGATGTGAAGCTGCTTTTGTCATGCATCATTGCATCTGCTCATCATCCACTCTCACAAAGCGAGTTGGTGGACTCGCCCCTTATGTCTCGTTAAAGTATCATCCCAACTTTAGCCTCATCAGTTGTCTTCGTAAGATTGCTACGCTCGAATCGAATCTTACGATGAGCGAGACCACACAGATCTTTGGATTCCGGGGAGTTCGTAACTCCCGTGTGCTGCGTACAGAGTACTGTAAAGCTTACTCTCCACCATCTCCGGTACTGAGAAAGGGGCGCGGACCACTTTTCTCGGGAAAAGGTGGGTTTTCTCTCAGCCATTGCCCTCACTGCCCCCCTGCTTTTGTACAAGAAGGGTAGAAATCTGGAAAAGAATTGGGGAAAAAAAAGCGAGCTAAATCACCCCCCACGATCTCAGACGGCGCTCCCCCTTCGCATGGCAGAAGAGGAGCAAAAGGAGGAGAAACCCTCCCCTCCCATCATAACCCTAAAGGTACTGTTCTCTCTGGTAATTATTTCTTCCGACTGTTTCGTTCTGATCGGAAATCAAGAAATCTTGTTCTGAGATTCCGTTCTTTCGCCTTCTCTTGATCAAAGATCTTATCTTTTTTGTAGGAAAGCGACGGTGACAGGGAGAACATACTTTCTTCTCGAGTAAGTGTGCTTGGGTCTTCCGTGATTGTTTTACGAGTGCTTAGATCGTCCTCTTCATCATGTTTTCGATCCTTATTTTGTTTGTTTCTTCTGGTTGGATCTGTAAAGGTGATTTCTTTGCTGTGGGGAGATTTGACTGGATCGGCACAGGCGTTTGAGAAATGGGTAGCGCTGGTCCGTAAGCGCAGCGGGAAGATTCGGCCATCAGGTTTTCCTCACCGGCATCCCAAGGGTGAAACAATGCCTATCTCGTGCTTCGTTACCATCCATCATCGAAGGTACTGCTTAATTAGATACATGATGATGATGATTATTTAGACTACTTTTGGTTGAATATTTGATTAAATCTATATTGCTTTTAAGATATTTTCTTGTATTGCTTCAATCATGTGGATAGCATTCCTTTGATGATGTAGACATTGATTGTCTTGGGGGAAATGGAGTTTGCAAGCAAAACATCCATTTTGAGTTTTTTTCTTGAGTGCGCTTTGAGTAAAATTTTTTATACCCTTTCACCTAGTGAAGTCAGCAAAGATAATGAAAAAGAATCATGCTGCTGCATTTACTTATGGTTTGTGATTGTACATTCTGCATTGCCCTTTTCATCCATGCCCTCTTTGCCATTCAAATATGAAGAACCTTTATACTTCTTGGTTAGACTATTAGTTTCTTTTTCTACGAAGACTGAGATTTACTATAGTCACTGAATAGATCTATGTTGTCCTCGATGGAAACAGCAAATATGATGGTTGCCTATTTTAGATGTTTAGCCATATGTTCAAAAACTATCTAAAAGAAGTTGTGACAATATTCTTAACACCTATTCTCACATAAGTAGACCGTCATCTTTGTTATTTTCTGTGCAACTATAGGAGAAGATTGTCTTGCCACATCAGCCCCTTCATGTTGCATGGGTTATGAATGCTACTACATCCTACAGGAGTTTGATTATTTTTGGTCGAGTTTTGACTCGACAACCCTGATGACTCCCGCTTGGCATAGGACTGTTTGTAGCTTGCATGATCCATATGGATGATCAGTTTCGCTTAATTTTTTTTCTTTTAAAGATCAGTTTCAGTCAAGTAAAAAAATGCTTAAAAAGACCACTGATCATTCCAAAGGAGAAACCTGCTAGTGTTTTGACTTGTTTTGAGGGCATATAGTGGTCGACCACTCTGAGACAGAGTCTAACATACGGATGTAGCCTAGAGAAGGATGCCAACTCAACTAGGAGGGGCAACCAACCCAAGGTGTTTCAACTAAGGGGAGGGAAGTCAACAGCTTGATAAACTTACACCAAGGCGATGGGAGGAGGCGGATGGTGGTGCCAGCTAATTATATGCTTAATTTATGACAAGCACTTTGATCAGCTTGAGGTCTTGATACTATAACAACCTGTTATGTTGTGATTTTTGTGGGAACTATAATATCCTACTTGTTTGTTCAAGCTTTTATTGTCTGGTTTTTGTTGGTATAGAAGAAAAAATAATGATGATTTGAAGTACTTGTTGTCACTTGTTGAATGGTGTGACTGAGAGACATCGTTATCTTCATGTAATTCAGTGGAATTTTGTTATTACTGTTGCAAAACTTTTGGAGGTGTTTCTTACGATGTCTTCTCTCGTATTAGTTTTATGTAGAAGAATATTTTATTGGGAGGAATGATTTTGTGGGGCTTACCCAAAATATACTAGTTAAAAACAAGCGTAACAGAATAAGTTGTGTCAATAGGATTCTACCGCCCACCTGAAGGAATTATATACTGTCTTTCATGTTCATTTTATGTAAAAATGATCAAATCTGAATTTTTATGGTTTTAGCTAATGGCAAATCAGTTTGAGAATGTATTTATTTATGGCACATGCCACATAGTGACAAATTATGTCTTTTTATATATCACACGATTTCAAACATTAATGCTAAGTGGCAGTCGACAAATAATCAACTTTTCCTTAATGTCATTAACTTTGATACATTATAATTATTGAAACATTTTTAATTTTTTTACTTCTCTTTTGACAGTACTGAAATATCAAATATGCAAGAATTAAGTTGTGATTCAAGTAATATACAAATATGTGTCCAGCCTCCTGAGACGAGTTTGTGGGAAAGGCTTGGAAGTGCTTCTGTTTTGGACATCGAATCCAATGATTTCTCTTGGGATGCTTTAATGTCTCTGCATCATACAGAGCATACAAGCAGCAGTGAGCATTCTGAGGATGAGATGAATAAAGCTATGGAGGTATGTTGTCCTGGTTTCGCCCTTAAATATGTGTGGCTAGATAAGTTGTTTAATTACGAGAATGTTGTGAATGGTGGCAATGGCTAAGTTTTAGTTAACTACACAATTGAAGCCACTCTTCCAAGGTTATTATTATTTCTTACCATTTGAAAGAGACTGCATCATAGAAGTTGCACCATTGATTCCTATTATAGAGCGGCTCAATTCAGTCCTTTTACACTTCTTTAATGATTTAATTCCTGTACATTGGAAAGATGATCACTGTTGGCCCATATCCATTAGGTCTAACAGCATGGAAGTCAAAACCATTACTTAGTCTAAATTATAGTATTGAGTGCTGATGCAATAATGCCAAATCCTTGATATGTCAGCCATGATCTCCCTCTACATTTCCTCTTCCTCATGTACATTAAATTAAAAATTCATTTAGTGGATTGTTGTTGAATATTGTCCTCAAACAAGTTTTAGAATATTTTCAATTAGTGGTCTCCCAGATTGCAAAATAGGAATCAATGTTATCATCATAGGTTACATTTGTTCTAAACTGATGAGAGCCAAGACAGATGGAACACAGGTGATTCCATCTTACCACTTGAGATTTGTTTGGCAGCAATAGACCTCAGTGGAGTGTCCACAGTTGATTCATATATGGATTGCTGGGTTACAAACTATCTCAGCATTTCAAGAATATATGTATATTTCTTCTTATAACACTAATATGATCTGGCACAGGTGACTGTCAATTCTGGAGGAGTTGTTTTCTTTGTTCTATTCAACTCTAATACTGATGGCCTAACATCAAATGAAGCAGCAGCGGTAATAAAGATTGCATCCTCCAGGATGGCCACACAGTCGGAGCGCTTGGGTTATGAATTTGCTAGATGGCTTGGAGTGCATACACCTCAAGTCTGTACCTTTTTCTTTATCAAGCCAAAGGAATATTTTCTTTGTAACAAATAACTGTATTTTGGCCCATGGCAAATTAATGCAGGCAAGAGTGGTACATAATTCCACTCCTGAATGGCATCAGATTAAGGATGCTACAGAAAAAGCACGAGATGCAGCAATTTCAGCCAGAGATGAAGTTGGTGAAATAACTTGTTCAGAGTTGTTAGAAGCTCTTGAATTGAGTCGGTGCCTTTTCCTAATGAAGTATGAGAACCATATGCGTCTTTAATTGTTTTTGTTTTGTCAAAGTTCCTCATCAGACTTCTATTTTATGTTCTAGCTATGTACATGGATCATCTCTTCTTGAGAGCTCAAATGCATTTCAAACACGGGAAGCCGCTGCAAAAGCTGCTGCAGCACTTGGAAGGGTTTTGATGTTAGATCTTATACTTAGAAATGAGGATAGACTACCTTGTCCTCAACTGGGGTGGCGGGGCAACTATGCAAATCTCTTAGTTGCAGATAAGGTGGCCTCTGAAAACATGGATGCAGTGTGTGAAGCCAGTTCTGCTACTAGAAGCTGTGGACCACAGGTTACAAGGTTTCTACAGAAAGAGAAAAGATCTAACTCGGCAAATGGAAGGTTACATCCCCATGTCAAGGACCCTTCATGTGAGAGCTCGGATTCATTCAGTGAGTTCAGCAACAAATTGGTTAAGATAGAAAATGCAGAGGATTACAACAATGGTGATTTTTATGTTGTGGCCATTGACTCTGGAGTGCCTCGACGGCCACCTGCAGGAAAACGTGCAAAAGATCAGGAACGATATCCAAAGCTCGTTGAGCTGTTACTTAACAATGTGGATTACTCTTCCAATCTGTTATATGAGATATCCGGAGGTAGATTGGGAAATCCTGTATCTGGTGAGGCTAATTCACCAAACTTTTCCTGCTCTTCCCTTAATGATACTGACGCTGCAGCGATTGTTAATGAATTTCGTGGAGGATTTCGTGCAGCTCTTAGGGACCTTCAGAGTTTCCATTTATTTCTCCTTACACTCTACCAGAAATTGGATGGCCTTTTACGTGTTTTTCTGTCAATAATTAGTAAAAGCTCTGGAGATTCTGACAGAGATGATATGGGCACTTTGGATTTACCTTCTAACTCGGCTGGATTTGGTTGCAGTACTCCTTCACCTGCATTCAAGCAGCACATTGCAACTGAATTAAGCAACTGTATAATGCAGAAAGCTACTCCAAAATCTTCACCGCCAGGATCACGAGGAAGCCCTGAATCAGTTTCTCCTATCTCTCGTGAGAACTGGAATGGCAGATACTTCAAAGGAAGTGAAGAACCTTCTCGTAGTCTTCGGTTGACAATGAAGCTTCGTGATTTTCACAAGTTGCCGAAGGTTAGGAATTTGTTAGAAGAGATTCCTATCTGTCAACATCTGTTAGAAGAACAAAAATGTCTTGCTATTTCATGTTTCCTGCATAACATGGCATCATTTTTTTAACACTCCGTTGTTATGTTTGTAAGATAAATTAAAAGGTGAAGAACCTAGAATGCAACTAGAAATGATAAATTTGCCTGATTCTCATGGCTTTTACTAAACTATATATCAGAATATTTTTTTGTGTGTTTGATTTTGCTCTTAGCTTCAGTCTTCCTATATAATAAAATTTCCCACTTCCCAAATTTGACTGCATGTCTCTATATGTATCAGTAGTCTTTTGCATCTTGGAACTCATTGTTCTGATGTGTTTCTGAACAATGTGTATACTTATTTTTTTTTCATGAAATTCTGGTGATTTTTTTTTTTCTAAATTAACTTCCTGTGTTATTGAGAATCTTTACTACTTTTTTATATTATACGGTGTGGATGTATGCTAACCATTTTGCTAATGTGTACTGCCGATTGTAGGTAGATGCTGAACTGAACAAAGAGATTGACGAGTGGAATGCATTGCTTCGTGCTGATGTGGTTAAATTTTGCCTGGAAAAGAATTTTAATACAGGATTCTTTGAGGGCAGTGATAATAATATTGTCGTTGATGCTTATGAGTTGAAGGTAAACTGCACAACCCCTGTCCTATTTCAGTACCAGCCCTTAATCTCATCTTTGGTTTCTTTTCAGGTCCGACTTGAACATATTCTCGAAAGGATAGCTTTGATTTCTGATGTGGCAAGTACTGAGAGGCCATCTCTTGTTACAAATAACCTGTTTATTGGTGGGGCTCTAGCTGCAAGGTCCATGTACACCCTTCAGTACTTGGGGATCACACATATTATGTGCTTGTGCTCAAATGAGATTGGACAGTCAGATTCTCAATATCCTGACCTCTTTCAGTACAAGAACTTCTCAGTAAGTCTTTTTTAGATGTAATTAAGGTGTTAGATCATAGATGACACTTTGGGGGAAGATAATTAGGGAGGTTAGAAAGGGTTGGTCCCCTGGAACTTGTGGGGCTATCATAAGCATAATCAGGTTTCATATGGTCTTTGTTTGTGTCATCTTTAACTATTTTCTCTGTGTTAGGACATAGTTTCACTTAAGTGGATTCTGATTGAATATAAGGTTGATATATTAAATTAATTACTAATACAAGGCATACTTTACTGGTATAAAGATATCCATGAAGGCCAACATAAGCATATTCTTTTGTTTCTTACTTTCTAAAATTTCTTTCATGATATCTTGATGAATGTTGAAATTAATAGTCAAACAGTTTCATAGTTTTTAGCTGATATATAATGGTAAGATTGCACCTTTGCAATCTAAGTGACTAGGATTTCTGAGCGTGAAATAGCTTCTCTGATTGCAAGGGTAGCAATACTTACATTGACCCTCCAAGACACTGGATTCACAGGAGTTTTATACGCTGGGCTGCCCTTCTTAGCTGGGTGCTCCATATCTAATGTTTTTATAGGGTACAAAACTTTAGTCTATGCTATCACTGTTTTTTTTTCTGGAAATATTATGCACTTTAAAAACAATCTGTCTAAAAACAAATTGATGGCATGTCCAGATAGGTGATGAAGAGGATACAGACATCAGCGATATCTTTGAGGAGGCTTGTGATTTCATTGATCGTGTTGAATACTCAGGAGGAAAAGTTTTGGTTCACTGTTTCGAGGGAAAAAGTCGGAGTGCAACTGTCGTGCTGGCTTACTTAATGCTAAGAAAGTGAGAAAGCTATCTGGCACGGTTTATTTGTCACTGTAGTACTGATTCAAGTTTCAGAATCTCTCATGCTACTCTATTCCACTTTCAGGGGTTACACGCTATCTGAAGCATGGAACATCCTGAAGAAGGTTCACCGCCGAGCGCAGCCCAACGACGGCTTTGCTAAAGTTCTTTTAGATCTCGATAGAACAATACATGGAAAGACTTCTATGAAATGGCAGCACAAGAGACCTGTGATGAAGGTGTGCCCAATCTGCGGAAAGAACGCTGGCCTGAGCACAAGCTCACTCAAGCTCCATCTCCAGAAGTCCCACAAAAGGATTTCCTCAGGGAGCGTCGATAGTGCCATGATAATGGAGATACAGAAGGCCGTCGAGGCGCTCAAGATTAATCGTGGAAGCAGCATCAGTCCAGCTCAGAAGCAGCCTCAATCCATCATCGGCAGATTCTAGCATGAGAGACAGGGAGCGTCGATAGTGCCATGACAATGGAGATACAGAAGGCCGTCGAGGCGCTCAAGATTAATCATGGAAGCAGCATCAGTTCAGCTCAGAAGCAGCCTCAATCCATCATCGGCAGATTCTAGCATGAGAGAAGCTTCAGATGAACAAGGCATTAGTGGCATGGTACTGCTGCTCCTCATCGAGATCTAATGATCCAATCCAACCTAATAATTGTATGGTGGTGTTCTTGTGCAGCATCGCTTGATGGTACACGGTTTCAGTTTGTCTCTTAATCACTCGAGTCATATTGTGGTTATACAAAGACGCAAATCAATCGAATATGAAGCCACTTTTATACAAAATGCGAAGGTGTAACAGACACAAGTTTGGGTAGAGTATTATAGATCCTCTTTTGTAAATTTGTTTCTGGAAGTTTAGACCAATACATTGTTGTTGTCACAACAAGAAACTCACACTTTTTTGTCTCTCTTTCCTCGCCAATCATTCTCCCCTAATTTTTCAGCTTTTAATCTTCTCTCAGTGGTTGTTCTAATTTGCAATCTGTATATTACACTCCATTATAGATCAAAAATACATCTCATGCCCATTTATTACACTCCATTATGTACATAAAATCCATCTTCGTACGGGGGCCGCCAGCCAACTAGTAATTAATACATGTACGGAGTAACATCATTTCCATTAGAATCCACAATGTTAGAGCTCTCACACTACATACTTTCACGCCCAGTGGAGCCATGCACACATCGGACCATCTCCCAAAGCATTCTCCTGAGAGCCCTGGAATGAGGCAAGTCGGGGTCGCCCGTCATGGCCCTCTCCCTAAACATGGCCTCCGCCCGTGCCAATGCCTCATTCACCGTCTCCTCCACCATCATTCCATGTCGTAGCTCGCTCCGCTGTCTGTCGCCCGGGTTATCGGCTTCCTCGTGTCCGCGAACTCTATCTCCGCCAGCGGCGACGGCTTATGATGCTTGTAGTCCTCCTCCTCTTTCTGCTGTTCTCGGTGAAGAGGTGTGCCGTCGCGGCCAACACAGGACACGTCGGCGAAGACTACGGGCTCGGGCTGGTGCGAGAGCCGGCGCTTCTGCTGCAGGGATGGCGCCCCCGGCGGGACAACCTCGTGGCTCTGGAGCTTGGGAGACGGAGCAAACGGCGGGATCTTGTCGCTGAGGCTATGAGGCAGTTCCGTGTCTTCCTCCTTACGTTCCTTCCTCAGATTCTCCTCAGCTGCTGCTGCCTTTGCCGCCTCTTCAGCATCATCACCCTAACATCACCCACGCATGCAACAGAGCGTAGTTGGAGCTCGTAAATTACAACTAATAGAGTAAAGGGAAGGGAAAATAGGTAGTATTCGTATAAGAACCTGAGGGTCTTCGGAATGCACGGCGGTGTCAGCGGTGCGGGCGGTGGTGGAGGAGAAACAAGCACGTACAAGAGGGAGAAGGGATGTGCGAGAGGCGGGGAGGACGTGAAGGTATCGGATCCTCTCTACGTGCTGCATCTTCGCCGCCGTCTTCTTTAGGCTTCTCGAGCTCTCCTCGGAGACTGCGGGAGAGATGTCGACTGGATTTAAACGCGTTTGTGAGCGATCGGTCATAAGACGTGACACGTGGCAAGCGAAGCGGAGCACGTGTGTTGCACTAGAAGCTACCACGACTCAGGAGAAGATGACGTGGCGAGAGAAGAATAGACCAACTTTACATAGAGGTTTCTCGAGGATGGAAAGCTCACCGAATCTAATTAAGATTTCAGGAATCTATCACAAGATCATATAACTATGTCAAGCAGCAAAAGGTCCGTAAGCAACCTGGAAACTCCAGCCTCAATCTAACATATCTTAGAGAGCTTACTGGAAGCATTACAAGTGATCAAAAGCAAAAGAGCTGCTCAATATAATGACCATCAAAATTTAAATTCACTCGAATGCTTTGCAGCTTTTGGTGAATCATCTATCGACAGCCAAATTTGGTGACAGAGGCATGTTTATTGGAAATTCGCAAACAACATCAGTGCTCATCAACTGCAAGAGGGACAGATTTCACCTGTCATTTGAAGAAGAAAATGCAACATTAATGCCAAGATTATTTTCCTGGAAGAAACTGGAGTTCATCTAACATGCCTTTTCATCAAGTGGAGTTCAAAGTTCGAACTTACCAGCTCTCTGAATTGTACTATGTAGAACATCTCAAGACAGCGCCGCGTCTCACGCCTTTCAAGCTTGGACACATATTTCCAGAAGCCATAAACCCCAGCTAGTGTCATTAATCTTTCCGAATAGATCTTCCATGTATACCTACGCATTGCCACATGATGTTATGTCATTAATTTGCAGCAAGCTAGAAATAAAAGATATGCATGTGTAACAACAAGTAATTCATCGTGAAGGACCTCTCATAGATTCGACTCAATCCTCCTTTGGATATGCTATTCCAGTAGTCAGCATCTTCTTTACACTGTTCAAAAAACTCAACCATGAGTGCAGCAGCTTTATCAGGATGATGTGGATCTATATGGAAACCTGATACCCCATGCTCGATAATTTCTGCAGGACCTCCATGACAAGTAGCAAATGTTGGGAGACCGCAAGTTGAGGCCTCCACCAGAGTGAGGCCAAAAGCTTCATAGAAAGCTGGCTGTGGGAACAAGGATGTAAGTGATTGCATGGTTTAAGTGGCAGAGATCATCTTGATGACTCTAAATATTACCTGAACGAAAGCTCCACGGGTATCGGCTATGTAGCGATAAAGCTCACCGTTTCTTGCCCTGTTCATTTGTGAAGAAATCCAGCGGAACTGGCCAAACAAGTTGTAGGTTCTTATGAGTTGGTGCATCTTCTCAATCTCTTGGATTTCTTCTGTGTCATTGGATTTCTTCACATCATTGTGACCAGCAACTACAACAAGATTTACCAACTCTCTTAGTTTTTCGCTCTTTCCGAACAACTCAACCAAGCCTGTAATGTTCTTCACTCGGTCAAGCCTTGCCATTGAGAAGATAATGGGCTTCGATCGGTCATCCAACCAACCACTGCAGTAGCGAGAAAATAGTTAAAAATGACAGTAGAGCTATAAACAAGGAGATTAGAACACAAAAAAATTGTTCTTTATCAAACATGGTGGTTCCTAGAAATTATGCTTGATATGATTCTTGTAAAATTATGACTTTCAGACCTACATAATTCTGTGAGAATTTGCAACAAATAAAAGGTAAGGTACAAGACTCAGAATTGCCGTGTCAGATATTGCGAAAGAAAGCAATGAACTGATACCAAGGAGTGAAAAAGTTGAACGTTTGACTAAATCAAACGCTTCCTAGACTTTGCATTGCCAGGAACCTCACTAATTTGGATTGTCTTTTTATCAGACCCCATATTGATGGAATCCTCGTGCATTCATTTACTAGGAGTTTCAAGCTATTATAACTTAAAGGTACACAACTTTTCAAGAGTTTCACCATAAGATTATCATCTATCATTTTACGATTGAGAATATTACTTGACATCATTAGAAGCCTTACAAACGACAACTAAACTAACAAATCAATCAGAATATTTTATGATTTTTTATCTCGAGTCATTTGTTCATAAAAAAGAATGTATAATGAGATATTTACATGACCAATTTGCTTAATGCTGCACTCTAAGTGATCCAGTTTCCTCTAAAGAACTGAACAGAAAGAGTCCAAAACAATTTACAGAACCTCATGACACGAAGATGATAACCACACATCATGCATATGGTACAAGGAAAAGGTAAAAGGAAACCTGTATTATCAACATGAAACAAGATATAAGGTTTAGGTGAAATTAAATGTCACAACATACAATTATTCTAAACACTAGAAGTTTCTTTTGATTGATTTTACATAGGTTTGAAATACCAATCTAACCTATATGTACCGACCAATGTTTACTAATCTAATCAAGAACTACTATCAAATCATATAGTTCGGTATCAGATGATTTTTTTCTCTTTTTTATTTTTCGGTGATACCATATGGTATTTGTCAGTACACAGGCACCATACAATCTAAATAGTTGTTGAAAGCGATATCAGACTGAGTTTGAAAATGTTACTATCAATACAAAACATGCAGCTGCAATCTTTATCACTCGTTCATTATTATTATCACATATCATACCTTATTTGTAAAACGAGTATGCCTGGAGACATAAATATACGTTAATGCCATTAAAATAAGTTTAATAGTGCAAAAGAAAATCACGCACAATAAGCTGTAAATGATTGCATCATGAATCTGATCAATGGACCAAATAAAATCATTGTATAGCATATAAGGTGAAGAGAAATTATCAATATTCAAAATCAGACAACCAATGTAGATACTAAAAACCATGATATATGTACTCACACGTGTTCATCACATTGCTCTTGATCATAAAGCAATTTTTCGATTGAACCATGAAGACAAGTAAGCCTTCTTTCCTTCTCTGAGTATGGAAAGTAAATACCCATATCCGCTCCAGGGGAGACTATATTGAACTTTGGATCAAAAACATCAATTCCATGGACAACACGATATAAACCAGGTAGAGTGAAAGCAGTATGGCTCTCATACTGTCCGACTGCATTCTTGCTGAAATAGAGGCAGAATATTTTATATAAGATATCAAGAAGAAACAAAACTAGCATTCCGGAAGCGGCAGACTATGATAAAAGAAGTACAGCAGCCAAGTCTGTGTCAAGAATTGTGGATGAGGGTGCCACAGACTCTGTCATACAACCTCCCTGCATTGAAATAGACTTAAGTTTCACATTCCAAGGTAGTGTCTGCTATCCCCAACTTCTATGTAAAAATAAAATATTTGTTTAATAAATGCATGGTCATGAATGTTCTGTTTGTCAATACAAAAGGTACTTGTCATGTTACTCAAGGATCCATTGGTGTTTACTTGATGTGGCACTCACCAGATTGTGTAGAGAGTATGCACATGGTACAGGGCATTCTTGTTGAACTGAATAAACTAGCCTATACAGATAGGCTTGAAATGCTTAGTCATGCAGATCCAACAATGGATGGACATACTAAGGTGAACCATACACAAAACTCGGTACAAAGGTACCAACTGAACTGTGTCAATACTAGTTCTCCACAACTGATTAAAGCTGCTAGATCCACAGCACCTCACCTGATATTAGGCAATGACCTGTGGGATTAAGGCAACCATGGGTCATGATGAAGAATCCTCAAGCTTAATTGCTGCCAGTGAGGGCTTATCAGTAGAAATGATGTATGCCAGAAAGGAAGACATAAAGGAAAGGAAACTAGTGGGATACACAACAGGAGTCGATTCTGTGTTAGAACAGTGGAGCATATGACACCACCGTCACATACCACACCAGCAGAATTTTGGCACCCAGAATGGCATTCCTATACTACAACCAGATAGGCACATTTCCAATAAAATATTGCAAAGATGGACAGGTTTAGAAAGAACTAATGAAAGTTGACACACACACACACTGATTCAGTGCCTTGGCATAACATCATTACTGGTTGGTAACTGGTTTGATTACAACAATTAACTTTAATATTCCATGATTTAACATTACATGGATCTTTCACTACCCTTGAAAAGATGCCTTCAGATCCATGCTCAAAAGATTGTTAGTTTTCCACCAAATCAAGTTTCGAAAAGAGAGTAACATTTCCATGATAAATGGACTAATTTGCATCTCGAAAATCCATCTAACTGTTGCAGTCTAAGTACAAGCATGCATCTGGCAATTCAAAGTACTTAAAAGTAATTAAGCAAAAAAAAATATAGTTATAGTGGAAAAAATATGTCAGTAGAAAAAACTTGCTATATTACAGAATAAACAAAACATTCTCTCTAAATGACAAGTTATAAAAATACAAATTTATCCAGGAAATTGGGCAATGTACCTTCCAGCAATTTCTTGGTAGGTGCTAGTGATTATAAAATCTGCATTATTCATGGCAATTAGATCAGCAGTGAACTGGCATGAAAAATGGTACTTGTCCTCATACTTCTTCCAATATATATCTGAATCGGGATATTTTGTCTTTTCCAGTGCATGAGCAATGTTGCACTGCATAAGAGTTTATCAATGATATGTACATACAAAAATATACTGTTCAAACAAAGAACATACAACAATTATGACTAACCAGAGCATACCTGGGTAATTCCAAGTTTATAAGATAACAAAGAGGCAACAAGATTTCCATCACTATAATTTCCAATAATTAGATCTGGAGCACCATGTAACTCTGCAGCAATTTCACTTGCTGCATCCTATAAATAGAATGAACTGTCTGTCAGTAAGCATCCAAACTAATTCAAATCAAATGATAAAAAAACAGCAATGGCAAATTATAAAAATTAAACTTATCTCTTAATTGGACCACAAAAAAAATATTGTAACATATTGGATGGACTATTACATCGGAGGCATAGATGCCAAACACAATTTTCCATTTAAATGATATTAACAGTTCTGGATTTTGATGCTCAGTGTGAATGTATCAGCAAAATTTCATAGCCTCACTATATAAAAAGAAAAAGGTTCTTACTTTTGTAAAAAACTAATTTTTCATTAAAAAAACTCATTTAGGTTATCTTGCCAAATCAAACAATTCACCAAGCATTTGAATCTGATACGTCACAGTAAATGGCAAATATTCAGTGCACAAAACTAATACAGGGATAAATTATTTAGTTTTTTCAAGAAAACCTTACAAGTACTAAGTACTGTTATGTTTGTTCATGAAAACCATGGTTGACCGATTCCATGACTGTTAAGAGCAGTCTCATTAAACCCTTCATGAAAATACCATGGAACTTTAGTGAGTGCATGCAAGTTAGACTTCAAGATTGTTTCTTTTCAGCCACATATTTAAACCCTTCATAGGAATACTTAGCCAGTTATTGGAACTTCATTTTGTTTCGTTTTTCACATTAGATTTTTCTTTTGACACTTTGTTTCTTTTTTCACATTATATGTTTCTTTCTGACTTTTGACACTTAAGCCAGTGTTGATAACACCAACATAAGAAACAGCAGAGCAACCAGATCACATATTAATATGAAAGCACTACAGTGTGACAATTTTCCAGTAGTAGTTAACTAGTTATTCATGTGTAATGGGACAGAGAGGCAATGGCATAACTATGAAAAAGATAAAAAAGAATAGAAAATGGTCTAGGAATCCAAGACTAATCCAGACAAGGCTTTTTGTCTATATGGTTTATCCAAATCTTTCAATCATGTGATCAGATCCTAGGTAGATGTCAATCAGCTAGTAAAATTTCCTCCTGTTCGGAAATTTACTCATGCTGTTTCAAAAGGGAACCTCAAACCCCTTGGTTCCCTCTGCCCACTTCAATTTGCACCTGTAAGCATGTATTTCTTCCAAAAAAGAATATTTGTGGAGAGAAACAAGAAATAAATATGAAATAGATCATAAACTCACTAATTGAAACAAGGGTTAAGATAGAAAATTTTTAAAATTTAGTTGAACTTTAGATCTGCAGGAAACAAATTCTTTAAAAGAAGATTAACTAGTAGTGAAATTAACAACACAGGAAAAAATTCTGCAATAAACTAGATCATGGAGAAACATGTACAATGAAGAGAATGTCAAATAATCTGCCCCTAACAATCTCAATCTAGAATCATCACATGGTTTCAAAGGATCTATAAGGCCTCATAAATTTTACCTCAGCAAACTTCTCCAAGTAAGGCCATACATCAAATCTTGAAATCCATTTCTTAAGAATTCCCTTTTCAGTTTTAAAAGGCACCCGCAAGATCCAAGTATGTTGTGTTCCACTGATTCTTTAAAGCCGTTGATTGCATGTTGTCCCTTTTGCATCAGGTATGAGCCTGGTAACCTTCAATTAAAAAACTTAACAGAAGAAGTAAGAATGCATAAATAAGAATCAGCATGTACAATCGATTACTAGATTCACTTACAATGAGGATTTTAGGATAAATATCCAGCCCTTGTTTCTTTATTCTCAAAAGCATCTCATTTTCCAATGCACGAACTTGATCCAGTATGTAGACAACCTGTACAACAGGTTTTAAACATTACTTGCTTGAAACCCTCATACTTCTACAAAGACATCAATGTAAATATATTTTTCTCCATGGTCATCTTATACAACTGAATAAAAGAAGGAAAACAAAACTACAACTTAATGTAGGAGTACTACCTGCCCTCCGGTGTCCGGTAAGCCTAATACATTAGCTTGGCTAAAGTACCCATGGGGTGAAAGAATTACAACATTGAACACCATGGGAATCCTCCCTAGAAACATCTCCAGAGTGGAAGGATCAGGAGCCTGAAGGATGTCCAGAAGAAGGTGAATCATTTCCAGAACACGTCGAGCCGTGTCACCCCAGCCTCTCTCCAAACCCATCTCTTGAAACCTATAAATAAACTTGTAAAAGGTTGTAAATAAGCTTGATAATAGATATAATTATCTTCACAACAGAGCATAAAGGCCCTTTTGCATGAAACATAAGCTGAATATTCTTTTCCTTCTAAATGAAGCTCAAATAGAAATCACCAACTTAGCAATGATATGGGGTCAAACTAAGGTAATCATACTGTTTGAGGAAAATAACAGAACTCTGTTCATGGACGGTATCCACTACTTATAATGAAATTAAATAACATGACATATAGATATTGTTCCCAATGTCTCTTTTCTCCAGAAATGTAGTTGGTTCATTCGAGCACTACTTATAATGAAATTAAATAACATGACACAGATATTGTTTCATTCAGGCACATCCAATGTCCAGGCAACCTAGAACAGGTAGTGGATGAATGGAAGTTTGTTCTATAAAACACTTGTTAGTACAAAAAAGAAAACACACCTGATACCATTTTTGAGATTAATAGTCATGTCCATTTGACATTACATGCTGAAGAAGTAAAACCTAAATGCAACTTTGAAATATATAAAACTTAGTGAACGTTGTTAAGATTATATGAATTACTATATAAAAGAAAGATAGGAAAAGCAAGTGACCATTCTGTTTCGGTGCTTTGTTACTGAATACTTTTCTTACACATGAGCAAACTCAGAGAATGGAGTCTCTGGTGGAAGCATAGACAAATATTCATCGGCCTTGGTCAGAACAGACTGAAGCCTGGACATGCTTTGTATCCTATCACTCAACATCATGACCTGCTCAATGCACAATAAAAACAGCTAGACCATCAGATTTGAAAAGTTGGAGCTCTTAAACATTCATCGACAGGTAATCTTACATGATCCTTATACGTGTGGGCACGGAGGAAGTTAAGCAGAGGCTCCAAGCAATCCTTGTTATGGAACATAATGGATGAAAGATGTCGGTTCAGGAACTGAACCCCATTGCCGATTGACGATGACTGGATTGGCCGTGGGAATGAAGCATTGAATGGTTCGAAGTCCAGCTCCAACACGTAACGATCGTTAGACCTTTGAGTTGATTAATAGAAAACACTTATTTCAGCTTAAGAAAAGAGTATGGTTGATACAAGAAACGTTTTATGGAGACCCACAAATCATCGCTTACCTTTCATCTTCTAGCTCTTCCTTGAACTATAGATACTCCGACACACTCAGCTGCTCGACGCTAAGCTCATGGACATTAACCCGGACATATTCCCATATACCAGGCCTGGGGCGGACGGCAATCGCCACGAATGGTGGCAGAACTACAGCTTCCTAATTCCCGTCGGTGACCAAATGAACAATAAACATACGAATCTTTGTTAAGCATTTGGTATACCAAGTATCAAGAAAATTTTTAAAAAAGGAGGAAATTGAGCAATAAATGATTTAATATCACAAGGGAAATGATAGTTAAAGAAAAAAAAAAGAAATTTTTGTCGGTCTTGGTGTTTGGAATCAACAATAAAAACAAAGTAATTGCGGAAAAAGATAGCTTTCTGAATGTCTAGGTCGGTAGAAATCAAGAAGGAGAAGAGCGAATTAAGAGCACACAGACATCTTCTTTGGATGTCCGCGTGAATGGCCTGAATCGGACCTGGGCGGACTTGAGGACGTCGGAGAAGGGACCTTCGGAGAGTTTGGTGCGGGCGTCGTCCCCGAGGGTGGCGAGGGCGTCGAGGAGGTGGTGGGGCTGCAGCAGCCCCTTCCCCTGGCTCACGTACCTGCCGGCACAGACCAATACAAATCACACCGAACCGCAGAAATTGTCGGCACGACACGAGGTGGAGAGACCGGAGCGAGGGCGGAACCTGGACAGAAGGGAGACGAGCTCGTTGCGGTAGGCGGACAGGGTGTCCTCCACCCTCTCCCTCATGCTGGGGATGAACCCAAGCTTGGGGGTCCCCATGCCGCGTCTATACTCTTCGGTTTCGCAATCGAAATCACAGGCGAGGAGGAGACGCGGGAGAAGTGTTGTGCGTGAGTAGAGCGGAAGTGTTTGGTTCCGAGCAAGAAGGTAATGGCTTTATATAATATCATTTTTCATGCATGTTGACTAAGGTATTATTATTATTATTATTATTATTATTATTATTATTATTATTATTATTATTATTATTATTATTATTATTATGATGCAAAATAATAAGAACAAATTTTCGAAAAAATCCTCATTTTGAGTTTTTTGTTTTATGGTTGGTGCCCTTTTTCTTTGTTCTTCATACTTATTCTATATCTCAAAATACTTCTTATATGATAAAAATATTTTTTTTTGATCTTTTGTATTGACTCGGTCCATAAGATGAATCAATCACCAGTTATAGTATCATCTAATACAAATAATATTTTTGATATCTTCATCAAAAATATTATAAGTATAAAATAAATTTAAAATCCAATATAAACTAATTTACTAAACCTTGGTTGAGTTTCAAATATGTATTTTTATTAGTAAGGATAATAACATACAAAAAATTAACTTTTATATTAGTTACAATAATTTTAATAGAATTAAAATTTTAGAAATATAATAAAAAAAATATCATGATTGATATATCTATATATTGGTTCAATTTTGGGAACATAGAAAAAGATAGATCACTGATGAAAAAAATAAAAAAAATTCGAAAATCTAAAACTAGAGATTCTACTGCATATAATAATAATAATAATAATAATAATAAATAAATAAATAAATAAATAAATAATAATAATAATAATAATAATAATAATAATAATAATAATAATAATAATAATAATAATAATAATAATAATAATAATAGATAGATAAGACGTCCTGAGTTTTAAGATAAAACCCTATACGAGAATGGATATAGATAAAGGAGGGTGAGTGATTTTATAGTAAAGGACAAACAGGGAAGAAGATGGAAGTATTAAGAAGAATGATTTGTTTGACTTCTTCTTAACAAGTTATAGAAGAATGCATCTAGATAAAAAATATATATTTGTATCTTTCAAAAAAATTATTTTTATTTATTATAAAATTAATAAGTTAATTATACCTATCAACCAAGAAATATATATATATATATATATATATATATATATATCCTTTTAAGTTACTATATTTAGGTTTTTAATTGACGTCGATATCATATAAAGAATTTACTATGATAATAACAATTCTAAGGATTTTTTAAAAATATATAATAGAAAAATAATTTCTTGTCCAAAGTAATAATAGACAATCATGACTAAAAGAAAGAGAACTTTCTTTTCATATAAACCCCTGTGTTATCAACTTATTAGACAAAATCTTTTTTACAATTTAATCAATCACAATAATTGGATTGGATTTTAGCTTCCCTAACTCAATTTGTATAATGAAAGAAAAATATTTCGGCTTCTTTAATCTAACATCCAAGGAATATTGTACTCATTCTCTTCTTAGGTCGTCAAGAGGATTTTGTTGTATCATAAGGATGCTCAAACTAAGCAACATACATACATGGAATAGCCATGATCAATCCAATGGTCACACCAACCAATTGCTTTTGGGCGAAAGAGAGAGAGAGTTATTTGTGACTCTTAAGCAATGGAGAATGATATCCTTAGTCACTACAAAAGGCCAAGCTAGTGGCAATGGTATATGATACTACTACAACTACTTGTTCTCCTACGGACCACCATGTCGCTAATGAGAAGGTGTTGACAAAATGTAAGGAGAGATCCGAGAATAAGTTTTTGTTCCTTGAGATATATGTTAGGAACCAATTTTCTTCGCCAACATCAAGATATGGATATTACTTGGCATCATTCGATGGTGGAGTTAGGATAGTTGTGGAAGTGGCGTGATGGATGTTAATGATGATTAGAATGTCTAATTCAAATAAATCTTACAAAAAAACACTCCACTAATTGATGGTAAATATGGAAAAAAAAAAGTAAAAAGTAAAAGAGGGGCAAATGTATTTAGTTAAGCATTAATTTTTTTTTATAAATAATATGTGATGAAGATATTTATGATTCGAGGATCTTATAATAATATGATAAAACATGTTTTTGCTAAAACTAGTCAATGTTTTTTAGATTCATATAAAAAATTCAACTAGTGCTCGTTAAATATGTACATGTTATCCTAACTATAAAATATGAAGAATTTACTCGACATGCTATAACAATAAATCATGAGAAAGAATATATTTTCTCATTGAATTAATATTTACAAGAATGACACTATGTTAAGTGGTATTCTTAGGTATGTTTTGATTAAAAAAAATTAAATAAATATTTATAAGAGATGCTCGTAAATGTATGTTAATCTAACTTTCAAAAAAATATTTCGGATGATACTCTAGTATGATTTTTTTATAAGAATTAAGATATGAGATATGAGCATCTTCCATCGTTGAACCGAAGTAAAAGAATGATCATGAGATATGAATATTCTCTATATTAAAAAAATATATTTCATAATTATTTTCTTTCAAATATGATGATACTCGAAACACTAAGTCAAGTCAAATCAATTTTGTGAAGCTAAATCGATGATCAAATTTAACCTTATGAATGAAATTCAAATTTTGGTTGTCACAACTCCATAGTTGACTTATATCCATTTTCATAGTATTTGCATACAACTCAATTTCATTTCTTTCAACTCTTTTTCAATTGATTTCTCTCACTCTTTGTTAAATTTTGTTGAGATCGAGGGAATACAATTAGAATAATGATCACGGACCTCTAGATTTTATGTTCTTACTTATATTTCATTTTATAGTATTATATATATATATATATATATATATATATATATATATATATATATATATATATATATATATATTAATGAATATTAAATACTATTATTCTTGTTTAACACAAACTTTTATGATGAGATTTTTGTTAATATGTTAGGTTATTAATAATCAATTATAACAAATTATTTTCATATACCATTGCCCCAATGTCTACCATAATTATTAGCCAAAGAATCCACGAGAACTATTAACCCAATCATTCTCACTAAGTATTATATATTCCACAAACTATATTGGAAATGAATACTATCACAATACATTACCACTACATTTTTAATCTTTTATGATAATAATTTCAATCTCAAAATTAACCCCTTTTTTTTCGTCGATATGAAAATTAACCTACTATGATTTATTTTGTTGTTTGGTTAATAACATGTTCCTCAAATAATACTCAAATTTAAGAATATTTTTTTAAAAAGTATACCTAAAATAATAGCATAACGATGGTGTACTTGATTTGTTTATCAAAGGTCAAAAGTATGAAATATTATTTGATATATTTTATATCTAAAATATTAATTTGCTGATTGAAGATACCATGTAAAATAGGCTATAAAATCTTTAGACAAACCACCTCAAAGTCTTTGGATCAAGACTCACCTTCACTAGTTATTCTTTGCACTCCAACAAATACATGGTTAGATAAGATTAGATATCTAAGGTATCTAAATATCTAAAAAATAAAAATATTTATTTTAAGTTCGAAATAAAATTTGATAGAGAATATTCCAACATATCAGAGAGCTGATGTGGAAGACAATGTGTCATCTATCTAACATGATATCTATTTGAAGTCCAGATTAAAAACCACTTTAGATGATGACATGAAATCATCTCTCAACAAGTTATTGCAAGTTGGAAGAGATTTAAGCTTGCAGTAAGCTTATATTAAATTGTTCCTCTTCCACAACACTTCAACTACGACAGTTGCCTAAATCCATAGGTTTCAAGCAGGGTCTGTCGTACCGAGCCGTACCACCTGTATCGGGCGGTACGTACCGGTCCGACAGGTTATCGGTACGCGGATCGATTATTACCGGTCCGAGAGTACTGTAGCACTATAGCAGTGTACTATAGCACCGTAGCACTGATACAGTACTCGGTACACCTGGGTGTACTGCTCGGTATATCGTACTATACCGGTACCGAGCCCAAGTCGAAATACCGGTACGATACGGTATTGCGAACCTTGATTTCAAAAGTAATCGTTCCTCTTAAGAATCTTTACTTAAAAGGCTTCAAGAGTCCAATTAAGATCATTTTTTTCATGTAAAAGAAAGTCTAATTACTTAAATAAACGAAAATAGCTGCTTAATTAGCTTCATTATATTTATATATTATTAATATTAATACAGAAGATTAAGCAATATGAGATCTAAAACAATACTATGAGTGGCCGATGCATGGCACAAACCTCTTCAAAGCGACTATGGCTTTATAGCGATTAAAAGAAGATGAAAATGGTTTAAATTGCTTTGAAGGACTGTGAGCTTTGATCGGGTGAAAGCTCAACTTTGCTGACTCATATGAAGTCAACTTGGAAACTGTCTATTCCAACCTTGATGTTGAGTAGATTTATACGGCAATAGATTTGTCATCATTTGGAAGAGATTATTCGATAGTCAAAATCATTGATATAAACGGCAAGATAATGCCAAAAAATGAAAATGACAAATCGAAACTAAAATATAATGAAGAATAAGGTGATGGATAGAGACAATATTTGTCGCTCTATTAACATGTAAACATGTCGATATCGATTATTCTATTTTATCGTCATAAATCATAATAATAAAATATTATTATTCGATATTTTCTCTTTTCTTTCGTGTTCTATGTTGTGGCTTATTATCTGAATTGGCAATTGACT
Organism: Musa acuminata AAA Group; assembly: GCF_036884655.1. NCBI lineage: Eukaryota > Viridiplantae > Streptophyta > Magnoliopsida > Zingiberales > Musaceae > Musa > Musa acuminata. Next base: position 5,613,105 of record NC_088329.1, on the reverse strand, counting down.
GCCCAAATGAACGGAAAGCGTTGTTTACCCCTTTTTCCGTGACGCCACTTGGCTGAGATGCACTGAACCTTCCCCCGCCTTCACAACCGTCCGATCAACTTCCCATCATCACGATCAGGCAGTCACCACTGCGCCACCGCGGATCGTCACGAGTGGCATTAGGCCGTGAATAAAGTCTCTTTTCCGGGGCATTTTAGCCGGGCTACTTTAGCCGTTATGTTTTGGAACGGACCGGGTTGCATGCGTTACACCGGCGGGTGTCGACACCGCGTCACCGGCCGTACCTCCCGCCATGATGCCTCCACGTGGACGTCTCATCTCGGGCTGACGGTGATCGTACGGCTCGTGTCTCCTCCCCGGTGTGCATCACGTGCCCGCCCTCGTTCGCGCACTCCTTCCGAAAAATCGTTATTTATTTTATTGGGAATTAAGAAATAAAAGGAGTTAAACGCTCTCCTTTTGCCGCTTTCCCCGAAATTAACACCATCCAAAAATATTAATATAATAAGCAGAGAGTGAGTGATGGGGTTGTGGAGCTGAAGGCTATAAATGGGGAGAGGCAGAGGTGGGGTTGGGGGACGGTGCACCGGAGGAACAAGGTTCGCCGGCGAAGAGAAGAGGCCGAGATGTGTGGCGGAGCGATCATCTCTGACTTCGTGACCGCCGTGGAAGACCTTGATCTGACGCCTGGCGGCAATCCCCCTCCCCGTCATGGTAAGACCCTACGAGAACTTTCCTCCTGCTTCTCCTTTTTCCTGCTACTACCCGGTGAACTCTGCGCACGATTTTTGGCGCAGATGAGGAGGGCGAGGGCACGAAGACCGGGGCCGCAGGGGGAGGGCAGAGGCGGCGGAAGACGTTGTACAGGGGGATACGGCGGCGGCCGTGGGGGAAGTGGGCCGCGGAGATAAGAGACCCGAGGAAGGGGTCGAGAGTGTGGCTGGGTACGTACGGGACGGCGGAGGAGGCGGCGCGGGCGTACGACGTGGCGGCGCGAGAGATCCGGGGGAGCAAGGCCAAGCTCAACTTCCCGAACCCCAGCGACTACGCCGCAGCAGCAGCAGCCGCAGCCGCGGCGGAACCCCCCACGAAGCGGCGAGCCGCTGTTTGGGCGGAGGAGGAGAGCTCGGCGTCGTGCTCGGCGTCGCTGGAGGAGGGGCTGCGGGAGCGGATCTCGAGCTTGGAGGCGCTCCTCGGGTTGGAGCACGAGGAGTCATCGGTGGCTGCGGCGTCGGCGGGGGAGGGAAGTGAGACGAGCAGCGCCGATCTGTGCGGTGACCTCTGTTTCGTTTGAACGACCCACCGCGATGGACGGCCGAGATGATGGGTGGTCATTTTGTCGTTCTCCTTTCTCTCTCATCAAAACGAACCCATCAAGAGACCAGTGGTTATGTTATAAGGTGCTGCGGTAAATATCAGTATCCCACATGTATCATCTATCTAATCACTGCTTTGATTATCGTGAGATCATAGTAAATTTGGTGCCGTGATGGACCCAAGAAACAGTAGAACACATCGATGGCATAGGTGCAAATTTAGCTTCCATGAAGATAAACAATAGCCGCATCGACGGACGTGCACACGTACTAAGATTAGACGTATATGTGAGTGATATGCCGATCTCGATTTAGTAAGAGGGTCAAGTGGTGCCAACACATTGCTTCAACGCATGTCCAATTCAAGTTATTATCATTCCTACATGATCAACACATGGAAGGAAGAAGGAAGGTTGGCCGGAGTGGCCCAGCAGAAGACTAAGAAAGGCGGTGTCCGTTTCATTCATTGACTCCTACTCCTTTGTCTCTTGTTTGAAACGATGGGAGATCTGAGAGAGCCTTCTTCTTCTTCTACGGTGTAATGGTACGCCTCCAGAGCGAGAGAGGCACGTAAAGGTCGATGAGGACAGGAAGGCAGTCAAAAGCGAAGTAGGTGGGTCTTCTAATGTCACTTTGCTGCCTCTCTACGTGTGAGGAGTTCAAGTCAAAGTCTTTTTACCGACGTTTATATGTACTATCAATGGTGCAATCAATTTTTTTTATTTTTTATTTTATAATTTTATAAAAAAAATTAATGATAAAATCAATATTTGATCATCCTCGATAGTAGACTCAAAAGAATTATCCGTTTTGAATATATCTGTAGACTCATGAATCCTAAAAGATACTGAAACTAAACCGTCGTAGAGAAACCTGAGCTTAGAGGGTAAAGATGACCCGAAAAACTTATACGATCTTAGTTCTTTTATTTGTTAATTAATATTAGATTAAATATTTTTATTAATTAAATTTGTTGACTTAGATAAATATTATAGTATATTATTAGATGAGATATCAAAAATCTCAATATTTGATAAATGAATAAACCGAGTATAATACTTATGTCTTATATCTAAAAGGTTATTATAGGAGACTATAAATCTTTAATCTTTTAAGTCTAAAATTTAAATTTTATTATAGCTAACTAATTGGATACTCACATTTCAATCAATTTCATAACTAATGGATGCATACAAATCGGTTTTAAGTATATTAATTAAATAAAAAGTTTCAAAAAAAGAAGATGTGCTAGATATCATGACACAGCCTAATAAAAAAATTGATCGATCGATTTAATAAGATTATACAAATTGATTAGAAATGTGATGCTTAGATTTTATTTATATAGTTATTTTTTTGCATAAGATACTCTCCACACTACACATAATTTTGAGGTGCCACTGATATCTGCACTCTTTTACTTACACTTCAAAATAAGAAAAAAAGAGAGAGGTTTTGGTATAATCTATTAAGTGATCTAAGAATAAATTATTAGTAAGTAAAATAAGAAAAACTCTTTATAAATAAAATAAAGTGTCATTTCGAGAGTATTAAATAGAAAAAAAAGTGTAATACTTATTAAAAATATTAATTAGTATATCTACTTCTACTCAAACTAATACTCTTTTAGAGATTTATTAGTTTCTTTTCGTGGGAGCTGAATGCAATGTGGGATGTAAGATCCCAAGATGTCATCCTACTCAACCTATGCTCGGAGCATAATGAGTTGAGAGAGAAGTGCACTAGCTTCCTTCTTGCATTCTTGTGTTTCAACATTCCTTTTGTAAGTATCTATCTAAACATAATTTACACATTTTACACAAAATTAAATGGCTTGACAGAAACAAGATGAATTAGATTCTTCTAAGGTCTGTAATACCACAAATAAGATAATTTTTCTTTACAAGGAATTACATCATTTTAGTCCAAAAATAATGAATTGTTTAGCTAAATTAGGAGAAAACATCTGCAATCTATGATCTCTGTAGTTAAACAGAAAAAAAAAAAAAGATAATATGAGAAGTCATCATGGTCATTCTTGACTAAGCTTCAGCTTGTCTGAGTACACTAACATTACACTGTTGGTGGTGTGACAACTTGCAAATGCTGTCTTGCAAACTTGCAGCTTCTTTTCATGTTGCAAAAGCTCACCTGCCACAAAACTATGGGCTAATCCTACTGATGAGAGAGAGAGAGAGAGAGAGAGAGAGAGAGAGAGAGAGAGAGATGCCATCACAGTCATCTAATAAAGGGGCTTTTTTAAGCGAGTCTTAAAGGTTCCACATGATCCGATTCTACCTTTAATATCCACACTTGCAAAAGATGTTTGACATTAAGTAAATGCCTAAGAGGTCCCTATCACAAAGATGTCAAATGAAATATCTTTAGAATAGTTATAGAAAGAAAATTCAATGAATGTTAGCCTCTTTCTTATCAATATAAACTCTTTGGATGATTAGTAATTTGATTAAAATTTTATTATGGTATCGGAGCTAACTAATTATGCATGATTTGTATTAATATTCTTAAAACATGGAATTAATCAGATATTTGGTGCAGAAAATATTTGAACACAAAATGTTTACTCCAATACCATCTCTTTTTTTTTTTATGGATATATATCCAAATAATCTATCTATTCATACTTTTAACATTTTTAGTGTTGAAGTATATAAATATATATTATTCTTCTGCATCAACAATTTGCAATTGAATATGAAATGGATGGCTTCGAAGATCATCGAATTTCTAAGTTGAATATTTGGTGATCTCAAATCAGACATTGGAAGAATCTAATTCATCTTGTTCCTGTCAAGCCATTTAGTTTTGTGTAAAATGTGTAAATTATGTTTAGAAAGATACTCACAAAAAGAATGGACAGCTTGAAACACAAGAATGCAAGAAGGAAGCTAGTGCAATTCTCTTTCAACTCGTGATGCTCGAGCCATAGGTTGAGTAGGGTTTAAGCATGTGATTAAACCGAGCATTTTAGTCTTAAAAAATGGGAAAGGAATTAGGCAGGAACAAGAAAGTAAACATGGATTTCTCTCATTCAAATCATGTTTCTATGACTTTATATAGCTTCTTGTCTAACAAAGCTTCTTCCTTGAAAGTGGTACACTACATTCGACATGATCATTAACTTGGGATTCTCGAGAAGCACTTCACCAAATCTTTTACCATTAGTCTCCGGCCATCTTTTTAGCTTTTGAAATGGTCTTAGTGAAAGGAATTAATTGGCTTTTGGTACCAATTAGATCATGTGATGCAATGAATCATATTGATCAACATCAACTCATTACAGTGCATACCTTTAGAGAGAGAGAGAGAGAGAGAGAGAGAGAGAGAGAGAGAGAGAGAGAGAGAGAGAGAGAGAGAGAAACATGATTCTAGTAATTATTTTTATAACTTTCATAAAGCTGAGTAATAATGTTAAATCAACACAGCTTATTATATATTATTTCTTATGCTTATTGTCTCTAGTAAAAACATATATGTGTTAGTATTTTAGTAGTCATAATTAGATTCAAGTTAGTTCGAAGAATTAGTATAAGAATTAAAAATTTAATGAGAGATATAGAGAAAAATAAGTTAGAATATATGTCTTATGACTTTCTCTAATAGATCTATGATAGAATATTTTTTTGTTTATAGAATTTATGTGAGAAAATGTTAAGGGATTCATGACTTAGATTTAAGTTTCTTGTATTTGTTTCTCTTCGTATAAAGAAGAATATGATTTCTCTTCATATAAATTAAGAACCATTTTATATTTTTTTTATGGATTTTCTAATTTATTTTATGACTTGTTGATCTAAGTCTCTCTTTTTTATTTTGAAGCCGTCCTCTAGCAAATACATCTGGAAATCAATCTTCTCATATTAGTTTATGTTGTAGAATTTTCTATACCATGTGTTTCTTCTTTAAGTATGTAACACCCTTTATTAATTTCACATTCGAAGTGGACAAGATTAAAATTGACTTATAAGGATTTGATGAGTGTATTATTATAAATTTCAGTTTAAGTATTTTGATTAATGATTATAAGGAGTACCGAAGTGTTTTTGCCTGTGTTTTATGGAGAGAGAGAGAGTATATCTACGTCTTAATAGTACTTCACTCTCCATCAAAAGCAGCCTCCATGCACAGATCGAGACCATGCCTTCTATTTTGCTTCGATCCATTGCCAAGAGAATGAACAAAGATGGTGAAAGAACCCATGCTAACAACATGAGAACATTTACGTCAAGTTTCACGAAAACGTCCGCTTACTGAAGAGATTGGGCAAAGGCACAGATGTCTCATGGTGTTCGTCAACACCTATAGCAACTTGGGAAGTGGTTGCTTACTCCTTTTGGTCTTAGTTAAGATCAATCTGCTCTGAGCACTTCTCGATCATGTCAATACTGCGGCTCAAATACAATGTGCTCCTTATATATTACTTGTTTATGCACCACGGAGGTGCTTTCGTCCATGTGTTGCAATGCCATGGCTTTGAAATGCTACATGACTTGGGTCAAGAGAAAGCTGAGTCAAAGTGTCGATGGCAGCTTTTCAACTTTGGTCGATGGAGACTTGTGCAGGTGCCCACAGCATGCCTGAGATTTACCACCTCCATTACCATTGATGTCTTGCTTTGTTCATAAATACCACGTTCCCACCTTCCATTCTGCCAAAACCACGTCTCTCTCGATTCCTCTCCCTTCCGAGCTCCTATCATCTACTAGAAGAAAAAGGACTGTGGTGATCAGATGTGTGGAGGCGCCATCATCTCCGACTTGATCTCTCCTCGCGACAACACCCACCGACCCTCCACTTCCGTCTTCTGGCCCGACTGCACCGACTGCCACTGTATCCCGCCACCACTCGAGAAAGGTACTGCTCGTCTTCTTTCTCTCCTGGAAGTTAGAAGGACGGTGACAAGAAGTCCTTGTTTGTGTATTGTACTTGGTGGACACAGTCCAGAGGAAGCGGGAGCGGAAGAACCTGTACCGAGGAATACGGCATCGGCCGTGGGGGAAGTGGGCAGCGGAGATCCGCGACCCGGTGAAAGGCGTTCGGGTATGGCTGGGCACCTTCGCCACTGCTGAGGAGGCCGCCCGCGCATACGACCGCGAGGCCCGCCGGATCCGCGGCAAGAAGGCAAAGGTCAACTTCCCCAACGACGATCCCCTCCCCAACCCCCCGCGCCGGCGCTCCGCAGCCACCGTTAGCTCGTACGAAGCAAGGTGGCTCTCCGATCAGCCGACAACAGCGGCGGCCCACGCATCGTACACGATGAACTTGTATGAGGTGCCGTACATGGAGAGCGTTGTGCCCTCGACGGGGTCTCCAGGCATGGAGATGCTCTGGAGTTTTGATGACGTCACTCCATCTTCTGCTTCTCTTTAGACGATGTCGATGCATGTCTGGATGCATCTGTAACCATTAGGACCGGCTGCTACGTACTGTCCTTGTACTTCTTTGGACCTCTAATGGTTTGTCTTTCTCTCTATTAGGTTTTGATGTTCCTATCTTCGTTGATGTGTTGATGGTGGTGTTAACTATCAAGTTTTGCTGTGTAAAGTGGGTCTTTGTAGTGAGACTATCAACTCAAACAAGGCCTTTGTTTGGGGTAATAACCATAGCTCTATTTGTCATCTTTTTCTATTTCTATAGTTACTTTATAGTCTTCTATCAATAAAAGTTTCCCTTTCTTTTGAATTATAATGATACAAGCTTGTAAACTATGCAAGTTAAATCTCCAAAAAGGAATACTCAAAAGATGCTCTCTAAAGTGGAAATTGATACATACTATCTTTACACATATTTACCTCAAATATGAGACTATTTTGGTATTCATGTAGCTAATATTCTCATCAGGTCCATACCTATATCACATAGATGAAAAGAATTATCTCAAATTGTGTGGGTCTGTTGCACTATGATTTCTATCTTACTGGAGATTCACCAGTATGTACATTAGATTCCAGTATGACCCACAAATTACCTTACTCTAATATCATATATATATCATGTTTTGATGTTTACAAATCATGTGGAATAAGTCCACAATTTTATACTAATGATAGAGTATTAAATTGATCTTATTTTAATAACTTAAGTTTTTTGAATTGATTATCACCAAAATCAGAAATTCTTAACATATTTAAGGTCAATACAACTTATATATAATCACAATCCATAATCTATGCTCTAAGGTGGGATTGTTTTGGTATATTATATGAATTCCTACATGCATATTCTTTTAAAATGCAATCAATTTGAATAGTTAATGGTGTACTTTTGTAATATTGTTATATTCTTGTCACTTCATGAAATGATTTTTGAGTTGTGCAGCAATATATAAATATAAATATAAATATAAATATAAATATAATGCATTAAGGAATCATGATTTGGACTATATTAATTCTGAAATAAAGTGGCTTCACTTTCTGTCCCATACTTTATAATCATATATTATACTTTCTAATTGTATAGCATTAAAATTGTATTGATGGTTTATATCACGGTCAGCAGAGGATCCAAGTCCACATCTCGCAACAGACCATCACGACCGTTCGATCAATCGAGATGAAAGATGAACGGTCTGGATGGGTTGATCCCTGCCGCGCCGGACTGGTAGGAGAGCGTCGCCCTGTGCCCCCACCAACCTCAAGAAACCAGCAGACGCCCCTAAAATACCCGAACTACCCCCAGACACCACATCCTCTTCGTCCCACCGCAAGCGAAACTATCACGGGTAATTAGGGAAATAGACTTACATGTTACAGAGCCCGGCCTTGGCTTTCTTCTTCTTTTGGTACTGCGGAATAGAGAGCGATCCCCACTGCGACGTCCACATCCTTTTATGAGTTTTGACCCCTCAATCTTTCCTTAATTCTCCGAGACGTCCTCCAACTCGAGTCCAAAGTACACAGACTCTGCGTTCAGTCTTCCCTTTTATATATATCTCCCTCTCCATGTCGCCGTTCCTCTCGCAATTGTTCCTCTTTTCGCCGAGTAGAAGAGGATCGGGGACGCTCAAAACCCTAGAATCCGGATCCAAAGGTGCTCTCCCAATTCTTCCCCGTCTTTCTTTCTTTTTCTTTTCCGGATATGTGATCGATCTTGAACTCCAATTGCTTGTTTGGACTTGATCTCGGTTGATGAAAGTTTCGGCCTAGATTTAGGGTTATGTCGTTGCTGGAATCTTTGACGTAGATTTCGTTCTTGAAGCTTTTTGAATGGGGGAAGAAGAAAGCTGGAATCTTTTGTCATGGAACCTACTATCTGGTTCTTTTCTTGAATTATAGGTTAGGGCAGCGTCCGAGGCATGGACGACTATGTGGGGATACCTGAGGACCTGAGGTGCAAGAGATCGGACGGGAAACAGTGGAGGTGCAGCGCCCTGTCGATGCCAGATAAGACCGTATGCGAGAAGCACTACATCCAGGCGAAGAGGCGGGCGGCAAACTCTGCGCAGAGGGCGAGTGAGAGGAAGGCGAGGCGGAAGTCTCTTGACGACGCTGATATATACTTGGAGAGCAGGAGTAAGGAGCCTGAAACGTCGAGGTCCATGTCTCCGATGAATGTAGGTGGGGCGGAGTTGCCTTCTGTGAACAAGTACAAGGAGAAGATGCCCAGAGGGCAGGCCTTGTACTCTCGTGGGACAGCGAGGAGTTTTTCAGCGCATGGTGTTAAGGGAAGGTCTATTCAGGAGGTGCAGAGAGATGCGCTTCATGTTGAGGAGAATCAAGTTAGATCTGTATACAAGACTCCACCATTGTATAGGGAGGCAAAGAACTACAATGGGAGTAGCCGAGGGGTGAGCTAAAGTTGCTGCTTCCTTCTTTGTAATTAGTGTTTGTTTTTTAAGCAATCTGGGATTTTGTATACGGTCTTATAGGAATCTTCTGGAAAAAGTTCTGGTTCTTCTGGTGAGGCTGATGGACAAATTTGTCATCACTGCCGGAAGAATGACCGAGCTAGTGTCGTTTGGTGTATTAGTTGCGAGAGGAGAGGGTACTGTAGTGGCTGCATATCAAGATGGTATTAATTTTTCTGCTGTATGTTAAGTTTTAAGCTTTTAGTTTAATGGAGAGTTGACTGCTCCATGACGAATTGCATCTATTAGGTATGCTGACATCCCTGTGGAAGACATCCGTCAGGTTTGCCCAGCATGTCGTGGTATATGTACTTGTAAAGCTTGCTTGCAGGGAGATAATTTAGTTAAGGTAGCTTTCCTCCTTTTCATCTGATTGTGCAAATTACATTGTATCTTCACTCATGTTGGGATATTTTTTTTGTCTTTTCATTCTGTGTTTGTGTTTTTTTCCTTTCCTTTTCTTTTTATTCGATGCATGCCTACTTCAATTACTTAATTCCTATCTTTATTTTCAGGCTAAGATACAGGAGATGGCTGCAATCGATAAGTTGAGATATCTTCATAGCCTTTTGAAGTTCATACTTCCTGTGCTTAAGCAGATTTATGCAGAGCAATGCTTTGAGATAGGCGTTGAAACAAGAACATATGGTACCTTTAGTTGCAGTTGCTTTCTTTGTATACTTCTTTTGCAGATTTCCTAATTTTATTTGCTTCGTCCTTTAATCTTTCTTACAATTCTGATATTATCCTTTGTCTCAGGGCCTAAAGCTGATATTCCAAGGGTAAAGATAGATGCGGATGAGCAGCTGTGCTGGTACTTTCCCATTAATACATTGCTTCATAATTTTCTCTTGTTACTATCAATTGAAGCGCTTGCACATTCTTCAATCATGGTTTCATAGGCATTAAGCAATAATACCATAATTGGGTGCAGTGACTTCTGCAAAGTACCAATTCTCGATTATCATCGACACTGTACAAACTGTTCATATGATTTATGCCTCACCTGTTGTCGGGATCTTCGACGGTCATCTTCGGTTGCCGTTAGAGGTGAATGCAATCAGGGTTGGTCTTCTGAGAGAAGCAAAGATGCCAATGCTGTGGCCACATGTCTAGAATCATCTGAAAGAAGTGCTAGTGATGACTGTACAATTAACTTTGTTCATCAGTTTCCCAGGTGGAAAGCCAACAGTGATGGCACCATCAATTGTGGACCTATGGAGGCAGGTGGCTGTGGGTCCTCGAAGTTAGTTTTGAGGCGTATTTTCAAAATAAACTGGGTCGCAAAACTGGTAAAAAGTGCTGAGGAAATGGTTAACGGATGCACAATTTGTGATGTAGATGGTTTGATGAGATGTCCTTGTACAGGGAATAACACTTCTGAGTCAAATTGGGTAAGTAAGTTCACTCGTCGTCAGTGCTCTATGAGAGATGGTAGCGATGATAATTTCTTGTACTTCCCATTGTCAGAGGATATAAAACATGAAGGCATCAGTCATTTTCATGAGCATTGGGTTAAGGGTGAACCGGTTATTGTAAGACATACATTTGAGTGTCCGTTGGCTTCAAGTTGGGATCCATCCATTATATGGAAAGGCATTCAAGAGACTATAGATGAGAGAATGGATGAGAATATGAAGGTGAAAGCCTTCAATTGTTATAATCTGTCAGAGGTATGTTTCCAGCATGACTCATCCTTTATGGTGATTTTTGTTGTTGGTTTCATTTGCAGTAATGCTGATTACAGTTTTATTGAGACAACTTTGGGTGCCACTTGAGCAATCTTCCATCACTAGCATTTTTTTGTTTTGGAAATTTCAAGAACTTTTGCTGATAATGCTTTTCTTTATTATAGTGTCTTAATTTGAAGACATTTGAACAGAAAAATGCTGCATATGGTAAAAACATTGGAAACCTTATCTGCAACTGCATTATCCTAGATCCATAACCATATTTGATATTACCCCACTTGATTGTCTCTGTCAATGATTGCTGTGGAATTTTTTTGTTTGATTCTAAATGTGATTTCACTTAAATTGATTCTGCATTTTGTCTAAAGAGCAATCAGTATTTGTTAAGACTTAAGACAACTTACTGTTTCACAGTACTTCCATACATTTAAAGATTTTTTGTTCATATAGTCAATTATTGGGTTAATAGGATAATAGGGACCGGTAAATGTAAATCATGCTCAGTAAACTCAATGTCAAAGCATCACATGTTAGTAGTAACATTGATGCCAAAGTGTCGTACATTTTAATGCAGACATTAGGATGTCAGCTTATATCCAGAGGGTGTAATCAAACGGAAATTTCAAGTGTAGGAGGTTTCCCCCAGTTTTAAGTGTTTTAGACCTAACGAAGCAAAAGAATCGAGGCAACCCCTTGTACCTTGAAGCATGATGAAGGATATCTGTTGCACCATTAACTTGAATAAATAGGATTTAAACAATGTATCCCAAAGTGCTTATTCCAAATACCAGTTTTAAGCTCATCAAGCTTTATATACCAACACAACCAATTATCAACTTCTATTGTGGACCTAATCAAAGCATCACATATATAGTACCAAATTGGGTTTTGGTATTTCTTGTCCATATTATAGTATGATGGTATTATGGGTTTGTTCTATTTCATCTTGATTCAGTATCTTCTATTTGACATTATCTATGGATCTGTCATGATTTTGTTATGGCAGTAGGAACCCTTTAATAAGCTTTAAGGTATGTTCTCCGGGATCTATGTGATTTGGCAACTGTATAGGAATAATGACTTCTAACACTTGAAATCACAATATCATATTCTTATCTACTTGAATTTTATGCATCTTTGTTACAAATTTCTGTTTAGGAAAATGATTGCTGTTTCCTTTTTATTTTCCTTGATTTATCTTTAAACCATACTATGTATGGCAGGTTGAAATTGAACTAGTTCAGTTCATTAAAGGATATTCAGAGGGTTGTATGCATGAAGATGGCCAGCCAGAAATGTTAAGAATAAAGGATTGGCCAACTCCTGGTGCTGTGGAAGAGTTTATATTATGTCAGAGACCAGAGTTTCTTGGTAATTTCCCATTGGTTGAATTTGTTCATTACAAGTGGGGTATTCTAAATCTTGCTGCAAAGCTACCGCATGATGCAATGCAAAATGAAGTAGGACCTAAACTTGTTATTTCTTATGGCACACACAAAGAGCTTGATAAAGGTGATCCTGTGGCCAATCTTCAAGTAAATATGGGTGATATGGTAGGTCCACTGATTTTTCTCCACCACATGCATTTCAAGTAAATATTGGTGATACAGTCAATCTTCAAGTATTTTTTGCTATCTGAGTACATGACAACCATAATTATACATTACCACTGCATGCATTTCTTTTCAATAAGAAATAATTATTATACCTTCTATTTTATGAAATATCCTGCTTTTTGCTGAATGAGGTGGCATTCAGTAACTCTAGGATCTGATCCTATGTTTGATCTTCTTAAAAAAATTCATTACATTAAATGACATATAAGCCGCTCACACATGTACTTAGGTCATGTATCATTTGTGCAACAATGCACTAATCACTGGGATATCTCGCAGAGATGATTTATAATTTAATTGGATCGGTTTTTTATTATTGCATTTTTGGTGGTTGACACCCATGTTAATCGACGTTAATTTTCCTGGTGTAAGAATAAACCATATATAAATAGGTGTAATTTGTAGTCATTTGAGGAATAAATGGGAGATGGTTGTGTTGAATAACTGATAGCCAACATAAAAGATTGTCTAAACTTGGATTCATGCACAACACTCAATGATGAGAAAGGATCCATGTATCCTATTGGAAATATTTGGGATATTATGGCTTTTTACTATTTATTTTTTTGTTTGGTGCTGGCATCTCTGTACAATCAATGAATCTGTATTGGTAAATATTTTGTGAATCTGCATCAGCAAGTACTTTGTAGTTCTTAACTGGAAGATAAATTATATGCTTTGATTACAAAGTTTGGATCATAGTTGAGACATGAACAGCTCTACTTTACCATATGGTTTGAAATCCTAACATAATTAAGCACTACAATCTGAAACCTTTTGTACTTTGTGCAGGTTTCCCTTTTAATGCACACAGCTGATGCAGCTTTAAAGAGGTCTGAGGTTGAAAAAAGCAATAGAACTTTCAAGGATTTCGAAGCTGCAAAGCCCCTTGAGAATGTCAATTTTATGGATTCTAATGTGTCTTTGGATGAGCATACAGGGATATCTGATATATCTTCCAGAGAATGCAGTAAGGAAGACGAGTTCTCGTTGGATTTGAAAACCAAGGAGGACACCACTATGGATATTCAAGAATTCAATCACCGTGACCTAAGTGCTCACGAAAGGAGGGATTCTGAATCTACTAATGCAGACAAGCACTTGCATGACCCTTCAGAAAGAGCTTCTGCTGGAGCCATTTGGGATGTTTTTCGCAGACAAGATGTTCCTAAGCTGAATGAATACTTGAAGATTAATTGGACGAACCTTACAAGTTCTAGTGAATTTACCAATTTGGTAAAATTTGTTCTTTTTCCAGTACATTATCTTATATCTGTGCAGTATTTTACTGCCTTTTTTATTTGGTAGGTTATGCCTCTCTATAACCAAGCTGTGTACCTAAACAATGATCAGAAGAAAATGCTGAAGGAACAATTCAGTAAGTTGAATATGTGATTGGTAGCTCTTTTTTTTCTTGCGTGCTCGAGCTGTCTGACTAAAGTAGTACATCTTTTGATGTTTTCTCTAGACTTCTGTAAATAGAAATTGAAAAAAATGGCCAGTTTGTTTGTTTGTTACGATGCTAACAATGTTCTAAATTTCTCAATTGTGCTGTCTTTTGTTCATGTTTTGTGTTTCTAATACTCTGAATTTCCTGTTGATCTGATAGGAATTGAGCCATGGACATTTGAGCAGCATGTTGGTGAGGCTGTTTTTATTCCTGCTGGATGTCCTTTTCAGGTTCGAAATCTTCAGGTGAGATGCATTTACAGAGAGATTGAAGTACCTAAATTGATAATAAAGCTTTTGTATGAGCTTTTATAGTTCTTTCATGATTTATTAGAACACTCGAGGGGATATAAATGCATGTAAATGATGAAAAGCCTCTATGGAGCTAGGGCTGTTAAAGTATCCATCCTGATCTGATCCAATATGGATAAATATTGATATGGATCAAATTCTGACCTAAAAATCTGATCTTATGACAGTCCCAATTCTTATGGAATCAGATATGTAGCCAGAGCAATCCAATCTGACTTTATTATATGTCGTTAGTCCACGTGCTACTCCGTAACATGCAGTCTTCTCCCTCTCTATTTTATGGGACCTATCAACCGAAAATATTTCATGTTGAAAACATTTAGGTCTTCAAAGTTGTCCACCTCCTTGACTTATTTTTCTTTGAATATTTTTATTTTCTCCATCACTAACTTGTAAGATAGAGAGAACAAGCAGAAGTTAAGTTTACATCAATTACTGCAATATCTCATCATTTATGCAAAAACACTCTTCTTCACCCTCTTACCTTTTCTCTTACATTGTTTGGAATTAGGATAAAAAAAATCCTAACTCTAAGATTTACCCTATTAGATAGGGGAAAGACATTAAGCCAGGAACAACAGTGGTGCAACGCTTTTCTGAGAAGCTCACTGATATAATATTTTTGTGCAAGCCAGGAATATCAGCCTTTTTGTGTCTCTCAAACTCTAATGGACACCAAGAGCATCTCTCACAAGTAATCTTCAAATGGTTTGTTTTTTTAAATTTAGTGTTGTAGGCCTCTTCTCTCTTCTTTCTCTCTCTCTCTCTCAATCTGTCTCAATATATTCCTCCTGATATCTATTTTCTGATGTGGACCATTTGGTCTGTATTGGAGATCTGGGTATATGTGTTTCAGATGTGGATTGGTTCAGAGCTGATTCATTTGATGTTTTGGATAAGATGGGGGATGAAATTTTGGGTTAGGTATGGATCTACTTGATCCAATTCTGATCCAATCTTTCCAGAGCCCTGCAAGGAACTATTTGAATTAAACCAAACTCCTTGTTATCCTATGGGATCAATTTTTGTTTTTTTTGGGTCCTTAATCTGTATTATTCCTAAACATGGCTTATTCACTTCTCTTAAAGATGGAAAGGGAAAGATAAAATCTTCCGTTGCTTGTTTATTTTTGGGTCCATGGATGTGTTGTGCTTGTACTTACTGCATTATTTCATGTTCACCTGTTCTGGTGCGGCCATGGTTTGGATGCAGATGGCCAATTTAAATTTATTTCTGCTTGCTTTGGTGTTTTTCTCATTTTTTTGATTTATTATTAGATTTCTGTAACATTATGAAATAAATTGCTTCAAAAGATGTATAGCATGCAAGAAAATCAAGTATGCTACTATCAGTTCCTTTTATTTCTCAAGCTTTACGACAATGTCAGTTATCTGTAAGCCAAACTGTTGTTGACTTTATTTTAATCTTGCAGTCATCGGTTCAGTTGGTTCTTGACTTTTTATCTCCGGAGAGCTTAAGAGAGGCTGCTCGTATGGCCGAAGAGATTCGTTGCCTTCCAAACAATCATGAAGCAAAACTTAAGATGTTGGAGGTTCACCCGATTTACACTAATAGTAGTTTGCTCCACAGTGCTTTTTCCATAACTACCTAGTTTGTATATTATATGTATATTGTTTTTGCAGGTGGGAAAGATGTCTATGTATGCTGCCAGTTCAGCCATCAGAGAAATTCAGAAAATAACACTCGATCCCAGGTATTTAAAATTTCTTACATCTCATTTTGGTGTTACTTAGCTTAAAAATCAGATCCCTTTTTGTGAATTTAAGATGACAGTTCACAAATTCACAACAACTCCCGGTTCATATTAACTACTAATTGTTTCTCCTGACTCTTGATTGCTTCTTTGCTGACTTGTGGCATTGCCTATTAATCCACTTACTAAATTTTTGCAGGCTCAGTTCAGATGTTAAATTTGAGAACCGGAATCTCACTGCATTAGTTTCTGAGAATATAGAAAAGTTGACAAAGCGACGACAAGTAGTTTGCAGTTGAATCGGCTGATTTCACATTTGATTAATGTAAAGATTGTTTGTGCTAAAGGATTGTATATAGTTTATATACGGTGATGTAAACATCATCTCCAAGGAAGATGAATGTGTAATGTTGGTGAGCTGACTCTTCTCTTTAGCTTCTAGGCCAAGCATTTGCAGAGAAATACTAGATATAAATTTATTTGGAGATGGCTACAATAGCCAAACACATTATGGACTAATAATCAAAGCTTGTAAGTTAATTTTTTTGTTTTGACTAATTAAATGGCCTGACTTGTGGTATCGTCTATATCTGGGGTAATATGTTGAATTGTGATTTTAAAGGCGACATGTTGTGTAACTTCTCTGCAGCCATTGAGTTTGGTTGAATTCTTTTGGAATACAATCCATTCAGCATTTTATATCGAGAAATGTTAAAGCGTGGTTTTGTTTCTGGTCAACATGGCAATGCAGTGAGTGGAATTGTTGGTTCAGATCTGTTTTCAGTTTACTTTTTTGCCGTATGTTCTATACGATGCAAGCGTGTTGTGTTGCTCAGCTCATATACGTGCCAAGTACAAATATACAGTATGTTGCAGAATTTACGTCAAATTATTCTATTCGAAATAATTTGTTATCAATATTCGTTCTTGAATCCATCAATATTCTTAATCCTTTCTTTATCTTTTGGTTTTTTATTTGGATAAGATGCATAATTATAATATCCAGCCAGACTGGTCTAATCCAAAAAAAAGGAAATTGGATCCTCGGTTTAATAATGAACATTAAAATGACTAAATCTATTTGATTAATTATTTATAAAATATACTCAATTACCTATGTACAATTTTATTGGATATATAAGTTCTTTTTATTATAATAGATGTTGTATTCATTACTATCTCATTCACAATCATCCTTTCTTACTAAGTCATAAAAATGATTTTCATAATTTTATTCATATGTCTCATATTTTTAGCATAATTGTATTTTATTTTAAAATATATTTTAACAAAATATAATTATACTTTTAAAATTGTATAATCTTCCAATTCCAATTGTGCCGTTTACCCAAATTCTTACCCGGGCCGTCATAGGATAATCGTTATTTCCCGTTCGTTTTCTTTCCTCGGTATACGGATACGTCTACTGTAACATTTTGGATACGATACGATAAAAGTATACATATCGTTTCCTTCGGTTGGCCCCTTCTCGCGACATCGTCAGGCGAGTGGGTGTGAGAGAGTTAGACGGCGATGGCGTGCGGCGCTGTGACCGTCCCGCTCCTTTCTCCGCGGATGCCCATGGCGTTCGCTCCATCCGGTTTCTCTTCTTCTTCTTCTTCTTCTTCTTCTTCCTCTCCGTTCTTCTCCGCCGCCGCTGCTCCTCTCAGGATTAGGGCGGCAAGCACCGCGGCGCTGCCGGTGCCTCCCCTGAACCCCCGCGATCCCTTCCTCTCCAAGCTCGCCTCCGCCGCCGCCGCCGCTCCCGATCCCTTTGCTTTGGCCTCGTCACCTGACCCCGACTCCCCGCCCTACCTCCACCTCTTTGACTCCCCGAAACTCATGGCCACTCCTGCCCAGGTACTTGCTGAATTCTAGAATCTTTCCTTCCTGTCGGAAACTATTCTTCAAACTTTAGTTTTCTTGTTAAGGGACTTCTTTAAAAAAAAGGAACCTTTTTAGCCGTTTCATTTCAGTAATAAATCTTCATGAGAGGTTCGGAAGAGAAAGTAAATGGAGGACTAGGTGTCCAGTAGCTTAATTTGGGATAGATTTGGCTGCGGGTGTGAAGATTGGTGGAGCAAATTTGTTTAGAAAAGGACAAAATCTGGAAATATTATTTTCTTTGCTTGTTTATAGGAAATAGAAAAAGATGGATAAAAGTGCTTGAATGAAAGATTCGAAGAGAAGGATATGTAAGTTTGTTTTATTTAGTGCATCTGTAAGATTTCATTGTGTTGGAGTCAGGAATTAAAGGGTCAACAGCTATTCTTGGTTCAGTGTAGTTGGTGAACTGATTCGACCGGGATCTCCAAATGGATATGATTTCTGAGTTAATACTTGGCTCCACAACTTTGATTTGCAGGAAGTTGTATCAAGTGGTTTATCTATGAATTAACTCCCACTACCGGAAGAGAAGAGTTTTTTCTTTTTTAATTCCTTTTTGTTTCTGTATGTGTGCATGGGCATCTTCGTAGAAATAGTGTTTATTACCATTGGTTATTCTTACCTTATAAATTATTCATGATGATATTTGTTATCATCTTCAAATATGAGGATACAACAAAATTTTCATATGTTTCGAAGATGAGCAAGGAGGAAATTGATCATTTGGTAGTTGTGGTAGTCTCTGATGAGTGTGCTAACATGACATGCCTATGAGAACCTTCTCTCCTAATAGGAGTATTTGTTGGTGTTATAAGTAGAGCACCTTATGTTCTTGCATGGACTAGATCAAAAGCTCCTGAAAGTAATGTAGCTGATTATTATTTTATGTTGTACAACAGAAACAGTTGTTATGTTACTTGATTTTAGATCCCAATTGTGATTCACTTTGGTTAATTGTTCTAGATTGTCATGTTGAAGATTTGGAATTATGAAACTTTATTTTTTTTTCCTTTTTCCATTTTGGTTCCTTTTTCTCCTTCCTATCCTACTTCCTCTTCTTTTTCTTGTATTGAGGCTGTCAAATTGACTACAGTGGCTAGAAATGACCAATTTCAGTTGAGTTCTTTTTTAGTGTAGCTGATATTATCTAATTTTTATCTGTAAGGCTGGGAAGTCAGGCAAAACTAGATTGGCTTTGGACGATACAAGTTGGGATCTGATGTAACATATTGAAATTGGACAGTACTATGAATTATGCTCTTTATATCTTGACCATTCGAACGGCTTTTGCTCATTCTCTTAACCATATACATAACAGATCAGACTTGGACACAATTATAAGCAGAACTGGGTTGTTTACTTAGAAGTCAAAAGCCTCTAGAAGGTAGGCCAAAGTTTGGATTTGATATGCCAGGCTGGGATCCTCTTTTGGCTCGATTGGACTGCACATGACAGCGGAAAAAGGTTGCAAGATTCAATATCCACTCAGCCAAATTCGATGGTTCTTTCATTTTAGCTACAAAATTTGATTTGACTATAAAATCATAGAGCATTGGTGAATCTGGAGTTTGACCCAACATGTATCTCAGAAACATTAGATGTCAGAAGTTGACAACTATCAAGGTAGCAGCATCAGAAATTAGGTGAATAGTATACCTGGGCACTGTGAGAAGCACAATAGCAGTAATGGAAAACATATAGGAAGATACCAGAAGAATAGGAAAGTTTTTATGGAATTGATGGAAGTTTAGTATGATTAGCTCTGTATGCTTCTATTATCAAGGAGTTTGCTCTTTTTCTTTCTAGGAAATGATTTATTTTTTTCAATCTCCTTGAAGTCTATTTCTCTTCCTGAAACTAGAGAAACACCAGTTAGGGTGTTTCCTCCTCCATAGCTTATCAAGCCCGTACAGATCTCAATAGAAGTTCAAGCCCCTAACTTTCTCCAGCTCCATTGGCTTCTATCATGGAGATAATTAAGTCAACCAATGTTCTTTGTTTGATGTATTATCAACACATATAATGGAAGATCATGGAACTTTCATTCGGTTCACTCTGCTCTGTATGCGCAGCGCAGCCCTGATAGTGAGCGCTTGAAGCTAGTACGGGAGTTGAAGTTCTGCATGCAAAGAAGTCAAGGAGAAATAGGAAGACTCTAGTACCACAGTAGATAGACCTCTTCTTCTTTCCAGCTCTATTCTAATTTCTTTCCAGCACATCTATTTGCAATTGGCACAACTTGCACATGGTTGCATTAATTACTTCTGTTGCATGTCATCACATCTTGCAATGACTTGCCTTGACGGTGAGGCTTTTTTGATCCAGTAGTTTGTGGCGGATGCCAATTTCTAATTGTTAATTGATAGACTTAAAATTTATTTTGCTGCAAGCGTTGTAGCACAAATAGTTTATTGCATGCTCTTGGGCCAAATTGGAACTTCATATCTGCTTGGTCCAATGCATAGTAGTCCATTATAGTTTTGTGGCAAATGGTGGACATGTTTTACAACATTGTTGATTACTGGAGCTTGAAACTTGATCAGCTGGACTTGTTCTTCATCTCTTGGATTTTTAATAAGTTATTGTCTCTTGGTTCCTCTATGGGCATGAATTCTTTTAGCACAGAGTCACAGACATGAATTCTTCTTTTAGCATCGCCTCTTTAGGCTCTACACTGTAATTGTGAATTTCTTGTCTTTTGGTTAAAAAATCATCTTCGACTTTCATGTCTGGATCACAATTCCTGTTGTATTACTTGGACAACCTTTTCTTCTGAAAGATAGGTAGGATTGGGACCTCAAAAGACGAAGGACCAGTTATCATGCTGGAACATGATGGCAAACCTGTTTTGCACAATTTGATGAAATCCTAAGAATCTAGGGTCACTCAGAAATAAAAAAGAAGCTTTTATATTTCGAGATATTAATGAAAATACAACAATATGTTTGATGTCCAGAATCTTCAGCAAACAATATTTTTGTATCAACAAAAACTAATAGAAATTGAAGGAAATCACATTGAATTAATAAATTCAAGGTAAGCCCAATACACTGTTTTTTGTGCTAAAAAAGTAGGAAAACAACAGAAACCACAAAGAAGAGGAAAATGGAAGTAGAGATGAAGAAAATGAGATTGTATAAGAAGTTAAGGAAAAGAAGGATGTGTCTCATCACATGATCGGTTTCCTCCCCCATATTATGGCTTTCTTTCTTCAAGGTAAGGAAGATTTTTATAAGAGAAATTAATGAGAGAGAGAGAGAGAGAGAGAGAGAGAGAGAGAGAGAGAGAGAGAGAGGTAGTTTGGATATCACGAATTTTCATCCCTCCACGGGCTTGTAACTTTTAATTTATGAACTTTCTCTTCTCCCTCTCCTATTATAAATCAATTACTCCTAACTTAACTAGGGTTAAGCATGAAGACTAGCTGATTTACTTGGGTATAGTTTGGTCTGATCATCTTTCTGTTTGACTCGGGTGCCAAGATCCACCAATGGATACATCCAAGTGCTACAAGGTCAAGTCAAGATTAGGATTGGCCCACTTAAGCTATTAAGTCTTGTCTTCTGTAGGATCTTCTAGAGGGTGCTCACTGGAATTTTGCATTATAACATTGCCATAGATGAAAAGTCCAGCTTCCCTTTTGTAAGGATGTGTCTCTTATTAATTTTCCCTTGCTCCAATTTATCATTCCTTTAGGGCCCCATGAGTTATTTTGATTGCATTGGCCTACATAAGGTTACAATTGAAATGGTAACATCTATCATAATTTGTTACCTCCTATTTAGCATAACATCTTACCTTAACGTTTTTAACACTCAAGACCACCAAATTATCGTATAAAAAAGCTGCAAAACGGAACTTTTCCCGAGATGAATTATTTCCCTTCATAGGATGTTAGGCTTTAGTCATTTGTCACTGATGGAATACATGTCAAAACAAAAGAAAACAAACATAGGGATAGTAACCTGAATGCTGCAGTTAAGGCTAATTGTAACTAGCATTTTTTATCATGTTCCTATCTTGCAAGAACAGTGTGTTTACTTGCTTCTGTTTGATCACTATGTCTGAGAGAGATGATGTTATATGTTTTATCATCTCCCTTTGTACTTTTTAAGTTCAGAACTTAAATGAAGCTTTTCATGTAACAACTTCCTAGTTTCAACTAGTTAATACAATGAGAGGCAAGATATTTGGGCAATCTCATTATCCTTTTTTCATATTTAAGATTGAGATTGTACTTCAGTTTGAGGTGATCTTTAGATTACCACATATCTTGCCTCCTTGTATATTATTCATTTAAGAATTTACATGTGAGTGTTCAAGTGGGCCTTAGGTTGGATCCTATCCCAAATTAAATGGTACATGAAAATATATATATTTCACCTTTTATAATGTTGAATTAGTCTGGAAATACAAAAGAAAAAAGAACAAAGAGTTATCTGAAAATCTGGTAAGTGGAGAACAACAAAGCATTATCTTTAACAAAAATGATTGAGAAACAAGCTCTTTCCTGATAAACTAACCTATATGCATCTCTTTTAAACCCACTTTAAAATGTTGCAGAAAGAAACATCACAATTCATTTAGCCAAGGTGTTTTTTGGTAAGTCGAATATCTTGTTTCACCAAAATTTTGGAAAATAGTACTTAAATTAGCTTCAAACAGAATGTCAACTTTAAAGTTTAAACAACTTAGTTTGGTCTTTTTGATGACCTATGGATTTGTCATCTCAAGTAACCATCATGAGAAAGATATTAAAATCATAAAACACAATCATTTATTTTAATGATAGTTAGATCTTATCATCTTAGTTTTTGTTTCATATGTCAATCCTAATTGTTGTTGTGCTATGGAATTGATCCTGACCCAAGAGCAGAATCATATCAGTAAAGTCCATTTCTTTTAGATTGCCATTACTCAATCATAAGAATCTGAGAACGCTAGGTGCATTTGTGTTTAATTTTTTGGTCTTCTAGGAAGAATGTGTTGCCTATTGTTTTGTTTAAATATTTATCTATCATTTTTCTAATTCTGCTTTAGTATAGGTAATAATAGAGATGTTTTGGGTTTTATCTCAATTTCTTGCTTTCTGTATACTGCTTTTCTCATATTTTCCTTTCACGTGATAACAATAAGGTTTTCTTGCTTCTTTTACCCTTCATTGGCACTTGGTTGGTTACTTGTGGTTTATGTTGTCAACCTGCTGACTTAATTATCTGATTCTAAACCTAAACTAGGTGGAGCGTTCTGTTTCTTACAATGAACACCGACCAAGGAAGCCTCCCCCAGATTTGCCATCATTACTGCTCCATGGCCGAATTGTCTACATTGGCATGCCAGTAAGTGTGGAATCTTGAGTTTCTATTCAAGGTTCAGTTCTTCTGTGTAGTTTGAATATGGAATCATCAGACATATCTACTACTATGGTTCTAGATACCATGTATTGTGCTAGATGGACATAGGGTTTGCAATTTCTCATATGGAATTTTTTTCCTAATAAAGTTGTTACTATTTGAAAAGAAAATTGTCATGTCATTGTTCAAAGTCATAAGCTGTCTATTTCTACATTTATATGTGTATCTATAATTCTATATGACTGTCTGGAAGCTGTGATTACATTCCACAATATTTGGCCTATTTTATTCAAGTTGTAGTTGGTCAAAGATGCTTCACTGTCACTGAAATGCATCAAAAAAGCCTTATGCATACACTTGATTGAGAAGAGAGGGATTCAACCAAGGTAGTCGTTGATGGTAATGATTTCCCTTTCTAGCCATGTTGCCTCATGCCTATCAGCATGAATTGCTCCAAAGGGGTATTGACAATGGTAAAAGTGCCCCTTGCTATGGCCATATTAATGGGCATGTGCATGGGATCAACAGGAGCATAGAAACAGCAAGGCATATGCTGTAACCGAATATATTTGAGGCTAGGTGTGAATTCTGTGTCAAGTTATATTGCAATTTCCATTTGTTACTTATTTTGGATGTTTTCTTCATGTTTAAATTGTTGTTTTAGCAACTTGAAAGGGGTCCATTTTGATTGTAGATTTCTTAATGTGTTGGTTAATCTATTTTTTTGACTTAATGTTCTCAATATGGACTATTAGATGCCTAAATAGGCTGGCATCTATCCATGTATTAGAGCTTGGGTTGATAAAAAAGCCATATTATTTGATAGATTTAAGAAGATCTAGCACCTATAGTCGCAATTCATGATCCTAGAATGTTCTGATTGGTTTATGATTCAAAAAAGAAGTTTTAGAGGTGTTTTTGTTGGTCTATAAATTAAAAAATACCATAAAACCAATAATAATTGTAACCTCTGAAAAAAACCTTTAAAATTTTCATTAGGTGCTTAAAAAGGGAAATGACTATTACAAAACTAATTTTTATTAACCATGGAGAAATTTGCTTCCTAAATTATCAAACCAATCAGAATGTTTTGAGCTATCAAATAGATGCTAGATAGGTCTGTAGCTATCAAATAGATTTATTATCCAAAATATTTATAACAAGTGTTAAGTAGGAAAAAAGTGGAAAATGTTTCTCTATTTTTTGTTAGCCAATGAGTTTGGGTGTGGTCAACAACCAAAAGGAAGTGGTGACATTGAATATGTGCTTCTTTTGCTCACATTTATGCTTCTAGTTAGATCTACATTTTTATTCATATCTGGATTATCACTTTGCTAGAAGAGAAGTTCTGGGCAGTTGGAGCTGCAGAGTCATGGGAAGTTGATGGGTAGGCAGCTGGCTAGATCTGGATAGCGACATTTTATTTATCTATTAATCTATTCTTTTGGGAGAGGGAGGACAGAGAAAGGAACTTGGATACCATATTGGAGAGGAAGAAAGGTGCACTGGAAAACTTTGATAAGGAAATATATCTATATGTATATATATGTATGTATGTATGTGTGTGTGTGTGTGTGTGTGTTGGCAGCATATTTATATGATTTCGACAGCACATATAAAGAATAGTCAATATGATTGCTCTTCAATGAAAATGTGCTGGTTTGACCATTACCTGCATATACTGGCTAGTATATGGTATATGCATGGGTCTGAATACTAACAGTGCTTCAAACTACATACTGTTCAGAACTAGCAAGTACAATTTGGTGCTTGATTCTATTAAGTATTAACTGTTAATTTTTGATAATTTTCATGAGATTGTTGATTATTTTCTGATTTTAATTTCTCATTGTTTTCTTTTCTCTAAGTTTGACAATGCATGCTGTGTTATTCAACTTGTATCACACTGTTACTTGTACAATGTATATGCTAAGACATCTCTGGTTATAGTAGTTCTGTTTTGTTGGTATCTTCCATTTGCCTAGTATCTGTAATTCATAATCATGATCCTTATTACTTTCCATTGGACTAATTAAATTTTTATGAATAGTTGGTGCCAGTTGTCACCGAGCTTGTGATTGCTGAATTGCTTTACTTGCAATGGATGGATCCAAAGCAGCCTATTTATTTGTACATCAATTCAACTGGAACAACCCGTGATGATGGTGAAACTGTATGCATCAACGGTTCCATTTATCTTCCTTCTTTTGAATAAGAAAGAATTAACATGCTATGAGTTGAAGCCATTTTGCAAGAATCTTTACTTCATTTAAGTTAGATTTTCATGTTAGTTTGCTTGCTTTGCATTTTGTATCTTGTATAGTTTAAAATAGGAAATTTATCTGCCCTGTAGAATAACAATGAAATATATTCCTTCATGCCATTATTTATACGTGAATAGCTAATGGAAGTTTTGACTGTTCTTTCATGCCATAATTTTATATCCATGTGTCTGTTCACTTGGTCCTTTTTTATGAATCATACTAGCAGGCTTACGTATTCTAGTTTCCCCTTTTTGTATATAGGCTGTTGTGTTGCAGAACAAATATGATGACAGTTGAACTTATTTGCTATAATTGATCTTACTGGTCCACTTGATTCTTTAAGGTTTAGAGACATGATTATGTTATAGAAACTGGTGTTAGAATGATGCTAAATTGCAATTTGATTTGGAAATGATCTGGGGTGATTGTAGTGCCCTTATATGAAGAAAGTTCTCTTTTTTTATTATATTTTCCTGTTATTGTCAGTTCCATTCTCTATCTGTTCCTTTATTTAAAAAAAAAAACTCCGTCTGTCTGTTGCGACCTTGTCATGGTTATCTTTTTTCAAGCTTTTTGAGATTCAAACTTCTTTTTCATTTAAGAGACAAAGGAACATGTATAGAGGGTGAGCCTTGGCATTACAATAAGATTGCTCTTTTACAGTCTAGGTTATTAGGACACGAGTCATAGAAACAGTCTCTTTGGTTACATAGGTAAATTTGCATACATAAACTCTATGAAGGCCCATAAAGTGGCAGCTTTGTGAACCGAGTTTGCCCTAAAGAACATGCGTGCACTTGGTCCATGCTCATGCCACAATAAAAGAAATTCTTGCTGCTGTCTATATTACAGATTTTTTTTTTTTTGCAGAACTTTATTTGACCGCCTACTGAATGACAGAGAAGCTGAAAATAATGACCATGTATAACACCATAGAGATATGTTTGTATAACTTGTTAGTCTTAAAGTTGGTCATCAATCCAAATTACAGAGAACCCTGACATGATCTCAATTCTGAATCTTGGCACAAAATAAGAACCCTCCAACAACATGAATCGAGAGAGAGAGAGAGAGAGAGAGAGAGAGAGAGAGAGAGAGAGAGAGAGATTGAAAATTCAGGGCTGAGCCAGTTCTCTGTCTCCACCTTGCGGGGTGAGCTTCTGGCAAGGTCCCTCTGACTCTCAATTCAGCTGAAGAGAGAGAGAGAAGTTGAAAATTCAGGGCTGAGCCAGATCTCTGTGTCTCCACCTTGCAGGGTGTGCTTCTGGCAAGGTCCCTCTGACTCTCAATTCAGCTGAATCGATTTCCTGAGATAAATCATAGAGAGGATTTTTCAAGTTATCTGAATGAATCATAGAGAGGAGACAAAGAACCCATGCCATGGCTGGAGGTTGGGGTCCGTAACTGCTAGCAGATAGATAAATACTCTTCTTAATCATTCAGAATATTTTCTGTTGTGATTTGAGATGATGTGACATCTCTGACCAGCCTGTTTTGTCATTACTGTTGTGGTGGCATCCTTTTGTCAAGTCTTGATTAAATAGCGGATATTGTCCCTGACATAACTGTTGTTGCTTGATACTAAGAAAAAAACTTGCCACTTGTAGGTCATCTACATGACATGTTTGCTAGATATTATGATTGTATGATTCATGTGCAAGGATACAGTATATGCTTCTCCAGTGATATTCACAATTCTATTGTAATGTGGATCTTCAATTTTTGCAGGTAGCGATGGAAACAGAGGGTTTTGCTATTTATGATGCTATGATGCAGTTAAAAAATGAGGTACCAGTCTTTCCATTATCATGTTTTCCACTTTAGCTCTTGTGGCCCTTTATGAGAGCATAATAAATTGTCTTACCTTTTTTATGATCTTTTAACTTATGCAACTTTATAGTCTCTTATATTGGTGTGCTAAACTAGAATGGGAAGTTTGATTGCAAACTAGTTATCTCCTCATCTGTTGTTAATTGGAGACTGGTGTGATCTGCTCTTATTTAGCTAATGTTAGTTTAATTCCTTTGGCCTTTCTCAGTTTCTCATTTATTAGCAAACATCTCAATTCTTTTAGAAGTGACTGGTTGAATAGAAGTATATATGGATTGTAGGAATGATCCCTCAGGTTGTTTCTTCATGAAGGACAATAGAAGGATATCAAAATTTGGTCTTAGATACTGGCATATGAGTGCTACAAAATCAGGTGATTGGATTTTGATGCTTCTCAAAAGAATGCAAGTTTGAGTTATTATGAGGCTGGGCCTAGTTTGATTGCTGCATGCCTGTGATTCCAAACCAAAGGTAATAATTGTGCAATGAAAAAGTGGGCTTGTGCCTTGACCCTTTTTGTATCACTTTTTCTTGTAGACATGATGAAAGTCATCACTTAGGATACTTTTTCATGTCTTTGGATCTTCCAATAAGATTGTAGGCATGTTTTAGTCGCTTTTGTTGCATTTACTTAGTTTTACAATTGATGTATTAGCACTTCTATTTGTCCTTGTTTTCCTATTATTCTCTCTTTTCTTATCAAAATTTAACAACATATGAAAGAGGGTTATATTTAAGACTTACTAGTTTCCTCAAGTATAAATGAGCTCAATGTATTTTTCTTACTAGTACTTCTTTCCAACTAATTTTTTTTTCTTAATGCTAATGCAGATTGAGACTGTAGCTGTTGGAGCTGCAATAGGTCAGGCCTGTCTACTTCTTGCTGCAGGAAAGAAAGGTAGACGATTTATGATGCCTCATTCTAAAGGTAAGTTACAATATAGAACTTTTATTTGGTGACTATTTCTCTCCTGTAATGTCATTGCCCTATTGAGATGCTGACGCTGCACTTTCATGTCAGCTATGATTCAACAACCTCGTGTTCCATCATCTGGCCAGATGCCAGCAAGTGATGTTATTATTCGTGCAAAAGAGGTTTGATTTCCAAACTTTTTGTGATTATTTCAGATGTTGACATTTTTCTCCATTTAAGTTCAAGAGCATGTTGCATGTTCAGCACGTGGGATCCCAGAATTCTTACAGTTTATTTGTTTTTATTACGTGCCAAAAGATCACCAAGAATGTGTATTAATGTTTCCTTATCTTTATTATAGTTCCTTTTATGAATTCATAGGACTATGCTCTTTACAGGTCGTAACCAATAAGGACACACTAGTCAAACTTCTAGCAAAGCACACGGGAAATGTGAGTAGATGGAAACTCATCTTACTGTTTAATAATAAAAGATACTTAAATTTGATTAACATTTTTGCTATAACAGTCGGTGGACACAGTATCAAAGGTGATGCAAAGACCTTTTTACATGGATTCAATAAAGGCAAAAGAATTTGGGGTCATAGACAAGGTACTTTCTTTTTATTCAGCTGGTTTCTTATTCTTATTCATCAGAAGATCTAGTTAGGCAACAGTATATTAAATTTGTCAACGATGCATATTCATCAGCTTTGCATGATGAGCATTTAGTTAAAGCATGCTTAAGAAGTTGAAAAGCGGAGACACAAAGAAAGTATCTGATGTTACTGCAAGCTTTGTAATTATAGTTGCTAATTCGAAAGTTTTTAGACTAAATGATTCTTGTTCTCCAAATGGCTTCATTTCTTGGAGTTCATGTGGTTCAATTAATCATAAAGAAATGATGAGTTAGGTTTGTTTATCGTGCTGCAGATTCTTTGGCGTGGTCAAGAGAAGATGATGGCAGATGCCCTCTCCCCCGAGGAATGGGACCGTCAAGCAGGAATTAAAGTTGCTGATGGGCTGTGATTTTGACTTTTTTTTGCCCCCTCAAAGTTTACTATGTGGTAAGGATTCCAACATTTAAAAGTCTTGTATATATATAATATATGTTACATAAATTTGGATCTACTTAGATCAATTTAGAATACAAGTTGATGAAATATTTTGATTGTGGCAGGTACAAGCAGCATTGATGTGAAAAATGCTAGTAGAGAAGAAATCATCTACCATGGCAAATTAAAGAAAACTTGGAGTTCCCTGATTAAATATACTGCGCTAATGTCCTGAGGCTTTCTGCCTTGGCTCTCCACTTGTACCGTAAAGCGCGTAATTTGCCATGCTGGAAACTCATTTAGAATGTTGAAGAAACTTAGCTGATGAACCGATGGAAATTATAAAAATGTTTTCTTCTGTGACGTATGTGTAATGAAAAGTCTGTATGATCGGGTAACAAAAGGTTCCAATCTATTGCTAAATGGACTTGCAGTATTCTTCAAGATGTTTGTGGCCTAATATATTAAACTTTAGTGAAATCGTTCAAAATGTATGAGCTCTATTTTATAATTCATTTGCTTAGATGAACTAAAATCAAGTTGCCACTTCTTAAGAGAGAGAGAGAGAGTGACGAATGTTATAGACAGAATTCATCTTACAAAGGAATCACATTAGGCTTCATTTATAGGAGCAGTGGGAGAAGTTCCCATCTCATCATCCCATCGACTTCTCTTTAAGACTATTATAGAACCCTATAAAATAACCACCCTAATCATGGAATCCTCGTATAAGGGATTTTGTATGCTCAGTAGCTTTTACATTAACTTCGTAAACCTTCCGAAGCTGCATGCAGAAAAAACAATGATGAAATTGCATTAGGATTTGTTGTTATCTTGATGCTATTCATTGGGGGAGTCGGTATGGTTTGATTATGTTCTATCGAAGGCAAAAGCTCGTCCTGATAGCTCACATGATAGTCACAAGAGGTGGTTAGAACGGGGGAAAGTCTGACTGAAGCAATCCCGAAGTGTTGCTTATTCGCTCGAGGTAGATTTCGTATCGAACTGATGTGGTTTAAGTTTCCTCGGGGTTCTGGAGATGAGCCGAGATGTGCCTTAGCTTTACCAGGAACCGTATATAAGCGATCAATGTCAAGGGAGTTCTCGACTTACTTATGGAGGATAACATAAAGTATACCAAAATCAAGATGAAAGAATAGTCTTTTTCATATTTTTTTTAATAATTTGATTTTAAAATTTGAATACCTGAAATTGGATCATTCCTATTATGTGACTACTGTTTTAAAACCCTATCTCTTTTGCTGTATTGATTTTAAGACAGCAAATTGAATGACTCCAAGTCGAAGTATCTCACAATTTATATATTTTTGCATCATATAAACTTTATTATCGATTGTGCCCAAGCTACATACTTGCTAACTATTGGTAGCTCACCAATATCTTTTAGCACTAGATCTATTTAATGAGCTATGCATAAAGTCCAAAATAATATATTTTTTTCGATCTTAAAATTATAATCTAGACTTCTTAAAATTAGCTCTATTGTCAATAACTATTTGGATAAAATACTATAGTATGATCTCCTCTATCATAGTGTTTATTAGGTTTGTAATATAATTTGCATTTTGAATCTTGTTGAAAGCATCAACTAGCTTATGAAAAATTACTTGTATGTTGTAATACACAAGAACATTGATGATACTCCTTGTTGGGTCTATCTAACTATCATATATCAGTGTCACCTTACATATATCCTTCAATTTTATTACCTCCCCATTCAAATATATGCTGTGAATCTCCTTTCGCGTTGGAGGTTTGATACTTGTGCCAAACTTTTGAATAAAAGAGATCTATGACAATATGAACCTTGGACTATGTTTACTAAAATCCTACAAAAGTTAGTCTAGGTATGCATGCATATATATAAAGTTAGTCTAGGTATGAATGCATATATATATATATATATATATAGCGTTAAATCTAATTATATAACACAGATTATTTCGACCTTGTACAGGGTCATATAAGGCGATTCACAGTATCAGCGTTTTGTGAATGCTACAATTATTCTCTGCACTCCTTATTGTTCCCTTGAACCAAAAACCTTATTGATGCTTCCAGATGATGATAGTACAAGTAGAGAGATTAACAGTAACAATCAGACGTCCAAATTTAATTGTCAGAAGATGTTCACTTGGGAAGAACCTAAGATCTGTGCTACAAAGTTTTGGAGTACATCGCCTGAAATGAAGGCTCCAGCTGAAGATCAAACGATAACATGGTCTTCATGATTGTTCCAACCGCAAAGAGTGACTCGCGGAGTGATTCCAGGAGGAGCCTCAAAAGTGATAGAGACGTTCATTGTTTCACCAGGAACAAGTGAGAAATAGTTGTCGGTGTAATGGACTGGAAGGATTCGTGTAACTCCAGAAGTTCCGTGGTTTTTCTTTGCAGCATGAACAGAAAAATGAAGGAAAAAGGCAACTCCTGAATCATTTCCATTTATGTCAACCATGGTGGGGGTATCCACTGACCTCAAGAAGCCAAGGCCTCTAGAAATTCTCCTCAGAATGCTGCTTTCCTTTTCTTCTGAGCCAATGATTGATTTTCCTAAATTTATGCAGTTCTCACCACCTTCCTTTTTATTATCCATTTCGTTGCAGATTAAACGCCTAGAGCTTTTTGAGAGGTTCTTCAATTGCATGTTTACTTCGTAGGTCTGACCTGATATAAGAACTTCAGATATAATCTTTAGTGGCACTCTCTTCTTTCGATATAGTTCCAACGACTTAAAGTCTTTGCCAGGCAGATGCAACCAATAAAAGTTCCTAGATAATATGGAAAAATCTGACAGTCTGAAGAGTTTGAGAAGAAGAAAATACACTGGCTGTGCATTCTTTGAATTGGGATACTTCATTTTGACAACTTCTACCACCTTCTTGGGTGGTACCAAGATTTTCTCTGTGACATTGTAGAACGGACAAGATCCATCCAGGCCCCAAACTGAAACTTCTACTGCCACATTTGAAAGTCCAGCTGAAGTTGTATTCACGACCTAGCACACAAATAATTGCTTTGTAGAATTCAAGATATTACATTTAATACTATAATATAGTAAATCAAATTACCTCTACAAAGTAGCTAGCTAGATTGAGCTGGACATGAATTGGTTCAGCAGCACAGCGACAGCCAAAGAATCCTGCAGTCTGATCATGAAGATGATCATAGAACTGACCTCGGAGGCCTGTCCAAGGATTTTGAGTCTTCCAAATCAGGACACCTGTGTACTTGGTCCACATTCGAGAAGTCCAACCCTCCAGTAAGGCTCTATATTGGACATAATTGACAAGTTGTGCCTGCAACAAAATGAACAAGAGATTTGCTGCAAAGAAGATTCAACAAGTTTCAATTTAAAAAGACTAGCGATTTGGTTTACCTTGTCACAGAAATCATCCAGGCCTTTTGGACGCCCATAAAGCTCAATCTGATCATGGACTTTCCCTGGCTTTGAATATGGAATGTATTTGTGATACTCCCATATAGGGTTCGGAATTTCTTCTATGTACCCATCAGATCCCTTGCTGAATAATGGTATTAGCCATCCTTCTGAAGGCATTGTGGCCCTGATTGTAGCTGCAACGGGCATGCCAACAGAGCCAACCTCTGGATTGAACCCATATGGGTAGAAATTATCCCTAAAGAAATCTTCAGGGTTCTGGATTTCATAAGGTCCATCAGTAAAATCACCCTTTCCATTTGCAAAACCATCCCATAGTGATCCTTGTATATATACACGTGTCCCATCAAGATACTGACTTGGGTCCTTTGTGTTGTCTGACAAACCTTCAACTGTAGTATGAAACAATGGATGGAGTTTCAAGTCATTTTTAAGAGATGTGTTAATATCTTTTGGGGGAATTTGTTCATTGCCACCAACCCAAAGAGCCAGGCTAGCATGGTTCCTGAGAAGCTTGACAGTGTCTCTTGCACATAAAATAAAAAGGTTATGGTCCAAAGGCCCATCAGGATTAGATATTGGTACACCTCGTCCATCAACATCTCCTGTTATCCAAAATTCTTGCCAAACCTGTAGCAAAGTAATTGTCATCACAAATTAAGATGCTGAAAACATAGAGAATTGATGCAAAAACAAATATCCTATATCTAATCAAAAGTTCATATGAATTTCATGTAAAGTTCAACTAAAAAGGAAGTAACAAAAATGTAATTGTTATTTTCTATAAAGTAGGGAAGAAAAGTATGAGAGATAAAAAGCAACATTTGTGCTCCAAGAGAACACTAGAATACAAGTGTAGGTGCCAAAATATAGACACAATTCTATCATTCATCAGTCAACCAGAGTTTGGATAATTTTCCATGATAACAATATGCTGAGCCATCTCCTATCCAGCAAAGTAGACTCCAACAGAAGATCAGAGTAGAGGAGGAAGGATCATAAAACAAATTGTAGGAAAAGCTTAGCTTCTTATCTTTCTAATAATGATTCAATCATATGAACAAAATTCCACAAACATGAATTTATAGACTCAACCTTAACTAGATTCAAAACCAAACTTTGAGACAAAGGGAAAATACGGAAGCATGTGTTAAATAGTCTAGATCTGCACCATCTGCGGGAGGGACAATAAGCATTTAAAACCCACCCCTTAAAAGAATTTCCTTAAGATGAACCTTATGTTTAATGGAACCCCCACAAATATTTAACCTTTTGGGGTGTAGTAGCTTTTGGGAAGAACTTTAGATAATGGAATTACTTTGCCTCTGAAGTCAAAGACAATCAAAAGAATGAACTGAATATGCTCCCAAGCTTGTTCACTACAGAACTAGAATCTTCTCCACCAAAAGAGGAGAGACTAATAAAAGAAAGATGTATTATACAGTTATGCTAGTTGATATAATGTTTCGGCAATTGACAACTACAATAATGGTATGCTTGTTACTTTCACAAATCATTTACATGTTTAGTGCAGCTGATTGAGGATGCTCACCACTAAGCATCCTATTTCTTAAATATATTAGTCCTTTCCTGTGAAGATTTGCTTCTTGAACATATCAACAAAGAGAACAGACCTATGATACAGAGATCATGATGATCCAAGATACATTGGAGCCACAATGGAGATCTGGATAGATGTTAAACCATGCTGGGAGCTGTGAGATGTTGATTAGCATCATATTCATCCGATGTTATATGTTAATTAGCTTTGGCACTTGTAATTCTGCATTTGGAATATGCTATGTAACTCCAATATCTAGTGAAACTAATACAAAATGATCTTATGAGATTGTGTTGATTTTGCTTATAGGGTAATGACTTATGTACAGTGAACCGAGCACTTAGGCACTCGCCTAGGTGCCCAGGGGAGGCCCGAGCACTCGCCTATTGGGCTGTGTGAGTGTCTTCACTTAGGCGAGGCCCAAGTGCTCGCCTAGGCCCAGGCACTAGGCAGTGCCGAGCACTTGCCCGGTTCAACTCAAACCAGGTCGAGCCTAAGTCGAACCAGACAATCACATCTAGTTTGATTTAACTGATTATCCATCAAGCTTGAGTCGAACAAAACACCAGACAATCGGTTATATTGAACCAATTATCTATTGCAGAAAGCTAGAAACCACATGGGAGGAAGAACCCTGATGCAGAAACCCTCTTTCCCACTTCGTTTTTGCACAGCGGCAGCCTACTTCCCCAATAGCAGCAACGGAAACATCTTCCACCAGCAGTAGTAGTGGAGTCCTCTCCTTCCCGGTATATCTCTCGTTCACCACAACCCCCCAAGCATCGACTACAAACACCCCCGCACCTCACCACCACTGCCCCCCCCCCCTCCCTGCGCCCCCTCTTCCCTCTTCCCATTCACCGCTGCCTTCATTGTTGTTTATCAATTTTTTATGGTTATGTTTCAATTTTTAGATAAATAAAAGTTGATTCTTTTTGTCTAAGTTTGTGAGAACAGCAGCTGCCTTCTAGGATAAGTTGACCTGGAAGCACTCTAGTGGGGCTTGAGCAGCCCTGTTTATATTAATTAACAGCAGCTGTTTATTTTTATTAATCATGATATATAATTTTTAAATTATAATATTCAGGAACCCGCGCTTCACTCGAGGGAGAGTCTAGCGCCTCGAGCATTTTGGGATTGTGGCACCTTTTAGCGCCTAACGCTTATGACTATACTGCTTGTGAGAGTGAAGGACAGAGAGCCCTCCATCCAGCAATCCTATTATGCATGCAGACCAAGCCATGCCATTCCAGTATTCATTACTTTGAACCAAGCAATAGATATACAGGCAAACCTAGGCTATTAGATTAAATCAACTTAACATACAGAAAGTCAATCCAATCAAATATGAACCTATTTTTTGAGCCGTAACTGAAAGGGCATATCTAGCCATTTGTCCTTAAAATATTTCCCAAAACTAAACCTAAATGATGCTTAGCAGATAGAATTTTCATTCTCTCATGCACTTGATTGGACATAGTAGCTGACATTTTAGATTAGCCAAGACAATAAAATATAAAGAACAACTAATATTTACACATCTTACCAGCAAGCCATACATATCACAGCATTGGTAAAATTCTGGCCTCTCAGCTATTCCACCACCCCAACAGCGTAGCATGTTAAAGTTCATATCAGCGTGGAATTTTATGTCAGTCATGTATCTCTTCTTAGAAAGTCGTAATAGCCCATCAGACAATATCCAGTTTCCTCCACGGATAAAAACTGGTTCTCCATTCACTTTGAACAATCTGCAAAAGAATATCAAAGTTCAATGTGGCTCATATGATATTGAAATTTGTAAACTTTAATCATAAGAAGTGAGATATACAATCTGATTTATGTACCTGCCACCGGTAACATCATCAACAAAGCTCTCGATTTTACGGAATCCAAAACGATGGTTCCATGAATCAGATTCACCAGATCCCTTTACATCAACTGTTATCTCAACATCATACAAGGACTGCTTACCCATGCCATTTGGCCACCACAGGCTGGGTTTATAGAAGAAGAGCTTGCATGCCACATATTGTCAGTTGCATGATATTGAAAAATGACTATACAAATTGTAGATGCCATAAAATAGGAGTCTTCTTGAATATGTGTGCATAACTATGAACACAATCTTAAAAATGCATGTCATATGTTTATCATATATTTATCAAATATATGTCAGATACGATACTTAGAGGAGACTTCTGGAATAGTCAAATGTATCCATATTTTTTCGAAGTATACATCTTTCCTTCATTTTTACACCATTAGTAAGTATCCAGATCTTCATCCTTTATACATCTAAAGTTATATAAATCTCTATTGTTTTTTTCTCTAGATTTAACAATATGAAAATAACCCTTTTTCTCATACTTATTATAAGTTTTGTATTTTGTCATACAACATTTTTTGTCTCTTTTTTAGTTGTAATATATCTTCCAAAAATTTTGATTGTTTTTACAACTTTGTCAGTCTTCAAGGCATGAACTCTTGGTACTGATTGTCCTTTGACCATTGGTCTTTTGTTATGCACATGATTCTTATATCTATAAAGTACAAAGGTTGCTTATGGCTTCTTGTTCACCTCCTCTATTCTCGTTGTCACCTAATTGATCTTTATTTCTCCTGCACTGTACATCTAGGTTTATCCAGAAGCAAACCCCATGCTAAAATCAGTTCTTTAATCCAACTGGAACCTTTTTATTAATGTTGCTCAAGAGGCATGCCTCCTGGACAAAAGTGGTGAATCAATCACTGAGCCTTAGCAAAAAAGGAAAAGTTTGGTAATATCCTCAACAGATTAAGTGAAGAAATATGATGCTACTTAATAAAACTGATTAACAAGAGCCTTAGATACAGGTTTATACACACCGGAGGTAGCGTAAATTCTATGTGTGTTCCAGGAGGAATTTGTAACTCATGAGATTGAAGATGCTCGACCAGGCAGATATTTCCCTCTAATTCAGTGGTAACCTGCAGAGACAATAAACACTCTGCAAGCCATGGACTTTTGTTTTCTAGTCCAACAGTAGTATGGAGATACGCCCTCTTAAAGCCATCGAAGAATGATGAGACCAGGTGTGGATCAGTTATCTTCACAGGCTGCATCAAAGGAATGAAGAAATGCATCACAAAATTATAGGACCCAGATATCACTGTGCATCAGTTCCTATATGAGGAAAAGTCATATACAAACTGTAAACTAGTTAATCAAAGAACAAGCTAAAAATTCACAAAAGTAAATAAGAGTATAATGGTAGGATCAATGCACATATTCATGCAACTATATTTAGAGTATAAAAAAGCTATCATTGACCACTAATAAACCAAACTATGTTATGAGGCAACCTATACAAAAACAAAAACAAATTTAATGGATACAAGAAAATCCAAAATAAAACTAAACCCAGAATAACTTTTGAATTGCAACTATTAGTACACAACATAAATTATGTTATGTGGTTATCTATTGAGATGAGAATCTTACAAAGAAATGCTAAAGAAAGAATAAACCTCACCCCTGTAACTTGAACAGATACTTCATCCCAAATCCCAGTGTTCCTGTCTCTGCAGTACAGAGGAAAAGATCTATCAAGAAAAGCAGGGACCACAATTTTTCATATATAGACAAACGATATATTATGAAATATGAAAAAGAAATAAACAATTGCCAGTGGTGATTGAACACTGGCACAGTTGTTACTGTAATTTGCATAACAGCAATATTCTATGCCTCAGGCATATACCTGCTAAGATGCATTGCCCGATCTCATAAACTAGCATGGAAACTGACATCCAAGGCATGCAAGTTTCATGCCATCTGACCTTAAGATTAATCAATGACCTAATTAGTGAGAAGCTTCCTCTTCTTCCTAGTCCGATACACTAGAGAAATTGGTACTTGGATCAAGACTTATAACCTTTATTTAAGCATTTATAAGCATATCAATAGCCACATGTAACTTTAAGAGATGGGGATCAGATATATACAACATATATGTTTATCAGTGAGTACACATAATATGCCTGTATATATTCCTCATTCCTCCACGTGGGATTATTAGACCATCATAGTCTTCACTCAAGGGTCAAGATTTTCCTGATCAGGACATGATAACCTACTAGAACCCACCTTTCAGGATCCTGACATGATGCTTACATGAGGAAACTTTCATCTTCATGCACGTATAGCAATCACATCTTGGAGAGTGTCAATCACAAGAAAGGCCCACAGAATTGCTTAGATATCATTTGTGATGACTCTAAACTAATTCTTTATTCTAAATATGTAAATCTAAGTCTTCCTTACCCCAATGTGGAGAATTAGATTATCACACAAGTTATTGAGCATGTAAGCTGTTTGAGTGATAGCAAATGGTATTTGTGATAACACATTATGACTAGGGTTACCTTACGTACACCAATTTGTGAATTTACTACTAATCAAGGATTTTAATTTCAAATAATACCATCCGTACCGGGCGATACGTACCGGTCCATCAACAGACAGGTACGTAGACCGCCCGCTACCAGGCGATAGCGTCAATTGGGGCTATTTCCACTCCGTTATCACCCTAAATCAACCATCACTGCCCGCTACCGAATGGTATCAGTAGAGGGAGAAGAAAAGAGAAAACTTGAAAATCCGATGCCGCTCTCCCTTGACAATCCCGATCTGTCGCCGCCCTCCCTCGCCGCCGGACGCTGCAGATGATGTCACCTCCTCGTCTAAGGCGACGAGGTCTCGACGTTATTGGCGACTTCTACTCATCGGCGCAGGGAGAGAAGAAGTCTCGACGACGTCTCGCAAGGAGAAGCAGTTTCTTCTCCCCACGCAGGTAGAAGGAACGAGGCATTTTTTTTACTTTTTTGCACGGGGAGAAGGAAGTCAGGAACCCTCAGTTTCTTCTCCCCACGCGAGCAGAAACTAAGCGATGTCACCCTTTCTTTTTTTTTTCATGCGAGGAGAACGAAACCTCCTCACGCGAGCAAAGTGTGGGGAGTATATATATATATATATATATATATATATATATATATATATATATATATATATATATATAATGTATGTATGTATAAATGTATGTATGTATAAATGTATATAGGTATATATACATACATGTATATATATATATACATGTATACATGTATATATATATACATATATATATATATACACACACACACACACACACCGAGCGATATACCGAAACGTACTTCTCATTATAGTTATACCATACCGTATCGAGCTGAGTTCGAAACTCCAATACGGTACAAAATTACAAACCTTACTACTAAAAATTTGGGCTTGTTTCAACCTAAAAGATTCCAAAATTTAATCTGATTTTATGGTAAACAGGATAGCATATACCAAGAACAAGACTCATGGAAACTTGAAGTACATATCTCATATCAAGTGGGATCTAATTCCAATGCCCAATGGCCAATGGGTCCTCATTCTCCACTTCTAGGAAACAAGGATCATAGTAAGTTGAAAGAATAAAGCATCTAGCATATAGTTGTAGAGATATTGAAGTGTAATGGATGCAAAACAATGTTTTTACAAATACAAAACCAACTAATACAAATATTTCAAAGATGGTGTATCAAGGACTCTTAGTTGAAGTGCCAATGACGTTTTGTACTTATCATATAATGTATAAATTGTTGAGAAAACCAGAATGATTTTTACATATGGAAATGGACAACATACAAATAACTAAGGAATTTAAAATAATGGCTCCCAACAAAAGTGCAAATATTTGAAATTCACTACAATAACACTTAATAGCATACCTTATTGGGGTCATCCAATCCCAACCTTCAACATAGTGAGCAGCAACATCTTTCCCGATCTGATTGGGACAGTTTGTAGTTGTCAGAATAGACAATTGTGTATTCTTTCAAATACATACCTCACCAAAAACTCAATTTTTTGCAGGAAAAATTGGAAAAAACAGACTATTTTTAATGTAAAATATAAATGCAACTATTGAATCCAAAACAGAGATTATGTAAAGTTCAGAAAAACCATCTGCAAATATGAGAACAATATATAAAATTTGAAGCGTTCCATTGAACTATTGACAAGAAGAAAAACATAATGCAGAAAACTTAGCTAAAGGATGTAACCCATACCGAGTCAATCTGACTTGATAAGGACTACACCAGACTTGTTCTGCCTAATTATTCAAATGAACTACAAAATCATGGTTTGACTTTGATGATCATAATAAATAATAGGCACTAACATAAATTAACTGTTGGTTTTGCAGGTTGTTAGTTCGAATATAGTATTCGCGTCTCTTTATTTTTCACTATGTTTAACTAATATAATATCCTTCTCTCAGTTTAGCTTGCAGCATGCACTTGAGTTCAATTCATGTAGAATAATCATGCTTGCACATGGAAGAGGATGTTAAAATTTATAAATATATTTTCTTTATTAACAGCTTAACCCTTTGGAACTTGTGGTAACTTAATTAACATATTTATCAATTTTTAATTAGGATTATATATAGAGAGTCCT
Source organism: Musa acuminata AAA Group (assembly GCF_036884655.1). Classification (NCBI taxonomy): domain Eukaryota; kingdom Viridiplantae; phylum Streptophyta; class Magnoliopsida; order Zingiberales; family Musaceae; genus Musa; species Musa acuminata. The sequence goes on along the minus strand of NC_088329.1, from coordinate 5,572,330 downwards.
ATTTTAAGTTATTTGATGTCTGAAAGTCATAATGAAGTTATAGAACTTTTAGGAAAGTTTTTTAATTGTTAGGAGTCACATTTTGAGAGATTCCTCTTTTAGTATGATATCTTGGGGGAACAATATCACGTTTTCTCCCTCATCTTCCATGCATAAGAGCTTGTAAGGCCTATTCGTCATTCTCAAAGGTATGCTGTTCCATTTATGTATTAAATTAACATTAGCTTTAGATTGATAACTATCTTCTTTTCTCTTGTTCTATATCCTAGGAGGCACTTTCTCCTACTCATATTTGAAAAATTTCCTGATAGAAGGGTTTAACCTGTCACATTAGAAAATTTTTACATGACTTGTTTATACTAGCTTCTTAAGAATATATTTCTTAATCAAATTGAGAAAATTTAATGACAATCAAATTAATATTGGGAATTTCATACTAATGATGCAACAAGAAATGAGACAAAAAATTTTACTGTTCTAATCAACTAATGAATTCCGCCCAAATAGCTTCGTGACTTACCAAAAACCAACAAGAACAGAAACAGCTAAATTTCTTAAACATAATCTTAATTTCATCATAGTATAAAAAAACAAAAATCTTGAAATTAAGCAGACAAGTAAATAATTAACAAGTTCACTCAGCTTTAACAAATATGGATGAACAAAACAACAGTCAAAGATATATTGAATTGAACATAATGAAACCTTTAAAGAAAACGACATAAGTGAATGGAGTAAGTCTAAAGAAAATGATACAAACCTCATGATCCCCACCTTGTCCTCCCTGAGGAGGTATGCTACCAGGATGATCAGGAGGATGAACAAGGACAGCAAGCATATTTATCCCACTAGGAGTAAGAATATCAGTAATATTCAGTGAATGTCTTCGGAACATCCCTTTAGGAAGAATCTCTTTGTGACCATTCAAATAAACTTCAGCTGAGTAATTAATTGCACGGAAGTTGAGGTGTACATGTTGATTTGCTGTCTGAAAAATAAAGGACAAACAATAATAAAATTTGGAATTCCAAGAGTTTATATAATTAGGATCAAAAAATTCAGCCATAAACAGCACTTTCATCTAATAATTATTCCTAGTTTTTTCCAAGTTACTGCCTGCTAGATTCTATATGTTGAGCATGTTACCAATTGTAACACTAATTTGATGTTTTTGAATTTGGGACTCATTGATGTAACAACATTTTGTTCAAAAGTCAAACTTCATTAAATTTCAATGCATGAACCCCTAATTTTCACCATACCCAGATAACATCAGCAAGTCATCCTACTTCCACAGTTATTTAGGACCTGTTCCATATAAAATCCACTTTCTCACTACCTGTACCACATCTCTTCCTTGAAACTAATTAGTATGTTGTACAGGGGCATATGGCCAGCAAAATACCATTCCCATACTCAAACATTGTTCATCTCATATAGGATTATCAAACCAGAATCCAAGTTATTGTGGTATAAGAATGATGAGATTATGGAACTCAACATTCTCACATTTATTGCTACTTCAATGTTCATTCTAGTTCATACTGGCTTTTTACTGAACATGTACTTTAGAACAGTCAGTCAAAACAATTAATTTGACTGAAATTCGATTATTAGTTCCAAGACATAAAAAACCTATCAAAATGGTCTATACAAACCAGTATTTACTGGTCCAATGACCGATTGGTACATAGACTAGACAAAATACCCAGTCCAGTCAAATATAAGCTTACATCTGGTACACTACTATAGTAGCACAATGGGCTGTGAAAGTACGAGTACCAAGTACCAACCATACCTTTTTAATCTTTTGGATTTTTTCTTTTAAATCTAATATTATCCCATTCGTGTCTTCGAGTGTTTTTTTACCTCCATTGCTCATTTGTATCACCGTCGTGACCAACAAGGCCCTCCCAGTATTGGTACCAGGCCCAGATATATTCCTTGATGAGTTCTTTAGCAACACTGAATCTGATTCTGTTGAATTTATTCCAAACTGGCTTCAAATGGGACTAGGTTTATCCTTGTATATGACTGGTCCAATCCTGCTTGAGACCCCATTCCCATACAAGAACACAAAGGTCAGAGGTGCTGCAGCAGCCACCATATGTCCAACATTCCCAAGGGTATCTTGCTGTTGATGAGAAAAAAATCACAGATATTGAATGCTGTTGCTAAGGAATGAATTGATTTTTTTGTCTCCTCTTTGGTTTTATGTCCTTTTTTTATTTTCTATGACTTATTTGACCAAAATCATTATGATTTTTTTAAAGCTGACTTTCTATAGGCATGTTTTGTCTCTTTTAGATTTCCTCTGATTAACTTTAATAAAGTTAAGGCAAATAAGAAGTGCACTATGAAACCCACTTATCTTGTTGACTGCCTAACAAAAGCAATTTCCCACGGTGCCCACATTGCTATAAATTATTTAGAATAGTGACATGTTCCTAGGTTGGTTTCATCACCCATAATTCTGAAGAAAAACTAGTTAAATATATATCCTACCAAGGAAGGACATTCCTAACATCTTTAATAGTCCAGAATATCAGGTTTAATACATTATTTTCATCCTTCCATATATCATGATCATTTGGAAAAGAAGAATCAAGGCAGAAAGTATACAATGACAAAGATTTAATCTGAAGAACTTATTAAATAAAGCAACCATGCTAGGTACGTAATATGAATAATAGATGTAAAAAACAGAGTGAAACAAGCAAATAACAGAGCTTTATACCTTCTTACACTCAAAGGTTGTGAAAAACCAAAATGTGTAATATTCCCTCCCGGAATTGGCAATATCAATTATTGCTTCATTGTTTAGCCCATAGAAAGGATCTGGCACCAAGTTGTTCTTTAGCAGCGTTCCCAAAACACTGTGAAAGAAACCAAAAAATTATATACATCAACCAGAAGCATGACTTAGTAACAGTAATCAGAAACCATAAACCATGTACTTTATAACTTTCACAAATTATTCACATGGTACATCACTTATTTATATGTGCTCATGAATTACCTCAGAAACCAATAGTTCATCATGACAAAGGATATGTCATCAATTCACTAATTCATACGGTTTGAACTTCTCAACATCCACCATATCCATGTCACTTATTTTACAACTAACAAGATGCGATTGTTCCGTATAAAGAGGACCAAGGTCAAATGTTAGGATGTATCCAAACTATAAGTAGCCAATCATTTCATTCGTGGGTCGTGGAACAAATTAGTCTCATATATCTCTATAGTGTGGCATAGGGAAAGCCTACTTGCCTTACAATAATGACATAGTGGCTATTACAGAAATAAACTTAATGATTATGATACCACAACTATCACTACTTTGATTCGTGACAATTAGATATCAATGTCAAATGTTGTAAGAGCAGTGTCATTCATGGATACTTCAAAATTATAATATTGATCTCCAACCACACGAAAATGTGGACCTAGACCCACCTCCCCATGTAGCATTCATTTTGATGTTGGTAGTTTCCACTTTCCACACTTATAATCACTTTTAACAACTCATTCCAAACCTGCTATTTCCTGTCATATATAAGACTATTATGCATTGCAAGTAATATTCAGAGTAACTCCACAGAATGCATTGAAGAAATTGCCACAAATTTTATAATTCAACAATCTGATCTCCACAAAGCAATCATCCTCTTTATGGGCTTAGATGAAATACTTCTATCAGACAACTTTAAACAATCCTCATCTAAGTTGGAATAGCCCCTTCAGTCTTTTTGAACCTAACACCCTCCAAAAGTTCCTTAAAAGAACGTCTTTTAAGGCCCTCTACAATTCTAAAATGATTCCCACAGCATAAAATGAAAAGAGGTCAAATTCCCAGAGCCACAATGCTCTTCTATGGAATCCAACATCCTGCCAACATATTCCCCTTTATTGCATTTCCTTTTCATGAGGGTGAGCTTTAGTGTCATGATAAGATTACTCCTTTGTAATCTAAGTGGCTGAGTTTCAAGTTGCAGAAACAACCTCTGTCACTTCTTACGAGGGTAAGACTAATTAAATTCATCCTTCCTAGACCCTGCTTTAGCAGGAGCCTTTTGTACTCGGCTGCTGTTGGTAATATTTTCCTTTTCATCAATGATTTATTATCACTCTTGAATCATCTCTACACCAATTCATCTCACTACTATCCTCATCCAAAAAAATCACTTTCACAAATTTTATACGAAGGGTGATGACAATCATTAGCTGACAAGTCTTTTTGAACTTCTGAATTACAGCATCATCCAGTGGCAGCACTTTGACTTATGTTTCTTTCTCTGTCATATTTCAGCTTTATCACCTACAACCTCTTCTCTCTTTGACACCTTCAATATTTCTCTCCGCCTCTGGCTTATCAGTACAGACAGATACAAACCACAATTATCAGACTCCACATCATTTATCACTTGCTCAGAAAAAAGAGTCGGATCTGATCCTACAGATCTGGATTTATCCAGTCATCCTTTAATTGGAACCATGATGCTACAGATCACTTGGATCAGTATACATCGAGCAGGCCTTTCATGTCAGCACCATAAACCACAATATGTGCCGTCCAACACTCTGTATACTTAAATCTTAAAAGAAAAAAATCTGCGGCATGTTCCAGCATATGATATGTGAGTATATTGGCATGTACCAGACCCACATCGATTCGATCAGGGATCAACACAGATCTGGTACCCAAAACATTGAACCATGATTGGAACACTAATTCTATCACGGACTTGATATTTACCCATTGCATAGATTTTTCCTCGTCACACATCAGTAAATCAAACGTTTAACCACCCGATTCTTCACTTCAGAATATGGACCATGGACTCCCAGACCATAACTTAACTTGATGGTAAGACAAATTTAAACACCAGGTACCAAAACTCCAAAGATCTAAATACCCCCATCCAACTTTCATTTGTTACTCAGTTCCCTGTTCATGGAATAATTTCAACCAACTAAACATTACTCGCAAGTCTTCTACCGTCACTAAATACTTCAATAGAAAATCATTATTGCTTAAAAATATATCATTAATTGGCGAAAATTCCTCCAGTGCAAACAATTAATGTATCCGCCAATTTAGTCCATCACTACAACCTTTGAAGACCAAGATTCCGAAAAGGAGGTGCATCTGCTAGAATTGCCTTCTTTGAAGACCCCAAGGCAGATCTCCTAATTTCTAAATGTGAAAAGTGAAAAAGTTCACCAAGCAAACAACAGAAAATCCCGATTGCATAGATCTAGATCCAATTATAGATACGGAAACACATGATTACATGAGAAGATGACTTGGACAAGAACAGAGAGACGGTTTCAGTATTCCTACTAAAGCGCTCATTTCTAATCCCCTAAGAATCTTCCAGTCTGCAGTTCTTGCTGCACCTTCAACTTGAATCAAACTCAGGTATAAAGCAGATTCCTGCAGGTGTACACAATTTTTATGGTCCAATTCGTGGTCCCCTTATCTAGACTAAGTAAATGAGACTATCAGATAAAATCAGGATTCCAGAAGCCGGTTGACTACATGGGCAATGGGGATTAGAGATAATCCGTACCAAGAAGCAATCTCCCTAGTGCAATGGCTTAATAGACATGGAATAGAGCCAAATAAACAGCCCTCTGTAGCAATATTTGGATCACGCGATTGATTCTACAACATCTGGTATCGAAAGAGGATAAGGAATAATAGAACGGTGAAGCGAGAGGCGCAGGCTTACGTGCCGGGCACCACAGCCTCCATCCATGGCGCGGAGGGGCCAGTCGGAGGTTGGGTTGTGGTCAACTGCACGCCCGTGGCCGCTACTTCCGAGGATCTCGCTGCCAACCAACCCGAGTCCAGCTTCGTCTTCCCCATACCCACCCTCCTCCTCCGCTCTCCCAGTCCCCTTTCACAGTCCATCGGTGCGATGAATAGTACATCCATCCCATCGCGGCACCGAAGCACTCTCTATGTACCCTCGTCGTTTCTCACACGCCTTGGCCTCAGACGCGGGTCCCATCACATTATTAACTCTTCCCATACCTCCAACGGTGATTCAAAAAAGTACTCCCCTTTTACCCTCTCACCCTTATTTTGACGATTTACATATGAAAAATATTATTTTTATTTCCTACCTTAGAAAACCCCTTTGTCAATTAATTTACTGAAGAAAATCCGCCTATTATTTTCGGCTTTTTTATTCCTAAAAATAACCTGCTTTCTTTTGTCTATTTCTTTCATTCAAATTCAAGTTCAAAAAAGAAAAGAAAAAGAGAAATAAAATTCGTAATTCAAAATAAAATATAAAAAGTAATAAAAAATAATTTGGAAGACATAACAACCAAAATTTCATATACGTGTAACTATAGAAAATACCTAGTTATAGTATTTCTCTAAAACAACATAGGTGACAATATCTCTATCAATTTTCTAACTGTATTATAGTTGATATATAACATTATTGAGTCACAGCTCATAATCTAAGCTTTGTTTATTTTTTAGGGTTTTAAATAAAATTCTTATATACTTATTGCCATAATTTAATTTAAAAATATTCAAATGGTAATAAAACAAGCCAAATATTTAATATATTAAAATTTAAGCCTGTGACAGTATCTATGATATCAACTATACTGTTCTATTATAAAAAAAAGTATTAAAATTTCTTATCAGCTCATATTGTGAGGACCTTAGGATGGCATAAAAGCTCTTAAAACAAGAAAAAGTTTCAATTTGGAAAGTAAATATTTACATTTAACATATTTCAATCCAATAGTACAAGGTATGGTAAAAAATTATTAACAAATAAATAGAAAGCATGATCAAGTATTTTAGAACTCCTTTAATAAAGTTTTTTAAAGAAAATAAAAAATTGTTATGTATCATGCTCATCATTCCATAATAGAAAATTCTATTATAGAAAATATATCATGCTCATGATTTTTGCCAAGATTGAAAATATCATTATGTACCATGCTCATCATTCTATAATAAAAAATTCTATTATAGAAAATATATTGATCCTCGCCAAGATTGAAAATATCATTATGTATCATACTCATCATTCCATAATAGAAAATTCTATACCTATAGTGTTGTTGTTACCTTGTTAGATACATATTAAGCTCCGATTTCAAGCGTGAGGATCCCCTTGATTTTTTTAATCATTGTAATAATAAATTTTCTCCCTTAAATATTTTACTATTCTCTATTATAATTAATAGAAATTGTACCATGTTCTCTACTATAATTAACACTATAATGATCATATAAGTTAGGGGTCAAGTTTTTAATCTCTAATTTTATCACAAATAATATCACCTTCTCCTAAAATTTCATAATAAATGGATAATTAATCAACTAAGTCATTAATAACAATTTTTTTAGTTATTATTATTATTATTATTATTATTATTATTATTATTATTATTATTATTATTATTATTATTATATATATATATAGTGACGTCCTTAGATCAATGCAGTGGGAATTGGATCATGATAAGATCATGATAATGAGACCAATTCACTTATAAACATAAACCCTAAATATTTTCGATCATAGGTTACTCGAAATGGACATCGGGATAACTAGACAGACTAGTGTGCTATACACCTGTTCATATGATGGAGACAGCTAATCCCATAGTTGTTTATGTATGGACATTAGAGATATAGTGCAGGTACTCATTAGAGAATGACATCATTGAATGATTCACTTACAGAATGTTGGTTGGTTAATGATACATCATCGTCAGATAGTAATTCCGTAGTCTTAGTTATACGTCTGGTCCTTAGACATGAGACACTAAGGATGCTCTGTATAAGTACTCCATTCTTTAATCTTGAACTTATATGTATTGAGGTTTCAAAACAAACACAACTAGTCATCGAGAGTGATAATCAATCTTCCTAGGGCAATTGAGTGTCATAAAGGATCATTCACTCTTGATATCATGAGAGAAATATCTCATATGTTCTCACTTGGTCAAATCCCTAGCCAAGGTTAATCGGATCATTATGAATCTGATAAGAGTGAGATTCGGATTGAGAAAGAAAAAGTTCTTTGGAAGAATCCGATTAAAGTGAGACTCAGATAAATTTTATATGGATCTGACAACGTCATACCCAATATATGATCTCTGGAATATTAGATAAACGAGAGACTATAGATATACGATAACTAAGGGTAGACAGGTTAAATAGATTAGATCCTCCTTAATCATCTCGGGACTATGGCGTAGTGGTCTAGTACATCCATAATCGATGAGATATAATGAATTATTAATAATTCGCTGAATCAAAAAGAGTTCTAATAGGTGCAACTCACAACTAGCTCGATATTGGGCCTAGAGAGTCACATACATATAGTTGATAATACGACGAATAGAAGACTAGATATGTGATATCTAATAAGCCTTTGTTTTATTGGATCCATTGGGTGAAACCCAATAAGAGCTCAAAGTGGATATTTAAATAGAAATCAAATTTTCATTAAGCTAGGGATAATTAGATGGAGATCCAATATCTAATATTCCAAGATAATTGGATAAAGATCTAATGCCCAATAGGGCAAGATCCATTAGGGTTATGTTAGAGGAGTTCTCTATAAATATGAGAGGCCAAAGGGTCATGGGCTAAACTTTTTTGGTTGCCCACCTCCTATTCTCCTCCCTCATATTCTTCCCTTGCCATTAGCCCCATCAAAGGCATGAGAATAGCAAGAAGGGTCAGTCCCTTCTTGTGTTTACTATTGCGTAATGGTGCGCGAAGGCGAGGAAAGAATGCGTCAAGGAGGTGTGTTGTTGCTTCATCCATCGTGTGGATCACCACTAGAGAGGAGTTTGTGAGAGCTCCTTCGTTCATGGATTGAGATATATAGATTAGGGATATATAATTTTCCTTATGTGAGAAAGTCTTACACGTGTTACGTAGTTTTTCGTTTTACGAGTTTTTCGCTCTCAATCGTCGCACGAAGATCAAATATGATTCTTTTGAAAAATTGGTTTTTGCTTTATTTGTTGCTGCATATGTGATGCTCCCATGGTTTCACAACAGGTCCAACCTCTCGCTTACGCGGTCAAGCCAAAGCCCACCATAGTGGGTCCAGCCTCTTGCTTATGTGGTCAAGCCAAAACCTATTATGGGTCTAGCTCTTGCTTATGCAGTTGAGCCAAAACCCACCATAGTGGGTCCATTATGTAATTGGGATTCAGGGATTCAACAACTAGGATTCAGTAAACTCATCGGTAAAATCATCGCGAACAAGATTTTCGCTTACGCGATTGAGCTAAAGCCCATCACAATGGGTCCAACATCCCGCTTATGCGATCGGGCCAAAATCCACAATTGGTCTAGCCTCCCGCTTACGTAATCAAGCCAAAACCTACAGTGGGTCCATCCTCCCCCTTATGTAGTTGGGCCAAAACCCATAGTGGGTCTATCCGCTCACTAATGCGATCGAGCCAAAGCCCACCATAGTGGGTCCAGCCTCCCACTTATGTGGTCAAACCAAAATCCACAATGGATCCATCCTCCCACTTACACTATCAATCCAAAGCCCACCACAAAGGGTCTAGCCACTCACTTATGCATCGAGCAAAAGCCCACTACAGTGGGTCGAGCCTCTCGCATACGCAATTAAGCCAAAGCCCATCACAATAGGTCCAACCTTTCGCTTATGCAGTCGAGCCAAAACCCATAGTGGGTCTAAACCTCCTGCTTACTAGATCAAGCCAAAACCCATAGTGGGTCTAGCCTCCCACTTACACGGACTAGCTAAAACCCATAGTTGGTCTATTCTCTTGCTTGCGCGATCGACCCAAAGCCTACCATAGTGAATCTAGCTTTCCGCTTACATGATCGAGCCAAAACCCATAGTGGGTCCAGCCTCCCCCTTATATGATTGAGCCAAAACTCATAGTGGGTCCATCCCCCCGCTTACATGGTCAAGACAAAGCCCATCACAGTGGGTCCTACCTCCCACTTATGTGGTCGAGACAAATTCCACCACAATGGGTCCAACCTCCCGTTTACGTAGTCGAGCCAAAACCCACAATGGGTCCAGCCTCCTGCTTATTAGTCATAGGTGCCCTATAAGTTAATCACGTGAGTGATGACACATATGATATGCAGTATGATCTTTTTATTTATTATTATTATTGGTATTTTCTTACTTTATATTACCTATTGTATATATTATGATGTCCTTGGATTTATGCAATGAGAATTAGATCATGATGAGATCTTGATATTGAGATAAATTCTTCTATAAACACAGACCCTAAATATTCTCGATCATAGGTTACTTGAGAGGGACATCGAGATAGTCGGATAGACCGATGTGCTATATACTCATCCATATTATGGAAGCGACTAGTCTCATAGCTACTAGACACTAGGGATATAGTGTAGGGACACTAGGGATATAGTGTAAGTGCTCATTGGAGAATGAGTTCACTAAATGATCTGCTCACAGAATGTTAGATGATTAATGATACCTTATTATTAAACAGCGATTCCATGATCCCAATTGTGTGTCTGGTCCTTAGATTTGAGATACTAAGGATGCCCTGTATAAATACTTCACTCTTTGATACTAGACTTATAGGTCTAGAAATTCTAGATCTAGTATGGTCAGTTATTGGGAGTGGTAGCTAACTATACGAGGGCAATTGAGAATCGATAGAGGATCATCTACTCTTGGTGTCATGAGAGAAATATCATGTGTGTTATCGCTCAAGCAAATCCCTAGCCATGGACATTCGGATTGAGAGAGAAAATAGTTCTTTGGGAGAATCTGATTATAACGAGACTAGAGTAGATTTCGTATAAGCCTAACAGCATCATGCCTGGTATATAGTCTCCAATATATTAGATGGATAGGGAGACTATAAATATATAATAACTAAGGGTAGACGGATTCAATGGATTGGATTCCCTTGTATCATTTGGGGACTATGGCCTAGTACGTCCATAGTTAATGAGTTGAGTGAATTATTATAGAGATAATAATTTACTGAATTAGGAGTTTTGATAGGTATGACTCAATGTCAGCTCAATATTGGGCCTAGAGAGTCACACACATATGGTAGGTGTTGTAACGAGTAGATGTTTGAATATGAGATATCCATCGACTCATTGTCTTATTGGATATTTAATAAGCCCCTGCATTATTATATCATATGGATAAAATCCAATAAGAACCAATAAGAGATTATTGGATAGAGATCCACTGATCCAAGAGGCTTGGATAATTGGATAGAGATCTAATACCCAATATGACAAGATTCATTATGGTTAAATGGTATGAACCTTTATAAATAAGAGAAACAAAAAAGTTGCATAGGCAAGTCTCCTCTTGGTTGCCCCTCCTATTCTCCTCAATCGACAACCCTTCTTTATGGTGTGTGGACAACAAGAAGGGTTGACCCCTTCTTGATCACTATGTAGCCTTATGGTGCGCATAGAGAGAAAGATCATACTACGAATTGAGGAGCATTATCACCCGATCTACCATATGGATCACCGCTAAAGATGAGGTTAGTAGACCTTCTTTATCCTCTCCTACGGGTCTAGGATTTTTCAGGGATATACGATCTCCCTATGTAACACATCTTACATGATATGTGTAGTTTTCAATTTTATAATTTATTGCGCACCAATCTTCGCCCAACGACTAAATATTTTTCTTTGGAAAATCTGGATTTTTGTTTTTGTTGTTCCATTGTGCATGTGATGCTCTCTCAAGATTTCCCAATATCACTTATGCGGTTGGACCAAAACCCATAGTGGGTCCAATCTCCCGATTACATAGTTAAGCCAAAGCCCACTATTGTGATTCCATCCTCTTGCTTACATGGTCGAGCCAAAGCCCACCATCATGGGTCTAACCTCCCACTTATGTAATCGAGCTAAAACTCACAATGGGTCTAGCCTCCCGCTTACGTAGTTGAGCCAAAGCCTATCATAGTGGGTCCAGCCTCCTACTTATGTAATCGAGGCAAAGCCCATCACAGTGGGTTGATAGTCCCGCTACAATGATCGAATCAAGACATGCTATAATAGAAGCCGATACGGCAATCGAATCAAGACCTACTATGGCGAACTGATACTAATACTCCCGCTATAGTGGTCAAATCAAGACCCTCTATGGCAGAAGCTGCTATGGTGGATTTATATTGATCACTGATCCTCTCACTCATGCAATCGAGCTAACACACTCTCACCTAGGTGGTCGAGTATCTACCCCCAAAAGCAGAAGAAGGGGCAGGCCCAAAAGAAGACCCAACCTTCTGGACAAAAGGGGGAGGTAAAAATGGAGAAGGAAACCTCCCAAAGAAAGAGGGGGAGGTCGAAAAATGATAGAGAGTGAACTCCTATGCGAAAGGGGGATAAGGAAGATAGAGAGGGAAGGAAAAAAGAAAGGGGTCCCTTAGGTCAATATCCATCACTCTTACAATCGCGCTTGCAAAAGAGTGTCCTCCACCTCGATAGACCTCACACCAACCATCACAATCTCAACAAGGAATTCATAACAAAAATAACGCATATGCAAGCGTGTAATAATATAGACAAAAGGAAAAGCGACATACTTTAAGACTCCTTTGCAAAGCCTCAAAGCACCGCTTCTGGGGGGATGAATGATAGGGAAAAGCTTGGCACTGCCAGCTCCCCTTACCACCTTAGCCAGGAACACCACCTAAACCAAATGTGGGAGCCCCCACTAATTCCCCCCCAATCGCCAGTAGGGATCTATCCTGCTTGTCTTAGCTTTCCAAAGTGGGCACGCAAGAACCACTCCTTACTAATACCGCAATTGAAGAAACTATGCCCTCCACTAATGGTTTGCAATATGCCACAGCTTCCCCATCTACCTTCTAGCTGACATTTTAGCATAAGCTATGCCTCTACATTAATGATTGATAGCATAGCTTAGCTTTACCAACCTTTTCTTCCAAATAGTTGATGGAGAGACCACTCCTTGCCTAACCCAAAGTAGTAAGGTAACCAACCCCTAAGCATCCCAACTATCCACACACGGTGTTAGAGGATACACGTAAGTAAGCCGCCCTCATTAATGCCTCCACCATACAAGGTAAGGGGGGCCTGAGCTAACGCATGTCCATACTACTCGACACCTAAGTATAAAAGTCAAGCCCCAAACCAAGATAAGAGGTGCGGGCAAATACCCTCTATTCTCTCATTTACATTGCTCATACTATTATCTTCCTTCCTCTTCGTCTTTCGTTGACTTAAGCATTGGAGGGGTCGAGCAGAGACACCCCTAGCGCAGACCAATTATGTAAGACCCTTGGTGCCATCTGGAGACATGGCCAAGAGGTAGCTCAATAGGTAGGAGAATCCAACTCTCCTACCCAGCTTCACTATACCAAGGCCATGTCGCTCCCAGCAAACCACATCCCATAGTGGATTCTCTACATTGATTAGTCACATCAGCTCCTCCCGTCAATAAGGAGGAGTTATCGGGAAAGACCTACACCTTTGGTAGTAAACCAATCGGGTCGACTCACCCGTCGATGGTATCTGTATACCAAAAACAATAAATCAAAGTTAGGGCTTGTGATTTTTCATGATTGTAATAAATGATACCATCTTGAAAATAAGAATAAAAAATAAGAATCACAACAACAGAAAAAAAAAAATTAAAACATAATTGAGCTTCGTGGTATAGCGGATTGCACTTCAAATTGAAGATCTAATCCCTTGTGTTTAAATCCTAATTTATTTATATTTTCATCAATCAAAATAGATTATTCGAATCGGAACTGGTAATTCGAATCAAAATTGGAATCGATATAGTTCTAAAATGAGAATCGAAACTCTGATTTTAATTTCAAATCAGATAGAATCAGAACCGAGATCGATAATTCTAAAATCGTGATGAACATTAAGTTCGTCAAAAGAAACAAATGCTATATGCCACAAGAAAATTGTAACCAGGAATCCCTGAAGAGGAGCTCAGATATGTATCAATCTTCCAAACTTATAAACATCGAAATCATAAAACCATAATGATGATTTAAGTTCCAAATCAAAGCATTCTATCGGTAAATATTGGAAGAAAAAAATATTCATTTTAAAATATTTACAGGCTGTCAATCCTAGAAATAGAAAGCCCTCAAGATACTGGTCAGTTTCTGTTCACAAAAGGAAAGTAAAAGTACAACAGAATAAACCGAGGATCCTGAGATGGAACGAGACATAAAGCAGGTAAGCTGCCCACCGACCCCAATAACTCTTAGCATTAACCACTCTTAAATCCCATCTCCCAACGCCACCCGTCACGACAGGCATGCATGCATGCACGCTTATACAAAGATAGGGGACTGCTCGAGGACATGAGAAAGCGAAGGATGCGAGCGCCCAAACGCGGAAGTAGAGATGGAAGAGATCACTCACAGGACGGTAGCTGTGAACGGCATCAACATGCACGTCGCCGAGAAAGGAGAAGGCCCCGTGGTTCTCCTCATCCACGGCTTCCCGGAGCTCTGGTACTCATGGCGGCACCAAATCGTGGCCCTCGCCGCCCACGGCTACCACGCCGTCGCCCCTGACCTCCGCGGCTTCGGCGACACCGACGCACCTCCTGCCGTCACCTCGTACACCATGTTCCACGTCGTCGGTGACCTCGTCGGTCTCATCGAAGCCCTCGGTCGAGATCAGGTCAGTGATCAGTCTCCACGTACTCCGTCCTCAGCTGCGGTTTGTAAGGGTTGTGTTCCTGATGCAACAAGGTGTTCGTGGTGGGACATGACTGGGGCGCATTGGTCGCGTGGTGCCTGTGCATGTTCCGGCCGGATAAGGTGAAAGCGTTGGTGAACCTGAGCGTTGTTTTCCGGCCGAGAAACCCTACCGGGAAACCAGTGGAGACTCTTCGGACCGCATATGGCGATGACTACTACGTTTGCAGATTCCAGGTCTGAGATGTTCTTCTCGAGCTTGTCACCGTCACACCCTCATTTGAAACACGAGAATCTTGAAAGAGAATAAAGTGATATCTACTGTTCTTTGAGAGAAGAGCCAGAGTTGGTAGTAATGAATGTATATTAATGGTCGGTGGAAAAACGTTGGCATGAACATTTCATGTCTGTATATCGAATCTAATAGTAGGACATAAATTTTGTTGTGCTATATTATCTTCTAAGTAGATTTATAGCCTTCAGGAAACCGGTCTTTACGCTGCAGGAACCTGGAAGAATTGAAGCAGAGTTTGGTCGAGTTGGCACTTCCTTGATAATTAAGAAGTTCTTAACATATCATGATCCAGGTCCTGTTATCGTACCAAAGGAGAAAGGATTTGGAGATGCCCCTGACAAGGAGAACGCCCTACCTTCTTGGCTGTCAGAGGACGACCTTAATTATTTTGCAGGCAAATTTGAGAAGTCTGGTTTCACTGGAGGATTGAACTACTACAGAGCTTTAGACCTGTATGCATATGCTTCGTAAACTTTTAGATAGTTGAAATCTGTTTGTTTGACTAATGCGTCTTTTCATTATCGCATGAACCGAAGAGATCATCCTAGATTGTCTATACCAGCTGAACCAGTGATCGAACCTCACGTACAATTCATCCTAAATTGTTTGCGATGGAGTGTGCAGGAACTGGGAGCTGACGGCACCATGGACTGGAGTGCAGATCAAAGTACCTGTGAAATTTATTGTGGGAGATCAAGACCTAGCTTACCATTTTCCTGGTGTTCAAGACTACATAAGCAAAGGTGGATTCAAGAGAGATGTTCCCTTGTTAGAGGATATGGTTGTCATGGAAGGAGTAGGCCACTTCATTAACCAGGAGAGACCACAGGAGATCAGCAACATCATCCTTGAGTTCATCAAAAAATTCTGATTCACCAGCATCACACCATTCTGGTTTTTTACATTCCAATCTCGCTGCATCTTGTAGTGAGGTCTCGAGCTGTAATAAAGTTATCCAAAACTAGTAGCAGAATGTGAAAGGAGATCTTGCTGTTGTATTTTCTTGGACAAGTTCATCTGAAAGGTAAAATAATAGTTTTGCCAACAACATCAATTTTTTTACTATTTAAGATCGACTATATAGTATCTTACCATTATTAAGATATGTAAAAATTATATTTATTTTAATTTATAATATTTAAATCTTTGTTTATAATTTTTATTAAGACCTTTTTAAATCTTCCTCCATCTCTCGTTGCATTATTAATGATAATAATTTCATCTTTTCTAATTACAGCATTCATAGATCCGTCAGATATATATTTGTATTATTTTAAATGATTATTTCTTATTTTATCAATTTCTATGATACATAATTATTCACTAATTAAAAAAAAAAATTATATATCTTTCACATTAAGTTCACATATCTACCATAATATTTTGATCTCAGCAATATAAATTTATCGAATACTTACATTCATAAAGTATTATTAGTTTAACAATTACTTTATAAAATTTCTCTCTTAATTTCAAAGATATTTCGTGACACCCTAGAAAGTTGAGAATGGTATGATGTCGTAATTCTATAGGTTTGTTCTATAAGAATATAATGTAAAAACTTAAACAAATAACTTTCAATTATATGTATTACATAATCTAATCAATAATCTATCTATCTTCAAGACATTCATGAAATTCAATAATTCATTCAAAGTTCTTAACATTTCATTCCAAATAACATACATACAAAATAATCTTAGTATATAATAAAATTTAAGATTTTTATTTTTTTTAATCCATAATCACAAATGAGCTACTTCTCAATTTGAAAAACTTAGAAATAATCATATGAAAAAACCATAGCATCGTGACTCATATACTAACAAATCTTATCATAAATAAATACATTTTTTTTAAATAATAAATATTTTATGCATTCGATATATATTTTTAAAATATGCATAAATACCAAAATTTTCTTCATTTTTATATAGTTTAAAAAATATATTTTTTAGAACATGTATTTTCAAAATACAAAATGTGATCCTTTTCGTAACGACATATTGCATAATGAACGCATAAACATAGCTAACGTCATAGCATAAATTAGTGTAACTATTCACAAATAACATAAATATATCTAATCGTTCATATATATAAATTTAACTAAGTTGTATACTGTCAAAATAAAAAGCTACAGTAGCATTAATGACTATGACCATATTATATCATAAATTCAGATAATATAAATCAATAAATACTTATAACATAATAAATAACTATTCAAACTATATGACTTTCTAAATTCTTTTGCTTATAACATAACATAACATTTAAATCAATGTTATACTTATAAAAAATATAAATTATTTTGTAATATTTTAAATAACAAAAACTTGTAAATCATGTAAATCACATGTATTTATCAATTCCAAACACAAGCATTAATAATTTTCAAAATCGAATACTTATCTTGATTGTATATTCTTGATATAAATATATAATTCTGATGCTTTTTTCCCCTCTTCTTATTGTTCCTACATGATTGTTTTTCCTCCTCCTATTTATTTTTTATAACATAAATATCAAATAATCTAAGGACGTCATAATTAATGATATTGTCCTGCACACTAATCTAATCAGTAGGAGTGTAATAGAATTCAAAAACGTATCTGATACAATTTTCCTAAACTTAATCCGAATTTATTTAATATCAAAACAGATCCTCAATCATTTTTCTTTTCTCTTTCTTTTGGGCTCCTTTATATGAGGCGCAAAAGCTTCTTTTCTTTTTCTCCTCTCATTTCTTTCTCCTTTCTCTTTTCTTTCTCTCATCCTTTTCCAACTGTCCTCTTTTCCTTTCTCCCTCTTTTTTTTTTCTTTTTTTTTCCCTTCTATTTTCACATGCTTTCTCCAATTGCACGAGATCAGTTAAAAAATATTAATGTATAAGAATATATTAAAAAAAGAAGACTAAGAGAATAATTTATATTGATAAATAACAAAAAAGTTAGATTATATATTATTTATTATAATATATATATATATATATATATATATATATATATATATATATATATATGAGTCTAGCCCACAATATATCAAATTAGTATCTGACTCAATATATATTAATCTTGACTAGTTTGACTCACCCATCATCATAAAATTTTTAATATGGTATCAAAGCTAAAGTTCATAGACAAAATGAGTGAATAAAAAATAATTTGAAAAAATAAAAAAGACCTAAATGATTAAAAAAAAGAAAGAGAAAGAGAAAGAGGGAGACTTGAGCTAACATGAGCTTGGTAACTAGAGTTAAGCTTTTGGTGGGGAGAAAGTTAACCACACCACCAACTAAACTATGGTTGTGAATAATTAAATCATGAATATGTATATGAGTCGAACCCACAATTTATCATATTAAACTTTTAATTGAATTAATATCTGACTCAATATATATTAATTCTGACTCATCAAGATTTTTAACAACATCCCTTCTCTATTTCACCTTTCTTTTTTCCTTCTTCTCTCTTTTTTTATTTTTATTTTCTCTATTTCTCTCTTCCTTTCTATCTCTTTTCCTTCTGTTGGTCTCCTCGTAATCCCCTCCAAGGAAGAAGCGATCGGTGTAAAATCTTTTTTATTATTTTTTATAATTTATTTCTTATCAATTTTTATATTTACATTCAGATTCTTATCATACAAAACTCCAAATGTCCCTCATTATTTAATCATCTTATTTTTATTATATAATAATATCTTAATCAATATATTTATTTTATTGAATAATTAATTTATTTAAAGAAATTTCTTACCCTCCAACTTGATTATAAAGTTCTATCTATTCCTAGTATTACTAGAATTACACTTATATATTAAATTTTAATCTAACTTTATCTAAAATTTTTAGTTGCTAAGGATTGTCTCAATGAAATGCTTTAAATATTTAGAAAATAATAGATAAAAATTATATTTTATGATAAATTTACCATTTTAATATAATCAGATAAAAAATTTTAAATGGCCCAAATATATAATAAATAAAAATATAATTGTGTAAATAAATATGAATTATTTTTTTAAATAAATAAATAAAATTTTACCCTATAAAAAATATAAATCATCTTAGTTTCTCATTAAAGATGTAATGGAGATTGTGTTCTTTCCTTCCAACCCATCATACCTTGATATACCTCAACAATGGATAATGGAGATGGGGTGGGTTTCCTCACTACAGGTGCAATCTAATCAACTCAGACCCATCCACCTTAAGAGGAGCTTACTGCTGTTACTCTAAGCAGGTGTTTCCTTGCAAACCACAATTCTCTGTCTGCTTCATGGTCACAAACTTTTCCCCAAAGGTAGGTGCCAAAAGCTTTGTCATTCTTTACCAACCAAACCAAGCCAGTTGACTCTGAAGAAGATGCGTGCTGCTTTTGAGATTTCCCAATTCTGATAGATAGAACCTCCATCCTCTTTCTCAGTGTCAGGTTGCCGAGTATCAATTGGCAAGATCGCAGAGTTTGGTAAACCAATCGTCTCAAACGTTAGGTTGCTGAGTATGGATTAGCTGAAGGACGAGTTGGTGTCGTGGTTTCCTTTGGACTGGCCTCCTCAGCTTCTAATGGCTGGTATTCGTCCAAAGGTCAATTCCATCAAGAAGCTTCCCATATGTCCATGGATGCCCCGCCATACTCCTCCGACAACGACCCCATGCTTGCCCGACGAACACCACTTCTTTCCCATCCATCATGCTTGAGGTTGTACACACAAATCAAGCCAATAATTCTGGAGTATTTTTCTTCCCGCCGACAGCATCCGCTGTCATCATCTCGCCGGAATAAAACCGTGGATCGGGCTGTGCCGCCTCAATGCTGCTACGTGTACGAACCAGAGAGCGAGCGCAGCGCAAATCCATTTTGCCCTTCTCTGCGTTCTTGGATACACACACAAAGACAACTACGTCCAAGAATAAAAGATGGATCTCACCTCCTCAGAGCACCACATCTCGTTCCATATCTCCGCCGCTCCTCGCTCATAGGTACGCTTAGGCCCGTGCCATGGCAGACGTAAGCTTCTTCGTTGGAATTCTCGGTGAGTCTCGGAAACCCCATGCAAGTTTTACCTTGAATAGACTTGACACAGAAGACTTAATTTTGTCTCAGGTAATGTGATCTCCATACTGGTCTTTGCCTCTCCGATGTGAGTATATGATGATCGTACCCATCAGTGCTTGGATTCCTTGATGCAAGTCATGGTGATGATTCTTACCGTTGCTGGATATGATTGTGATGGTTCAGAGGCACTTTCCGGAGGATTGTGAAGACGAAGTCCACTGAGAGCTTCAAAGGGCTTCCTTACATCACCACCTTGCTCAGTACCTCTCTATGGACTTTCTATGGCCTCCTCAAGCCGGGAGGCCTCCTCGTCGTGACCGTCAATGGCGTCGGCACCGTGTTGCAGGCCATCTATATCATTCTCTTCCTCATCTACGCTCCCAACGACACGAGGGTGACTCTCTCTCTCTCTCGCTCGTCACGTATGTATGTTCTCTTTGTAGCTCTATCCTCATACGATTTGGCTGGTTTCAGGCGAAGATGGCGAAGTTGGTGGGGATGCTTAACGTGTGTTTCTTTGGGGCCGTGGTGGTGGTCACCCTCCTTTCGGTCCATGCCAGCATGAGGCTTCTTGTGGTGGGTTGTCTGTGTGCAGCACTGACGGTTGGGATGTATGCTTCACCCATGGCAGCGATGGTGAGCAAACGGAACCTTTGAGCTTATGTTGAATTCAATTTGCTGACATCGTTGTTCGTGATCTAGAGCACAGTGGTGAAGACAAAGAGCGTGGAGTACATGCCCTTCTTCCTCTCCTTTTTCCTGTTCCTCAATGGCGGGGTTTGGAGTATCTACTCGGTGCTTGTAAGGGACTTCTTCATCGGTGTAAGCTGGCTTCGTCACCGTTTCTTCTTCTGCTCTCTTAGATTTCCCAAGCATAAGCACCGTTCTCAGATCTAGAGTAACGCTGCAGGTTCCCAATGCTATTGGTTTCGCCCTGGGCTCAGCGCAGCTGGTCCTCTACGCGGTGTACAGGAGGAAGAAACCGGCGGCAAAGGCGACCGAGCTGGAGGCGGAGGAGGAGGGATCGGCTCACCTCGTCGACCATGTCGAGATGCAAGGATTCGAGGAGAGCAACAAGGCGTCCCAGCACAAGCACCTGAACAAAGGGAGCAGCCTACCGAAGCCGTCGGCGGTGTCCCGCCAACTGAGCTTCCAAAAGATCGTGAAGTCCGTCTCGTTGACTCCTCTTGAGCTCCACTTTATCTGGGACCAGAATGATCACACGGCCAACTGAGGTGCCGGAATCCGTCAAGATGGAGCTCAACATAGAAGATGTAGGATATATATCTTTGTTAGGGATGGAGCTCCATATAGTTTTACTTGATAGGGTAACTTATGTAGGCTTCTTTGATCAATGAATCAAAATGTACCATGCCATAAGAATTATATCTTAATAGCAAAGCGGCATCTTGATCTTTTCTTGAGATAAATTATCTTAATAAATTATTTGTTATATTTTACATTTATCAAAGATTGAGAATTTAAATTTTTATTTGATATAATTAAAGACTTTCTTGTCTTTATCATTTATCTTTTATTGAAAAAATATTAATTAAAAATAATCAAATCCCTCAAGATGATGGTGTCAAATATTATTGATTAAAGGTTCAAAAGTCATCCGCATATCCTAATAGTAGAGATATTTTAAGTGAAGAAAGAGAAATTTACCTCGTCATATGTCTTTATCTAGTCTTACAAATTTGAAGTCAACATGATTCTTCATTGATTATAAGTGTTCTTTCATCGTTGGAAGAGGCTGTTAGAGACTTGTACAGCTTCCAGGAAAACAACAACAGCATCGCGCTTTGCTGCGTGTCCCAAGCACCAGTCTCTTATGGGGACATCGATGCTACGGCGTACTCGTTGCATTAATTACCGCGTAGCTCGGATTCGGTAGTTCTCCAAGACACGCAACACTCCGTGCGTCCAATCAAGCCTTTCTGTCTTCCCGGACACCCAATATTAATCGCACAGAGAGACACAAAAGGCAGAAGGAAAGCCACGATGTCTCCCTTCCTTCGTCCGCGCTCTTCTCTTCCTCTCCTCCTCATCTTTCTGAATTGCTTCTGCTTCCGATCGGCCGTCGGTGGTGAGAGTCCGACGGCGTACGAGGTGCTGGAGTCGTACGACTTACCGATAGGGTTGCTTCCCAAGGGCGCCATCGGCTACGACCTCGACGCATCCACCGGCGCCTTCTCCGCCTACCTCAACGGCAGCTGCAGCTTCTCCCTCGAGGGATCCTACCAGCTCCGCTACAACCCCACCATCTCCGGCCGCATCGCCTCCGACCACCTCTCCGATCTCCGCGGCGTCAGCGTCAAGGTCCTCTTTTTCTGGGTCAACATCATCGAGGTTCGCCGCCTCGGCGATTCCCTCCGCTTCTCCGTCGGCATCGCCTCTGCCGACTTCGCCATCAACAACTTCTACATGTGCCCCCGCTGCGGCTGTGGCTTGAACTGCCCCGATGACGACGACGTTGCGGCCGGATTCAACCTCCGACTCCCTCGACTCCATCCGGATGCGGTAAATCGCTCTTGAGCACTATTAGCATATGGTAACTTTAGGGCTTTGTATGTTCCCTCGTAGATCTGCCTCGGATCAGGACGGAGCTATCTCTAATCACATGGTGAGATGGAGATACATTAATAAACTCGACATCGTTAAATATGAAGTGGATTTGGTAGAATAGTAGTAAATCGATTGACCTCTTGGTTAATTCTTACATATGGAGTGTGAATTTTGTTGAATTCCCGATTGTTCGAATGTAGGACTCTTGTTCTACATGGTGAAAGGGAAATTTGCTTAGGTGATCAAAGGACGAACTACAAAATTAGGGCAACTGATGTAAAGGGAAGAACTACAATGAATCATAACTGTTGAGAGTGCAAGGCCTTCCTATACTTGGCACAGTTGTATTCTTCGTTCTTTTATGGGTGGCATCGGGACCTGATCGAGCCAAATAGCCAAAACAGCTGAGGAATGAATCATGTAGAATATAGTAGGAACACTAAGCTGCATACCGAAAATGGATTTGAACGCCTGCAATTTTCTCTGAAACACTTGGCTTTCTTCGCTGCTCATGATCTACAAAAGGTAAAAA
The DNA here is from genome assembly GCF_036884655.1 of Musa acuminata AAA Group. Lineage (NCBI taxonomy): Eukaryota > Viridiplantae > Streptophyta > Magnoliopsida > Zingiberales > Musaceae > Musa > Musa acuminata. The sequence goes on along the minus strand of NC_088329.1, from coordinate 5,549,169 downwards.
AGGTATATTTAATATGAAGTTTGATAGCCAAAAAGTTCAAAAGATACAAGGAGCTTTATCATCTGCAAAGACGACAACGATCTTGTCATCTTGCCATAGTAACCATTCATAGATTAGGCACAGTTCTGCAATACAAGAACAGTTACTGATCGTTCTGATGGGCGGAAGTACAAAACTAGCTGCAATAGACGATGTGGATGGATGCCTTAGGCATTGGGTACTTCATACCTTTACTATTACCATGAAATTAATTTCAAAATATTATCTAGCAAATGAGAATAGGACGCATGGATTGTTATCTCAAGGAAGCCATTATTCTCCAATCATGCTTTTTACGCCTGCCTCGATGGTGGACCTTCTGCTCTGCAAATTTAGTCTCGTTGCCAATTTCCATCTGATCAGTGTCTGACAGTATATAAAATCATCAGAAGAGTTATAGCGTGTATGAATCAACAAAGGAATGACAAGCAGATATCTGTCAAACCATCAAGAGCATAACTCTTTTTTTCTTTTCTTAAGGATAATAGCAAGGACAAGAGCTCAAAATAACAGGCTTGCAAAATACATGTATTTACGAGAGCCTACATGGCAATTACATGAAAGGTTCACAAAGTATATAGTTTATGCAGCATAGGTAGCATCCTCTCTAAGTCTTTTTAGCAGTGTTTGAGGGAACATCCCTGTTGAAAAGTGCAGCATAAATATTATATTTGATTTTTGTCGAGCAATATTTTAATTCAATTTTTTCACCTCAAACATATGATCTCTCCCACCCCGTCTCTCGAGGGCACCCATATTATTGTCTCACCAATCCTAAGTAACACTCATCTGCACTCCCTTCACTCTCTCATGATAATAGTGGGTAGAAGAGTAAGGAAAGGGACTGAATATGGGAGTAGAGAACCGTGGTATTTCTTTTAATAATACTCCGATTAACTCCACATCGAAAATAAAATATATTTTAATTTTTTATTATTAATTTTTTTATTATAACACATCGATTAGTCTCACATTAGAAATGAACAAGACTAAGATTGATTTATAAGAATGTAATGTATAGGTGTAACATTCTGATTAGTCTCATATTATAACATTCTGATTAGTCTCACATTGAAAGTGAGCAAATGAGTAAGACTAAGATTGACTTATAAAACTTTAATGAGTGTATTTATATAAACTTTAACTTTAAGTATTTTGGCTAGTGGTTTTGGCTCAACAAAGTTAACAAGCTAATTATCCCATCAGGCTAAATCTTGATACGACTCTCTCAATTTAGAATTTAGTGGCGTACATATATTCGACACGTGTTGGACACATATTCGTCATTGACATGACTGGACACATGTCCAACCATGTCTTTTTTTTTATTTATGTTGGATACAACATGGCGTGTCGGACTCGGGCTTCCTCATCGTAAGCAAACTGTGAAACCGAGATTCCTCACCACGAGTAGTATAAAAGCTTTGAAATCCTTTTTCCTCGTAGATTCAAAGATTTAGAAGCTGATAGTCGATGTTAAATACCTCGGGACCCAACCAACCAACCAAACCCTTCTTCCTCACTGCGAAGCCTATGCCCTTCGCCTCGAGCCCCCTTTTTTATTGTCACGTGTTGTCGTGCTCTTAAGCCCTCCACCTCGAGTCTCCCTCTCTACCGTCATGCTCTACTATGCTAGTTGAGCCCTTCACCTCAAACCCCCCCTCTACCATTGTGCGCCATCGTGCTCTTGAACCCTTAGCCTCAAGAACCCCTCTAGGATGGCCGTCATGTGCTCTCAGGCCCTCGATAACTTCCTTGATAACTTCACTAGTGTCTGACAAAGCATCTTCCACACTAGCATTCGACAAAGCTTCTTCCTCAGCAATGCCCAGCAAAGGTAAATTAATTTTATTATTTTAGTTTTTGAATTTGGGATTTTAATCTGGTTTTTTTATCTAGGTTTTTTTACTGTTAATTTGGGGGTTAAAACGACGTCTATAAAATTTAAATATATAAATTCTGTAAATAATATGTACATATATATTAAAAAATACGTGTTCTCGTCATGCCCATATCCTGAATTTTTTTAAAAATAATGTGTCGTCATATCTTTGTCTTGTCATGTCCGTGCTTCATTGCATAAAAAACTAGTTCAAGTGGATTAAAGGAATTTTCTTTTCCTGTTGTTTTATTTCATGTAACTTTCTGCACAATAAGCAAAACTTTTACTTTTGTACTACTTTCTGCTAAACCTGATGAAAAATTTTAATTAGGATGAGTTTTAACTTTTAGCCACTCTCGCTTCAATTTGGTTTAGTTTGAGAAAATTGAGGGGTTTGGTTTTGGAAAAACCAAGGAGTCCAGTTTGTTTCAAAAATTAGGTCCTAACCAAGATGTATTGCGACAAAGATATATCTACAAGGGGTTGAATACCTAATCACTTCATTTGGGAAGAGGGATACCTCCCAGCTGAGCTACATATGATCAGTACAACCATGGTTTGCATTTATCAGCTTCCTTAATATGGTAAACGAAACTTTATAGCACAGTTCTACCAGCCACATCTAGACTTAGGCATAACTTAAAATCTATATTCCATATGGGTGGAAAACAGTAAATCTAGTTATCAGCATTCGTAAATAAATTGACAATCATATTATTGTTATATATTTTAACATTATATGTGACTTGTGCCTTTGGGCATGTAAATATATGAGTTTGTCCAGTTCTTCTTATCATCTACCGTGATAACTACTACAACAGTAGGAAATAACCCTATATCTATGCTACAACTAGGCCGTTAAGGATAATCAGTTATCAAGAATGCAACCATCCGGACAAAACCTATTAATATAAAAATTTCTGAATGATACTAGAATTACTGATGCACAAATAGAAATGATAAGCAGGAGCAGCACTACTATGATTGTAAGGAAAACTGTCTTGAAGAGAAGCGATTGAAAAGTACTATGGTGAATTAAGCCAGGAAGAACAATACTGAAAAGAAAAACAATTGATTGCAACAACAGTTAAACTTTTTACAGTACTACGCCAATATACATATATATATATATATATATATATAAAAGAACAGAACATTATGTTATGTCTCAACTAGTTCATTACTTTCTTTTCTATATGCCCTTTACTTGTTGTAGCCCACACAAGATGAGCACTAATCTTTTTCCAGACATGGTAGCAAGTGTTTATCCAATCAACTAATGCAACAAGGCAATAAATAATGCTATGACAAATCTTTAGAAATGGACAAAAAATATGTTATAAGGTTGATGGTAGGAAAGAAAATTAGCCTCCAAAATTTTTCCTCTTTGCTGGTGGCAGCCACTAAGATCTAAACAGACAAAAGCTAGGAATGCAGTATTACTAAGACTAAAGCATCGAATCAGGTTATCCAAGAAATCATTTAGGCAAGTAAAGAGTAAAAGCCAATTACAACATGGATCATACCTCCAATCTCTTCACCCCAGAACAACTGCTTCCCATCATCGTCATCGTCCTCGAACTCATCATCATAGCCGAGCTCCCCATCACCCCTATAGCCGGGCTCGCTCCCATAGCCGGACTCGTTCCCCTGCGATTCCAGAACCACTACGCTCCCAATGCCTTGAAGCGCCCCCAGTGCAGAGCCCTCCCTTTCCAATCCCCCTCCTCCACCGACCTCCCTACCCTCCCTCCTTGTCATTCGGGCTGCCTCGCTAACATCCGATCCCCAGCTACCATCCCCAATCACGAACAGCTCCCCGCTCGAATCCGTCCCACCGGCCGCAAACGGGAAGTCAGAGCAGGTGGCGTAAGCGGCTGAGACTCCGCCGCGGCGGCGGGTCCCGCTGCGATCGGAGCTCCGCCCCGACACCGACCGCGAACCACGCCGCCGCCGCTTCCGAGCGAACCACTGGAGCCCCTCCTCCCGCCTCGGAGGCGGTGGCGGCGGCGGGGGCTCGTCGAGCAGGCTGAGCCGCGAGAGATCGAGGCCGGCGGCGGCGGCGGCGACGACGGCTGCGGGGGCGGTGGAGCGATCGGAGAGGCAGGGCTTCTTGGACCGAAAGGGGTATGATTTCGACGGATCGGAGCCAGCGAGGGTTTGCAGTTGGAAGGGCTTCCATGCGTGGAGCTGCAGCGTGCACGAATCGATCGCGTGGCGCGTGTTCGCGGATCTCGGAGTCATCACCTTCGCGAGGGATCACGTATATCTAGGGATCTCGAGAATTAGGTCATCGCCGATCGATCAATTTGCATGACACAACGGGATCAATCTCGGGGAGTGCGGTTTCCGGCCAACCCGGGAGGAAGGGCACACCGCATCTGAAGAAGAGCACGATCGCTGATTACTACCGTCCCCCTACATAAACAACGTTTGACCCGCTGCACTGTGTGGTCTCATCATCCTATTTGAAACTTGCTTACCCCCCTGTCTTACCAGACCATGGGACCCACGACAAGGTGAGGTTAGGAGGCCCAACGGGAGAGGCCTTCTCCTTCGAGGTCTGTCGTTCTGTGGAGGGTTCGAATGTTGGGGCCAATCCACAAATCAGATAAAAAAAAGATTGAAAAAAGACTTCGAATTATTTTAGAAAATTTCTATTCGAAATCCTTTTTATTATTTACAGATTCAAATTTTAATATCCTCAAAGATAACTCTTTACAAATATATGTAAATATTCTCAATTTATTATTTAATTTTAATTCTATTCTAACTCGTTTCATGTAATTTTTTTTCTTTTTCTTCAGCCAACTATGATTTCGGCATCAAACGCTTGTGGGGTAGTTAGTGGCATGAAATATGCATTTAGTCGAACCGGTCCGTTATTGAACCGGACTAATTATAATATTTTTAGATAAAGTAACAATAATTTTAATTCAGGAACCATATATCAAGATTACCAACAGAACGAACCGGGGTTGATTGCCTCCTGCGAGGACTGCTTCCCTCGTTTGAAAAGGTCCGAGTGCCGATTCGGGTCGCTCCCGGATAAACCTGGCATGCATCCTTTCCTTTATCAGCTCTGCCTGCTGCCGTCTTTATTCTGAGAGCACCACGAAATCGATCTCCTCCCGTGATCAGGATCAGGTTGGTCCTGAACGTTTATGGGGATTCCTGTCTGTAGCTCAAAGTTCGAAGGTAACTATTTGGGATATTTGTGTGTTGTTTAGTGAAGATGAAGTTCTGCAAGAAGTACGAGGAGTACATGCAGGGGAAGAGGGAGAAAGATTTCCCTGGAGTTGGGTTGAAGAAACTTAAGAAGGTTCTCAAGAGATGTAGGAGAGACCTAGAGGCCCAACGTCAACGCCGGGAAGGGGAAGAGGAAAGCAAATGCCCTTGCAGTTGTGCAGGTAATTGGGTCGGACATAGTTTCCCTTTCCTCTTCGTTTTCCTTTTTGATCGGGCATGGTTGCGATCTTCTTTTTATTTATTTATTTATTTGTTTGATCGATTGGTTCTTGGAATTTGATTGTAGTCATTTAGGGGTAAAATGAGAAAGGAAGCAGTGTTCGATGGAGATGGATGTTCTCCTGCCAATGTTTTTGTCTGTTGATCTGTTTCGGATATTAGTTTTATTTGCGTATCCTTTTGAAGTTTTCATTTTGGATAGATTTGTTTGATTCGTGAAATGAGGTCTTTTTGGTTTGGCGCAGTTTACATTCACGTTAGGACTTGGAAGAAGCTTTATCTATTCCTCATCCTCCATTTCATTGCTGACGCATACTTTTGTTGCTGAACACTCAACCTCTATGATTTTTTATCTTATTTGATTCATTATAGGGGAATGAACCTGTTGAGTACTATATATATTTTTTAGAAATGGATCAGCTGATGTCAGAAATTGGCAATAGATAACTTTTGTTGCTGAAAACTCAAAGGAGAACCTCTATGACTTTTTATCTCATTTGATTCATTATAGGGGAATGAACCTGTTGATGAGTACTATATACTTCTTAAGAATTGGATCAGCTGATGTCAGTATATTTTTTTATCTCTGTTGAGACATTATGTTTGAGTTATAAGATATGTTATTTAATAAACTAATTTTTAAAAATGGATCAGCTGATGTCAGAAATTGGCAATAGATAACTTTTGTTGCTGAAAACTCAAAGGAGAACCTCTATGACTTTTTATCTCATTTGATTCATTATAGGGGAATGAACCTGTTGATGAGTACTATATACTTCTTAAGAATTGGATCAGCTGATGTCAGTATATTTTTTTATCTCTGTTGAGACATTATGTTTGAGTTATAAGATATGTTATTTAATAAACTAATTTTTAAAAATGGATCAGCTGATGTCAGAAATTGGCAATAGATAACTTTTGTTGCTGAAAACTCAAAGGGGAACCTCTATGACTTTTTATCTCATTTGATTCATTATAGGGGAATGAACCTGTTGATGAGTACTATATACTTCTTAAGAAATGGATCAGCTGATGTCAGTATATTTTTTTATCTCTGTTGAGACATTATGTTTGAGTTATAAGATATGTTATTTAATAAACTATTTTTTTAAAAAAATAAGACAACAGATCACAATCTTTGCTACATGTTAATATATGCATTGATTGAATGGAGGGAAAACAAGCTGTTTCATGACATACTGCATCTTGATTTGATCGACAATATAGAAATATCTAAAAATATTAGCATTTTCTTATATATACTGATCTAATGAAATTTCAGATTTAGTTGAATAATTTTGATCACTAATTAAAATAGTCTAGATCATAATTTCATGTATGAATGCTTTTACTGTCATTCTTTTTAGTAGTTTAGACACACAAAATTTACCCAAATTATATTATTTTTATAAATATTTTGATTTTTTTATATGATAGGATTGATGTCTCGTTACCCAATTAAGATTTGGGCTAATTACAAATTATTCCTTATACTTAGACGTTATTAGTATTGCGATTCCTGTATTTAAAAAAAATAAATTGAGATCCTTATAATTTTGAAAATAAAATAAATAAATGTTGTCGGTTGCATTAACGGAAAATACAACACATGACACAATGTGCTGGATCGGCATGAAAGTGATGGGAAAAATGATAATTTGAACATTCCTTCTGTTTCTAGTTACTTTATCGACAAAAATATTATTTCAATATCTCACGTGCTAGAAACAGAAAGATATTGAAATTACTTTTTTTTTCTCCATCACTTTTGTATCGATCCAACACATCGTATCACGTGTTGTGCTTTCCGTCAAAGAAGTTGACAACATTAAGACAAATGAGGTTATTTGTTATACTTTCAGAACTATAGGGATCCCAATTTAAATTTTTTAAATACAGAAATCATGATATAATAGGATCTAAGTATCGGAGGTAATATGTAATTAGCTGTTAAGATTGTAGCTAATTTAGCTGCATTTCTGCTCCATATTCTTCTTTGCTAATAGATATATTTTCTAGAGGAATGATGTAAAACGTTGTGAATTTTTGGAAAAGCCATGTGTGTTTTCTATCTGTCTCATTTCTTTGGCAATTAAACGTGACATAGAGAACTGACTGACCACTGATCTGATACAGCCACTTGAAATTTAGAATTATCTTATTCATTAACTAGTGATGTTAGATCAAGACATTGTTTTCCTGCTAGATTATTTGGCTCACCTTCTTGTTTCACATGTAGTGTGTGATGGGACATTCTTCCCATCCCTACTCAAAGAGATGTCAATAGTTGTTGGTTGCTTTAATCAGAGAGCACAGAAGTTACTCGAAATGCAACTGGCGTCAGGCTTTCTAAAGTACTTTGCATGGTTCTCGGGCAATTCTCAGCAAAACCATGAAACTTTAATGCAAGAAGGCAAGGACTTAGTAACATATGCCATCATAAACTCCGTTGCCATGAGGAAAATATTGAAAAAGTATGACAAGGTATGCCATTTGAAAATTACATATTCCTTTTTTCTTTTATATTGGTCTTATACTTTCAAGGTTCGACTTTGTATCTGTAAGCTTCAACTATGCAACTGTGGATATAATTGCTTGTCTGTTGATATAATTAGTTCAAAACTCTGCTTACTTTAGAGTTTCATGTACAGATTCATTTCTCAAAGCAAGGGCAGGCTTTCAAATCACAAGCATTCAAGATGCACATTGAGATCCTTCAATCTCCATGGCTGAGTGAGCTAATGGCCTTTTATATTAATTTGAGGCAAACCAAGGTCAAGGATGAAGCTATTATGAGACCATTTGGTGACTGCTCACTCACATTCAATGATGACAAACCAAGACTTTCATGTGAACTCTTTGAATCTATGAAGATAGAAGTAGATTTGACTTGCTCTATCTGTTTGGTGAGTCACTGTATATGCTTTCCGTTTCCTCAAGTTGCCTCTCTCTCTCTCTCTCTCTCTCTCTCTCTCTCTCTATATATATATATATATATATATATATATATATATATATATATATATATATAAGGACTTCTCTGTACTAGTTGAGTGTTGCATACATATGTAGTTTAGATAAATCTTAATTAATACTTCCTCGAGCCTGAGTAACTTGCTTGATAATTGTGAGGAGAACTACTTGATCAGCTTCTTCTTGTCCTTCTCCAGGACACGGTTTTTGATCCTGTTTCTCTCACATGCGGCCATATATTCTGCTATATATGCAGTTGTTCTGCAGCATCAGTGACAATTGTCGATGGGCTAAAGGCTGCAGACCCCAAAGCAAAATGTCCTCTTTGTAGACAGGTTACTTTCATCTCTTTCAGAATGTTCATCTGTTGGTGCTGAAGATACTTGTGTGCATGCATTTTACTCGATGAAGAATGGTTCTTCAGAAAGTAATATTTTCTTATCTAATTTAGGAAGATATGTAGTTTAGAAATGTGATACAATTCTATGTTTTCTTTACTTCTAGGAAGGAGTTTTTGAAGGTGCTCTCCACCTGGATGAACTGAACATCTTGTTAAGTCGAAGGTCCGTCGTTCTTACTGTGATGCTCTAACTCGGATTGCAGTTCTTACTGTGATGCTCTAACTCGGATTGCTGTAATAACAAATTCTTCCCTCGTTATACTCAAAACAGTTGTCATGATTACTGGGAGATGCGACTTCACAATGAAAGAGCTGAACGCCTTCGTCAAGCCAAAAAACATTGGCAACTGCAGTGCCAAGCATTCATGGGTTTCTAACTGCAACTTCAGCTACTTGTATATAAACAGTAAATGAATGAAGATAGTAAGTAATATTCTGTGTCTTGATGGCCTTCTGGGATATTAAACTTGGGACTGATATCTTTGAATTGTGCCATTTCTCTGATGAAAGGTTGTTGCAATAAATTGGTTTTTCAGATTGTTTAGTCCTTCACATTGATTCTTTGAAGTGCTATATAACTGCAAGACATGTAGATTATATTTCATGGGTTAAACCATCTCGAGATGGAGCAAAACCAGACTTAGATTAGCAAATACTAAATTGTCACCATCTGAAAACCTTATTTGGCTCCTCGCAGTTTCTGTCAACTACTAAATGTCAGCTATCTTGTTCAATGTGTAATCCAGCTTGGTAATGGGTGTTTGGCACGATGCAACACAGGACAGCAATCTAATATTGTTTACATTTGGTCTTTCTAAATCTAAGCCAATACATTATGCAGAAGTTGCAAGTCCTTTTTTATATCAGTGCTAAACATGACCACGCACCATTTTGACCTCTAAGGAAAAGTTATCATAACTCAAGATCATGATCCTAACAACATATCTGGGAGGAGGACAAAAATAAATTCAAGCCGGTGATTCTGACAAAATTTTCAACATCCAATTGGGGGATTCAAAAGCCAATATTGTTGTGGATGGCTGAGCCCCAACCGTTGGTAAAGTTGGTTCTGATCCATGATTTAAATTACTTTTGAGCTCTTAGGATTAGAGAAGTCGTATGAAAAAGGAAATAATCTTTCCCACAACACCTAAACTACGACAACCTTACTCTTCCATTACCACAGTGGATTCAGCTATGATGTGATGTAGTGCTTCCCACCGACGTAGTACCTCTCGCATAACTTCTTCAGTGCAGCCACAGAATGCTGCATTGCATTCAGTGCTGTATCCATGAACATTGCCTGCAAGATTACCTTATAAGCAAAAACTAAGAACGAAATGGAAGAGGAAAATTGACAGCACATAGAGTTAGAGTACCTGATAATCATCACCATACTTTTCAATTAACTTTCCAACGTGAACACGTTGCATGGCGGTCAGTGGTCGTAAAGATGCTGCTTTACCGTCCCTACGCTTCTTCCCAAGTGCAGATTTCACATCTGAATCAGTTTGACTTTATGTTAACAAAGCAATGAAAGATAAGTGAGCATGTAAAGACAATAACAATATTTTTGTGCCAGGCATCATAGTGAGAGCAAATCAAGGACCAAGTCTCCACAAAACCTTATTTATTTATGTTCCCTAAGATCATTATTGACGACCAATTGGACATTACATGAACCTTCTGAAAAAGTCTTACCCACTTACTGTTTTTATAAAGAATTGAGATGAACATAAGGAAGAGGAACATAAAGACTAGGTGGACCAAGAAGATATTCCGCCATGATTCCAGTAGAAGACAGTAAATTAAGATGTTAGTGTGCCACAGGTTTTGGGTTTAAAAATTGAGTTAATTAATATAGGTTGGAACTTGATATGGGGATTATGACTCATGCTCGAACATTTCATTCTTATTTGACAGACACCACATCGACACGTCATTTCTCCAATGCATCAAACTCACTTGACTAACACCCTGACCCCGTTCGGCGAAGTGGCACACAGGCACAAAGCCATGTGGCAGCCAGCATTGTAAAGGGAAGCTGACTAAATTGGCTTTTACCTTGAGTTTGGCGTTGAACGATTTATGGTTGGACGGCACAGACAACCCTCCCTAGCACTAACCACAACCTCAAACTTAAAGTTAATACTTTGGTGTCACTTATCCAGGCTTGTCATAATGTTGCTACAGTTAAGAATGCAGCTCCATAGGGCCTCAACTCTCAACAATTCAGGACTTAAAAAATTAAATGATTGAATTCTACGGTTCAAAGGCCACTGAGTCAAAATCTAAAGTTCTTTCAAGTGTTCGTTTAAAGCACTTGTTTCAACCAGACCAACTACGAGATGTTAGAATATTACCAATATATGCGAAATTAAAAGTAAATACGATGTTTCGCTGAAGAGAACATGTATACAAAAATCGATCATAACCATACATGAAAAACTAACCTTTAAAGGAAAACAACTAAGAAATATGCATTTTTAAAAGAAAAACTTGAATGCAACCGACCAATCAAAAACAGGAAAGAAACTTTAACGAATCGAAGCAACATTGGAACCAAGAGCTAGTAAGATTGTGCTTTTATATTAACTGACCATCGGATTCAAGATCGCTGCCACTGTCGATGGGGTCGAACTCCGAAACAGGGGTGAATTCGGGGTCGGGGACTTGGAGAGAGGAGAGCTGAACGATCTGAGGGGTACGGGCGCGGACGCTGAGGATGTTGGGGTTGGAGACAACACCGAAGGCCTGGTAGTTGCGGATAACGCTGCCCTTCACGTCCCACTCCTTAATCCCCTCTTTTCCCCCATCAGCGGTGGCAGCAGCGAGGGCCTCCGGAATGGCGACGGCTGGCTTGAAGACGCCGGGCTTCTTCCGAGGCAATCCAACCCGAACTTTGGCGTGGGACTTCTTGTACTTCCGACGCGATCGACCCATCGTTTCTCTGCCTCTCGCTCTCGTTCACCGCTCGTCTTTCGAAGGGTCCCGAGTGATGTTAGGGTTTCCGCGCTCGCTTTTATTTGGGGACTTGGTATAAATTTATATTTATATTTATAATAAAACCCTTGACTAATTACATATTATCCTGATCTCTTTAACATCTCGATTTCGATTTAAAAAATTTATATTTAAATATATATATGATTATAAAAGTCAAAACGTTTAACTTCATTTACCCTAACATCATCTATTTTATCGACGAAAATATGAAAATAAATAAATAAATAAAAATATAATTTTAACATCCCAATTTGATTTCGTGACACACGATAATAACATGGATAGCTATCGTGGATGAGGAGGGAGATTGACGATAAAAGATGAGGTAAAGGGAGAGGAACGTCGATGGTTTACATCTGTGTCGATGCCAACACAGATGTTGAGTGACATCAATCCAGATGTAGAGTTACGAAAGGATTGTTTGACATCTTCATCAACGTCCACAATGATGCAAGGAAGGACAGTGTCATTTTACATCTGTGTTAGCACCGATGTAAATGTCGAGTGATCATTTTATTACTCTACATCTACGTCGATATTAACGTAATTGTTATAAAGTGTTATTGTAGATGTCAAGTAACCCTTCGTCACTCTACATCTACATCAGCGTTGCTTGACAACTACATCGATATCGACGTAAATACAAAGCGTCGGTACCACTCTCCCTTTGCCTCACCTCTCATCGTCACTCTCCCTCCTTATCCACAACATCATTCGCAACTCCTATCGACGTCACGTTTGCTACTACTACCAAAACATAATTAGGATATTGAAATTATCTTTTTATCAATTGTTTTCATACGTTCATCGGTAAAACCAATGACTTTATGATAAATAAAACTAGATGTTTCACCTTTATAACTATAAAAACTTTAATATAATTATTTTAAATCGAAAGATCAAGATATTATAAAGTCTTACATAAGGTAATATTTAACTAGCTCCGTGAGAAATTTCTTAACACATTTATATTATCAATAAAACCCTCCAACTCTTCAATATTACATGGGGAGGTGCATCAGAAATTGATATTTTCATCCAAACCCTCCAATTATTTGCTATTACATTGTACTCCTGCATACCATCACAAATTTATATTTTCATAAAAACCCTTTAACTCTTATATATTACAAAAAGAACGTGATATTTTGCACGTCTTTCTACATGCAAAACCTAATCGGTGCACGAGAAAGCAAATAGAAAATTCAAAAAAACTCAAAGATAAATTTAAATAATCTTATTAATCAGTAAATCAACCATTTAATGACTTAGGTTTCTAAAATCTAGAACCAATTATTGTCATTTAATTTTATATAAGAATTAAGTTTTTTTTCTAGAAAAGTAAAATCATTTATTCTTCTCAAAGTATGTCAAAAAAAAAAATGAAAGGTTAGTAAAAACAATCATTAGGATAATCATATGTCCTCGAATGAAAGGTCTTTCTTATAATGCATGAAATTATGAGCTTCCTCATTAAAATGTAAGATCAAGAGACTATATTGGATGCTATGACTAATAACGATATATCAACATCGCATGAGGAAGAAGTTAGGTTGCCAAAAGTCTATTTTGATCCAAATATCCTTGAATTCTTCATGGGCAGCTCTTGAGATGCAAAAACAAAATTGCAAGACATACAGAAATGAATAGTTTTGGGTACCTGCTGAAACCTAATTAACTATAGAACTAATCAGTCCTCTATAACCAATACAGTATGATTAATATTCTAAAGTTAATCTTATATTAGCACGCTACTCATGCTGTCCCTATCTTACTAACTAATACTCTTTCTCCTAATCAGTAATTAAGAATCATGTTTATGCAATTATTAGATCAATTCCTATGAAATTACTTGGCATATTTATTTCAATTAGTTAAATTATCTAGGCATGCTAAGAAAAGATTGATGTGTTTCGAGATGATGCATTTACAATTGACAAGAGTCTTACACTACTGTGCCAGGCTTGTATCAAAAGAATTCTTCAACCATGTAAATAGTCAATATATTTTGCCTATTGAAGTGCATTGCATTGATTAAAACTTTGAACCATTCAAATACAAACTTACATCATTTACTTCACAACAACATCAACAAGGCCTTCTCCAAGTCCTAAGAACTTGGAGATGGCTACATGAATCTCTTCCCTCATCTATAACCTGCAGACTTCTTTACACACTTGTACACAAATCAAGGACAGGGAAGGATTTCAATCTTTATAGCCACATTTCAATCTTTATAGTTTCCAATAGATGCCCAACCGATGCAAAATACCCGCTACTAGCCCCCAAAACAAGATCTGAGCAAATACAACATAAAGAAGAATACCCACTCTTCTTGATTGCCACACTTGGATGAAAATGTGCTTTTGAATCCAATAAACCTGCAAGTTTATGGTCTCAAATTACTAGCTGAGAAGGAAAAATAGATGCATTGGATATAGGAACTGAACAAACAAGGGAAGGATTTCATCAGTCCTAACCCCATGCCTCTGGCTGGACAATAATTCAAGAAAAAATTGAAGCTAAAAAAGTGCCTAGACATGTACCAATGTGTTATTAGTGCTCTCATAGTACCACCCATTGAGAAATCCTTCAAATATGCCCTCTGCAGCCATTACAAAGACAAGCATTGCATTCATCCCAATCCATTCCAATGGTCGAAATAAATTACGCAGACCCAAAATATCAACCTGACATACAAGGGAAGCCCCTTAGAAAGAGCGCTGCAAAAGGAATAGTGAAAACAGTAGGCAAAAGACAAAAATCTGTCATCAGAATATTATGACTTAGTCCAGCCATCCTAGATCAATCCTAATACAATTTTCATTTTGGAATCTGAGAGTCAGATACATGGACAAGATGAACCTGAGTAATAAAACGTAAATGAAAGAGAAACCTATGTTCTGACCAAATAAGTGGTGGGAACTAAGTTTGGAATATTGTTACAGTGCAGTGAATTGCAAAGCTATTGGCAAGACAAAAAGATATGCACTAATAAGAGAGGCATGTCTTTCATATCATTGACTGTTTCAGATTGAGATGAATATAATTTTCATGAATTATTAATGTAATACCAGAAAATAGAAGATGGAGAAAACAATTGCTGCTGCCCCAGCTGTGACACAAACATAGCTGAAACTATAGAGCTGCTTGTTCAGTGGAATTGCTGCATGAACATCCCAGCAGTCAATAAAGATCAGGAAAATTTACAGAAATGATAATAATAGCAAGTATAACATATTGGAAAGAGATGCTGTACAAGGTTCCACAGAAATGAAAGTTCCCTTACCATGTGTAAAATGCAAAATAATTCCAAACACAAGGAGAGATATTCCAATTGAAATCCACTGTTTTAGTCTATTAAGATGACTCTGGGAGAAAAAGTAAAGTATTAAAACAAGTCAAATAAGAAAACTGTAGTATAGTACAGTAATTCCATTTATCTATCTGTTCATGAAAAGTAAAGTAAACCTTCATATGCACAAGCACATGGCCGAAGTGTACTCCAATGATAGTGGACAGAATGGCAGAGATTGAGCTACAGAAATATCAAAGATTTGGAAAATGTCAGAAATGACTATGTACAGAAATCAGAACATGACCAACATTAGATCTTGAATTTCATTGAATATGAGTTAGAAACTCCCTATATTTGCCTATCTTGTTCAAGCATAGATCATGTTGATGGCCATACAACAGGGAAGGAACTTGTTTGTTTCTAAGCATGATAATATGTAGGAAAACATAATACATCAGTATTAACATGCTTTAGTGACAACACATCCCAACCAAACACAAAAAAGATATAACTAAGACTGAAGCTAGAGTACCAAAAGGACAAAGCACTGACATTCACCCTTACAAATGAGAAAATTTATGGTTGAGGAAGAAGTTTGTATTTTTCAACAGAAAAAGGAAAGCTAATTTTGGATGAATAAACGAGTACAAGATTCCCCTGCAGCATCTGAGTTGATTAAGCAACAAAGATCATTAGGGAAAATAAAATCCCACATGCATGTGGATTGAGGAGGGACTGGTGTGATTGGCTATACAGTTGGCAGCCATAGCACTCTTGGTTGGAGACTGGGTGGCTTGCCATGTTAAAGGGACTTCAACCCCACCTTGGCCAACCAAGCCCACTGAGTGGACAACTGGACATATTAGTTCCACATGGCATACATGTAGTTTAGCCAGACTGGATGAAAGCATAAGTTTTAAAAGTTTACATAATCATTTCTTGTATAAATTAAGACAGGCCCTTATCAAATGAGCATCTAGTAGCAGAACCCATAAAATAAGTTGGTATCAAGATGGAAGATGATAGTAAAATACTTCAGATTAGGATAATGAACCTCTAGCAGACCTAACCTCACAATCCCTTCGGGTTCAAATGGTGATTGGCACCATGCTGGAGCATCATTTCGTAAAGGTCCCGCATGGGGTGAACCATAAGTGCAAGCCTGCATTACTTTGGAAGACGAAAAACTTGAGAACCACAACATACGAACAAGTCATAATTGCTTAGATAATAAGAAAAATATTCATAGGAAAACTGAAGGATAGGAAAAATGAATGGTCCTTTTTTATAACAAAACCACCTTGGATCTTTTCCAAGCCGGTCCGCGATACATATGGTTGATCCCCAGTACTTGTCGATCAACATAACCTACAGCATTGCAAGGAGGGTCCAAGCTTCCTCTGGTACCACAAATTACCTAAAAAAAGTTGGTATATCAACAATAAACAATCATCAAAGGAGTAATGGTTCATATTGCAAGAAGCACGTGATTCAAAACCAACAACTCTATTCAAGGACAGATACTCATACTGTAATTCTAATGAGAGATAAAAAAGAATACATGTTGGATGTAAAAATTAATGAAACTGAAAATGAAAGACACACAAAAAAGAGTCTCTCACATGCGGATGTCTGCTGCATTTTTAAATGTGCCAAAAATCCAAGGTTGGATATAAGTCATGCATATATTGTAGGTGCAACAAGGTTGGATCATTATTTTCTTATATTTATCTTTGCTATGGCTAGCTGTGATCCAAATGCAGGTTGAAGAATTAATTAGTTGAACAACAAATTGAAGATCTGATACCAGAGAACATAGTCAAGACAGTGTGTATGCTGCATGATGCCAAGTACAATATGGAAGTTTTTAAATAGAATCACATGCAAAAGGGAAAGAAAATAGAGAAGCAGCTTGATGAAATGTCAAAGTGGCAAAGTAATATATCAATTTCTGATGTTGGTGATTTAACTGCATACCTTGAAGCCCTTTCCATAATCTTGGCTATCACTATCATGCACTGTAAATTCCCAGTCAGGAACATATGTCCCATAAATTACTGCGAAGTAGATCGCAAGAACACATGCGCCAAATAACCTGATCTTATAAACAAAAATGGAACATAAGTACTACAAGCATAATGTTGAGACATACAAATCTGAATTAGCCTACTTGATTTGCATATCAGTCTATTGCAATGATCTCCTGATCAATATGCAATGTTAAGACTTTAGATGAAGCGATTATGCATTGTTAAGACTGATCAATATGCAATGTTAAGACTTTAGATGAAGTGACTATGCAATGTTAAGATGAAGTGACTACTAAAATTTGGTGGCTGTATATAATCTTATCCTGATTGATTTTGGTTTGCTTTTGTCCTTTAACTAATTGAAATTTGATGTAAAATGCGACAAGATATGTTGTTCATTCATCATCATGATTGTTCCCACTAGGTTAAAGCAATTATAGGTACCAATTTTTAGAAGAAACGATGTCAAGAAATCTTGAACTCTCAACATAAAAACAGCACGAAATGCAGGAATATCAAATTATGGAAATGCATAAGAGAAAGTTACATATAGAGATCAGAGAAATATGTAGAAACATGAAAAGTGCAATGATGAAAACATAATAATTAGCCAATATCTGATTCACATACTTCCATTCCATGTACAAAAATAGAAACTTTAGATAGGTACATGTCAATGGTAACTGAAATAACATTTCCAAACTGATGGAAAACAATTCTTCTGGGTTACAAAGCAAAAATAGTTGCACATTCTTGTTAAGATTCAACTTAGAGATCAGAAAGTATTATCTGTGCCTGCATCTATAGGAAAAAGATATGGATTGACACATGAATAGCTGATACTCACAAAAATGTTTACTGGGAGGTGAAGGAAAAAGAGAAAGAGAACATTACCATTGCCAGCAGTACAACTTAAATAGAGAACAACTTGTAGTTGACTGATCCTCAAATTTGGTATCCTTAGTCAAAATTTCGAGGACTGCTACTACCATATATGCAAGAGCTATTCGCTAGGAAGGCAAAAAATAAGGTGATCAAATCTTCCATAGGTCCATTTTAGAATAAAACTTGTTTTCAGAGGCTTTTGCATATCTGTTTGACTTTTTCACTCTTACCTGGAGGATACCACACCATCTAATTTGTTTCATGTCAACTCCATAAGTGAGCTTGTCAGGAGCATGAGAATATCCACCTGTAAACTTATCGTTTAGGAAAAACTGGAAAGAAGGAAAGAATAAAAAAAGCATCTAGATTAATACACATGAAATAGAAAAACAAGCTTTGAAGAATTAGATTTAAAGGTCAGAAATGATTTTCAACAGTAATAAATATATTCAAGCATTTTGTCAACCATGCATGGGATTGATTGTACCAAAAATAAGAAGGCCCCAAGGAAGTTTTCACAGAATCTTCAGAATTTCAACCAAATTTGGGCAAGAGAGGAAAAATTCTTCAAACAAGAAAATAATTAATAGACAAAAATATCTTTCTAAGTAGTGGTAGTTCATGTAACTGTTCTCATTAAGTTTTCTCATTTATTATCCACAATTTCTTCATTCATTATGGTCCAAACGTTTCAATTTCTTCATTCATTATGAATGTAACCGTTATCATTAAATTTCTTCATTCATTATGATCCAAACATTTACTTGAATTAATTTTTGAAAAGTTGGTGATAATGAAGAAAAACGTTCTTGATGGTAGAACATCTATATAAATAAGTTATGGTCCCTAGGCTCACTCTCAATCTTAAGAATTTGTGAGAGTTCTGAGCCAAGAAGTATCAAAATAGTAAGAGGAACCATTATCGAAATTCTCAACAACAATGGCAGAAGGTATTCAATTTCCGTATTAATTCTTTGTGTTTCTATTTAGTGTTCTAGAAACACTCATTTTGGTCTTAAATTTTTTTCTTACAGTTCAATCTCATGCAACCAGGAAGGGCTTCGAAAATTCTGCGGGACAATTTCTCACAAAAAGGCATGGATATCAGTTTTTGTAAGAAAACACCCATTTTTGTAGAACTACCCCTTTTTTTTCCGCATATTTCCTAGGTTTTCATACTTTTTGATTTAGATTAGTTTCATTTAAATGGTTCTAAATTTAGAATGGTTTAATTAACAAAGAGAAATAAACCATAGGGCCCATTCTTAATTCGAGCACCGTCCCACATAAAACGAAGAAAATACCCTAATCCAATGATTAAATATAAGAAAGCCTGCTGAGTCGTCTTCTCCCATCCAATAAGACCCACAGCATCCAGAGAACCCTATTTCCATTTCTAATACAAGTAGGATTTAAGGGAAAAAATGATATGATGGTGAAGCTTTTTGTTTAATTGAAGATGATGCCTCATTCTTGGTACTGTTGCATTCTTTTTAAGAAGAAAGATCATATGTTACTTCAACAAGGAACAGATATGACCTCTGCCCCCAAACTCAGAAGGCAGAAAAAAAGCAAGCTTGGATTCTAGGTATTGATTCTTTTTTTATTTCTTCCCCGTTACACTGAAATTTTTTGCTCCCATTTGCATGATCTTGTAGATTTATTCATTTAAGTTTAATATAATGATATTATGTTATTATTTAGCATATCAATGTCATCACAATAGGTTTTATTAATATTTATTTTACATAAATATTATAGTTTCATATTTTTATTTTGTTATTTATTTATATTTAACCATTTTTTAAAAATAAAATATCTTCAGTATGCTATGTTATATTTTTAATCAATTTTGTTTTTTATTCATTAAATTTTACAAATTTAGTTATATATTATAATAATTTTAATTGTTATATAACTTAATAAAAGATAAATCGGTTTCAATTGATTCAATTGGAGAGGAAAAACCAAATCGAAAAGAGAAAATTTTGGATCGCATAATTTTTTTGGGAATACTTTGGTCTCAAAGAAAAACTGAATATTAGGTCCATTTATAAAGAAATCATCCCATAATAAAAATATGCATATTTTGGTATCATATATTATATTTTAATGTTAATAGATTATATATACTTCTATTTCATATACTATGACTTGAAATGTAAATAGTAGATTCTCAAACATAATATTCATGGGGAATTAGGAAGAAGAGGATGTAGTGGTAGTGTTGGTAGCAGATATTTTCAAACAAGAAGTTTTGTTTTTACAAAAAAACCGTCCCATTTTTCTTAATTGTTCTCCAGCCCGAAAGCAACGGTTTTGGAAACTGGTGGCCATTTCCCCAAAGAAGAGCCCGTTTGTAGCATTTTTCCAAAAAAAAAAAAAAAGAAGTTCACAAGTGCAAATATAGGGTGACAAACATATTTGCCAACGTTAGAGTCAGGGTAGCAGCATGCAAAATACAATATTTATCCAAAATTGACAAAATCAAAAGAACATCATTTGTCATTACCAAATATTTGACATCATAAAAAAGAAATTGCAAAATAGTCATTCAAATAATATACAAGAGAGAAGAAGGGTGTGACGACAAGAGAGAGAGAGAGAGAGAGAGAGAGAGACCTGGTTGGAATTTTTCTTTTTTTTTTTTCCAGTTAAAAACCATGGCAATCAGTCCTCGGAGCCCTTAAAAACATGGCTTCGGCTCTCCTGAGGGATCGGACCGGTTTGACATCGTTTGGGCTACCACTGGATTAGATCGACTAAAACACTGATCTAAAGCAGAGACAACTTTCATTTTGCAAACGACGAGACTCTCTTCAAGAAAATTTTAAAAAAACCTGAGATTTTTTTCTAAAAATCATTCATTTGACATAATGAAAAATAAAATGCAAAAATTTCATTCAAATAATTTACATATGGATAATAAAAGCCGCATACTGTGGCAAAAATTTATGTATATATCAACGACCATATGCGGAAAAGGGAAAACCGAGGAACAAAAAAGTCGTAAAGCACGGAACTCATTCAGGCATTAAACATTCAACTGAGACAAATATTAAGCTTATTGTGTTTTTGCCTAACATGGGTTTTCGATATCATGTAATCCCTAACCTTGCAAGATGATGCCCCAAAACAGCAGTTTGAGCGTCCGAACCATCACTCTCCTCAAAGCCCGCGCCCGGCTCGGGATCCTCTGCAAGCACCATCGACAACAGATATGCCTTTGCAGCAATCCAAACAAAAGAGGGGAACATAGAAACAACGAAACCGAATGGGAACAACCTTGAGGGAAAGAGGGATGGCCATCCCAACGATGAAGAGGAAGAAGGGCATCACGAAGTCGGCGAGGTTGCACCCATTCCACGGCGCGTGTCCGATCACCGGCCATTCGCCACCGGCTCCGTCCACCAGGATCATCAACTGCCCAACAACCACCCACATCAGGCGACCACAGTAAAAATCCAAAGCAGCAGAGCGGAGAATGATGCATCGGGCGGGACGGTACCGCTACAGTGAGGCCGCGGAAGACGTCGAGCGACGCGACGCGCTTCGACCGGGCCGGGCGGGTCTTCTCTCCGCTGGTCGGCGGAGCGGCGTCGTCGGGGATTGCGCGGTGGCGGATGGCCGGGTCCTCCTCGTCGGCGTAGGGTCGGCGGAGGAGGTCTTGGCCGCTCGCCATCTGGCCGTCGGCTTCGGATACGGGGGCCGAAGGATGGCAGCGATCTCGCACTGTACGAGCCAAGCGGCAGTGTGTGGAGCATGGAGATGAGGGAAAAGATACCTTCTTGCATGATTGGCTACGAATTCAGTCGTCATGACTCGTGGAGTATAGTTTTTGGTAATATATGCGTCCAAAGAGCGCCGTGCCAGTTTTTGTTGTGTTTTCGTTTGCTTTTGTTTGGTTTCCCATTGACTATTATTCAGCTAAGAAATCCAAACTTGTTATTCCACTAAAATAAAATGCATGTGAAAGTCACGGACTAATTATATATTACCCATCGCATGTAGTTAGTTATTTTTAATACCTTAATTTGTATATCTTAAAAATTATATTAATATTTTATTAGTTAAAAAAAATATCTAGGTCTATTTATCGTAACGACGTCAATTTTATTAACAAAAATATAAAATTTAAAAAATAATTTTAACATTTCAATTGATGATGACGACGGACAACAACGTCGTTGGGGGTTGCAAATAGTTGTTATAGGTGAGGAGAGCGACGATAAAGGATAAAGCTCACTTTGTATCTATGTCGACATTGACGTAAATATCGAGAAACCCTTTTATCACTCTGCATCTATGTTGACATTGACGTAATTACTAAGCAGCACAACTATATTGATATCAAAAGGATAACTCGTCAACCATGTTAATATCAATATAGATGCAAAGTGCTCTGCATCTATGTTGACATTGACGTAATTACTAAGCAGCACAACTATATTGATATCAAAAGGATAACTCGTCAACCATGTTAATATCAATATAGATGCAAAGTGGGTCTCATCTCTCGTTATCTTTCTTCTCATTCACAACAACCAACCATAGCGTTATAGAATAACTTTGTCTATCACCATCAACTATAATATTAATTTATCTCTTTATTTTTTATTTTTATATTTTCGTTAGTAAAATCGATAATATTATGATAAATAAACCGACAATGTTATAGTAAATGAGCCTAAATGCTTCTGTAGGATGATACATAATTAGCCTGAAGGCTAATTATATCATATTTTATTTTAAAATTTTCTCATTCTATATTATATTACATTATATTTTTCCTATTGAACCCTACCTTTTACATTGAAGAGTCTGAGCCAATCGATTGAACTGCACCGATTATGATATTTTTAGATAAAGTTCCACAATGTCTTAGTTCACCGAACTAATTACTATTTTTCGAATGATGTTACCATGTTTGTGTTGGGTAGTAAAAAACATTATAATTTATCCTATTTGGTTATCATTCTTCTACGATAAACAAAAGCATATATCAAAAGTTTTTTTTCAGTATATATAAGCATAAGTTTAAGGCTAAATGAAAAAATAATTAAAAATTTTTGTTATAACATTCCTAATTTTTATCAAAACCAAAGACTCTCATGTAAATTACTTTAAAAAATCTAAAAACTTAGGATAAAGTTAATATTAAGATTTATGAGGATTTAAACTAATTAAAACTAACTTATAATGTTCTTAAATAAAATCAATATGCTTTTATTTATTAATAAAAAATATTATAATTGGGTAGTACTTCACCCTTAAATATTATCGTTCTTTCATGATAAATGAAAACAAATATATAAACCAAAATTTAAAGCCATCAGGAAAACCAAAAGAATTTTTATTTTTATTTATTTTAAAATATATGAAAACCTTCTTTATCTTCATCTAAAACCACAAACTCTTATACAAGTCATCTTACAAAATATCAGATCGATAAGCAAGATAAATGACCATTTACACTAACTAATTAATGTTTGATTATAATATTTTTAATAAACTTACAGTGTTCTTGGTATAAACATTATAAGTCCATTCATAAATATCGTTGCGGATAATATTTCATCTTTTTTTTATTATTTAATAAGCAAACATAATATTATAAGGTTTCTCAAAATATACATACCTAAATTTACGATCATATGAAAAAAAAAGATGACTTATTATCTTTATTATAAAATACATTGATAATTGTCATAAGATATACCAATCATTTTATACCAATCAAATTGTCATAAGATTGATAATTAACATTGATGGGGATTTAGAATAATGGCAAAAAAATTGACCGACCCTTGTTTTACTTTTAAACTGCATGAACAGATGTTTGCAGCAAAGAAGATGAATAAACCATCAACACCACAGGCAAAATTGTTAAAACTAGACTGCAGACTGCTGGCGACAAGGGAGAACATATCAATTGGTAAGAATTAATGACACGTATCATATCAATTACCACATTTCACCACCATTTACATTTACAACTACTGGAGAACAATAATATCTACTACATTGTATAAGGTGACATTGTGGAAGGTGAAAAGGCATCTGAAAGGTTCCTGGCCACCATATTGTGTGGATGATGAAAACGTTCCTGGTATAAAATGAAAAGCAATATCGGCAAACAACTACCATATCATCCCAACATCCAGCTTTCTTCTGCTCTGGAAAAAACAATAGAACCAGAAATCTACAATGACCATCGTATCATGTTGTTGCTAATTTAGCAAGAATGACCATATCTAAAATCTTGACTTCATAGGTATCATCCAATTTAACAATTCCATCGGAACCATCTATGCCAATGAGTTTTCCTGTCACTCCACGCAGTGTGCCATTCATAATCTTAATTTTATCAGATTTCTTAGGTCTGACCACCTCTAAGTCTGATGAACCAATCGTTAGTGTCTCCCCGTTGCCAACTGATCCGAGTGCAACTTTGCAGGACCCATCCTGTAAATGAACAAGTTATTAATAAGAAACTAAGAGTTTGTTGCAAACATAATAAGATTTTATCATCCACTTTCATTCCATCTGTATAACGAAAACAATTGATTTTTTTTTTTTGCAAAGGATAAGTGGCACAAGTGGGATTCAAGCCCAAGACCCTACGATAAACTATCAAGGTCTTTACCAGCTAAAACTAACTGGCACCTTCTAAATATGTCGGATGAGGTTTTGAACCCTCAACCCTTGATAAGTGAGTCTGGTACACCACCACCAGAGTTTAAGGTGTAAAAATGGAACTCAGACAAGCACTATGATTAGTTGTGTGTACATACCATCAGCACCTCCCTAACAATTCCGACATGAGAATCGCCTCCAGGTTTTACAATGTTAACAAAAATATCAGGCATGTACCAATTTCCTTCGTTCTCTCCACCTGCCAATAAAGCAACTAATATCAGGGATCTTTTTATTTTCATTCCACTTTATTGTTTGAAGGAAAGACATTATCTGCAACTTTATTGTTCCAAAGCAAATGGATATAGATAATGCTACACTTCAATCAACATAACAGCACCAGAAACAGGAGTGCCCAAAGACATATAATAGTTAAAAATTTGGTAACTCTCATGTCAAAAAATATTGCAATGAGATAGGAACGTTAACTATAAAAAAAGCCAACCCTCAAAGAACCACCAAATCGAACATTGGTTCTCCAACTCCAAAAGAAATATATGAACTGTCAGGATATTATTATCATGTCCCAGAAAAGGTAAAAGCAAATAGAATCAGTTAATAGTTAAAAACTCTGAATTAGTCAATATACCAGTTTTGCAATGTTATAGTTTCCATATGCATGCACTTTCAAGTGCATTTATTGGGCCATATCCAGGTCAAACCATCAGCTAGAAGTTGACATGAATGGAACAAAAAAGACTCCGAAAGAGTATGTAAAAAAGTAGAGATAGCTACCTATTGTTGGAGACATCATATCCAACCCAACGTTTCCAGGCGTCATGGGCTGTCCACCAGGGGTACCAGGAAGGTAAGATGCAGAGCTAGGTGTCATAGGCTGCCCACTAGGTGTTGAAGGTAAGTATGGACTTGGTGCACTTCCTGGGAAGAGAATAAGTTACATCTCCAATGTTGAGAAAGCAAAGTAGAAGCTTGTAAAAGTTGCATTCATTCAATTACCATAGCTGCTTTCCCTTGGTGTTGCCGAATCACTATAGTTACCTCCGGGGGTGCTAGCCCAACCTGAACCGGGAGTAGGTGCTTCATATGTCCGGACAGGAGTTCCTAACTGTAACAATTTGATAGCTGTTGGTTCAAATAATTACTCGAAAGAACTAGAATATGAATGCAAGATCTAGGCCGTTATTTTTATGTATGCTTGAAGTAGCGAGAATATAAATTCTGTAGCAAACAAAATGAAGTATACCTGATACTGTGGGCTGGTTCCCCAGGTAGCAGGATTACCTTCTTCCCAGCTATCCCTGTATAGTGTATTAGCATCATAAATATCAGCAGTCAGTTAACTATTGTTACCTTCTTATTTGTTCACAAAAATTTATGACCTAGGAGAAGTACCGATTCCTGAGGCTGTGTTCCGTATTATTTCTGTTTCATTTGATGAATTTAATAATTTGTTTCTTCGTTCTTTACCCCGAGAAGGTTTCAGTGGTCAATATTCAATTTATCATTTTCAACACCAAATAAGAGAGGATTTATCTATTTAAGGGAATTTATTTGCCAAAGAGGACCCAGAATCTTAAAGACAATGGGTCCAGCAAACAGCATATAGTTATGAAAGAACACACTTTAACTACCAAAAACTTCAAAGACTATGAAAACATCCCCATAGAACAAGTACCCAATGTATTCCATACCTTGATTTTCCTGTTTGACTGTAAAACACAAAACAAGTGCAATGCATAACATACCAGCATTATTCATCCAACTTTTCTTGAAAAGGACTTTATGGAACTAGCTTTAGTTTGCTATTGCAAACTAAAGACGTATAACCGTGTTAATGTTTAACAAATCCTATCCGAAAGTTACCAAAGATGTGCACTTTTCTCATATTATTTTTCATATTATTGCTCGATCAATAATATCATTGTATTCTTTATCTCGAGAGTATAATTGCTCCCACAAGCTATAAAGTGCCAGTTATTTGGGTTTAACTACATGAATCTTCTTGACAATAATGCCTTAACGTATATCTACACAACTGCTTATGTGGTCAGCATCATGGTCTGCAGTACCGAACTGTACCGCCCAGTACGGGCGGTACATACCGGTCCGACAGGTTGCCGGTACACGGACCGCCTGTTACCGGTCCGAGTGCACTGTAGCACCGTAGCAGTGCTACAGTACTCGGCACACTTGAGTATACCGCTCGATACACCTGGGTGTACCGCTAGGTATACCGTACCGTACCAGTACCGAGCCCAGGTCGAAACACCGGTACGGTATGGTATTGCGAACCTTGGTCAGCATATGCACAAAAAATGTGGCCTCACATGAAAATGTGGCCATATATACATCAGCATATTCAATTGTGACCACATAGG
Source organism: Musa acuminata AAA Group (assembly GCF_036884655.1). NCBI lineage: Eukaryota > Viridiplantae > Streptophyta > Magnoliopsida > Zingiberales > Musaceae > Musa > Musa acuminata. The sequence goes on along the minus strand of NC_088329.1, from coordinate 5,522,153 downwards.
CAGTTCACAGTAAGCAAAAGTCTACCAGTCACATATATAAACAATTTTTCAACAAACCTTGCAGGACTCATCGGAGCCCAAGCCCGATCACGCATTGGTGTCCGCATTCCATCATGTATAGGAGTTGCTGCAGAAATTAAAATTTGTATCCAAATGTTTATTATCCAAATGTTGGAAAACAAGAGACTACTAGTTACAGTTACACGCAGCAACTAACTGTACAAATTTCAGAAGGAAAAATATTTCTCATAGCATTGAAAGAAATTCAAAGACTGACCTCCAGGGTCTCTCATTGGAGTCTGATAAGGATGTAATGGTGTTCTTGATGGATGCATGGGTGTTTCACTACCCAATCCATATCTCGAATCACTGATGAATAAAATTTTTAGAAAAATGAATATCTGATACAATACCAAACTCCTATGGAAAGTCAAGCATGAGATGAATAACTACCGGAAAGGGGTTGCTACACCAGTTGCGTCAGCAATGTCTTTTCTGTTGACTGCAAATACAACAGAGATTAGACTATGGATACAAAACAACGAAAATCAATAAACATGTATGCTTACCTGTAACAATCTTCATCTGAGAATCCAGCTCAACCCGGACTAAAGGACCTGTTACCTCCTTAACACGCCCTCGATATCCTTTTAAGGGACCAGATTTAATCTTAATGCATTTACCTATTAACGAATCATGTCCTCTTCCACCTCTAAATCCTCCACCGACTGCATTAAATTTGATTCACATCCATTATACATAAAGGTAGTGTCAAATATAGAAATTTGTCCAGTGAATTAAGAGTTAACAGAGAGACTTAGAAACAATCAAGTCAAAAGAGAGATGATGAGGCATACAATCAACAGGTGGCCCTCTAAGAGGCAGCCTTCTTGGCGACTGAAGAATATGAGGTGAAGATCGAAAAGCACCAAATCTAGAGTCCAAGGAATCAACACTCTGCAATATAATAACATGTAGTTATTAACTTATTATGACATAATAACATTTTTATATCTTAGTATAATTTAAGCACAATAACACACTTTTCTATCACTGCCCCCGTGTGATCCACCCACAACCACACAAGACTGAGCTTTGGAACAAATAAAACCAGCATGCTCAAGGTGATGTCGATCATGGATGAACAAAAATCCTCTGTGTATGTGCTCAACAGGACCTTGCTTCCCCTAGTTCAGAAAAATAAATAAATTCAAGTATGCTGTCAAAAGGATGAGTAAATAAGTAAATTAAGAATGCAATGCAACAAAAAATAGTTCTTACCCTCCATGGGCCCTCAACAACCCGAACAACATCCTTAATCGAAACAATGTTATTAGATCGATCCTTGGCATTTGACCGCCTCTCAATCTTGCATTTTATTTCCCTTAATTTAACAAGCACAATTTCAGGTCTGTCTGCTACTCCTTTGAGAACCTAAAGAAAAGCATTTTGCTTAGATACATGTTAAAAGCTACTGATTACCATCTACCAATATTATTTACCTGGAATGCTTCAGTTTCCACACGTATAATTACACCAAAAGACATATTGCTGGAGAGTTCAACTTGTGAGTAAGACTAAGTCAAAAGGATCAATCCAAATAAATCACATGACATCTATGTTAATAAACAAGGTAGGAGCTTACTCTAGCAACACAAGATCATGTAACTCATAATCCCCAACTCTCGTAACTCCAGTGGTAATTTCAGAACTCTCCACGACATGATCAGCAAAAACACGTATCTGATCCACACTAAAAATAATTATGGTCTGAACAAAACAAACTGTTATATGTACATCTCCACTGATCCTATGGCTTACATGTTCCTTTGTGGTGTCTGATAAGATGATCAAAACGTGCCCCTCAACCTTTACAACCATACCAGTTGCACCTTCCTGAACACCAGAGACCACTTTGACATGATCTCCTGGTTTGAAGTATTTGCATAACTCCTTTTCGTTAAAAGCCAATGTTTTCTGCATAAGACAGTTGGCCAGATAAGATTCTTCTCCTCAAAAAATCTATGTTAAGGAAACTAAACATAGAAAAAAAATGTAGAAGAAAGTAATTACAGGAAGCCCTGTCATCTTTGGTCTGACATGGACAGTTTCTTCCTCGACTTTTTCAACCCATCCCATAAGATTTTTGAGATCTCCCCGAACAACAATAACTGCATCACCCTTCATAAAATGACCCTTTTTTCTGTTAGCAAACAAGGTAGATAAACTAGCCACATCCCCATCAACATCATCACCGGGTTTCCTGAACTTCTCAAGTTCATCAAATGTAGGTTGTATGTTCTGCGAGCTAATTGATCTTAAAGATACAATTTTGTAAAGAAATCCATCTTTAAACATCATTCCATCAACCATCTCAAAATATTCCCCGGAGTCTTTGTCCCTTCTACGCTCCACGCGGATATGCATCTCCCTAGCCAAATTTAAAATAATAAATCAACACTAGCCAAAATTTCCATAGCAACTAAATCAAGTTCACAGGAAAACTTTCATGAGAAATCACAAGTAAAACCTTGCTTCATCAATATTAAAAAAACGAGGTGGAGGAACAAAAGTCTTCTTCTTTCCGATATCCCTACCTTCCTGAGGAAAAAAAAATTGCATGTTTAAATTCAAAATAGCAAAAGAATCCAGAATAACAAAAACCATTGTCAAAGTCTTTGATGTAATACAATTACGATAAAGCCCTAACAGGATATACTAATCTTATCAAAAACGAAAAAGATTCATACCAACTTATTAGCTAGTGTTTGCAAATCAACCCTGGGGATTAGCTTAACTGTCACTTTCTGACGTACGTTATCAACATCGACAACCTGCAAAAAGATTCAAACATCAAATAAAGAATGACACAACAGCATCAATCTAATACCAAACACATTCATACCTTAGCAAGATCTCCCTTATAGATACCAATCTTCATCCGAACCCACGTATCCCTAGAGAGTTCAACAGCTTTGCTTTCCACTGAGAGAACATCAGTCATCTCTTTTATTGGCACAAGCATCACTTTTGCTGAGGAAAATATATTTCGTAGACCTTTGCAAGCCTGAAACAAAAGAATTAAAATTTTTTGAACCTCAATATTAAGTTCCATAAGACAGTATCCCAATCAAATTTTACAGACCTCTTTGACATGGGCTTCTTTCTCAGCCTCAACATAAATATAATTTTTGAGATGATCCAATGCAATAACTGATCTGATTTGAAGATCTGCCCTATCTATAAATTTTTGCATGAGGCATATGGCAGTCTCACGCTCATGACCAATCTGAGAAAATGCAACGCAAATTTAATATAGGCAAACGTGAGCACAATACCAAACAATCTTGGCCTAGCTAAAAGGACAATAATGAAAATAGCATACCGCACATTTCACCATCCACAACTTGGGATCTTTTACCGATGGCAATAGAGCTTGTTGTTCAACATCAGTAGCATCCTCAGCATAGTCTATCTGATTTGATTTTGAGTATCTCTCTTTAACTCGTCTCTCCATCTCTTCCACATCTTCTTGATCCTCTTGCATAAGAATTGGACGATGTGGTAACCTTCTATTATCGTCTTCATCCGGTAGATCAGCTCCAGCATCATTTATAAAATCTGTATTTTTATCACACATCATGTATTAAATAAAACATAGAGAACATACACAAACTGAATGATAATTAAATAGATAACATCACATCTCTTAAAACAGTTTGCTTACACCTCGAACGAAGATATGTATAAATTAGAGTCGATGATGCACATTGTGTAGGTAGAGCTCAGAAGTGTACAGTAAACAGAACCACATCAAGGACACCTGTACCCAGGTATTCCCAAAGACATATACTCTACATGCACATATCAGGTTTCTCTGCCTCTGTGCACATATGTCAATCTATACATCATATCCACACAACAGAATTTTCTGAGCATGATACAAGAAAACATGCAAATAACAATAATAACACAAGTCTGGCACCACATTCACATAGTTAAAGACAGAGCAGTTCGGCAAACATGGCAAGAAATAAAGAATAAATATTGGGAAAAAAGTGGAGCAAGTTCCCCAGTACAACTTTGGCCAACAAACCACTAAAAAAGCTAATGAACTAAAGAATCTAAAATGGATTTATATGCTTTTTTACATAAAAGAGGCACAAAAGTAACCACAACAGCCACCAAATATGTCATCAGAAACTACTCATATATGTCCAAAAACGTTTATAAGGACATTGCAGATATTGTCATAATCATAAATAGTCCTATATGAAAAAAGGGGCCTGTTTAAATATCTTACTTGATGCATCAACATGACCTACTGAATACACTATTAGAAAAGTCATTTTTTTGTGTTCTACATTCGCTTTTAGAAAATTTTTATATGATCAATCCAGATAAAGAAGGTTCATTCAGGACAAACCTATCTCTGCAATATATTAATTAGATCTGCCATGATTCTATCAATAAGAGCCTATTTACAATTTAACAAAAATTTCAAATTGACACCCAACTCCAAGACCAAATTGAGCATATGCCCTGATTTTAGTGATTGTCAACAGCTATCCCAAGCTGAACTTATTAGCATTGGAGCACTTGTAATTCTATATAGGTATGGTTGCAAGGCTGTAAGGTTATGCTTGGAGTCCAAGCTTTGGAATATTGTTTCTCCTCAATTATGCTAAGTCAGATTACTTTAATAGCAATGTTGATAACTTCTGATAGGCTTCTTCTTCACCTCAAATTAGGGAAGTGAAAGTTACAGGCACTCTAGCACTAGCTACTAGCTAATTGTTTCCTCCTACAAACCAATTGGTGCTTGCAGAGCCACACTCATACCATGGCCCCAAATGTTCCACATTAAAACAGGACCATATTAATGAATTTATAATTTAAAATCTTATTAGTTTAAGGCGTACTTTATAAATGTCATAAGTTGCCAAATGGCAAAGCCTTCCATAATCCTACATTGGTCATCAATATAGACCATGGAGAAAGAAAAAGAAAGCCAACTAAAAGAAAGGAGACAAACCTTAGATTTGATATATGATTCGTAAGAAAAATTAAGGGCATAAATCTCGGATTTAATTGAATATTCATCTTTATAAAGAAGTTTCTTCTTTACTGAAAAATCTACAAAGGAGAAAGCAAACCAACCAAATATTTTATCAACAAGGAAGAATGTTTGCCAAAAAAATATAGCAATACATCTTCCACAAAAGAAGTAAATATGAATGATTAATATGTAATGATTTATGCGATGTAACTTTAGTTATTATATTCTTCCTTAACTTTGTATTTTTCTTTTCTTCTCATAGTTGGACTGTTGGAGATATACAAAAAGGTGAAAAAGGATTGTATCTAGGACATTAATCAATGGATGAATGAATGAGTTCTTTTTCCCACATTATGTGAGTGATATAGGGCCATGTTTCTTTTTCAATGATGGAATGATTATATGGTCCACATGTAAAACGTGGATAAGTCTGAAACATTGATTTCCAGGAGTTACCTATTAATCCAGATCAAATAAAATAGTTATCATTTTTGTCTATTATCTTTTATGATTATTACTTTACCCTTTACTTTCTCTGTTCATCACAAACTTGTCCTACATCACATATTCCAAGTACGACAGTCTAACTTAAAAATTTCACAATCCTTGTATGACATACAGTAAAAATACAAAATTTCACGTTTTAATCCTAATAAATATAGTGAGACAATATCCTCAACCAATCCAAGTTAGACTATATTGGGCTTTGACAGTTTGACCTACTGCCATCTCAAAGCACTATGGTGATATTGAAGGTCTAGGTTGGCCTCTTTAGCTATTAAGTGATTTGGACAATGCTACAATGACTCAACCTTCATATTTGATATTGGACCAAACTTAATGTGCAGCTTGATCAACTTAAACACAAACATACCTATGTGGAAAAGCCTCATTGTAACTTAATAACTAAAATTGGCCTCTAATCAACTATCTCAAGACTCATAACTACCATAATAAAACCATTTCCATTATAAAACGAACCATTCATAGAAAAATTTTTGATGTTAGATTTGATGTCGAGCACTTCCAACTATAGGTTCAACTTCAAGTGAAGGGTCAATCTGCTAACAAACGTCTCCATCCACCTTGCGCATCTGCATGGATGCAAGATATAGCCGGGTAGAATTTGACAAAGTTTCATGGAATTCAATCAGACATAGTCCTACTTGGCTGAGAACTCAAACAAGGTGAGATTAAGTCGCTCAAAGTTTCATTTATCAGAGTAGCCTTAAACTAGATGGAGAAGAGCAAAGATGCCCTTAAAAACCATAGGAAACAGAGAAGACCGTGATACGAGAGGATAGCCATCTATACATCAATATAGGGCACTCATCTAGCAATATTTATATACTCCGTTAATGGTTTCAGTGGCAATTTTAGATGGCATCCCAAGTCCAATTTAGGGTCTAATTAGTTGAATAAGTCCTATATTATAGGTTTGATAGTTATTTTTTTGAATAATTGCATTTTGAGACTTACAGTCATCTTCCTAAGGAATTTTGTGAAGCGACAAGATTAGTTCCTCTTCCCATAATGTTAATATATGAGCATGTCCTACAGAGCAGAATGTGATATTAATAATGTCTCTTCTCAACCAAATCACTCCTCTTTACCTGTCTTCGTCTTCTCCCTCGTAAATTTTCTCTTCAAGCTACTATCCCTAAAATAAAGGTAGTATTCTATAGGAGGGAACGTATCTCATCAGACAGGAAAATGAAGCAAAAACTAAACCTTAAATAAGATGACTAAAAGCTAATATAAAGAAACCTATGAGGAACAAGTGAAAATTGCATAAACCAAGATCTAATTCAAACAATATAAGGGATTTAGCTGGTCATCAAAATTGTGCCATGTCATGTACTAGTATGACTAGTGTGACACCACACTAGAAAGAAACAAAAGGAGAAAACAAACAACAGGACAATTAAGAAAAAAAGAAAAAGAACCATAACATCCCTGTGAGTTGATGGGTCACCCCATTTCAATATAAAAGACCCATTTAGGGTAAGTCTTGTCTCTATAGCGACATTACTTCTCTGTGACTAGAGTGACTAGAATGTGTCCTGAACACAACCACTTTGTTTGCATGAATAATTGAACTTACATTGACGCTCTGCTAGTTTATTTTTAAAGGGAAGGTAGCTTCAATCATTTTAGCTCCTTCATAGTAAGGCCAGCTCGATGAGAAAAAAAAAGTGTAATTAAGATTTCCCACAGCAGTGATGAACACCCTAATAGTCCTCAACTTCATAGCATGGGATGGTTCACCTAATTCAAATGAATAACCTAATACCTAAATCCAAAAAAGGCTAAATCAAATTGTCACCATAAAATACATGACTAAAATTCCTAAGAAAGATCTTTTATGTAAAAATAAAAAGTTGCACAAATTAAACATAATTCAAGAAGGTTCATAGCGCATGATGTTCCTTGATATGAACAAAGCTTGAAAGGCCACTACTTACAGGTCTCTTTTAAAACTAGCCCAGTAGAAAGAAAGCATTTAAGGGTCAAATCAGCAATCAAGCAAGTAATAAGTGATAATAACTATAATACACAAATTGATAACCTGTTCTTTTGCAAATAATGATCTCTGCCTCACCTAAAACAATCTAGCAGTCAAACAATATATATGCTTAATTGCAAGTTCTGTTGCTTCCCACTTAACAGGAAAATTGAAAGATCTCTTGTATCCACGACATTTGAATCACTGCAAAAATACCTAATTTGCATAGAGAAGCCTTACGTCCAAGTATTTTTTGGAAATAGCAGCAACAAGCTTAGCAAGCATGACAGGAAAAAATGGACCAATTAATTAACACACCGTAAAGACGGTTCACCAATAAACGATTCTGTCATATGATGTGATCCAGCACAATTACACAAAAACCATGTTCATCCAAGAATGCATCGACCCGTCGGTCATTCCAGAAGTGCAAAATGAGAACTCAACAAAGCACAAAAAGACCAATCTTAACCCCAAAAAAAATAATAGAGTGACGTACCATCCTCCCCCTCCTCTTCTTCCTCTTCATCGTCGCTGTCCACGACCGCCTCGAGCTCAAAAAACTCCGAGCCCGACCGCCGCCTCTGCTTCCGGCCTCGGTGACCGCCATCATCCTCGTCGTCCTCGTCTTCTTCCTCTTCTTCCTCATCGTCCTCCACCGCCACGTCGTCGATAAACTCAGATCTGCGCCGCTTCTGCCTACCCTTTCCCCCGACAACCTCCTCCTCCTCTTCCTCTTCCTCTTCCTCCATCTCCTCCTCCTCGTCGTCGTCTATAAAGTCGTCGTCTTCGTCCCGATGACGCCCGCGAGCCATCGCCGGTGCACTTCTCTTTCCAAACTAGGGTTTCAGTTTCGAAGGGCGTAGACGCGAAATCCCTATTTATCGTTTATAACACGCATAGGAGATAATTACACGCACATATATATAGGGCAGAAAAGTGGGTGTCGTTGAGATGGGCTGGTAAGCGCAAAGCGGTGGATTGGGCGATTCATGAATGCCGGACCAAAGCCCTTCCCAACATATAATACAACGCTTACAGTAACAACATAAAACAAGGCATCAAGTCTATTCCTAATGAATCAAACCTTCACATCGTTTTTCCCCAAAAAACATTTAAATTTAAAATTATTATTTTCAAACACGAGGACAATCATAACCTCTGATGACTTCAAATAGATGATCAGATCAAATAATTCATGCGAAAATATTTCCTTAAAAGATCTATCCACCTCTCTTAATCTAGCAAAATTCGTTGACAAATTCTTTGTATGATTCCTTTATCGAAGATATGTATAAAACTAACTTTCTAAAGAAGGATCGATAAATCAATAATTTTATAAAATAAGACTCATGGAAGCTCGATTTGTTTTCTCATTAATAAATTGTATAAGAGATGATAGAATCTAATTCTACTGTAAGTCGTTGCACTCAAACCCTCTTTTATAGCAAACCCTTCAAATCGTTAATTATTGTAAATATAATACTTTTTTTGAAATAAGTGTTAAAATAATCGTTCCTCAATTTTCTTCAGATCATTTCAAAAGAAATACGAACTCAAAAACTTAATGTTGCAATTTCCTTTCTGTAATCTCCAAAGAAATATAATTTGTTAGAACATGCAAAGTGGATATATTGATTATTTACGATTTGTGTAGTTATTTTATTGATTATTATCTTCCCATATAAGAGGAGATATGGTAGGATCATATGATCTACAAGTATGTAATTTTGATATGGATAGCCAAAGGTTGAATTAGTTCACAGAGTAAAATTAGTCTAATTTGTGTTCATTAGACAGAGTCAATATTCAATATTATTATATACTTTGTTATATGACCATATCATGTATCAAAAGGAGTCAACCTTATTATTTATTCTTACATTTATTTTTTACTTTTTACTTTTATAATTTATTTACTCGTCCCCCTATCATTTTCAATTACATAACTTGTTTTCTTATATTAATTTTGATATTTACTCTTTTAGTGGATTGGTTATTTTAAATGGTTAAATATCAATAGCGAGAATTCATTTCTTCTTTTGTACATGAAAACCCTTTCAATTTTGAATTATTTATGCTAATGATCTTAACAAAATTCATATTTTTTATATTATTATCATGGCAAGACTTGTTATTTTCTCTTAATTTTTATGGTAACTAGGACGATAAGAAAATGAAAAGAAAGAGGAGGAGACGATCGGGTTACACAAATCGATACATTCATTTAAACTAGTTCAAATAATTAAAAATAATAATTAGAACATAGTGAAAAACCATTCAAAGAATTTATTTCATTTTATTTTTTGTAATATTAATTTTATAAAAAAAATCATATTATTTTATATTATTATCATAACCATCTAAGACTTTTTTTTCTTTCTCTATCGAATTCTGATAAGAATCTGACATAAAGCTAACTCGGTATATTAAAAATATAGGAAAATTATCTAGATAAATATTTATTAATTAAAATTTTCAATGAAATCTCTATAATTTATCCAAGACTGTCGTTCTTCATAAATGAATAAATATATTCTTGAATTTTCAAATTTATTATGTGATTTTATATTAAACCTAATATTTCACTTATTTATTAAGCTATCCTTTTGGATTGGATAAGGAGGATGAAGAAGAAGATGGGAAGTAGTAGGAGAAATGGAAAAGAGGTAGAGGAGGAGGATTTATCTGAATTTTTAATCAAATATTTTTAGTTAAAAATCTGTGATATTTTTTATTTCGAAATAGATCAACAATTTAGTAATTATTCAATTTAAAAAATAATACGAAATTATAAAACGCAAAAAATATTATCCAGAAAATTATAATTCTGATTTCCGAGAATAAAAAATTAATTTCATAATTTCGTTAAAAAGGTTTTTCAGATTTCAAGAGATATAGTTGTTTTCAGATTTTATCTATTTGTGTATCTATTTGAATTTTCTTAAATTTGTATTATCAATTTCTTGACAAAAAAATCACATTCTGAATATTTTATATTCAATTTTAAACAAAAAAACTCTTTCTGTTTTTAAAAAACCTAAAATTTCAATAAATCAGCTAAAAAATAATATAATTTTATTTTTGATATACTTTGTTGGATGCCGTTACGACTGGATCCAGTGTGGCTCGGCGTTTGGTAGGGCCACCGATCGACTCGTTCTCGTGGTTGTACCTTTTCAGAGGGCACTCGGCCCCGAAGCCCAAGACGCGGCGCAGATCCGTTATCTCACCCAAAAATACTGAAGGGTGAAACATTTGTCGAGCCATCTCCTGTCCACCTCCGCTCTTGTGGGAACCAGCCACACGCACCATCACCTCTCTCTCCTCCTCCTCCTCACTTTAGGGTTACCATCGTTTCCCACGCCAGCAGTCCATCTCTTCCCGCACCCACCCGAGACGAGGAGATTCAAAGATACACGAGACTAGGAGTGGTTCGATTGGTATCATCTCTCAGTTTTAGCTGATGGCCAAGACGAAGCCTGGCAGGAAGGACCTCGATTCCTACACCATCAAGGGCACCAACAAGGTGGTCAGAGGTATTATATAGATTTGTGCGTGAATGGCGTCCGTCGTGGATCTATTTCTCTCCGTTGGCTTCTAACTATTCTTGTGTGCGTGGGGGTGTAGTGGGTGACTGCGTGCTGATGCGGCCGGCGGAGTCGGAAAAGCCGCCGTATGTGGCGCGGGTGGAGAAGATTGAGGCAGACCACCGCAATAACGTGCGGGTGCGGGTGCGGTGGTACTACCGCCCCGAGGAGTCCATTGGCGGCCGTCGGCTGTTTCACGGTGCCAAGGAGCTTTTCCTGTCCGACCACTACGACGTGCAGAGCGCACACACTATCGAGGGCAAGTGCGTGGTGCACTCCTTCAAGAATTACACAAAGCTGGAGAATGTTGGCGCTGAGGACTACTTCTGCCGCTTCGAGTACAAGGCAGCCACAGGGGCTTTCACACCGGACCGTGTCGCGGTGTAGGCTTTTCCTGCTCTAGCTCTTTTTTATCTAGCTTTCTCGTAAATGTATATCTATGTCGTTTTGCATTTCAGGTACTGTAAGTGCGAGATGCCTTACAACCCCGACGATCTCATGGTCCAGTGCGAGGGATGCAAGGACTGGTAACTACCTATCCATGCTCTGCTCTTCTCTATTGCTTCCCTGATCGTGGTGAGCTTAGATGGATATTTTTATTAAGTACTGTTGTTTATCTAGTCACGAGACACTTGTGAAAAAATGTTATGCATGTTCGTTCTTTGTTGCTTAAGCTAAGAGCAGCTATGAAATTAATGTTTTTGTTTCACAATTTCCTTTTCTCTCTCTGTGCAAAGTAAATTACTATTTTGCTGGTTCTGTCTGCGGAAGACAATTTGTTTTGGAAGGGCAGTGCTTTCTTATTGATGTTTCATTGAGTATAAATAAACTAGTGTCAGTTATTTACAACAAGTATAGGACTAACGTAGTGCATGGAGCACCCACCAATGTGAAGTCTGAGAATGGTCAATGTACCCAGCGTAATTTTTATATTCACAACGAGTCCATAATATCTAAATGGAATGTTGCCTAACATGTAAACAACATGTTCACTCTTAAATTTTCAATTAGGTAATAGTTGGTAGCTATTATCTCAATCTATCAATAATTTTTCATTTGATTTGTGCAGAAAATATTTGTTAACTATTATGCACCCACAAAATGGTGCTTCTGTTGAAGTTACCAACCTTGATATGAAGAAAGGTGAATGACTAGTGGGCTAATGACTTACTCAAAATAGCTACGAGCTGATCTTTAGTACAAACGCATGAGATCTTTAGTAGTGACATGATCACAAACAAAATGATAATATGTATCAGTAGACTACATTTTGTTGTGGAAGACAAATTCGACAAATAGATATGTGGCTTCAACATTGTCACAATGTATTATTAGGCTACGAGAAAGAGGTACGTGCAACCCTTAGCGGTTATTGACCCAAGTGCACAATATCAACTTTAGTAGAGGAACATGCAGCTAATTTTTTTCTCATACGAACATCAAGAAATTGCATTTGCCTCAGAGATAGATAATATAAGAAATAGTTGATGATCAATTGAACAGTTCCACTTTTTCATCTCCAGGAAATATCTTCACTCCACTCGTATTTCTCTTGCATTTCTTTCTGGTTTAGACCGGAGATAATCAGAGCACATGAAGAATCACTATCATGCATATTTTAATAGAAAAATTAGATATATATATTGGTATACATTGTCATTTCCGTTATGCAGTATATCATTAAATCTGGCATGCCTTAGTGAAGGCATGATTCTTTGGTGAAAATGATCAAGCTTCAAGCCTTTCATAACATTTTTTTTAATTTTTTAAAATGTACATCGACATAGCAAGATGTTGAGATTGTTTTTATTTGTGTGGTTAAACTACCATTTTGATGTGATTCTTGGTGTTTGAGGCCTTTGGAGTTTCATGTTATGCACTATCTAAATGGAAATACTTTTTTCACTCTTTTCTATATAATTTTGGATCTTTGTTTTGTCCAAAACATTATTTTAGTCCTTGTATCATGTTGTTTCCTGGTGTCTTTAGCTAAAAGCTATGTGGTGACCTATTGCATGTAAAGGTACTTCGTATGGCCTGGTTGACAATGCAAAGGAGACAAAGAAATGCATAAATTTATGTTCTTTTGTCATTGTGATTCATGATCTATTATTTGTTGGTGGTAGCTCCATATGACAACCCAACATTCTTAGAATATGAAGCAATAAGTGTCTTTCTCTTTTCCTTTTCGGAGTGTATAGTTGATTCACATGAAGTCATTTTGTGCTAGAGCCTTTCTCCAAGCTTTCTTTCTATACATCAACCTTTATGCTTGACTGTCTAGGTATTTGAGTGCTGTTATCTTTTCATGATATGTTCATGGAGTTGTTGCTATCACTAGAACATTCCTAATGGTCAGTTATGATAGGTGAATTTTACATAACCTGTTTTAGGATTTTATCATGTGACATATGAAGTACTAAAAGTCCTAATTTGAAGGATAACATGATTGCATGTATTTATTGTCTTTATAAAATTCATTGTGTTGCCAATAATTAAATTTCTTTGGCATGGTTAATGGGGAATATAGCTTAAGTTTTCAACTACCTTTAATTTTTTTTTGTTTATAGTTATTCACGTTTTAATTCTTTTACTTTTTTTACTTTGCACTTCTTCAGATCCAAAGGTTTAGTGGCCATATATCTGGACATGCATCGCACCTGACTCATGTCGAGAAAGCTTGGAAGTACATTCTTAATTTTCCATTTTCATAATAGATCCTTTTTTTTCCTGATTGTGGTCATTATGGATATAATTAATGAACAAAAAATATTGTGCTTTGGAGTGGATGATTAGTTTAAATATTTTCTTGGTTCGAATAAAGGTTTGTATGTTTTGATTCCACCAACCTTGTTTACTGATTCAAGTAGAGATGCATTTCATTGGAGTGTATTATAATTTCTATCGTTAATGCCAGCATTCATTTGTGCTCTTTTAGGTGCTGATATTGATATTCTGTCAAGCTTTGTGATTATCATTTTGGTTTTGTAATTTATTCTTGTGTTGCACCTGGAGAATTTTGGAATTGAAGACTACTGTCTTTTATTCTTATTTTGCTTCTCTGTTGTACAAAAACTTTAGTTCATCTCACACTTTTTTTAATAAAAGCAAATTTGTTCATTTGCTTTGGTTTGAGATTGTAAAAATGATCATGTTAACAGGTTCCATCCATCTTGCATGGGCATGACAATTGAACAAGCAAAAAAATTAGATCACTTTCTATGCTCAGATTGTGACTCCGAAAATGATGCTAGTAGATCTATAAATGGGTTCCCAGCTTCATCAGTTTCTGAGCCCAAGGTGATGAATTTTATATACTTTCCCCTATTTCTTTATTGATGTAAGCCATACTAAATTGTTTTTCATGCAAACTTCCACTTTCTGATTTTGGAGAGATATTAGATGTCTTGTATCCACTTAACATGTGCTTATGGTATTGTATGCATCAATCCTAGATTTGTCTTAAGTTCTAATGCTATTAAATGATATATCTATGCTATTTTTGTTACGTTATGTGGTAGATTTTATTTTTTTAAGCACCATGGTATAAGCTTTCACCTGGATCTAATACCATTGTGAAATAGGACATTGATAGTTGCTTTTTGAGCAGTTCGGTCTGTTTTATTTATTTATTTTTTTAAAGCATGAACTTAGTAAAAAGAAAAAGCAAAAAACCAGACCTGTACTGGTTCAGCCAGCTACTGATATGGGTCAAATATAAGTACACGTCTAAGTGATTAACTTAGTAAACTAAAGAATATAGGGTAGAGGTATCCTTTTATTGAAAGTCATAAAAAACACATTCATGTATAAAAATTAAATATTAAATAATATTAAATCTCTAAGTAATTTCTAGTAATCTAAAATTCATGTTTAGATGTTTCTGCATAAAAATTGTGTGAAAGGGACAAGAAAGAAGGGAATAAAGTATTTAATTGTTGTTTGAAACTTTGAACTATTAAATGAAATGGATAACATTCTTAGTTTTTCTTGTACAAAAATGTCACATAAGGTTTTAAAGAATCAAGAGTCTGGCACTAGCATCAAGAAGTAGTCATATGGATTAGTCATCAAACCTTGTGCCTTACTCTTCAGACATCTCTCATGCTACATCTTTCTTCAAGACTGGCATTGTTTACAATAGTGGATGAGGCGTAGTAGTGTATTGCTCGCAATGAAGATGTGATAGCTTTTTGGTGGTAAGTGGGAAGGATATAGGATAAGTTGTTATGGTTCCAATATGATGTAAACATTGCTTTGATGTCAATCTAATGTAGTACAAGTGACTATGATACCAAATCTGATGTAGGGCAGATGAATTGGAGTACTCTTGGAACAAAGAATACTTCATTTTTTTGAGAATTTGGTAGTTGTTGAATGGAGATGAGAAGATATTGGAGAAGATAAAAGTGAGAAATTGTAAATAACTCACTCTGGCTCAAATATTAACTCTCATGTATGAAGTTTTCATAGCTCCACCTATTACCTATGTGGATGATCATTATACACCATCAGGAATAAGTACCAGTTTGTGCACTTTAATAAGTATTCTTAAGGATGTGACCTTTTACCTCTCAGACTGTGGGAAATAAAACTTGGAATCTCCTCCCAGATTTGTGCACTTTAATAAGTATTCTTAGGGATTTGTGCACTTTGTAGATTTTTTGGTAAAATATTTATTTTTCAATCATGATGAGACTTATTACAGGATTAAATCCCCAATGGACTTGGAATCTCCAATCGATCGCATGATTGATGTCCATCCTTTTTCGTTAGAATCTCCAATCTAATCTAGAGATGCTCCTTTTTTGTTTAGCACCCTATTTGCCCTTGCTGAGTAAACTTTATAACTAGTGTAGAATCATATAATATGTTGCCATATGACAATTTTGCAAAAGGTCATGTAAACTAATAATTTTTTCATAGAAAATTAAATTAAAATGGCCCTGCACTAAAAAGTCATCGAGCAAGCTATGACTAGATTGGTGTGATCCACTCTTCTTCCTATTCTCCTGCCCTTCTCCTCCGGCTACTGCAGTTGGCCCTTAATAGTGACAAGCCTACCGATCCTCTCCTTTGGGAACGAGCCTTCACCTGTTGTAATTGGTTGGTCCTCACAAAGATCAGCAAATCTCAGTGAGTTTGGCTGAAGCCCAATCTTTCATTATTTCCAGCATATTACAACTGATTCTGGTCATTTTCATGAGCAATCTGTGAACTCATGAAATCAAGATTTCTTGGCTACGGAAGGGGCTGATGCTTTTTGGGTTTGGTATTTTAAAAAACTTTATCTCTCCTATCTTGCCTGTTATTCTATCCTATCCTGTGCACTAGTGGAAGGCGGATATTACAACTATGGCCGCAACTGATAAATATAATAGTTGTAGCAAATGACAAACATAACATTAGCAGCACTTATAGACTCTCTTTAGACCCCATATTGGTAGGAGAACTGTGCACCAACCTGTCCTTTTTAGTTGTTGGAACCTTCCTTTGCTTCATAAACATGGTCACTGATTTCTTTTGTGGGTTCTTTCTATCTCTACTTTTCTGTTCTCCTTCCCATCTTGTCACTATTCTAAATTTTAAGTCATCAAATTGGCTAGATTTGGCCAATTTCAAGTCCAGTTAAGTTTAATCTATTCTAGCATATTTCGACCAATTTCTAGCTATAATGCTGAGAATTGAACAAAATTGGATTAGAAGATAATGTAACTGATCAGATATGAAGAGTTAGAAGGACAATGCCTTGGTAAAACTTTTTGTTTGCCACGAGTATGTTTACCTAGAGACGACAAATTGAACTTTCCTTGAGACAATTTCTAAGACAATTTTATGCTTTTCGTGTGCATAGAACTTGAAGGCAGCTTAGCGATTCTTAGGTTTTTTTGGATGCAATCCTGGGAACTGTGTTGTGTGGATGAAGTTCCAAGTCACATGTTATTTCGACATTCTTGCTATGTAACAGTCTCTAGATAATGATCACATGTATGAACCCTGCCATTTATATTTGTTCTTGTTTCAGCTAATATTAAGAAGTTCAGAGGAAAAATATGTTCCATAGACATCAGTATAAGAAAATATTATTTTGTGTAGCATACTCGTGCTTAGGTTTCTCTTCCTTTTTCCTTAATATGTATATTAAACATCCCTTTAGAATCTTATCTGGCATAAAACTAGAAGCATTATTGGCTGAACATGTTTATGTTATGTTTAACATTCCACTATAAGTAGACTTCATAGTAAATGCTGCATGATATAAACTAAAATATTATTGTTTTCTTGTGGTTTGCAACCATGGCATAATCTGCAAATAAATGAAAAACTTACATTTTGAATGGCATTCATGCACATATTCGATGCACAACATATTGAATAACGTGCATTACACAGACCAAAATTCTGTGTTGGTTGATGAACTACATGAAGGTCAGCATGGTGAAATTGTTTTCTAATTATATCCTGTTTGGAAGTAAAAGTAATGCAAAATGAAATTGTTTTTTTTTCCTGGACTTTGTTGAATATTCATGTGCATAACAGTCAGAGGAGGTAGAAAAAAAGTCAGAGGAGGCTGCTCTTGAACATATCTAATCATCATTCTTAACTATTACATTTGGTTTAAATAATCCCCTCTTTTGGTCATTTGTAACATGTAACAGGTTTCAATACATGTAAAAAGGGAGGATTTTCTTAACATTGGAGGTAAAAAAAATTGTAGTGCAATTGAAGAAGGAACTTAGTTGTGCCTTATACCAAAATTGTCGTTTAATTTTATACTTCTAATATCCATATGAGAAAAACAAAAACTATATCAAGCTTCCGGGCGTCCCATTCCAAAAAATATATAAGAATGAGATTTATTTCTAAGATTGTTTAACACTAGATATCCTGGGGAATTAGCAGTGATCACTTTAATGCTTGTTGCAGGCTGAACCCAAGAGGAGGAAGAGGTAACCGCTAATGCTGTAGATTTGGCTTATGAGGATGTATGCATTTTATGAAAATATAACTCGTCTTGTTGGTATCATGAAAATTGTACAGTGCAGAGAATAGACTGCTCGAAGAAAACCGGTGTCATGTTTTTGAGGTTGCAATACGTTTGTAATGGTAATATTTGACTGCTTAAGGTGGTAATGTTTGAGTTCCTAGATCAAGCTTTGGTGTTCTCACCATTTTTACTATGATCTACTATATTTTATCTAGCTTATTAGAAAATCCAAAAGAACAAGTGCCAAGGTACTGCACATTTAACTATTACCATAAACATCTAAAGATTATTCATCATTACTTCACCTCGAAGTAATCTTATGTGCTGCAATTGATGCCTATAACTAATGATAAAGTTTGAGTCTTCATATCTCCAATCTTCGGTGAGAACATTAAAGTTTCTCTAGGCAAAATTTTGTGTTCGTTGTATTATAACAAATGTATAATTGTGATTTTGGAGCGTGCTCGGCAGTCTTAATTTTTCTAATGGTGTGTGGTGAAAGAAAGAAGGTTGATCTATTTAGATTCTATTTAGATGATGGCAACAGGTCAGTTTTAGCAATGTGTAAAGCATGCAACATGGTGAATTTTGATGTGTATATGTATGTATACATATATATATATATGTATATATACATATATATATATATATATGTATGTATATATATATATATATACATACATATATATATATATGTATATGTATATATATATATACATATATATATATATATATGTATATGTATATATATATGTATATATGTATATATATTTATATATTATATGTATATGTATATATATATATATATATATATATATATATATATATATATATATATATATATTCATTTGCAGCATATAATGGATGAATCGATTCATTATTTTTTATAAATATATATAATTATAATAAAAGATCTTTTATGATATGCCATTATTTTTGTTGAATTTATTGTTTAGTATGGCAGCAAATACATAACCTGAAGTGTCAACCAACAATTACATATAAATTTAAACTTAACACTTTGATTCGGGGTTCTCCTTTAACAGAGAGAAAGCGGCGCGTGCACAACCCCTGGGGCCATTCAGCGTCGTCCGTTTCACCGTTACCAACTTCCGTGGATCAGCAACAATGCGCATGAGCGGTCCGGTACAGGACACGTCGCGGCTGGCCGATCGTTTCTTAAATGATCATATCGCTTCGCAAGATGCCCTCGGTCGCCAGTAGTTGGTTGCGATGCTGCACCAAATCCATTTGTTCCGACCTTTCCCCACTCTCGATGGGACGACGAGAAGATGTAACGCAAGCAGGAGGCCATCTGCTGCCACGGCCTTTTCGCATTCCCCACGAGCAGAGCTTCCTTCCAGAACTCGAGTAACTCTTCTTCTCTGCTCCTGATGCACACGAAACCTCTTTCAAATATTCTGTGATTTCTTCCCTCCAAATGGAGTATAGCTAGGTAGCAGGATGAAGCCATTGCTATAGTATGCCACTTCAAAAGAGAAGGCGTACGTCAGGATCCCGAAACAGGCTGATGGAGGAAAAGGGCGGCAAGACCGCACTGGAACAGGTAGACTTAATCCCAAAATGATTGAACGGGATAGCGGTCACAGAGGATGTGATCAGTGGGCTCTGTTGCTGCTGAACAAAGGGGAAGGACGCATGGAGGGTAACTCTCTGGAGTGAAATCTATTCTTAGAGGCTGGCCTCAAGAATACTAGTGGCTCACCAAAGGATTTTAGATATAGAACAAAGGGCATTCCAAAAACTGAGAAATCTGTAAAAGGGTGCTACAAAAAACTACGATATATCTGTTTCTAGGTAATCGTGTTTGCAGAATATAAAAGAAAGACGTGCTCAAGCCTCATCCTAGAGAGTAGAGACATTAAAGATCGAAGGGAGAGAAACTAAATAGGGTTGAGAGTAAATAACAAGTTCAAAGTCGCCTGTTGAAATTCTAGGCTATTTTCAATTTGATAGGAAGGAGGGAGAAGCGGTGGGGAAGGGATCGACCAATTATCTTTCCATAGCCTAATAGACCTTCAATCGTCGTGAAGAAAGAGGAGACTGCAGATGCCAATCAAACAAGTGGAATTATTTCCAAGTTTGTAGAATGAGTTTCTTGCTAGATGATTGTCCCATGGGGGCCCATTTCATTAGCAGGGGGAATTGCTATTGATCTCCTACCATCACTTTCCTTGGAGGGCTAATTTGAAATTACTTAAATTGATGATTCCTACACCCTGCTGTTTGCTTTTGTAAATGATTGACCAGCTTACCAACTCCTTGATCATTCTTTGACCATTATAATGAGGAAAAAATCAGTGTAACCAGCATAAACTTGCAGGGAAATGAAAGCTGGAGAGGTAGTCAAGCAGGAGAGATGAGAGCACAAAACCCACTAGGACCAATCGCCTAACAAAGGATGGGAGTTCAGACTTTCAACTATGTAATGTAGGAAATATTAGGCTACCCTGTTGGAGCTCAACCAACTAATGAATCTACAACGTTTGCTTAGATCAGAGATCTGGTGAGAAGATCTATGGAAAAAAAACAAGGAGGGACGGTAGAGCTTTGCCTTATCCAGGGTCATGTTTTGGCCTATCACACCATTTTGTATCTAGTTACACCATTTTGCATCAATCTCCTAGGTATGAAAATATCGATAATGAAGTCCCACTTGATTTTGTTGAGGAGGCTCTCTAGGCAAAGTTTATGGATGGCCTTATTAGCTATCATGAAACTATAGATAAGATTTCTTGCATAAAAAAGAGAAAACCATACCAAGCTAATAGGGGGAGTAAGAACAACTATAAATTTAGATTCAAGGCTAGATACTAATATGTTGAAATAATTTATATGATTACTTGAGTAAAAGGAAAAATGGATCATTGAAACCCAGGTGTATGGGGCAAGTCCAAGGGAAGAACGAGCACTACAGAAATATTTTTAATTAAATATTGGGTAAAATAAATATGACAAATGCAGGATTCAAACTCATGATCTAGTTTGAGACCATGATAAAAATTTTAATTAGGCGATCAATAATCCCAAAAACTTAAGTTGTTAAGTTGTGGGTCAGACTCAATATACGTGAACTCTTTCAATGCTTTAGCAAGTTGGAATAGTTCTCTTTTCAATCTTTATCTCAGACATGAATATTTTTTAACATCCTTCCATTTTTGTGTGTAACTGGATCATCTCACCTTGAAGGTCAAACTATAATTTAGTATATCTTTTTAAATTTTTTAACCTACTCACTCTTTTGCGAATCTTTGTTTGATACCATGTTGAGTTTTACTTTTTTCTTTTTATAAATTGGATGATGACTTTGAGCCACATTGGTCAAGGTTAACATACATGAGATTAGAATACCAATTTAATAAAAAAAAAACTTAACCATAACTAGTTTGACTCAAACTCATTGTTGATTTAGAATCTCAACATTGTGTCGTGCCATGTTGTATCTCATCCTATAAGTTTTGGAACTTAGGGAATGCTCTATGGAGAATATTCTAAATAAATATATCTTAATGGAAGACGACTTCTAGTGTTAATAAAATCATTTTTATGTGGTGCCTGCATAGATTGCATTTACTTGTATAATAGACCAGCTTGATAAAATGTCCATAGTCATTAAGGATTTTTCACTTACTAGTTTTAGCTTATATTTTGTTTTTTTCTGCAACCTTCACTATGCAGAATGTAATTTTTCCATGGGAACTTATTTTAGGTTTCTACCTACATTTTCATTGCATGTATGATTGTGCTTCTTCTGGGTTATCTTTGTCATTGATTTTTTTAAAGCCTTATTTCTTTTGCTTCTCACGTCCTGTTAACTTGTTAGTTTTGATGCCCATACATACATTTGAGTAAATCTGGGACAAATTTGTAGAGGATCATGGAAAGGATTTCTTCAAGTAATGAAGTTGGTGGTGCTGGAGGGGCTTACTCCTATGATGCTTTGAAGAGATTAGATCTATTATGGTCTAATATCTGTTCAGAATCACTAGGTTGGTTTCATCACATTGTTTTAATTCACTAGTTTTGCTTTAAGCAATGCTTTTTCCACCTATGTTGCCCATGTCAAGGTGGGCATACCATGTTAGTGGCATGATGACACTTGGCATAGTAGTGCATGATGGCACTATAATATTGTAGATACATGAGTGGCACATGCATGACCTTGCAAGGACAAGCAGCATGTTGTATGAAACTCAGTTTTCTGATTCAGTACTATCATGATTATATCAGGTTACATTATGCTTTTATATAGCATTAACTTTAAGGAAAGAAGGAAGAAATTGACTCCTCTATTATGATATCCATCAGACAAGTTTGATGAGTACATGCATTTACCAGGCAGTATATGTAGGCCTACATGCCTGATTGGTGTTGGTCCGGTAATTAACTTATGTTACAAATGTCATCAGGTTCTATTTCTATCGACAATTAGCTTTACATTTGAATTACATGGACTGAATTAATGCTCCTAACTTAATTCATTAATATATTTTACTTCATTTGAATATTTTATTTAGCACCACCCTAACTATATTCCCCTTCATGCATTGCTATGATCTTGAGGATCGACTCAAGAACAGCTCACATTGGTCATTTCTTCCAAAAAATAGATATCTCCTTTTTCATATGTGCATATTTTTTGCTAAAATTGTCTTTTAATTAGATAATGACATGGCTCGCACACATGATGTTAATGTCAAGTTGACCAAATTCCTATATCTTAGTTATGTGTTGTTAATTGCTCATTTTAGTATTTTTCATATTAAAAACATTAAACCACCATGCTTATCTTGTTGCATTATTTCTTTGTTGCCTATGCTTGAAATACAAATAATGTTTTCGCATTTAAAACTTGTTATTTTCTCTTCATATATCATTCTATAATTATGGCTCTCTAGCTAGTTTCTACTTGGTTATGTGTTCGAAATGCAGCCAAAAGGACTAGATTCTATAGTTGAACATTTTATACATTGAGGCTTTTTTTTAATGGAATGCTAGGTGCTAGAAATCATTGAACATTGCTTGGAAGCATTCATATAGTTGTATCAAGGATTAAGATGCCATTTATGCTCATTGTTGAAATCATGAAATGCAATTTTGCATAATGGGTTGGGCATGAACTGGTACATGGAATGCCCAACACATGTACCACAATTTCAGATGGTCCATATAGGTTACAGGGTTTAGTGCTGATAAGCCCTATGAATCAGGGTTATTGGGGCCTAGACTGGGTGATACGCTTGGCCTGATTCTTTTCTTTTAATCCTGAAAATAAAAACCTTACCCCGAACCATCTTCCATTGCATGCGCCTCTATCTCGTGCTACTGCTCGGTTATCCTCTGGTACCAATTGTCACGCCACACGTGATCATCACCATCGACTTCCATGGAATGTGAAATTGAGTTCCTTGGTTCAAATGTATAATTGCACCTCATCTTTTATTCAGCCCATGAGCCTATCACTTAACAATTCATATACAGGTTCTGAGCATCAAGCTGACAAATTCAAAACAATAAAAAAAAATCATTAGATTCAACATTTAATGTGTTTTTTAATATATCTTTTCAGAGTGCATTTACTTATCTTTCCTCTTGATAATAATTTGAAATACTTATCTTATGAAATGATATGAAAAACAGTCATAACTGTAAGTTCTTGCTTTACAGGTTGTATTTTATTCTCTTTGGTGTCTGTAAAATGACCATTAGCACATACCTTGTTTTACTTTTTAACGTTATTTTTTCAAATTCTTTAAAATGGTTATGCATATTTTTTGTTTAGTCTGATTGATGATTTCACAACTTGTGTTCAATACACATTGTGTAACCTTATGCACATTGTGTCATACATTTTTACTTGTAAAATATATCATGAAACAATCATAGTAAGATGTAGAACTTTATAACATGAATATGAACGGAGCCTTTCCAATTTCTACACTTTCTACCATGAACAAAGCCTATCTAATTTCGACTCAATTTTTATGTAACAATAATCACAACTAAATTCTTTACTACTAATTTTATGTTCTTAAAAAGAAAAAGAAATCTGTTCACTTCAATGTTCTAAGATTTATAATTATGCTGTTGGTTAAGGTTGACAAGTTTTGTAAGAAAGTAATACTAAGTGTGCCTGTCGCTTGGATGACTGCTAATGCTTCTCCTGTGACCATGTATGTCTGGTTGGATGAATAACCCATCCCAAGCAACATTTGACTGGGGATTTCTCGATATGACCAAATGCTCCAAGGTTCCACAAGAAATTGAATGGGCTTGTAGGATAGAGCTGAATGATTGATCACTAGTTGTACTCGTAACCTGTGGTTTCATTTCCAAAAAAAATACTAACAATTATTATTTTTTAAAGGGGAGTGGGACTGAGTCTGATATTTCCCTAATAAAATATTTTTAGTTAAATCTGATCTCCTTCAGTAGTTGTACGTAAACTTTTCCTTGGATGTTTGCTATTTTGGGTTATATTTATCGATGTTTCCAATATGGCCCCGTATTGTTCGGTATGAGCTGTATTTACCGGTTTGAAAGTTTACCGCTATGCGAACAATACGTTTGGTTCAGGGCTTTTACCATCCGATACAGGCCTTGTATCGCTCAGTGCTGGTCCTGTACTATACAGTGCCTTTCTTTTGTTTTTACAGCCTTTTTTCATGTTTTTACTAAAACTTGGTAAGTACCGGCGTGCTAACACTCAGTTCACCATTATGATACCAATCTGAGCCTTGACCAGTACAGATACACAAAATTGGTAATCCTGATATTTTTACATGCTTCTATTAGATATTAAAATTTCCAGTGGAAGTTATGCAGTTTGTTCTATTTGGCATGTAGTTTTGATAGATCATGTTTAATGGATATAGTTTCCTTCAAGATTCTTAGGATATATTATGAAGTCTAGGTTTTTCTTTGTGAAACTCCTATGAATCTAATTTCCATAATTTGAGTCATAAGAGGTAGCTCTTTCACATGGTATAAGATAGCCTTTTGCTCATTAATCCTTCACATATTAAGTATTTAATAGGATCCAATCAGTGGCTATGGAGTGCTCTTTTATGTTGTTCTTTGAACAAAAAAATAATAAGATAATATTCTCTGGCACTTAAAAGGAAGTTCAAGCATCAAAAACGTAATTATCACTCAGTGCTAGAATCTCTTAGATCATGCTTTAAATTGCACGATCACATATCTTACGTTTCTTGGCCATATATAGGTTAGATATCATTAGCAAAGATTGCTATACAAACATAACAAAGCATACCAATGAATATGATATGATGTTTGTATGGACTATGGAGTTCCATGCCATGGGAAACTATAGAACCTTAGCAAAATAATATGTTGTCTTATATGTGCCATATGGGTGAATCAGAAATCCCCAAGGATTTTAATTTCGAATGATACTTCTCGTATCGGGCGGTACGTACCAGTCCACTAGTAGACTGGTA
Source organism: Musa acuminata AAA Group (assembly GCF_036884655.1). NCBI lineage: Eukaryota > Viridiplantae > Streptophyta > Magnoliopsida > Zingiberales > Musaceae > Musa > Musa acuminata. The sequence goes on along the minus strand of NC_088329.1, from coordinate 5,496,529 downwards.
CGCGGACTGCCCACTACCGGGCGGTACCATCAATTGAGGTTGTTTCTCCTCGTTGCTGCCCGAAATCAATCAGTAATAGTTGATTTCGATCGTCGTCGCCCACTACCAGGCGGTATTAGCCGAGGGAGAAGGAAGAAGAGGGAGAAGAAAAGGGAGAACCTAGAGATCCGGCGCCACTCTTCCTCGACGATCCTGATCCGTCGCCGCCCTCCCTCGTCGGACGCCGCAGATGAGATGTCACCTCCTCCTCGTCTGAGGCGACGAGGCCTCGGCGTCATCAGCGACTTCTCCTCATTTGCGCGGGGAGAAGAAACGAGGCGATGTCGCCTTTTTTTTATTTTGTAACTTTATTGTTATTATTATTATTATTATTATAATATATATATATATATATATATATATATATATATACCAATTGGTACACACATACCGTATCATACCGAACTGAGCTCGAAACGTCGGTATGGTACAAAATTACGTACCTTCGAAATCTCTACTCTAAAATTCCTGTTATATAAGTCGTTTGAAGAAAAAATAAAAAACAAGTATTTTTTTCTCATTTTGTGCCAATAAAAAAGCATGTACTCATAAGTATCACAAGAGTTAACAGTTATGGTTTTTTATTTACTATATGGATTCTTATCTTTGCACTTTTGCTTCAGAATTCATGGAAAAAGATATAATTAAGAAAAACACAATCTTTTTCATTTTTAACCATTTGTACTTTATTTTCAGAAGCAGAAAAAGTTCCTGAAGTTGTTTCCCGAGTTCCTGGTTCATCTAAGATATCAGAACTGGAGGAAAAAGCTGGATGTTCCTTTGATGTTTTAATCTGTGGTGGTACACTAGGGATGTTTATTGCTACAGCACTTGTTACCAGAGGTCTCCATGTTGCAATAATTGAGAGAAACCTGATCAAAGGGGTACTACCGTAACCTACATAAAGGGAGACCTTGATGATAGTTACAACAGTTTATATGTCAATCTAGTGCTATCTCTTGATGTTAAGCAAACAAGATTATTTTTATTATTTTTCAGAGAGAACAGGAGTGGAATATTTCAAGAAAAGAGCTCCTAGAACTTGTAGAAGTTGGCATTCTCACAAAAGAAGAAATTGAACATATTATTGCTGTCAAATTTAATCCAGTGAGTTCTTGATATTTGTTTCTGGCTGCCTGTTAATAAGGAATATTTCAATTATATACACACATACAATTAATGGTTTAAGTCATCTTTTTTTGCTCAACCTGCAGAACAGATGTGGTTTCGAGAAGAAAGGTGACATTTGGGTTGAGGATATTCTTAATCTTGGAGTTTCGTGAGTTAGTGTACTGAAATTTATTGTTTCACCATACTAGATCGTATATATACATACCAAGTAGGGATTTTGTGATGGTTACTCGATGCATATGTGAATGTGATATTTAAGAATGTCATAACATTTTTTCCACTTCACTGTAACTAAGAAATGTCTTGATCTAACCTACTATTTATTTTAACTCAATTAATCACATTGAAATAAGAATAATTTCAACTTCCATTATGCTTAAGCTAATGGACCTTCCATTATGATATAATGGACCTTCCATTATATCATCATTTTCATGCTTCTTATGCTTAAGCTAAAATTCGTGGCAATTTTTCTTGATTTACGGAATCGAAAGTGGAAACTGCAATGTCAGTTGGAGATGTGAGAAATTCTATATAGATCAGACAACTATCTTATAAAGAGATGGACCCTCATTTGAGCCTTGAATGTTTCAAAACTTTATACTGGTACACATCAAATACGTATAATCATCATGTAACTTTACAGAAGAAATTGTATGATGTCCATCTTGATAGAAGCAGTACATTAGATCCCATTTTTTACAGACAAGTAAAATTCATACCTTGATGCATGCAAAACTAAGATATCTATTAGTTCAATGGCAAATGGTGTACAAGAGGGAAAGGGTTGTATTCGAGAATACAGTTCAATAAATAAATTTTTTTCCCACAATATGTGCATGTGGCATGAGGTCACATTCCTATGATTGACTTTTAAAACCAAAATAAGTCTAATATTTTATCCTCAATACTTCAATAGTATGATGCCTTTCATGATTGGATTTTCCCTCCTATCAAGGGTCCTGAAAGAACATCATATCTAATCTAATATTTTGTCAGTCAAGAACATCAGACTATAATACTCATTATCATTTTATGGTTGCAGGCCAGCTAATCTTGTGGAGACTGTGAAGAGACGCTTTATTTCCTTAGGTGGAAAAGTTTTTGAAGCCAAAGTTGTCTCTAGCATACACATCTATGATGATGCTGCCGTAAGTCAATCACCTCGCTTATTTTCTGCTTATGTTCATTTGAGATTAAATTCCAAGTATACTTCTCAATTTACTAAGCTAGGTCACTGTTGCCGTGTGTGTATTTTCACTTCTGTTTATAGATAAATATTCTGTCACTTATTATTGGGTCATGAAATGTTCTTGAAAGAAGACTGGATATGGCCTATAATTACCATGAAGATAGGACAAATTGACACAGGACTAGATATTTGAATGAGCTTCTAGGAATAGGAGTTTTTTGAAGTTGAAAGTAACAGGAAATCTGGGCAAAAAAATTGTTCAGATCTGACTTAGGATTCTATTGTATTTGGAGCTAATAGGAACAACACATGGATTTCTGTTGTTTTTATTTTCTATCTTTTTAGAAAATAAAGGCTTAAAAAATCTGAATTTGGAACAATGAAAAGCACTGGAACTTTCTACCTGCTACAAAGTTGATTTGAAGATAAAGGATCAAACAATTGAAAGACAGCAACACAGCTTTTTGCTTGAATAGTTTGGCTTTGACATTAATCATCAGAGTAGGCTTTTTCTGTCCTTACCGTGGGTTATGCATAAAATAACAAGGAAAAATGCTGAAATACAAGCAATTATTTATTGTTTTAATAAATATGGTAAAATAATGAAATTAAATATTGCAAAGAAGATACAAAATGCAGCATAGCTAATGAAACCACTTGGTGCTAGCTTTACTATTGAAAATGGCCTTGTTCACATTTCCCTTTTGTGCATCACATGCAAGAGAAGAAATATCATTCCATTTATATATAAAAATCTCAACATATAGTTGCATAAGATCAATGATTTCAATAGGCGTTTGGGCGCTCGTCTAGGCGCTCGGGCAAGGCGAGGCGAGGCCCAAGCGCCTTGCATCATTTCTAGGCAGCGCGCTTCAAAGAGGCGTCGCCTGGGCGCTCGCCCGAGCCCAGGCACTGGGCGCTTCGGGCGAGCGCCCGGGTTAAACCAGGCGACTGAACCAGCATTTTAGGTCTGGTTCGGTCTCCGGTGCTTTAGTTGGTTCAATGGAACCAACTAAAGCACTGATATCAGCCTTCCTCTCGCGACTTCCCAACCCTAACCCTGCTCGTTGTTGTCGCCCTCGCTGTCGTTGCCACTATCGTCGCTCGCCGCTGCCGTTGTCGCGGAACCAACTAAAGCACTGATATCAGCCTTCCTCTCGCGACTTCCCAACCCTAACCCTGCTCGTTGTTGTCGCCCTCGCTGTCGTTGCCACTATCGTCGCTCGCCGCTGTTGTTGTCGCTGCTCCCGCTCCCGCTACTCACTGTTACCGCTATCACTGCTCGCTGCTACCGTTGCCACTATTGTCGCTCGTCGCTCCCGCTCCCGTTGTTGCTGTCGCTGCTCACCGCTACCGCTACTGTTGCCACTATCACTGCTCATCGCTCCCGCTCCTTCTCCCATTGCTCGCTGCAACCACTGCCGCTATCGCTGCTATTGTCGTCGCTCGCCGCTATCATCGCTCGCCGCTTCCGCTGCCATTGCCACTTCTCGTTGCTACCACTACCGTTGCCACTGTCGCCGCTCGCCTCTCCCGCTCCCGTTACCGTTGCTCGCTGCTACCTCTTCTCACATCGACTCAATAGTATATTGTTAACACTTAACAGTATATTAATAGTATACTATTAACCAGGGTTTGCCGTACCGAGCCGTACCGCCCGTACCGGGCGGTACGTACCGGTCCGACAAGTTGTCGGTACGTGGACCGCCCTGTACCGGTCCGCACTGTAGCAGTGCTACAGTAACACTGTAGCGCACTATAGCAGTGCTACAGTGTTCGGTACACCGAGGTGTACCGGTCGGTACACCCGTACCGTACCGTACCAAGCACGAGTCGAAACGCCGGTACGGTACGGTACGGTACGGCGAACCTTGCTATTAACTGTATACTAGTAACAATATTTTTATTTATTTATTAGATTAATAATATATTATTTTGATTTTAATACTGCTAATTTTTATTTATTTAAAATTATTGTTATTGTTTTGAATTTTGAGATTTTTTGTTAATGTGATATTGTGATTTTGTAAGATTTTTTAATTTAATATCATATTTTTATTTAAATAATTATATTTATTAATTATATTATATATTTTTATATTTTAGCGTCTCGCTTCGCTTGGGCAAGCACCTGGGCGAGCGCCTAGCGCCTCGGGCGTTTTTGGACCTTGGCACTTTTTGACGCCTAGCGCTTTTTAAATTACTGCATAAGATAATAGAAATCAATTACTGCCGTCAGCCTTTGTTTGTAAGTCTGTAGGGCTTTTTGCATCAAAGATAAAGAAAAAGGATATACTCAAGCCTACAATGCTTTAGCTGGCGAAGACTGATTTCATAATGATGTGTCATTTCTGTGTTTTGAATATTTTTGGATGCCTCTGTTGTTGCCTTTTCTTTTATGGTCTCTTTATCAAGTTGACCAATAGTAGTCAATTAACAAATTAGTATGGTGAAAATGAATTTTTATCCTGTTTTAATTGGCTTGGTATTTTGTCCATATGTTTTTGGCATCTAAAATTCTATATATACCTGAAAGTATGGGTTCCCCAAAAAAATCATCTCCATGTTGTTTCTTCAAATAAGTTTTTAAAGTTACATAGTCATAGTCTTCTTGAACCAGCAATTCAATCAATGTTGTTCTTATCCCAGGTGTACAAAAGAGAACACTATAAATAAATAAGATACCAAGTTTGATTTGAACTTTCTATTCTTCCCCAACCCTAATGGACTTTATCTATGAATAAAAAATTTTGAGATGCACATCTTTGCTGCAAGATAACCAAGAGGAACTAGGGCTGTGTTAAACTGCTGCAGTATGATATGAGTAATGGCTTCGTAAAGTTCCCATCGTCCTTTCCTTGACAAATTTGTTTTGTTCCTTGGCTCTTATGTTATATACAAAATTTTATTTCTGCTAGTAGTTTGACCACATCAAATTATGGTAGAGCTTTACGTGTTTCTTGTCTTCAAAATCTTTCAGAAGCCTAAATCATGTGTTTGGAAAAAGTATTGAGATTCTTAACTTTTTCAATTTCAACATTCTTTTTTTTGCCTTACGTCATGCATTTGTTATAAAATTCTAGCGATCTATTTATTTGTTTCTCTACTTTTGTTGTTCTTCGCTACATTTTTAAGGTGCAGTATCATGCTGTATTAGATGCTAATAATTAATATGTTTATATTTCTTAGATTGTGCAACTGACAAATGGTGAAAGTTTGTCATCTCATCTTATTATTGATTCAATGGGCAATTTTTCTCCAATAGTGAAACAGGTAAGTCAATATTTTGGTGCAGTATCATGCTGTAGTACACTAGTACTTACTATTTCTGCGTAACCCAATCCCTATTTGCCAATGTTTGACTCTAAGGCCAAGAAATCTGCTTAGTTCAGTTCAGTCTTACATACTACATAGATCAGGTATTATATCAGACTCGCTCTGGGATTATAAACTGTGGATGTAAAGGCCATTCAAAGTCTTTCTATTATACAGTTTTGCACTTTAGGGTAATAAACAACATCTCTGGTTTAAATTTTCTCTACCAGAACTTACTACATAAAGACTATTAGCTATATCAAAATCATCTTTTCAACTGAAGATATCACATATCCATCTTTTGTTATTGATCGACCAACTATCGTAGTTATTTTTACCAGAATTCCAATAATTCAAGTCTTACATAAATCAGAATTAGTAACTGAGAGTGTGAACCTAGATCCATCTGCTGATCCAGCATGATTTTCCTTTTTGTGGTAGTAGTCACTGCATTGAATACAGCATGTTGCGGCTTTTCTAGTGATTGTATTCATAAATTTACAAAGCTTTTTATAGACTTTTTAATGTATTCTTGACATATGACTCATAATATGTTTTGGAAAGTAAAGACATATTCTGATTCACAATTGAGGCAAAAGAAATGTGAAGGCAGAGCTTAATAAAGGTTATTGGGCTCTAAATCGACAGGTATTAGACAATAACATAGTATAATACGTTACTTTATGGGACAACCGAAGAGTTATTCCATTAGTAGACCGAGATTTTTACTCCTTTATATTTTATTCAACAATTTTGATAAGTCCAAAGATGTATCCAGATTATCTGGTCATGGAAAGAGTTTTGATTTCTCTAAGACATACCTTTTTAGAGGCATAACATACACAAGATCCTATTTACTCATTTGATTAACGAAAGCTTCAAGATAGAAAAGAAAAGGAATGGAAGGAACAAATTTGAAACTAAATTATATTTGGATATTTGAACACTAGCTGGAATTTTCTACCCATTAAGTCAACTCAATTATGTCCAGTTGTCCACTACTATGGACATTATTTAAACACTAGCTGAATTAAGTCAACAAGAAACTAATCTTGTGTTGTTAATGGCTGATCTTGCTGATGTGACTTAATACAAGTCCTAACATTGGTTAAAAATCTGATCAAATTGACTGTTTCTATCATTCTGAAGCCACACTGGTACAGTGTAGTATAAATATATACTGGTACTTTGAGCAATATCTCAATATTTTTCTCAACAGAATATTGAAGTATACCATACCTACTCACATATTTTGTAGTTCACCAGTCAGCCAGTGTCCAGTATATACTCATAAGCCCTTGTATGTTAGGATTCAATATCATGATTCATGTTCTTGGTCTTGTAGTCTCAGACCTCACATGTGAAAAGGTTCCATAAATGATTCAAACACCTTGTCATTTAGCTTCTGTTTTGTGCATTAAGTAAAAATTCATATGTTTTGTATGATAAGTTCCCTATTCCTCTCCTTCATAGATGTGTTATATGTTAAGGACCTAACCACCAACATCATTATTAATTTTCTCAATTAACTAAGACATATTACAAAAGATCATTAAGTTATGGTGCCTTGAACTTAGTAGCTCTGCATCTGATAACTTTAAACCTGATGTCTTGAGACTTTGTGGCACGAAATTTGAGACAATCCATTTTCAGTATGCAAATCTTCAAATCTATCCTTGCCCTACATTGGAGATCCTCTACTAATTAACATGGCATCCTCTACTAATTAACATGGCAAGATCACTGGTGGCTCAGAATTTGATAATTTTGAACTTGTTGTCCTGAAACTTTGTGACTTGAAATTTGAGACAATTAATTTTCAGTATACCTCTAAATCTTAAAATCTATCCTTAAACTACATTGGAGATCCTCTAGTAAGTAACTTGGCAAGATCATTGGTATCAATTTTCAAAATAAAAATTTTAATAGATTGAACATTTTCAAAGATTGGTTAATGCACCAATGCAATTAGGTGAATTAATTTAGACTTTTTAGGCAACTGGTGACTTAATTCAGATTAGGTTTTAGTAGAGTCAGAGAAAGGCCATATGAAGAATTTTTAAGAAACAATAAGAATTTTCTTCAAATATAAAAAGAAGAAACACTAGAAAAGGAATTGATAGCTCTCAGATTTGCCACTATGGTTCCTTTACATAGTTTGGTTGTGGGAAACGATCCATATAGCTGATGAGTAAAATGGCATGTTGAATTTATTGGAACTAGTGATGTTGTCTTTGTTCTGCAATATACACAATAGCTTTTAGTCATGTAAGAAGGACCTAGAAAAGCTGTGGTCAGGGAAAGAGTTGATCTATGTCCAACTACTTAAAAGCAGGAACACCGGTACGTTGAGTTGAATGGATGTTGGACTTGGAAAAGTTTCTAGGTGTGATGACACTAGAAATGGAAAAGAAAGGAAGATTCAACATAAAACAAAACTCATAATACTCAAACTTATGGTGTGCATACAACTTGATATATTATATTTAGAGTCTAAATTCTTCCTGTATCAAACTTTTATAGGTTTTTTGAATATCTAATTGTCTCGCTTTTTTCAGATAAGATCTTGCAGAAAGCCAGATGGTGTATGTCTTGTAGTTGGTTCTTGCTCACGTGGTTTCAGTGAGAACACATCAAGTGATATCATTTTTAGCAGCTCATCTGTGAAGAAGGTTCAAGAGACCCCGCTGCAATACTTTTGGGAGGTAATTCAGTTTAGGCTAACTAAAAGTAAAAAGGGTAAAGTTGTGATTATAATTTAGAAATTAAACTGTTTGGCTTAGTTCAATTACAGAGTAATGCTGCCTGCAGCCAAAGTTCTTAAACTAATTTCTATAGGAGCTTACTACTTAGAGGCCCCTTCTTACTATTCACAATCCCCTTCCTATTCAGAACCCCTTAAAAAATTAATAAAATAATATTATACTATTTACGGCCTCTTTAATTCTTCTTTTATCCTTCACTTTTTCCTTTTTTCCTTCCCCACAGTCCTTACTTGCACACCCTACTATCACCAGCTCTCTCCACCACTCGTGCACCCTACCGGACAATTTGCAAAGGTCTGAAATATGATATTTTCTGGGTTAATGCAACTGACTTAGAATATAGTGTCTTCTAGGCTATTGCAGAATGTATATAACCCAAAAAATATTAAATTATTATAACAAATGTCAGAAACTATTTCTCACCTCTTCCTCTTTGATATTTAATTTGTACCATTTCATCATCTATCTTTTTTTTTCGTCATTTTACATCATCTCCAGCGATTAATAAGAGGAGGAGAAGAAAAAGAAGGAAAAAAAGGAAATAAATGAGGGTTGTAGGTAAGGATTGAAAAGATTTTATTGAAATTAAGTTATAAGTTGAGGATATATACGTCTATTTATAAAGAGATAACTTAGGAATATTCAAAGTTCTTAACATGGGATTGAATAACAAAAAAAGGGTTGCAAATAGTAATCTTCTTTTTATATTCATAGGAATTACAATATACAATTCTGGTCATCTTTGAAGTGCTTTAACAACTTATTTGTGTCATATGCTGATGTTACCTGCTTCTCCTGTAGCTCACTAAAATTTTGTTCTATGGAAGTTGAAATATAAATTATAGTTACATAACAGCCATATAACAATACTGAAGTTGGATATAGAGATAATACAAAAAATATATTTAAAGGTCTTGCTTAGATTTCTTGTCGATTCTATAGAAGTATGCTTTACCTGAACACTTATTTATCTTAACTTAAATGTTTGTAGGCTTTTCCTGCCGGCACTGGTCCTACAGACCGGACTACTTATATGTTCACTTATGTTGAAGCAAAACCTGGGTCCCCGAAATTGGAACACCTTTTAGAGGACTATTGGGATCTTTTGCCTTCTTATCAGGTTAGTACAAAGTAACAATGAACCACACACAATGAGCAGGGTTTATGAAATATAGTGCATTGTGTACCATACTTCAACTCTATGACTATATCCATATAAGATGAAGAATCAGTCTCTAAATTGACTGTAAAATAGAGTTGGTTTATTCCAAAAATCAATAAAAAAATGCTATAGATAGAGAACCATAATGAAAAATCATCATTTCCATGAAATAGGAACATATAAATGAAAGCAACTTTGAAGCGCTTTTTGCAGGACAAGGAATGAAATTTCTGGTACCAGATCCATACTGGTTGATTACCAGACTAGTACAGGTCCACTCCATGTCTGCATGCCAACACACTGTATGACGACAAATTCCATTATATCGTGGTACAGTTCTGTTGGAAATGGGGGAGAAAGAAGCAAGAAGGCAGAACAAGAAAGGAGTAGGAGCAAGAGGAGGCAGTGGAGGAAGAGGAGCAGGAGAAGATTAAGTACTAAAGATGAGGTGGACAATGGGTGATATGTAAAGGAAAACTGGTTTGCAAGGAGTCATGAGCCCTAAAAGATTCTGGTTTTCGGGCCTTTTAAAATGAAAAATCTGCCATTAATTAATTGGATCACCCAAAATGAGACGATCAGCATCTTGGTTTATGCCCATACCAGTAAATACCAAATGGTATGGACTGATCTGGGTGAAATTGAGTTCTCTGCTAGAAGGTACAAAATAGTCACTACCTTTAATGAATTGAGAGAACAAAAAGATCTAGCCTAGGCTTTGTCTTTAGTTTTGTTTGTTGGGATCTAGAAGTCACTCATTTTGTTACACTCTTTATATTTGAATTCACATGTAGCTAAATACTTGCTAGAATTTTGGTCATGAAAATACTGTAAAGTGTAAAGTGCTTAATGTTGGATCAGAATGTCACTAAGGAGGGGTAAAGGGTTCAATTAGTGCATTAAAAAAAATCTTTTTTGCTTAGTAATTAATGAGACAATAAATAATGGGTGCAGTGTAAAATGTAAAGGGAAGTAGAAACTGGATTTGCAACTTTTGTAGTGATTTGGAACACTGGCCTTGGTCCACCCTCTAGTCTCCTTGACTCCTTGAAGCTGCCTGTTCCACAAGTAGGACCTCCTTCGGGTGAAGATCAGACTTATGGACTTTTCCTTTTTCTAGGGATCAAGGAGAAACAGCTGTTACAGTCGCACTTATAAATTAATGCTACTCTTGATTTCAATTTTCACTCTTAAAATGAACACCTAAAGCCAATGGGTAAGTGCCTGTTTCAAGTTTTAATGATCAAGCACAAAATCAAAGGAATGTCTAAGCTTGCACACAGAAGTTTTATCACTAAAAAGTTTTCTTATTCCAAGCCCTCTTTAAACTAGGTTTTTGAGTGCTACATAAAGGCAAATCCTTATCAACAGTTAGAAAAATTGAAAAACAAGATCCAACGGCTAGCAGGCAGTGCCATCACGAGGCTTGGCAGTACTACTGCTAGTGCGACATTGAAAAAGGCTACCTGACAATACTGCTGCCATCCAAGTGGTTTTTAAACCTAGCCCAAACTAGACTGAGAGACCTGTTTCAAGCCTGCTAACTGCTAACTGCTAAGTATGAATTTAAATGCAACATTATTTTAGTATTTTGGTGCTACATATGCAGCCCTGAAAAGGATAAATATGTGCAGTTTAACTGGATACCATTAGACACAATCATTTTTGCACAAGTTATTGTAAGCAAAACTGATGGTTTGATATCTTTTAATATCTTCCATGTTGTAGAGTGTGGAGTTGCTTGGTCCTTAACAGGTTTGAACTTTGAAGTCCTTTCACTTACTAAGCTTTTCTCTTTCATTGCTATATTTCACTAGATGTGATAATTATCAACACAATTTGTCAATAGAGTTAATCATCATCACATAATACCTCTTCAAGGTTTTTCGCCAAGCTCAACTAGTGATGCCTCCTCTTCATTTTTTTCACTTCTGTTGCCATTCTCTAGCTACCTCTCCTTGATCAACCCCACTAACTAAAACTTCCTAAAGATAGAAAAACAATCCAACAATATATTCTGAACACTCTCCCATCCTACCTTTTCTCTTTCTTCAATCTCTAGCTGATGAGAGCTACCCCAGGCCTGCACTGTCCTCAAATAGTTACTGGTCAGATGCAAGATGATGTGCAAGCTTCCAGCAGCATTTTTTTTTCCTCTATTAGCTGTCCACTCTAAGCCACAAATCTTGTTCAGCTTTTACCTAAACTTACCATCAAATGCAACTGAAGCAAGTTTTGTTCATATCAAACAAGCCCCAGAATAAACAAGACAAATCCCTCCTGCATCTAATTTGTTTCTTTTGAAACTCTTGAATCACTGAATATTTTCCTTCCAAAATACCCTTGAACAGCTTAAAGCATCACACAACGGTCATTTGTCAACAAGCCGATAAGTTACTCAAAAGGAAACAATGAGGATCTATATCCTAGCACCTGTAGGATTTCAGGGACATATTATAAACAAATCAGATTAGTTCCTTCGTGTTTATTATAATGTTATATTGGTTTCTTTTTCTTCGTGGCCTCAGTTATTTTCTTGGCTTGTGAGGCTATTGTTGCTCAAAAATTGCTCAAAAATAGGCTATTGTTGCTTTATCTTTTCAGTTATTCGTTGTGTTGCATCTAATTAGTTAGTTTAGCTTAGCTGCTTTGCATGTCATATTTAGGCATCTTTAGTAGCATCTGCATGGTTTTCCCAATATCTTAACAATGTAATTTGACTTTCTGCATTCTTTCTATAACTCAAGATTAGTAAAGGCTTGTGTTGGTAAGTGTATCTCCCTATAATGGATGATTTAAGTGATTTAATCTAGGATCGATATTGACTGAAAGATGATGTGATTTACTCTTCAGTTCTAAAAGAAGGTACTCGACCACATTGATTTGATGATCAACTCTTGAAATTTTGACAAGAAAAGAATTAAATTTTCTAGAAATCCTTGCTTGTTCAAAAAGATCATCCCAAATAAAAGGTCATGATTTTAGTGTCAGATGTTCTGTCGTTCAAAATTACTCAAAATATCTGGAACTTTATTTATACTTTTAATATTATTAGATCAAGACAAATATATTCGATCTTATATTTACATAATTATGATGGATTTTGCAAGTGGTAAGTGGTAAAGGTGGGATTTGATCCCAGAACAATAATCTTTACCAGCTAAGTTAGCAACTTCATTAAGATGCATTTTGGGTTACTCCAGTATACAATGACATTCTTGGAATAAATTTGTGTATGGGTAAGGAGCTTCCCACTTTGTAGTTGGCCTATAAGCACTTGAGAGGCTTATTGGTCACTTGAATTGTTTGTACCATTGTAGTATGTATGAAAACAGTCCCAAGAACTTGACTTCTGAATCCTATGTATGAATGATAGCTCAACTGGTAAGTTTTTCATCTCAATAAAAAAGAAGTTAAAAAATCGTATTCACTTTAAATTCCGTTCTATTATCAGCCCTAAAAGCATACTGCTTATAGTAACAAATTTCAGCTTAACTCTCTTCAAAAGGAATAAATAATTGACATGCATAATGATATTTTTGCTGAAGGGCGTACCTCTTGAGGAATTGGAAATACTAAGAGTAATATTTGGGATCTTCCCTACTTATCGTGACAGGTAGATGATCAAAATGACATTTATATGTTTGTTGGCACTTATTAGTAAGGATTTCTCTATATTCTTGGGCCTCGTCTTTTTTCTTTGAAGTGCACTCATGATAATTTTAATCATCTGTCTATTCTAATTGATTATGTGGTTTTGACATCATAATATGAGATTATGAGGAACTTGAGTTTCTATGTTATTTCCCCCATCACTCCAAATCAGAATATTCCCATGACCTTGGGCTTTTTGCTGTATCTTAATCTCCCAAAGCAAATTAGTGAATATGTTGGATCCTTACAATCATCACAGTATGTACTATGTATATATTTTCTTTTTCATCACGTTCACCAGGTTTTTCTGTTCTAGTTAGAACTTCGTGATTATAGTCCCTTGGCAGCTCTTTTATTGTCTGCTTCAGTTTAATCTTGGGTTATTCAAGAGGATTTCTAATGTACTTCAGCCTCCTTGAACAAATTATGAATCCTAGAGTACTTTTAGAACTTAGAAGTGTAATCAGCTAATTATGCTGCTATCTGTCTTAGAAGCAAAATTTCTTCTAATGTTCAAAAGACATTCCTTGTGAATGCTTGGACTAAGCAATTTTCTTATGTTGTCAAGGAGATGATGCCCCAAAAGTAAGCAAGTACACTAGGAATACTTCATCTGCTATCTGTCATTATGATTGTTGATTTGTTGTTATGATTATTACTTTATTAGTATTGCTGACTTGCTACTATGTTATCATGTACTATGGCTATCTGTAAATTTTATATATCTAGCTAAATTAAGTGCATTTTACCAAGGAATATCATTTTCTTTTTATGGTTTCTTGTTACCTTTTTTGTCTCATTATTCTTAATTGATGCTACCTTGAAACCACTCACAGAAGCAATTATTATTTTTCTGATCAATCAGAGTATTGAAGGATGCTGAATAATAAAACTTGCCTTCTCATTCATCACTTTTCTCCACAATAACAATGTACAGTATGTCTGTTACCAGAGCATTGTGTGGATAGCAGAGGAAGGAGGTCAATGTATTTGTTCTATGAATGATTTTCCCTTTTTTCTCTCTTTAATCTTTTGAAATGCTCAGATTAATGCTAATTAACTTAGCAATGACAAAGTGGAATTGCGAAGATGTTGTGTGCAATCTAAAGTTGAGTAGAAAGTCACTTCTAATTCCTAGAAGGTTTATTGAAGAATGATCCCTTGTGCACACACATGCGGATGCGTGCGTGCTGTTACATAAGAAACGCTGATTAAGCCCATCCATTTTATTTCGTCACTGAAATGAAATTAACCAAGGTACATGGGGCCTCTCAAAAGTGGAAGCACAGAGGGAAATGTAGTTAAAAAGGGGATAGGAAATTACAAGGAACAGAGCAGGTAACTTTACAAAAGCCGTCAGTCTTTTCAGAATCTTTCCCTTGAGATAGCCAAAGTTTCCAAGATGTTTGAAGGAGACCTAGCTCTCAAGGAATTTTCTTTCATCAGCCCTCCTTCCATATTTTCCAATAGATGGCACAAAAGTGACAGTCCCATCCAATTTGAGAAACCCTTTTTTTTATCTTGGTAAATTTTTAATCTCACAAGCTTGATTGTTGTGTTAAGAATGGTGCCTTGTGCTGGAATGCAAAAGGATTGGAGTGTATATCTTGGCCATTACTCTTGGATGAAATGTTCAATTAATCAAACACTAATGCCTGTTCCTTTAGCATGAGTACCTTTAGAGAAGTATCTGTACCATTTATATTTGGTATGAATCTCATGCAGGCAATCAGTACCTTCTATAATACAAAAGCCCTTTAGAAAGTTGTCCTCTCTCCAACCCCACACATTGAGATTCATCACTGATAAGCTAGTTGTGCAACTGCAAATGTAATGATTCTACTTCCTAATTACAGTTACTACAAGTTACAACACAAGTAGAAATTTAAGCTTTAGCAGAAAAATTATGGTTTTATTCATCAAGGCTAAAAGGTGACTGATTAACTTGCGATTTGGACATTCCTCTGGGGTTTCTTTGTTTTTTATATTAACCCGATGGATTACATATTATCTTAAGCTCCAATTTCTCTGGAGCTTTTTGTGTTCTTAGATTAATCTAATTTTTTAAGGGGGAGACATAAATTATTCAGGTCCAACAAGGTGCCTGTATTCCAGTACTAAGGGTCTCGTGAGACCTTTTCTAGGTTTGATACCCAAAGAGTAGAAAGAATGTGAATAATATCTACGTGATAAAATGCAACCATCACTGTCAGATTAGCTGTCATCCATTAATCTTGTTCAAGATAGCCATATCACGCTAATTTTTTTTATGCTGATGGTAATAAAGCCTTGGACTCTATATTTGATTACAGTTGCTTCATATTGAGATGGGGCCTAAAAGGGTGCTTTGACTGGTTTTGCAGAAGATGAATAGTTTGCCTTTTTGCTCAGTATTAATGTACTTTATTTGTATCTTGTCAGTTCCTATCCCTAGACAACCCTCAAGTGTTGAACATAAACTTGACCTGTTACAGAATATTAATGATCTAAAACCTCGAATCTCTGTCAACTAATCAAGGAACTCAATTTCAGGTACTGGATTCATACCAGTTCAGGCCAGGACTGGTATGGGTCCAATACGTGCCAACTTAACAATGGACCGATATGGATCCAATACGTGCCAACATATCGACACACAATGTGCTGGCATGTAATGGCAGTATGAAATTTGGCTGAAAACTTAAAAATCTATTTTAGTGTTACTTCTTAACTTTTCATGACAAATATGAACAATATTGATAACACTAAAATGATTTTAGTCTAGATTATATAAATACCAAATCAAAACATATATTGGACATGGATAAAAAGTAGTATAAAAGAAAATTGAACCTTTGCAGCCAGAAACGATCCTCATGTTGTGTGATCCGTATCTTGAGTAGCATGAGTGAGATACTGCTCCTTGAGCTATGCTCAAGTCCATGAGACTGACTGCCTTGGCCACCATTGTCGATGGACATACTGTAGTTGATATTGCTACTACATCCACGAACTTCACAGAGCATGAATTATGATGGAGTCCTGGCTGAAACTATTTCTTACCAATTGCATCCAACAGATCAATTGACTGTGAAGCTCAACCCTTTCCCTTGTTGTGATAGTTGAATGTATCACTATGTCCTGTCTTGGCCTTTGGAAGACTGACTATCCGAAATCTGGCTGTTAAGACTCGAGCCTGATGGGCTAACTAGCCTATCAACTTCGTTTGGTCTAATCCACTGACCAAATTGCTTAAGCTGAAGTTGATAGTAGTACACTCATCAGACCCTTATAAGTCAATCTTAATTCTGTCCACTTTCGATGTGAGACTAATCAAGGGTGTTACAATCATCCCCACTCAAAGGCTTGACGTCCTCGTCAAGCCCCAACATAACCCAGATCAAACCCTAGCATAGTGCATGTGAGGCGTAGCCCAGTGGTGGCTCCACGCCATGACGAGTCCTCTGACTCCGTCTACGGGTAGCCCTTTCCTACTCGAGCCCCCTCACCATGCCCAAATGCTAGGTCGGCTCTGATACCAAATGTTAAGACTCGAGCCTGATGGGCTAACTAGCCTATCAACTTCGTTTGGTCTAATCCACTGACCAAATTACTTAAGCTGAAGTTGATAGTAATACACTCATCAGACCCTTATAAGTCAATCTTAATTCTGCCCACTTTCGATGTGGGACTAATCAGGGGTGTTACACTGGCCACATCCTAATATTGGATGCATCTCTTTCTCATATTGATCCGTACCTTGTGACCCTATTGTTCCTCTTCCTTTCGTATTGCCGCGGTACTTAAACGAGAGGGGTGTGGGAGGTCTCTTGCCTCATCAGTAGAGTCATTTAAGTTCTCTGCTATGTGAACCCAATCGAGCATTGGATCCAAATCATCACTAGAGTATCGGGAGTCAAAATGAATCGATCTGGCTTGGGTCTTTATTTTCTTTTCTATCTCAATACAACGCATCCATGGATGCATGTTGTATTGGAGATACACTAACTTCTCCAATCCTCTGTACTCCAAGCATCTGTATGAAAGCCAGTTATGGATCTAGCTAGATTGCAAAGATCTAGCCTCTATCCTTGTAACTAGCCTAGATTATCCTAGATCTATGCAACTAATAATCTTGGTCTTCAGTTCTTATAAATGCTCCATCATCCATATTGCATAGTACCCAATGCTTGAGGATTATTCAAGAAGTAATTTTGATGTTATTGAAGTTTGAACTTTCTAGTGGCTTTACTGATATAGGATGTTAACTATTGCAGCTTATTATATGAAAAAGATAAAGCCAAATCTTGTTAGCTATGAAACTGGATTTGAGCCCGGCATAGCAAAATTAGCACTCCATATTCCAGAATCTGAATGTATGTATGTATGTATAAATTTGGTTTTATGAGGTAAACATAGGCAGACCCTATTTGAAAATACAATTGCATTGTTGCATTTTCTTTTCCGGAGACGATCAATGCATGTTCTTTGATCAAGTTCCTACATATGATGATTTTTAGGACAATATCTAAAACTAGATCTACCATCGTATATGCCTATATGGTATGATAGATGATGTATATTATGTATATTAGTTTCCTTTTAACAAATTGGTAACTAAGCCTTTGAACATTTTATCTATTGAGATGCAAAATGGTCTATCATATAGTCTGTGACTACGAATTTCTTAACCTTTTTCAAATTGAAGTATGCCAATTTTCTCTAACATCTATCTCCTTCGTGGTTACAGCCCTCTGCCTGCAGCTTTTGATCGCATCTTACAGGTTTTTTATTTTGCTTGTGGTTCTATCTAGTAAGGAAATTTCTTAATTAGATTAATCCATGTTCACCAGTAGTTCTGTGCAGGTTGGTGATGCCAGTGGTATTCAATCACCAGTATCTTTTGGTGGTTTTGGGAGTATGACTAGACACCTAAACCGGTTGTCAACTGGTATGAATGGCTAGAAACACACAAGCTGTGCATCTTAGAAACTTTCAATTTGGATTTTTTTTTCTGTATCAGCTATATACAATTAGGGAATAGAGTTTGTGCTCAAGTACTATATCCCGTTATGCATGATTTTGTCAGTTCTTATTGGAGCTTAAATTAATAGTCATAATAAAAGAATTACTATCAGATTTTATTTTTCTGTTTTTAGCTTCGTAATATTATATGCTGTACTGCTCTTGTTTGCTGTATCGTATAATAGAAAAGACCACAATCTGAAATTCTTCCCCCTTTTTTTTTTGGAGATTAGGTATATATGAAGCAGTAAAGGGAAACTTTATTGATGCATATAGTTTGAGCTTGATAAACCCTTACATGGTTAGTATTATCCTTCATTTTATATGTCAATTTCATATTCTTGGACCTGGCCTTCACTAAAAAGCATTGCAGCCCAACTTAAGTGCATCATGGTTATTTCAACGAGCAATGTCAGCAAGGGTGCATACTGAGGTTTCATCAACTTTTATTAACGAACTTTTATATTTCAATTTCCAAGCTATGCAGGTAAACTAATATTTCTTGAATATATATATATATATATATATCCAAAAAGAGAAATGAATTCTTCATATTATTTTATATTTCAATATTTTTAATGATGTCTCAATCGTATTTCATCAGAAGCTTGGGAATACTGTGATTAGGCCTTTCCTACAGGTTAGTGCAGTATGTTTTAATTGTTATATTCTTTATTTTGCTATCTTAAACCAAGATAAATGAACAGAAGACTGATATAATTGGTATATTTTACTTCTGTAGGATGTGATACAATTTGAACCCCTTGTAAGGACCTTGGTTTCTGTGATGATAAACCAACCTCAGATCTTGCCATCAATATTTAAGCAGGTGAATTTCATTTCGCTTATGTCAAGATTGTGTCGTCTCATTTACTCATTTTGCTGCCTTGTTGTGAAGTGGAATATTGTCTATCAGGGTGAATTTCTTTCTGATAGAATATCATATCTCCATGTGAATGACAGGTCCATGGATATTACATGACAAAGTATTCTACCTACTGATAACAAATAATTAGGGGAGGCAGATCTCAATATTAGTGTTGGTGATTTTCAAGGATCATCATGTTTGTCTACACTATGACATAGGCAATGTTTTGAATTGCAAAATCATGACAGAGGAAGCCAGTATTTAACCTAGATTACACAGTTGAAGATTGTGCTACTAATGATTCCATTAAGCATTAACTGTTAATAAAGAGAAATTGTAAGCTTTCTGTGCACTCTAAAAAGGATACCAACTAGAAACCAAGCTAAGGATGCAAGCCACAATGAGTTGAATCTTTTGTATTGGATAATTCAATGAATCATGGCTGCACTGTAAATGACAAACATACTACTGCAGGTGGTGTTAGTGTTTTGTTTCTTCATTAACATTCTTCTTAGTTTCTAAGTTCTAACAACCAATAAAAATTGAATTAAATGATGAAAGTATGACCTATATCTACAATAGATCTTTATGGATCTATGCTGGGTATATGCGGATCTAGGATAGATCTACATGAATCTATATTAATATATGAAAATCTAGTGTAGATCTACATGGTTCTAAGTCTAGTTGCATGAATCTAAGCTAATGTACATATTTGTAGGTTGGATCCATGTGTATCTAGATCAAACCCATGCAAAATCTTACCACAGTTTATGCTATTAGAGGTTGGATTTTCGTAGATCTCCATACTTTCTATATCACCTTGTATCATTACTCAACTGATTGAATTTAATATTTTTCGTTTCAAGACATGTCAATCTTATCACTTGTACCATCTTTTATAAATTTTATTGCTCCATGTAATTTTTATTTTAGGAGTTGAAGAATTTGGTTTGCACACCACTCTCCCTTACTACATCTCGCAAACATCATACTGTGTTACATGGTTCGTCTTATCAATCCGTACCGGTGTACCGACCAGCTATGGTATGGTATGTACCGAGTTATATCGAATCATACCAAGCATACCGACATATAGCACATGAGGGTGTACCAATGTACCACCCGTACTGGTCCTCTATCGGACCAGTGCATATCACCCATACCAAGCGGTACGTCGTAGTTTGACGAACCTTGCTTGGTTATCAAATAGGGGAGAGTACTTCATCATTTAGGAGATTAACTACTTCCAAAACATTTAAGGCATTAAAAAGACAACAATCAAACTTGATAACATGGAAATTCTTTCATAGCTTTTCCCTTATGTTTTATCTAGTGGAATTGAATTTCAATTCCGTAAAGTTGTTATTCTTGATCTGACCTTTTGATCTGGACACTCAGATATTATCCGTTGGCTGATATTTCTTATAGGAGGCCTTGATATAATCTGTATGCATTGAGTACTGAGCTAGAGGGCAGTAATTTGGATTTTAATACTGTAAATGTTAATGCCATAATTTCTACAATATCATTCTACTTAGGCTAGATATTCATCATGTGGTAAATCACTTCTGATTTTTTTTTTCGATTTGCTTCTTAGTTATTTTATATTTCATTTCCAATTGAAGTTTCATCAAGAATCAGACTAATTGTATTTTGTTCCATAGAAGTTATTCTCCAGAAGTTTTTTATAGAATAATATTATTTTACAGGTGGCAGTTGTGTGAAGTTGATCGTTTGTGAGTAGAGATGAGTTTCAGCTGCTAGTTTTGCAAATCGCTTGAAATATGCTATTGTTTTTGTAGCTTCTCTAGTGTTAATGGTGTCAAATAGAGTCGAGCTTTTACAACTACTTTGATTTGGACAAGCCAGCTGTTGGACGTGAATTTCAATAACTAACTACCTGAACCTTGTAGGGGTAAATACATTAGTTTCAAAAAGAGGTGATTCAACAGAGCTATTCAGGGATTAGGTTTATGGGAGAATCCAATTGTCCAACTGCTATCATAGCTGGAACTTGGGAATTGATTGGGAAATTTCGATCATAAAACGTTGGTAGATCTAAAAGAAGTGCTGTTATAGAGCTACACAAAGGAGCTAACTAGTGACCTTGTGACTTGAGAGTTGATTAACTAATCTTCTTGTGGATCAGCATCAGCATCATGACTTTTGTGTATGTTCTCAATTTCAGTGATCAAAATGATGGGAATGCTGGAAATTGTATGTGCAAGTTTCACAATATGCTATCTCGCTGGCTAGCTATTACTGTTGTCTTGGTTGGGTTCTTTATAATTGTCTATACTGTATTAGGAAATAGCTAATCTAGTTCTGGTAATGCTTTTTTGACTCATGTTTTTTCTGCAGGTCGGATTACATGTGATACTTGACTGGTCCGTCCATTTTGTTATGCTCGGCTACTACACATTTCTTTCAAGCTACATCGATCCTGCTGTAAGGTAGAGTCCGTTATGGTCTAAATTCATAACAGTTTAGTGCCAGCTACCAGTTTTGTTCTTTACCACATTAACACCTTCCTAAATTCAACTTCCTGATATCTTGATACATTTTCTACAAGGCCATGGATTAATTACCTTCCTGAAAGGAAGAAATACGAATGGACTCGACATCTAGAAGCGTGGAAATATGGATCTGGTTTAGACTACAAACAGGTGGAGTAAATGGCTCCCTAATTTTTCTTTCTTGTGATTATAGTGGTCAATTTCTTGCCCATTGTTTAAGATGTGTCTCAACTGATATATTGCGCGGTGTCACAACCCATCTGTTTCATATATCAGTGAGTCTTGGCATCTCACATTGATAAGAATCAAGAGGATTGGGCTCATCTGTTGAGGTCAACAACAAATCTCGTGTTAAGGCTTTATCTCAACCATTTGGATGATTTGGTGGACTTGCACACAATTTCGTTCTCTGCCTGCTTTCCTCAGCACCCAACAACATTACGAAGCTATTGAGTCTTGAGTAGTCAGCACCAGAAACAAGCTTTCAAGCTTAAGCAGAAGCTATCTGGCCTTTTGGTTTCAGTAAAATTATTGACCCGTAGCAAGTAGCTATTTTTTTGGATAAAAAAAAAGAATGGACAAGTCGAAGTGTGCAAGAGAAAACAATTTGATTGATATACCTAATGAGCAGCAATTTGATTGCTTTGACCATTTTGATCGTTTTAACCATATAGTAAAAAGACTATGTAGCAATTTATGATTGCTAATGATATGGTTAATTAGGTTGGCTTCTATGTTTGAAAGATTTGCAATTTTAGGTACTCCTAATTAGGTTGATTTGTATGGTTGTAAGCAAAATTTATAATTTCATGTACCAATGTTTACTGGTTAGGCTTCGGATAAGTAGAGTACTGATCCGATATATTGAGTGCCGATACATGCTGAATTTAAAAATAAAAATAAAAATATTGAGAAAATTTTACTAGATATATGGTTTTTATCATAATACCCACTTGTGCCAAATTGTATCAATCTTGTGTTGGATATTTACTATAGGGCTAATTACATATTATCCCCTTACAATTGGATCTCTTTAGCATATTGATTTTTATTAAAAATTTTGTATTAGAATCCTTATAATTATGAAAGTGAAATATCTAGTTCCATTTATCCTTACATCGTCGGTTTTATCGACGGAAGCACGAAAACAATAGACAAAAAGATAATTTCAACATTTTAGTTATTTTTTTTGTGGTGGCGGACGATAGCGCTATTGGGGTCACGGGTGATTATTGTAGATGAGGAGGGTGTAGATGAGGAGGGAGAAGCGATGAGAGTTGAAGTGACAATGCAAATACTGACAGTTTGCATCTACGTTAAACTCGCTTTGCATCTACACGTCGGTCGACGCAGTTGTTGAGCGACGCCAACGCAGATGTAGAGCGTCAACACCTGCATCGTCGTCTCACCTCTCACCGTCGCTCTCCCTTTGCATCCACAACAATCACTCGCGACCTCTAGTAGCGCTATCATCCATCACTATCGAAACGTAACAGAAATATCAAAATTATCTTTTTTGTTTATCGTTTTCATGCTTTAATTTTTTTAAATCTAAATATCAGAATGCTAAAGAGGTATAACTATAAGAGAGCTAATATGTAATTAGCTCTTTATCGGATAATATTAGGTCTCGTATCACCCGTATCATTAGTTTAGTCTAATGAGTTGGCAGGTCACATGTCTGATCAATAAATATCATTCCTACTGAATCGTGCTGAACGGAATTACAAAATGTCATATGTATAGATTTGTTTATAACAAACTGACCATTTCGTCCATGTACAGCCTGCTCGATTAGCACGAACTGTTGACTTCCAGCTCAAGACTGCTAAGTCTTGACCGGCATGTAAATAAAAAACATGGCCAAATCTCTCGGTAGCGTCTGGTTAGCTTCTATACCCAAATAACTATGACCAACTAATCCTAGTCCACTTAGTTAATGACCTCGTTAGATTAAGATAATAAGTAGATCTCAAGTTGAGATGGTTAGGAGCATCTTCCGAAGTCAACGAGCCCTTTGATCATAGAAAAATGGTAGAACAGAATTACGACGAACAAGTTTTTCGTAAATGTGTCCACTCTACAGCACTTCAATAAGTGTATAAACCTCTCAGGGAGGTCTCCCTTCCCCACAGGATAACAACCCATTAGACGTATTCGTCTTCATCTTTCTTGGTTCTATTTGCAGTAGCTCCCACTAAAAATGTTCTCCAATCTCCGAATGAGAGTCGCCAGCAGAAGCCTCGTCAAAGCTTCCCATCCTTCCGTCGTAACTAATCATGTCCTCCCAGTTTCCAATCTCGATCTTTTTCCCAACGACTTCCAAGTCACATTATGTTCCATCTATCCAAGACATACGACGGGGGACTTCGCTTCCGTTGCTGACGCTCTCCGCACATGCCTCCCTGCGTTCCTCGATCACTACCACCCGTTCACTGGCCGGATCGTGACGAACCCGGAGACGGGCTTGCCTGAGGTCCACTGCAATAACGAAGGAGCGGAGCTTGTCGTGGCATATTCCGACGTCCCATTGGCTCACGTCGACTTCCACGACACCGACGGCTCGCTGAACCAAATAGTGCTCCCCTTTGCTCACGATGTCCCTCTGTCCGTGCAGGCTGTGGAATTTGCCTGCGGTGGCTTCTCCATCTCGTGGGGCACCAACCACCTCCTCGTCGATGGCTACAGCATTTGCATGCTCGCCACGCATTTGTGTGAGCTCGTCCGGACCGGCAAGCTCTCTGTTTCCCCCAACCATGACCGCTCCTTGTTCCTTCCCCGTGTGCCACGTACCTACAGCCCTGCGTTGGCCCGCTCGTTCGTGCCATACACCTCGGACAACCTGTTCAACGTGCTCAACTGCGAGGGCAACGTCAGGCGCTTGTACTACATCGAAGCGGGCAACATCGACCGCCTGCGCGAGTCATCAAGCAAGGCGGGCCGCAGGGCAACCCGCATGGAGGCGGTGTCCGCGTACATATGGAAACTATTCGCCGGAATTGTGGAAGACGCGGGCGACACCTGCTGCCGCATGGCATGGCTCGTCGAGGGGCGAAGCAGGCTCAAGGAGATAAGTGACATGCAAAACTACATCGGGAACACAGCGACTTTCGCCACGAAGGAGGCGAGCACCGAGGAGTTGGGGAGCGGCAGTCTTTCGCAAATCGCTCGGGTGGTGTCGGCGTCGATACGTGAGGTGGCGAAGAAGGAGCATTTCCAAGAAATGGTGGATTGGATGGAAGAGCACAAGAGGGAAGGGAGATGGGTGGAGAGGGTAAGTGTCGGGCTTGGGAGCCCTGCGGTGGTGTTGACTTCGTTCCACAACTTTGGGGTGGACTTGGACTTCGGGTTGGGGCGACCGGTGCTGGTGATGCCCGTCGTACCGAAGGGAAGGCTCTGTAGCGCTTTTCTTCAGGTTGTAGGGAGTCCCAAGGGCGACGGCTCATGGAACGTGAGCGCGCTCATGTGGCCGAAGCTGGCTAAAGCGCTCGAGTTGGATGGTCTCTTCAAGCCCATCACTTCTCGGTATCTTGGTTTGGTCACACCCACGGCTCCTCGTCCTGTCAGCAAACTCTAAGATTAGACCATCTCATGTCCAATAAACTTGAAAATAAAGATGGCTTTTTTCTTTCGTTTCCTTATGTTGCCAAAATTTTGATTCCATACAGATTAGATCAATGTTGAAATTGTCTCTCGTACCTGTGACGGAGGTAATGTTTTGATGAGTAGAGATTGGGAACAGAGAGAAAGAAGAGTACCTGATGGCTGGAAGTGATGGAGGCAGGAGAGTGCTAAGCCTGAGGACAGAACGTAAAAAAATTATACTAATGTGTTGCTGTTAAAAGGACTATCGGAAGTAAGAGATTCAATAGATACTGCAAACGAGTTTGACTAATCCTTATCTTTTCGATACTTGTAGAATCCGCAATTATAGGCACATGTAACGAGTACTCGGGGACTGGATATTATTACATCTTTCAGCGTACGATTACACAAACAGATGCAACACTCTTCAAAGTTTGACGAGTCACTCTGAAGTTAGAAACATACCAGCCACCTATGTTTTGAAGGACTAATCTTCTACAAATGTTTAACAAGATGGTGGTCAGAATCTGACTGAGTAGGATACAGTTTAAATCCAAGCAACAATGCTAGAGGCATCAAGAACACTGATATTATTGATTATAATGATTAAAATTTAAATGCAAAATATGGGCATATGCATAAACAAACCTTCAGTTTGTCTTTCCATTGACGAGGTTAATATTGGGCAACATCTATCTAAGCCTGTGCTCCAAGTTCCAGAAGCAAGGTGTGATTGACGTCATTAGATCCTGGACCAATAAACTGAATGGGGCCTGCAAAGAAGTTTAATACAAAAAAGGACGCTTGTTCAATAAGTTACACTCTATGACAGTAGACTTGGCAAAAAATGAAGACATGATACCAGGGCTGATGTATCTGTTCTTGAGAGCCCATACATCTCTCATGGATGCAAACTTTTGAAATGGTGCACCTAGGTAATAATTGTAATGGCATTAGAAATCAAATACATCCAAAAAGAGATTTGACTGCAGATACATAGGACAATGATAGAGTAATCTAATCTCATGATCTGTGAGAGAGCTACCTTCAAGCTCCACCATTGCCTTCTTGATCACTGGCTTGAACTTACCTGGAGGCAATTTGTGTCTTATCAGAAAAAAATCATACAGCTGCAAGTTAATGCTAGGATAATGTTCAGGAAGAAGTGTTTCAGTATCACCTGTTCTAGGTCATATAGCTCAACAACTAGAGAGTTAATTAATTGTCCAGGAATTGTTATAGTTTTGTAATTTTATTACTTGATCATTTGTTGTATACTGCAAGGGTAAAGCTATTTAACCTCTCTTATTTTTGCCGTTAACTAAGTTTTCAGCATATAAATGATTGGCAGTGACCATAAACAGTTCAAGCAAATGAACAATTATAATTTGCACTCTGCAAATGATGATCGATGATATTTATTACTTATCAGCAGCATTAGGTAGACTGTCAGCCAAAGATTGTCAATCGTCAATAGGCCACAAGTTGTCAACAGATGAGCATCCATTGTAATCGATAGATCATGACCATTCCAGATGATCCTTCAACCATCAGGGAGACCATTGGCTGATAGTTGCAATTGCAAAGGCAACCAATGATAGACTATTGTAACTCAACCATAACACTTGGTAAACTGCCAGCAAGCAGCAAATAATCTTTGGACCCTTTAGCTGTTGGTCTTTATCAGTCCTGATCACTGTGGTTGATTTTGATTGGTGAATGTTGGGTCACCAGCAAGAACAGGAAGGCTAGTGGTGTGACTGATAGGTCATTGACCACCATGTAATTTGCAGATCAAGTGCAATCAGACTATTAGCCAATGGTAACTGATTAATACTGATAAACAGTTAACTGGCAACTGCAACTTGACAACAGGTATAGCCGACAACAGCATGCATAACACAAGATACTTTCAGCCTTCCATTATAAATGGAAATCTTGAAACCGTTAGGTCCATTTGTCTTGATCACAACCCAATTCATTTAAGGTGACCTGTCAGGTTTCACATGTTGTGACATTCAGAAAAAGTTTGAAACCATAGGTCAAGTTGGGTCTTGATAAAGCACATGTTTCCTTAATACTAAGGTTTAACGTGACTTGACCCTGATTTTTCTCTGAAAAGTAAAGCATGGCATCGCTTAACCATCAGTCCCCACCTTACTCGACCAACTAGCTATATAACCACACTCTAAGTCGAAAGAATTTCCACCAACCAGCAGGTTGGACGGTGTGTGCGCCATCCTACCCCATAGAATTCCACCCAACAAAAATCATCAAACTGAAAAATGAGCAAAAGAAAATTAATTTGTTCACTGTGGGAGAAAGTGGTTTTCAAGATGATTTTGGAAGAATAAAAAAACATGAAGCAACCCATTTTCAAAAATTTCAGCTTCTTGCTGTCCACCTTGACTACTAGAAATAAAAAACAAGAGTAAAGATAAAGTACAATGGAAATAAAAGACAGAAAAAAGGCAGCAAAAGTAGGGACTGTAGAAGCAAAGCAATCTTACATAATTAAAAAGCAATGATACTTTTGGCAGATCATTTGAGCAATCGACATCATCTCATCAGAGAATAAAAGAAATAGTATCATCAACTTTCATTTTTAGCTGTTTTGTGGAACTCTTTCCTTAAGCCTTGGAAAATGGAAAAAAGAAGTGGAACAATTCGAATTAGAAACAATAGCCAAAAATCATTTAATTCTCTCAATCTATCTCTCTCTCTCCCCACCCTTTTTATCTTTCTTTTATTTTCCCTTGTTTCCTTTTTTTTCATTTTCTCCCTTGAACTTTCTGCAAAGCACTTAAAACATTGACACCTGATATAGTTTGAATGTAATAAGACAAAGTATGAAGGCTCACTCATGTGAGCATATTATTCACATCAATAAGGAGAAAAAGACTTCCTTAAAGATCTAAAGTAAGATAAAGATACTAAATTATCAACAAATTTGTATTTAAAAAAATGCATCTTTTCACTAATGAGATAAAATTGACAGGAAGGCATGCAAACATTTAAGTTAGAACCATGAACACAAATTTTCGAGGCCATAGATTTCAGAATCAGCACGACTGTATTTGAGTTATGAATTACAATCTAATCAATAAAATTATGCAGTAGAGAAGTATGGCCAAAGAGAACACAAGTTTAAAGTAAATCACTTTTAGAGCTATTATCTAACAGAACATTATGCATAACATAAACAAATAACTTGAGTGAAATGGTGCTTTCTCGTTTTTGGAGATCATTACAATAACTCCAATTAAAGAAGAAATGTTGCAAGATCAATGTTTTTGAATAAGGGCAATCAGATTATCAGATTCTAGCATAACAGAGATGATAACATTGAGACAGATGGTTGTTAATTTTAAACTTAGATTATGGAAACAAACTAAAAATATGAAAGCTTTAGTTTTAAGTAAAACTAAAAAGGAACATACAACACAGTTTTTGAAATTCTAAGAAAAGAAATGACAACATTGCTCAGATGGATACAGAAAAAGTTCTCACGAGTCATGAGTAAGTTCAGATATCTTTAATCTATCATTCAACGAGGAGGGTGATGAAAATATTATTTCATATAGTAAAATCTTGGTGATTAATGTGGAGAGAGGCATTGGGGATTTTCTGTGATCATCAAGGGTTTTGTGCAACATTGCACACCTCGAAATAGGATAAATTGAATATAATTGTATAAGATGGTATGACATCTTCAAATGAAACTTATATATGCTAGGACCAAATGGTATGAGTCAATTAAATTTAGCGATACGAGGAAAGGTGGAACGAGATCTAATAAGTCTACCAAAAACAACAAAAAGAGTTTCAAATGATCTTAGTTTAATTAGAGCTGCTTTTTTTTTTGTTTTTGCAAGTGGTAAGTGATGAAGGCAGGATTTAATCCCAAGACTTTGCTATTCTTACCAACTAAGCTGGTTAACTCCTTCAAAAAAAATAATTTAGGATGAGGATTGAACTAGAGATTTGCATTATATAAAACTCAATGGTAGGAAAAGAACATTGTAGCAGACCCCAAAATGGTTAGGACAATACCACTAGTTGTTATTCTTGTTGTAGACATGCCCAAATGACAACCATAGAAAACAGAAAAGGTGTGTAAGGAAAGGCTTTCCTATTGTCTTAGATTGAGAAAAAAGACAACATTGCGACTGAATAAAGATTATAGAGTCAAGCTGGGTTGAGGCGAAGTTTCTTGTTTTGAATTTTGGAATATGCACAAAAGAATCATGCAAACAAATCAACCAAAGCTCCAACCGCTACCATATCTCACTAGAGACTCAGAGATAGATATTTCTTAAACTAAGTACCTCATTAAGGTATAAAATGTAAGACAAAAGTGCTTAATAAACAAAAGGCTTATACTCAAACTTTAAATTTCTGAACTTGGAAAATGGAAACCTAGATGGGCAGAATAGAGACCATGAATTCACAATGAGAAAGAATCAAAGAGAGATAGCATACCATGTCTCCTCTCAACATCCATCAATGAAGTCAATGCAGTCCCTCCAACAGTCCATTCATTAACAGGAGCACTCAAGTTACCAACCTAGAAGAAGCAGCCAGAAAAGCAATTAGCTATCAAGAAACCTAGAAAATGGACACTTGTATTATTTCTTGATTAACAAAAGAACATGTAGATTTTGTTCAGTAGAATAGAATGAGCTAATGGATAGTTGATAACTCATTGTATCTCATACTAGGACATGCACCAAGCAAACTCCATGGCAATCCAATCAGTAACCAACTTCATGCAACTATTATTGGGCAAAAGTAGTTGAGCTTGTTGGGCAGTTGAGGTAAAAGGAAGGCCAAAGGCCAAAGGTGAGTGGTCATTCAATTAACACGAACATGGCATGTGAATTAGCAAAGTGACATTAGTACAGAAACACTAAGAAATAAGTGTGATACAGAATACTGTAAAGGTTAGTGTCAAGATAATTAATCAATCAACAAATTTTTTTGGCATTGGCTGGCTCTTGATGTAGAGTGAAACCAGATACAACTCAGTTAGGTAGGAGTCCAGTAAGTTAGATTGAGCATGGGTTTAGTCATCATGAGTTTTATCAGCCTCAAAATACAACCTTTCTAAAGCAGGCTATAAATTACAATCCACAGAGCTGATAATCAATTTGAGTTATCAGGTTCTTTATTTAAGTTGGTAGGATTAAGGGCTCAATCCTACTAATAGGATACTAGTTCAATTCTATACTAAAATGCAGGGTTTGCCAAACCGGGTACTGGACCCAACTCTGAGATTCATCAGGCCAGTACATACCAGTCAGTACCAATGTACCAACACATGGAACACCGGTGGTAAGTACTGGTGTTTCGAAGAGGAAGAAAAAGGGAGAAGAGGAAGGGACGGTGGAGGAAGGAGGAAGAAAGAGGAAAGAAGAGGCACCAACGGAGAAGGAAGAGGAGAAAGACTTACCTGAGATGTGCAATGTGCAGTGAGGTCACAAGTGCACCCCGGTCTGGTAGCCGCCTACGTGAGAAGCATCAATCGCAACATTGGCGATGCTCATGAGCCCTGCAGAGGCGAAGGTGACACTCACGAGCCATGATGCTCGTGTGAAAAGTGGGAATTAGGGTTTCCCACTTGTCTTATGTGGCAGATCAGACCGGGGTGGGTCCGTGTACCGGTTGGCACTCGGACCGGTACATGCCACCCGTTTCGTACCAGTCCGGGCAAAACAGCAATCCTTGCTAAAATGTGTGTTCTTGTACACAATATATAGAGATTGTGGCAATATATTATATACTGTACGTATATGACATGTAAAGACATTATTCAGTTTCCTGAGTGAATATTTATCTAGCATTTCATGATGGAACTATTATAAGAAAAGAAAAACTATTTGAAATAAAAGAGTGAAGTGATGAAGGTAACTGAGGATATGAGGCCAGTCTTTCCAGAACACAAGAGAGCTCCTGCAGCATAACCCAATGCATAGCAATAGGTGGCATCAAAATTAGTAGGCAAGCCACATCTACCCTCATATCTGTAAATGTAAATGCAAATGCAAATCCTTAAGATAAACCAGACAGCAGTACAAAGAACTAAATATCTGGCACTAAAATTAATTTAAAACGTGACTAACAGAGCCTTGAAATGTGTGCATAAAAATTTGCAAACTAGTGGTGTGAGGGTAATCAATTTATCAATCAACAAAAAGGGCAGCCCAACACAATGCTTTCAACAATGCAAGGTCTGAAAAGGATCAAATGAATTCTCTTACATGCAAAGAGGCTATTTTCCCAACCATCAATAACCAGGTTGCAACAAGAGCAATCATATCATAACCCGAGGCGCAAGTTATCAATCAACAAGAGCCGACATTTGGTGTCATCCCTAGAACAATCACTTAAGTCAGACCAATTAAATAATTGATAAGGTATCCTTACCCAAAAAAGTGGGATTGTCCTTTAAAGTGTCCAGCATATTTACCCTCTAACTTCCTCTTCTCCAACTCAGTTTCAGCCATGGAGATGAGCATTTTCTCAGTTTCAATTTTTGAAACCTGACCAGGTAACAGAAAAAGGCTATGAACAAATGGACAAGCTAGCACTCTTTTCCGCAGCAAAGATCAACAAAGAACTTCCAAATGAACAATAAGTACTTCCTATTACCTGTACATTTCCATGTGGATCTCTTTCTAGCAACAATTGCTCTTTGATTGCCTGAGGAAGGAATTCAAAAAGATGCTGAGACTGATGTTGGAGTTTCTTTTTCCACAACCCATCTTCATCAACTACATCATGAGCTAGAATTTCATTTAGTTCTGCAATAAGTTGTTGAACCTAAAAAAGAGGCCATATCAATAATAATACAAGATGATCTGCAAACAAAAAAATGAAGAACAAGGATTTCTTAAGAAATTCAATTAAATGATTTTTGAAAACATAACAAAATTAAATATAGATACCTCAGGAATAAAGTCAATTAATCCTTCTGGAATAAGTATGACACCATAATTGTAGCCAAGTTCTGCACGCTTGCAGATTACATCGGTGATGTAGTCTGTGACATTTTTTAGCGTTTGCTTCTTGGCAGCAACCTAAATAATGGAGCAATAGAAACTAGAAGAAATATTTGATATGGTGTTGAATAATTTATGGCCAGGGATTTACAAAATGTATGGTGCAAAATACAATTCAATTGATCTATATGCACCTAAGCTCATCAAGCATGAGCACAAGATTTCTACAGAAAGTCTTGCTAGAAAACATTAGAAGTTCCTACTGCAGACCATATGAAAAGTGTATAATATGAGATCAATGATTTAAGATACTCAACAGCAAAGTAGATTTAGTTTAAGGCTTAGATCATTAATACAGAGGAATAGTAAGGCAGATATAGAACACTAGATGAAACAATTTCTATCCCCTAATGTATCATCAACCTTCTAGTTCTATAAAAGTCGAAGGTGTGCTTATATTTCTTCTTGTATTTGCTACAGTGTGTTATGGACTGTTGACTTCACTCCTCGCAAGAGTAAACTACTATTATGTGTATCCACAAGGGCAGACATCAGATTTCACTCACTGTTAAACAACCTATATTTTGCTTAAGATTTCTGCAAAGTTTCCTTTTCAGAGTCACTGATTACACACATAAGCAACAAAATCTACATAAAAAATTCCCTGCTTCATAAAGACATGCCTATTAGTTTGCTTCAATTTTGTTTAACAGTTTGCTATTTTCTTCAAGTCTAAAACAACCCTCAAAAACGTCATGATGGACTAATTTCAATCTAAGTCCTGAAAGTGCATTATAATAATCCATAAATAGTGAACTATTTAAGGTTAACAATGTGTTTTCCAACCCACACAGGATGCCGATGAACCCTATTTGATCTTACATCAGAAAAAATATCATACAACAAGTTAAGAATTGCTTAATTCAGATAATGATAAACCGTGTAGCAAGAAGATCTACAAATGAGTTACCTTATAATTAATAAATATTGCCTAAAGCTGTCTAAGGAAAATCAATAATATAAGTTATTGATTGTCAAGTAGGTCCTGAACATGAAAATCTAAAATTTAACAAGGAAAGCACCTCTTCACCAATGAAAGCAATATTTGGGTGTGTTTGTAGAGCACATTCCAGCGTAATGTGAGAAGCAGCACGCCCCATTAACCTTACAACTGCATAAGCAAGTTGTTTTGAAAAGAAATGAGGAACCAACAGAAATTTAAGATTAGCAACACAGTATAAATAATTTCTGCAAAATGTTATACTCTTTGATCTTTATAGTAACTAAGAGGCTAAGAGCTAGGTCCATGCAGTGTTATATACCAGGATGCCTACTGACTTAGTGGGTAAACCATACAAAGCAGAATGTTAAGAAATGAAAACAAACAAATCATCTAAATAATACCAACCTAAAAGGTCTGAAAGCTAATTTTGAGAGCAAACAATTTGAAATTAGTTTGGCATCATAAGTAATGGAAAGGATTGAATAACTTCTATATGGCCATTTCAAACTAGACCAAGACATGCATTATCATGCCGGGTTTGTGTAAGAACAATTATGAAAAAATGCTTCCTGTGCTCCACAAACATATAGGGAAAATGGGCAAAATTTTCATAACTTTTCCAGGGATACAATTGGTGGGTTTGCTGGAAGTAAATTTGACCTTATCAAAACACATTACAAGCACAAGTATTTGATCTGTTTATGACAGATGGTGCAAAAATTATTCTCAAGAAATAACCAATTTAGCCTGTTGTGCTAGCAATTAGCGGCATACAAGCAATAACCACCAGATGTCTCCACAAAATTTACATTCCACCATCGGTATATTACAGAGAATGCATCAAATACTTTAGATAAAATACTAATGCAACAACAAAAGAGCACATCTCAGAATATAATCGGCTTACAGTGATAATATTTTCCAGTTGACCTTGCATCTGTCATGACATTTCCTATCATTTCAGAATATATCTGCAATATAAGAAAGAATCTCTTAGAAAATTTGCAATGTTACCATGTCTGAAATGAAAAAGAGGACTTATAGTTGTAGGGTTGGTAAGGATGGCTGCACTTTCATATTTGCTCCCAGAAATATGATTATTTGATACTTGCATGGCATCACAAGAGTGCTTTTAAGAGCATGTCAAGCAAGTGAAACATGTTCATATCTTTGTTGTGCATATTCTCATTAACATATTTCACAATAAACAGTAAAGTTTGCATAATGATGATAAATAGAAACGGTCATATGATAAAAGTACAATGTCATCAGCAGCAAAACTTAAAGTTTGGATGTGTAAATTAATAGTCAATTGACAAAATGATATAAAATGCTCCAAGTATCTTCTAGACCCAGGAGTACGCCTTTGAATTACATGGAATTAAAGCACTTAATGGCACTAATAACATAATTGCATACCATGAGATAAGTATTTTTACTAGGTCTGGAAGATTAACATAGAAGATATTTATTTATTATGACAATTAATCAAAAATATATAGAAGAAAGGCTTGCATGTGGCTTTTCTTGATCAAGAAAAATTCTATAAGAGTTTCAATAAATTAATCATGGTGGACTTCAGGAAAGAAATGTATAAGTTATATTAATGTGATAAAAAGATATGTACTCGTAGAGTTGTCACTAGTTTTATTACTCGGTGGAGAATGAACAAGGTACTCTATAATTGCAAATGCAGATCAAGAATCTATTTTGGGTCTTTGTTTTTTCATTTAGGTCACTTAATAATTTACTAGCTATATTCAAGGCAAATTTCCATGGTGTATATTATTTGTTAATAATATTGTTTGCTTGATAAGAACTTGGTTGGAACTAATTGTGAAACTGGGAGATAGAGAATAAACAACCAACGGTCTTAGGATAAGATTAAAACTGAATATATCAAATATAACCTTAAACAATGACATAAAATAATTTAAAGAATAATTAAGATAAATGGATAAGGAGTTCTTAGGTGTAACATAGTATTGGATATTTGGATATACCAAACCTATTATTCAATAGCAATGAAAAATCAACCAAGACATTGTTGACAACACTAAAGCAGGATAACTAAAGTGAAGTGGGAC
This sequence comes from Musa acuminata AAA Group, assembly GCF_036884655.1. Classification (NCBI taxonomy): domain Eukaryota; kingdom Viridiplantae; phylum Streptophyta; class Magnoliopsida; order Zingiberales; family Musaceae; genus Musa; species Musa acuminata. Next base: position 5,461,204 of record NC_088329.1, on the reverse strand, counting down.
ATATGACATTTATTTGATCATCATATGCTCAAATTAAAAGATAATTTTCATAAGATGATATGGACCAAGCCAAAGGAGGTCATCATTGATAATGATCAGTGACATGCCATGAGGCAGAGGAAATACTATGGAAACTTTACCAGAAACAATAAAAAAAAGATTGACTTATGTATAAATTATTGATATTGCCCTAAACTGAGGTGAATGGCGGGAAAAGGTCCATGTAGCTGATCTCAAATAGTTAGAACATTATGGCTTCCTGCTGTATCGTTTATGACACAAGCCAATGATGGAAAACAGATAAAATAATTAAAATTTTCAGATGCAATGTTAGTGAAAACATAGTGAAGGATGGATGTTGGGGATCATTCAAAAAAATATAGTGAAGGATTATATGTCACCAATATATCAAAGTTTCCATACAAAATGAATCAAGATTGGTTGAAAAAAAATGCAATAATGATAATATAGTGAAGGATAAACACTAAGGAGCTAATGGATGTTGCAGATTATTCACAAAAATATAGTGAAGGATATGTCAACAATATGTCAAAGTTTTCCTTACAAAATGAATAAAGATTGGCTGAAAAAAAAATGCAATAATGAGCATCAAGAACCTCTACATCATGAAGCCTAGAAAACTTTGCAATAGTATTTATCCTAAAAATCCTGTCAATATGAACAGGAAGCTATAAGCCTACAACAAATTGCTAAGAGTTATTTCTTCATAACATAAACATTAAAAATGCACTTATTCACAATAAACACTAACAAGTGCATTTCCAAAGTTATGCTGACATGTTTAATGCAAAATTTCAATATTGCTTCCCTTAAAAACTTGAATTAACACAGCACAAGAAAGAAACGGAAGGTACAAAAAAGGCATCATTTGACCTTGCAGGCTGTATCAAATCCAAAACTTGCTGGAACCTCCTTGCATTTCAAATCTCCATCGATTGTTTTTGGGCATCCAATAACCCAAGTTTTCATATTCTTTTGCCTAAACATCCAATATTGTAAGAAGTGAATAAATTAAAGAGTGACACTAATCATCAACATCGTCAAAATGATTGAAGTACTATGGTTCCTGAATTTGTTCCAAAGTTCTACCTAAAATATTCAGCAAGGAGGCATGCATTCGTGTTGGAGTCATCACCACCAATAACAACAAGTCCATCCAAATCAAGTTTCATGGCTGTCTCCTCAGCTTGCTTAAACTGATTCATAAGACCATGAAATGTAATGTCAGGCATAGTGACAACATTGGGAAGCTGTCATCATAATAGGCACACATAATAAAGTAGTAAAAGAACTTGACAAACTATTTTTTACACAAATAATTTGCAAAAAGATAAGAGAACCACCTGTTCTGGGGTTTCAATTTTGTCCCTTCCGCTGCAGATCATATCAAATCCACCCTATTCAAATAAAACACAAGACTATTAAGTATTAACTCTTGGATCATATTCGTATAAATTGAAGAACAGAGTTTTTATTTATAAGTTACATCTATCATCCATGAAGATTACTGTGCCATGCATAAGGGCAATTAGGGTTCTAGTCCTAACTATGTGCTTGGCCACCAAGAATGCAAGGATATCATATTCTCCATGCCAAAATATGGCATATGGTCTACATGTTCATTAAGCCAATTACGACAAACACCATGGTGCAAAGAAAATACTCTGCATGTATGGTAAATGATACTAGATTATATCAATAAAATAATATAATACTTTTGTATATTTAGGATATTCATTCACTTCCCAAAGGGGAGAGGAATTACTAGAATTAAACCCATCAAATTGCTTCTCTGATTTGGTCCACCAAATACTACTCAAACTTTGAACCGAGGATTAGAATCTTAATCAGATGTGATCAGATGCCACTAGACTATGTGATATTCTGAATTTTTGCGCAGAATCAATGAAATAAGCAATTAAAAAAAAACATCAACACCAATCTTTGGTTGCATCAACAGATTCCGGTCAGTACATGTTGCTTGACCAATATTTGAAACCTTGCTTGAAACTATTTACAAAGTAATATAAGAGAATAATAACATTTGAACATAAAACAGACATTTAGTAATTAAATTATGTTTCAAAAACCATATTCTTCAAATATTTCCAAACTAAACCATTTTTAAGCAACCAACCCAAATCAAATCGCTAATATTATTTGATTTGGTGGCTTTAGCCAGAGAGTTTTAACCGGTACCTTTATTGGCTGGATCAAGTTACATGATACAATGAAATAAATCAACCTTAAATATTCACAAGTAACAGTTTAGTTCAATGTTCCAAAAATCTCTTAGGGTAAGTATATGAAAAAAAATCTAAGAAAGCACATTTTAGAAGTATTCTTTTGTGAAACTACTTTTAAGTTTTACCCATATGACTTGTTTAGTACTCCTTAGCAAAAGTAGTATAAAGAAATAAGAAGCAAATGTCCCCATGCCAATAAGTTTAATTCAGGTCCATAAGCCAGATGCAAGAAATCCTAGATTTTAAAAAAGGAAATTTATGGACTTGTACTTTTCCAAGAGGTTTGTCTAAAAGTAAGTTATCAAACAACATTTTTTGCTAAAATAACTTAATTAACTATTAAATCTGCAGAAGTCCTCAACAAGATTCCCCTGTCAGTTGCTTCAAAGTTCTAAAGTCAGACCAGTAATGATGCTTCACCAAAACCATATCCTTAATACTCTTTTCTCTTGCTTTGTGAAAGTGCATTATAATTGATTAGCTGCTCTTTACCTCTTGCATGGAATAATTGTTTTGCTATGTATGACAGTAACCCTATTATTAGAGAAAAAAATCTTCCAAAATGTTTGATACATAACAAGAATAAATATATTGGTCGCAAACTTCAATTGTTAATTATTCCTTTCCTGCTCCGCTTATAGAGCTGTCAATTTAATTATTTACTACTAATATCCCTTCTTGCTACTCAAAATCTCAACCACCAGGTGGCTGAATAACCTAATATTCAATGTTAAAATCCAAAATCCCTATTCAATGAATATAATTTGACAGTACAAAACAACATTGGATTAAAAAAAAGATACCTGGTTTCTGTAGGGATAGATGAAATCTGGAGTCAGCTCAACATACTTGCACTTCATAATCCCAGCAGGACCTCCCTTGAAACCATACAGGATGCTTCCGTTTGTCCGCTCCTGCAAATAATCTACCACATTGCAAAACAAATAAACAAGCGCTAAATCGAGGGTTTAAACATAACTAAAAGTGAGAATGAGATAATGGCTCACCAAATATCCCAGAGATGACATTGTGTCCACCTGGAGCCTGACCACCAGACAACACGACCCCAATCCTCAGACCTCCGGCCAAATCTGATGGATCTGAGCCAGTCGGCACCAGGTTTGCCGATGGCTGGCCGAACAGATTAGGAAACAGCTTCGCGATCTCATCTACAAATGTAAGCCACAAATACCGTCACGAGCATAAACAAGAAACTTCTATCCCAAATCCTAAATCTCTTTTTATCTGTCAACGAGATCTGTCGGGAGCGCGACCTGGGTTTCCGGCGGCGGAGCTCGGGGGGCCATCCACCAGCTTGAAGGGGCCCTTGAGGACAGAGGGGAGAGGGAGGGGGTGGTTGAGACGGCTGGTCTGCACCTCACTGTAGACGGAGGCGAGGCGTGGGGGGGCCGGGCCCTTGGCGCCATCGTTGGCGAGGACGGAGTTCGCAGTCGCCATGGATGGCGGAGATCGGACCGACCAGAGGAGGGAGATGAGGGATAAGAGCGAGTGAGCACCGCACCGAGTATACTGAGATCCCTCGCTTTTATGATAAGGATTTGGTTAGCAAGAAGAAACCGTCGTTGGAGGCTCCGCCGGTCCGGTCAGGGAGCAGTAAAATGGACGAGGAACCCGTGGCGGTTCGGATGATTGGATCTCTGAGCAAGTGGTGACTGCATCAATCGGCGTGCGTTTTAACGGATAAATTCTTTTTTTTTTTGAAAAAAAAATCAGTGGACACATTTTTAGTAGTGTGACAATTTTAATGGATAAATTCTTATAAAAAAAAAAAAGAAAAATCAATGGACACATTTTTAGTGTGCCAATCAATTTAACTGATAAATATTTTAATAATAAATCATAAAATTATGAATTCAGATCTCATCTCCCTCCCTTATTTTTATAAAAAATTTAAAATATATTAAATTTAAAATAATATGATCGATATAAAATAATATTAATAATGAAATGACCAAGTTAAACTTCACCATCAATTCGAGTCCATTATTTCTAAATTAAATGATGAGAATTTTTGTCGGAGGTGTAAAATGTCAATATTTATTGTCATTTGTGTCAATTCAGTTGGAGGATAATTTTTTGCATTTTATTTTTTGTAAAATAAAAACCAAGTTAAAGTTGGTATACATCACGTCTAAAGTTTGTAAGTATTTGCTTAGGGTGTTTTTAAAAATATTTAAATTTATTAGTTTATATAATATTATTTTATTTCTATTGGTTTCCAACTAGTAAATATATTCTTTGGATATTATATTAATGTGCCAAAGCATCTTTTCCCCATCTCTGAAATCGACGTGTATAACCTGTTTAATGCATTTCATGTTTTGAGTCTCGATTATTATTTTTATGAACTAATAAGTAATAAATGAAATTATCTTATTTATAAACACAACTCAACTTAAAGCTAATGTAACAATAATAAAAAAAATATATTCTCTAACATATCATTATGTTTGTTGAAACAAAATTTTCAATTATCGAAGCACTTGAATCACATAAATATTTGTATTTAATCAAAATATATATTTTTTGATATAATTCCTGTTAAAAAGGCACTACATAGCAGCTAAAATAGTTGTAAATTTAATATACAAATTATATTCGAAATTTAAATCAATTATGAAAGTAAGTACCAAAGTTATAATATTTCGATTACTGTTTGAAATGATTGCAAAGATTAAATTCGACTTTTATTATATCCAATCGTTTATATCAGAATATATTGTTGATTTTATTAGATTAAATAATACATATAAGTATTTGATATAATTTTTTGGTCACCAAAAACAATATGGGTGATTTTTTGAAAAAAAAAACCTTTTCTTTGGATTTTTCTTGGAAAGTGTCTTTCCTTTTATTAGAACATCTTTTTCCCTTCATTTTTCTGTTGATTGATCCATAAGATGAATAGGTCCAGCTATCATATTTTTATATTATATTTTTACTAATATAAAAATAATTAAAGATAGCAAAACCTCTGTCTATGAGAGAACTTATGCCACCAAAGAGAACACCATTCTTATTATTTTTTGATTTCGATGAATAAAATACTTAATTAATATATAAATAAAATAACTTACTATACTTTATATCCTTGAACTTGGATTCAAGGAAAGAAGTCATGGGGCTTAAATAACTCACCTAGAACACAGTATTTTTATACAAATTTTGTAAAAATGCTAAGTTTATAATATTTTTATTGTGTTACAGTTTTTCAGTAATATTAAGAAAACACTATAATGCAATACAAAAACATTATAAAGTAATGTTTTTGTATTATGTTGCATTGTTTTTCTAATATTATTGAAATACTATGACATAATGTAAAAATATTATAATTAGACCAATTCACCCTATTAATTGATCCACATGAAAAAAAAAAAAAAAAACAAGATAGGTAGTTAAGGGTATTTTAAATACTTAATAAAAAATATTAAAAAATAAAAAAGGGGATAAAAGCGCATATGTCTTTCTTTGAAATCGGCCCAATCAATATATAAAATGCATACCTTACTTTTATATTCGAACCCAATATTGAAAAGTTTATATCTAAATTTTCTTAAGATGTGTTATCAAAGTTTTGATATTTCGTGATCTATTTTATGACGAACGTCACCTTATTGATTGATCCATATAAAAAATGAGGGAAAGGAGAGAAAAAAAAGTGATAGGTGGCTAAGGATATTTTAGATACTTAATAAAAAAAATAAGATAAAAACACATAAGTCTTTCTCCAAAATTGGCCCAATCAATATCATAAAAAGCATATCATGCTTTTATATCCAAGATTAGAACCCAATAAGAAGTGTAGATCCAAATTTCCTTAAGATGAGTTGTCTTTGATGGATTCGAAAGCTAGTTTTGACCTTCTAATCTAAGATTTAATTGCATGGGTTAACATATCAAGTAATGATTTTTCAGCTAATGCAAGATAGTCCACAGTCTATTTTATGGTGAACATAGCAAAATCGATGATATATATGCAATTATGTTTCTAATGAGTGATTGAATCCTGAACCAATTTTTATCAACAAAGCTAGTTGACACATAAATTAGTATTTTGTTGATACTTAATTTCATATTTTTATAATAAAAATATCAATAATATAGATTAATAAAATATGTTTATCCTAAGTGCAAAATTTTGATTTTCTAAGCATTAGTTATCATCAAATGTCAGCATAAGATTTTATTAGTTCCGTGATTCTTCAATCATCAAAGCTTAGGTGTTGCAAACAATTGGTGCAGCCCATCTTAAGAACCAATCGACTGTTTACGTATCTGTCGGGCTACCCGCGGAGGATACGATCAAAGAACATGAGATGCCGCTATCATACAGCCTAATGCATTCTAAGAAAAGGCATTACCTTACTGCCGATGATAAAGACAACTCTGAAATGAAACAGAGACCGTGTCATATTGTTGACGGGTTTTACACGAAATGAGAGAAGTGTGGAAGATGATGAACAGACCGCCGTGTAAGGTGGATCGATGGGTTGGGGCGCCTGAAACAATGACCATGGACATGTTTCCACGAGCTAGTGGAGAATGTCGATGGTCCTGCCAACTCTCTATATAAGCGAGGTGTGATACCATCATCCCACACTGGACGACAGACTCCAGAGAGCTATTGCCATGGCTATTCCAAGAATTATTTGGTCTGTATATTCCACTGCATTACTGGTTTCAGTCCTCACGGCAGTGCCTGCAAGTATGTTGCCTCTCACTTCCCATATTTACTTCAGGATGGAATTCTCTTTAGGGATAATTCGCCCTTTATATAGCCTTGCATAAATAATTATATGTCGATGGACTAATTGATTTGTCTGCATCAGGTGTAAGTGCCATCGGTGTCTGCTACGGGAGGCTCGGAAACAACCTACCTCAGCCCGGCGAGGTGGTGAACCTTTACAAAGCCAACAAGATCGGAAGCATGAGGATTTATGATCCCAACCAAGAAGTCCTTCAAGCCCTACGAGGATCCAACATCCAACTGGTGGTAGGTGTTCCCAATGAGAACCTTCAATCGTTGGCGTCCGACCCTTCGGCAGCAACCAACTGGGTGCAGAAGAACGTTGTGGCGTTCAGGCCCAGCGTCTCCTTCCGTTACATAGCAGTCGGCAACGAGGTCATCCCCGGCGGCTTGGCACAGTACGTCCTCCCGGCCATGCAGAACGTCCAAAAGGCTCTGTCTTCCGCTGGCCTGCAGAACCAGATCAAAGTGTCGACCTCGGTTGCCACGATTGTTCTCGGGACTTCTTACCCTCCCTCTGCTGGTGCTTTCTCTTCTGCAGCGCAAACGCACATGAACCCCATAGTGCAGTTCCTAGCGAGAAACGGAGCGCCGCTGCTGGTCAACGTGTACCCTTACTTCTCCTACAAAGACAACCGGAACCAGATCTCTGCGTCTTATGCCTTGTTCACTTCCACGGAAGTCGTAGTGAAAGACGGGCAGTTTGGTTACCGGAACCTGTTCGATGCAATGGTGGATGCAGTCTACGCGGCGATGGAGAAGGTGGGCGGATCGAATGTGGCGATTGTGGTGTCCGAGAGCGGCTGGCCGTCGGCCGGCGACTTTGCAGCAACGATCGACAATGCCAAAACATACAACCAAAACCTGATAAGGCATGTCGGTCGAGGAACTCCAAGAAGGTCGGGAGCGCCGATAGAGACTTACATCTTTGCTATGTTCAACGAGAACCAAAAGAATCCAGAGCTGGAAAAGCACTTCGGTCTCTTTAATCCAAACAAGCAACCAGTTTACCCTATTAGCTTTGCTTAAGCCAAAAACCTGGAGAGGGTTACTAAACCTGTTCCCATATATCCATAGAATAAAGCACCAGAAAAGCCTGAGATTTCTGGTCGTTGGGTTATGTCATGTATTAGAAACTTCTATCTATACATAAGGAATATATAGACCATCAGATTAATGATAACTAACAAAGAATATATAATACATGACATAACCAGTCAACAATCACTAGAAATATAAAGATCCAGATAATCCAATACTCTCTTGTCCATATAGATAAAAATCTAAAAATAATTCAGATCAGTTATTGAGTTGTCGTCCATATGAAATATTCATATAAATATTTTTAAAAATCCAAAGAACAGCTCGAGTCAATTAAGAATTATCTTCCCTGTAAAATATTTATAAAAATATTTTAAAAAATTAAGGGGTAGCTCGAATCGAATACGAAATATCTCCCTTATCGAATATTCATGTATTTTTGAAAGTCCAAAGATAACTCGGATCGGTTACGAACTACATCTCCTGCGAAATATTCTAAAAAATATAAGGATAGCTCAGGTCAATTATGAACTATTTCAATCTTTATGAGATATTCTTATATTTAATATTAAAATAAAATATACCCTTAACTCCATTAAAGAGAGTCGATAATAACTTAACAATCGGTGGGGCTAGCTTAGGAAGTTCCTCGTAATCTTGGTGTTTGTACAAATAACGAGTCTAGAGAAATCATGTTTTGTCTTGCACAACTCCTCACATATGAATCAGAATCATATCGTATCGATAGAAACGCTAATGATATTTCCTCCAACACTATGATTGACATAGTGGTTATATGATTAGTTCAATGAATCTAATGGGAGCCGATATTTGACATTTAGACCGTCTTTTAGGCCCAATAACAACAGCAGATATTATTGATTTTACTTTATTTTTCATTATGATAGAAAAAAATAAAAAAAATATATTAGAAAGTCGATAAAAGATTATTATGATTTGATAACTTTTTATTTATGTTAAAAAAATTAAAACTTTTAACATATAAGATTAATTATAAGACCATTTATTATGCTCACTCAAACAAATCCCCTTATATACTCTCGATTCTAAAAAAATTATATATTTTCTCTTACATTCTTCAAAATCCAGTGTCATCTTTAAAAGAAAAACCCAAGAGCGATCAGATTATTTATTCTCATTTGCTCTTCTTTGCTAAAATATAAGGATACGTATGATATTTATATATTTTTTTTTTAATTTTTAATATTTTTTTATTTTATGATGATTCATTTTAGTATTAAGAAGTCTATAAATTCAAAGCACACATGATATGTGCCAAATAGAAGAAATAGTATTGATCGAACAATGTATCAAATAGAGGGGAAAATGTCAATATCGAATCTCTGAATACCAAGGCAGAGCCTTTAATTCAGCTACTAATAATTCCAAACGATTAGGTTGTTGAGAAAAGACCCAAATAGCTTCTCGGTTCTATCAGACCGAGCCGCCTAACTATGGGGCCGGGCGACATGACTTATTATGTCGGCCACATTAAGCACACGAAGCAATGTAGCCTTTCGGCCCGCTCACAGGAAGCTGCCAAATCATGGAAGGATATGGTGCCCGCCTCTCTCCTCCGCCCGTCCGTCCCTCCGTCCTTGCTTCTCCCCCATCAAGACCTGAAACGTGAATCTCCAACTGCACGATCCTTCAATGGTGGATGGGCGCACAACAGCTGCGGATCCAACCATCGTCCCGTCGCATTTACTTCCGACCTAATAGCTGCCCCCCACAACGCGTTACAGAAACCTTAAAATAAAACGGTGGCCAGAGGTGGCCGGCTGCGACAAACCAGTCAGGGCACCACATGGCGTCTTGAACATTGACCAGGTTTGGTGCGAGGACCACCTCGTGCCCGCTATTTCTTCCTACCCTTTTCTTTTCAGCGTCTCGTCCCGAGCCCACCGGAACAAAAGGATCCCGTCGCCTCACTCTGCAATCATTGACGACCTCCTGCGTCTTCCACTTGTATAAGGCCAATTGATTACGGAGCCAGCCACCCCCCATCGATCACTTTCCGTATCCCAATGGCGTCGACCGACGCTGCCCAACCCTCCCCCTCCCCCTCCCTCTCCCTGGATTCCCTCCCAACCACCCCGCGAGGCCGCGCGGCCTCCTCCGGCCCCGCCTTCGGCTTTGGGTCCTCCCACTCGCCCTCGCCCCTCTCCCTCAGCCGCTTCTCCGCCTCCCGCGGCGCCCCGGACTCCTGCGGTGGCTGGTGGCGGACATCCCTGCCTCGGCTGCGTTCCCTTTTGGGTTCCCGCGGTGGCGACCGGCGGATGAGGAGGAAGAGGGTTGTCGGCGGCGGTGGCGTGGGTGTTGCTGCTGGTTCCAAGGGATGGCATCGGCGGAGGACGAGGGGGATAGTGATCTGGGGCGGGGTGGTTGTTTTCTTTTTTCTTATGAACTGGTGGATGTTCTCCCGGCTTCAGGACACTCCCATCCGCCTACTTCGAAGGAATCCGGGATCCTCCAACGTGTCGGTCGTGTCCTTGTCCCGGCCATCTATTCTGGTACCTTTCTTTTTCCTGCATTCTTATATTTATTTGGCGGAAAGTTTTGCCAATGTGATCAATGGCCATTATTCAAAAGTTTCATAGTTGTGTTCTTTCCGTCACTGTGATTTATCTTATGGATGCAACAATGTTTTGATTTGTCCGATTAGCTTTGTGTTTCTATTTGCCTTAATGAAGTTGACTTAACAAACGAGAAGATAATTTGTCAAAAATTTGAATATTTAATGCTGCTGAATGGATGATTTGTTGGAGATGTGATGATGATTGTAAATTAAAATGAGAATGCTGAGTTAACAATTTTGATCTCCTCATATGGAGTACAAGAGTCTTGCGTAATAAGAAATAAGGATCAATGGTGTAGGATGTTCGTGTAAGCTCAATACTGCAACCTGTTAAGATGGCTCCCTGTTGCTGCTATTATCACTCGGAGATCAAACACACTGTCGCACATAGGTAAATGTGCAAATGCATAAATCGGATTGAGAAACATGGATGCTTATATATTCAAAAGGTGCAGGATTTGCAATGAAATGTAATGTAATTCTTTCAAACTGGTTCTTGGCATCTCATCATACAAAATAGTCTCACCTCATCAAGCTAAACTACTGCTTCAAGCACCCAAAAAACAGTGAAAATTTTTAGGTGAACATATGTGCAACAAGACCCTTTTGTTCTCTGGGGTTCGGGACAAGGTTTCAAAACTCAACTCTAGGTTATGGTGTAGTTTGGGTCAAGTTTAGGTTTGTCTTTTTAAGTCTGGGTTATACTAGGTCCCAGTCACATTATTCCTCCTTTAGAATCCTTTTGCTTTTTACTGCATTTCTGATATCCTAAAACTTCCATTGTGGAAGCCTTGTCCAGTAGATAGATAGAGTCAATCGGAAATGATGGCTCAAATTGGAACTCCAACAGAAGGTTGGTACAGTGCTACATTCTTTTACAATCTATGCAAGGTTTTGTCAAAGACTGAGTAGAATAACTTCTCAGTGTATTTAAATGGTAGGTGTCAGCTGCATCAGTGAATTCGTATGTGTTGGTGAAATCACATGTGTTATGTAATGATGAAATAAAAAACATTTTGTGCTGCAGTGCAGGCCACTAATTTTTCTCAGTATACTCTATCTTCTCTCTTGTTACCCTTATTGTTTTACTTAACTCATATTTTATCTTCTTTGGCTTCTGCTTAAAATCAATTAAAACAACAGGTTTATCAATTATTATCCATTGACTAATTTTACACCCTGTTGGTGTCCTCCATCGTAACATCCTAAGTAGCCATGTTGACTTATTAACTTATATGGAGTGGGATTTATCATTGTTGTTAGAAATGCTCAAGTTTAAAATGTTGGCAGTAGATAATAATCTAGATTCAATTATCTTCTCAGGATTGACTGACATGAAACTATATGAAACTATTACTCCATTATCTTTGCTTTTCAAATTATTGTTGGCAAACATATATAGCCTGTAGAACTTCATGACATTTTGTGTGGGATCGAACTGGATAATTTCTTCCATGTATCTAATAGTCTTGCTCTGCTTAATGTGTTGCATGTAGATGTCAACTTCACTTGTGTAGAAGCCTATAGAGTTGCTTTGGTACGATTATAATATATGCAGCGAGTCTGGTAGCAAGCTAGTCCAATAACACGTTACTACAAATCCAGAGAATGGTTCATGATGCATAATCCAAATTATTAGACTTGAATCATAATATGTAAGTCTGTAATATCCAAGGAAGGCAATATCGAATGATACCGTCTGGTACAAGCGATACATACCGGTCCAACGGCATACCGGTACGTGGACCACCCGCAACCGGGCGGAACGAAAAAAAATAAAATAAAATAAAATAAAATAAAATTATATATATATATATATATATATATATATATATATATATATATACGAGGCGATGTTGCCCCGCGTGGGGAAGGAAAAGGCGACGTCGCCTTATATATATATATATATATATAAACAAGATGATGTCGCCTCGCCTGGGCTGGGAGAAGAGAGAGGCGACATTGTCGAAGCGATGTCGCCGAGTTATATATATATATATATATATATATATATATATATATATGCCGAGCGGTATACCGAATGGTATATCGCTCGGTATACAGTTTCGTATCGTACCGAGCGATCATCGAAACTCCGGTACGGTATGAAATTGCAGACCTTGGTAATATCTAACTATTTCTTGATTTGAGACTATTGGAATATCACATCCATGTTTTAACATTGTGTAATACTGAACCTTACTCGTCTCTCTTTGATACTCTATTCATCTGGATGGTGAGGTACAACTGCATTGTGCTGGGACAGAGAAGAACCTAGTTATTGGGTGGCAATTTTTAACATATTATGTGCTTTATTTAGTCAAAGTCTTGATAACTTTTATATTTGTGTTGTTGTTGTTATGCATGAATATTTTATTTGACCATGATATCATGAGCACATCCAAATGAATTAGTACCATTAGCTGTGCAAGCCATCAAAAATTGAAAATAGCAAGTTGTAAGCCAAGGAGAACAAATAGGCAACACATCATATCAAGGTTTGAAATATCATACCGTACCGACGTTTCGACATTCGCTCGGTACGGTACGATACTGTATATCGAGTAGTATACCGTTCGGATATATATATATATATATATATATATATATATATACCGTTCTGTAACGAGCGGTCTGTATACCGGTTAGCTGACGGACCGGTATGTATCGCCCGGTATGGGCGCTATTATTTGAAAATGTATACCTTGCATCATACTATGGACATCAAATCATAAAATTATGGTCATTGACTTTAAGAGACCAAGTTCATTTTGTTCCAAAAGTAAAAATGGATTAATTAGCAAAAAGTTATACTGCAGTCACTCCCATAAGTATACTTCAAAACCTGCGTAATGTGTTTAGGACATTGTTTCGCTGTCTTTATTCAATTTTTTAATAACCATTTCAAATTATTATGGATTGTTTCAATATATGTTTATTCCATTCAGGAGAAATGGAATATTTATGGCAATGGTCAAAGGTCTACTGGAGTCATGTTTTCCAGACTGCTGGGATTGGCTGCCCATGCCTTGGCTGAGGTAAAAGAATCCACCTACCTCATCCCATAAAATGCAGACAAAGAAATCCATTTAGTGACTTAAATTGAACTAGTATTATTATCAAACTATTTCTGGATTAGGCTGATAGCAGACCAGAACCTCAAGATTTATGGCAGGAACCCATCGGTCCTACTACATGGAAGCGTTGTGCTGATGAACGTAACTGGGAACGTTGTGGTAAGTCACTTTCTTTTTCTTTTTTTATGTACTTTATTTGAATTAGTTTTTCCATGATAAACATTATGTTCAATACTAAAGTTTTGCTTGGTTCCTATTTCAATACGTTTTGTTGTTCAACTTGATATTCTTGATCTCTGTATAATTGATCGGAAAGCACATATAGTTTCTTATAATGATATTCGATTGTCATTCTTTTCTTGATAATGTAGATGGACATAATGGATACATTATAGTCAGTGCAAATGGAGGCATAAACCAGCAACGGGTCGCTGTAAGCAATTATTTAATTTACTTAGTAGTACACTAGTATTACACTATTACTGACATTTGCAATCCAAATTTTTGTCATTTGTTTACAGTTGCTTTTGAATGTAAGGTATTGAGATATTAGTATGAAAGGACATGGTTTTGTTTGATATTCAAGGCCATCAAAATTTACCTCTTGAGATAACGTTCCCATTTTGTTTCTCAAATGCTTGTTGCAACTATTCATGTTAGGTAACCAAATGGTGAAATAGCCTTTTTTAGTTGAGTTTTGGATCACATGTCACTAATTTTAGCATAAGAATCTATTACTAGCATTAGTATTAAAGATTATTTATGCCAATTATATATTCAAGAGATCTTGTATATTTTTAGCTTCTGTGTATAACTTAAATTTGAAGATAATGTCAAGCAAGGATTTAAATCCTGGTCTTGTACCAGGATTTATCAAGCTAACTTATCAAGCTAGTATGGTAACAATCTATTGGATGATATCTCAACCTATACCACCTAGTATCATCAATTTAAACAATGAAAAATAATATATGCACTGTTATTGAGTAATTTGATTTCCTTAACCACTAGAGCACAAATTATGTTCTCAGGTCTTTTAAATTTGATAGAAGTTATATTTTTACATGCACTGATTTCTCGATTTGTGGTTTTTCTTTGCCCTTATTGACCTCAACTGGTTCTGACGGAGTTCAGCATAATTTTCTTTACCTTGTATTGAACTTTGATCTAAAGATTAAATCTCATTCCATTATCAGTATTGGTTGGTGGCCAAATTGGTAAAATATTGATATTGATTGGTGTGCTAAATGTCAATACAAATTGGTACTGTTTGGTACCACCCAGCCAATGGAGAAAAAGAGAGGAGAGGGGAGGATGCGGAGGAGGAAGATGCAGAGGCGACTTGAAGAGGTGGCAACGAGGCATCGGTGACATGAGGAGCTGATAACAATGCAAGGAAAGGACAGCATGACTGGTTCACACCTAGACGAAGGAAAGAAAGAGAGGAGAATAACTGATAAAAATATCAAGAATTGGGATTTAAAAAGTAAATAAACGAGATCTCGGTACTAGCTTAATTCCATTTAGCTTACTACTTCAATAAGTATGATATGAAGAGCTGACCAGGCAGTAGGCAACATCTCAAATTGGATCAAGCAAAATTGCCTGCTCCACATTATTTACGCTTGAATCTAATAACATACCGATTTGTACCATACAGTAGCATCTCAAATTGAACCAGGTGAAACAAATATTAATTTGCACTGATTGGTGTGATCGAAATTAAAACACATGATTTCAACATATGGATGTTGGACCCATGAAAGTGGGTCATATCTACATTAAAAATTTATGGTGATCCTAAAAAGACGTGGGTTTGTCTCTATAAGCAGGCTTCATACCAAACATACTCATAAGTAGTAAATTTGATGGCATTAGGCAGCGTTGGTTAACAGAAATAGTGATTTTATGTACTTGTGCACCTTGCTAGGTTGAGAGTCTAGTTCAGCGTTACTATCCCCATCAATGATCACCTCATAGCTCTTGTTTGTGTACCTTAATTTAGATGAAAAAAATGTTGGTGCATTTTCAATCATCCATTACTTAAGTTGTGGTTAGTATACATATTATGATGGCAAGAAGTTCAGCATCATTTTCGTAACAATAAAGGGAAAAACTGCAAGACTAATGAAAATGATAATTACAAAAAATTATAGCCAAGAATTACATTCCTTGAAGCAAGGCCTATTAACCTAGTTTCTTTTTCTTTATGCATTATACGCTTCCAAATGTATCTTTGCAAGCCAATCTTTGCTTTTTATATGATATTTGATGGACTTAGACTTCCTTTTTTGTGGAAATATATTAATCAAGCATGAACTTTCTTAGGGATGAGATCCTTGATTAAACCGTTGAATCCTCAACCAAACTCAAATTTCAAATTCTTCCCTTGTATCATTTGGCTTCCTTTTCCTTCTTAAGCAATCTAGACAGGGTAGAAACGTAGAAGATGTTCCCATGTTTTGACTTGTGATGTCTTCAAAAACCCCTTTTAAATTACTAAAATTATTCTAAAGAAAAGAGAATATTATTAAAATGTAAAACATGTCCAATTTAACCCAAATTTAAGTTCATCACTAATTCAGGAGGGATTTGGGATGGTTTTTCTGTACCTCTTGTAGACCCCAAAGGTCTCTGTTTTGATCACACAGACCTCTTGAGAAAGAATTATCCACAGAATATGTATATTTGATGCACTTTTGATTTATGAAAGTATCATATAAACTTTTGTTTTGTTATCTTTGTTTGCTACCTTTCATTAATGTGCCAACTTTTGGTATAGTGCTTAACTTGCCTTACATTTTTTAACTGGTGTGCCACACTGCTATTTATATCAACTCTATAGTTCTTTCAAAACTGCTTTGGATTTATCCAATTTATACCCATTGTGAACTTAAAATTGTCTATGTTTAACAGATCTGCAATGCAGTTGCTATTGCTCGATTACTAAATTCAACTCTCGTGCTTCCACGGTTTTTGTACAGTAGTGTATGGAGAGATAAAAGGTACTCTTTCTTAAAATCAAATTATTGAGCTTATATCCTTTCACTATATCTCTTGTCAATCTTCTCTTTACACATATTTGGTTTTTCAAAAATAAATGATGAATGTATTGTAGAACTTAGAAGATATTGTAGCGCCCAGCTGTAACATAACCAATTTTTGTTACATAGAGAAAGAATTTGGAAATTTAAACTCCTTTATTTATAATTATATTCTTATATGAATAGGTTAATATCCATGTAAATTGTATTTTTGTTTTATTGTGGAACTGGTTTTGTGTTGCTTATCATTGAGATTTAGTATTAAATAAATCACAAGAAAGCACATTAGCTACATGCAGCATAAGATGAGTAAATTAACAATAGTGGACTTTGCTGCTGGGTTCTTTTAATTACGGGGTCTAATTTATTGTTGCATGGATAGCAAGATGCTTTTAGCCAAGGTCCGTAATACCGTACCGTACCGGAGTTTCGACCTGGGCTCGGTACCGGTACGGTACGGTATACCGAGCGGTACACCCAGGTATACCGCTCGGTATATTTAGGCGTGCCGAGCACTGTAGCAGGGTTACAGCGTTGCTACAGTACTGCTACAGTGTCGGACCGGTAACATATGGTCCGCGTACCGGAAGTCTGTCGGACTGGTACGTACCACCCGTACTGGGCGGTATGGTCCGGTACTGCAGACCATGCTTTTAGCAGTACTAATTTTAGCTATAATGTCAGTAAGGAAAGTTATCATTTTGTTAATATACAAAACCTAATCTTGAAAAAAACAGCAGTTGAAATTTTGTTTGTTAACCATTGAAATGATCAGCATGAAATGAGTTGTGAATGAATTTGTAATACAAAAATTTTAGTCGTAGTTGTTCAAACCTAAAAACCAAGTTATTTTTTATTTTATGGAAAATTTAATGCATTCCTGTCTAAAGTAGTCTCAAAGGTTAGTATATCTTTTGCGTATGAGTTTTCCATTAATGTTTTATTCTAGGTATAGAAAATGACGTTATTGAGTTCTATATCTTAGCCAATTCGGCGATATATACCAGGAGGAGCATTTTATCAATTACTTGAAAGATGATATTCCAATACAGAAGGCATTGCCTTCTGAACTGCAGTCACTAGACTTGGAAGCAATTGGTAGCATTGTAAGTGCCATTTCTCAACAGCCAATTAATGATACTATTGAGAATTATTTTAAGCTTAATCTTTTTTTTTTTTTTCATTTTTGTTGTCTGATATAAAAACTGGATTTTTGGTAGGTGACTGATGCTGAAATAATGAAAGAGGCAAAACCGAGTTTTTACCTGAAACAGATTCTTCCGATCCTACTGAAAAATAGGGTGGTCCATTTTGTTGGTTATGGAAATCGCTTGGCATTTGACCCTGTACCATTTGAATTACAGGTATAATATCTGCAAAATTTACACATTCATTATAGTATAGAATGTTTTTAAGTTAAAATGCCATATAGAAATATTCTACCGTGGAAATGCAACTATTCTGTTTCCATTTTCCCGAGGAATGACTCTTTACCTTTATTTTACTTGGGCTTCAGTCTTGAAACACTGTAATCATTTAACAAATGTTACTTGTAAGTTTCTAAAGGTAGATGTTCACCATGTTCTTTGTTCCAAGGTATAATATTTAAATTTAAAAGGTCAATTTAGATTGTTCTAGTCCATACTGGATGTACTGCTTGATATATACAATGCTGTGATCAAAATGGGCCAGTGTACTGTGCTGGTACAATAGTGTTAGCATAGTCTTTTTTTTTTCTAATGTCATACTGCTTCGGTAATTGAATTTTATGAAAGAGGTCAACTCATGGACTTAAGGGCTCCTCTTGATAGCATATTTTTAATGTTTTGTGATTGTCATTGTTTGCTCGCTGTTAAATTACAATCTACTGGTGGGTAAACAATGACCATTTTTATATATGGAAACAAATTAATATATAACATGTATAATAAAGTTTGTAGGATTGGGTCAATCATAATCATATCCAATCAAATTTTCAACTGGATCACTGGACCAGGATTATGAGTATGGTCCATATCTAGTAATATATCCATTGGTTAATCTATTTTCTGAAAGAGCAATCAACAATTTAAATATTGGTCTAATACCGGTTTTAATAACTGATTGGACTAGTAAGATACCAGTATACCAAGTGGTACACTGACTTATATGGCCCTGTATTAATGGGAAACAATAATTAAAAAATTTATAAGTTGGTATTGGACCATGGTACAGTAATATTCCAGGAAGAGTGGTATACGATTCCCTGAAAACAATCTTTGTTGATGGTAAACCAGTGCGAGAATGGAGGAAAACCAAATTTTGTTCTCAGAAATGCTGGGAAAACTGAAGCAACATTTATTATCCTGTTGCTCGACTCATATATTAAATTATTAATACAGGTTTATCTAGACGGTTACTGTTTCTTAATTGCTTAATCATATCAGTTCTCCATTAAAGATTTGTTCTTCATGCACAGAACTCCAGAGGTCCATATCATGAATTCTGGTGAGATGATTTATTTGGCCAATGGATATATCATTAGAAATATTGTCTTGAGCTTGCAAGATGAACTTGCTGACAAAAATGTAATAGTCACCAACAATTTGAGAAATATCTCTCTTTTCTTCCTCCCTTCAATTTTAAAATTTAAACTAATGTCATGCTAACAGTCTTTGGTCAATACCTGCCCTAAAAGTTGATGACCCTAAAATTTTGACTAGTTAATTTATTTAGATAAAGATAGACAGGCTAGCCAAAATTTATTTAGATAAAGATAGTTTATTGTCTTAGGATGTTAATAATGAGTGTCATGACATAGACAGGCTAATTAAAATTTCAACTTCACTCTGTTGTGTAGCTGTTCTGGACAAGGGGAAGTTTCTATTTTCATTTTTTTTATTATTGGAAGCACCAAAGCATAAAAGTAACCTTTTAATCTTGCTAATAAAATGAAGTTGGAATGACGACTAGTGAACTGGATGCACTGACATATATACTGCCTGCTGCATGATTCAGTGGAGGAAATCTGTTGATCTTTACAATTAGCTTGTCTTTTAGGCCTTAATTTAATTCTTCTTTTCCTAACAAAAGGAATATTTAGAGGCTTCGGTGCAGATGCAACTTTCATGCACTTCGGTTTGTTGAAAAGATACAAGAGACTGGTGCTTTGCTTATACAGAGAATGCGTCATCATGTATCACATTCAGGACCCTTGGAACATAATCTATTAGGTTCTTTTGCAGAAAAGCTTACTATGAAAGGGAATAAAATTGTCCCATCAAGGTATTTAGCAGTGCATCTCAGGTTTGAAATTGACATGGCAGCATACTCCATGTGTCACTTTGGTGGTGGCAAGGATGAAGAAGATGAGCTAGAAGCATATCGAGCTGTCCATTTTCCTGCATTGACACTTCTCAAGAACACTACAAAGTATGTAACAGATATATAAATTGCAGAAGAAAGATATTTCTTTTAGTATCATCTCATTTGATATATCACTATTTTCAAAAATATTTTTCTTTCAAAATATTTGACATGTCACTATGTAATGCTACTATTTTTCATTATCTATGTAAGGGCTTTTAGATCTTTTATGTTCACATGCAAAGCCTTAAATAAATTTACATATATTTCAGGGTACCTTCTGCTGCATTTCTGCGATCTGAAGGCAAATGTCCTCTTACCCCTGAAGAAGCAGTCCTTATGCTTGCTTCTCTGGGTTTTAAGCGAAAAACTAGCATATATGTTGCAGGTGCCCAAATTTATGGAGGAAAATTACGAATGGCTACTATAAATAGCTTGTATCCTAATTTGGCAACTAAGGAAAGCCTTCTATCTTCATCTGAAATTGAACCATTTCGCAACTTCTCTTCACAGGTAATATTATCTAAAATTCTGTTTGTTGTTTTTAATATCTTATATTAATCGAATGCAGAATTCAAATTCTGTTTGGCATTTTTAATATTTTTTGCTAATCAACTGCAGAATTCAAATTCTGTTTGTGTTTTTTATTTTTTATTAATCAAACACAAAATTCAATAAGTTAATTGACTAAAATATTAATTTCAATCAGGATAACAAAATTCATGAGTGATCTAGAAAAATAGATTTGGAAGTTATGGATATAATTTAACAATTGATGTCATATGAGGAGAACTTTATTTATGATTGACTTGGCCTATGATTGATGCAAAGGATGAAAGATAGAAGGTCAAATTCTCATTTTCTTATTAAGATACCTAGTCATTATGGACAAAATCAACAAAAGAGGATGAGAAAATTAAATGTACCAGCATTCGTATTACTGTGTCGTGCACAAGCATGCTTGTGCAAAGGCCTATTTTTAACTTTTTGCCCTATAGTGGGAACTTCTAGTAGTGTTTCAAATATCATACAGTACAAGGGACAGCATATTGACTGTGGAAGAGAAACTTCTAGCATTCTTTGGAATGCTGGAAGTATTGCCTGGTGTACCCTGGTATGTCCCAGTCTGAAAAGGGACCAGCATGCAAACCTGGCAATTTCACTCAATCCAGTGTTGAATGGGGTGCACCAACCTTGACACTCATCATTTTATGTTATACTCTGATCTAAGTATGATCAAAGTATGACAGGTACACACCAAATAGAGGATGAGCATACCACTTGGTTTCCAAACCACCACTCATATTTAAAATGGTTTCAACTTTCAACCTTTCTCACTCATTCTCTTCCATTTGCTCTCAATCTCTTTAAAATTCACCTCCCAAAGTCCCAAACTCTCTCAAATCCTAGTAAATTAAGGACCAAATTCAAGAAAAGAGGGATATTCATCTCCAAGTGAAGGTAAATTCGAAACTTAAATTAGCTCATTTTGGTTAATTTTTCTTGATTAAAGTTTTGTGCTTAGGATAGTACAAATATAGTGTAGATCAAATATAGTGTAATTTTGTGCTTAGGTTAATTTTTCTTGATCATTTTTTTTCACCTCACCTATGTACACCAGTATAGTGTAGATCAAAATCATTCAGCGCCAAGAGGCTCATATTGGATCAAACTCCCTTCTGATCTAGCCAAGATCCTTGCGGATCTAGGTCAATCTATGTGAATCTGAGTTTGATCTGTGCAGATTTGCCCTTCATTTGCTTAGGTCGAACCTAGAACACCATAATAGCCTAGATCCATTCGGATTCAATCTTCATTTGCCTATATTGAGCCTAGGTCTTGAAGGATCTGACTTTATTTGCTTAGACTTGATTGTTTGCAGATTTAGCCTAGATCTGCATAGATTCAATCTAGATCTTTGCGAAACTTACCTAGATTTATATATAATCTATGCTCAATCCATCTGGATCCAACTTCAATTTACAGTACCAGATGTAAATTTCACAATTATGCCTTAGAGGCTTTGACTAAGATTGGCAACTTCTCTAGAAAAATGGCACCAAGGCAATAAGGGTACGGATCCAACATAGCAACATGCCCGTTGTTTGGATAACTACTATCTTTGGCAATGACTCCACTATGATTATATTGGTCAGAGTGGAAAAAACCTATCTGAAGCAACATTTGGTTGATGGATTTTCTAACATGGTCAAATGCACAAAGGTACTGCAAGATGTCAAATAGGATTTCAGGACAAAGTTGGATGTTGAAAAGCCCTAAGACTGCAGCAAAATGTATAGTAAGCAGACATGGATAGGCAGACATCTATGTCAGTCACATATGATTAGTATATGGATAATGGGGATAATGTCGACGATAGCCCCAAACTTCTGGCCCATGTGACATCGGCCTAGAAACTCCCAGTATGATCGGAACAGTAGTGGCGGTGGTGCCAGGCCTCAGTCGAGTCGATCATTCACTCTGACACAACCTAGGCAGCAGCAGATAGGGATTAGATAAGAGTGCTAGCATGGGCCATCCAAATGGTACACGAATTTGGTAAGATAACTAGTACGAGACAATTGTGTACAGATTGCAAACAAGATTTCTTTAGTTCATATGGCAGAAGGCTAGCTCCTAACATTGTCGACCTAGATCCTGTGGCTTTCTCATTTCAGACTATAAAATAGACAGAATAGATAATGCATATACTAAAGATGAGAAAAGGGATATAGAAAAGGCAATTACAAAATAGTTAATCCCAGACTGCAAAATGTAGTTTGAGGTTCTTACTATTGATTTATGACATTCATTTAGAATCATTATCCTGGTTTCCCTTCTAGTCCATATAAGATCATGTCATAATATTTCTATCAAAAATTATTTTCTTTATTGATTTGGATCATGTCAGTTCGATCCAATCCAATCCATATTTGATTCTATCATCATGGGCCAATCTTGTTATGGTTTCAACTTTGTAAACTATTCTTATCTGTTCAAACTATTAATTTAAGTTTGACTGTAGTTTATAAAAGAAAAACATTCCTTGCAAAAGCTACTGAAAATTTTGTGAGATTGTGCATGTTATATCCCCTTTGGTAATTGGCCCGATATTTTTATTCTCCAATTTTCTGTATTCTCACTTCTTTTTATTTCTCTTTTTCCATCTCTCTCGCTAGAATTTACTGTAGTGATAAACTTTCTGTTTGAAGACGAACAATCCCATTCCTGCTTGGATTTGCTGCATCATTTTTGCACCCGCCACAATCCCCTCTTCAAGCATCAAAATGTTTGTAACTGATACATACACCACCAGACCATGGACATTCTCTGTTTATTATCCTTTTGGTCATGTGAAGTTATGATTGGCAGTGAACAAGAGTCTAGTGAGCTCTTCTCCCTTCCTCTTGATCCCTGTGGAAGTTGTGTACTTGAGGTGAATGCTAGATTGACAATTTCTGTAACAAAAAGGAGGCAAAGAGAAGATTTTTCTTCTTTCCTTTGTCAGGAGGCCACATGTGGCTGCAGATAGGAAGTGATCTTCCTCATTTTTTCTATGCATTTCCCATTAGAGAATTGAACTCTCTTTCAGATAAGAGTGGATTTTCATCTTCTTTACTGACAACTTCTGTTCTTATCTTTTGTTTCTGTTTGCATTCACATATAGGCTAGGTTTTAGGAGGTAGGCTAGCAATTTAGTTTTATGAGGCAGGCTGGATATTATTTTATTTTATTTTATTTTTTGCAAGGGAGTAGGCTCAATATTTGAGTGGTGGAGTTGGATTGAAGTGGGCACTAATTGGGAAAGTTGGACTAGATAAGTTAATCAAAACCACTTGCCTTTTCTCTTTTTTTTTTCTGTTTTAATAAATTTGCCTTGAGTACCATCAATATTTGCACCATTAATCAGAGCAAAGTGAGAAAGAAGATCCTTTGTTTGATTTTTCACATATTTATGAAAACTTGACCAACTCATTGAAGCAAAAGAACTTGAACTTGGAACTGTGTAATTTCTTTTCGCAGCTAGCAGCCCTGGATTTTATTGTATGTGCTGCTGCAGACGCATTTGCCATGACAGACTCAGGGAGCCAGTTGTCTGCTCTTGTTTCAGGTTACCGTATGTATTACGGAGGAGGTAATCTTCCGACAATACGACCCAATAAACGAAGGCTAGCCAGTATTTTTTTGAAGAACTCCACAATAGAATGGAAGGAATTCGAGGATAGAGTTAGGAAAACTATCAAACAGACCAAGCAAATTCATGAAAGACCAATTGCTCGGAGCATCTATAGACATCCACGATCTCCAGAGTGCATGTGTATGGTTGAGTAGGATATCAGGTTTCTTTCTTGAAATGGAGATTTTTTTTTATGGTTGTTCAGAGTGGTGCCAGCATGGTCTTATGTCAAATGTAGCTTTCAGATCACTGAATTGGAATGTCTGTCTAGAGCAAGGCAGATAAAGCGTGAACCTCCAGGGAAGTATAGAGAAGAATGGGTCACAGGTTATTTCTAAGTACCTTTTGAAAGGTAAGCATATTAGTAATACCTTGGAAACAATAACACCAACTACAATGTTGGTGAATGGAGAAAATGATGAGCGCAATGAAATCTTCTTCTGTTATATGGTAAAGGAATCCTCGGAGAACATGGTAAAGAACGTCGCTTGCAACAACTTTTTTCCCACTTGGGTTTTTTTGTTTTAGTAACTGTTACCTATAGAATAAGGCATTGATTTGGTATTAAGTGCTGGTGCACATGACACGGCTTGCAGCAATCAAACGAGTGCTCTATGTCGGTTTTAAGATGTCACATAGAACTTGTCAGCTTAGAACTTGAAATTTTTGAAGCTCGACCAAAGCAGAAGGTCAGTAACAAACATCAAAATGTCAAACTTTCCATGTGGATTGCTGCACTTTCTATCTGTGTAAGCTTATTTCAAGGTTGTCCAAAAGAATGATGCTATGTATGGATGATCCTATTTCACCATGAAATATTCTCTTCTTTGAAGATCTTTTCACTGCATTGGGAACATTTTTCTTGGGAGTTGTTTCATTTGGAAGGAGCCTCAGGGTACCACTGATCCAACTTGTTCATTGAAAGGCGTTTACAGTAACACATGATCTGGGCGAGGCATCAGGTGATGGTGCTTGAATTGTTGCATATGTAGTTGAGTAACATCTCTCTCTCTCTCTCTCTCTTGCAGTAGCTATTGTCAGAAACCAAAGAACCTTCTTGCTTCGTTGATCTTAAATTATTAGAGAGTAGTTATTGCCAGTCTTTTGAGTTTTCTTATGGATGAGAAGTGAAAGAAATATATCTTCCAAGAAGGCTCTCAGATTTGCCAAAAAAAATTTCTTCAGTGAGAGGTTTATCAGAAATAACTTAAGAGAATTACATGCTACATTCCAGTATTCAACTGAAAAAAACAGGCCGAGACTATACTTACCTTTACTCAAACCTCTTTAATATGCATTGTTCATAGTCGACTGCAACCAAAACACTGCATTTCTCATTTAGTGCTAAACACCAAAATTATTGCAATTTCATGTATGCAGTCTTCAGGTAAACATCCTACATTTCAAAAATTTGTAAAACCTGCAGAGATATGAGAAAAACATTAGTTTTAGGAATGTTATCAGCTGTTCATATGAGACCAAGCTCAACACCTCCAAAAGTGTGGTATGAAGTCATGATTTGGTAATTCTGCATGGATTTTACTCACCAACTTTTCGAGCAATAGTAATACAGTGGCAGCACAAGAACATTTGTAAGTTATCAACTGGAGAACTTTTCAAGCAACATTGCATCAAACATCACTATGCAAAGCAGACATTGACCTTAATTCTCCCTAAAAGCATACTAAAGCATTTCACATACAACAAAAGAGCATCAGGAACAGGCAAGATTCCTTTGATTGATTCAGACTCTTAAAGGAAAAAAAATTTCTGATGTACACATACGGATCAAAACAAAACTTCGGGCAACAAATTTAGCATCAGAGTCTGGGAGCAAAGATTATTGTTGTTACAAAAGGTTTACAGACCCAAGTCCACAAGCCATGATGCTAGACAGGGAGTTAATGACTAAGAATCTTTTCAAAAGTTCCTCAACCTAGTACCAGATATTGTCTTGGAAGTTTCTCAATATAGAGTCAGAATTGGCTTCCTCAGAAAACCATAAAATAAGGAGAAAAAAGAGATATTAGTAGCTCCATTGAGGTAAAACAAATCCCAAAAACTTTCTGTAATTCCAATGTGAATTCCTCAGTTCCTTGACAAAAGCTCCCTGTAAATCTTACTCCAAATTCGAAGCTTTGTTTGTGGTCACAGGCTTTTTGTACAGAAAAGTTCTGCAAACAATACAGAGAACAATCAAAGAGGTCAACAAATAAGATGCTAGTAGATAAGTGTATCAATTTATAGCTATTTCCTTCTTTGGCTAGTTTGACTGTTGGGTATTCTCTCTCATGGCCAATATTTACATACAATGAGATAAAATATATTAAATCAGCGGAACGATATTGAATGAATTTATTTTCTCATGTCAAGGTAACAAAAGAGGAGATATTTCTCGAAAGGAGCACAAAAACTTATAAGGAACCTGCAGAATTTGTTTAGCGCTTACTACTCATTGAATTTCACTGGAAAAATATTGCAACTACCATCATGTGCATTAAATGTTTATTTTCAGGCTAGTCATTATCAGTATACTTTTCCTATTGATCCAAGTCATCCACAGGTACTTACCTGTTTCTTTTTTGAGTTCTAGTCAATGTTATATGAGTTTGGACATTACAGCTTTTTGTTGTCATCGTATTTTATATTTTATATCATCTGATACATACTGCACATTGTATGAAAAATTTTACTGCATATTTATGCCCCTACTGATCACTAGTCGATTTAAGTTGTTTGAAGATATCACTAGGAATTTATGTTAACGATATGCATGATCAATCTATTTTCTGTACCATGAAATAAGTAGTAGAATTTAACTGAACATAAAAAGACAGACACAGGATAAGTTAACAACAGACTGACATAAGGCCTTGACTAGCAATTGCTAAATACTTTTGCCATGACTGACATCATAAATTTGCTAATAGTTAGCAAGAGAAGTACATTTGTTGAATGAAAAATTCAGCACCAAAATTTCCAAAAACCAACCTTAGTGAAACATTTTTCATCCAATGTATTATCATCTTATTCAAGACATAATGGCAGTTAACTCTATAAGATCTTAAACATGCTGGGTTGACAATGATTCACATTTCTCTGCTCTAGACAGATCTTTTGTCTCCACATTAACTGTCAATTTTTTCGCATGGAAACTCAATTATGTGAACGGGTGACAGACAACATGATGCCGTGTGCTGACAGAATGCTTTTAAAGAGAGAAAGAAAACAAAGCAGAATGCCTCAATCCACTTAAAAACAAAGCAGAATGTCTCAATCCACTTATTTTTCCTTTACCAAAATGTTCAGTTCTTGATATTGCATAGAGACTGGCCCAAATTGAAGTCTTGTGACGATAGCAATGTTTCCATGACTACCATGCATTTTCAGCCTAGTTGGATGGCTTGGTTAAATGTGAGGTACGAAAACCTCCCAAACTCCTGTAATTATTATCTTTCAGCAGTTCAGCTTGGAAACACACTTTGCTTACATAGCCACTGAAATACCCATGCTTTTTCCAAGCGATGAAGGAATCTCTTGACATGGTTTGTCCAATCCTATGTACCTTTCAGATGCAGTAAGCATTATCTTGTTGATCTCATTGGGCATCCCAGCCTTCAGAAGAAATGATACTAAAGAATTAACTGTTATGCTATCTGGAGTACAGCCAGAAGAGACCATCTTCTGGAAAAGGGCTATGGCTTCCGCCATCCTCCCCTTCATGCAGTGCCCAATTATAAGTATAGTGTAAGTAAACTTGTCAGGTTTACACCTCCTTTCCTCCATTTCTAAGACAACCACATTAGCCTCATCCACACGACCACACTTACACAGCCCATCAATAACAGGATTGTAAATGAAGGCATGTGGCATAACATCTCTCCTCCCTTTCAGTTCCTTCAGAAGTTTCCTCGCCTCATTTAACCTATTCATCCTGCAAAATGAATTTATAGCAACAGCATAGGTGTATGCATTGGGCTTTAATTCTCTCTGACTCATCTCGTTCCAGAGCTTCATTGCATCATCCAGCCATCCACTTCGGCAATACCCATCAATCAATGAAGTAAAAGTAACAACATCAGGAGGACAGCCAGAAGCCAACATTCTCTCATACACTGAAACAGCTGACAGCATGTCACCTACCTTACCATATCCATCGATAAGAACATTGTATGTTACCCTGCTGGGTCTTATCCCAGCACCAGTCATCTCACTGAAGACCCCCAATGCCTCTTCCATCTTGCCCATTTTGCAATAACCAGAGATGACAGATGTGTATGTCACCACATTTGGCAAGCTCGAACCATCTAACTGAATTCTCTGTAAAAGCTCCTGTGCTCTATCAAGCTGCTTGGCTCGACAAAGCCCATCAATAAGAGTGTTGTGTGTCACCATATCAGGCGAGCACCCAAAGCTCCTCATTTGATCAGAAAAATTGAATGCTGCATCTATGTCACCCAATCTACAAAGTCCCTTTATGACTATGTTGAAGCTACAAGTATCAGGAGTCAAAAACTGTGAATGTAAATGCTGCCTTAGAAAAAGGACAGCATCGTTCACTAGGTTTCTTCCAACTAAAAGACTCAGTAGGTTATTTAAAGTGTAAGATTGATACCAGCAGCCGAATTCAGAAGCTCTACCAAGCAATCCCACCGCTAGGTCCAATTTACCGGCCTCAATACAAGAAACGGCCAAGAACTCGAGGAAAGACTCCTCTATACCATGCCCCTCGTTAGCCATTTGATAAAACACCTTCAGTGCGTCATCATGGAAACCCGATTGGCACAGAGAGCAGATCACGAATCTAAAAGCGGCGGCAGAGTGGGTGATCCCAAAAGCGGAGCAGCTAAGCTCGAAGAATGCAAGGGCGGACAGGGGGTCAGCGTGGCGGCGGAGGGCAGCAAGGGCGACTGAAGGGGAGAGGAGGTGGCGGATGGGGGCGATCCGGTCGGCGGCAATGGCAGGGGAAGGGGAGAGGTGGAAAACGGTGGAGACGAGTTTGGCGATCCACAGGTCGGTAGGGTCGGGGCCGGAGCCGGAGGCGCCCGAGAAGGGGCAGCGGCGGGGGGAGAGGAGGGGGAATAGAAGGTGGCGCTGGTGACGGCTCACAACGATATGGTACGGCGGGGCGCGGGGGAACATTTAACGAGGCCGGCGATGCGGTCGCTCCTCATGGCCGTGGGCGAGAGCGCGACAAATGGGCGTGAAGAGAGTGTGGTGTTCTCATCCCTCCTTGGTGAGTAATAACATAGCACGATTAGGGCAGACAGATGTGCCAACAAAAGGGAATAGCAAATGGAGGGGCGGTCCGATGCTGTGCCGTAAGAATTAGTGAACGAAATTATTCTTTCAACGATTACAACTGACATCATAATTCTTTGTACAATAAACTAATAAACATTATTATTTTATCAACATAACGAAGTTTATTGAGGCTTCCACTCAAATGTGGTTATATCTTGTCAAATTGCTGCCGACTTTGAACACATTTGATAGGACCAAGTACATATGTTACCATATGTAGTTAGACCTTTAATTAATTTTCAGATTAAAAAAATATTTTTTATAATTATTATAATTATAAAAATAAATATTTAATCTTATTTATCGTAATCGATTTTATAAACGGAAGAGACAATACATATATTATAGTAACGAATAATGACGTCGTATATGGTTGTTGTAGTGGTGATTAATAACAACAACGCAATGGTCAATCCCGTCAATACCAATCCAAACATCGATAATAATAAAAAAAATAAAATAAAATGGTAAGACATCTATGTCGATGTCAAAAGAGAAAGACGTAGTAGAGCAGTGTGATACCGACATAGATGTCTCACCTCCCTCTTCTTCATTCTTCGACGATGATACAAATACCTCATTGTTTTGTTGACTATTTCTTTTTTATCATCGATGTTCTGATCGATATCAGCATAGTCAATCTATCGTATTATCGTTGTTAACGATTACTACAATAGCTATTCATAATATCATCGTTCGTCAGTATAATTGAAATTATCTTTTTATTTATCTTTTTTATCATTTATATACTATAATATGCTATATATTCTATCAGCAAAATCGATTATTTAACTTTCATAATTATTAAAAATTTAACATAAATATTTTAGATAGGAGTGGATTTCTATTTCGTGGGAGAGGAGAAATCGACTTCAAAGCCCCTTCTTCGTGAGGTAAATCGCATCGTGTGAGCAGCGATTCATCTTTCACGTCCATCTAAATTACGGGTTCGCTGCCTATCGGTTCAGGGACAACGGCTCACGATTTCCTGACCGTCCGGGCCGGCTTTCAAAACCCTACATATCAATAGCCCTATCGGTCGAGTCCGCCGTTCCACCGCGATGGCGAGGGACGAGAAGAAACGAAAGAAGAAGAGCCCTCAACTTTGTCCGCATGGCGACGCAATCGACGAAGACGTCAAGATCAAGAAGAAGAATAATAAGCACAAGAAGCCTAGGCTTCCGACGCCGCCGCCGGTGACGGTGGCTGTGGAGGAAGAAGATCTAGGCGATAACAAGAAGGGTAAGAAGAAGAAGAATAAGAGGAAGGCCCGGCAGGAGAACTGCAACGCCCGAGAGATCGATGATGTGGAGCATATGGGGGAGAAAGAGAGTAAGGAGAGCAAAAGTGAGAAGAATAGCCTCATCACTGACGCTCGATTCGCGGCGGCGCACTTCGATCCACGGTTCCAGCGGATGCCGAAGCGTGAGTCGAAGGTCGTCATCGACTCCCGCTTCACGCGGATGTTCTCGGACAAGAATTTTGATACCTCTGCCGCACCCGTGGACAAGAGGGGGAAGCGGAAGAAGGGGAAGGCTGTGAACCCCCTCCTCCATTATTATCTGCAACAGGAGGACGAGGAGGAGAACCACCAGGTGAACGAAGGTAGCGCCAAGGTGCAGAGGGCAGAGAGTTCACCGCGGCGCCTGATGGAAGGGAGCGGGAGCGAGTCCGAGGTGGAGTTTTCAGCTGAGGAGGAGGAGAAGGGTAGTGACGATGATGAGGAGGAGCAAAGTTCTGCTTCTAGCAGTGATGAGAGTGGTTCTACGGATGATGATGTCAGTTCTGTTTTCTTTGAAGTTGAAATTTTCGGCTGCATTATGGTGCATGTTGGAGTTCAGTTCTTCATTATTTTAAGTGGATGCCAGTATACTCCTTTGACATGCTTCTTTTCTTGCTGCATGATAGTTTCTTCTTGTTATATTTTCAGTTCACTGCAAGAGTTTTTGAACTCGCATTTACCTCTTAACAGTTTTTGCTTGAGGAGCACTTTACCCATTTTCTTGTTTATTTGTGAGTGTTTTGCTCTTATAACTACCTGAGTTCCTATACTTTCTATCTTCATAGATTGGAGAAAAAGAAAAAACAAGTGATATCATTTTGGTTTGAAATGTGTTTCTTCTTGTGGATAGTCTTACTATTTGGGTTCTCTTGTGCTATACGATTAGCTGCTATGCTAGTCTGCTAGTTTATTATGAAATACACTAAAGATCTATGTGCTTGGAATTAGCTGCTATGCTAGCCTGCTAGTTTATTAGGAAATACACTAAAGATCTATGTGCTTGGAATTAGCTAACTTTGATTCATCTATCTTTGGTTGCAGCACTCAGTGAATAGTGACATTTGCCGATATCTGTTGGCTAGTCATGAGGATACACCTGTAATAGACAGTGAAACTCACAGACTTGCAGTTGTTAATATGGACTGGGACCATATTAAGGTAAGCAGAATATCCTATGATCAGGAAATTGCAATTTAAGATATCTTGTAAATTTTGACATGTCTTAAACTCAAAATTTAAGATTTCTTATATTGCTTTGGATATATAAGAGTTTGTGTCTTGAGCTAAGATCCACTCTGAAACGTAGTCTTTTTTTTTTTTTTTTGGACCAACTGATTATACTATGATGAATTAAGAAACAAATATCATTACATTTTATTTTTAGCTTCTCCTTGTTCATTTCACAGAAATGTCACATTTAATTGTAGAAAAAAATATAAAAGGATACTAATGGGTGCCAAAGAGTTGCTTAAAACCTTACGTTTATGTATAAATGTTATGATTTATGTAAAATTCATCTTCCAGAGGCCAAGAAAGATGCAGTTTATGTTTGTAACCAGATAAACAGTTGTCTCCTGCACTAATGGAGTATATGTTTCAATTTTGTGGTGTCACTTTTAGGTTCCCCGCTTTCTCTTCTAAATGGTTCTCCACTTTTTGGTAAGATGTTTTATGAGCTTTCTTCTCAGAAGAAAAGATAATTTTCTTGAGTCAGATAGGTTCTAACATAATCTTGTTTTCTTTTATCTAATTTTGAAGTTAGTCTGAGATGGTTATGACATATGCTTTTTGAGCTTACCCAATTAAAGAATATAATCGTGATATGTGGTTTCTCAGACTTTGTTTTGAACCATGGAAGGGAGGTCAAGTACCTACATGGGCTTTACAAAAGTCAAGAATATAAACCTTCTTATGGAACCTCACACTTTGTTGTGAACCATGGAAGTGAGGGCAAGTACCACATACATGCCACTGTGGGATGTTTGCAGTGCCTTCCTGCACCGCATCCGTTGTTCTTTTTCCTCGTTGGAGCTGTCCATTAAATTTCTAACTGCAACTTGTCCGAGATCATGTATATAATGGTTTATGCTGTCTTGAGCTGGTTGTTTACTAGTGAAAGAAATAGTTGATATTGTTAAGGTTACACCAATGTATAGGTTGGATGTGCCAACTGGTAAAGATGTGGATCGATACACGGGTATTCCGTGCGAAGCAACAAGTATCACTTTTTATGGATGCCGTTTGAGCAAGGACCGCACAACCTATTTCAGCTGGGATAGAACCTGGAGGGCTGGTTTGTCCTTAATGAGTGGGGTGTCTATACCATCTCAGCTAGTGACTGGAGACAACTAGATAACCTTGACCATGGTGACTCTTGATGTTATTGCAAGAATGAGTTTGTATCTCTGATGTCTTGGTGTCTCTATTTGCTTACTTGTTTCCTTAGTTTATGTTTATTTTGTAATTCAATGCAAGTATTAATAATTATTCTCTATAAACTTCAGGTTGTCACTTAAGTTAGAAAATTCATTATTGGAAATACTAAACATGTCTTAGGTGCACACTATTAGCTGATCATCTTTTATCTCAACTGATTCATGAAGTAGATGTTGTTGCATGTTCAGTTTCGGATGCTATCTTTGTTTGACTTGAATTTTTCATTATTCATCTGAATCTGAAATTCAGTTCGTGCTGTGTAGGCTGTTGATATATATGTTGTGATGAGTTCATGTCTCCCAAAGGGTGGAAATATTTTGTCAGTTTCTATCTATCCGTCTGAGTTTGGGCTCAAATGCATGGAAATTGAAGCAGTTAATGGACCATCTGGTCTCTTTGATGACAGCGACGACCATAGTGAGGATGATTCTGATATTGACAATGAAAAGTTGCGTAATTATGAGTTGAACAAGCTAAGGTGATTTTATAAAAGCACATTTCTCCTCAAGTTTCTTGTGTCCTAGAAAATTGTTTGAGATTTTATATATTCTTTAGTTGAACCGTGAATGCCATTTGGACTAATGTTTTTATACTTGTCTGTACATGCACACAGTTTACAATTGACTGCAGTGAATTATCTGTTGTCATATCCTCTATGTGTTTTCACATGAATGTTTCCTATAGCGATTATCATGGATATATTTAGGATTTATGGTAAAAACATATAATTGTTCTGTTGAAAGTTTTGATGATAGTTATACTTCCATTTTCACATGACAGTCCAAATCATAAGGATTGTGCTTTCTAAGTCTTTAACTAATTTGATCTTTTTCTCTTTCCAATGATGATGTAGGTATTGTTATGCTGTTGTAATTTGTGATTCAAGTGCTACCGCCAGTCATATTTATAAAACTCTCGATGGCACTGAGCTTCTGAAAACGTCAAATGTTTTTGATCTACGATTCATTCCTGATTCTATGGAATTCAAGCATCCTCCTCGTGATGTCACCACAGAGGTACTTGTTTTTAGCCTTTGGATGTATATGCAAATTTAATTCATTGGACGGATAGGCTAAAGATTTACTTGTGACGGCTGAAGCTTCCCTTTTTTCCGACTCTGCAAAACAAAAAGCACCTGCTTCACAATGGAAATAGCAGTTTCTTTCTGTAAAATTATAGGTGATTTTTAATGCTGTAGATACCAATGAAGTTTGTTCACAAGATAGATATGAGATAGGCTTGCAATATGCTTGATCCATACGAAAGCATTTTGGAAGATATTTCCAAGGTGACTTCTCTAGAGTGTTGTTTTTATCTATTTCTTTAGTCATAGAGTTCCTTTTGATTTTATTTTGAAAATGCTCAAATTTTTGGCAAAATTTTCAGTCTGAATAAACTATGAACTTTTGACTTTGAGGTTTAGCAAACAGTATACTCTTAGTTCTTTTATGTTACAAATGCTTTTCTGCTGGCTATTTCGACAATATGTTTTGGCAAAGTTGGAGTTAGAAAATCAAGTCAGTTAGTAGTGAACCATATTTTATTTGAAGTCAGTGCAGTTAATGTTTGTATAATCTTGATATATGAGTTACTAAGGGTGAAAACAGTGCAAAACTTTGAAAGTTGTCTGGTTTATGAAGATTTGGAAATGTAAAATTTATTGCAGTTAGAGCTCACCACTCTTGAGCATTAGTTCATTCATTCATTCATCTATTTGCCCTTGACTGCAATTATAATTATTTGATATGATTCTACTTCATATTGAGTATGCATGTTCCCATATACTTATTTAAGCGTCTAGCATGTGCATGCAGGAACCCCTCTGCACCTGCTGGTTACCAACACGAATAAAAAGTTGATTTGAGTTGTTATTGATGTCCACTTAGAGATTTGTCACATGGACCTTCCTGCATTGTGTATTAGGTTGTGTTTAGTGGGGAATAAATGGATTCACTTCAACAAACGTATCTACTATAAAAATTAATGGATTTCTAAAAGTTTTCATGTGCCTGAAACTTCTGATGTTAACAATTTACTTTTTAGAAGTAGCTTTGATTCTTTTTTTTAATTTATATTTGGACAAGTTTAATACCTGATTATTATTGTGATATTAGGCACCAACAAGCTACAAGGAGCCAGCCTTCCAAACTCGTGCCTTGCAACATAGCAAAGTGAAACTAACCTGGGAAGAGGATGAGCCAGAGCGTAAAAAGGTATTAAGACAGAAGTTCAATCCAAATCAGGTTGGTCATTTTAACTAAGATTACTTTAGTTAGCTTCGCCATCTAAATGTTCTCTTTAGCAACTATGATCTTATAAATGTGTAGCTTGGAGTTAATTTCCTATCACATCCCACTAATTATAGTCATTTTTTATTATTAAGTTCCTCTCTCAATGATTCTCTTTGTCATAATTCAAAGTTTCAAACCAATGTACCATATAGATGATTTTTGGTTTTCCATGTATATTGAACTATTCATTTAAAAGTTAGTACATATTCTTGATGTTTATGAATTTCCTTGGGAATGGTTCAATGGCGGATTCCCCTTTAATCATTCATAGTTTGACTTCTTGACCTTGAGGATGGTTACTCTGTTCTTGGGGCCCGTCTTCTTTCATGAAGGAGGGCTTCACTTCATCAAGGCATACAAGTGCCTCCAATTATGAATCGAAAGAACTAGAGCTAGAGTAGTTAGCTATTATTAAGCATAAGGAAGATAACATGCAAAAAATTATGAGCTTTAAAAGCTTACAATGTTCACGTATATAGATTACCGTGTCTTCAATTCACAGTACGCATCTAATACTCCTAATAATCTAGATCTTTTTACTAGTTGTATAGCTGTAAATTTCTCATTAGAGGCTTCCAAAGCCATGACATGCTTTTTGCCTTTCCGCAGCCTACTTGACACCTTCCTAGCTGGCTGGATCCACTTCCTACATTTGCTAGATCAAAGGTTTTAGCTAGAGGGGCTTTCTGTCCCTCGGTGCTACCTAATTGGGAAGGGGTTTGCTAGGAATGGTTGACCCTTTCGTCTCCAGAATCCATGTTTTCATGGGTGATTGCTTGAGCACGTAAACTAGCACCTAGGTTGTAAACAAACCTTTAATTGCTTAGGCTATATGTCTCGCATGGATGCATCTACAAAATTGTCCATGTTCACATTGACAAACCTTTAGTATTAGCAATGACCGTGACCAAGGACACACACAAAAGAAATCTCCAGCGATCTTATCCTCATTGGTTTGCTTTTATGTGTTGTAATTAATGAGAGTTTATTTGGAATTGGTTTTGAATTTGAATTGTGAAGACAAAACTTGAAAACTAAAGGTTTTATATTAAGTATATATATGAGATATAATTTCAGTATACTAAGAGAAGAATTAATGATGTAATTAGGATGAGTGGACGAAAAGGTACAAATAAAAGTTTGAAGTATCTCGAGTCTATTGTTTGATAGGATGGAGAGATTATTTGAAGATTTTTCTTATAGAATAAAAATTGAATGGTTAAAGTAAATAGTGACTTGAAGATTTTTTGTGATCGCTAGGTGCCTTTTAGACTAAAAGAAAAAATATTATTCAATAATTGTTTAGGCTAGCCGCGCTCTATGGAGCCTTAAGTAGTTACGAAACATGTACGAAGAGTTAGTATAACTGAGATGAGAACATTGAGATGAATGTGGAGTTTTCAGGCTAGCGCCTCCCTGAATGTTCCGGTGATTTTTTCTCCCCAAAATTGCTATTGTAGTTACTTTGATATTATTTTGGCATGCGTGCAATGTGGATTTGTTAAATTGATTTCTTTGAATATCACACACACTACAGAACTGGATTTGTTTGCTTGAACTGTATGGTGATTCTTGTAACTTCTTGAGTTAATCAGTTTTATATAATTTAAGCCACTTTGCATTTGATTTGTCTGATAAGCTAATACAGATTTTTTTACCCTCGTATAGCTGGATGAGTTGAATGAGTATCTAGCTTCTAGTGGAGACAGTGATGAAGATGATGAGAATGATCAAGTAGATGATGATGAGAATAATGACCCATCAGCATTGCCCAATGGTGAAGTTAAAAAGCGCAAGGGAATTGAAGAGTTAAGAGCTCTTCTATTATCACAAAATGATTCTGATGGAGACAAGAGTGATGATAAAGATATGGAGATCACATTCAATACGGAGTTGGAGGACCTAAGCAAGCGGATCTTCGAGAAGAAGGACAAAAAATCAGAAACAGTTTGGGAAGCAGTGCTTAGAAAGAGAAGTGAAAAGAAGAAAGCTAGGAAGAGTAGGTCCAAGTACTCCGAGGATGATAGTAGTGATTATGATGCTGAAGAGGCACCTGACCAAACTGATGATTTCTTCATTGACGAACCTGGGGATACTGAACCCAAGGTTGGCAAGAAAAGGAGCAAGGCCCCGTCAAATAAAAGAGGCAAAGATGATAGAGGGAGAGATGATCTACGAGATTTGGATAGGGAACGTGAAGCAAGTAGAGCTGAGCTTGAGTTGTTGTTGACTGACGACCAAGGTCCCAACACAGGTCCTAAAGGCTATAACCTGAAGCCCAAGAAGGTTAAAGGCAAGAAAGGAAAACAAGTTCACGAGGAGGACAAGTTACCGGATGTAGATGTTAGCAATGATCCAAGATTCTCTGCCCTTTTGGCATCTCATCTGTATTCCTTGGACCCAACCGATCCACAGTACAAAAGGTAATTCCTGTTATCTTGGGCAATGTCATTATTCTTGTGTTATTATTATTTGAGATTTTTCTTTAGATCTGTCCTAAGGAAACCCAACTTTTGGTGTTACAGGAGTGCTGCGTTTGTCAGGCAACGTGTTGAAAAGCAGAAAAAGGGTGCAGGGAAAGTTGGCACCCGTCATGAAGATTTTTCTGTATCTGGACAAGATATTGATGTCGTTCCAGGAAAAGAAGAGGCTGTGTCTTCCGAGTCATTACCTCAAGAAAAGAATGACTTCTTGTCCACTGTTAGATCGCTAAAAAGAAACGCCAGTGGCTTAAAAAACCAATCCAAAGTGCGGATGAGATGAAATTTTGTAACATAGGTCGAACATTTTTTATCTGCCAGAAATTACGAGATGTTTGGGTTTTGTAAAAGTATAGTGCTTTGGATTATAAAATATTTTTCTGGCTGAGCTGAAGGCCATGTTTAAATTATTTCAGGTGGGATCAGAAATTTCATTTGTTGGGCCAACTTCATTTTACGGAAAATGCAGGTATGCTTGACAAGTTTCGGGATCGCAGATCAATATCTGGCAAGTGCCGTTTTGCATGCTCTTATCATGAATACACATAATTATTTGACCGTCATCATCAATATTAAGCAAGTTTTAAAGCAAGAATTTTTGTGTTTATTTTCAACTAATAAGCCAAAACTGAGTCAAACCCTTCAAAATTAGTCTTCAATTTTGTTACGGCATTTAAAAAATATATTTTATACTAAAATAAAAAAAAATAGTGCTGATATATACGTGACGAAGGAGTATAAAACTAGAAACTTGTTTTCAGTAAATCATCCATATAATTTAATAAAAATATATATCGTAATCTCGACGGCAAAGTTGATCACGCAAGGAACACGTGAGAGACCTTCTTTGCACAGTGGCATGCGTTCTCCGTGTGGCTGTCGCTGCTCATCCCACGCCGTCCCAAACGCTGATTCTTACTTTCATACCACCGACCAGCCGCCACTGCCAACTCGATCCTCGCCGTGGCTTCCGTCGCGCGTCCTTTCGTGGCAGGCTCCTCTCTCGAACCGCCACTACAATCCTTACTGCAGAGATCAATCTTAAAACTGCGTGTCCGACGACCTGGGAGTGGTCTCGGTGAAACGATGGCGTCAGCGTCTTGTTCCTATCCAACCATTAATTGCCACGTTTTCGGTTCTACAGTTCTTTGCAGCTTCGGAAGTAGGCGATCATTGTTCTTTTTCTTGCCCATTGTTAAAGGCGGTGTGCGATCCTCAATCGACAAGGTTATGCATGAAGGGGCAAATATGGAATTTCGGTTTCACTGTTGCTAAAAAGGGACTGTTCCTAATTTTTTGTCGTTATATAAAAGGGAGCTCTTTTTTAGCCGGAGGAGAGAGAGAATATTCGTTCCTTTAGCCCTTTCCCCGTCAAGTCTTCTCGCCGCTCATCGATAGATTTCCTTCCTTCCTTCTCTCTCTTTCGCGTTAATTCTTTTGATTCAGCTAATTTGATGCGCGGGCGTTGTTGATCCCGCGAGACGAAGCTTTCTTTGAACGCAATTTTGCGCCAGGTGCGTCGAACACATCCATTCCTTGTTCGGTTCTTTCCTTGCGGTTTCTTGTGATTATGTTGGTGGGAGATGGATTCCTTTTGTTTTCCCTTCAACTTTCGTAGTATTTGGCATCATTTAAAGGTGAACGAAAATTAATGCGGTCTGTCTTTTTGCTGGTCGGATAGTTTCCAGTTTGTGCATCTTTTTCCTAATTGCTACCATTTGAACGAAGCGAGGAGAAATAGGTGTTCGACTGTCTCGGTTAATCCCTGTCCATAGTGAACATCTTCCTCGTTTCTTTTCTCGTTTTCTGCTTCTATGTTCTATATAAACAATTTGAACATTCTACAGGGCTTCCTCCAGTATTTGGGTGAGCAGATTCTTTGGATTCATCCTTCTTGATACGTATCACGAAGAATTAATATGAAGAACAACTCATTGTTCGCAAATGTGGATTTCGCTGACACACCTAATCTCCCAACAGATTTCCAATTATTTCAAGGTATTGGTTGAGGATATTGTCAGAGTTTAGTTCTTTGGTAAAACAATTCTATCTACTGCACCAGCCACATTTATGCCTCTGGTATTCTAGTCCTACAGGAAGCGTTCCGTTTCATTTCCAAGTTTGCTGGATCGCTATCAATCGGGCTCTCCACTCAGTCAGACTTCAATTTACTTCACAAAGTTCCTGCCGATGTATTTGGCTCCATCCCCAGCCACTCTGAATCTTGTGCCCAGATCAAACGAGTTGCATCTTCAAGACAGAACCTTGCTGCATTGCATTTTGTTTTTGGTTCAGATAACAAATATGCCATAAAAGCTTATCTCACAAAGCTTGCAAGTTCCACGTTAAGTTTCTTCTGTGAGGAAGTTCGCGTCCACCATGGTTTTGGTCTTCCCATTCTATCACTAGCTGCTGCTTTCATACCTCCTTTTGACAACAAGTAAGTTATCTTTTCTTTGTGTCTGCTTAAAATTTTAGAATATCCTAAAACTTGCTTTTATCACTTAGCATTTGGTTCCAATTCAAGGTGATCCCTTTTTGATGGTTTTCCTGTATTTTATATTAGATCCTCAAAGGCACTAGCCAATTCAATTACGTTGGAAAGCACTAGTGATCAGATCAGTGGCCATGTAAATCAGTCACACAGAAAGGATTACTATCATGGCTGTGCTACCCTTGCTGCATCAAACATTAACTGGAAAGGAGATGCAATTGAACCAAAAACAGGCATCAAATTTCCGACATTCTTGGAGGATAACTTCAGTTTAACTACTAAGGTCCATATATACACAATCTTGTGATCTTTGTTTGCATTAACATGTGATGACATTCTTGATGCAAAGTATAGCTTCAATCATGGATGTTTTACTAATTCATTTGAAAATCTTAGAATTCTCATTTATTGATTTTGTGATGTCTTGAAGCTGAATTAATACATAGGATCAAATGAGAGGAACTACTGATTGATGAAGTATGTTCCTTTTTATTTTCATTTTTATTGAATTTTAAAATAGAAAATAAGGTCTTTCGAAGTTCTTTTCCATTTTTTTGTGTATTTAATTATACATGAATTTTGTGCTTCTCGGGAAGAAAGACTCCTACATAGTTTTCATGGACCCGATGCTTTAAATTTATTACTGAGATGCTAGATCAAACACCTTTACAATTAATACTATCGTTAGTGGATTGTTATCAAATTGGAGCTTTGTGTTATATGATTTCTTTATGTGAAACTTCAGATTGATTTGTGCATTTTGAGTCTTTACAATTTGTATGCCATCTGCTAAGTATTGATTCTTGAAACATGATCTCCATAGTTATATGGTTCTAGATAATTCTTGAAACATGATTTTCATAGTTTGTATACTCATTTAGTTGTTTTAGGCTTTTAGCCAATACCCTTCAACATATATTGACTTTATATACTATAAAATTTCATCATGGTATCAATATTTTGCTGTTATCTGTATCAGATTTGGATAAAAAGAGTTGACTATTAGGGCACAAGAGAACTTCAGACACAAAAATGTTACCAAATATGAGCTAAAGTATTTTGTGGAATTTTGTGATTATCATACTTTCTCATCTTTTTGGTATTTTCAGGTGCTTGTCGGAATTGGTTCTAGAAGCATGAGAATAATAAAGCTCAAGTCTTTGAAGCTCTATGCATTTGGCTTATGTAAGTAACTGTGCATAGTACTAACTATCATTTGTTGTTCATTGTTCAATATCTCAGGTTTAATATATATTAAGATTCATCCTCAGTGATGAGTTTTGTGGCTAGAGTAGGTTTGTAATGGACACAATTTCATACTCCACCATTTGTAAAAACTCATGTGATCTGTTTGTTCTATTAGATGTCCACCCTGATTCTATTTGTGAAAAACTGGGTTCCAAGTATGCTTCAGTGCCTGTAGCAGAGTTAAAGAACCATTCAGATTTTTTTGAAGATCTTCTCAGGTATATGACAAAAAGATTATCAGATGTGTAAATTTTCAAGAGATATAATGTTGCTGTTTCAGAATTATGTAGTTCCTCAATTGCTTTTAAAATGTGCTTTGGTTACAACCTTGTAACACAACTATTTTTTACCCTCATGCTTCTTGGGATGGACTGCAATAACTTTAATATGTCTGAGAAGTTTTCTTTGCAGACAGATTGTCCTAGAAAGTTTGCCATAAATCTAAGAAATAAGAATATCATTAATGTATTGAAACCTAGATGTAATCTCAATTGAACGTGCTTCATGCTATCTGGTCAAGCTATTGATTCACAGATTGAAAGATAGAATAGACAAATTTGCAAATAATATCTGCAAATAGTATGATATGGACTGCAATCCTGAAGGACAACAGAATTCAAGAACTATGTTGTGTATCAGATGGGACGGCTTGAGAGAGAACACATCATAGCATAAGCTAGTTTTGTTCATCCTGCATTACCCTTTGCCATGGTCTGATAGATGTTTCTTGAACCGACTGGAAGTTCTAAGTTTCCTCATACTAGATCACATGTTTCAATAGTAATTCAAATTCCAAAAACTGGTATTTATGCATAATGAAGTTGCTTTTGTTTTTGTAATCATTTTATTTGGAATCATGGAGTTATGACCAAGCAACATAATATATTTGTATAACTTGGACTTGAGGAATCCTGGACTCATTCAGGAACACCATAACTGGATGATTGTATGATGATTATCCTGCACTAATATTGTTCTTTGAACACCAGTGCAGTTTTCATGCACTGGCAGCCTTGCTGACCAACATCTCTCCTTATTTTTGCTTGCTTTTTTCTAGAAGCCATGATTGTAATGTAGTATGAGTGTTTCCTTTACTAGTGACTTTATTTGATTAAAAAAATCACATTTGGGCTTAGCTTTTTTTCTTCGTCAAGGGAGTTATCCACATGCTCTCTTTACACCATTGTTTATTAGCATGCAACCTTGGTCACACTTCCAATTTCATGTATTTTGTTTTTTTTTTTTTTCAGTTGTACACATGACAAATCCAAATTCTTTGGTATTTATTCAGATCCCCATCTGACGGTGAACCTTGGTACGAAGGTTTGCCGTACCGGACTGTACCGCCCGGTACAGGCGGTACGTACCGGTCCGATAGGCTAGCGGTACGCGGGCCGCCCGTACCGAGCACTGTAGCAGTGCACTGTAGCACTGTAGCACTGCTACAGTGCTCGGTACATCTGGGTATACCGAGCGGTATACCGTACCGTACCGGTACCGAGCCCGGGTCGAAACGCCGGTACGGTACGGCGAACCTTGCTTGGTACAATAGTAAAGTTGTTCCATTCTGACCTAGATGACCACTTTTTGGTTCATGGAAATAACTTTTTTTTTATAGGGATAATGTTATATACAACGGTAAAGTTGGTCCTTTGTGACGAGATGATCAATGTTTGATTTATGAAAATAGTGTCTCCTTTTATAATGTTATGGCTGCATATAGTGACAAGAGCCTTGCACATTTATTTCCTATGTTGTGATCTCAGCCTGTGAGCTCCAACAAATTGTTTAATTGTTGTTGGAGAAAGTGATAGGCTAACAGTCATCTTGTCTGGTTTCTGTGCTTTGTTTGATTTATATGGTTTTCAGTATAAACTCTCATTTCAGCAACACCATAAAAATCAAGATCATGTCCTTATATACTACTTTTTAATATTGAGGAATATCTGGGTGGTCTGAGGAAAATCTCAGGAGCTTCTACTATTACATGCTTTGTTTGTGTAGGTGGCATTAATTATTACTTACAATTTAAAACAAGTACAAATGAGCTTAAAGATGTATGAGAATGACATGTAAAATTGAAAATTTGCAATTGAA
This sequence comes from Musa acuminata AAA Group, assembly GCF_036884655.1. Lineage (NCBI taxonomy): Eukaryota > Viridiplantae > Streptophyta > Magnoliopsida > Zingiberales > Musaceae > Musa > Musa acuminata. The sequence continues at coordinate 5,417,251 of NC_088329.1, read as the reverse complement.
GCACCTTAAACATTTCAGGAAGAAGGTATCATGAAATAGTTCCATCTGGATATATAATCTGTTGCAGAAAAATTGCAACCTGCCTTAACTTAGTTTCCTATTTCTTTACAATCAATATAATATGTTTTACACTTTTGCTTTCTGAAACAAGAAACAAAAAGTCACTGAAAAATGTTCCAGTTGAAATAATTCATGGTTTTTTTTTCGTAGTTGATTTTAGTTGTTCATTCTGTTACAATCTTTCGAGATTGATGCAGGGAGGATATCAACATGACTGTTAGGCTGGTGGTTAATTGTAATGGCCTCAAAGTTAACACCGTCAGAGAGTATGTATCATCGGAGACATGTTAAACTCTTTCTCTATTCACAAATATAGATATATCATTTTTTATTTTGATACTACATCTGGTAGCTCCATGTTCTTTAAATTAAAAAAGAGGTTAGCAATCCTGCATTTGGTTTCTCTATATTTGCCAAAGAGTACAAAGTCATTATACATGCTTAATAGCATGAATTCAAACTCCAGTAATTATGGGTTTGAGAACCCAATTCCTTAATTGTAAAATATATAGAAATTTGATCTTTGGTTAGATTTGTCATAAGTGTAATGCCACTAGAATCACCTTACCCACTTTGACATGCTCTTTTTCACAAGCATCTTAGTTTCTGATATATGTTAAGACACAAATGACATATGCACGTGAATTTGCTTATTTCTACATGCTTTTTCTTGGTCATTTTTAAGAGTTACATGTCATGCTATTAAGGTTTTAATAAGTTATTAAGTTCAAAATAGAACCATTTGGGTCTAATTTCTAGAATGCATTTTAAGAATGTTGACATAGATTGATAATGGAGGTTGTACCATATTGGTAGGGTCCAAGATGTTGATGGATCTAAAAAATATTTGCAAATGCTAAATTTATGACAGAATTTTCTTCACTCAAATCCTTTTCCCCTCATGATGGGCCAGCAATATGCCTCTGCTTAAAGTTGAGAAGGTTTCAAAGGAAATTTTAAAAGAATGTTGAGATCAACCATTGCCTAGGAAAATTTAGAAAAGAGAGCCTGCTGTAAATTATATGAGGTTGATATGTTATCTACCTTTTTTCTTATTGCTAAAGAATATGTATTTAACCGAGAGGATAACCATTTTACGGCAAACTAACCATTGATATTGGCACCTGAAATAAGCCAACACTAGAAGTCATTAAAGTCAATTGGGACATACACATAAGGGTCGATTTGGATGGTTATACATTGTCAACTTAGGAGCACTATCAGCATTGCTTTATATAATCGCTCCATTGACAATCAAAATGTGGGAAAATAGTTGTAAGCAAAGTAAGGGATACTGTGGGGTGTAAATACAATGCATTATGGAAAAGAAATCAGGAGGTATTTACAAGGCTAGATATAGAATTTGTGATCATTGATGTATCTACTCCTTATGAAAGTAATATATGGTTTTCATGCTACTGAATTTGGCCTAATTAATTACTTCATCTTGTGGTGAAGTTCCCCTTCTATTATCTTCATTGCAGATTTTTATTGTTTTGAGATTTAAAGATTACAATTTAGTAAAAAGAAATAAAGATAAAACTTGTGCTTGAAATTTGACTAGAATTTGTTCCTTTGATGGCTTGCCACAATTTCTTAGATTATTTGAATGGCTCTTCGACATGACACATTGCTTTTCTTAAAATTTTCTGGTGCAGTGCTTTCGAGAAATCCCTTCGCACACGCTTGCAAAAGGTAGTGTTTACGTTTACAGAGCTATCCGCAAGTTCTTTTTAGGTTATTCCTTCAAGTTGTGCTATACTGACTTTGATTGTTTTGTCTCTTCCTAAGATGAACCCTGATACAGATTATCATTGCCTGAGGGTATTTGGTTCTTATTTCACTCAAGATATTGCATTGCCTGCAGTAAGATTGCATTTCCTTTGTTTATATTTAGTGCTTCTTTTACTTAAATTGATGAAACAAATGTTATTTCAGGGTACCACAATAGATTTTAGGCAAACTGCAAACGGGCAGCTGATAACAGAAAGTGAGTAGTGGCTGTCTTGTACTAATATATTTTTTTGTGGTCGTATTCACCAGATGGTGTGAACATTGTTTGTGTGCAGTTGGTGGTAGGCAAGTTGGTGCTGTGCACAGTAAGGATCTATGCAGTAAGTTGCTTTTCCTCGGTTTAATAATGTGAATTCTTTGATAATCTCTATGGCTCAGAAGCATGGTTCTAAATCTCGGATAGTGGACCTGTATTAGACTCCGGCTTGTATCAGACCGTCACAGTTCCAGTATGCATCTGCATACCGAAACATGGTACAATTTTGTGTACTATGGTACTGGCATGTGGAAATGTGAAATCAGTAACCTTGCTTGGAGGTTTACCTGCCAAAACATTTCCATTCAATCTAATTGATATCACATTTTATGTTTGTTCTTATTATTGAGTTCACATGGCCTGTCAACAAGGTTGCCACCCTTTGGAGCTGCAATTATGCTTGATAATTTTGTTAAACATGCAGCTTCACTTTTTCTAATATGATATGCTGATAAATAAAGGACAAGTTGGGATAAACTGCTTTAGTCTGAAGAAAAGCACTTATGAATATAAGTGTACATGCAGGAGCCTTCTTTGACATGTACATCGGCGATCTTCCTGTATCATTACAGGCCAAAGAAGAGGTTGCTGAAAATGTTGCGGGACTCATAAGGAGATGCTAAGATGAGAAATAGTTTCTGCTATGGTTTGCAAGTTTGTGCCGATGATTGAAATTCAGGTACTAATACAGGTCAGATAATACATTCTTGTTAAGTAGAAAGTCATGTATATGAAAACTACATGGCATCCAATTTTTTTTAAGCTGAGGGGCCATGTTTTTCAGGTTCTAAATTAAACATTAGAACTTCCTGATTCTATTCATTTTGGTAAGATTGACTCGGGCAAGCTGCCTGCCTCAGCCAAAACCAGATCATATCTTTCTGAGGTATACATTTCTTTTGTTGAGTGACGCAAGAACTCTCGTGATACCATTTATTGGAATATATGGATTCACAACCGTACATATGTTTCTGTATCATGAAAGTAATAACCATGCGTTCTCCTTTCTGAAATTTAAATATGTGTATGTATAAAAAGGCCACGTAATGTGCCACTCTGATAACATTTTGACTTCTTATCTTTATTTCACCGTTGGATGGTCGTAATGTTGATCAGCAATGCCTCTCAAGGCCATCTCGCCTTTAAATTTACACATTCCATTTAAGAATATTACAGTGCTGAAACCTGCAGTAGATTGTGCTGTAAAGGTGGATGATTTTGGCTTATAATCTCATAACCAAAACAAAAAGAGTAGTCGGGCAAAATAATACAACTTTCAATATGTATCTTTCACAGAAAGTTAAAGGTCTATATATATGATGACATCCAAAGATTGATATACCTTTCACAGAAAGTTAAAGATTGATATGTTAGGATGCTTATCAATGAAATAGAGATTAAAGAGACGTGGAGAGATGGTTTTAATATATATTATATAATAGTTTGCATTTTTTTCTAGGTTTAAAAAGCACTCAAAATTGATGGTAGTTGGCACCACTTACCCATTTTGGGTGACATCTCCCACAAGCGTGTCGCGGTTGGAGCATCCGATGGGGCCCACACTGAGGGGCCCATGTCACCTCCACTGGCAGCGCAGGTCGGAGGCGACGGATAAAGCGTAGATATGCTGAGCCCACGAGGATCTTTCTTCACTGAACTGTCGAAGGAGGAATCTTCCATCGCCTGATCCGTCTACGGCCACGGGAGGACAAATCATACACCGTTGACTCCCGCGGCCCCATCCTTATATCCGTCCGATTAAAATCTCTCTGCGAGCACAAGAAACGACGAACTGCCTACTCGACCCGTACAATTCGGATAAGGCCCCGAGGCGGCCCTATCCCTTGCCCCGTGGCAAACTCGGAACCGCTACTTTGGTGGAAGGTACGTACGTGTCAAGATCAGGTGCGAACCGGACAGTTCATCAGCAGTTACGGGCTCGTCTCGCTGCAACGAAGCCCATTCAATTAACCAGACAACATAATTACCGACAAAGATAGGATCGGGTTATCTTTAAATCAAGTATTATCATGTTAATGGAACGTAGATTACCCGATTCAATGATAATTAGATATTCGCTCCTATAAATAAATAGCTCTGGGCTTCTTTGTCCATTGCGTTCTGGGAGAGGGGAAGGGGTTGCTGCGATCGGAGAGTGCGTTGTGCCGGAGGATCGTGGTCGTTCCTCCGGCGGGTTTCGTGGTGGAAACGGTTGATCTGATCCTGAAGTTGGTGCGGGTTGATTTGTTGAGGCCGATGCCGATCGCGCTGGAGAATGGGAACGGCATCGGAGAGTCGGGGTTCGCCCGGGGGATCGCGGCTTGTTGCTCGAACTATGCGGAGGCTGCGTTGAAGGGGAAGGTTCGGGAGGACTCTTGCAGCTCGTCATCGATCGGGAGGAACAGTAGCGACGTCTCCAGCGGTGGTGAGGGGTCGGACGGCGATGAGGAGTCGGGGGAGACGGAGGTGCAGAGCAGGTTGAAGGACCCCCTGGAGACCATGGACGCCCTCGAGGATACGCTGCCGATGAGGTATTCTAGATTGGGATTTTGCTTCTCTTTTATTTAATTCGTTTTTATCATCGGTTATTTGAATACGATGGTTTTTTTCTTCAATTGGACTTTTATTGAATTTTAGTCAGTATATTCTTTCTTCCAGCCTATGTTTTTTTCTTTGAGATGCTCTGTATATATGTCAGATTAAAGTACCAAAACCCTGTGAAAGATTCTGTGGATGTTTCAGAAACAAATCAGTAGTACGAGAGGTATATTTGTTCTTATCCAAAAGATCTTGTGAATCGGATCAATTAAGGAACATTTCTCCTTTGGATTAATATTATAATTTGATACGAGGACAAATACTAGAAAACAGCCAATCAACCGATTTATCGGTTCCTCTAACCATGCTAGTTTTCTGTGATAAGAAAGCACATAAGATGTAATATATGAAGATATATTTTGATCTACTTCCTGATATCGTACATTTATTGACTTAAAAGGATCCTGCACCATTTGCACCTGTTGGAGGGCTCTTAAGTCTTCAATTACTGTCTCGCATCCCTCCATTTTCACTATGCCATTCATTTATTCTAGGCTCATAAGAAGTGACCGGTTGTTGGAGAGTGGGTGGAACCTAAATAGCTAAGATGGTAAATTGTGAGGGTTGGTCAACTTCCAAGGATCAGTTTGAACCGGAGAAGGTTCCAAATATAAGTTATTATCTTGGTTTGCCTTCTTTCCTACATTCTGTCATGGATGAAGTAAGCCTATACTTTACCATTTAATAATTTACCTATAGTGCATAAGCAGTACGTATCAGAAATGTAAAATCAAGACATTGGTGTAAATTATTTTTTAATGAATATGCCTAATATGTTTAAAATAATTCATTGAAATTCGTATAAATAGTCAAGAAAAACAGAAACACTAACTCAGTGTAATGTCTTACTTAACAATGGTATCATTCGGGGCATAACTAGTGATTAAGTTTATTGTTGATTTAGTTCAAAATCATTCATTTCAACCTTTTTAAGCAATCAGACGTTCAAAACAAAGACAAATACCATTGGTCATTCTCTTTTGTCTCTTTCCATTTTTTATTAAATTTGCATGAGAGCCTATTAACTTTTACTAACTTTTTTTACTGTGTTCTTGTGCTAATATGATATTCTTGATCCTTTTCGCTTCATGACCTTTTATAGCTATTGAAGCATAAAAAGTTCTTATGTTTATGATATTTCTACTCTTTTTTATTGTACATATACAAAAATTCTTTGTTAAGCATCATTTTGTTAACTTCTTTGTCATGTCATGGTAAGTGACAACTTTAAACATCTTAGATAAGATGGCTCAGGTCAACTACATCTGCACTGCAATATAATGTAAAACTGTAACTGATCTCAAGTTGTCAACCAAATTGTTGCTTGAAAAGAGAAAAAATTCCAACAAAATGGGAACTTATGTGCTAGTGCTCCGAAAATATGGTCAATTATCTATTGGAGGAGTTGGAGGAGAAGAAAGCAACAGAAGGAATGGAGCAGTATTCCACATTTTGTTGGATATGCTATTCTACCACACCCATGTGGAGCAAAGAGCTCATCGTACGGAATCCTGTAATGCACTTATGTGACCATGCACAGCAAGATATACCCCTGTTCATCCAGACATCAAAATGTCTGACGTACTTGCAGGACACAAAACCTCCACTCTACGAATGATCTCCCCTATTCAAGTCTACAGCCCTACTTCATGCATGATCTTCACTACTGGTCCCACTTAAAATGCAAGTGAGAGGAGAGATTACCTAGCAGAGATGGGAATGTGGGACAAAGAAAAGAGCAATTAGATATAATTTCGTAATATTATTTCAGAAAAAAATTAAAAGAAGTCAGTTGTTTCAGTAGTTTTTTAGTCTTTGGTTTATCCTAGTTAGAGATGGTAGTATCATCATATTACTCATGATGCTATTTAAGGAATCACAAAAGTTTCACTCCAGAACAAGGAGAATGACTCATGAGGATATTTTAGGTAAGGTATGCAATTTCGAATAATACCGTTCGGTACGGGCAGTACGTACCGGTCCATCAACTGACTGGTACACGGACCGCTCGTTACCGGACGGAATAATATATATATATATATATATATATATATATATATATATATATATATATATATATATATATATAAAGGCGACATCGTCCCGCGTGGGAGAAGGAAAAGGCGACGTTGCGTCGCCTCGGCATTTTTTAATATATTTTATAAAAAAATATTTTATAAAAAAATGTATTATCTTTTATATATAAAAGTCTTTTATATTTTTATAAATATATATATATATATATAATATTATATATATAAATATATATTTATTATATATATATATATAAAGGAGGCGACGTCGTCGAATTATATATATATATATATATATATATATATATATATATATAACGAGCGGTATACCGAACGGTATACCGCTCAGTATACAGTATTGTACCGTACCGAACGAACGTCGAAACTTCGGTACGGAACGAAATTATGAACCTTGATTTTAGGAATAAAAAATTTTCACCAACGGCAAAAATTTATAACATTTCTGTATTAGCATAATTTTGTGCCATAACTTGTGTATATACTGTAAAGTTAATGCTTGTTTAGCTTAGGTTTTCTGTCTTGTTCTTGCATGTGCCCTTTCTTCAGTTCTTGACAGGTCTTTATTCACTTTGGAGACTGTAGAGGATTTTTATGAAACAAACACTTGGTTGCTCAAGAAATATTGGATTGGATGGTTTGTCTCTTGTATCTAGTAGGTTGCCATGCATGCATAGCTACATGTTGCACAGTGAGCCATTGTAAGATCTAACCAGACACCTACGATATGTGAAATTTCCATTAGTTAACTGGATATTCGTGTTGGGTTTGTTCAACCTGAAAAATATATGGTTGGTTTCAAGTTTATCATTGAAATCTAATGAGTCAGATGGCTGATATTGGCAATTCAAAAAATTGTTGGCAAGATTGAACTTAGTGTTATACTAGATGACCTATAAGTATGGGAGAAATCTGATATGTATTTTAGAATCTATATTTTAGGTTTACAAGTTCTTTGGTTTCTCAAGAATAAACACTTTTCTGGAATAGTCAATATACGTAGCTTTACCCTTTAATAGGTAGAAAAAACCTTAACATGGTGCCAAAAGATTGCCCTCTAGGAACTTGTTTCAACTAGCAAGAAAAGGTCTCTTTCATGTTTCCTTCTTGTTTTTTAATTGGTTAATTATCATCTAATCCTAAGACCTTGCCTCCGGACGTCAACACCAGCACCACCTTATCATCATTGAGACTGGATTCTAGCCATCAGTTATGACTTAAGTCTTTATGCTGTTATTGAATCTACAGAAATTTATTATGTTGAAAGTTACTTAAGTTGACTCTAAACTAAAACAATTTGTTGTTTGTTGAGTGTTTTTCGTCGAAGTTGGATTATAAATTGGCATCAGTGGCAGAAATTTGTTTGATATATTCAATAGAAATCAACTTGTACTTAATACTAAATGCAGCAAGTATTTTAAAGTATGTGTCCTGAATACATTTGGAAGAAATTAACTTTGTACCAAAGAATTAACCATGCTAGGAGCTTTTTCTAATCCATTGTAACTTTTCCCTCTTTCCAGGCGTGGCATCTCTAAGTTCTACTCTGGGAAATCCAAATCTTTCTCGATCCTTTCAGATGCTGTAGCTTTGTCATCTGCTCAGGACCTTGCTAAACAAGAAAATGCCTACACCCGTAAGCGGAAGAATCTTCTTGCCCACAGCATCATGTCAGACAAATTTAGGAATAAGAAGCAGACAACCCTTGAAGGTGTGATTTCAGAGAAACCTGCCAATTCGAGCCAAAGTAAGTTTATTTCTTCTGTAATCGGTAGCAGCTCTGGGAGCAACGGTACAGGCAGCAATAACCAGCATGGACGAGCTCAACATCTCCCTCCCCGGCACCCACAGGGAAATTCTGTTCTCACCATCCCTGCTGCTTCTCCAGTCGGTTCCGCCTCACATGAAAAGTTCTCTCTTTCAAAGAGATCTTTCTCGTTAACATGTTTTCAATGTCTGGCTAATTGAACGTCTTTAAGTTAATTAAGATAGTAGTAGTAAGGATAAGCAGCACTGACCTCTTGTTTTGTACTGGTTTAAATGGACTGTTTATGGAAACCGACTTGATAAAATTAGGATGTCTGGTGGTTATATAGGCTATGTTAGACTCATTTTGTCTTTTTTGAGATTAGTAGATTTAGTAATAGTAGTCCTACCAGGCATTTATGTTACCTGTCATCCCGTGTTTCTGGTGCTTTTATGTTCATATCCATCCACAAAGAAAGAAAATGCGGTTATATGTCATCATTGTCTCTTTAGGTTAATCTACTTTCCAACACAATGGATCTTTTAAGAAGAGATTTCTATTTATATATTTTTTTTTAATTTAGAATCTTATTTTAAACTTTTTAAATTTTTTTAAAAAATTAATTGAACATAAATTCTCTCTCTTTTCTCCTTTTTTTTTCTTTTTTTTTTCTCATCAAAAACAATACGTGAGAACAACTAGCCAGGTTGGAGTGCAAGTTGAGAGAACGTGGCCTAGAAGGCGACGATCAACGGTCAAGGGGTAACAATTGACGACAATTATGTGTTGGAGGGCGATGATTAGTAGAGAGCATCATAAGGTGGTTTGTGGTCGATGGCAATAAGGCACATTGGAGTATCATAAGGTCTGTGGAAAAAAAAAAAAAAAAAGAAGATAAAATTGAAATTATAGGGGTTATAGATAGTATAATATTATTTTATTAATTATTTAAGAGATTATGAATAGTAAAAAAGGGATTCTAAATATTATGCTTGTTTGAGAACTTTGTGCAAATATATACAATGGTTGTTAAATCTCCTACTGACTTAAGTATCGGATAGACTCCTATCAGCCATGCGCCCGCGTCCATGAAAATGATTGATAATTGTAGCTCTCATAACTTGCTAAATCATTTGAATTTCCTACTAACTTAAGCATCATGTAGACTTCTATCGGGCATGCCTCCGACATAGTTTTTGTAGGGTCATTTATCAAAAGTTAGTTGGATCTGAACACCTTCTACATATGATACAATCAAAATATTATTTATCATATTTATGTTATAAAGAAGGTTTCTTTTGAAATGTCACAAGATAATCATATCATGACTTCACAATAAAATCAAGAAGACCCCACTCCTTTAAATTTGAATCCATTCTCTACAAGGGTCACAACAAATAATCTTTTCCTAATTCTTGAACCCTTTATCTTTATATATTCATTTTAATGACCTTAATCTAAACTCTCCATTGATCAATTATCCACTAGCTAATCCACCTACTAGCATTATTTATGTTGAACATGACTCAATAAGTCAAGGTCAAATTGTTCAAATTATTAACACAACAAAGGGCAACAACCCCTTTCTCATTCCTCAAATATTTTCTCTATATCTAATACCTAATATCATGACTAAGTCCACACCAATACTTAAAAAACTCTCCTAGATACACATTTATCATGTCAAGTCTCATATCAAGAGCTTGAGCCACCTTATGCAAGAGTGCAACTCCTCGAGATAGATTAATATCTTAAAGATTTCATATAATAAATCAAAAAGGAAAAGGGCCTAACATGTTTTAATCTAACATAAAGTATCATTTTACTTAAGGTATTAGAGATGAACCAATTCCTCTAGGGTTTTACACTTTTGTTTTTTAGATATTTGAAGAGAATTTTAATTCATCTGAGCATATTACCGTAATCGTAGCCTATATGACATCATATGCAATGCAACCACCAACACATTTATATATGTCCTTTCCAACTACCCACGTAGCATGGCTTAAAAATGATATAAATAATACTTTTAAACTTAGTCTTTTTATCTAGTTAGCTAAGAAGTTTAAACTTAACTATATTAATTAAAAGTTACTAAAGAAATCCACAACTTCCCTTTTAGAAATCTAAAAAAAAGAGGGTGAGTCCTTGGTGAACTACACCAAGAGGTTTACTGAAGAAATTAATATGATGTTGGATCTATGCTCGTCTATTCTCATCAATGCCCTTCATCAAATAGCCTCCACCCTTCACACTTCTACTGGTTATTTATTAAGAAACCACCAACCATATATCCTAAGCTATTATGGAAGATTAATCGGTATCTCATAACCAAGTGCTAGGTAGCCAAAAAAAAAAAAAAGATGAAAGGGAAGAAGCATGTGATGTGAAGGATGAGCTTCCTTCCCAATCAACCATAAATGATTAACCTTAGAGTAGAAGACTTTGTGGATATCACACGTTGTCTTGAGGAGAATTTATTCATTTGAGCACTTCTCAAATGAAAATCTTTATCTAAACTAAAAAGAATTATCTTCTGCAAACACCCTCTTCGCCAATGAGGTCTTCACCTATAAGGAATGACAATACTATGTATTATCGATTCCATCAAGACTATGACAATAATACTAATGATCGTTATAATTTATAGTAGATTGAGGAGTTGGTTAAGAGGGAATATCTTAGTAGTTATCTCTCTCGGGTGGGTCTGAGTGATATCCCCCTACCCTTAAGGCCCACATAAGCAGGGGGTTAACATAATAGTTGATGCACTAGTCTTGAGAGGAGATAGTAATGCAGCTCGAAGATCCTATGAGTAAAAAATAAATGAGATTATAAATAATTTTTCACAGTGGCAAAAACTCTAGCCCCTTTGAAGGAGAAAAAGGTTAAGTTAACCAGGATCGAGGGTGGAGATGGGATCAACGATTAATTCAAAATCCGATGAAGAAGAGGATTAGAAGATGGAAGAATATATTTTCGAATTTTATGTGAGAAATGATTAAAAGTTTGTCAAACTAAAAAATACAATGAGAAGACCAAATCTGATCGTAAAGTGTCCAATTACAATAGGAGCTGACTCTTGTTATTAAACGTCTCATTATAATGACACTATCAAACTAGTCACGAAGTCTCCTTTTAAAATAACGTGATCAAATTTGGCTATAAAATATCTTATTACAATGATACAATTGAATCCGACTATGAAGAGTTATTATAGTGATGTGACCAAGTCTACTAAAATTTCTAGTTATATCGATGTGGTCAAATTCGACCATGAAGTGTCCCATTACAACAATGCGATTGAATTTGACCATAAAACATTCATTATTACATAATCGAATCCTACTATAAAATATTCTATTACAAAGATACAATCGAGTTAACTATAAGACATTGCACTTGACATTTGTCAAATCCAAGACAAATGTAACTATAAAAATATCATTCAAAAATAATAATATTATAGACAATCTTAGAGTAATTTCAAGTCAATGCACCTAGTCACACAAAAGATAACAGGGCTGGATAGCTTGCCAAGTAAGATATCTTGTCCTAACCACCTTCATATATTAAAATATGATATGACAAGATTATATAAGGGTTTTGGTAAATAGGCAATATGATATTATGTCAAACTCATTTGACATCCTACAAGGATAACAACTTAGTGTCAATAAGGATTATCTCGATGTTGATAGAATAAGTTATTTGACCAAAATAACAATTGGCAGATGATTTGATGCACGAGCCCACTGTAATGATAATTAGATAATTTACGTAACCGTTCTCGATATTGATATCTACCTCGACATAATAATAGCCTTGATACATTATAAAATGCATATATGTGCAGCATTTTAGCTCTCAAAATATTCTAAATCATTCGAAGCTCCCATTAATATAAACATTAAAGATGTCACGACATACGACATGAGACTAATGAGCTAATTAGCCTATCAATTTCGTTTAAGCTAAATTTTATAGTCCTATACTCATCAAATTCTTATAAATCAATCTTGATCTTGTCCACTTTCGATATAAGACTAATTAGAGTATTATAATCTCCCCCACTTAAGAGCTTGACATTCTCGTCAAGGCCTATAGCCCAGATGAAACCCTAGCATGGTGTATGTAAGACATAACCCAATGGTGACTTTACACTATGACAAGTCCTCTAACTTCATCTATGGATAGCTTTTTTCCTATTTGAACTCCAATACTAAGTTGACTCTAATACCAGATATCACAAATCTGAGCTTGATAGGCTAACTAGCCTATCAATTTTGTTTGACTCAAATTATTGATCAAAATACTTAAGTTGAAGTTGATAATAGTATACTCATTGGACCCTTATAAGTCAATCATCATCGTCAAAACCTAGTATAGCCCACGTAGCACAGTGGTGGCTCCACATCATAACGAGTCATTTTGCTCAATTCACACCAAAATATTTTGTTACTAATACCAAATGTCATGACTAAGACTTGATATTATTAACCTATCAACTTTGATTAGCCCAAACCATTAATAAAATATTTAAACTAAAATTTATAATAGTAAACTTATCAAACCCTTATAAATCAATCTTAATCTTGCCCATGTGAAACTAATCGAAGTGTTATAAAAGACGTTTTTACTTGGAGACGATTATCTATCAAATCCATCATTTGAATATGAAAATAAATCTTATTTAAACTCAAAGTCTTGACATATATAACATAATTAAAATATAATTTATTTTTTTTAATTATTTATTTAAAACCCTTGATATCTTTATGATGAATTTTACTCTCTTTTTATCTTTTTCTCATCTTTATGTTTGAAATCCTTAAACCCCTTTTTATCTTCTCTCATCTTTATGTTTGAAACTATTTCATTATGACATGGGTGCAATATGGTAAGATTTTTTTAAATATTTTTGACGATTTGAGAGTCTTATGTTTGATATGATTGATAAATCTGACGAGGATATAAAAAATTTATAAGGTATACATTTGTTCGCAGGAATATAGGGCAATACAAGATTAATAGAAAGAAACATCAAACATACACTAAAGTTGTTTATTTATCTTAATCTCAATTTCATGCCGAGATAATATAACATGAAATTTGAACCAAGAAAAAGATTTTGGGTTAGCCCACCTTTTCCGGTCCGACTCGCTCAGGCCCAATACGTTGCCTATCGCCATACCAACTCTTGCGAAATATTGGTTTATTTTCGAATTATACCAAATTAAACTTGGAAAATGAAATCGGACATGACTTGTCATATAACTCAACTTCCCATACAGTATTCGATGAGCCCATTTAGCTACTATTACTTGAATCTCGTCGAGGAATACCACGCGATCAAGCGACGAGGAAACCAAAGCATTGCTCGTTTACGGCGTCCAGTTTTAAGAGGTCTATTCAATGCCCATCCAAAGCAAACAAATCAAACAACAAACGATGCCTCAACCGGCTTTCTTCACACGCTTGCCCGACACGAACGGCCTCGCCATCAAACAACCTATCGTCGTCGTGGATGAAACCGTTCGCAACAGCATCGTCAACTCCAGCGAACCGTCCTCACGAAGAACACGTGCAGCACACGCAATTCCGCTACCGTGCAAGTAATGGAAACCCAACATAATTTCCTCCTTTGCGTGCGTACTCCTCTTCATCACCTGCCTCAGTTTACAGGTGCCACGGAGCTCCCCGCGAGCCGTATTCTCCGAATTACCCTCCTTCCGTTCCTGTTTTGTACGTCACGCCCCTCGTTGCATCCTCGAGGACATTCAAAGTTTCGAGTTCTTTTGAACTGCTGGTCAATCAAAGACCTTTGTATGTCGACTGCGACTGTGTGCGTCTGCGTGAAACAAGATCTGATCAGGTGCAGTCCCCACGACAGGTTGTGCCGTCAGATGATGTCGTGGGCGCAAATCACGTGGCCACGTTAATTGCGTCGGCCGCGCCCGCACCGACTCCAAGAGCTTTGAATTAAGCGACTCCAAGAGCTTTTGGCGATCGATTTCGCAGTGGCGTTTCCGGAAATCGTGGCAGTTTTGAGCCTTTTTATTCACCTATCGTAAGTGGCACCCTTGCGTCGGTTATCGCGTGCTCTCATTACTTGCGAGTACGGGCTTCGAACGGGAAACGGGATTCGGCTGGGAAACCGATCCCGTGGCCCGGGGGGAAGGATTCGCTAGTTCTCCTCTTAAAGGAAACCACCACGCGAAGCGATCGCAATTTCGTGATCCCATCTTGTTTCTTTTACTCTTTTCTAATTCTTGTTTCGCGTGGCTTTGGCGGGAAAGAACTAAAGGGGTGCCCGCCTGGTCTCCTCCCCCTCTTTTTTCGATTCGTGGCTAGGGTTTTCGAAGGTGTTTGTCGTGTTGCTTCCCCCTTCCTACCGGTCGTCGCCTGCGAATCAGGGCTCTTAGGGTTGCCGGGCGTTCCTCTTAGGGTTCTGGGAGGCAAAGATGAGCTATCGGAAGGGCTCCAAGGTCTGGCTCGAAGACAAGGACTCCGCGTGGCTAGAGGCCGAAGTGATCGATGTGAAGGACAAGCTCGTCACAGTAGTAGAACCAACTCGGAGGAAGAAGGTAGCTCGATCTTTTTTTGTTCCCGTCAATCTCTTTTCTTGGTTCTAAAGTTAGTTAAATTTTATTTTATTTTTTAGTTTTTAGAATTTTGGTTGTTACAATTTCTGCAGCTTCTTTAAAATTTGGAATATTTTTTTCTTGGTCCCTTCATAGGTTACGGTTGCTTCGGCGAAATTATTGCCTAGGGATGCGGATGGTGATCTCGGAGGGGTCGATGATATGACGAAGCTGACGTATCTCAATGAACCGGGTGTTCTTTACAATCTTTCAAGAAGATACGCACTTAACGAGATATACGTGAGTACTTCTTTTCGAATTTATGCAGTCACTAGTAATTTGTTTGAATGCTCTCTAGATATCTACCTTATATATATTTTTCCGGACAGTAGCAAGTGACATTTTCTTTTACTAATGCAACATATATCATCGTACTATGATTGACATGTGAACACGAAATTTGTGTTGTGGCCGAGTACCAATGGGTGTTTTTTCTTACTGCATGCGTTTACTTGGTTGCTTGGTCCTACTGCCTTTCTCTAAAACTAACTAGGATTTCTAGTTAAACTTACAGCTGTATTTTACGTTCTGCTTTTCTCCTTGTATAGGTTATAAAAGTATTGCTTTCCATGTAGCATAATTAATTAGTTTTCTGAATATTCCTTCTCAGTGTAATTCACTAGTCCCAACGTCTACAATTATATTCTAATATGCAAGAATGTTTACATTGCAAAAATGAGCATTGAAGGAAATGCTAAATTATCTGTGTATGATTACTGGCCATGTTTTACCTGTGAATAGGATTGAAGGATACAGGACAGATAGAAATATACTAATGTCCTTGAATAGGAAAGAGTCATGACATAGTGTAAACTAGATTGATCAATAGTGCATTTGCCAATCATATTAAAGTTGCTGCAGATCACATTGAGTAGATTTTGGGAAAAAAAAAGTTCAAATGTTGAGACTATTGGTCTGTGGTTAGATATGGTGATGCTGAAGTCATGACACTGGAAAATATGGGCTAGGAGGGGTGGGCATATAGCATGTAAAGAGAGTTCCTTTATGGGATCATGGTGAAATTCATGCAACTTGGATTGCTTTTCTAGGAATAGTAAGAGGCAGTAGAAGAGATAAGAAAAAAAAAATGTTTTGATTTATGAATCAAGTTCGATGTAGTATATGGCACCACAAGACATAATATCTGGTGGTTTGGAGAACTAGAATACGAGGAAAATGAATGAAAATATGCTTTAAAACTGAGTGATAATTGTGTGGTTTACAGAAAGTTCCTGCAAAATGTAGATGGATTTGGTTGGAGCCTTCTGCACTTGATCGGTTAAATAAGGATGTACGATATGTTGGCAATATACAACAGCAATGAAATAACTTTAGAAGTGATAGTAAAATAATATAATAGAGATCGACGATAAGAGCTAGCGACTATTAGCTAAGTTGGAGTATCAGTAGCATCATGAATGAGAATTCTGTTTGTAGTCAAATCTTTGCTATTTGGTCTTTTTTGCTGATTAAGGCTTGACTTTGTCCTTGGAGTTTGTTGCATTATTGTCTTCCTATTCAGGTGTTGTGGCAGTCAATGAAATTATTGCTGTGATTTAGGAGCATGATGAATAGTTGAAGACTCATAGGAGATAGCTGACAATGGCCTATATTATTAAGATTAAATATCTTTGACAAAGCAGAAGATGAAATTTTAAGTTGGTGATTTGTTATTATGGTTGTTGTGTCATCTATAGGTCATTGTGAGGCTTATAAGCTGCAAAATCCTCCTCAATCTAAAACAAGGGCTGCATAGTTCACAATACTTGCACCACTTAAAGTCTAGAAGGGTCAATACATGAAGTGCACTTTGCAAACAAAAAAATAATCTTGCCACTTTAAATTCTGATTGTCTAGACCCATGTAGACCCATGAAGGACAACCTTCTTATGACATTGAAAACTACACCTTTGCATATCATTTGGAGCTTCTGCTTGTTTCTCACCCATGTTGTCTTCCATGTTAAAAAATTTAGCTGTACCATTGTTAGTTTGAGACCATCAATTTTCCCTTTAGAGTTTTACCTTTAGAAGTTGTTGAGGATCAGATTTGTGTTCCTGTGGAAATTTGCATAGTTAGAGAAAGATCACAAATTTAGCTACTTATTTGATCGAGTAATGGTTCGCAGAAGGGGCTACACACACACACACACACACACACATGTGTGTGTGTGTGTGTGTGTGTCTCATGCTCTTTTTGCCATTGTCTCATGGCCTAAACTCACATTGGTGTCTCATGCTCTTTTTGTGCATGTGGTGATGCTCCAATGATGCATGAACATTTGCAAGCTTGGGATCCTCCTTAACATCATCCTCTCAGCCCTCATACTTATTACAGATGGTTGGCTTGGATGTTTGTGTATTTGAGTCCTTAGTCTTAGGGCTTTTTGGACCTTTTGTCTAACCTGAACCCCATCTTATTTCTTGGGGAGCTTTTGTGCATTTGACAACATTGAAAAATTCACCGACCAAATGTTGTTTTAAACATAATTAGTCTCTCAACCTGAACCCCATCATTCTCTCGGCCAGATGCTGTTTGTGCATGTGGTAATGCTCCAATGATTATTCCTCCACAACGACAAACATAATGATAATATATGCATTATCAACAAAGGTGGTTCTCCATGTGATGGCAGTACTACCACATAGGTTCGGTATTCAACTACTTCAGGGTCAATGTCTTTCAGACATTAATAAACTAATTTAAATACACAAGTACAAATTTACACTTTTAAGCAATGAAATACATCCTTGACCAATGATATATCCTTGTAGATCTAGCCAGATCCAACATGTGTATAGGCTGAATCCAAGTGGACCCCAGATATAGACCTAGGTTAAATATGCTTGAATCTTGGCTGGATCAATGCAGATCATTGGATTCAGTCATTACATTAATCCAGATGTATGTCAAATCCGCATGGATATTGGTCATGCATGAATGATACTTTGTCGGTTTTGCATTAACCTTCATTAAATCTGAATGGATCTAGTCCAAGTCTATGTGGATCATTTCGGATTCACATGATCTAGATCTTGACCAAATTTGTCACAGTATATTTTGGATTCTCGTAGATTTTTCCTGGTTTTGAGCCACTTGACTTGCTTTCAAGTGGATCTTCCTACATTTGACCTCATCTTGATATGAAATTAATTAATATATATGTATACATCTACAGAAAAAGCCAAAACTTATGGTAAGTGTAATGAAAAAGCTTCGTTTAGCAGAAAAAAAAAATAAATTCATTTAAATTTTAGCTTCAGATTTACCTTATTTTCAAGAGAAACCAGGATGATGTCTTGAGATTTTAGTTAAACTTGATTAAAATCAAAGTTAGATTTATAAAGATGATTATTTGAGAGAAATATTGAGAATTGAAAGTGAAAGAATGAGGGAAAGAGGTTGCTGATGGTGAAAAGTAGATTAGAGAAGAGGAATTGGGTGAGGAAGTGGCGACAAGACTAGGAAGGGTAGCTTTCCACCTAAGACAGTTTGATACTGGTAAGGTCTGCTTCGTACGATAAACCTGATATCGAACTGTCCAGTTCTCATACCAGTTTTCCGTAGACATAAATACTATTTCAAACTTACCCTGTGGTTTAAATTTAAATCATCTTTTGTCATATCAGTCCGACTAAGTCCTGCCCATATACAACTTCTGAATAGCCATATTGTTGGTCCAAGCCAACTGATTAACTTGATTGGTAGTTAGTCCAGCTGAATGGAACAACATGTGCTGTGGAGCTTAGCTGGCACTTTAATGTTTAAAGTTCTAGCAGTTCTAATCAAGTTAAGATAGTAGCTGTAGAAGACTTATTTGAACTCCCAAGGTGTAGGGAACAAAAAAGGAAGGGAAGTGAAGACCCAAGATTCTTGTCCTACTATGCCTCCAGGCTACCAGTGCTTGTGGATCATACAAGGGTTGCTGGTCCTTGTCTGAATTCCTGAGAGGATGCTAGTTGTCTTTGATATTCTGGGAAGGTCTTTCTTATTACTGGCTGACTTATTTTAGCATATGACTTTTGATGTGAATGGCTTGTTAGAAAGCATGTGGTAGCAAAAGATATTATAATAAAGTGTGATCCAGTATATCTGTAATATGTGTCTGGAATTTGGAATGATCCATTTAAATGGTCGTATATAGTTTAGTGAATTATTGGGGTGATATGGATGAAAAGATGCATGCATGTAGTGTTTGTTATACTGATATGCCCTTAATTCTGCATATGCCTAATCTTCTGCAGTAATTGATAAATTCCACTTACTACAATGAAAGAAAATAAAGTTAGTATTATAGTTGTTTTCCCTTCTATAATACTTTATATATTATGAACAATGGTTTTTTTGACTTTTGTTTGGATCCTGATAGACATACACAGGAAGCATCTTGATTGCAGTGAATCCATTCACCAAACTACCTCATCTTTATAATGAGCACATGATGGAGCAGTATAAGGGTGCCCGACTTGGAGAGTTGAGTCCTCATGTTTTTGCGGTGGCTGATGCATCTTACAGGTAGGATTTCTTAAAACTCTATGGCTAGTCATTAGTCATTTGAGAGATGTTGACTTCCATGTACTGCATGATACTAGTTAACTTAGGTTTCTTGTTATAGAGCTATGATGCACGAAGTACGCAGTCAGTCCATCTTGGTTAGTGGGGAAAGTGGAGCAGGGAAGACCGAGACAACGAAGTTGATTATGCAGTATCTGACGCATGTTGGTGGTAGGGCTGCAAATGATGACCGAACAGTTGAACAACAAGTTCTGGAAGTATGTGTTTTCCACTTGGATCTTGCTTTTCTTCTTTCTTGTAAATTTTTCATCTGCTTCAATCTTATATAGTCTGATATTTTTGTTAATAAGTAATTTGGAAATCATCATTTCTTTGTAGTCAAATCCACTTTTGGAAGCATTTGGTAATGCAAAAACAGTCAGAAATGATAACTCAAGGTGAGTTTTATATTTTTGTCAATCAACATGACCCGTTTAATTAATCTATCATGTGGGGACCATTTGTAATTTACATGTTAGAGATATCCATGTGTACTTTCATTGGTTGACTTTTATATACCTATGTCATGTCTTGTTGATCCAAACATGGATGCTGTGTGAACATTTTGGAACTGGTCACGGGGAGGACCAGTTCCAACATGTTGCTTCAGGTTGGTGTTGAACGCATGATTCCATTTGATTTTTGGATTTGGTCGAAAAATTTCTAATGAAGTTTGTTAGAACTGGTGTACTTCATGTGGACTTGATGATTCTTGCTAAATCTTTAAATAATACATTGCAGTTTCAACACTGTACTCAATAGAGAAACATTATGGATCATGTAGTTTATTACTCTTAAATAGTGTTGATGGTAAATCCTGGTGCTTGGTCTTACTAGTAAATACCAGCCCGTGTGTACCTGTAAATACTGGTCTGATGTACCTGTCCAACTTGTGTAAACCATGATTGTAACTTTTAATATATTAAGCCAAACATTTAAAATTTTAACCAGCTAAACTCATGCGAGAGTTCTGTAATATATATTTTGGTTTGACTTGTCGACATGTATTAGATGTACAACTAGTCTAATATATTTTGATATTCTATTGTGTATTTTGTTGCATTAATCCCTCAATTTTTTGTGGGAAAGTCACCTTGAACTCGCATTGAACATGTTTCATATAAATTTTTAAAATCTGACATGCAAATTTTTCTGTAGTCGCTTTGGAAAATTTGTTGAGATTCAGTTCGATGCAAGTGGTAGAATATCTGGTGCTGCAATTAGAACTTACCTTTTGGAGAGGTCTCGTGTAGTCAAGATCACAGATCCAGAGAGGAATTATCACTGTTTTTATCAATTATGTGCCTCTCGAAAGGTATACATTTAGTGCTGTGGAATCTGCCATTTGGTCTTCTTACTATTTGGTGCCACTTGGCAAATCTTTCCCTTCTGTTCTTATAAAGATTCTTTTTTTAATTTATTTGCTTGATGCTTGAGCTGTTAAATTGCAACCTGATTATTTCTGGAGTTGCTAATTAATTGCTATCTGACATGGGCTTACTAATGAGAAACATTAAGTATTATTGATAAACTAAAGATATTCCATATGGTTAAAAAACATTTAGTTGAAGCGTGATGTGAAATAAATACAAAATGGTTTTAGAGGAACCATTTTGAGTGAAAGGAGCATCAAATAAATGATAGACCTTGATGAAAAGCTGACAAATGGAAAGGTTGAACAATGACATGGTGTCACAAACTGTCTGGTCATCTCCTATTTTATCTTTAGGTATTCTTTATTATCTTTCTCTATTGTTTAATTTTCTTTTTTCCTTATTATGATGAATTTTTATTTTTTTCTTAATTGATTTCGATCCTCTAATCCTGTCTGATCAATATTGATTGCGTATCTGTTTGCCAATGTCTAACCGGATTTCGATTATGCCTCCTATAATTTATCCACACCACTTGCAAGATGTATATCCTTTATCACAATCAGTTTTACTGTAGATTACTGATTACTAATCTAAATTGTGACAGCTCTTGGGAGCCGTCATAAGACTGACTTCTTTTGACTTGTTTCACTCTACTTATGTCAAATATATAGATGTATTTATATTTCCTTAATTTTGATATATGTTCCTTGATAGTCCAAGTTTCATTTTGTCAGAAACCTTAAATATGTTGAACAAACGATTTTATATTATACAAATGCTTGCTTCATTTCCTGTTTCTGCATCAGCAATCTGCTGAACTTCGAGATATTTATCAGTAAATCATGTAGGAGACCTGCATCACCATCAATTTGTGTTCTGTCAACTTGTAACCTGTCTGCTCATTTGTTTATCATGTTTTTGTTCTTTAGAAATCATGACTGCAGTACTGTGGTATGCTTTGCAGTTCTTGCCTGCTTAATGTTAATTTCATGTCTAAATATTTATGCTATATTTAATTTCACTGGTCTTCTCTAGCTAATGGATTTGTCTTTTTTATTCTTCTCATTTTTCAAGGATGCTGACAAATACAAGCTTGGCCATCCAAGCAGCTTTCATTACTTGAACCAAAGCAACTCATATGAATTAGATGGAATAAGTAATGCAGAAGAATATTTGAAGACGAGGAGGGCAATGGATATAGTTGGGATAAGTGTAGATGATCAGGTTAGATCATAAATATTATTATTTTTATGTTATGCATCTACTAGAGCCTATCTTTTCATGTGCCTATATGTAACTAATCTTGATCGTGCTTTGTTCTCTAATACCTAGGAAGCCATATTAAGTACATTAGCTGCTATTCTTCATCTCGGCAATGTCGAGTTTTCACCTGGCAAAGAACATGATTCTTCGACCATTAAGGACTCAATGTCTCCTCAACCCGCCAGCCTGATATTCATGTAAGTTTACTATTTGTTATTTCTTAAGACTGAATGATTTATTCATTATTTGTAGAGTTGTGTGTGCAAAACAAGGACTGTTGTTCCATACGAAATGGTACAAAATGGATGGTATGTATCAGTTCGGGCATGGGCCGGTATGTAGACTATCCCATTTCGAGTGGCCTGGTCCAGTTGAATAAAAATAATAAAAAATAAAATCATAATGGCGCCCATCCAACTTAACAATAGAAAATCTAAAATAGCACAAGCCCTCTTCTCGCATTCAACATTGCTACTGCCACAATTGTTCTGCCGCTGCCGCTACTTCGCTGCTGTTGCTTCTTCTCTTTCTCCATTTCTTCCTCCACCGCTTCCTCTTTTACCTTCTTCCTCCTCTATTCCTATACTGCCCCTTTCTCTTCTCCCTCTTTTTTTTCCTCTCTGAAACACTGCTACATATTGGTGTACCATATGTTGGTGCACTAGTACTGATCGATATGTACTGATACGATAGATTACCAAAATGGATTTGGTGCTCGAAATGGTGATCGTTGATATATAATGCAAGTTTCATAAGTTGCTATACAAAGCTTGTCCAAGAAGGACAAAAAGAAAACCAAGCAAAAGGAAGGAAGCAATTATAGGTTTGAGTGAAGATTCTAAAGAAAAAAGCAAGGAAACAAGCATTGAGTGTCATCGAGGATTTAATCTCCAAAAGGAAGTTTTTTTCTTAAAGTTTATACTGAAGTGAAAATATATCAAAGAGATATCATCAAAAGGAAAATTAATTTCTTCAAAGAAGGAAAGTTACAATGAGTGACATACCATAATTCTTTGTAAGTTTTTCTTTTTATTCTTGTACTTGGGATCTATAAAAAGGGGAAATGAAATGTAATGGCACATCAGATCAGGGGTCAATAATTTGAGTTTGTTTTTCACATTATATGTGAGGGTGTGAGATTACTTTTATATTTTTGATAGTATAAATTCATTGTTCACATACGAAGGTGTGAGACCTTGATACTGGGAGTTCTATCCTTTAACCAGTAGTTATTTTTAAATATTTTCCATTATTTTCATTATTTTCTCTTTGTTTTCTTTCCTCAGTTCTCACTGAAAAAGCCACCCTCCTTTGTGCATGATGAGCTTGTCCTACATTACCATTAAAAACAGTTGATTACTACATTTTGGTTATTAGAACTGGCTGCACATGAAATTTGCTTGAGCAATGATTTTGTAATGGAACAAACTCAGAGTCTTTTAACTTCATGAAAGGAATTAAATTATCATACTATGATTTAAATGGTAGCAATGCTTGTTCATAAATTGTTGTTAGTAAAATCATCTAAGTTTAAGAAGTAAAAAATTTTAAAGCCGAAGAAAAAACGAATTCTTAACTGGGTATGTTCCCCCAAATGATCAAACAAGATAAACTAAAGTCAGCTATTTCTGATTAGACTAGATGAGGTTTATTTTTAATTGTCAGTTTTTATTGATTAAATCTTTATTAGTAAAAATGCTTGTTTGCATAAGATGCATAACAAAAACTTTGGTGTAATATGTGACATATCTACCGTAAATCAGTTGTAATGTAGAACCTTTGGATGGATAGTAAATCTTGGGGCAGTTAAGTAAAAAAACACATAACGTCACGATAAGATTTTGCTTCATGACATAATGATGATCTGTTTATTTTAAGAAACTCCTTTCCAACTTAAGCTCTTCTGTTGCTGCTGCTATCATTCTTTTGCATCAAACTAATTAATTCTGGATTGTCCATTTAGCTGAACTTGTGCTTTTAGGTCATTAATTCTTGTTGTGCTTAGCAAGAGAATCATATTGTTTTAACATTCTTTGGCAGGTGCAATCCTGACCTTATGATTTCAACATTGTGTACACGTGCAATACAGACCCGTGAAGGAATTATAATTAAAGCACTTGACTGTGCTGCTGCTGCTGCTAATCGTGATGCTTTAGCAAAGACTGTATATTCTCGATTGTTTGACTGGTATGACCTTCTTTCATTCTTCAACTTATTATCTTATTATAATGCATATCACTTGTTATGACCTTAATTTTGCAGGCTTGTTGAAATTATTAACAAGTCTGTTGGGCAAGACCTAGATTCTAAGATACAGATTGGAGTCTTGGACATTTATGGCTTTGAGTGCTTCCAAAATAACAGGTGAAGAACTATTCATGTACAACCATAACTGCATTTTATATTTAAATCTTTTATTTGTTCATACTACAATATAATTAAATTGGTAGCCTTGTTCTTTACAGATAATATGTTTTGGTTATGTTGTTAAAGACCATATTGTCTCTTAATAAATTTAAGATCACTGAGTTTCTCTAACTTATGTGTTTTTATATTTCCAAGTTTGTTGAAATATTTTGTAACTAGAAATACTTTGTTGGTGCATTTTACCTCGCTAATTATGCTTATCATTGATGTTAGTTTGAACTTTGAATTATTTAGTCATTGACATCATGGTTTACTTTGCTAATGGATTATAGTTATAGCAGTGATTTAAAAGGCGCTAGGCGCTAAAAGGCGTTAAGATCCAAAAACGCCCGAGGCTCTAGGCGCTTGCTCAAGCGAAACGAGGTGCTAAAATATAAAAATATAATATTGTTACTAGTATACAGTTAACAGTATACTGTTAATACATTATTAATAGTATACTATCGAGTCGATGTGAGAAGAGTGAGTAAGAGTAAGATAGTAGCGACGACAGTGGCAAGCAGTGACAACAGCGATGAGCAACGATAGTGGCAGTGGTAGCAGTGAGCAACGGCAGCGGTAGCGAGAGCGCAGTGTAAGAGTAAGACCGATGTTGCTGACTGAGAGCAGCGACAACGGCAGTAGCGAGCAGTGATAGTAGGAGCGGCGAGCAACGATAGCAGCAGCGAACAGTGACAGCAGTAGCGAGCAGTGATAGTAGCAGCGAGCAGCGATAGTGGCAGTGACGAGCAGCGACAGCGGAGAGAGGCAACAACAGTGGAAAGAGGTTGCGACAACGGAGAGGAAATGTTAGTGGCAGAATCGTGAGCAGGGTTAGGGTTGGGGAAGTCGTGAGAGGGATGCTGAGAGGCTGATATCGGTGCTTTAGTTGGTTCGATTGAACCAACTAAAGCACTAGGGTCGCTTGGTTTAACTCGGGTGCTCGCCCGAGCCCAGGCGCCGAGCACTTCGGGCGAGCGCCCAGGCGGCGCCTCTTTGAATCGCGCTGCCTAGACATGAAGCGAGGCGCTCGGGCCTCGCCTTGCCTCGCCTGAGCGCGTAGGCGAGCACCCAAGCACCTATTGAAATCGTTGAACTATAGTATGCTATTGGTTGGAATTTAAATAGCCAAATTTTGTCGTTTGATTTATTTTAGTGATTGAGTTTGATTTGGCAACAGTTTGTGTCAATGAAACTGAAACTAAAACTAAATCAGAATAATTTTTCTGTTGGGCTTGTTGGTTACTAATAGCAAAAGAATTTTTTTCAAAGAGGCTGTGATTCTCCTTGTGATAGTTGCGAGCTCCCACAATCTCGTTGGGGTTTTGGCAAAGTCTGCAAGTGGAAATGTTGTATCCCTTGAGGTTGCTGATGTGTTGAGGAGGCCTTATTGTAGTCTCTTGGATGCATTTCTGAGAGTAGGAGGGAGAGAACAAGCAGGAGGAAATGAAGAATGTAATGTTTTGTTGGTTGGAGTGGTCATGAGGGTGCTGGAGGTGTGGAAGGAATGACCTCAGAGGTGTTGGTGATTGCATTCTTGCAGGTATTGGCAAATGTGATGTTGCTGTTGGTGTCCTTGATTTGCAGTCAAGGAAAAAAAAGGATTGTGTTTCAGCAAGGAGAGAGATATTTGGAAAGTGTTGAAGTTGTAGCGGCAGTGAAGTGTTGGCTTCACATTCATGGTGGATAATCAACTAGATCAAATTTGGTCCAACTTAGACTCAGAGAATTTAGGGAATCCTAACATTGTATAAAGCTAGTCTTGGTTGAGTTCTACTTGGTTTTGATCAAGGATTGAAATATCGTACCGTACTGAAGTTTCGAGATTCTCTTGGTATGGTACGGTACTGTATACCGACGGTATACCACTCGGGGTGTGTGTGTGTGGCCCGGTAGTGGGCGGTCTGTGTATCGGTCTGCTGACGAACAGGTACGTACCGCCCGGTACGGATGGTGTTATTCGAAATCGAAGATCTTGCTTTTGATAATTCAAATTGGTCTCACTTGTGCCATGTTTTGATGGCTTGTTTTCAGTCTATGTTAACTATTAATAACAAAATCATGTTTGCAGGTTATATACATCAAGCATTAACATCGTGGTCTGATATCGCTACTGCTTAGCAGGGTCGAAACAAGTTAATTATTAGTGTCTTTTAGAGTTCCCTAAAGTAACAAGTGAATTCTTAGTGTTCCTCAAAAGTTGGATCTGTCGGAACAATGAAGTAATTGTTATACCTCATTAATTGCATCAGTTGCTCTTGAAATTTTTAAGAATTAAGAATTGTAGCTTGGGAAATTATGCAAAATAGTTTATCATCAATCTTGAAATTAAGATCTGTAGCTTGTCAATTTCATCCACCACATTCTTTATTAGATGCTATAAGTAATATGTGTTATGAACATAATGTGTTGTACAAACGTAGGATCCAAATATAAACCATATTGCTTGCTATGGCCCAGGGCATACTGTTGGTTGCTTATTGTACTAAGATACTACAGGTTGATTTATTGTTAGACCCAGTTTATTGGGCAAATAAATATGTTGTCCAGTTTGATCCATTACGTCAAGGTGGTTTTTGAATGGGCTGTGCTTGCATTAAGATTCTTTGTTGAGTATAGTAGATGCATCTTAGCCATTTAAAAGATCAAGTAGACATGTAATATGCTCTTTTGATTGCACTCTAAAAGTTCTTTAAGCAAAAAGGTGGTTTTTGAATGGGCTGTGCTTGCATTAAGATTCTTTGTTGAGTATAGTAGATGCATCTTAGCCATTTAAAAGATCAAGTAGACATGTAATATGCTCTTTTGATTGCACTCTAAAAGTTCTTTGAGCAAAAAGTTTGTTGTGACGCAGTGGAAGGCCCTGTTTCATAGAGGTAATCAGAACCGTCCACTTTCAAACATATCTGGTAATCATAATATCGGGAATCTTGGCATTGTCTCCTTCTAGAGTAGTAATCATCCATGATTATTTTCAGATTTAAATAATATGACTGCTGGATGACATGGATTTTTAGGCAGGGTATGGAATTTGTGGAGGCATACAGAAACCGCGGATGAGAGGGGTGCTAAGAAGTTGGAAGAAACAGTCCAGTGGAAAAAGATAACTAGAGTCAATAACCTAAAATAACTATTTTATTTTCATTAAGAAAATTACAACTGTATTTACATTCTTTCTCTGAAGACAAACCATCATTTAAATGCGACTTAAAAGGACTTTCACTTGCAGTAGGAACTTTTGAAATAGGAAGTGTTTAGTTTTTGGCTTGATCTTGCTTTCGAGATTGAATCATTTTTTTGCTGTTAAATATGTTTTGGATGTTCTTAGATATTTTCTATGGACTTTATTTAGGTTTATGTTTCTTTTTTCAATAGCTCTGTTTAAGTTAAACTCTAGAAATAGTGGTTAGGTGCATTTTTCCATGAATTGACAGTTCACCATGTGAGGTTTGTGATGTTGATGCTCAAACATATATATTCCCTTGCAACTTTTGGATGTAAAAAGTGGATGTGATCTTCGAAAAATAAACCATGATCAACTTCCATGGAAGGCGAGGTGGTTATCTGTAAAATAAAGCAATTACTTTTTGAATTTTTTTTTATCTTATTTATATCTGTATGTGCAGCTATTTTCTTCGGTCACTGATTATATGTTTCTATCCAGCTTCGAGCAATTCTGCATCAACTTTGCAAATGAAAAGCTTCAACAACATTTTAATGAGGTAAACTATGAGATTTTTGTGTTTTGGATGCATATGGTTCTAGCGTGCTATAAATATAACTTTTTAGTTGTCTCAAATGACATTTCACCTTGTGTGACACTGGTGCTGCAGCATGTTTTTAAAATGGAGCAGGAAGAATACAGAAATGAGGAAATTAATTGGAGCTATATTGAATTCATAGACAATCAAGATGTTTTGGATTTGATTGAGAAGGTTCTTATTAACTCCTTTCTTTTGTAGAAATTGAGGCATTATGCACACTTTTATTAGTTAATTGTATGATATTTGTGGTATTGGTGATGTGCATTTAAAATTTATGTTTCCCATGACCTGGAAGAAGCCATTATTTGTATCAAGATTTGCAATACTAT
This sequence comes from Musa acuminata AAA Group, assembly GCF_036884655.1. Classification (NCBI taxonomy): domain Eukaryota; kingdom Viridiplantae; phylum Streptophyta; class Magnoliopsida; order Zingiberales; family Musaceae; genus Musa; species Musa acuminata. The sequence continues at coordinate 5,388,409 of NC_088329.1, read as the reverse complement.
CAGTTTGGCATAGGCTACTAAATTGTTCCGACAACCTACCGGCATGTGGACCAGGGTAAACCATGTGGACCTATACCAGTCGGGGCTAGGACCGGTCTGGATTTGGTATCTGAGATTAAAAGCCTTGTTTTGCATGTTGTTATTAGGAGTGTTATTATTTCTACTATTTAGAATTTCTGGTCTGTGTCCTTTTAAGTAGAAATATGCTATCAATGTTTGTAGACTTTTTGTATAATTATAGCCACAGAATATCATTTCATATTCCATGTAAACGATCCCTCATAACCAATGGGATACATCATGGTGATGGGTTAACATAATTATAGCCACAGAATATCATGTCATATGCCAAGCAAATGATCCCTTATAACCAATGGGATACAGCATGGTGATGGGTTAATTCCGAATGCCATGACATCAATCTTTGTGATGTTTCTCCTGTTCGCTGATGAGTTGAATGACTACTATCTATCCTTAACTTTTTTCTCTCTTTATCATTTCAATTTTATTTTTCATGATGGTAGGTGGTGGATATTGCAACAGCTAATCCGATGATTGCAATAAGAAGGAAGCAATAACAGAATCTTATCCTTGATTGACATCATAGATCTTTGACTTTTATGTTATTTTTTTCTCTTTTCCATATTCCCTTCCCTCTTCTCTGTCTTTTTTCTAGTCTGTACTATTGTCGTAAGTTGTCAAAATTAGCCAGCTTCGGTTGTGTCCAGTGGTTCAAGTTGTTTTATATCGATTGGCAATCGCACAACCAAGAATCAGCAGGAATAGTCTTGGACTTTGGTGATGCTGATATGAAATTAGGAGTATTTTGTTGGAATCGGATTCGACCACGAACTATATGATTTGGTTGAACAATGCACCTTGTTGGGAAGTGAGCTGATTGTTCAAAGGAGATCGCCTTGCTCCATTAACTCCTCGAAACATGAATTTACAGTTATTAAGATAAAATTCATGTTGTGACATTTATTGATTATACCATATTAGAAATCAGGTATGACTTGCAATCATTTCTTAAGACATTAAGAAAAACTAGTGAAGGCATAGTTGAAACAGATGGTCCAAAATTTTCTAACAAAAATTTGGATCTCCTGTTATTATTATTCGATAGTTTACTATGTAACTTGAGTGTTAATAGTTTGCCTCCATAGCTTGCCTAATCTTGTTATAGTGATCATTGATGTTGTTCTTTTACTTGTTATGTTCTTGTTGTGCAAATACAAATATTTAATGTTGCTTTGTATTGTTCTTTTGCAGAAACCCATTGGAATAATTTCTCTCTTGGATGAAGCTTGGTAACAAATAACCTTCTTTATTTTGTTTGTCATATTGCTTATTTTACCTTATTTTGGTGTTTAAAGGACTAAAACCTCATCTTCTTTTGTCAGCATGTTCCCAAGGTCAACACATGAAACATTTTCTACTAAACTATTTCAGAGTTTCAGATCACATTCCAGATTAGAAAAGGAAAAGTTTTCTGAAACAGATTTCACCATTTTACATTATGCTGGAAAGGTAGGTGCAATATGTAGACTTTGTGATTTTTGAGCAATAATGTACCTCATTTCTTGAGCAACATTTTAACTTATACTTTTGTGGTTTTTTTCCTTCCTATAGGTGACTTATCAGACAAAATCTTTTCTAGATAAAAATCGGGATTACATTGTTATTGAACACTGTAATCTTTTGTCATCTTCAAGATGTCCTTTTGTTTCTGGACTGTTTGATTCACTACCTGAGGAGTCCTCGAGATCATCATACAAATTTTCATCTGTCGCCTCCAGATTTAAGGTGTGCTTTTGTCAATCTTTAGTTTTTTGACAGTGAAAGAAAGATGTAGTTGTACCTACTTGTGCTTGTTTTTGTTGATAGAGAGCTAGTTAAGTTGTATGCGATCTAAAGGAACTCAGTTGTGGGATATCTGTCTAGGAAGCATGGTACCTTGTTGGTAAATGTTATATACCTGGTCAACGATGTGTTTTGGGCCTTCTTTGAGTTCATTTACTTTTGACGTCTAATGTGAAAGGTCTATGCTGTGCCTGATAAGCAACTTGTCAAAATTTCCAAGGACCTGATCCAGTAATGATTCATTCTGTTATTATTTGTAAGTAATTATTTTGATTGACATCACTGACTGGTAGGCAAAGTGACATTTTCTTGAAGGAGATTGTGCCTTTATCTTTGGTTTGGATTCTTGTTGTGATTTTCTAAAAAAACTTATATGAGATTAAATATGCAGCTTGAGGCATAATCGGTTTCCAATTGCTCAGGCTCCTAATGTTCGAATTTCACATGTAAAAAAATAGTTCTAAAAGTTTATATTACCACTTTGGATGGAAGTGACATAGTGAAGATATTAGATAGGCCAAAAAGTTTGGATTTATGACCTTTAACACGCCAGTGCCCATTCCCCACTTTCTGTTTAAGGATAACCGAACATGCTCTAGGCCTAGGTGATATTGTCAGTCTCTATTTTGATGAGCTTATATCAAGCTTGTTCTTTTTACATATGGACTTGTTAAATCTAATGTGAACTTTCTCTACTATGAAGGTTCTCATCTGGCAATCAGTACTAATTCCTGTAGCGTCATGTTGTATTTTTTTTCTCTGAAGATATGCTTAATCCTTTTTTACACACTCAACTTAGAGTTCCATGCATGGCCACCCAAATTTAACATGAAAAATCTTGGATGATAGTGGTCCACAACATATTTACTATCTCCGACTCAAAGAACTCATAATATACAGATCTGGTTTATCTGTCTAATAAAAGTTTTGCATATCATGCCATTCTATTTATATGACTCATAAAAGATCAAAATAATACTCCCTGCCAAATCGTGTTCTGCACTGAACTATATGTTCATGATAATTTTTTTTTCGATGACCTATCTACATTGTTGTAATTAATTTCTAGCTTGATATGCACTTTAAACTCCTTGATTTGGTACTTGTAGTTTCAGCTATAATCGTATTCCAGCAATTCAAGCATTGTGTTTGTGTTGCTATTTACATGTTTTGTTAACCAATCTTTTGTAGCAACAACTTCAATCACTCATGGAAACACTGAACTCAACAGAACCTCATTACATACGTTGTGTAAAGCCAAATTCTTTAAACCGCCCACAGAAGTTTGAGAATCAGAGTGTCCTACATCAATTGCGATGTGGAGTAAGTACCATTTTAGTTCATTTTATATGCCAAATTTGTACTAGCTTTGAATTATTATAGTACAACCTTTATTGTTATACATATTCAAGATCTTCTAGTTTGTTTAGGTTTTTCTTTTGCTTTATTTGATTCTTATGTTGGTATAGCATTCTTTTCTTTATGTAGAAGTTGTCTTGTGCTCTTGTTATGGATAAATTATTTTTGTTGTGATTGGTTACAAAATTTTGATCTCTTCATCAATTTGTACGTGTAGGGAGATTAGAGTTTTTTTAAAAGTTTCCTAACATTTATTTTGTGATTGTTTAGGTTGTCTACTGTTTTTAACTAATTCTAAACTAAAGATAAACACTGTTTTAGTTGCCCTAGATTTGATTGTATATAAATCTGAAATTTGTACCATTATATTCTTTTCTCGGCAAATACTTACAACAGGATCTTTTTTGTGATTCTTAAATGCTATGCTTAACTGCTTACTTTTTCACTTCATCTGCAGTGTATAGTGCCCTTCTGACATTTCAATAATGTAGCATTTGTTGAATCTATTATTTTTTAATATCAAAAGACAGAAACAACCATGTGGTCCGTTGGACAAGTGTCATTAATCTGTCAGCAGGCTGTGTGGTATGCATTCTGTGCTGAGCCAGTTGACATGGCTGCTATGTGGCTGAAACATGGTGGCTGAATAGAAATGAAACAAATTGAAACAATCTGAAGATTATAGTGAAAAAAAAACTCACAAACCTCTCTATTGGCATCTTGGATTTCCTATTCTGCCTCCCCTTTGATGGACTGGTGGTGATCGATAGACTGAGGTGGATCATGGTGCTGTGTTGTCCCGAAAAGCAATGGGGAATTGTTAAATGTTCCTAATGGTCTATTTTCTTTCGGCTTCTTCCTTGATTGAATTATGGACAATCTCACTGTTAAAAAGAGTTTGAACCACCTAGGAAAAGAATGATAAAAATGACTTTGGACAAGAATGGATAATATCAATGATATCTTGTGCCCATGTACTTGTGGACACCATTGATTGAAAAATTGCTTTGACTGATTCGGTATGGGTTAGTGATTTCTATAGGCGCTTGGGGGCTCGCCTAGGTGCTCGGGCAAGGCAAGGCGAGGCCTGAACGCCTTGTTTCATTTCCAGGCAGCGCGCTTCAAAGAGGCGCCGCCTGGGCGCTCACTCGAGCCCAGGCGTTGGGCGCTTCAGGCAAGCGCCCGGGTTAAATCAGGCGATCGAACCAACGTTTTCGGTTTGGTTTGGTCTTCGTTGCTTTATTTGGTTCAATTGAACCAACTAAAGCACTAATATCAGCCTTCTTCTTGCGACTTTTCAACCCTAACCTTTCTCGCCGTTGCTTGCTGTTACCGCTGCCACTGTCGCCGCTCTCCGTCTCGCTATCACTATCGCCGCTCCTGTTGCCGCTGCTCGTTGCTCGTTGCTACCAGTGTTGCCGCTCCTGCTCCCACTGTCACTGCTCGTTGCTACCGTTGCTGTTGTAGTCGCTCGCTGCTCCCGCTCCTCACTGCTACCGCTACCATTGTCGTTGCTCACTGCTCCCGCTCCCGCTGCTACCGCTGTCGCTATTCGTTGCTACCGCTATCGCTATCGTTGCTCTCAGTCAGCAGCCTCGATCTTCCTCTTACTCACACTCTTCTTACTTCGATAGTATACTGTTAACAATATATTAACAATATATTGCTAACTGTATACTAATAACAATATTTTTATTTATTATATTAATAATATATTATTTTGATTTTAATACTGTTAATTTTTATTTATTTGAAATTATTGTTATTGTTTTGAATTTTAAGAGTTTTTGTTAATGTGATATTGTGATTTTGCAAGATTTTCTTAATTTAATATCATATTTTTATTCAAATAATTATATTTATTAATTATATTATATATTTTTATATTTTAACGCCTTGCTTTGCTCGGGCGAGCGCCTAGCGCTTTTTAAATCACTGGTATGAGTGGTATTTACTTGTCCAACAAATACGTTCCAGCATATCGTGTCAATGTGCTGGAATGGACCAAACCCTTATTGGTCCAGCCATGGACCAGTATCAGTCCAATATCGAAAATCGAGAATCTTGTTGGACCCTGTTTTGAAGTTTCCGTTTTGAATTCCTGTTGATGTTGGGTTGAAATGCTTTCCCAGTGTCCATGAAAAAAAGATTATCAATTTAATACTATACTTACATTTATTCTTTTTCCTCTTCTTTCTTTCTGTTATTCCTTTGCTTTCTGATTTAGTATATGGTGTGACTCCAGCATATTACAAACAAAAATTTCGTGCTGGAATCAGCTCTAATCTGTTGGAATCAGCCACAATCGATTGATCTTAGAGAAAATTGTCCAATCCCAACCAAAATTAATAGCTTGTAGTAAAAGAATAAAAAAGATGTAGCCACATGACCTCATTGAAGATGAACCTCATTTTTGGAGCACCTTTTGGTGAATTTGTTATTCCTGTTGTGCGTAAGGGATTGCGTATTGGTATCTTCATATAACTAGGTTTATCTTCAATAAGGGATTGCTTATTTCTTTTCCTTAAACCTTTGTACTCTGTTGTGCATATTTCCATTGCACTTGTTTTGTATTGTTGCATGACAATTAGTACACCTCATTTAATAATGCAAAACTAAGATTTCTATAATTTTAATTTCGTAGACAGTACTTACATCTTGATAAAATAGTTGTTTTGTGTCTTAATGTTTTTTATAGGGGATTTGCTCCTCTCTTAAGGCATAGGAGATTTAGGTGCCTTGGTGATAACTGAGTTTTTTTATTTGGATACTGTCCACAGTGCTCTTACAGTTGTTACGGCTCACCATAGCTATCTCTTTGCTTGTCATAGCTAAGCATCCATATTGCCTCATTAGCATAATATCCACAATATCCTGAGGAGCTTGAATGGATTTATCTTGAGTTGATAGTATTAGCTTCCTTGCAAATCTATATATTTTTGACAAAGAAAATTTGTCTTGGTAGATAGGCCACTAGTTCAATCTAATTTCTTTCCAGTGTGGAAGATTTTTGAGTCATGTCGGAAAATTAGATTTGGAGTATCTTAAAATGTGAGTGCAACCACAATGTATGGAAACAACTGCTTGTATATCAAAGTACCATGCCTGTTTGTACATCTCACATTTGCCTACTACAGCTTTATCTTAATTGTCTTCTTAGTTTTGTTACTTGACATTTTAGATATCATTCACTGGTTCAGAATGTTGTTTATCATATCTAGTCTCTTATATCTGTGTTCTTTTAATTAGTTGCAGCAAGCTATTTGGTCATCATGTATGTTTGTATGCAGGGTGTTCTTGAGGCTGTTCGAATAAGTCTTGCTGGTTATCCGACTAGAAGATTTTATTCGGAATTTATAGACCGATTTGGGCTTTTAGCTCCTGAACTTTTGGATGGAAGGTAGTTGATTTACTGAGCTTATTCTGCTATGACTGGCAGTGGCTGTTGCATTAATTTGAACTGCTTGCACTTTTTTTATTTGATGTGCTATTTGTCTTGCATCTTTAGTTAATTTTTTTCCCAGTTAAATGTAGTTTTTACCTGCTTTTGGATTTGAAGGGTGGACATTCTATGTATCAAAGCCTTATTAGTTCTACAAGTTGGTTATAGCTGCATATAGTTGTACTTCGCTTTCAGTTCACAGGACTTTTATTCTCTAAGTGGATACACTATGAGATGTGATGGCAAGAAGATGATTTAATACATGAGGGTTCAACACATTCAGGTGTACTGACATATGTTATGCTGGAATATACTGCAGTACAAGGGGAGGGAGGGAATAGAAGAGTAGGAGGCAGTGGCTGCATAGAAGGAGAGGGGTACCACTGGCATGTGGCGTGAGAGGGAGGTTTTCTTCTTTTTTTTTGGTTTTTTTGTTTTGGGGAGGCGCCAGAGTATTGTGTGCAACAAGTTTTAGGGTCAAAACTTTGGATGGTAAGCACTGTTCACAGTGCTTCCCTAGCGGTAAGCCCTGATGCCACTTGTGGACGTATTCCTTGGTATGTATACTTGTTTGACATGAATAGGCTGAGTGAAACACTGAAGGTGGGGCTTTGGCATGCTTAATTTGTGTTAATTTACTGTGATTCTTGAGGTTATTTGTTTTATCCTAATTGCTTTTGAGGTTTGTTGGAATTCAAAATTTTGATTGGGTTGGACTGATCAAATCTTTTGGATCAATAAGACTTGTTGCTTAGACCCATGCTTGATCGAGGTTGTTTAGAACTGATAGAATTGGTTGGATCTGACATTTTATCCAATCCTGACCCATCTTAGTCCGACAATTTTGGCTAATGATTCAGTCCAACAATTAGGTAGTGATTACCAACTAGTAATGAGCGTGTGTGTGTCAGCATTTTCCAGATGTCTGCTATAGTAATAGAGTATGTCTTTCATTGATGTTGGTACATACTGGTTGGCATTTTCCAGTTCAAAGACAGTTGGGACAGGGGATGTTGAGCCTCGACTGTGAACTCCACAGAGGATGACTGGCTGGATACTTTGATTGGGTTAAAAATCTCGAATAGCTCCTTGCCTAAGGATGAGATGTAGACTTAAAATCAACTGGGGGATGCCATTCTCCAAGGAGTTCCTCATGGGGATTGCTTTGCCTGACACTTTTGATCTATTTGCTTATGTGGGAGATTGCACTTGCTGACTACCTGTTTGGTGCTTGCATGAGGACTATTTGGACAAGTGTTATATGGATTGCTTTTCATGTTGGATTGCTGTGGTTCACTGTCATGATCATTGATAATATTTAGCTAATCTCAAGTTATCTGGATTCATAGACATAAAACCAACAAAAGAAGGATAAAATTCATTTAGACATTCATACTCTTGAAACCATCTAATGAAGTTTTGAAGCAAAGAAGCATATAATTATAATAACATTTAAAGAATTCAAAGCTTTGAGGCCTTAATGCATGTGGCAATGTGGCATACCTTAGTCCATCACAATGAACCATCGGATCCTACCCTTCTATGCAATGAAAGCTTTGTTATTGAACTTGGTAGTCTACTTTGTAACTGCATGAATTAGAACGTTCAACCAATCTTTTTTTTTTTAGCCTTACTTATCGGTGTAGCTTTAACTATAGTTGCTTTAACATTTTTCTTTCAAGAGTTCATGGTATCACTAAGTTCACATTTACCAAGTGAAAAGAGAATTTCCTTTTCTATTTATATTATCTTTTTCTCTTTCTCCTTTATTTTTTCTGTTCCATGGATTTGGCACTTCTATGTGGTCTTGTCTTTGGCATGCCATCCACAGAGTAGTGCCTGGGTGTGCATTGGTATCTCAATCATTCCTCTGTTTCCAGTAGAGAGGAAAAATCATATGAATGGGTGGCTTTATATGTGGTGTTCTTTTTTGCATTACTCATTCCATATACAATATCTTTCGTCCATGTGTTGTTCCTTGAAGCTACTTCGAATATATGCCAAATGCATATTCCTGGCATACGATGCATTTTGTGATGCAAACACTTGCATACTCTTTGAATTTTAGTTTCAAGGTACATGGCAGTCATAATTTCATCATAATCTATTGCAAAGATTATTGTATGGTGGCATGAGAGTTACCTAATACCCTTCCCGCATTGTATGATTCTGAGCTAGGCTAGTATGCATGCCTTGTGGATGTTAGCACAAGTTATTTGATTTTATTATTACCTTTTTAATAATTTTGATCTATGTTTCTTTGTTCCATATTATCTGGCAGCTATGATGAAAAGGCATTGACAAGAGGAATTCTTCATAAGTTGAAGCTTGAAAATTTCCAAGTATTATTATTGCTTATGAATTCCTTTTTATGCTTCTTAAATTCAATTTGCTACTTGCGAAGCATTTCTTTGAGTATAATGGACATGCTTTATTGCTGATTAGTATGTTATGTATGCTATCTATATATTTTTCTTATTGCTCGTATCTTGTAAGACTTAACCTTTTTGTTGATGGTTATGAGTTGAAGTGCTGGGATTCTGGATGAATGGATAGAGAACAATTGACATAGAGGCAAAGTTTGTCATACCGTAGTGCACCGCTCAATACGGCGGTATGTACCAGTTTGATAGGGGGTCAGTATGGGCAGTATGTATCAGTACATCGGTATGCCCCACTGCACCGTATGTCAGTATGTTGGTATGGCTTGATATGTATTGTACCGATGGCCGATCGGTATATTGGTATAGATTGATAAAGCGAACCAAGCATAGAGGAATATAATTTTGTTTCAAAAAACTGATAACTCATTGTTTAGTCATTGTAGGTTCATATAATAATACCAAAAATGTTTAACAGTATATTATATATAATGAAGAAATGTTATAGTTATAAGAAATCAGGTGAGTCTATTCCATGTTGATACTTCATCTGTTAGGTGTCAGCATGCATGGCTATCTAAATTAGTCTTATATATTAGATGTCACATGCATGACAACTTTAATGGGCTGCTGTCACTTTGTATGACATTCAATAAGAAAGGAAGCTCATCTTACCTACCTATATGTCATACATGATATTGCTTCTCCATCTACAACCCGAATCATTAAAATATAAGACACTCTTTTGGGTATCTAACCACTTAAAGGTAAAGGTGGAAACGGAGTGATTGGAATAAGGAAATAATAGAGTAGAAGGAGAAAGTAAAAAAGGATTAAGATATGATGAATAGAAGACCTCCATATGTCTTAACCAAATAAGTTGTGAATGATATTGCATCATACTTTTGGATTTCACTTATTTTATATTTTTAAGTGTTTCCTTTTTGAAATACATCTTTGTATTTTTTATTTTTCTCTGTATACCTTTATGCAAGCCTCTTTTACACACTTAATTATGACAATTTAGAATGTTCCATATTTTTCAGAGTTGAATTTGTTTGTATTTCTTTTAGTAACATTAGTTCTTAATATTCTCTTATCATGATAAGTATGTTTGCTATATAATATTATAATTCTGAAATGACATTCTCATATTAAAAGTGATTTATTAATAAGGATGGTTTGTAACAAATTTTCCTATTGATAGTATTGAGAGTATGTTTGTTATGTACTTCTAGACTCCCATTTGGTTGTTTAAGTTTAAGAATCATATTGGATTATTTTTTATTTATGGAATGAGTTTGTTATTTGCATCAAGCTGTATCGTCATGAAAAGTGGTTTAGTTAATTTCTAGATGATTAAAATGCCATTGTTATTATTTTTGGGTGGTACCAAGAAAGCACAAATCTGAGTTCCTTAGCATGGGTAACTAATGATTTTAGTTGTTGTCAACAATCATAATATGTAAAATGAGACATATCTAATGTTTGTTATGTATTATTATAGAATGTATCTCTTTTTCTTATGTTATGTATCCATTGTGAATCTGAAATAATCATGTATAAGTATGTTAAATGTGGCAGTTCAGCTCCAGTTCCTGGGAGTTGGGATGTGACAACTAAAGCAGCTGAAGCTTGGCCGTAGTGGAATTTCTTGTGATTGCAGAGTCTTAATTCATATTTTATTAGCTCGTAAACTCCTAATAATGAGCCTAGCAGTCTCCTACTTACTAATATGTGTCCAATTTTTTGACTTAGAGAGCATATCACTTTCCACAATAATTATAGCTGTTTAATATAATTATTAATATTCTTATATACCTATCTGAATTTTACATATAAAAAATGTCTAAAAATAAATGCTAGAATCATGCTGCTAACATGGTTCTCCAAAATTGGTTCTGGAGGTGGGGACACAGATCTTTATATTTTCCCAAATTCACTTATCTGCCTGTGTTAACATTGAATTACCAAAACTTGACATGGAGTCTGATTTATAGGGATGCTGGCTCTTTTTAGCATAGTTCTTACTGTCTACATTTTGATAACTTTATTACAAGCTAAGATATCTGAAACCTTGATATGTTTTTTATAGACTTTGAGGTGCTGAAGCTTTTCTTACATTTTGATAATATTATTGTTTTTTAGTTTCTCTCATAGATTTTCTTGCACTGTAATGGAAATGCAATTTTATAATTCTTAGGCTCTTCCATTTAGTTGTGCATGGCACAGACTAAGCAAAATGCTTTTTTGGCTTAGGGCAAGTTGGTACATTCTTAAGTATAACACTTTATGGTATTTCCAAATTTTCTGTGTGGATGTTGCTGATCATGTGGTTATTGAAATATGTGTCTCATACACAGGGCCATATATTTGACCTTTATATTCAGAATGTAAGCTTACATTGTGTAACGCTTTGCTACTGTCAAGTTTTCTTTTTTAAAATATCATAACCTTTTTTATTGGTACTATTCAGTATTCAGTATATCCATATCTTTGTGAAAATGGGCTCTCGTTTTTTCAGTCTGCTGAACAAATATGTTTGTCAACCATTTAGAATTTTTAGGTTGATCTGTTCCTTAAGCAGTTGTTTAAAAGTCATATTATTACTATAAAGCTTATTAATGAAGTTCCTATAATTTAGTTTAGTTATCATCACTGTCCTGGCTCATGTCATTCAAATCCTTCTTTCATAGCCTTCTTGACTCCTACGTGCAAAAAAACAAAAAAAGATTCATGCTTTCAGCTTTCTAAGTTTACTCTGTGTGACCACATATATTTTTATCTGAGTCATCGAACATGACTTGGTATTAGCTTACAAAAGCAGTACTTCTTACCAGCTTGGCAGGAATAAAGTTTTCCTTAGAGCTGGTCAAATTGCAATCTTAGATTTACGGCGTAATGAGGTTTTGGAAAATGCTGCGAAGTTCATTCAGGATCGTTTTAGAACATTTGTGGCTCATAGAGAGTTTGTTGTGACTCGAGTTGCTGCAATTACTCTCCAAGCATATTGCCGAGGTAATTTACATCATTGCTTTATTTTATATTAGGAGCACACAGAAGTATGAACTCACTGAAATAATTGTGCATCGATGATCATCATGTTTACTAAATTCTGACTTTTAAATACTGTGCATTGAACATTTGATTCTCGACAACATCGTGATTATTTATTTTTATGGTATTTGATTATAAACACTGGATATATGGGTTGTACTAGGTTTAAGCCAGGAATCAGTCAATTATAACCCAGAGAACGAAACTAAGAGTTGGACCAATTTAAGTTGTGGGCAAAATTTTACACCTATGATGGTCCATTTTTTCGTGATGTCAGTTTAGTTAGCTTAGTTGAATGCTGATTGTCCCAGATGACATGCTCCTATTGAAGTAAGATGTCTGGAATTTCTTTTCTATTGTTTTTAGGCTGTTTATCCAGAAGAATGTTTGCAACTAAAAGACGAATAGCAGCTGCGGTTTCAATTCAAAAACATGTTCGAAGATGGCTGTTACGGCGGACTTTCTTGCAAGTTTATTCAGCAGTTGTAGTAATTCAATCTAGTATTCGGAGTTCCATTGGTCGGCAGAGATACGTGTGTATTAAGGAGCATAGGGCTGCGGTGTTTATCCAGGTTCTTTCTCATCATGTTGATATTATACTTCATAAAGGGTTTTGATGTCTCATTTTAGTGTTGGCTGATTATGCTAAATGGTTGTTTATTTCCATTCGCTTGCTGTCACATGTATCTTGGTTTGGTCAAATTTATATATCTGAAGCCAGTGAATCTTACAACCACAATCTTCTTGGTCAGCCCCTTTTGTATAATTGAGTGACTCTGTTTTTTGTAGTTTTTAATACAAGCAGTGGTCTGACGTATAACTTGAATATTTCTTGACTTGGTGCATAATTAAAAAGAACGTAGGTGATCCATTTCATAATTGTTTTCATTGTGATATTATTTATTTTTTAAATTTATAACTTTCAATTTTAAATTTTTTATCTATTTATTTCTGCTGCTGAATAAATACTTCAGCTTCATGCTCTGCCCGACTAGTAAAATATGATTGGAACTCCTAGATTTTCTGATGACTCTTGTCGAATATTGGCATTCTTGATATTTTCTTCCAGAATAATATCATGACTTTCTGGAGTTCCACTTCGTCCTGAAACTGATCAGACTTTTGCAACTTCATGGTTGTTCTTGTAAATTATTGTTTAATTATGTTGTGTCTACTACCTTTAAATTACATTTTACACATTATCGTAGATCAATGTCGGGCTTCTTTTTCTTAGTCTGTTTATATGTGTTGCATCTGCAACTAAGTTTCATCTGCAAGAGCTGATGTTTCCTAACACTCTGAACAGGCTTGGTGGAGAATGTTAAAGACATGCATGGCTTTTCAGGAATACCGAAATGCTGTGGTGTGCATTCAATGTGCTTGGAGATGTAAACTTGCAAAAAGGGAGCTTCGGAGGCTTAAATTGGTACGATCTCTTCCTTTCATTCAGTGATGTAGATGTGACTTAAATTGTCAAATTTTGGGTACAAGCTGATGTTGCCACTGGAACTGGTTATATATGTAAGTTTGTGCAGTCACCTCAATATGTCAGCATGTCAGCAATCTCATGATAATATAGGTTCAAATTAACATGTCACTAATAGAGCAACAACCAAAGTGGTTCTTTCCCCAACCATCACAAAGTAAAATATACTAAGTAGAAGTACTGTATTTAGAATGACAAACTTGTTTTCCTGTCTTGCAGAGGATTCTTAATGATCCTTGGTACTAGTTCCCAGTGAAATTTTGGGAGATGCACTGAAATGCTAATGCTGAAAATTTTATGATACTGAAATTAGTGCAAGGAATTGCAAATGCATGATCCCGAATGACTACATGTTCAAGCTGTTAACTCAATTTTGTGTGATAGAATGTATAGAGAGAGAGATGGTTTCAATGTAGTACCTATGACATTATTTTGGTCATTAGTATCTGTTGTTTGTATGAGCATTAGAAACTCTAATAAACCTTAATCTTCTGTCATCTTAGCACCACATGTAATTCTGACCTTTTATAGACAAAATAGTTTAGAGAATAGATTCTTGAATTTTATTGGTTGTACTATACATATATCTGAAATCCATCAGAAGCTGCATCTTGGAATGAGTTAATCTTTTTGTACCATTCACAACTCATAGTTTATTTCAAAGATGTCTAGAAAGTTCAACATTACTTGACATGTTTGCATGACTTGAATTAGTAGATGTACTACGAATATGATTCTTACTAATATACACAATTAAGATGTTGATCTACATTAACAAAGATCTTGTTGGTTGAGTGGGAGTTGGAACAGGTAGTGAGGATTGGAGAAAAGAAGAGCCTCTTGTAAGAAATACTATTTATTATTAAAAGAATAGAGTGGCTTAAAATAAATCAAATTGAAATGTATTTATGGTTGTACAATGATAGATGCATCATGTATCGTTGTCATGCTGTCAGTTCTGTTATACATGCCTATCGTACATTGTCAATTGAAGGATGGTTGAAAATGGCATTCAGCCAGGAAATAATTCTAGATCAAAAATTGAAAACAAGAAAGGAAATAATAAAATTTTAATTTTTTATAAACCTTAAGACATGTACAAATAAAAAGCAGATGGTATTTACCTGTAATTTATAAAAGCCATTGGATTTTAACTACATGCTACAGCATATGATTATCCGTGTTCTATTTCTCTTTTGTCCTCTTTTCACTTTCACATCTCTCTCTCACTTTCTCAAATGTTTGTCAATATACACATTGTGAAAATCTAGTATTGTTTGATAAGAGAACATAAGTATTTATTATAGAAAATTGTTAGTATTAGCCTGTGACTTACTAAAGTCATAGGATTTTAAATATATACTGCAGCATATACTCAACCCTGTTGTATTTCTTTTGCTTTCTTCTTACTTTGCATCTGTTTCTCTCACCATCTCAACTTTTCTCATTGTATGCATGAATGTTGCAGCAACATTCTTCATTTTGTTGTTCTTCACCAGAACTGCTTAGGTCTTGTATATTTTTCCTTTTTTTCCTTCTCTCCTGCCTCTCTTCTTTTTATTGTTATTGTCCAATCGGAATCTGTAAAAATGATTCTTTTTATGGTAAAGCTAATAATAACCTTTTTCAGATTCTTGTCTTTTTATTGCTGTGTTATTCTTTATAGTGGGCGCAACATGTTGCTTATTGCTTTCTTTAACTTCTAGTCATACATCAGAAAATTTTCTAATAGTCTTCAACTCTATGTATTCTCATATAGATAATTACTAGTTGGCTTCTTAATTTATCCTGACGCTACTATTTTGTTTACTCTGTATGGACACGTAGCTTTGTATATTAGATTTTGCTGTTTCAAGTAGAGAGATTTACTTACTTTCATCTTAAAACTTGAAGGCTGCAAATGAAGCTGGAGCTTTACGTGAAGCTAAGAGTAAGCTTGAGAAGAGATTGGAAGATCTTTCATGGCGTTTGGCTTTAGAGAAAAAGCTGCGGGTAAAACCAACATTACAGCTATATTTTTGAGCTATCTTCATTTTCTTTTTCATTTATGCGTGTTTCATTTCAATGCAGAAAATTTATTGCTACTTAATTAGTCTTGTATGATTATATCACAAGTGAATTCTATTGCTTTGGTAGCTTGTAGTAGGTTAATTGGTGGTCCATTGTGTTTGACATTATTAGAACATGAAATACTTCCAGTAATATGAAAAAAAAAAAGGCTAGATGCATAATGATGTTATGTATCATGTTCTTGTGACATTGACATTTTTGACAGATTTACAAACTCAACATATGAACCTGCATTCTTCCTATTAGTTTATCACATTTTAAAATGTGTTGCCAAATCTATGTGATCTTTCTATGAGAAATGTAAGATATGTTTCCATTATCTAGTTGCAAGAATGTAATTATCAGTCCAATTCTGGTTTCAATAACCAGTTGGACCTCTAAGGTACCAGGATATTGGGTGGTATATAAACCTGTATTGCTCGGTTCAAAAGAGTAATAAAAGAATTAAATCTTGGTTCGTATCAACTTAAATGGTCTGGTACCTGTCCTTCGTCATATTTGTAAAACCGTTTATTACGTACTGGCTTAATTGGTATTTGATTTCTTGGATCTGAAAATATGGATGAAGAGAATAAGATGCAGAAATTTCACAATCTAAAATAACAATTGAAAGAGAATTGTTGTGGTGATTGTGATGTGTATGCCAAGTTGTACATTGATGACTTGAATTTGTGGACTTAAGTGCACAGTATGAGGATTGTTAGGAATGAAGAAATTGTTGATCTTATAATTGCTGCTGCTGATGTGCTTAAAAGGGCATACACATTTTGGATTTTGTTATGTGAAGGGAAATCTGCAGCTGCTTTTCCCTAACTGCAGATGGATATTTCAATTTTAGACAATCGTGCAAATATTATTGTATAGTTGCTGCATTGTTTGTACCTTCGTAAGAAAGAATTTGCAACTATTTGCAAGGTTGTCTATTGACCGTTTGGTTACCGCCTCTTCTGTTTTTTTTCTTATTTAAGTGGTGTATTGCTTCTATATTCTTTGCTAAGTTCCTGCATGAACTTCTCTATTGTAGTTTGCAAGTGAAGAGTCAAAAATGCTGGAAATTTCAAAACTTCAAAAAGCTCTGGATTTAAAGAATGCTGATCTGGATATGGCAAAGTCGGCTACTGCCATAGAGTGCAAAAAGAATGCCATGCTTCAGAATCAGTTGAACAGTACTTTGAAGGAAAAGGAAGCTATCATGATTAGCCTCAATGCAATGTCAGAACTTAAAAAGGAGAACTTGAACATGCAGGTTTGGCTATCTTATTTCATGCAAATGACTTTCAAGGAAATATCTGATTTGATTGTATTTTTATTGTTCTTAGTTACTTGTATGATCTTTTACTTGTACTGTCCAACCTAAGGTATATGTTGAAGCTAACAAGGTTGATAAAATTATGTAAGATAAGACACTAATCAGGAGTTTATACCATTAAAAGTTATAACAACTTTACAATCCAGATCACACGAAAACAACATTTGATATCAGTTTTTATGAAGATCCATTAACCTTGTTCTAAATTTTTGATATTACCTAAACTCTAGGCATGCATAATTTCTCACCTACAGTACTTGTGGCATCAAGTGTTTTCTAAGATAAAAAGAAAAGATAAAACAAGGTTTTTAATTTCGGGTACCAGACCTGTTTTGGTCGATTGGAGCAGTATGGTCTATTCTGGCGTACTGACATACAAGTACGCTGATATGTACCCCAGCGCAAAAGAAGTGGGGAGGGGGAGGGGGAGCATGGGGAAGAGGAGGTGGAAAAAAGGAGTGGAGGGAAGCAGTGATAAAGATGAGGATGTGATGAGAAAGCTTGTCTCATGTTAAAGTTGGCATATAAATTAAGAAGGTACATGTTGATATTAGTTTATCAAATATGAACATTGGTAACTTTTGTTCCTATATTTTCTCACTCTTTTTTGTTTTTACGGTTGTGTTCTTGTTCCATTTAGTTTGGGTTTTTCTTAGTCCAATTATCAAGTTGATTGAAACGTGCTAATTTTAGAGAGATGTATACAGTCACTATGCATGTCGTATCTTAGAAATGCTTCATCCAAGAAAAGTACAACATTTGTTTACCGATGAATAATCATTCTAATGGCTTCCTGTTAAATTTACTGTGACTATGACATCCTTATAAATAATCTTTCATAGGTTAGTTGTTCCATTCTGTCATCTCTTCGGTATACATCCTCATTTTTGTCATTGTTTATATTACTGTTTCTTTGTGTTTGTTTTGTTTTGTTTTGCAGAATTCTGTCCAGTCTCTTGCAAAAAAAAATTTGGATTTGGAGAGTGAGCTTCTTAAAGCAAAAAAGTGTAATGATGAAACCCTGGAGAAATTACATGATATGGAAGAAAAATGTCTAGAGCTTCAAGGGAACTTGAACAGGTTTGTTTTAGTTCTTGAGTTTGAACTTCAACATCAACCAAAGAAAGGAAATTGGAAAATTAACTTGTTGAGAATCTTTTATTATTTATTTTCTTTTTAATTAAACTATATTATACAAATAGCACTCTGATCTTGTCAATAGCTTAAGTCGAAATTGGAAAATGTTTTTAACTTATGGGATAAGATTTGACATATTCTAGTCACATGCATATCGATGTTCCTAGTTCTCAGTATGGGCACTGTATACAGACCATGTGCTTTGTAGTACCATACATGCACGAAGAATTATGGCCAACATATGAATCTAGGAAGCACTGATGAATGCTTCTTGCACCTAACTAAAATTAAATGCAATCAAAAGAATCTTTGAAAGTTAATCTGGTGAATGCCATATGCTTCAGAAAAATTCTGACATAGTGCCCTTTGCTTCAGAAAAAGAATCTGATGAATGCCCTTTGCTTCAGACAAAAAAATGATAAGTGCCCTTTTGCTAAGATCCATTTTGAGCATATATTTAATGGCTTTTTTAGATGATCCAGCTTTTCATTATTAGCCACCCATTCTATATGCTAACTCCTTATGGCAAGGACAGTATGCCCCAACTGTTCATCTATTAAAGTACTGCAAAAAAAAAAAATCATCTTATGAAAGAATATTCTGCTAGTTATATTTTCCATCACACTTTTTTTTTTATCTTATCACATTATTCATTTGATTTCTCAGCTTGGAGGAGAAGCTTTCAAGTTTGCAAGATGAAAATCATATCCTCAGCCAAAAGACAATAAGCATGTCACCTATGAACAACCTTTCTGGGGTCAAACCTTTATCTGAGGTTCTTATGTTGTTATCGTATTGTTCAGTTTGTTGATTTTCTTTCCATTTTGTAAATAAGTTGCTTTGGAAAAGACTATTGACTGAGATGATTTATCCTTTTGTCTTTTCTGCAAATATAGAAATACTCGAATGCACTTGCGCTATGCAACATTGACCAGATGCCTACATTTGTAAGATTAATCGTCTTGTTGGTTTTTGGCTTTTTCCATTTAACTTCTGGGTTTGCAATTAATGTTCATTGTTCAATGTAGGAGACGCCACCTACAAAATATCTTATTCCTCTTCCTCAAAGCTTGTCGGTATCACGAAGGACAAGGAGGGGTGTTGAGAGACACGAGGTAATTTCTATGTTGCTTTTTATCAGATGTAATCTTGAGTTTGTTCAAGAAAGTCCAATTATGTTACTCTGGGCCTTCTAAAGATAATGCATGCTGGGAATTTCATTGTATGTGTCTAATTTGTTTTTCCAAAATTGTGTCTAAATTACATTTCGTCTTATAGTATCTCTTTTTATTTGGAACATTATTTTATTATTTTGTTCTTTTTGCTGTTTATTGTTTAAAGCATGGTATGCAATTTCGAATGGTACCGCTCGGTACGGGTGGTACGTACCGGTTCGATAGCATACTGTTACGCGGACCGCCCACTATCGGACGGACCGTGCTACAGTACTATAATAATACACTAAGGTATGCCCTGGTGTACCGCTCGGTATGCTGGTACCGTACCGTACCGAGCCAACCTCGAAACATCGGTATGGTACGGTATTGCATACCTTGGTTTAAAGTGCTGTGATTTTTCCATAAAAATCTTACTTTATGTCAAGTAATACTTTCTTCTTGGTCTCAATCTAAGCAAGATATTTTGCAGGAAAATCATGAACTGCTTTTAAGGTGCATTAAAGAAAATTTGGGGTTTAAGGAAGCTAAACCAGTTGCGGCTTGTGTCATTTATAAGTGTCTTCTCCATTGGCATGCCTTTGAGGCTGAAAGAACAGCTATTTTTGATTTCATAATTGAGGGAATCAACGATGTTCTAAGGGTTAGAAGTTGATTTTTTTTATTTGTATTTCTTGTGATCTTTACTTCAATTAAAATATAAGAGTTGTTGATTTTTGATTCATATGTTTCAGGTGGACAACGAACATGATAACTTACCTTATTGGTTGTCCAACACTTCTGCACTTCTATGCCTCTTGCAGAGGAATCTTCGATCAAATGGTTTCCTTGCAACACCTCGACGTTCTGGATCCTTGGGTCTAAATCGAAGAAATGTACAAGTTAGTTATCAACAGCAACCTAATTTTTTTCTGGCTACTGGTTGACTTTTTTTTTCTGATTTGAAAGCCCATGTGGCTGCTGAATCACTGCTTGCCCAAAATGGTTTTATCAATTTGGATTTTTCTAATCACTACCTACCCAAGAATAGTTGTTTGATATATTTAGACTGTACAGGCTGCTGCCTAGATAGAGTGGGAGGGTGGGTTTTGCTTGAATGAAAGATTTATTTTTTTCTGTGCTTCAGGGAGGTGGTACGGGATAACCTAGGATGTTGATGAATGAAGTTTCATGTCTGGAATCTTACATGGCTAGAAGATGTAGGCTTTATAACATGCTTAGAGATAAATTAGGATATTGATGAATGAAGTTTCATGTCTGGAATCTTACATGGCCAAACGATGTAGGCTCTATAACATGCTTAGCTAGGAGTCCTTAAGAGTTGGTGCAGAAGTTGTTGTAGAACAAGATACTGATCCAATTCAGAAAGAATGCTTGTCCATTGTAAGCTAATTTCAGTTTGATTTTTTGAAGGTCCAATACTTTTTTATGGTCTCTTTTCTTTCTTTGACTACTTGGATAAGTTGTCATATTGGCTAATATATATGTTTGAGATTTGGCTTTAACACTTGCCATTAGCCTCCAATGCATGTATACTTGATTTTAACACTTGCATTGTGGATTTTTAAATAACTGAACCTGTGTTCTTTAGGTCTTAAATTTATATACCCTTGCAGAGTCTGAAATCACCTTCAAAGCTTATTGGAGGAGATGATAACCTGGCATATGTGGATGCACGGTATCCAGCTATCCTTTTTAAGCAGCAATTGGCTGCCTGCTTGGAAAAGATTTTTGGATTGATGAGGGATAACCTGAAGAAGGAGATTTTACCACTTCTCAATCTTTGCATTCAGGTGGGGTGTTGGTTACATAGTTGTTATATGTTAAGTTTTCCATACATTGTGATATTATTCTCACTGATGTTCATGGTACTCCTTGATGATATTAGCACTATCCTGTCTTTATAAAAGAAGTAAAATAATAATCAAGTTGACTTAACCTGTAAATATTATCTTTTATGAGGAATATTATTCGTTTCTTTTAAATAATTTGTTGAAGGCTCCAAAGTCTACTCGAGGACCTAGCGTAAGGACATCAAAGTCACCTAGTGGTGTTGCTCAACCACCGTTGAATACTCACTGGGACCGCATAGTCAGATTCTTGGATGCACTTATGGATCGGTTACGTGAAAACTTCGTGAGTTTTTGCTAGTTAATTCTTTTATGATTGTTTATTCATTTTACAGTTAATATTCTAGAATGTTGATTTAACTCTTTTATTTTGATTTGGATTATGCTGCTGCAGAAAGCCTTCTCTCTTTGTTGGCATGTTATGTTGAAAATATGCTTGATTTTGTTAGAGGAAAATTGATTCAGTTTAATGTAAAAAGGTGTGCACATGAGGATTGTGAAAGAAAGCATGTCAGGATAAGAGAACAATAAATCTTTTGATATTTTTTATGTGCAATAGGTGGGCTGAAACAATCCCAACTTAAGGGCTGGTATTTGTTGCTACCTACCAAATGTTGGTTAACAACATAATTCAAGTGTAGGGTGGTACTTTTCACTGAAATGGACAGAAATACATTTTGTATGATGTTGTCTTGGCATTGTGTCTTGATCTTCATTTTGCTTAGTCAATTGGATTAAAACTATTGTCAATTTGGCCCAGATTATTATATTTGGAATAAACTCTTCTGTTATTCCTTCGAGTTGCTAGATAGCATCTGGCGATCTGAGGGTGTGTCAATGTGACTAGTGTGTTGTTCTGTTTCATTTGAAGTTCCCTGAAAATAATTATATTTTGTTTCAGCAAAACCTGAAACTTATTTGAAAGAAATTATGCACAATAGAGATAGATGAGGCTTCTGCTGCAGCAATCTATATTCATATTCTTTCAATTGGCTTCATTTTATGTTTGGGTTCACTAACCTTCATCTTTTGTATTTTTTCTCGTTTCTTTCTAAATGCAATTTCCTTATTCATTGTCTAATTTATTTTTTATAACTTTAGTTTGAATTATATTTTTTTTCCAATTCTCACATAGGTACCTTCATTTTTTATACGTAAGCTGATTACACAGCTCTTCTCGTTCATTAATATCCAGCTTTTTAACAGGTAAATGTTTCTTTCCTTTGGAGTCACAATTTTTAACTAATATCATGACTTAAGATGAACAATATTATTCTCTATTTGTGAATGCTAGTCTCTTACTACGCCGTGAATGTTGCACATTCTCAAATGGTGAATATGTCAAGTCTGGACTTGCTTTGCTGGAAAAGTGGATTGCAGATGTTACAGAGGAGGTGAATTTATATTTTTGAGTGCTTAGGTTTTGAACTAGCACCACTTAATATGCTGTATTCTGCAGTATGCAGGAACTTCTTGGCATGAGCTAAACTACATCAGGCAAGCTGTTGGATTCCTGGTAAACTAATGTCAACATGTTTCGAGGTCTTGATTGGAGCTTTCATTTTAAATTCTTTGCTAATCTCAATTAAAAATGATAGATTATACATCAGAAGCGGAAAAAAACTCTTGAAGAGATAAGGCAAGATCTTTGCCCGGTATGATCAAATGTTCATATTAAATTTCTGGAATTATTACTACCTTGATCAATATCTACCAGGAAAAGTATATTTTGTGATCATATTGGCAGTCATTTAGATTATGTTCTTTTTCTGACCTTGATCAGGCATTGAGTTTACGGCAAATTTATCGTATATGCACAATGTACTGGGATGACAAATATAGTACACACAGTGTATCAAATGAGGTCTGTTATATTGACTCAGTATCTCTTTCACTTGATTTATTTTTGTTTATTGGACTAAAATTTTGTGGGCTTATAGGTTGTTGCAACAATGAGAGAAATGGTCAACAGAGACTCTCAGAATCTTGTATCAAATTCATTTTTGTTGGATGATGATCTATGGTATGCTTCTTACAAAGAACAAAAAAAAGAAAAAGCCCTTATGAGATATTACTCCAGAAATAAAGGGTTCTTGTCATAAATTTTATGATTTAAGTTAAGCATGATGGTTGTATTGTCTCTTCAACTATAGTTCCCTACCACATGTTTTCATATAATAATATCAATACCGGTATTAGAATTTTGTTCAATTGATACATGCCAGGATAGAAAGCATAGTACACCAACAGAAAATGCTAAAAAGTATATTAGACCAGTATGTGGTTGGACTGTTATAATACATTCCATATACTTCAAATTTGAGAACTCTCCGCCATTTGAATACCTGTGGTATAGCCCACATATGAACTTGATGGTCTTCATATATTCATCTCCTTCTCAAACTCCTTCCCATCATCAAACCTCATGTATTGCCTCTATCCTCCCAGCATTTCTTCATGAACACCTTTGTCCTCTGGTCACTATCAAAACCCTTGATTATCACGTGTCATCTGTTTATTCTTGTGCATTACTGATGAATAATAACTGCCTGACCTGGTAGTGTATTCATAGAAAAAACTTCAGGTTCTGACCACTGACATTGTGGCTTTATTGTAGCATGTGTTTTCACTATTTTCATTTTGTTGAGTTCTGTTATTACTTTTTAGTGATATTCCAAATATTAACAAAATGGAATAGCAGTATCCATAACATGATATCTTGAGAAGAATGCTGATTGAGTGTGCATCTAATTACCACATTACCTCATCCATGAAATATCTGTCATAGTTAAAAAAAAATTGCTTTTTCCTAGTTTATGTCTTTATGGCAGAACCATGTTTTGGAACTGCATATATATCAGTTCTCAAAGTTTTTGTAGGATAACTTTATGCATTAAATGCACTGGATGAATCTGCCTATTCTTTTTGTATGATGGTATTGTAAAATTTTCAATTGTGTTATTGCCATAGTTCGCAATACCATCTGGTACACTTTTGGTATGGATGGTATTTACTGGACCGACAACCTATCAGCAGACCAGGGTAAGCCTGGCACTTCAAGCCCGGTATAAAGTGTACCTTATGGGTTTGTTCTATCTGGTAGTGACTTTGTACCACCTGGTAACAGGATTCAACCCGAAAACAGGATTTTATTTTCCAACTTTTTCTCTGTTATTTCTGAAACTCAGTGCAGTACTGGAGTGTGGGTACATGGTACGCTGGTGTAGCCCAAATCCATATAGGTTTGAGCCTAGACTAGCACAGGTTCAGTAGCCGAAATTACAAACACTGGTTGTAGTAATACCTCAAATGATTTGAACAAAGTATGTAAATCTCAGGCTACAAAACTGACAAAGCATCATGCAAAATTCATCATGCAAAATTCATCATGCTAAGGGGAAAATATATGGATTGTGAATAATGCCCTTTACAACTTTGGAAACAAGGTAAGATTTTTTATATTGCATTGTTGATAGGAAATAATGATTTCAAAAAAACGCCCCAAAATCTTCATCATTTGCAAAGCCAATGTCATGTACTCCCCCTCAACCAGCTTCTCCTTATCCTCTAATTCCCTGTACCTCTCTCCAATTTTGCCTTCTGACATCATTGAGATGCCAATTCTTGTATGTAAAAACCACATCTAGCCTAATTAAGACTCTTTGAAACCCATTGCTTGCTAGAAATTTCTGGCTAGCACCTGTTCTCATCCTGTTGGATGGCTGTAGTCCACCACTCACCTGCCTCTACCATGTCCTCTTAGGTCATGTCACCTATCATTGGTCCACCAACACTTGTCACCAATGAACTCTAGTTCCGCTCCTACTGGCCAATGACCTCTAAGCCTTTCTCTCAATAAAATGTAATGGGAAGCAGAGTATAGTTTTGCTGCTCACAATAAAATTCCAACTGCTAGGTAAAATTAATGACCAGCGACAGGACATATTATATTCTTTACACCTACATGTAATGATCTAGATGATGAAAATTGCATAATGTTATTTGTATTATCTAAAGATTAACTGATTCATGTGGCAAACATTAAAATTCTGTTTGGGTCTAGCTCAATGCATGATTAAAATCTTGTTCCAATAACGATTTTTTGTAATCAGTCTGATTGGTAGAAACCTGATATACTGGATCGTATACCAACCCTTATGGCCCAATATCAAAAAGCAAAATGAGAAAAAGTGACTACTCACTGATATTTGATTCCTTTGCTTAATGTAATTTCAAACAAGTGGAGTTCAAGTTCGCAATGAGCTAAAGTTTGAGTTGTTAATGCTGTTTTGGCATCCCTTAAACCATTGTAGAGTAAAATGTCTTAGATTGGATGATGACAAATTAAATTATTATGAATCAAATGGTATGACCTCTTTTTTATGTGAATTAATATTTTAGTCAACTTTATGGTGTCCGATCTCTTTATATAGTCTAAATTTGAATTTACATATTGTTAGTGGATAATATCCTTTTATTTGTTCAACTGTTTTCTTCTGGCATAGCAAGGGTTTTGGGCTCGTCTCATTTAAAATGGTCATATGTTTTGTGCATGTTTTTCTTCGTATGCTAAAGAAGTGGTAGCATTTTTGTTGGATATAATATGCTCCAAAGATGAAAACTACTCTGATGTTCTTCTTTTTCCAATGATGTTCCTTTTATCTGGACCCGTCCGTCACACTTGACACAACTTGATTAATGCTCCATGCAGGTTTTTGCCATTTTATCTCCTCTGTCTCTTTCTACCTTCTCTCTTTCTGTTTCCAAATGATATATTCTCGTGGTTCTACTTCTACCTATGTCCTACAATGTAATCTCGATCCAATGCTCTTTCTCCTAATTTGGTTGCAATTTTTTGGTTTTTGTTTTTGATAAGTAGTTCTAAAGTTTAGTGAAATGATTAATAGCTACTGTGCGGGATCTCCATATTTTACTTGGGTGATACCATATAAACCAGGTTAAGAGAAACTTGGGAAACTAAAATTTTATTTTGATGATTATCTGAAGTACAGTTTATGTCCTGCATGGCTAGCTTACATTCAGATAACTTGAGACTGACACCACCTGTACCTATATCAATCTTGGAGATGCGTTCTTTACTTGTACAATTACTGTCAGCTTTATTTACAACGTGTTATCCTTGATCAATATTGAAGATGCTTTCTTTACTTCTACAATTACCGTTTGCTTTATGTACAATGTGTTGGTGCAGACGCTTTGAAAAACAAAAGGTTTACATTTTGTACTAGCCCACTAGACTGAAATCTCAAGTTACTTTTCTCTTATATAAGTTTTTCGAGTGCTCATATATATAGGCTCTATTGAATAGATATACCCATCAGTTTAACATTGTCACGATCTCTGTTTTCCTTGATGCAGCATTCCATTCTCAACGGAAGATATATCAAAGGCCATTCCTGCTATGGACCCTACAGATGTTGAACTTCCACAATCCCTTCAGCAGCTTCCATCTGTGCAGGCCCTATTTCAGCCCTCCAAGGTGCCACTACCTTAGTTGAAGAACAACTGAGGCTTAGTTGTTGACGATAAAAATATTTTGTACATAGAGACATGCCATCCACTTTAAGTTGCTTCAGGCAAGTGCATTGTTGTGCACCAGAAAGAAGCACCATCAGACAGCTTTGATAACCACAGCGATGGGAAGAGAGCCCAGCAGCAGCAATGTGAATATTTTGTCACTATAACAAGCACTTGGGCTGAGGTTTTAGCTGAATTCAAATGAAGATGTGAAATGCTATTCAGTTGTGTATGCCTTGTAAAATATTCTCATGGCTGTGGCAGAGTTATAAGACGAAGTGATGGTCCTTTTTTCATTTTTGTTGGGATGGCCTGTCCATGCCATTTCTGTTTATCAGAAATCAAGTGTTACCACTCAGCATTGTGATAGAACTAGGTTTATTTATACTATAAAAGTCTTGATTTTTTTAATAGTTTGAATACTATTTGTCCTTCAGATATTACTCGATCATTTTTTTAGGTATTGTTACAAGATTAATTTTATATGATTCAGTTAATTCTCTCTAAACAATACATCAGTGCCATGTGTATATCCATATCAGCGTAGTGGCCACCGTATGGTTATTCATTTCATCGAGTATGCCCCCAGGTGACTGAAGTGTGATGACACCAACAAATGATTGTTTTCGATCCTACCCTAGTACGATTTAAGTCTCGTAGGACTTGCTGGTACGTATTTGGGAGATACACCTTTTTGGTATTCTGCTTTGTCTGTACAAAGTTTTCATCTGATGCAGATTCGGTAAATATAAAAGTCCCACTTTATGGTACCATGGAGTCTATAACCCTTCTTCCATATTCTTGATCATCAAAACAGAGCTCCCAATAGCTCAGCTCAACTCGACTTACCATGTGTTGTTGTCTAGTGGGATGGTAGAAACTTAAATTATAGTCTTGTTTTCTGTGGTTTTCATCACTTTTGATTGGGTTCGCTCATGCGGCAATCAACCAACATCCATCCTATCAATCCCCATAACATCGAGCCATTCAGGGATGAACGACATCTCTAGGTCGGTCCATCGTTGAACGACATCACTAGCTCAGAGTTTCGTTGAGAATTGGTGTGACTGTCTAAAATTATGTTGTTCCTCATTTTCCTGAGTTTGGTGGGTTAAGACTCAATGCGTAAAAGACTCGACTTAACTTGCAACAATGAAGTTGAAGTTATTGGTCTATCGTCCAATAGATCATGTCTCATGTTGTAAGTTAAGTCTTTCACCTTAGTCCCTTTATTAATTATTACAGTGGAATGAGTCTTGCCCCATCTGAATAAGGAAACTTAGGAATAACGTAGTTTCTCTCTTGCCTCTCCAAACGTTTTTGTTTTTGACTTCCATCCAAGTGCCATGAAGGATGCTTCTGCTCCATGTTTTATTTGTATGAAGATTTTATTTCCTTCATACAGCTCAAGTTGTTTATTAAGTCTAACCCAAGTTGCTTGAGTCTGATTCGATCTGCATTGAGATGATGGTGGCTAACACATGAATTAACTTATCAAAAATTTAAGATTTATCCTTAGGAAACTTGTTTGATTGGATCAACTCTTCTCTTCATATATTATACAAAAGAAAAAGTTTTCATAATCCACGACGTTTGAGTCTTGATTACTTTGGTATAGCCACAGATGGTTTGTCATTAGTATACAAAACCTTAACATGATGAATAATTCTATTAATTGTCAATTCTCTCACCTGTAGGAGCCTTTGTATAATCTTTTAGTTATCGATGAATCATTCATCTACTTGCATGGTCTTCTTATTTACTAAGCGCTATCACTTGTATTGAGAACCATTAATATAGATTGATGATATTAAGTAAAACCTCAAATTCAACCATCCAATCTTTATGTGTATATGTGTTATTCCTAATTTACTTGTTTTCATAGTGCCTCTCATGTAAGCGGTTGATTATTTCTCCAAATGTCAATTTTAAATGTCATTTTCTAAACAATTTCATTCCCCCTATCTCTATGTCTATTTTCCTCAATCGATTATACACGTGGATTGTCTCTGTGAAATCTTGCTAGGTTTCCTATATTAGTACACTTATTCACTTTACTACCAACTATCACAAATTTAATTGATTTTGTAAAAATCATCTGATACCCTTGTGATATTTATCTACGAAGAGTAAATCTCCCTTTAACCTTTTGTTATTTATCAAGGAAAAGAAATGACTTAGTGGAAACGAATCAAACTACTATTGAAGCATAAATTCAAGGATCACATAAATAAACATCTAAGCAAATACTCTATATGCATTACAAAATATAAATATAGATTTTATAAGTTCTAAATGATCATTTAATAAAAGAAAAGGTTTAAGATAACCTACCATGTATAAAATCACTATGCATAAGTATTCGTACGATACCCATTAGGTACTCGGCGTTTCATACCAAATCTCCACTTTCATAAATCTCAATTAGTTGTTAGCTAAAAGCTTCATTTTACATAATTTTATCTCTCTACAACATGCGAGTTGGATAAAAGTTATAAACAATCAAAAAATTCAATTAAAATGAAGTCATCAAGCCTACTACAAATTCCTTACATTATTAAGGTATGAACAAATCAATAAATCATGAATATTATATCGAATACCTTAGATAATCATTGATAGCACAGTGATTATGCTTGTCTTAGTAAAAAATCTTTTCTCTTACCTTTCGCTGTCAAAGAACATAGATTGGGTGGATAGCTTGAACGAGGGCAACTTGAACGCAGACAAAAGACAATCAACCTTTTACTACCATGGAAATGCCCACGTCAAGCATCAAAACCTTTTCGATCATTTTAAATTTACAAGAAAACAAGAGAACATATACGTGATGGGAGCACTGATCTAAGGGACACAGAAGAAACTTGAGAAGAAACACACAGAACATAACAACAAACAACAACAACACATGACCCGCAGAAGTTTTTGTCACATCCATCTCATAGCCAAGCCAGTGAATTATACCCCATTTGTATTCTTTAATGCCAATTAATTTGTCTCTTCCTATACACATATTCCGAGGAAAAGATTCTTCCTTGTAGGATTACGTAAGAAGACAAAGCTACATGTACATAAATAATATGAATAAACTCCAAAAGACTCCACATGTTGTTAGGATTAAAACGCCGTGAGGCACGAACAAGAACAGAAGCAGCAATCACATCAGAGAGATGACATGTTTTGGACCATAGTGAGTAATTTTACACTGTCCTGAGAGTATGTAGAAGAATCACCCATTTGTTTTCGAGCATTACCTTAAGCTCATCGGTTACTCTTCTTTTCAAAACACTGTGCACGGAGATATATGAGACCATCGACGTTACTACATGCATGCCGGTGTTGGCGGATTCTTTGGTAGGAACCAAATTATTTGGAGAACTAATTAAAATTTTAATGATAAAATTGGGATCTAATTATTCTATAAATATTTTACTTATATAAAGGTTTAGAAAAAAGAATTATCCTAGATTGTCCAAAGAGAGTCATATTATTTGTATCTTACTATTCTCATATAGTGAAGGATTTGAGTTTTTCTACAAGAACATGAAGAACATGTAAATCTCGATCTTATTATTTTTTATTATTGATTCTCTCGAACATTATCTTCGTACTCATGTCAATATATTTGCTCCATATTCTACATGATTTTCTTTTCCTTGCCAACTTGAAGAAATTATAATTATGTTAATTACCTCCTTGTACTCGATGTGGTCCATAATTCATGCAAATCATTACCACAAGGTACTAATTTAGTAAAGAAAAGGTGAAATTTACAAAAGTTACCTTTTGGAAAAAAAAAAGAAAAAGAAAAAATAAATTAGTAAAGAAAGTGACAACTTTGACGTCTTTTCTATGCGCATGTGACCGTGGTCTCTATTCCGTTCGCTTGTTCATCGAGTGGAGAAGCAACATGGAGGCCACAATCTTTCTATTATTTGGAGTTGGATATATGAATTAGGAGTATTTAAATATTTATTTATAGTTTCTAATAAATTTTTTTTTATGTCTCTTCTTATCTTTACCCATACTATTAATACTAATTATTTTAAATCTTCTAATTATAGTATCTATGTGTCAAATTAGATTTTTAATGTCTGATTGAGATATTGGTTCAAAGTCGACTAAAGTCTTATATTGTATTTATCTACAAGTGAAGTAGTATCATGCAAACAAAGATATCTCCTAATTGAATCTATAAAGTTTTTTTATCAAGACATTTTTGTTAAAACTCCTTTGACACTTAAGTTAGTTTTGATTCAAATGATCAGACTAAATATCAAGTCTATCTGAGAGCAAATACACTAGGAGAACTTTGAAATAAAAAAAAATATATTTTTATTATATAATCTGAGATCATCGTTTTCGATGCTATAATTAAATGTCGAAAACGATTATGTTTCCTTCAATACTAAATGCGATCACGAAGCATCGAACACAATGAACATAATATAATGAAGTCGAATCCTATGTATCAATCTTCGTAAAGTTAAATCGATCGTTATATTATCCGAAAAATAACATCATGGCGATCACATGATGATGATGTGAGATTCATGGTCCATCTAATTTAAAAGAATTAAAAAATATATATCTCGAATTTGATTCAAACACATTTGAGCCTTGGGATTAAATAGACATCCAATATGATGTGAGATTCATGGTCCATCTAAAATTCTCGATAAAACGAACGGGTGAAGTGCCATTGAGGACGGAGCTCGGAAAGGAAGAAGACCACCTCCGTGCATCAGCCGTCGTCCCATTCAGATCTATCTATCTGTCTGGCCGCGTGAGGGACATCATCGGGTGTCAGTGTTGTAGCAACTTTTTATTTTCTTTCTCGTGGTCCTGTACGCATCCAATCATTCTCTTCCACATTCCTCCGCAGCATTCACCAAACGCAGGGATCGATGTTTCTTTTCTCAATCATGTCTCAAGTACTATTACTGTGGTCATCTCAATGTCATTTTGAGCTCAATAAACATTTGTGAAAATATCCTTCTTTTTTATTTTTATTTTTTGAAAATTATTTTTATTTTCAGAACTATCTCCTCTTTCTTACCTAATATCTTACACATCTTGAGACTAAAAATATTACAATTTCTTAGAAGTATGTTCTCAATAATACTAAAAATATTACGATATAGTAAAAAAAATGACAATATATTATATTATTTTCCTGGTACTACTATATTTTAAAAACACTATGTTATATGTTGTAGTGTTTTCTTAGTATTATTGAAAGCGCTATAACATAATATAAAAATGCTATAAATATTACAATTTTTTTATAAAAACATTGTGTTATAGTGTCTTTGTCTTATATTATAGTTTTTTTTTTTGTATTGTTGAAAATACTGTAACATAGTATAAAAACATTATAACTAGTTTCATTGGATGGATCCTATCAAATCAGGAATATTTTAGGTATTAGATAAAAAAAATGCCGTTAGAAAATTCTGAAAATGAAAAGCACTTTTTTTTTAAAAAAAATCCTAATAAAAAATCTTTTTTCAAAAATTCACCCTAATAAGTTCGTTTCATCGATGCCTTTAATTATATCTTAAGACATCTAAAAGTTTATAAAATTTCCCTTACTAGCTAAACTAATAAATATCTTAAAATAAAAATATGTCGGATGAGATTTTCTCTATAAAAATAGATCTTATATGTCATCCTGAATATTTAATATATATAAAATATACAATCGAACAATAAATGAGTGTGATACATCACTACAACCATTGTTCGACTAAAATTATAGACCTTTCTAAGAACCAATATACTGAAGCCATACATTTTAGCCGCTAACTTCGAGAAACCTTTAGACGTGGATGATCACTCTCATTTAGAAGTACAGGACAAGCTTGCCCATATAGGTTTGGTGTTTGGATTTTTGTAAATCCCAAAAAGTAGGAGTACCAATTGGAGATAACTTTTGTGGCTGGCTGTCTGGTTGATGACATATTAGTCATGTGTTTCTAATTGCTTATGTAAATAATTTTCTTGAATTTTTATGGGATTCGAACTAAGAATATCGGATGAGATCTCAAACCCTCAACCTTTCATAAAAGGATATGGTACATCAACACCAGATTAATGTTTTAGTTGTACAAGTTAAAGAGTAATCTTTTGTATCAGATGATATTGGAATTGATATGGGAGATCAGTATCTCCTCAAAGGACGGAAAGGAGGAAATGGAGAGATGAAAGCTATAGCCCAATACTGATAACTCATATTGACAAGTAGAGTCTCAAATGAGGATCTTCTATGTGAAACTTTATGGCCTAAGAACTCAGTGAATGGTTTGGGACTGTTCATAGTCTGGACTCTTTCTCCTATATTTTAGATCCTATATTTCAGAATGTGATGTCTCTTGTCGAATAAAATTCCTATTCATTAAATATATATGTATGTACGATATTTCTTTCACGGATCGAACTTGACAACCTTATCTCAGTTGACAGGTCCACTCTGATGGGTACCATGAGCATGCTTATTTTTGTCTCTGGATCATGTGAATCTTAATGTGCATGAATGAGTCTTGTACCCAACTTGGAAGCTACGACGATTATTTAGGGGTCCTTTTAGCTGATCCGAACTTGTAGAACTACAATCCTCTACCATTCATTGTTGATGATGCAGCGCAGCTGTTGACATCATATTGACAAGCAGAGAAAGGGATACCAACAAAACAATGCCCACTTAACAGCAACTCATGTCTATTTCGTTTATTGTTCGTGAGCTGATAGATACAGTGAAGTTGCAGCGACATTCTAATGATGCGAAGATTATTCATGTACGAGAGGAAGGAGATGATAAGCAAGCTGACGCCATCTACTGCCTATGTATGGATCAGTCGTCGCAGTGGAGAAATCTGGCCAGTGATTCGAGTTCCCGATCCAAACTGGTTTGAGCTGGATCACACATCCAGTCCTCGAGCATCCCCTCGTTTGCGGCGTAGAGATCGCAACGCGAGTCGTCTCCACACAGCGAAACCAAATTGAGGTGTGGAACCTGCACGGCGGAGGCGGCTTCGCCCGCGTCGGAGCTCATCAACAAGTCCCACCAGTTCCCTTCCGTAAGAATCGAGAAGGACTCACCGGGCACCGACTCCGGTGCCTTCTCGGCCTCGGAGACAGCAACCAAGTCTCCCTCTCTACTTACCTGCACGAAGTGGTGCAGACTGGAGAGCACCACGGCGGGCTCGTGCTGGTTCTGCACTTTCTTCCTCAAGTAAGTATTCCAGTAATTCTTGATCTCGTTGTCTGTTCGACCGGGCAACCGCCCGGCAATCAGCGACCACCTGCGGAGAAGATTCAGAACTCTTTTCGATGAGAGAAGTACTCACAGCAGGAGAGTACCTGTTTCCTATGAGCCTGTGGAGTCGGATGATGAGGTCCTCTTCCTCCAGAGAAATGTTCCCTCGCTTGATATCAGGCCTCAGGTAGTTCAGCCAACGAAGACGGCAGCTCTTCCCGCACCTCTTGAGTCCTTCAACCAAAAGACAGAATTAGACAGCTGCCGTGCTCAGCTGTACGTACAACAGCAAGCCTGCATCTGAGCAGCTCCACAGAGAGAGTCAGGTTTTCGTCTGCACCTGCTTTCTTGGGGAGGCTTCTCCATCTTCCTTCCCCGTGGGTCTTGATGTAAGCTTCCAAAATCCCGTCCTCCTCTGCAGTCCAAGCACCTCTCTTGAGATCCGTCTCTTTAGCGCAGCAAGGCTTCCTTCCCATTCCGAATCCTAAGAAGTAGAATCTTTTGGCAGACTATTTCTTCGGATTAAGGCTGCAGAACATATTCCCATCCGTGCGCAGCCACGGTTTATAAGCCGAGTTGGTGATTCTGTTCACATGTGAGGAATCTGAATCCTGCGAGCCTTGGCGGTACTGCATGTGTCAACCCATAATACGCAGCTATCTTTTCATTAGGTACAAGGAATAATAAGAACCCCTATAACTACAGGATTAGTAGCTAACCACGTTGATCGGTGGCCTATTAGCCTAAATGCTAAGGCTACCTATACAATTTCATTACGTTTAAGGTTATGATTTTATTGCAGACTCACAAGTCTTTCTTGCTCTCTCGATCGTACTACCAGTGCACGTCACCTAATCACTTCACCTGCCCTTCTAACTGGAACGTGGCAAACCTACCCTTCGCACCATTTCACGGTTGCTTCACCACAACTGTTCACAATGCATACTATTAGATATTTAATAGATTCTAAAAGTTATTGGCGAATAAAAAGAGAATCCTAATCCTAACCTTGTTGAATTATGATGGTAATATAGATAGTAAAAAAAACAGAAAGGTTTGAATGTCATAGTTTCAATTTACGATCATTTAGATTTCAATCTTGATTATTCTAACACAAACTTGTCAGACGATGGTGATGACCACCGTGGCCGGTGAGTCAGCACGGTCAGGTCCACGGGTTGATATCGGAAGTCTACGATCGGTCGAACGGGTTGTCGAGGTTGATTACACCCGCGGGTCGGGATGCCACGTCCGTCTGAGGAAGGCGTCTCTCGGTATGGATGTTGGCGTCATCTTCAGGAGAGCGTCTCTTGATCGGGGTGGTCGCGCTTCCGGGGATGTCCACGCTCCTGCATACAAGGCCCTCGTCGGGTGATTCCCGACTTGCCTCTCGACGATTAAGTTAGTGCTTGGTTCTCTCTTTTTATTTCTCCCTCTGACTAGATGCTGGTCATGAGCTTTTCATACTATTGTGCGAGGATCAGCTGTATACGGGTTTGGTGCGGTGGCTGATCCTCGAGGGGCGGGGTGGTACCTTCATGCAGTCACCGTCCCGGAATGCAAGGAACGATGCCATACAACGTCGTCCCGAGCTTACCGGGACGGGATGTCCCGAGGGATGCCTTGTACGGATCCTAGCACGATGCATGAGAGTACTTTTTTTTTACTGATCTGATGATGTCGTGGCACGACGTCGATTGTGACGTAGTTGGAGCCCAAAATATACCTTATTACAAAGCATATATTATAGACCGTCGAGCACTAGTAAAAGAACGGAAGATGCATGTGTATTCTCTTTCAACATTAAATCCATCTGTCCTTGCGACACACTTAATCATCACCTGTTCGTCGTCGTACCCCTCTTCCGCAGAACTTGTCCCTTGCAGCGATTCGGCCCTGCCTTCGGATCGTCAATCAAATGAGGAGGCACAGAAAAATCTCAATGACCGATGTTTGATGTTACAGCAAGCCTACGTTGGACAGTCAAATTTTGTCGCATGCTTTCTATTTGGATATCCGAAATCGGAATTGATTAGTATAATATTTCATAAGTAATAATTTCTCATATTCGAATTTATCATTTGATCTTATGAAAAATTTTATAAAAAAATTATTTGATGTAATAATTTTTTTTCTAAAAAAATTGTGCTATGTATTCATTATCCCCTTTTAGGTATATGGGTGGAGCCATATACCTAATCTTAATGAGATTATGCAGCAAATTGTACTGAAAAACCGGAGGAAACAATTGTTGGAGAATTTAGTGTCTTTTATTATTATTAAAAATTTTACTGATAATTTTTTGTTATTTATAATCTTATTTTGATAATTTTTAATATTCTAATATATCCTTCTATAAATGGACATAAATATCTTCAACTTATCGCTTAATTCGAACAAAATCTTCCAACTCCTTTCATATTATGGGAATGATTATGGGTATGATCGATCAATATGTAAAATGAGTTATGCAAAGTAACGATAATTGAGAGGTCATGTGAAATAAGGATAAAATTGAGGGGTTTTATTTAGTAAAATTATATTTTATTATTTTCTTAAATGATTTATGAAGCAACGGAGTTGTCAGTAGCAAAAACAATTTTTGAGTCGAATATTAATGACAATTCGAACCTTAACTACTAGGATTTCAGAGGAGGTAAACAAGATTATATTGATGATATGGATATAAAAAACATGACCATAGATTAACCTTCTCTTAATCTATCTGAACGAGGGAGCAAAAAAAAATTTAAATAACAAAATTTATACATTATATATACAATAAGTCATAGTGTTAGGATCTAATTTGGTTAACTGGTAAAGGTCTTATCATATCACCATTGTACCTCAAAAGGCTTAGATCGTCATGATATGACAAGTTGGAATCCAAATGTCGAACATAACTTTCTTCGAGAATAAGCAAAGAAAAAAAAAACAACGAGATTTGATCCTAAAATTTTAATATTTATAGTCATCCATGCATATTGATGTTTTCTCATCCATGCTTTAATTTAGAAGATTCTCATATTACATGAACATTTTTTAACTAGAGTTCATACTATTGCAAATAATCAATCAATTACCAGTGTTCTTATCTCTTTTTTAGTTATATAATTCACAAGTATTTATCAATCTTTTTTTTTTAATATCATGAACATTTATCGAACATCATCACACATCATGGTTCGACAAAAGTATACATATTTTCAACATGAATCTTGTCATATATTTGGCCTATGCAATAAGCATATAATGCTCAACAATGTTATAGGTGAGAGAAGCAAGCAATTCACAAGCATAAATGGTTGGGTTTATGTTGATCGAAGTGTCTAAGTTTGTGCCCGCAATCCCTCATCATCAAAGAGACATCTGAGTGGTAATGGTAGAACAAAGAAGTGGAAGTTCAATAATAGAAGAAAGAGAAAATTGTTCTTCATCAAAGAAAGAGTGGTAATAGTAGAAGAAAGAAGAGTAAGAATCGAAGCAAACATGTGACACGGTAGACGCCACCACACAAAGCAATAATAATATAGGCTCAAAGCAAGGACGAAAGATTCCAAGTATATATCAACACCTCATGCACGTGATGAGGAGTTCGATCGTTCCCTTTAATCTTTTTCTATTAGCTACAAAGTCTACAATGCCAAATGCTATCTCACCGTCAACAACAGTTGAGAACAAGTTATTCGTAACATTTCGGAATTATGTTGGCATATTCTTCTATGCTTCCATAAGAAAACAAGAACAGTATCATCTTCTACGTTAGAGGTCGAGAATAAAGATGAAAGTGTCATCTTGTGCTCTAAAAAACATTATCGAGATCAAGGATGATGGTAGTGTTTTATATGTCAATAGGCATTCGAAGATGATCTACCACGTTATGGGCACTTTCCAACTTGTTGAATCATCGAACACACCAAAAGGCCACAATATTGTATTATAGTATGCCAACAACCATCATGCCATATCTCGAGTGAATATTGTATGTAATAAACATGGTATAAAGTGATACATGCATGTCCAGTGCAATCATAATTATAAGGGTACGGGTTTGATACAAATAATGATTTTGGACTCCTGATTTTGAAAGATCACGTACAAGTAATATTGCAAATTAATATAGTATAGTCGGATTTAATCTAATATGCTAAATAAATTAGCTTCCGAACATGACAAGGAACCTACTGACTGTATTATAACATAAAGAGAATATTCGCTCATTAAGTAAGTGGTTATAAAATTAACGTATAGAAGTAATACTAAACTCTTTATAATTTTTTACACCTATCGTATATGAATACTGACTTTATTGTTAGAGGAGTTTTATTGTACGTACTCGAACAAAGTAAGATGAGATACGAGATATAAATACTTTTTACCATCGATTGAAAGTTATCCTCGTATACTCATGATTCTCACATTACATCCTCTCAAGAAGAACTTATTTTCTATTCTAGATATAGCATTGTTTGAAAAAAGAGACCAATTACATCAGGGTCAACAATCAAAATATCATATCAAAAGTATTAGATTTGATATTCGACTCAAATCTATACAGATAGTATAATGTCCACCTAAATCACTATGGGCATATAGACATAAGATCGGTTGCCCAATCACTTTGTAAGATTTCAAAGGATTTAGGCATCGGATGCTTAATCTCATGCGCTAAACATTCATAGTTACTATGTGATTTATTGTTCATTCTATAAATTCTAAAATATTAATCCATAGTATGAAACTTATGCTTAGTAATTCAGTGTGCTATTATTAGATAGTCTAAAATGTCAACTATTTAGACTAACTTTGACTGGATTCTTTTGGTAGACAAAATAACCTTTCTAAATTAACTTGATATTATTAATAGACTCTTAAACAATATGTAGGTAATTTGTGCTTCTTTCCTTATAAAGCCTCAACTTGGTCGTCTAATTTGCTCACACGATATCTAATATCTTATGCAAACTAAAGACAAACACTTAGCCATCGGATGATGAGTTGTGTGAAATCCAAATGGGTCCCTAAAGTATTAACAAAATCTTATAGAGTTTAGATCCAAATCTTGCATCGACGTTAGGTTCGCTCTACTTGTCTTCTGGCCTCCTCTTTTAGAAGCTAACTTGTATTGGCATGACATGTGTCAACATGATTAATCTATCAATAACAATAGGAAATAAAACATATTAAAAAATCCTACCTAATAATAGAGTTATTTTTTTTTTTGAAAAATACCGGTTAGATTAACTGGTAAAAATCTTGATGGTCGATAGTAAGCTCTTAAGATTGAATTTTATTTTCACCATTTATCTTTGTAGTAAAAAAAAGAAACGAAAGAAAGAAACTCCTCACCTTAGAATCATGAATTATTGGGATTCATGTGCACCAAAACGTATTGCTTGGCGATCAAAGTACTTCAAACTCTATAAACTCACATGTAGTTCCATACAAATAAGACCTCTACATGTTCATAGCAAAAACTATAGTTGTCTTGTTAAGAGTTTAAATCTTACTAGTGTACAACGAGTGCTAGACTTAAATCAAACTTAGTTCTCAATCCTTAGAAAAGTAGATAATGGGGAATTCCTCCATAATAATAGTTAGAACCACGAATTCCAATTTCATGGTCATAAGATGACCCCAAGATCCAAACTGAAAAACACACTGCTTCATTTACCACAAAGTTTTTATTCTCTCTTAAAATCTAAACTCACTCAAATTCATAGTTAAATCTTCATCTACATCCATACCCTTTTGGTGGAACGCAATGCGACATATTGTTGTAATTTAGAACTAGTGTTTTTTTTCTTAAAATAATCAGTAGATAAATGCCCAAAAAGTTCATTCCCAATCATCCTTGTAAGCTTGTACTTAGTGATTGCTAACTTAATGGAATTGACCTAACAACACCACGCCATGTGATCCCAAAGCTAGTTGGAATGTTCGCTAAGAACGCACGAGTCCTTTGAAGGGCTGATGCGAGATGCTGAAAGCGACTTCGTATGATGCTTAATTCGCCTTCCTCGGTAGCTATAAGGCATGCACAGAGGCTTTTATGACATGGAAGAAGACCCACCCAAGCAAACCTATCACCACAAGAATTAATGCAACTCTCGATCAATCTCCTAAGCTACAAATTGGTTGTCACAATGTAAACTTTTTTCCTCATGAACATAAAAGGATAGAAAGGCCAAAAAACCCATGTGGTCTTTGCAGGACTTGTGCTAGTTGGTTTGGTGTTTGTCCTCGCTCGTTGATGCAAGATGGAATTCACTCGTTTCCTCTCTGTGGAAATTATTGTGGGACTCGTGAGGTTGAAGACCACATCGTTGTGCTTGTCCTTATGTGCTCTCTATAGGTCCCATGTCGTACAATGATCTCAATATTTTGTAGCAATGTCTTGCAGAAAGGCTTGTTTTTGGACCCAGCATCCTAATGTTATTATTTGGCACCTTTGGCTAGCCGTTCCATGCATCCATCATACATTTACATACATGGCCTTTTATTTACGGGATGTGCCCCTATCTTCCTTTCAACCAGCATTAGTATTTTGAGCCCCACGCAGAAATGGCCGATCTCGTAAAGCTAACACTTCTACATATAAGAACGTAGTCTTATATAAGAACTCATCCTTATTCTTATTATTATTATTATTATTACCGTCATCATCATCGTGTCAATATCTACTGTTTCATGTTGGCCTTTTGGTAGCGTAGCTGAAGTAATCCAACCGTGTGGTATACTGTACATGCATTCACATGCGTCGGCTTTACATATGCATGCATAGCATGGCATGAATATGAAACCATCATGCGCGAGGTTATATGTGACTCGGTGTCACCAAGTAATACTCACCATGTAAGACCCAGTAGAGCAGTGCTTGGAGGTGTTCTTCCTGGTCTATATAGCCTTAGATGTTGATTTCGTGAGGTAGATATATGTTTACGTGGATGTGATCAGAAAAAGAGGAGAGAGATGGGGAGAAGGCCTTGTTGTTCTAAGGAGGGACTCAACAGAGGAGCATGGTCTGCTCGTGAGGACAATATCCTTGTCGACTACATCAGAACTCATGGCGAAGGTAAATGGAGAGACCTCCCCAAGAGAGCAGGTAAGGTTTAGTTCCTCTCGGAGGCATTCATCGATCTTCCTGTTCGTCCTCTAATCAAGCAAGCATGTTTCGGGTGTTAGGGTTGAAGAGGTGTGGTAAGAGCTGCCGGCTGCGGTGGTTGAATTACCTGAGGCCAGACATCAAGAGAGGCAACATCACACAAGATGAAGAGGATCTCATCATCAAACTCCATGCACTTCTCGGGAACAGGTAGTTGTTTCTTACACTTGAATGATCTCCAAGAACTCAGATCACTTCACTTGATTTATGTTGCTGTGTGTCTGTAGATGGTCCCTAATAGCAGGCAGATTGCCGGGGCGAACAGACAATGAAATCAAGAACTACTGGAACACAAACCTTAGCAAGAAGACGATGCCTCCGCTTTGCACCAAAGGGTCATCGAAAGGAAAGGAGGAGGAGAAAGTGGGGTCGTCGGAGGAGTTGAAGGCAGCAGGTGAGCAACTTCCCGCCCATGTGATTCAGACCAAGGCCGTAAGGTGCACCAAAGTCTACGTCCCATCGCCACGAGATGATCCACTGACCACGGGCCCCAGTTCCGAGCTTACTCACGGCGAGAGCCCGTCGTCGTCGGTGCCTCGAGACGCCGATCCCGCAAGCTTCCTTGAGGACTTCGACATGGATGAGTTCATGTCGAGCTTCCAGGAGGACGGCCTCCTGCAACTCTGCGTTGACGAAGCCCACGAAGACGCCAACTACGCACGTGAAGATGCCGACGATGACTCGCTATGGTTTTGTGACCCCATGCAGATGGATCTGAGCGATGGTAACAGTTGCACAGAATCACAGGTAGCCGCTGAGGTTGAGAGATTGACTTATCTGATAGATTGTGAAGAAGAAGCGCAAGACAAATAGTTGCGGTAAAGGGACAGCTCTTTTTATGGGGAGATCCCACTTCCGGTATGTATCAGATGCACCTCTGCTAGCTTCTGCTGCCTGTTCGCGGAATGTCACTCAGATATATCAACAAGAAAAGTAATTAGAATTAATATGATGTCAAATTATGTCTTTAATTTAAGTTCATATGTATATGATAATCGTAGTCCTTTCTAAAATATAAATGTAGCCCTTTTTAAAATAATAGTAATAAGATACTACTAACCTAAAATCAGATCAAATAGAAAATAAAAAAAACTAAGACATAAATAATATATATATATATATTGAATTAAAAAATACTTTTAAAATCTTAAACTACTCTTAGACTTGTGCCATATAGACTTAAATACTTAGACTTAGATAGATC
The DNA here is from genome assembly GCF_036884655.1 of Musa acuminata AAA Group. Lineage (NCBI taxonomy): Eukaryota > Viridiplantae > Streptophyta > Magnoliopsida > Zingiberales > Musaceae > Musa > Musa acuminata. Next base: position 5,346,115 of record NC_088329.1, on the reverse strand, counting down.
TACACATATAAATTTAATTTATTTAGAGGTATAGAATAACAACTTAAACCAAAAGATCCTTATCTTTAAAATTATATCTAATCAATTTATTTAAAAGATAAGATAAAAATAATAAAATAAAATCTTCCAAAAGATATACTTCAAATCTTAATACTCCCCCTTCAATTATATTTTTGAAGATAAATCTTAGCTTCCTTTAAAAGAGAGAGATTTATTAAAGATATTATCTTTGCTTTGATCTCGATAATTTTAATAACTCATTGCTTGACAAATTAGATTTATAGCTAATGTCAATATATTTTGATTATGATATTGCAAAATAGTTGATTTATTAATTTGATAGTAAACGTCATTTATTAAATGTCTTAACCATATATATTTTTTAGTAGTAAGTGAAGAAATCTTGTATTCTACTTCGATTATAGAAAGAAAGATTAATTATTATTGTTTATTATACCGTGAGATACAAGCAAAATCATATTAAAAGAAATAATCATAAATCTATGATTATCCAAATCATCTCCTTGCATAATTTTACAATTCATGATGTTTGTCCTTCAAATTCAAGATTTATCTCATACATTTTAAAACTTGCTTTGCTACTTCAAGATGTGATTTTTTTTTGGAGTTTACATAAAATGACTTGCAAGACCACTTAAAAATATAATATTTGATCTTATAATTGTCAAGTAAATAAGATTACCAATAAAAACATGAAAATATTGAGGAAGTCTTACTATTATTATAATTTAGCTTTATAATTATATCCAATGGAGTAGAAACCTACTTACTTTTATTAATTATAAACATTTCAATAATTTTTTTTGCATAACTTATCTAAGAGATAAATATATCTTCTTCTTTTTTTGTTGCATTCATTACCTTTAAACTATAAAAAATATTAAGCTCCCGTAAGACTTTCATTTTAAACTAGAGAAATATCATTATAAAATCTCTATTTTGTTATTATCAATGATAATCATATCTGGGAACTTACTTTAACTAATAGAGGGTTTTCTTGAGCTTACAAACATAATTTAGTTTCAAATATAAGTATTAAATATTTCAATAGTTGTTCTATATAAATATCCTTATTAATTTTATCATATAGGAAGACATTCTTCACAAAGCTTCTATTTAATATTTTCTCTTAATCTTCTTCATATTTTTGAAAAAATCCAATTGTAATAAGTTTTGCCTTATAAAAATCTATACTTCATCTGACTTATATTGCACCTTATAAACCTATTTGCAAGAAATTAGATCGATATTTACGGGCTTTAGCATAAGATCCTAAGTTTCATTTTTGTGAAAAGCCTTTATTTCTTGATCTATGGCATCTTTCCACTCTTTAACATCTTTGGCTTCATCAAAATAAGTAGGCCTAATATTATCAATTGGTTTAAAAAAAATTTAACAGAGGCATATATTATCTCCATCTAACCATTGGTTAAAAAATCATTCTTTTTTATCTTCTTAATGTTGAAATTCTTATTTCATGAATATCAGTACTCCCTTTATCACTTTGCTCCACTATTGGTGATAAAAAAAATAATAGAAGTGGATACAGATTAAAAAAAAGAAGATGAGTCAAAATCCATAAGAGCACTAAATAACAAAAAATATGATTTTAAACATATATCACTTTTACTATTGTGATTAATATTTTTAAAGAAAATAACTTGTGAATGATAATAAGAAGAAACTTTATTTCATACCGCATACGGATCCACATTTGATTTCTTACGAAATATGAGCTCATATGAAGATTTCATTGATTTGAATAAAAGGAGTTCAATTAATAACATAAATTACACATGTCAGACCTTTTGCTCATAAAACTCTAGGTAACTTCATTACATGAAGTTAACACTTATAAGTCTTCACGAGATATCAAATCTTTGTTCTGTCACATCGAGGACGCTTGACCTCCTTCATCCTCTCATAAAGATCTACAAGGAAACAAGGATATATAATCTCCCTAGATAACACAATCTACTCTATACACGATTTTAAGTTTCGCAGATTTTGCGAATTAATCTTTGCACGACAACGAACATCTCTCTAGGAATAGAGGATTTTGTTTTTCTTGTTCTTCCACTGCGCATGTGATGTCGCCCCCAGATTTCCCAACAGTAGTATCAGAGCCAGGTTGTTCGTACTCCACATCATTATTGTTGTATAACTTTTTAATTTTTTCTTTCAATAGCACTCTCGACAATTAACTTGAATACTTAATATTTTAAAAATACTTTTGATTTTTTTCTTCACATAATAAACCCAAATAAACCTTATAAAATTATAAATAAAAATAAATATATAATTTGAATATAAATAAGATGAGCTTGAGTAGGATCAATAGATCATTGTGAATAAGCTCTAAGCTACGAAGAAAATTTATACTTTAAAAGTGATCTATCAAAAAATTGTTTGTGTATCTTGTCATATTGACAATATTCATTAGCTTCATTACTGTTAAAAAATAATAATATTGAAAAAATCATTAACTACACTTATATGCATTATATCAAAATCTAAACACAGATTTAGATGGATCAACACCATGTATTTATTAAATAGATGTTGAATAATAATTTAAATCAAGAGACTATTATTACTGAAACTCTATCTAATTAATTTTATTTAAAAGATAATAATCTAAAATCTTCTAAAAGATATACCTTAAATCTTAATAGTAACTTCAATTTGGAATTGTTTCTCAATAACAAAAGATTTGAGTCATAAAAACACCTCTTCATTTTTATAATTTTTTTTTATAAATGATCATGAAAATAAATTAAAGGCTAAACATTTTATTAAATTTTGAGCTTATCTCCTTCGCCTACATAAAGTTACCTATTATTAAGACTCACTTGTGGAAATTTGAATTTAAAGTATATATTGTAATAATATTTGAACTCTTTGAATAACATCCCAACACAAACAAGAAAGCTTCAATATCAATCAACTAGAAAGAAAAGAAAGAAGGAAATACTTATACTTGCAAATCCTTGAAAGGAAATAGTGCTTCATTTGCACATTAGATGGCTTTTACTGCATATCTCTGAGAGAATCTCTTGCCTTAAAAGTTTGCATTTCCATTATTGATCAACCGACCCATTCAAGCTTAATATTAGCGCTTAACATATGCTTGTGAGATTTAATTGTAAATGTTGATTATTAATTGAGCCCACAAAAGATAGTGTAAATATCATTTTTAATTTATAAAAGAGATTGAAAATGTGAACTCTAAAATAGAATGCAGGAGTAAGTTGTCTTTGCTATAAGATGACGAGTAGATGAATATTATTGGTTTGCTATCGAGCCCACACAAGAAGTTTTCATATATTGATCTTTACAGACAGAAAGAGTATTTATTATTTTATTACTATAGATAATTTTAATGAGAAAGGATTTGAAGCACAGCATAGGTATTAGGAGTCATATGTATCTTATTAATATAATATATCGTTCATTATCTATTAGTCCGGAAAACGATAGATTTAATAATAATAATAATAATAATAAACTATTATTTTTTTTAATATAATTAAAGAAAATTCTGTTTTGGCATAAAACAAACAAAAAAATCTAATTAAATCGCACATAATAGAATACGAATAGTGAGCTTTCTATTTAAATGCGCGTTCGGAACCGCTGCTCTTCCAAGGAAGCGACCGCTAGGGTTTGAGAGTCTTCCGCCGCATCTCAAACTCACTGGGGTTTTGCTGACCGCGAAGCAATCACGACTCGCAATCGAAGCCCTCGATTTCTCTCTCTCGTCCTGCAATGGCGTTTTGGGGTCAGAAATCGTCTCGATTGCAGTTTTCGTTCCACCTTTCTACCTCCGAATCTGTTCTTTCTGACTCGCTTTGTTTGCGTCCCTCTGCATCTCAGGCGTCGAGGTGAAGCCTGGGAAGCCCTACACTCATGTCTACGACGAAGCTCGAGGAAGGCTTCGCATCACTACGGTGCTTTTCCTCGTCAAATCGAAGATGCCGCTTGGATGTAATTGATGGATTAGGGCTTTTCTGTTAACAGAGAATTCATTCTTCTTGTTTTCTGTTAATACAGGCGACGTTGGGGAATGGCAAGGCGACGGCGAAGAGCGTGGTGCAGTGCAATGTTGGCAAGAAAAGCCCTATTTTGCTCTGTAGCTTGGTTCCTGATAAAGCTGAGTCGTGCCATTTGGAACTCGAGTTTGAGGAGGATAACGAGGTTGTCTTTTCGGTCCTCGGGCAGAGAAGCGTGCACCTCAGCGGTTTCTATCCAGGTGCCCGCCGTGGCCACGGTGACGGAGGAGATGAGACGTATCCTTATCAATTTCAAGAATTAGTGTTTTAAGATGCTTTTCTTTGTTCTTCTGGTTTTATCCTTGAGTTGGTCTTCTAGTGATTCATATGGTGAAGATATTGGCGAGGAGGATTCAGAGAGCTACGGGAGCTTTGATACTGAGGAGGATGAGTATGAATCAGACTTTATCGATGATGGTGATATCGAAATGTTCCCCTCTTCCCCTCAGCGAAAAAGCAGTGGTAATTTTATTATGTTAATTGATTTATTGAATTGTTTGCCAAGTTACTTCAGAAGCATGATTTGGAAGGCAATTTTTTGTTCTTTGTGATGTATCTATGTCGCATTATAGTGATGATTTTGTCTATTGGTGTTGTGGTATTTGCTAATTCGTGTCATGATTAACGTCTTTCCTGCTACAATATATAAATATCTTTTCAAGCTAAGATTGTTTGATATAGCTTTTACTAACAGTGTTGAGGATCATTTTTCTCAGGTGAACAGTTTTAGAAGCTTGAATCGCAATAGTTATGGATTTTTAGTTGCAGTTTAATTATTGTCCTATATTCCTGCAAAACTATCTTGGTATTATTGTCCACAATAAATGCTATATGGTGTATGTAGGGCTGAAACTAGGGCAAGTTTGGATTGGGTTATTATTTGTGAACTGTCACCTAATGAGTCAACCCCATTGCTCAGTTCATAACCAAAAACGATGTGATGTCTAGCTTGGGCCATCAACGTTGGCTACCTGTCGAGCTTGGGTCTAGTTGGTCCATCGGGTTGGATGGGTCGGCCTGCAAAATGGGGAAACCTAAGTTGAAACTATTGAACTTTGTGATGCTTATAAAGATTATTGGCATTGAAAATATTATTTTTGAATTGGTGGCTCAGCAAGGTTGCAGAGGGGTTCTGGACAGTCTTTTATTCAAGGTCGGCACAATGGCTGTGCATTATGAGAGTGAGAGAAGGGCTTAATCACTCTCAAAAGCTATTGACAATCGCTAGAGTGGGAACTATGAGAATACTACCACCCTCCAATTCCATATTAAACTCTTATTCTAATTCCTCTTGTTTTCATTGGAGAGTTTGACCACTTACCTCGTATCCTCAAATCCGAGCTTCACCATTTATTTGCATATATCTGACCAGAACTAGTCCACTGCAAGGTGATGGTTGTGTAGAGAGTTGATGATGATGATATGGCACCACGATTCCACTTTTTGGTGCAGTGGGGACAAGAGAGGTGGCGAAGCAAATGTATAGTGAGATGTTAATACATATTTTTAAGAGTTAATTGTGCATGTTTTCTTCTGTGAATTGTTAAAAGACTATAGTTTTGATAGTATCTACATCTATGAATTGAATGTAAAAGGTTGCTACTTGGGTTTAACTTGATTAGTGCCTAATCTTTTAGCTGGAAGTCTTTGTCTTTTTATTTGTTTCTATTTTGAACGGGAATTGTGCCAGACTGAATTTTGAGTTTGTATCAATTTCTAATATAAGAAAAAAAATGATTTGATCTTTTTATTAAAAAGAACAGCTAGTTTTCATAATTGAGTTTAACCAATGACATTTTCTGTGTCTCAAATTGGAATTGAACCAGTTGAACTGACTAATGGGTTGATCAGTTAGTTGGTTTGATGAGTTTAGTTATGTGGTTCTTGGTTGACCAACGAGCTTTTCATGGAATATTTTATAGAATATAGATAAGTATATTTGCCAACTTATAAGGTTCAATATAAACAAATAGTTTGATAAAAAAATATTAAATACAAAACAAAAAAGTAAAGACATTAATACATCATGTATGACAAAAATAGGAGAACACAAATATTGATACAAAATTTGCAGGCAGCATTTGACCTATTATATAGGTTTATACAATCTAGACATACACTAACCAATTGAAATGAACCAAATAAATAGGTGGTTTGGTTGGTAAGGTTAGTAAATTCAACTTTATGTTGACTTTTAAGAATCGAAAGGCCTGTACTGAAATCAGATGGGTTGCTTTGCTTAACCATACTTTTCTGTTCAGATAATTGGTTTTCAAGGCCCCTGCTGTTTTGCTTTTTGTCAACTATCATCGATGGATGTTGATTATCCATCAGCGCATCCTTATAAATGTATTTAGTATGCATTAGCCATTGCATGATTGCTTTCTTTTTTATCTTTGACTAGTTTTATGTTGTTCCCATGGCCTTGTTAAATTGTCATCCTTTTCTTTTAAACATTTAGTCATAATTGATTATCCATTAGTTCATCTTGATCATTAATCATTTCATGATTGCTTTCTTGTTGATATTTGACTAGTTTTATACTGTTTCCATGATCTTGTTAATTGTATTGCCCTTTTCTTTTAAACATGTAGTCATAATTGAGGAGATTGTAGATGATGACAAGCCAGCACATGGGAATGGCATTCGTCGGCGTTTAAAGAAAAAGAGTCAACTGGTTGAAAGTGATAGTGGAGATGATGATACTAAACTTCAACTAGTTGTCAAGTCTAATAATAATACTGAAGTGTTTGAAAGTGAAGATGATGATGGCTTTCCAATCTCTTTTTCAGTAAAAAAGAAAGATGCTGCTAATAATTTTGAGGTAGATAAAAAATCAGGTAGTACAGTCAATGACGACAAGAAAATAAAGATTGATGCAATTAGTCAACGTGATGAATCTACAAGGTTTGACTTGTTTCAGAATGTGTTGCAACTTCTTTTTCTTATTGTATTACAGCGGCATGTCTGGATCTGTTTGAACAGGGATGCTACTCAGCCATGCGATTCTTCAGTAGCTTCTGTGGTTGTTCCTGAAACTGATGGCATCTCAAAGAAGAAAAAGAGGACAAGAGAAGATGTTGCAGAGGCAAAAACTGAGACCAATGAGAACAATCATATGATAGCACTCAGAATGGATGTGACAGAAAGTGATGGAAAGAAGAAAAAGAAGAAAGAGAAGACCAAGAAGGATAAGAAATCTGATGTAGGTGATGATTATGCAATGGAGAGAACAGAAGAAGGGTTTAACGGAGATGGGAATGAAGTTTTCAATGCCAGTAGCTTAGAGAAAAATCCTCCTCCTGAAGCTGAGAAGCTGCATTATGATCAGTGAGACTTATGACCATAATGACTTGATAACCCTTTGAATCTATCTATTGAATTATCTGCATATTGCAAAGTCCATTCTTCCTATTCATCTTTAGTTGTCTTCCTTTTGTTCTGCCCTGCAGTGATGGAAGTGCTAGTGGAAAAAAGAAGAAAAACAAAAAGAAAAGGGCCAAGGTTGATGAGGCTCATGAAAATGCTGGTGCAGATGCCGAAGCAGAATTGCAACAGGGAAGCCAGCATGGAACAAAAAGTAAGTTGGATTCTGATGGTACTGAGATGCAAGAGTCTGCAAATAATAACCACTCTGATAATCTCACAGTTGAAGAGCCACCTAAAGATAGGTAAGATCTGGGACTCTTGTAAAAATGGTCTGTTATTTATATTGTTGTTTATGTGAAAATTTTATATGGTTAAGCAACGTATGCAGTGTTCCTGATGACAATGGTCTTGCACAAGATGCCAAGAAGAAGAAGAAGAAGAAGAAGAAGGCAAAGAAGGACAAGAGCCATGATAAAGATTCAACCTCAAAGGAGGTATCTTTGAATCCACTAGAGGCAGAACACAAAGCTGAACCACAAAAAACAAGAACATTTTCAAATGGTTTGAGGATTGAGGAACTATCTATGGGCAAGCCTGATGGAAAAAAAGCTTCTCCTGGGAGTAGGGTATATTCATGAACCTAGAGATGCAACCATTTAGATCTTCCAGTATGTCGTTGTTACATTACTCCAAGTGTCTTTAAAGATTGGTTGTTTGTGTACAGTTCATCAATTAGTTCTCCCACATCTTTTTCTCCGTCAGCAGAGTCAGCATATTCTTTATCCTTTTATTGTTGTTCATCTAATATTTGGTTAGTAATCCTTTTGGTTTTTTCCCTTCAGGTTTCTGTTAACTATATTGGCAAGTTAAATAATGGAAAAATTTTCGACTCCAATGTTGGCAAAAGGCCCTTTAAATTCCGTCTTGGTAGGGTTATATTAAGCTGGTCTTTTGTTGGTTAACAACCTCCATTTAAACATGTTCTATATGTCTAATGTGAGAATTTTCATTTTAATTGTCAGGTGTTGGGCATGTCATTAAGGGATGGGACGTCGGCATTGCAGGTACATGCCAGTACACTATGCACACATTGTTCTAATCTGTTGCCAGAAACTAATGATGCATTTGATTGATTACCAGGCATGCGAATCGGGGACAAGAGGAGACTCATCATTCCACCATCCATGGGGTGTGCATTTCATCCTAATATATGTGCTTCAGTTGTTGCTCACACAGATCCTTTTGTCCTAATTTCTGTGTGCTTCTCTCTTTATGCAGTTATGGGGCTAGTCCTGCGGGGAAAATACCAGGGAATTCATGGCTTGTCTTCGATGTGGAGCTGGTGGACGTCAACTGAACTCTTCACTCCACGTGTGTGAGAAATTTTTGCTGCATAGTGGATACATTAGTTCTGATGTCATTTTTTACCATGCCATTGTGGTTGCGTTGTCCCGAAAATTTCTATACCAAGAGGTCTTTACATACTTTAATTACTGATGCAATTTTTTCCCAAGCATATGTATTCTCTCGTTCCAATAGTATATGCCAAGAGGTGTTTGATAACTTTACAGGGAAGTGTTGCTCTTTTCACATTGCTTGGTAGTTATCCTCTTGATACGTTCTTCTAATTACCCGTATTGGAGTGCCTCCTTTGGTCAACTTACGAAGAATATCTTATTTGGAAGTTTAAGATTTTTTTTTCCCAAATTACTGTTCATTTTTTGTGCATCCTCTGGATTAATTAACTAAACTCAAAAAAGTGTAGCATAATTGTGAGCCGTTCGATCCACTTGGAGACTGTTTTAGGATCCACATAATGTCACATTTGAGTTATTGAACCTTGGAACTTTGTGTTAGTCTGGATCTGCTGAAAATTCCAAAACCAAAAACAATCATATTGGTTAGCAATAATATAATGGAGAATATGATTGATTCTATTTTGATTCGAAATCTTGAGTTATTCAACTTTGTGTTAATCTAGATCTACTGCCGAAATAATTAAAAAAATCCAAAACTAAAAGCAATCATATTAGTTAGTAATAATATAAAAAAGAATATTTTTTTATAAATATTTAGAATGTTTTATGTTTAAATAGAAAAAATATTTTCAAGTAATTTTTTTTAAAAAAATGTTCAATCAGTTAAAGTATTAATCGATAGCGGGTCATAAGTGATGCAATGACACAAAGGTCTGTCCTCGTAAACACTACATCAAAAAGCAAAGGCACGTTCAACGAAACGGAAGAGGTGATCAAGTCAGTGGGGGGTAAATTTCCTCTAATGGCACGGCATGAAGGTGATTCCATTAATAAGAGTGCGAGCTTGAATGATATAGTCCACTACCATCGAAACATGCCTTCCACTTTACTTTGTCCATTCATTTGATCCGATATCATTAGCACTCAACTCATGTCCATGCCAAAGCGCAAGTGTTTGGTCTCCAAGATCCAAGCACTCGAACCGAAGCACAAAATTCTTGACCTTTTTATCATAATCTATTTTTTTTTTCGATCCTTATATCATATTATCAAACACCCAAATTTTCATTGATGATGTGATGAAATTTCGAGTCCTCAACCTCAAATACTACAATCCTCATTATTTATTTTCCATTATGCATGCAATTAAACCCAAATGAGTACTAGATTTGTTCATAAGGGTTTTTTGATATTGATATCCCTCGTCTTCTTCGAGTCAAAAGGAGTTGCATAGGCCAGCAATGGTCACAGGGAGACAGAGAGAGAAAGAGAGGCAGGCTGATGCCACTCGAAGGTGGTGATGGGCTGGAAGCCGACATACTTCCACGCTATTGGATGTCAAAGTTATTGAGGAGCTTTTAGGCACCAAACAACACAACTAATCCCATCATCTCCAACACTCGATTACACCACCCACTTGACATCATGAATAGAGCCTCCCAAAGTTCCATGGACCTTTGTCCAAATTCAACGCTTTTGAGGCTATCACTCGCTGCGGTGACTCATCCCAACCTTTCTTTATCCCTTGACTCCAAACAACGAACAAATCGTCATATGCTTAGACTAATGTCCAATTGCGAAAGTGGGAGGGAGCTTCGTGTTCGAGTAGAACTGCTCATGGAGAAAGAAATGTCTGTGGAGAAACGGCCTCCATTATCTCGCCTACGTTGACCGCGAAACCCTTTCATTTTTCTTCTTCTCCTTTCCAACAAAAATAATTGAGTATGCAAAATATTATAAGCGATGAGGTCAACACTAGTCATAATTAGCTGAGGCTGTTCTATGATCTTATCAGAACGCCATCGGAATTTCTAATTGGACACCAAAGCCTTTTTGAGTCTTACGACGAATGTTATCCGATAAGGTTCACAGTGGCTCTCAAGAATTGTCCTTTTCTTTGAGATGGATCCGAAAAGACTTTTGGAGAATCTCCCGTTCCCTTTGGCTATCTATTAGGTCGTGACTATTTCGCTCTCCGACCAACGAAAGTATGACGGTATCAATCAGTACAGACGATAGATTTCAGGGCGTGTCTCACGAATTCCAAAGACGCTTATCGTTCACAGCCCCTGCGATCGAGGGTGTTCATGATATGACTTCCTATGACAGGTTCAGAACCTGAAGAAGGTGGGAAGAAGAAGTCCCTCGACAAACTAGCAACCTATCAAAAGTCCGCCGCCTGCTTCTTGAGGCAATATGATCAACTCATTAATGCTGTACTTTCAATCAAAACCCACATTTAGGAATGAGATTAAAGCAAGAAAGTAAACGAACGAAAAAGACATGACAACAGCTACAGCTTGAAATACAATCAAAATAAACGAGATGTCATGATATCGGATATATTAATCGACAAAATACAATCAAAATAGGGATTCGAAGGACAAGGGATGGTGGCGGCAGTAATGGAGATTGTGGAAATAGGTATTTAAAGAAGGGAGATTACGTGCGTCATTTGCTCACTACTTTAGGATACGGAGAAGAAGAGGAGGAGGAGAGCCGAATTGGCAAGCACAAGGCGATGAGAATGGGCACGAGCAGGCGAGACTACTGACGCACGCGCGGGTGGGGGAAGGGGGAGGAGAAGGAGAGGTAGAGAGAGAGAGAGAGACAGGTAGAGGGAGAGAAGGTGGACTCTCCACAAACGCCAACAAAACCCTGCCTCCTCCACTCATGCCCAGTTTACTTCTGATGGTGGAGTACTCCCCCACGCTCGACAGATGCCCAGGCACGTGCGGGCCCCACCTGCTCCTTCCTCCCCCATCCGTAACCCCGTCCGTGACGGTTCTCCTCCTCCTCCTCCTCCCTTTCCTCCGTCGTCTGAGCCGTGCGCCGTGAGTGCGTGCATGCATATGGTGTGTTCGCAGGCTGCTTGCCTTCGTTGATCCGTTTCCTCTTTCTTTGGAGTTCAGCTAGCGAACAAGGAACGTCGTGCCCGTAACACTGTGGCATCTTCATCACACACGTATCCGACGAGCATTGGAGAGGAGAGAAAGAGAATTAGGAACCAAGGTGTTCTTTCCACCTTCATCACACGTCAACGTTATCCAAACTGTGTATCCACATTTGCATCAAAATTTCAACTTGTAGAAGATGATAGATACTGCATGCTATTCTCTCTCTCTCTCTCTCTCTCTCTCTCTCTCTCTCTCTCTCACACACATATATATATATATATATATATATATATATATATATATATATATATATATATATATATATATATATATGTATGTATGTATGTATATATATATTCTCTCTCTCTCTCTCTCTCTCTCTCTCTCTCTCTCTCACACACACACACACACACACACAGGAACAATAGTTTCTCAAACCCAATTGTAACTTAAATCTCAAAAGACACAATTAATATAAACCAACACAATGAAGTAACCTATAAGTTTCACACTTACTACAAACACACAACAATGGAGTGCATGTCTACTTATAGAACCACACAATGATGCAACATTGATAACAAGCCAACAATTAAAGATCACACACGCATGTATATTATCCTTCCAAAAGTTACTGATCCTAATATTTCACATTCTAAATTTGAGTTTAACAAGCATATTCTTGCAAACTTTAGAATGCATATCTCACATTCTAAGGTTATTGATCCTAATATTTTAGCTCAAGATTGAACTTTGTCTTGATTTGGTTTTATCATGATCGAATTGAAGTTCCATTCAAACTTCAATCGAGCCAAATTAAAATTTGATTCGAACTCTACTAGATCATCCTGATCATTTCAAATGCCTCATCATCCTTTCTCGTTTTGCTTCTACTACATGTTTTCTTTCTTTCTTTTCTATTTATCTCAGGTTTTCTTTCCTTTTATTTTTGCCTTCTCACTGCACCAGACTCTAATCTTAAAAGCTAAAATACATATCATAAAGATGACATCATCGAAGAGGATGCAAAGACTTCAATAGTTTTTGAAATGATATTAATGTCAACTGAAATTTTAACATCATTAGATCATAGTCAACTAATGGGAATATATATGTATAAGTTTTGCAAGAATATACATGTTAAACTCAAATTTAGAATGTGAAATCTCAGGATCAATAACTTTTGGAAGGATAATATACATGTGTGTGTGTGTGATCTTTAATTGTTGGCTTGTTACCAATGTTGCATCATCGTGTAGTTCTAAAAGTAGATATGCACTCCTATTGTTGTTTTTATGTAGTAAGTGTGAAACTTATAGGTTACTTCATTGTGTCGGTTTATATTATTTCTGTCTTTTTGTGGTTATGTTCTACAAATAGATGAATATACATGTAAAGTTTATTTACTTCTTGTCATGATATTATGCCATATATGTTTTTATTTGCTAAGTTCAGTGAGTCGATAATTAGACATTAGCTTTGAGATTTAAGTTACAATTGGGTTTTAGAAGCTATTGTTCCCAAATAACCTTTTGATCTTTCAACATTTCCTATTAGACAGCATTTTAAGTGCATATAATTTATTAAAACCGGATATATTGATGGTCTAATAATAAAAAAAAAGGAATCGGACCATCAATTATTCTGATCGATTATATTAGCCTTAAATTTGAATCCTCTTACTTTTTTTTTTAGGGTTTTTGAAAAAAATACATTATTCAACCCTTTTTTAAGCGCCAATGTATCATTTATTTTTTTTTCTTGTTAATATCCTCATTTGTTTTTTTAATAATCATTTTTGTTCTTCCATTTTCCATCCCTTTATTTGTTTCTTTCATCACCACTCTCTTTTGACAATTCTAAGGAGTGGTTTAGTCTACCTAAATTAACACAAGCTTTTATTCTCAGCTCAATTTAGAATTTTCCATTTCAGAGTTTTCACATTTTCTTTTCTTCTAAATGAAATCCTTGGTCAATGTAGAGATGCTATCATGCTCACGCTACGTATCTATGTAGGTATTAATCTAGATCTTAGAGAATCTCAAGTGGACTTCAAGCATAGATATATTCTGCCATCTTACATCTTACATCTTATATATATATATATATATATATATATATATATATATATATATATATATATATATATATATATATATATATATATATATAAGGAATGCTTTTACCTCATACTTAATTATAGTGTAATTAATGAGTTCTTTAAAGTCTAATGACAAGGGAGAGAGAAAGAAAGTTTAGTAAGTTACTAATCCTCTCTCTCTCTCTCTCTCTCTCTCTCTCTCTCTCTCTCTGTCGCTCTCGCCGGCTCCCGGGAAGACACGCCACCTTGGCTGGGTGAGCGTGGCAATGGAGAACGCGTGGCGTGGTGATGGTCTCCATGATGCTTCAGGCCCTTCCACCCAGCCTTAGTGCTCCTCCTAGCTAAATTTAATTCCTCTTTTTGAGTATGGAGGAGCAACATAAATGACTGCACTCACGCATTTGCCACACAAACAAAAGGATGACTTCCCTTCGCGTGCAGCACTCCACTTCATGCTCACTCCATTGTGCAGCCGTTTCTTGTCCTTTTTGCTTTGGCTTTCCCCCCCACCAACATCACCACCCCCTTCCTTCCATACAAATCCCGCATGCTCCCCCACCCCACCTCTCTATATATACCCTCCCACTCTGAGGTCCTCAAACATCCTCTCTTCTCTCTTCAACTCTCTCTCTCTCTCTCTCTCTCATCCGCTGCCACTTCTGGCACACATCTTTTGGTGTCTGTCTTATCCTCGAAGAAGATATGGGTGAGGCTGTGGAGAATGTGTATGGCACCAATGCCCATGGCGATCGTCATCGAGCCAAAGATGGCGTAGACGCGTGCAAGTGGTACGAAGAGGAGATCGATGATGATCTCAAGTGGTGTTTCGCTTTGAACAGGTGAGATATCTCTTGTTCCTCATCTTTGTTAGTATAACCTGCATGCTGAGATCAAGTCACCACCTACTGATGCTATTTTTCTTGTTCTTCATCTTCGTCTTCATAGTGTGCTGCATCGAGGGACAAGCAAGTTTCAAGACATAGCTCTTATTGACACTAAACATTTCGGAAAGGTTTCTATATATATTCTACAAATATTTCTCTTCTTTCTTTTCTGCTTCGTCTACTTATGACCAACTTATTCTGCATGTGGCAAGGCTTTGGTGATCGATGGAAAGATGCAGAGCGCGGAGATGGACGAGTTCATCTATCACGAGTGCTTGATCCATCCATCCCTTCTTTGCCACCCCAAGTCAGTCCTTGTTTCCCTAATCCTATCTGTCAGCTTCAAAACATCCGCATGGCTTTCAGGAGTTCTCTTGTCTACTGACTTCCACTGGCTTTGTCATGATTGCAGTCCCAAGACTGTGTTTATTATGGGAGGTGGCGAGGGGTCTGCAGCGAGGGAAGTCCTCAAGCACAAAACCATCCAGAGAGTGGTCATGTGCGACATCGACGAGGTATAATGCATAAAACACCCTAAAGTTGGATGTGGGAAGGATCTAAGTCAGCAATTATTCTTTTACATCCATGACATGTAATGAACACATGCACATTAATTCTGTCTGATGAAACTGGCATGCAGGAGGTGGTCGACTTCTGCCGAAGGTATCTGACGGTCAACTGCGAAGCATTCGCCAGCGACAAGCTCTGCCTCGTCATCAACGATGCCAGGTTAGTAAATATGAGACAACAAGTTCTGCTGTCATTTCCATGCAATTAAATTCATGCACAGGTATCAGTTCCCAGTAAAGCAAGAACCGGAGAAGAATCGTCGACGGTTCTCTCTACTTTGGTTATTGACAATTGATGAGTGCAGGGCTGAGCTGGAGAAGAGGGAAGAGAAGTACGACATTATAGTGGGGGACTTGGCTGATCCTGTGGAAGGAGGACCATGCTATCAGCTGTACACCAAGTCCTTCTATGAACAAGTTCTGAAGCCCAAGCTGCACCATCATGGCATCTTTGTTACTCAGGTGCCCATCCTAAAAGAATCAAAGCATCCTTCCTACCTTTATCCTTTTACAAGTTCAGAGAGAGGCTTTTCCATAAAGCATCGACCACTGTCTAATTCTTTCTCTGCAAGTAGGCTGGACCAGCCGGTGTTCTGACCCATAAGGAGGTCTTCTCTTCCATCTACAACACCTTGAAGCATGTCTTTAAACGTAAGTTCACAGTATTAGTGCCTTTTTAGCTTCCGAAACATTGCATAGTTTGCTCCTTTCTGCAGATGTGCTTGCGTACACGGCTCATGTGCCATCCTTCGCGGATACCTGGGGATGGGTAATGGTAACTTCGCGAATTTATGTTGCTTTGGATTGAGATGCTGCTGCTGTCATCTTACTCTCATTAACTTGCTCTCTTTGATGTGCTCTCAAGGCATCGGACCAGCCGATAATGCTGGACGCCCAACAGATCGATGAGAGGATCAGCAAACGAATAAACGGAGAACTCCTTTACCTGAACGGGGAATCACTTGTATCCTCCACCACAATGAACAAGAGCGTCTACACATCGTGAGTGATCCCAAGATAAGCAAGTGTTGGTAGATATGGTTTCCAGGCCGACTAATATTGTGTTGGGTATCCGAACACTGCAGCCTTTTGAAAGAAACGCATATCTACACGGAGGAGAGCGCCAGATTTATCTACGGACATGGAAGGGCTTGTTTCGCTTAGCAGCGCTTGGCGGTTGAAGAGCTACACAGTCGTCGATGCTTGGAGGAAGAAGATGACTTAAAGAGAGAAGTTTGGGTGTTGAAGACTACTTCTTTCAAGTAAAAGCAAAGAAGAATTTGTGATGATGTGTTTGACTTGTTTCTTATCCTATGAAATGAACACAGGCATACACTAACTTACTGTCTTGTTCGAGAAAACAACTCAAAAGGTGATAGAGAGTACTAATTCACAGAAAGAGATAACAGAGGCAAAAACCAGTGCCTCAAAACTCTTGATCACTAACAAATCTTTAAAGACTCCCATAACTAAAGCTTTCAATCCTTTTAATTCTAGAAAAAAGCTTTAATACTAATGTATCAAAACCAATAATCTCTTTCATTGAGCAAAGAGACACTAAATAAATAAGGAAATACATAAATAATACCTTCATTTCTTTTCTGAACATGAATCAATCTTTCTACTGATTGTCAACTGTTTCTTTTACTATGATCTCTCTATTTTTTATGATCGTCAAGATCGTATCTTCTTTTTTTATTTGTTAACTTGATTCGATCTACACTTTGGTGATTGATAAAATATTAGAACCTTAAGAGATTTGATGGACAACAAAAAAACAGAGGAAAGATAGAGATGGGTGGAAAGGTTCCAGTTAACGAACACCTTAGAATTAGCAAGAGTAGAAATTACAGCGAGTAAGCACTAAAGAGAATTCATGGAAGGAGGAAGGGAGGATAGAGAAAACATATACTTCAAGCATTACAAAGAACGTCTGCTCTCCAGCTTTAGCTTCAGCTTCAGCTCCGTTTGACGGGATCAAAGTTGGAGACGGCGATGACTGCCCCTCCAATAGCACTCAGCACGACGCCACCAGCGACGATGCTGAGCAGGAAGTTCTTGAGGGACGGGGAGAGGCCCGGCTGGGCGGCCTCAGCCACGTCCGGGATCACCAACGCCGCCGCCAAGGCCGCTGCCGTCAACCCCGCGAGCGCCTGCTCCTTCACAGACGACGGAGTCGACGAGGATGCGCGGACCTGGAGGGAGCGGCGCTGGGGCCTCGGCGTCTGCCTGCCGGCCTTCGTGGGGTTCCTCATGGAGTGGAAGAAGGCATCGGAGCCTGAAACGGCCCTCTTTTGGGTTGCGGAGGAGGGTGAGGCCAAGCCCACGGTGAGCGCCGCCACAGCAGATGCCATCGGATTGTGCTTGCAGTATCGCAGGGTGGTGAGGAGAGAAGAAGCCGAGGCGTGCTTTTAGAACGGATGGACAAGGGAGGAACAGAAGTAGAAGTAGCGGTGTGAGAAGGGATAGGTGGACGAGAGGCTGGAAATGGATGCAAGCCGCCATGTCAGCGACCGGATCCCATGTGGCGGCTTCTGGTTGCGACTTGGGAGGATAAGCTTATCGCTGTGATTCTGTCGCTGTTGTTGCGCCATATTCCAGATCTCACTTGGACCCGTTTCAGTACCTGAAACCAATTAGAAGAGAACAAAGGCGAAGAAGAAGGGCAGACATTGAGAGAACACTGTTTAATCTTACATGGCTTAAACAAAGACAGACTCCCGGTAAATACATACTTTAACCATAGCTGCTGCTCTTCTCCTTTCACAGCTGCTGATGACTGCTCATACATTTTCTGTGTAGTTCAGCTCCTCTGTTCCTGCTTCCCACAAACAGGGGTAACGTAGAAGGGGAATCGAAACAGAGCAGTCACGCCATTGGTGATGCTCTGCCGCTTAGGTCGTCGTTTTGACGGGAATGAGTGAAAGAGACGGAACATGAGGAGGAAGAGGAAAGGGAGGAGTAGGCACCTTAGCTAGTTTATGGATCCAAACCTGTTTAGTGAATTAAAAAATGATTAGAAAATGAGTGAGATTTACAACAAAAAAAAAAGGAATGGGTAATTTCTCAATAAAGGATATCATTTGATAGTAATTGATTAGTGGAGGTTTTTCTTGTCCAATATAATTTTAATTTAATATTTTTTATTGTATTTAAATATATTATGTTATCTAAAAAATTATAAGATAGTTTTGAGAAATATAACCTAGTAAAATGGAGTATGAATGGGACACCTTCCTAGAGGAGATATCCCATAAAAAGTTATGATACTAAATGTTTTTTTATTTTGAAATTATCATATTAATTTTGAAGATTACTATTCATAATCCTCTCATTACTATTGATAACTCTATTAATATTGATAATCCCTTAAAAATATTATTTTACTATTTATAGTCCTAATATTTCATTCCGGAAGAAATGAAGGAATAAGAGGAAGAGAGGAGAATGAGAAAGAAAAAGATGACGAAGAAGAATAAAAGGATATTTATGTCTATTTATAAATAGATAGTTTAGAAATATTTAATAAATTAATAAGATTATAAATATTATAAAAGTGTTAGAAATAGTAACCTTTTTAATTTTTATATAGATAAATGAGTGGTGCATGATGTGTATATTATGTGTGAATTTATTAAGAAAATATTATTTAGTATTCCCTTCGCCATAGTTTCACCGCTTTTCCTTTGTTCTTATCAAACATAGTTGATATAACTTAAAATGATTTCTTCATATATTCATCTTTTCATACATTGACATTTATGAAATTGGCATAATTCTCTAATCTCTTTTGAATTCATTGTTTTTCAAGGTATTTAACTATCATATGTAGTAGGAGTATAAGATAATAAAAAATTAATTGTGTTCCACAATTTTCATTGGTTTTTACATCTCCATTTATAATCAAATAATATACATGACATGTGATGTGGAACTAATTTAGTTTATATTTATTTAAATAATTTTAATTATTTTATTAATATTTTATATGTGTAATAAGTTGTCACGTAACAAAATCTATTCAATAAAGAAAAAAGAAAGTAAATATTAAAAAAAGAAATCATTTTCTTGGCTGAAGTTATTTATATATACAAAGGTAAAAGTTTTTCTGTTAAAAATAATATTTTTTAATAAAATCAAAATTATTATACATCATATATTTGATTTTATAGGAATATATTTTTTTTATATTTTATTATATTCTTATATTTGAATCTATAAAAAAGTTTAGAATATTGTAATTCATTCACAGAAGAATCAATAAATTAATTTTTTTTTTCGTCTTGGGTGTGATTGATACGAGACATGGAATCAAAGTTCATTGTATCATCTGATATAGTATGGTATGAGCAATACGTATCGATTCAATCGACAAGTATCGAATCAAAGTTCTTATTTTACGCAGTTATGTATTATGTACCATGTATCAAGCGATATAGAGTCTAACTAGTAAGCACCATCGAAACTCGATCGATCGATAACGTTTGGATTTCAACCAATACCAATTAAGCACTGAAATTTACCTATTTCCAACGGACAATTTGATTGTTGGAATGAGTTCAAAATATTTTTAAATCTCTTTTATTCTTTGAAACTTATTCTCACTCATAAATTTCTCTCTTGTTTTTATATTTTCACTCTTTTAAACTTATGCAAAACTGTGATTTATGGATTGGATCAAATTTAAGAGGATTAACACTTAAGTTAGAGAGAGGAGGATCAGATTAGAGAAATGTATTTTATTTCTAGATTTTTATAAATTTATAAGATGATTAACTCTATTTTATGTGGTTAATATCTATTATATCGATTGACATATTTATCATAGTAGAATAGGATTAATTATAAAATAATTAAGATTTTTAATATTATGATTAGTGTGCTTAATGTTGAATTAATTAAAACTAGATATATATTTCATAAAATATTTATATTTAATGTATATTAGGGTGATTTATATGTTTACAATAGTAGAAGATGTTTAATTAGGTTTTAATTAAGATTTTAATATTATAATTAATGATTTTAATGATGATTTTCTCAAGATTTGACCCATATTACTTATTTCAAGATTCAAATCATAGAGCTCGATGAGGTACTAATGAAGTTTATATACGGTCGAAAAAAAAAAATCAATAATTTTGAACAAATACGATAGAACCTATACAACATAGACATAGAATATAACACATCATAATCCTAACCATCCTATTATAGAAGATCTTATGACAAATAATAATACGATAATAATTGGTTATTATTTTTAAAGTACGATCAGTCTCATAATATGAAGCAATTAGTGGTAAAAATAAATGTTTCAGTGTTCTCTAACCTCTACACCAATACGTGTCACAATCATAGTTACGTCAAGAGCTACCTCAAACACATGTGGCTTATGATGATTAAGTAATGATCATCACTATATTAATACACCAATGACATATGATGTACCGATATAATATGTCATAATGTGTCATGGAGCAATTTTCAAGATTAATTCTAACAAACATATCATATTAATATACAAATACATAGGATCGATGATCTTGATCCAACACCTAGAGTCTCATCATTCTTTTTATTAATAGAACTAGGTATATATAATGATCATATTTATTATTTGATTTATCTTAACCTTAAAGTTTAACTCATAATATAACAATTCAAGTCATATTTTTTAGATAATTTAATATCAATAGAAAGATGATTCGAAAAATGTCACTGTTCGTTAAAGCTCGAAAAAGATACGTGTCATTATTCCTTCATAATTTAAAATATTTTTGATAAAATTATACTGAACTTATATTTAGTTCCAAATTAAGCATCATAATTTTTTTTTCTTATTTTTAGGTATTTTTAGATTTTTTTAGGATTTTTTCACGCTATCGACACACCTTATCATACCGTAATCTCTACCTCTACCCAATGATCACCAAATACCCTATAAAAGCCCCCATGTCCATTCTTTTATCAGATCTAAAAAAATTTCAACTCTTATAATTTTTGAATGGTATAAATTCTCCATTAACATAGGTATCGAAAGAGACTTTGTTCCTAATATAGTTTTTGCAAAGGTCATTTGTTGAATCCTTCCATCTTTTTTGCACCTCCATCTATGATAAGTTTATAAGTGGACTTGACTTGAATTTAAATCTCATCTTGCCAATAAGAAATTGACTTATCATAAACTAATAAAAATAAATCTAGAGTTGTTTACCAACTTTAATCATATATAATAAAAAACAAGTGATAAACAAATTTAAGAAAAAGACTTTCAAATATGATTTGTTTGATTTCATTCAAGTTTATTTTTATGCTAAACTTAATATGCTAACAACCATCAGAAAGCTCACATGGAGGATAATGTGATATTTGTTTGATGTAGGAAAGGCTTGAGCTGGCGATTGACACCCGCTCAGTCATTCCTCGTCAGCCTTGCGCCGCGTGGGATGGTATAAATCGACACCACACCACAGGAGTTCAGATAGGTCGATCCACGTTGTTAGGAGTTATACAAGTCGACTGTCCACATAAATATATTGTAGGAGGTATGAGCAACCCCTACAACCGCAGTTTCCTCTCGTTAGCTCCGTAGGTATAAAAATCAAACACCAACACCTATTCGATAAGGGATCACTCTCCAAAAAAAATCTCACCTAACATAAATCCAATTCCTCGCTGTTAACCTAAGCTTCGGAGGGATCGAGTCAAAAATCTCACCCAATGTCGATCGATTGTCCAGGGCCTGACGTAGATCACACCTACTCCGGCCTCACCTTAGATAACCTCGGAATCACCCTCACCAACCCATTCCAACTTCAACGACTTTGTCCCTCCGTCGAGAACTCACTTGGATGATCTCATGCCCTCAGGATTTGGTCATACGGATACCCAATCCGGGCATCAAGATATTAACAAAATTATCTCCTTCATCCCATATACATTTAGTTAATTATTTGTTTCGAGCATGTTCCTTAGTGTAGTTAATTTTTTTTATTTCTATCCTGCCAATTTGTTGGGATGACTATAACATTGTATTTAATGTCGAATGTCAGGTTTATTATAAAAAGTTAGTAGTGAATTCACTTTGATCAAAAAACCATTTTCATTCTTTATAGCATTTTTAGATTTTTAAACACGTTAAAAACTTTAATTTTTAAATTACAATTAAGTTTTTTTAAATCATCGAAAAATATGAGAAAAAATTGTTCGTACCAAAAAGATGTTTAAACAATCATATCATATACATCGATGTGCGCCTATATAAGCTTGCCTAATGTAAAATATATTTTCCTACGTGCCCACTTAAGACACTTGATTTGGATGATGTAGATGAGATGGATCACACCATGATAGCATGTTAAAATAATCAAATATTAAATGTACGGACTTCTTTTGTGAACTAACAACAAAAACCGTCTTTTTTTCCCAACACAATTAAATTTATCCTAAATTTAGTTTTTTTTATTATAATAACATTCAAAAAGAACAATTACTATAATTCTTATGATTATAACCATATATCACTTAGATAATACCTTATATGTTTCTAGGTTTGGTGGAGTAAAATATGTAAAAATATTTAATATTTTTTGTGATTTGGCACATATGAAGTGTCAGATTAATATATTTATTATTATTGATCTCTACAATTCGTTTTTGATTTGAAAGGTCTTCTCCCAACAAAAAATATATATGATATTAAATGTAGTTGATATAAATTTATATTATAAATTCCAAAAATACATGACGAGTTCATGATGCTTATTGTAATAAAATTTATTCTTATAAATTATTTTTATTTCCGCCATTTTTTTTTCTTCTCCTCTTATCTTATCATGGGGACATAGTGCATCCAATGAAACAAAGAAGACAAGACAAGACAATACAATGTGCTGCACGCCATCTTCTTGGTTTGCTTTTCACACAGTCTTGTGTTTTTATTTTTATTTTATAATTACTAAAAGTCTATTTTTAACTATACATTGGACTATTTTCCTACACAACTTTTTTTTTAGAAAAGATGCTCCTAGTTTTAATTTTTTTTTATTTAATATCTCTTTTTCCTCTAATACTCTCAATGCCACCCACCAATTAAATGCAACTCTCCTCGTTGATCGTTAATTGTTTTATTTTAAACTCTAAATTCTCTCATAATTATTTTATTTTCTCTCATGCCCTAAATCTAATTATTTATTCTTCTCTTATGTCTTAACTCCTATCCTCTCCTCTTACACTCTAAACCCTAAACTCATTGATTGTTTTCTATCCTCTTATACTCTAGCATCTGTTGGTTAGTTCTTCTTGTCAACCTTTTCTTCACAACGAGCATAGTCTCATTCATTCTTATTCCTCTTAAAGAAGTTGATCATATCTAGTTTAGTAAATACTTGAGATAAACCACTTTCATCTTCCACAAGAGTTTAATTTTTCTCGAATACTTTTCGATAATTTCTAACTCGAAATAGGTGTCATTTCTCTTAAAAAGTTAGTTATAATATTTTGTAATGTGTGTGTGTTTTCATTCATATATGTGTGTGTGTGTGAGGGGAGGGGGGGAGAGGGGGGGGGGGGTTTGCAGTTACGATGAAAATCATAATGTAAGCGCAAACTGAAATATGATGTTCGTACGATAAAATTGATTTACGTCTAAACACCGATTCGGAAAACACTGAACTTTGAAACATGATCATAAATGCGCAGAATGCAGTAAGCTATTGAGGAGGTTTGCAGTAAAGATAATATGCTCAAAGTAAATGCAAACCAGAGAGCACCGTAATTTTAGAGTGGTTCGGTCAATCTTGACCTACATCCACTTCTGACTTCCTCCACCGACAAGGTTACCGACGTCCACTGGAGGCCTTCCTTCAATAGGCGAAGGCCAACCACCCTTTTACTGTTTCACTCCTTTTGACGGGCTTAGGAGACAACCCTTACAGAATTTTCTCTCCTCTCTTGAAATATCAGAACTTGGAAGAAAAGAGGGAGGAGAACTTCTAACTCATACAACACTTTTGAGCTCTAAAAATCACAGAGTAAGATCAAGATTTCGGTGGTTTTTGGTTGCTCTATCATTACTGAAAGGGTGGGGCATTTATAGGCCCCAACCCAGTTTGAATTCCGAGCTCAAAACTGTCAATTCCTGGAATTCCGGGGTCTGGCGGTTGCACCGCCTGGCAGAGCTCGAAGACTGAGCCTCTGGGAGGTGCGAGGTGCCACCTCCTGTCAAGGGCGGTTGCACCTCCTGTTCAGGCGGTTGCACCTTTGTCAGAGGCGATTGCACCGCCCAGCTATAGCTCGGAGACTGAGCCCTGGGCGGTGCCACCGCCGACCCAGGTGGTGCCACCTTTGGCCAAGAAATCTAGGTCCAAATGGGCTGATCCATTCGACCCAATTTGGGTCTGTTAAGGGCCCAATTACCCCAAGATTAAGTTAATGGGATCACCTCCCATTTCTAACTTAATCATCATGCTAACTACAATTTTTCTTAAGATATTTACTGTAACTTGCTCCGGTGCGTTATTCGCTTCTTTCGACGAGCTTCCGACAAACTTCCGTCGATCATCCGATGAACCCTCGGTGATGCTCCTACGGATTTCCAGCAAACTCCTGGACTTGCGACGATCCACTTAGTGAGTTCCGATGAGCTTCTTTCGGCAAGCTCCTGGACTTCTCGGATTTGTTCCCGTAGAACCTCCGACGACCATCCGGACTTCCGTCGAACTCTCGAACTCCTATCGTGATCACAGTCTTGACTCTGGCGCAACTACTGCATGTCTTACTTTCATCGTAGTTAATCCTACACACTTATCTCAACATATGGATTAGATAACAAATGAGAATTGACATCATCATCAAAATATGAGATTCAACAATATGAAATATTATATCTGAACATAAAAACAATGCAAATAGGTTATGATATATATATATATATATATATATATATATATATATATATATATATATATATATATATATATATATATATATATATATATATATATATATATATTGCTCATAATGTCAACAAATAGATACGAACATGATTTGCATTGAAATATTTAAAACAAGTCATAAAAAGTCAACTTTGGTGTTTTGAAACATTATTACACTATTTTGGTTCATATACAGAAAACATTGTATCTAAATAGAAAAAATATTATAAAAGGATCATGATACAAATTCTTATAACTTTTTTATTGTATATAACGTCAAGAAATGAAATATGTATATAATTTGCATCGAAGTGATTTTTTTTTAAAATCACTCTCATATATTTATATTTTATAAAATTTATTTTTTATGTGAATTCTAGAATTTATTCCTATGACCCAAATCTTAGTCCATCTAAAAGAAATAGGTTGATAGGAGATATTTCTTGGGGGAATTTTATTTACAGAGTTTTCATTCTCAGCGGCACTTGAACGCCAGCAAGTTGTAATATCTCAGGTGCTATGCACGTGCAGGGTTTAATATCTTATGGAGCACGGCGGCCAACTTAATCCCGAGGGAGCCGACCTTAGTGTTTAACGTGCCCCAGCGCCGCCGCATTTCTTCCTCACACGACCCAGAAACCCTAGTGGTCGGAGCGAGATCGAAGGTACTCGTTCGACTTCGCTGCGAAAGATGGAGGAAGAATCGAGGCCGGAGGTCGTGTCACAACCGCCCGCTGTGGCCGACGATTGGAGCAAGGAGGACGACGAACCGATCGAAGAGGACCGGCCCCCGGCTGTGGCTGACAAGACCGACGATCCGCCGTCACAAGGTTAGATTCCTGTCCCTTGGATGCGGATGGATCTGCTTCGTATGTTGAGATCTGTTTAGATCTGATGATTTTCCATAAGATGGACTTTACTCTGCCGTTTTCTCGGTGGCCTAATGGAATTCCTGCTCTGCCGGATTTGTAGATTTTTTCCTGATTTTTAATTTTTTAATCACGTTACCTTGGTGCAAGATATTCTTTGATTAAATTTGATATTGCGATTTAAGTCCAACAAGTCGTTGAAAATTTTCCGGTGTACAATCGATCTCTTATTTGGGGAGTCTGACATCAGTTGTTGATTACCGTCCGTCTTGTAGTATATAGGATTACGAATCACGTGTTTTGGAAGTAAAAACAGATTCATGGTTACACGAACTCGTTTTCTACCTGGCTTATTTTTCTTACTTGATTACCTTGCTTTGTGTTACTAGAAATAACAGCTTGAACTTTTTTCTTTTCTTAGTAGAGAATTGTCAGTTAGGTTCTGTTGTAGCTCATTGCTACACCACGTTAGCTAATATTAAGCTTAATTGTCCTTAAATCCACAAAAAGAATGGACATTCATATTCTAGTGGGTCAATGGACTTACCTAGTTGACACCATATAATGATCAATAATCTATCTCTTCCATTTGTTTTCTTTCCAATGCTATGGGAAACTTGGGCTTGCTATACCTTCTATTTAGCATCTGTTTGCTTTATATTGTTAAGCTATAGTTTGTATTATACTCTCGGTTCTTGTGATGCAACAATCAATATTAATGGTTGCCAAGGTAATATGGATTAGCCACAATTAGTTTTGAGACTAATTTGATGGAGTAAAGGAAGTGTTTAGTAACTATAGTATTGATAGCAAAACCGAAATCATATCAAGTATGGGAAACAGAATTTGTTGAACAGATGAATAGTAATAATGTCTTATTTTGATAACATTAGATGTTTTTACTCAATGATATGGATGGAAGGTGTATACTGGGTTGAAATTGAATCTAGTTTGAATAATTTGTTTATGGTCGAACATATCCATCAAGGTATTCGGTTCCTATTTTGTATGATTTTCATCCTTATTCTTGTACTAACTTCATAAGTTTAACATTTCATTGATCAATAATCCTAGTTCTTGGGTTATTTAATTCGATGAGATTAAAAAGAACTGATCCTTGAATAAAGGATTGCTTTATGTGTCTACAGTTGAGTTTTAATATGCCATGTTAAGAGTAATTTGATTATGTGATCATAGTTGATTTTTCCCCTGGCTTTTAAATGGTATTTAAAAGTCTAGTAATTTCTAAAATAAAAGAGAAGGTGGTTTATTTATTCGTTTGCAGTATCAGTTTTGATATTGAAAAGTTTGCACCATGTGACTTATTGGCCACTATTGGACACAGTTAAGGTGTGTCTGCCATGTACCATACAGAAGGAGACTCGTGCCTTCTTCTCGTTGTAGGCCATTTTGGACTGTGCTGCATAGCTATAGAAGAATGAGAATAGATGACAGAGAAAAAGATGTAAAGAGGCTGTAAACGTTTGGGCAGCCCAATGTCACAACCAACTATCAAGCCAAAGGTCACAACCCACTATCAAGCCTGCAACGGATCAAGCAAATTATACTTTGACCCTAAATTATGAGATTCATATCTGTTTAAATACATACTGTCTAAGGACTCTTTTATATAGAAACCTCCAAGTGTATCCTGTTATCGTACAAACTCAGTCCTCGATTCTTTCCCTATAAAATAACATTATCTACTATTTAAAGACCATAATTTGCAATCAATTGTATAGAATATAAGAGAGTAGTTATTTAAATAATACTGAGCTTAGAAAATTAAATATATACAACTATATTCATATAAAAATATTTTTATCCCTAGTTAATGAATGGCCGAGAAATGAATTATATTTTTGCCCCCCTCATTGTGGGACATGTGTCTGTTATCTATTTGTCGTAATGATATGTGTTAAGTTATGAAAGGCATAGAACAAGCGAGAAATTGTTCAGGGATATTTTTTTGCCATTTATAGGAATTTTTTTTATTACTAGTTAAAGGTTTGTTGAGGAATGAGTCAAATTTTTTCCCCTTCTTTGCAGGACACACATCCGTTATCTATTTGTGATTTGGGTTAAGATAGATGATGTTAACCATTAAGTTTTGCAAGTCATAAAACAAGTGAGAACTTGTTTAGGAATTTCTTTTGTCATTTATTGTAGTATCTCCTTCATCTTATTGTTTTCTTTACTTAATATTTGTCTAATCTAATTTTATTCTGATGGAGACACGGTTTCATTGTTACTCGCAGATCTCAAAGAAGAGATTAATTCAAACCTTCAATCTTTGCAGCTGGAAGCAAGAGGTAAAAAGTTGTTTGCTATTGAATAATTCATGTTCCGTATACAAATGGGGCAGTCCATCAAAGAATGTAAAATTTTTAAATTAATTTGGATTTTTTAACCATGATCATATGAATTTTTTTTTCTGTTTTTTTCTTTCTTTTTATGTCTATTATTATAGTGATATAATTGTACTAGTTTTACCAGTGATCTCTGGGTCTTTTTGCTGAACTTCAAAATGAGCTTCAAACCAAAGTTTCTTGTATCTACTATTTTTAATTGCCATCATGTTCTCTTCTTAATTTCAGTGCTTCATATTGTAATTTCAGTGAAGGAAAAGGAGACAGTTACAACTGAGGTACTTGAGGAGCTTGATGAGCTTGATGAGGAGGAAGACAAGAAACGGCACCTAAATGTTGTCTTCATCGGCCATGTCGGTGCGTCAACATATCTTTTTTGGTCTGGTTTTCATAAAGATCATCGACCCATATCATTCTTGCTATCTAAACTGACTGACTTCATTGCTAAACTAGTTTTTCCATACTTCTCATAAAATTAGTAGTCGTATTGATGATTAATTTGGTCTCTTGAAATTAGAAAATAATATGATTTTTCTGCAAACTGTAAAAATAAAGCTGACAATTTTTTGTCTGAAAAAAAATTAATTGATGTTGGAGAATCATGTATTGATATACAAGTTCATGGGGCTATTAAGGATTAATTAAGTTGGTCCATTGGATCCATAATTTTTTGTGATTTATTTTGCAAATTATTCTTTGGAACTTAAATGGAATTACATAACTAGAATTTAGATGAATCTTTTTGATAAATTGTTTTTTCTCTACGCTGAATAATTTACTAGGAAAATTGAGAACCAGGAAATTTTTTGTTATTGATTCAAAGAAAATCTTGTCAGGTATTCTTTTATGTTTCCCTCTCATAATATTCCCATGCAGATGGGCATCAGGCACTTCTTCATGCCAATCTAGACCAGATGGTCCTAGGGGCCTAGGCGAGTAAACAAGGACTGAAGCTTTTTGTATTGCTGACACCATATTGATGCTAAATAGGGGTCAAAGGCCTGATCCCAGCTGGAATAGGACTTCCCAGTCCAATAAGGACTCACAACTGTAATGATGGCTGTTCCTACTCTCTCTTATGAGTCAAGAAAGCTGCTATGAACAAAAATATTAATAATATTTTTGTTCTTCAAGTTCTTTTAGTCTAATGTTGTTAGTAGTAAGGATATGTCCTGTGATTCTCCAGCAATACAGCTTTATTCCCTGTGGCTCAATGTCCTTGGGGGACTATTCTCTTTGAATTTGAGAAAACCTAATCGGGGGGAACAAATGCTGACAGTTCAGTATTAGATCAAGGTCCAATTAATGCCTTCATGAACTTTTATGATGGTGACCATCACTGAAGAGACTGTATATTGGAGAAAACTTAATAAAGACTTCTAGTAATGACATGTATATTGTCGAAGCTTTGACAGCCATTTTAAATGGTCACACAAATTCTGTAGCAACTGGAAGGTTTTCTGCTAGTTAGCAATGAAATCCCCAACTATCAAGGATTTTACAATGATGGGTAAGAACTTTAGGGATGTTAGGTGCAATGTGACAACCATGCCATGTGCTACACATGAAGTGGCTGGCAAGAGTTTCATGTCTCAAGCTCCATTAAGGTGTGCTCCTCAATAATGCTGTCATCAATAAATTTGGTGTTCTTTTAGGCATGGAGTTGGGATAGTACTACTGATCAAGCAACAGCTTTAAGGCATGATGATGTTAAGATATGGTTAAGCAATTCTCCATCACAATCTGGAGGTGATCAAGTCAGTGCATCAAATGTGTGTATCCTGATGATGACTGATGAATGCTTCTGGATGATTATTATGTGGTTCACCATCTTTGGCACCACCAAACATTCAACAACGACATGATTAGTAGCAGTTTCTTTTCTATGGGAGTTAATGGTCACAACTAATTGTTTTGTTGCAGGAGAAATAGGAATCACAACATTTCTTTGGTAGTTGGCACACCACTAGTTTTAGCTACTAGCTTAGTCCGATGGTCCAGTGGACTAGGGTCTTAGCAATAGTGTGTCTAGGTGGATCAACAGTTTTCCTACATTTATCAATGACATCAAGACTGGTTCTTTCTTTTAGGCAAAGCAATTCTTTAGATGCATGGTTACACTTGGAAGACTCCAAGGTTAGTTTAGAACCTTTTAACTCTCTGATGTAGCCATGCAGTGGTACAAATGGTACTTTCTACAGGTGAGCAAGTATATATTGGAGGACTTATTCTTAGGCATTTTCGATAAGATTTTGGTCACCTTGCATGATGAATCACAGTGCCACACTGCATGAACTTACTCAAAGAGGTTATATATTCAAATATCAGAAAGAATTTCAGAAGCCAACAAGATGCACTACATTTACAAAGATATGTTGATTGTGTAGTTCATTGGATGCATATAAGAGAGATTACATTCAGAGGTTTTAGCAGAAGGGTCTGCTACCTTGTAGCTTTTCTTGAGGCGAGGGTGATGAAGGAGAGGACCAACAGTTCACTCTCACTACCGTTATAAGTCAGATTAGACTGGTTCAATTGCAGTCTAACCCTAACATCTTAGTTTGACGAGTGATGCCAGCTCAGCTTGTTACCTTGGTGGCCTTGCATGTTTTATTAGCAATATTCTCATTTGGTCCCTTGTTGGCAACATGGTCTCTTTTGAGTTGTATGCTTTTATTGTGACGAGAAGAGTACTCTTGGCCTGAAGTGGGGGACCATCTCCCACCTTATAGTCATGGCAAATGAAGAGTAAGCTTTCCTAGACCTTGAACAACTGGAGAAGAATTTGGAGATACAGAACAACATTGTTGGTCCCTAACTTTGAATCAGAGATATTTATATTTGTTGTATATGGAGTGGCATAAAAGCCAAAAGCTATGAGGTTTACTTCTTCCATTAAAAAGACATCTAGTTTGGTTTTGGGAGACATGGGCTCATCAACTTATTGTTTTATAGTCATGGGTATGACTAAGAAGCTCAGAATAAAGACGGAATCTGTCTGCATGTTCAAGGTCATTGTGAGTAGTAGAGAATCTCAAGTGTCAAGGGAAGTGTATTAAGGTACCTTTGTCTGTGTAAGGAATTTGATGTTGTCATCCACTCCACTATAATGAGAGGTGTGGATTTGGTTTCTCTCTTTTTTTTTGGTGTCATAACCAACAAGTACCTCCAAAAGTATTGTAATGACCTTTTGAGTATGGAGGATGCAACACTCAACTTAATGAGGATGACAATGCTACAGCTTAACTGATTAGCATCTATTGATTTCTAAACCTTGTGAAATCTTTTTTGTTATCTTTTGGCGTGCAGAAGTTCTCTGCCAACAATGTTGAAATACTAGAACAGCAGCAAACCATTGATAAAATTTTTGGAAGCCAAAAGAGGGTTTACTGGTCTTATGTCAGATATTACTGGGCCTCTAATATTGACACCAGCAGCATGATGCTGCCACACATTCCAAGAACCATACTATCAACTGACTGATCAGGCCTATAAACATTCTAGGTTGAGATAGGTCCAGGACAGCAACAAACAGCTGATGATACATTTCCAGCAGCAATTGGCTTCACTTTAGCCCCTGTTCAAGGCCTGGTCCTAATTGGGCAGCATCCTTCATCGGCGAATTTTCACATGTTCTTTGTTCATTGTATTTCTTGGAAACCTGTTAAACTTGTTGATATATCAATGCCATTCAAAAAGGGTGATGTATATTTGGGTTTATCTAGTTCAAAATTTGCTGCATAATGTTCCTGACCTATTCAGCTAGATATAGTTGAAACCTAGTAATTGTTTACAATTTCTTTCTTCATATTGTATATTAATGGATGCAGATGCTGGGAAGTCTACAATTGGGGGACAGATACTTTTTCTGAGTGGTCAGGTTGACGACCGAACAATTCAGAAATATGAAAAGGAAGCTAAGGATAAAAGCCGAGAAAGCTGGTATGCTAGTGCTATAATCCAAATTTATGATATTTATTTATTAAGGTGCTGCTGAGTTAATGAACTGCTATGTAATCATCAGAAAAATGGTGTTGGATAATTGTATGGTCATACAATGATCTTCTAATCTGCATATCATATACTTATAATTTCCCCAGTGTTAGGTACAAATGAAGTTGGCTTGTTACAATTGCTACTAGTCACTAGTTTCAGCATATTTTACAATAGATTCGGATACATGTTTATAGATTTCATCATTTTCTACATCGTGAGATATATACTTCTGCTTCATCAAGAAATGTAGTCCAGTGCAGTTAAGCAGTATTAACTACTAATCACAGTAAACAAATATTCTTATCTTCCTGGGTTATCCCATTGTGTTGTCATGAACGTTATTTGTGTTTGTATTGTTCATGATTTTTGAGGAAACTAAAATATCTTCTTTTTCAGATGCCTAACAGGCAAGAATTTTGAGTTCACATTTTTTCTTGAATAGCTTAGTGATTATAGGTCAGTTATGGAGGGCGGTCTTTCTTGAGCAAATCAGATGCCATTATTAAGAGTCAGCTTTAAACGTGATTTGTGCTCAGTTGCACTCCTCCTGTTTTGTTCTCATCTGATTTAGTTTCAGATATTCTTAGTCAACCTAAATATAGTGGTTATCCAAATTATATCTAGACTCATTTAAGTAATAGATATTGATTATTTTCAAAGAGAAATTTCTGATGGGAGCACAAAATTTCATGGCTGGTTGACATAAAGACCAAATATTTCAATGAATATTAAGCTGCATTACATCTTATGTTCGATGCCTGTGACATGGAGTATATGCTGGCTTTTTAAACAACAAAATGAATCTTCTTAACTATTAATTGGAAGTAATAACAAATAATTTATACTGAATTTGGTGTAAAAGAACAAGCAATACTTCATATTTTTATTTGAAGATGTTTGTTGCTGCTACAAAAATCTTTTAATAAAGCTTGCAAAGTTTGCTGGTCCACCCCGAGTATTTTTCTCTCCTTGGTGGGAAGGGAATCAGAGTAGGATCTTGCATATGTATCATACTATATGGAGGTTGCTAGTTAGCCCATGGAGAAGTGGTGAGGAACTAGGAGAAATAGAAGCAAAAATAGGGAGATGCTAGTTCTTGAAACAACCACGATCTTCTTTGCTTATGTATTTTCTTAAACCAATAATAGATAATTTAAACTGAATATTATGTGGAGAAAGAAACCATGTAGATTTTTTTTCTTAAAGCATGTTGAATTTGCTAATCCATCATGAGTATTATGTCTCCTTGTGGGAAGAAGAATTGGGAAAGAAAAAACAAGGGAGTAGCAGTGAAAAATTAAGAATATTGGATAGATGAATGATTCAAATGCCAATGCAATATTTGTTGGTCTAACTGGATTGAAACATCCAGCGTGAACCTGTCCCAAATAAAAAGACCCACTGAGCCCTCTTCCTCTCATTCCTTCACCTCTCAAGTTCAAATCTTTCTTCTCCCATTTCGGCACCAAAAACTCTCTCCCAAACTTGATTTTTCTCAAATTCGAGGACTATCATAGGCAATTGAAGGTTCATTCTCAATAAATCATCTCATTTTGTTTGAAATAAGGAAATCCAAATCTCAAATATGAAATTATTCAGTTTATTTTAAATGGAGTTGTATTCTTGTTATTCTTTCTCTATAATGTCATCATTTTATGGATCTAGATCTAAGTTTTAGGGTTCTTGTCGAGTTTACAGAGGAATGTTATATATACTTTTGAATGATTCTGAACAAAAATATTGTGGATTTGTTTGCAGCTTACGAAAATCTTTGCGGATTTGTGTGGATCCGACATGCATCTGTGTGGATTGTCTTAGATCCTTAATGATATAGCCTAAATACATGCAGATCTAAGTTTGGAAAGCAATAGAGTGCCAATTTGGCGTGATATCATTACTGTCGCTTGGATAACCACCATTATGGTAATTCTTACACTAAACAACATTGGTTTGGGTGGAGGAATAACCTGTCTCAAACACTATTTGGCTGGTGGATATTTTGATGTTGTCAGATGCACAAAGGTGTTATAGCAGATCAGACAAGCTTTCATCTCGAAAAGCTCTAATGTTGTAGTAAAAAGCGCAACATAAGGACATGAATACTTGGACAGTTGAGCTAATTGTTTATGATGAGTATGAGAGTCAGCGGATTGATGTTGATGAAGATTCCAAGCTTGCAGCCTTGGTTCTTGCATCCCTAAAATCTCAGTGTGCACACAAGGAGGCCATGAGAACATCGAACTTGAGACTCAGCAGGGTAGGGGCAGTGGTGTCTGTCCGCTTAGCTCAGTCAATGTTTCACTGTGAAGCAACTTAGTGGTAGCAGTGTGTAGGGGCTAGGTAGGAGTGCTAGCATGAGGTAGTCCAGTTGTGCATATCTGCTGCGTAGAGTTGCAAGGATCATGTAGCCCTTGAGCAGGTGGCATGTCGGGCCTTCTTAGTTCATTTGACAGGAGGCCAATTCTTGATATTGTTGAACTAGATCCCGTGGCTTAAGTATTCTGGATTAGTTCTCTTTGAAATCTCTTCAAGTATTGTTCCTTCATTTTCATTTACGTATACCTCCAAAATTATTTTTTCTTCTCAAAAAGGATCATGACTGGCACAATTTAGACCATTTTAGAAAACCACATATTTTTAAGATCAAGCTATGTTTTGTCATGTTGTTGGTTTGATCAATTTTGGGTCAGAAACTTTAACAAATACAACGGCCCCTATGCACATAAGTGTTCTACCATAGGTTCTCTAGTACAATTTCAAAAAATATTTTTTGCACCTCTTTATATAGTACTGTTCATAATAAATATGGAGTCTTCTGTTATTTTATGCAAGCCTTAGGTCCATATTAAAATATGCTTTCCTTGATTGATAAATATAAAACTATTTCCTTTGTGGATTTCATTGTATCGTAAAAGTATTCTCTTAACCCACAAACTTCATTCCTCTTTGTGTTTTTAGTAATAACAAAAGGTGTTAGGTTCAAAATATTTGAACTAAATTTGTCAGTTTCAGCTGAAGCTGAATTTCAGGTGTTGAGTTTAGCTAAAACATTTTACCTATAGTGATTGCTACAGGCTTTGCTTTTATTCTTTGTCATTTGAATTCCTTTTATAAGTAGAAGATAATCTATGCTTTTATCAACAATGTTCAATTACTTAGAAGTTGTTAGGTATTTAAAATCTAGTAGTTACTAATTCCTTTCGTGTCTTCTCTGCATTCTGTATCAATAACCCAATCCTTAGAATAGCTATGAATTGCTACCTCGTATCTTTTCAAGTATTACAGCATTTTATATGAGAGAAGCTCATTAATATATAGATTTCACATTACCACACTTGAAAATATCTAATTTTCCCATTTCTAAAATTATTAGATGTTTCATTTTGCACAACTTTTAAAATACAAAAATACGGAAGCAGAATGGTGAGTTTGGCTATTAATTCAACTATTTGGAGACCTTTTGTGGGTAATGTTTTGCCAAAATGACATGATTGAACCTTTTTGGAACTCCTTGTATTTTTATTCCTTAACCATGTGGGAGCAATCAACTATATATATTTTTTCCTTGTACCAATCAACTTTGTGATATCCTAATAATCTATTGTTCATGTGAGAGTTTACTGAAACCCATAACCACACCCCTTAATCCATTGGTTGACTATGCCATTTTTTATTTAACCATGCACTAGTTTAGCTATGACCATGCAAGAAGTTGACCTGCATGACATCCACGAAGCCTGAACCTAAATATGGGCTATGATGCCAGATTTGCTAGCACAACTCTTTATGGGAGTGAACACTGAACCAGCAATGGTGCATGCATTAAATGGTAATAAGACACTGGTACAGTTAAAAATTTAACCTTATAGGTTATGAGCCAACACCTAGTATAACTAGTCCAACCTTTTCTTTTCTGTTTACCATGTGGAACTAATTAACTTTCCACTGTATTACGGTCTGCAAGCTGCATTCAATTGAATCATTCTGAAATAATGATTTATTACAAGGCCTGTTGCGTGATCTTGTAGGTACATGGCCTACATTATGGACACAAACGAGGAAGAGCGGACAAAGGTTTGATTATTACCTGCATTCTCATATCTGGCTCACTTTCAATCTATTCCAAGACTTTATTTCTCTACCATTGTACTTATTGGATTTGTGTATCATCTGTCACTATTTATTAAGTTCAGTTCTTCTATGCTTTAGGACTTTGGTTTCTCTGGTGTTAATGGTTTGTGAATAAGAAATGACAAACTATGTGGATAAATAATTTTATAAATTATAGTTTGTGATATATTAGAAATGGTGACCCTGTAAAGGAGATACTATCACATATAGATGATTAATCATTTCTTTTTTGCTTGGAAAATCATTTGATTAGTGAGCTGTTCTGCCTTTTCTTGTTTCATATGGTCTATAGGGAATAACTGTGGAAGTTGGCAGAGCTCACTTTGAGACAGAAAGTACAAGATTCACAATTTTAGATGCCCCGGTAACTTCTCTTGTACATGTTTGAGTAATCTTTTTTCTTATTTTGTGAGTTGTTACACTTGTAGTCCTATGGTTTTTTGTTGCACTGCAAACCTGAAATCAATTTGTTTTAGCCAGAAGCTTTCCTCTTTTATTTTCTTTGTTTTTGGTTTCTTTGACATGTGCTTTCGAAGAAATCTTGTTCTCTTTATATTTTTTGTTTTCACAACTTTTATCTTTATGATGGTTTCTTTCCAGAGTAAAAGAAATAGTTTTGCTGGTATACATTTTATCAACAATTATTGACATGTTGAATTAGTTGTACACCAAATTTTGAACACAAGCTAATTTTAAGTGGTTATAATATGAAAAACCTTGCTGAAAGTGCATGACTGTCTTTTGATTGAAAATCTTAAAATTTATTGATAATGCAAATTATTGCATTCTCATTCAACGATGTTGTGACACACATGTTGACTAGAATCTCAAAAAGATGGAAATGCATTGAAAAGTTAGAAGATTTTGTTGCCTGTTGGCATTTTCTCCTATACATGATATATTCCTCGAGGGAAATGCTGCTATCTATTATTTGGCTAAATTAAGATGAAAAGAAAAAGAAATGCAACCTGTCATGGTAATTCCTTTTATTTAGAAAATTCACTTTCCTGTTGCCTTATTCTTTCATAAATAATGTATCTATTGAAGGACATCTTATGATTTGTACCCTTGTGGAGTCTAATGAGATAAAAAGGGAAATATAGTTACCAAAAAATTTGTTGTTAAACCAGAAATGTCCATTTAACTTGATTTTCAAATGCTATTGTTATTTGACGGTTCAGTCCCCAAGCATTTCTATTATTTGTGGTATGGTTTATGCATGCTTTTACTTGATTGGGCCTGTTTTTCACTTTCATACTCATTTGTTTTGAAACATGCTGTGGCTCTCCTCTTGACATTTTCTGAGTACTCATGTATTCTCTTTTAGAATAATTGTATAATTCACTGCTTATGTAGCCAATTCACAAGGTTCAAATTTTATTGCAGGGTCATAAAAGCTATGTGCCCAACATGATCAGTGGTGCATCTCAAGCTGATATTGGCGTCTTGGTAAGTTTGTATATGAACATATTTATTTAGCATGTGTGAAGTTTTAAATTTTATGAGTCCTATACTTTGGCCTTTTTCTGGGTAATAGGTCATATCTGCTCGAAAGGGAGAGTTTGAAACTGGATTTGAAAAAGGTGGGCAGACCCGTGAACATGTGCTACTTGCGAAAACATTGGGTGTTGTTAAGTTGATTGTTGTTGTCAACAAAATGGATGATCCTACTGTGGGATGGTCAAAAGAAAGGTCAATTTATTGTTTATAACATTTTGCTGCAGTCCAAATGAGCTTTACCTTTAAAATTGTAAAATGTTGTTGTTGGTTTATTATGCTTCAGATTTGATGAGATCGAATCTAAGATGGTTCCCTTTTTACGGTCTTCTGGTTACAATGTAAAGAAAGGTAACATAAACGAACTTTTGTATTGCATGTTTAATGTTTTTGGGTACTATTTTATGTTCATTTGGCTTCCTCTTTGAGGCATCTTGAGCATCTGGTTTATGGACATTTCTGTCTTGTGAATTGGCTGAACTAAGTATCAACTGTAAATGGAACAACAAAGAGAGTTGGTACAAGACTGGGTCGGTTTTGTTTGTTTCATCACATCTTGTTTAATTTTTCTGGAGAATTAGTTTGCCAATAGCTATGTCCTAAATCCTGTATAAATTATTATGGATTCTTTACAAGTATGGATCTGTTTTACAGCAGAAAGGATGGATTGATGAAAACATTGTCTAGAGAGTAAAAACAGAGTGATTAAAGTGGAGAGGGATATTGGGAGCTTTGTTCGATCATAATGTAGCTCTTAAAATGGATTAAAGTGTTTTCGAAAAAAAAGGATTAAAGTATCGGACAATTGGAAAAAAGAATATATACAAAAAGTTAGGATAGTTGAGTTGAGAGTGTTGACATGCATGTATGAGATTTCTAGAATTGATAAAATAAAAAAAATTATATATACATTTGCAAATGATTAGGTGTAATCTTGTAGACTGTGCCTTTCTTACAGTAATTTTCTCTGATAAACCCCCTACCCTTTCATGAAATTATGCTCTATGCATTTTGATGAAATATGATTAGACTCATGCCAATGGTTGTTGCCAGTGGACTCGTGAGAATATTTTTCAAATATTCTCTACTTTCATGAGTTGTTTTAAGCTTCAAAAGACCAGAATTACATCATCACTCTTTTTTTTTTCTTGCATTTGATCTTCTTAAAAGGTTGATAATACTATTTTTTTCACCTGGTCTTCTTTAAATATTCTTTCATGATTTATTTGGTTTTTTTCCAGTCAGAGTAAATTTGAATTCTACCAACATGTTTATTACTTAATTTTCACTTAGAATTAGATTTTTTGCATATCTTAATATTAAAAGTTCTCGTGTCAAGTTTGCAACTTTTTAAATTAAGCTGGAACTATGTGTATATTTCGTAAATCTCTTTTTAAGTGTAAGCCAGACTGGCATGGACCTCACTTGGAACCGTGCTATCTGATTTAGATTCATGGCCCGTTGAACAACCGATCAGTCTCAATCATTCCTACAGAATAGCAAGTGAAAAGCCACTGATTGCACTCAGCTGGCTTGTAATTCGAGGATGGTGATACTTCTCCACTTAATTCTAATCATCATGAGCTCTGAATTCCTGATGTGAGATCAGTAATAGTGTGTTTATAATGACAAAGTAACATTATTCAACTGATGCCATTTAAAATAACATAGCAGTAGTTCATCCAGCAGACTATAAGTGGAAAGAGAAGGGCAATGCGAAGACAGTTGATGAATTTGAGGAGATGAGAGATGATAGTTGAGATTGGGCTAGACAAGAGTTCCTTGTATCAACAATGTTTTTACTGGAACTGATTTTGTTGGCCATGAATGATAACTGATCCCAGTATCCTAGTTTGATAAAGAACTTCCAAAAGTACATAAAATTAGACGACGCATGTATTGCCCATACATCATAAATATATAGTTAACAGATTTTATAATACATGAATTTAATCACCACAAAAGCCATACCTTGCTAGTGGTGCAGCATAACTACCAAAATGATTATTATGCTAAATTAGAAAATAGGTAAACTTGGGGCATGATTGGACATGTGACTGACATGAACGTGTAAGGTGCCATTGTCACAGCACTAAACATGGAAATGTACCAAGCAGACCTGAGGTTTGGGCATGCCTGATGCATTATTGGAAACTGTTGACATCTGCAAGCCTTCCAATTTTGTTGTGTTTGGTTTTGTCAGTGGAAATGTAGGTTATGATACAATTAGACGACACATGTATTGCCCATACATCATAAATATATAGTTAACAAATTTTATAATACATGAATTTAATCACCACAAAAGCCATACCTTGCCAGACCTGAGGTTTGGGCATGCCTGACGCATTATTGGAAACTGTTGACATCTGCAAGCCTTCCAATTTTGTTGTGTTTGGTTTTGTCAGTGGAAATGTAGGTTATGATACAATGTGGAACTGACCAAGCATGTATTAATGAAGTCTAAGACATATTTATGAAAAAATAAGAGTTACGATTTCATTTGTATTAATTTGCTTAGTTTGTGCTTATCATGAATATAGTTCTTTATGTTTTATTGGATTGCTCTGATATTTTGCAATTGATTGATATCTTCTAAAATCTGCAAGTCAACTAGGGAGACCTGGGTATTAAGTTAGAAGGTTGGAATGGAAACCTTGCTGAACAATGTCAGTTGCAGGATGCAACTTGTTGATTATTTGAGAAAATTACTGATGCCTTCACTTAATAGACCTTAATTAAATTTCTATGTTGCTAATGCTCCTTATTCAGATGTTCAATTCCTTCCTATATCTGGGTTGGTGGGTAGCAACATGAAGACCAGAGTTGAGAAAAGCATCTGTGGTTGGTGGGACGGTCCGTGCCTGTTTGAAGTTTTCAATTCTGTTGAAGTTCCACCCCGTGATCCTAATGGACCTTTCAGGTTTGCAAAAATTACTGCCTTTTATAAACCATGACTTGATGTCTCCAATGAACTTCGACACTTTGCATTTCTGATTACTTCCAGAATTTGGATCTTCAAAAGGAAAAAGAAAAACTATGATGGTGCTTTATATATATATGTATGTTTATATGTATATATATGTATGTATGTATATGTGTGTATATATGTAT
Organism: Musa acuminata AAA Group; assembly: GCF_036884655.1. Lineage (NCBI taxonomy): Eukaryota > Viridiplantae > Streptophyta > Magnoliopsida > Zingiberales > Musaceae > Musa > Musa acuminata. The sequence goes on along the minus strand of NC_088329.1, from coordinate 5,304,830 downwards.
GTATGTATATCCTTAACCACTTCATCCTTTTAACTGTCTTATATTTGTCTTCTATTTCACATAGTTTTGGTCTCACTTCTTTTTCATGTGGGTGTAAACAATCCTTTCTTCTTCTTTTCCTTCATTTTGTGAAATTTTGGTACCCTATATTCGACGTGTAAAATTTGAGTATTTTTGATATGCAGACTGCCAATTATTGATAAATACAAGGACATGGGAATTGTAGTGATGGGAAAAGTGGAGTCCGGAAGTATCCGGGAAGGCGATAGTTTGTTGGTTATGCCTAACAAGGTATAATGTGTTTCTTTGTTACAAGCCGCCTAAAAGTACCATTTTCAAGTTGCAGTTAGTGAACTTGGAGTAACTAAATTTTCTTATATGCTGTTGTATAGGCCAGTGTCAAAGTTCTTGCTATATATTGCGATGAAAATAAAGTAAAACGCGCTGGTCCTGGCGAGAATGTCAGGGTAAGATTATCAGGCATTGAAGAAGAGGACATCTTGGCTGGTTTTGTCCTTTCAAGTGTCGGTATGTATCACTACTTTGGGATTGGTAGTCTTTGTAATTTTATTTAGCTTAATTGCTTGATTAGCACTTCAAAGATGAGCATGCATTCAATTCTTGACCAACTATTTCAACTTTCATAGGTTAACATAGACAAGTGAATGGTTGCAATATTTGTGAGTGAGATTCCCAACACCATATATACTAAATTAAACAAAATACACTTGAGGTGGCTGCAGGATATGTGAAATTACTTCTCATATCTGTGTTTGATATTATTGTGTTTTTTTTTACAAGCCAAAACATGTTTGAGCAGAACAGGATGGGCATGCATTAATCAATATAGTCATTTTGAAGAGGGCAGAAGCACCCGGTAAGGTATTCATATAGATGAATGTAAGATTTAATTTGTGAGGCATATATGTTGTGACATCTTCTAGGAGGGAACAAAATCAAGGTAAACCTGTGGGGAAATACCTAAATGACACAAGATACATGCAGAAGTACGGAGAGAAAATAAGAAGAAAGTAATGCAACATCAAGTACAATTGCTTGTTTTATGTAGTTTTTCGGGTTGTTTACCTGTCACTCCTGATGTGTGCATGCTGAAAATATGAACCCTGCAGTTCAGCATCTAGGCTGTTCAGACTGAGTTTGAAAAGAAAAATATATTGTTAGTGATAAAAAGAAAATTACTGTCTAACTTTTCTGTAATGTCTCCTGAATACTGTATGTACTGAGCTGTATTTTTGGTACTATTTAGGTTTTTCCTATATGTTGTTATCATCATTTTATATAAAGTTGCAATTGCTGCGACCACTAAAGATACCTAGCTTCGTACACTCAGCATAATGTTGGGGGTTCAACTATGAATTTGTGTTTTGTTGACTTAGGGCCATCAGTTAAACTGGATTTCAAGTTGTGCTGGGAATTAAGTCTTAGGTCGATAGGGGATATTGATTATCGAGTCTGGTTATACTAGGATGAGAACTAATTTCCTATCAAAATATACCTGTCTATTTGTATATGCAGGTTTATGTACACATGGAGTTGTTAGCTCCATTTCTTATGACTTAAATGCACGGGCAAATGGCATTCACAACTTAAAACTACGTTGCATTTGATGTTTGTATTAACTATTAAGCATACTTGGGATTCTTAACTAGATACTTGAAACTAGTCTTTTTCTTCTATGATTGCCTAGAGCAAGGTATGCAATATCGTACCGTACCGGTGTTTCGAGGTTGGCTCGGTACGGTATGGTATCATGTACCGCTCGATACACTAGGGCGTACCGAGCAGTACACCAGGGCATACCAAGTGGTACACCAGGGCGTACCGAGTAGTTTTAAATATTTCTTCCTCTTACTGTAGCACGTTCTGTCCGGTAGCAGGTGATCCGCGTACCGATATGTCGTCGAACCATTACGTACCGCCCGTATCGGGCGGTACTATTCGAAATTGCATACCATGGCCTAGAGTACCTAAACTTTGTGAAAGGTTCCTTTTAAAGTAGCTTGAGGTGAGTTGTGTAGTACAGTGGTGGGTTCTAGATTTTGGTGATGTTATTTTAGTGTGTCGAAGTTGAAGCATTCGGGAGTTGTATATGCATGGAGTATTTGCATTGATTTCTTTCTTTTACCCTTGTATTTTCTTTCCCCTCCCCATCCCTTGTTTATCTTCTCTCCTTTCTTTTCTTTATTTCATTATGTCCCTTCACTGCCAAGGAAGGCCTACCCTTCCATGTTTTCTTCTGAAGCATTTAGGGTGAGTTATATTCGTTTCTTTTCTTACCTTTGTCTCTCTTTTTGTTTTTCTTCCCTTCTCTCTCTTCTTCTTTCTCATCACCTAACTTCTTCTGTTTCTTTTTTTTTCAGTGTCTTTCCATGAGGGTATCACCCTTTAGTTGTTCGTTGGATTCTCTTAGTGTCCTGTTATGTTTTAGAGGTAAAGTTTCTGCATCAAATGGATCCATTTGAACATTTGTCTGTCCATTCTCTTGATTTATTGGAGTGGATCTGTCAGAATCTCAATCAGTATTGGTTTTGTTGGTTGTTCAACAAATGGAGCAAGTGATCTCCAAGATATTTAGGCTACTTCCTGCTTCATGCAAGCCTCACAAATTCTCTATAGTCTAGTGCACCGATGCTATGTAGGCCTGATATCCTCCGAGCCACTTACTGGGTAGTTTCACAAGCTCAGGGGGTGATTTGAAATTGGAGTTCTGAATTCTCCACACTGTTTTAATCTCAGCCTTCTCTCCCTTGAGTTAACTCATCTTATTCCTCCATGAACCCGAGTTCCACCTGTGATCGTTCTTTTCCTCTATGCTCGCCTTAATGGTGATATTTAACACTGGCCTGTCAAAGTATGCTAGTTTAACCCTTTGCTAAACAGTTTTTATGTTGATCTACTCTTTCTAGCTGCAGTTCAATTTAGACCCTAGATACCCTCGGTATCATGGACCTTTCTTCTGACCGAACAGAATCAGTGACTTAAATGCCTTGGAACTTTAGAACTGAAATCATTTTAATTAATAAACACGCCTTCAAAGTGGTAAAGCATAGGTTTGGTCCTGTTGCTATTATTTTCATGTATCACTTGCCAAGGATACTTGAGGTGTGAAGGAAAACAAATTCGTGATGTTGGACTTGCTGCTGCTTTAGTTGGTTTATGTATTTCTCATTTCTTTCTCTAGGACATCTCGCTTGCATTGTCTTTTTGGTAGACCTGGGACCAGAAAACTGGATCATGCACAAGGACACTTCTTGAAGTCTATTTTTGTCCTCTTGGATTCCTTCGATGTAGAAGATTATTCTTCATCCTCGTTCTTGTTATCATATGCTAACTATGGTTATATCTGTACTGGAATTCGATGAATTGTATTCTTACAATTTGAGGATCTTTATTTTCTTGGAAACAGAACTTTGGAGAAAAGTAGAAGCCTTAATTAGTCTTTCTGCTTACCAAAGACAAGATGAGTTATTAAAGGTTTTTTTAATCTATTCTCAAAGTACCTAATGTTTAAAATATTTAGCAGCATACCACCGGTTAACCATAGCCCCACACACTAAAATTGCTTTCTAAATGTTGATCCAATAAAATCCAAATCGAAGTACAACCAAAACAGAAATGTAGGTCACTTGTGAATTGATATCCGTACACCTGTTAGCCCACAAAACATCAAAGCACACTCACAGCAAGAATTGGGTTTAATGTGGCTTACTGACATCACTGTTTTTTGTATATCTGACTGAAGGATATTTTCATTTTTAATTTGCTTGAATCAGAAGATCGACAATACTAATACTGCTGATTTTTCAAAATAATGTCATGCAGCAAATCCAGTAGGTGCAGTATTTGAATTTAAAGCTCAATTGCAGATTCTCGAGTTGCTGGACAATGTAAGTGTTTCCCTTTTGGATGGCTGTCGCTATTGGGCTTATTCAGAAAACAAAACCAACCTTGATTTTGTCAGGCTATCTTTACTGCTGGCTACAAGGCCGTATTGCACATCCATGCAATTGTTGAGGAATGTGAAATTGTAGAACTTATAGAAGAAATTGATACAAAGAAAAAGAAGGATACTGATCCCAAAAAGAGGAAGCCAAAACGAAAACCTCTTTTTGTTAAGAATGGTGCTGTTGTTGTGTGCCGCATTCAGGTCCAAGTCCTTTTAATACCGAAAATAGGATGACAACCATATGCATTTCCACAGTTCTAACTATGAATGATTTTCAGGTGAATAACTTGATATGCATCGAGAATTTTTCTGATTTCGCCCAGCTTGGGAGATTCACGCTTCGAACTGAAGGTAAAATGACAGCTACTAGCTACTGATTATGTGAATCGAGCTTGTGGCAGTCGTTTACTTTGTAAGCTGCTTTTACAGGGAAAACAGTGGCAGTGGGAAAAGTTGTTTCACTTCCAGCTGCCGGAAACTCCACATTTGTGTAACTGGATGTAATTGAATTTTGATATAGATGAAAGGTGCTTGTTTCTTCTTTCCCCCTATTATTTGGAGGATTTCTGGTTAAGAATCTCCTTTTCCTATCCAGCATTTGTTAAAAAGTTTCCAGTTATGTTGGTTGCAATAGGAACTGGCATTTTTGCTCTCTGAGTAAAGTATTTTGCTTAAATGTATTGGTTAGGTTGAGAATTTCTTGGAAGCAGACTTGCTGAGACCATGGCTCCCATTAGAGCATTGGAAAGGCGCATGAGTTCTAAATTCTAGCTTTGGCGAAGACTGCTTATTTTTATAATTATCGAGGTTCTTGTAACATCTTATGATGCACATTTTCCAGTCAGATACAAATGTGTGAGCGAGCTACAATTCAACTTCTTGCTTTTAGCATCCTAGTGCTGCTTCATGCTTATAGAAAGTAATGTCTCGGTGACTTGATCTCCTATCACTCCTGTATTTTAAGCTGAACCTGGAAATGTTATATTTTTTTCTCCTAGTGTTCCATATTTTCTTCTTGATGTGATTCAATATGTGTCATGTATTATGGCTGCTTATGAATGCCAGATTATTACGGTTGCTCTATGGTTTCTACATGTTTTATAAAAACGATCATTTTATCTGATCACAGATCCAAGTGTTTGATGCCATGTAGATCCTGCTGAAATCTAAGAAAGAGAACAGAAAAAGAATTCCAATGTTAGGAAAAAATAAAGTTACACGACACCTGAGCAGGATGGTAAGATGCTGTGGCTTTGATTCATCAATGGTTATGTCTTTGAAAATATTTGCTGTCGAAATTATTCTCTCTGAGTGGCTGCTGTTGCTGCGGCATTGGTGGTTGGTTTTCTTGGATCATCTTTTAAAAAAAACTAGTCAGTCATTCTTGGGGGTTTTCTGTCTGCTCCTCTTCTTAGCAGTTTGTTTTCTTGTTTGATGTCTAGGAGAAGATTAAGTGGTGAACGATGACAAGCTAAAGCTACGGTATTGATATATTTAATCGGTTGTTTGGTTAAGTGAAAAATATTAAAAAATATATGATAAATTGATCCGCTTAGATGTACTTTTGCTTGTGGTTTTCCCTATTGTCCTGTTATATTAAGCTATTTAACTTTATTGAAGGCCTATCCTCTAACAAAATATACGTTACTCAATTGCTTATTCAGCACATGCCTTGCTCCTCTTGTTAGCACTACAAAGTGTGCGACATAGTATTCTATAACCAACTAAATTGCTGTGATGGCGGCATAATATTCTATGACCATTTAATTCCTTGTCACAGCAGAACAGCCATCCTCATCCATACGTGAGGATTGTTATAGGCTCCCGGTGAAGTCTCATGGAGATGCGTCTTTTAATATATTACATCTACTTATGCCCAGCCCTGAAAAGTACATTTTGATACTACCATTTATCATAAAATTTCTCATTTCATGATGACATCTGATTAGAGTTCTCAGGATAAGTTTGTCAACTCTTTTAGGATCAGCTCCTTTGGTGCCTCAGGTTATTGCTCGGCTCTATTGAGTATAGGATCTTCTATGGAGGTCAACCTCTTAGCGTTGACTATAAGCTGTTTAAACGTATTGATGTCAGGCCAATCTAATTTATGGAGTCTTTGATTTTGATTTGATAAGGAGCTACAGTGACTCCGGTAGTTTTTTTAATTTTTATCATCACATGTTTTCTTTTTTTATTTCTTTATTATTAGAAAACATAATCACTACTACTTCCAATGAAGATTTCCTGGGTATCGAACTGCTACATAAATATGATCTATTATGTGAATTCCTTACACTGCAGTAACTCTTCCGCAAAGCAGAGTTGAGACTGGTAGAGTCACATTATGGAGCAGGCATTTGGGTTGTCATCACTGAACAAGGCGGCAAGCTCGTCCTCCGGTTTGACGACTTGGCTGGAGACTCTGATCGCCTCCACGTTCCTTACGTACCCCGCAGGTGCCTTCTTGTCGTAGGTTTGAGCAGCATACGGGCGAGCAACGACGTTATAAGGAACATACGGCCAGATCTCAGCCTTCTTCCCCGTGGACTTGACCCTCTTCACCACCTTGTGTGGCTCCACATAGCCTGTCACAGTCACCTTGTACTGCTTTCTGCTGATGTCCACCGATCGAACCCCTGTGGAGATCACCCAGTGGAAGTGAAGTAGATCAGGAGTTGGTATAACAATGGCTCGACGGACGACTAGTACAGGTGGAGAAGGTCGAACCTTTCATGGTAGAAAGTGCATTCCTAACTTTTAGCTCGCAGCCCTCGCAGTCCATCCTGACCCTGAGCTCCACAGTCTGAAACTGCTTCCTCTTATTGTACCTGTGGCCGCCGCCGAGCAAGCTGGAGAGGAAATCTAAGGTGCCTCCCATGGTGCTCCTTTGCAGCTACACCCTCGACAATCATAAAAGAAAAGAAGGAAAGGAGAGAAGAAGAGGGGACAAGATTGTTTATGAGAAGAACTATGAATCAGACCAAGAGCTTATACTGGTGCTTTTAGCTCTAGGTGTTTGTTCTTCCTTGGAAAGGAAAACAATCTCTCTCTCTCTCTCTCTCTCTCTCTCTGAGATACCTTACTTCGGGTTGGTCTTCTTTGCTGCAACTTTGCTTCACTGCAACCCCTCTTATATAGGCACGAGAGAGAGAAACCAAAAAGACTATCACCAACCCAAAAGGTTTCGAATGCAGCAATGATTAAGGCAAATTCAACAGGGAACGATACTGTACTTGTGTGTGTGTGATTGGGACTTGGCCCTCAGAAGAATAATATAAGGTGACGTGTGGGGGAGTGGAGAAGCTGGTCCTTAAGGCACAAGAAACCTATTGGAACTTGAACTGTAAATGTTCTTGGACGAATTCACCTAAATAGCATAGTGTGGTCCTTTAATTCTTCACTTGATCCAATATACTAAACTTCTTTGTCATTATCCGCCCACCACATCTTGATACTAAAAGAATAATATGAATAACCAATAATTAAAATATAATATTAAAAGTAAACATAAGATTTATGTGACGTGACACTCAGTCTCTAAGTCTATTAATTTTTTTTTTCATTATGTAAGATCAACTATAAGTTCTCTTGAGTTAATAATCCTGATTAACTCGTGCGCAAATCACCTTATATAATTTTGCACATAAACTTTGAAAATATTTTCTTTTCTTTCCTCTCGTCTTGTAAGAATCTTGCTCATAATATTTATTTTCTTACATACTTCTTCCATTAAAACATAAAGATATATGAAATTTTTATAAAATAACATCCTCACAACTCTTAAGGATAGAGAAATAAAAAAAAATAAATATACAAAAAAGGACAAGGGAAATCTACAGTCAATCAACACATGGTTCTCACACGAAATCCAAATCACCCTCCGCTCATTTGTTTGTGTGGACAAAGATTCAAAATAGAAAAATATAAGTTTCCTTTCTCATTTATTATGAAGGCAATCTCAAATTTTCTTTTAGGTATAAAAACATATTTCGAATGAAGACAAAGCTCTTCTTTTTTTTTGGAACTACTTAAACCAACATTTGGAGAACTCAAATCACCAATTTGAGTGTCAGAGGAATTATGTCGAAAAATCTCTCTTGACTTTGATCTTCGCATAGGTGACACCTCATAAGTTATTTCTTTCCATCTCGAAGGAACATCGGATAACTCTATACATACAGGTCTGAACCACGTCAAACTGACTAAGACATCAATGATATTTTTCCCTAACAGTTTTGATAAGATAAATATTTTTTTATTTCTTTCGCATGGTTTCCATAGAATTGTGACTTCTATTAATATGATTTTTTATACTCATAATAAAAAGTCTAAGTTAATGAAACATTCAACAAAATCATTGTTTTTAAATTATTTATAACTGCGATTGTATAAGGCCGCAGTGGATGACGTGTAGTCTAAGGTAAGTATTATTGTAGTGATAATAATTTCCAAGATTTTTTTTCCTTGGCATAGAATAAGAGAGAGAAAGAAAAGCTGAGATTTATATAGTGCCATGGAATTAGAATAAGTCGATCAATTCGTTGTGTCAAGAGACGGGTCTAAGATGACCTAATGGCACAGGATGGTGTTGTATTCCCCCTATCAATTCACTGTGTGCAGGTGCTTTTTCTTGGTGCCTTTGGGGTGCAATGTTTTGGTCTTACAGGAATGAACACGAGATTCTTAAAGGAGAGGCGAGAAAAGCTGCGGCTCTCAACAAAGTTTGGCCTCCGGTTAATGGCTATAGAATATTTATGTCGTCAACTTTCTCACTGACTCCCTCTTTTTGGATCCCCTTACAAAAGATTTCAGCTTGATGCCAACGACTGCATCTGTTTCCTTCTTTTTCTCATGTGCATGAAGCCTTCATCCTTAAGCAAGCACTTTGGGATACTTCGGATGGCAGCCGCCTAACATCCGGCTCTTCCTCATCTTTCGAATGTTGGTACATGCTAAATCCAATGACTTTGTCTTTATGTATCTATCTATCTATTTATCTAAAATATAAAATAAATTATTGAGATATAATATAATATCTTCATTAATCGTATATCGTAACTGGATAATATTAAGATTGACTTATAAGAGTAAGTAGGAAAAAAATATTTGGGTTATATTAGGTCTTGCATTTACCATGTTAAATTTTGATTTTTGTTATATTAGGTCTCGATGAGGATGCTTAAACTCTTTGTTTTAATATTTGATTATTTAGATTTTTATTTTTTTTTATTTGTTTGAAACCAAATCGTCAGATCTTAGTTCCCGTTTGGTTCAGAACCACTTGACCAGCTTTTCGAACCGAGAAACGTGGTCAAGTCTACACAATAGGAAGTTGCCTGGGCTGGATCGAACTAAATTTGGCCCGCTTGGACCGGATCAAATCCGGTTCACATAGGCTGGACCGCACAATCCAGCCTTCTTTAGCTGGTCTACGTCACGTCCGATGGGTCGGCATCACTGGGCCGGCTTGGGTTGAGCCCGAACCCATACGGAGTCACTTCCTAACTATCCTATGCGAATGTGATGGTGAAGCAGCTAAGTGGCAATATTAATACTAATAGTAAAAACTACAATGAGAAACTACACATAATTGAGTACGTGAGAACTAATAATAACTTGCAATCGCGATTCCTCCACTTGGTAGGAAAAAACAAACAAAATTAATTCTAACACCTAACAATCTCTTTCAAACTTCGTTATCATTCGCGACTCTTCCACTTATTGACTAATGGGAAGTTGCCGATAAGTGGTCAGCTGCCTCTTTCAAGAGAAGGATACTTTTGTTACCTCACCTCACCTCCGGTATCATCACCTCCATTTTCTTAGAATCTAAATTATATATATATATATATATATATATATATATATATATATTCGTTCAAGCGGGACGAGGTCGACGGTAGAGTAAGCTTACGAGGGGTGACGGGATACAACAGTACCATAGCCCCTCTCCTATAAAGGAACAAGAAACCGTTAGCCACTGACATACGGAAAGAGGGACGGATGGAGCGATGGGAGAGACCGCCGAACCGTCGAAGCCGATCGAAGAACCCGTCATTCTCCTCCTCTCTCCTCGACGCCATCTACCGATCCATCGACGAAGAACACTCCGATAACAACAGCCACCTTCGAGCGCCCGACCGCTCCTCCATCCACAAGAAGCGAGAGGGGCAACCCATGCCGGCACCCTGCATTGACCGGTGCCACTGCCGGTCCAGAACGATGTCCCCCGGGAGCGAGCGGGCGGCGAACCGATCCAGCCTCACCGACTACCGCCGCCATGGCTCCATCGCTAGAGGCAGCTTCACTCTCACTTCCTGCTCTTCTTCGTCCTCGTCAACCACGACCACCGCCGCTGCCAGCAGAACTAGCAGTTCCACCGGCTTCTCCACATCGTCCGATGCCGAGTCCATTCGGTCGGACTGCATCCCTCGGCCCCATCACCCTCCACCGGAGAAGAAAACGAAGAAGGCCAAGTGCGGCTCGATCCGTAGCGGGCTCAGGGGTCTGAGGAAGAGCCGGACGCCTGACGCGGCATCGATGGCGGCGCCATCGCCAGCGTCTCCGGGTGCCCGGCTGGCTAGCTTCCTCAACGCGCTCTTCGCCTCCGCCGGGAGCCCTAAGAAGCCCAAGACCCCCACTCTCGCCGTCGCGACGACGGCGGCCGCAGGCTGCGGAGACAGCGAGGACTCGGCGTGCTCGTCGTCAGCGTCGAGCTGCAGGCGGTCCTGCCTGAGCAAGGCACCAGCGATGGCAGACCGACGGCGAGAGTCGGGAGCCGAGGCGGGGAAGCGGTCGGTGCGGTTCTACCCAGTGAGCGTGATCGTCGACGAGGACTCCCGCCCCTGCGGCCACAAGCGACTCCAGGACGACGCAGAGGGTGCGGCGGCGCCGGTGGCGGCGAGGGTGGAGGAGCTACTGAGGGCCGCGGGGGCGGATGCGGAGGCAGAGGAGGAAGGAGAGGACGGGGGGAGCGAGTCGAGTTCGGATCTGTTCGAGCTGGAGAATCTGACGGTGGTGATGCGAGGAGGAGGGTACCGTGATGAGCTACCCGTGTACGGAACCACCGACGTCAGCACTAATCGGGCGATCTCTCAAGGTTTGATCCACTAGAGAAAAATAATAAGCCACTAAAATTAAAAACAAAAAAATCCACGAGAAAAAGAAATAATTACATAGTAACATTTATTTTCCTTGGTAAGAGAGGTTATGTTTGTTATGGAAATGATAATTAATAGGGCAAATTAAATAAATAGAGTGACTTAATTTTAAATTTATGTTATGTTATGCAACAAATTATAAGTGTGTAGTAGTGGAAGAGAGTCGGGCTGTTTGGGTTTATGTATCTACTGCTGTTCTACATCGACCCTGACCATGATTTCGATTTGGTTCGGTAATAAGCAGCTGCAGCATGGTCGGGCACGCGCACCCACGGCTCGAACCAACATAATAGCAATAATAATGTTATCGGATCCTTTGCAACCTGGCAGGGCCCAATGGAAGCATGGCCATGATAGTAATGTGCACAGTCACTTTCATAGAGCCATCGATAGATCCAGGCATCTGTGGAGACTACAATCCTCGACAGACACTTGATTGAGCGGGTTGAAGTATTTATATGTGTGAAATAAAAATAAATGAATTTATCTGTCAGATTGGTATATAATCTAATCGCTTAAATTTTTGGATTATATATATATATATATATATATATATATATATCTTGATCAATTTAATTTATCCTCATAAATATTTGATTTCCTAAATGGTATTTGAGCCAAATGGATAAAAATTCAATCTATATAAGTTAACCTTTTTAAAAAATTGAGCCAATCAAGCTATAGTTAGAAAAAAATATGAACTTTGATAAAAATTTAAATCCTTATAAATAAATAAAAAATAATCTATATATGAATAGAGGAAACTGTAAAAAATATTCATGTGTGATAGACAGATAAAAAAGAGATGGAGCTTAAGAAAATTGAAAGAGTCCGGTTAGGGTTGGCCCACAATAAAATAATTTAAACTTTTGGATTGGATTAATATGTGACGTAATATATGTTAATTTTGAACATTTTGACTCATAATCTCTATAAGGTGCTTGTTATTAAGTCTAACTATTATATCATTTGACATGATTTGTTATAATCTAAACTAATGGGATAAATTTTATTAAGTCAATCAATTATCCTAGTTCATAAGTCAATGCTAGTCCTTTATAATAATATTTTTAGATTGAATTTTATTTTTTTACTCTTTATCCTTTTTTAATAGATTTTTGATATTAAACTTGGAAAATAATACAGTTCAATCTTGCCTTCATCATAAACAACTGAGATTTAGTTGTTGAAAATGGAGTAAATGCGTCGAGCCAATTTAGTTGTTGAAAAACATACTTTAGGGTTCCTTTTATAGTGAGATTTTTTAACCATTATGTTTGAGATCATGATTAAATATATAAAACTGTTATATATTTAAATTCATCAAACCTAAGAAAATATCAAGTAATGACTAGTTGAATTATTTTTTTACGTAATTAACTTTATAGGACGGAAACAATAATGCGTTATCTGATTTACGATGAGATGATGGTGAGGTAATGATAGTGTATCATGTGTCATTATATCCATATCAAATTTTATTTATTTTATATGTAAAAAAATATGTTTTTTAAAATTTTATAAGGTTTTTTGTAAGGGGGTAAATTGTAAAATTGGAATTAAAACTTAGGATCTTGTGATAAATTAACTGTCAAAATCTTTACCAGTTAGCACACATAAATCATTTATCAAACATGTAATATGATGCTTAACTCGTTTCTCCATGTACCTCCCCAATAAGAAGGAAATCTAGACTTCTTAACCTTGATAATTAACGTATACACAATAGGATTTGTGTAGTGGCAAATTAAATAATAAGCTATAATAATTTTAAGAGATTTTATTAATAAATATGTACTTAGAAAGATCTACTATTAGTAATATATAGAGAAATTGAATGAGACCTAAAAAGATTTTTATAAAAATTATTAATAAATATTGAAATATTTTTTATTTTACTAGAAATATGACTATTTACAAATCTTAATAACCCTAAAAGATTCGCACGATCGTAAATTGTTGAAACTTTATGATCTTATTATTGTTATTATTATTGCATTAATGTTTTAAGCAATTAAGTGATCAAGAGAAGATATTTTCTTATAATTCTCAAACTTACATCGACTAAATCTAAACAAATTTATATTATAATCATGAATAACTGAAAAGACCACTCACGAACATGATATAAAGTGTAAAAATATGACATTTGCCAAAGGATGTCAAATTAGCTTGGCTAATAATTGGATATATTCCACCCAACTCATTAGAGTTTCAATCTGATTCCATTATGAGATTTATCCTTCTATATATATTATCCGACACAATTATGATATCTTTCCCCCTTTCAACACAAACTTTCAACACAAACTCTAAATGGATCTTGACACATTAATACGTAATAAATGAGATAAACCTAATCAAATTGAGTTGGCTCCAAAATAAGAATGCGTTAGGAATGTGGGGCTTGCAAATGGACTACTAATCCACCACTCTTACAATTCACTTCATCACATCTAGATCTCTCACTTATAATTTAGTCTAGATTTCTATTTATGAGAGAAAGACACGTGAAAAAGTTATTGTTTGTATTAAGTTCGACACAATGTTTAAGATTCAAGTTAGAGCATGGCCAAACATCACCTATCCTCAATTTACTTGTGAATCTAAATCAATACAGTCTCAAGAAAATAAGTCGATGATGCTCACATATCAGCATCACATTTTAATAAGAATCATGTGAATCAAATTTGATACGAAGAATATCCCTCCATGTGGAACGTAGATAGGGTCATAATATTATAAATAGAAACATTTTTAGGTAAATCTATGCTCTTTGGCCTCATTATGGTACTTCATGCATCAATCCCCTTCAATCTATCAATAAAAATTTATAAATTAGCAACCTATCATATCCTCAATATAGACTCAAACTTGTTGACAAATAAAGAAAATATTCTCTAAAGCATCCATAACATCATTATGCAATAATGTACTAGACTCACTTACCACACATTATTCAAATAATAGTTTATTAAACTTATTCACTAAATATTCAAGGTTAAAAATCCCAATCGAAGTATTTTATAAGAATGCCAACTAAGTTAGCTTAGCTACTTAAACTAATAGCAAGATCGAAGAATTGAATCTCATTTTTATTACTTTCATTAAAAAAAATGGACATTTGATTAATCTAAAAGCACATCACTGACCACTAAATTTGGCATTCATCCATCCAATTGATTACTTCTTACGCTTTGATTTCTCCAAAGTACTTCCTAACACTTCAGTGATACATTTAATGCATCATTACTTCAGTCACGACATGGATGTGCCAAGACGAGATTTCGATCCATCCATCCATCATGATGTACGGGGATCCGACGACAACATGATCGCCACTCTCGCGAATTCATTCGTAGATGGCGACACAACAAGCACTTGCTGAGATGAGGTCGCGACGCCAGCTACATATCATAAGGCAGGGCAGCACGGCCGGAGATTTCCCTGTCGTGCATGGCGGTACGGACCGTCGCCATCGGCTTCGAGATCCCAGTGATGCATGTACCTCTCGCCTTCGCCACAAAAGCCGCGCCCCGGGGGTGGAGCCACCGCCGCACGTGAGCGCGGCCACCGCTGCCGGGCCACGCATGCATGTCTACTGTTTGGTTTAATGCTCCAGAGAGGCCGAACACGACTGCGGCGTATGTGGCACGCACCCGCGTGCCCGCCCGAGGAGAGAGAGAGAGAGGGAGAGAGGTACATTTCTCTTATGTTACATCCAATAAAATATATTACCTGCTTAAGTCTATCAAAAATATTAATTTCATACCCTCGATAACAATAAAAAATAATATGTAGTATCCATATAAATAATAGAGGCAATAATAATCATTGTCGGTGATCACCTCCGCCATGGACACTGGCTGGTGTTGCATGGACCATTAACTGTAGCAAGACAATCGATAGGCAATCCTGCGAACAGTAATTGAATGCGATTCAGACAGCTCAAGGCACTGTCTCTTTCCTCTATCCACTGCCTTTCTCGAGAGAAAGGTCCCTCCTACCAGAAGGTGTCATGAATGGAGGAGATAATGTACGTGGCTTTTGGGTCGAGACATCGATGGCAGAACACAAGCACTTGTCCGTGTACCTATCTAGTGTGGGTGTGTTTAGGAAGGGATGGAGCAGTCATTATTGTCAACGTCACTATGCTATCTCTTCGTTGGTACTCGTCGAAGCCACAACTCGATCAAAAGTCAAAATCGAGTCAGATTAATGATTCAATGGTTTCAAATCAAAATCGAGTTCTAGTGATTCTTTTTTGGTTCAAATCGGATCTGAAAAATATTAAAAGAAATCTAAATGATCAAATGCCTCTCCAAATAACGAATCTGTCCATTCTAATAACTTAATAAATTATTAATTAGAATGATATTTTAAAAAAAATTAAGATAAAAAATTAAAAAATTGAAATATATATATTTTTTAATTTTAAATAATAAATCGAAACCGTCTGTTCTTGAAGCTGATACCAGTTGAAGTCTACTGTAAGAGAAGGCAACTCGGCCATGCGTGCATGAGTTTTCTTGTGAGAACGAGTTCTCTCTCCAACTGTGTTCAGTGTTGTAAATGGAGGAGGAATATATATATTTAGTGATTGATGTTCATAAGTCTCTGTTTGAGATTAAGAATATAAAATTTTTAAATTATTCTCAGCGTCTTGTGAAATTTTCATGACATTATGCGAGGACAAAACTTTAGAAAATTGGTTTTTATTTTGAATTTGTATATGAAATTAAATATACTAATTTTAATAAATATAAAATCTTATGTTTTTATACAAATCGATATAATTGATCAAATACTAAATTATAGTGAAGAATATATAAGTAATCATATGCCACATTTGAGTACCATCCACGTGGCAACAGAGGACAACCACGACAAGGCCAACAAATGACCTCCGGGCTTACACGACGCAACATCTCAGACCTAAACGAGGTGACCACATGCCCTCATGTTGTTCGATGTCGCATAAGTCGGTGTCGAACACCGCGGAGCCATTTTGGAAAGCTCGGAATGGCGTCGCACAATGTGGGTCTGTACAGGTCGATCCACGCTTATCTGCATGGTGCAAACCATCCTCCCGATGAGTTAACAGCCATTAAAGAACTATGTACGACCGACCCTCCTTCACAGGTATGTATAAAAACCAACTCACCGTTACTTTATCTAACACTAACTTAAACTTCAGAGATATCGAGTCAAAAAATCTCCCTCCCGACCTCGGCTTGTGTGTAGGAGTTGACGATAGAGAAACAAGCGACAAGTCCCGAACTCAACTCAATCCGATACTCACTTCTGCCACCCGAGTCTTTATGTAAACAACCTTGCGCATCTAGGATCAAACTAAACTGTGTTGACATCTAGATCACGATGTAAAGATTCAACGACAAATAACATTAGTGATTATTATACGTAATAATATATTATCCATCGTACATATTTCTTACGTCCATATTATTTAAAATCTTTCTAAATCGTTAAAGTGGTCATCTTTCATGAGGAGGATGAAAGCGTCTGACGATAAGGGCTAATTTGTACATATAACATTAAAAATCGTAATCATATGTTATCCCATGAAACACAAATTATAATGGTTTTATTGTAAGGATGGCTTCGGTAGACATAAGTGACTGAGTTCATCATATTTATATTTGTATTAATCGATCAGTCTTACAATTCTAATCTAATGATGTAGGATATCCAATGTTAGTCAAAACAAATCTATCAATCTTACATATTCATTTTGCCAACCAAGCACATCTATCTTCGTAAATTAAATCGAATCACATTTAATAGATATCAATATTTTTACATCGGTAAATTAGTTTATAAGGCATCAACACCTTTACATTAATCACAATATGCTCTATCGATAGAGATTCTAGCTCAGAATCTTATGATAAATTATCCTGATTACCTACTTTAACTCAGAGATTCCAACAATAGCTTTCACTATAGACGAAATCAAACAATATTATTTATATCGAAACAAATAATATCATTTACCACTATACAAAATATCATAAAACTCATTTTCAATTAATAAAAAAAGAATCATCATGATAGATTGACAACATATCATGCTCTCTCCCTCAATTTTATTCTCCCTCATAGTCTTTTAGCAAGATTTTTTTCTCGTGGAGTCATGCAGCCTGAATCTATTAACAATGACAACTTCGATGAAAGAATTTAATTAATTCTATAAAATTATTATTATTTATATAAAAATAAATAATAAAGATAAATTTTAAATTTATGTTTTTAAGATGAACTATGAAAGTCTTTGTGATATAAAGTACTACCTTCAAATTTATCCATTTTAAACGGACGATCAAAATCATACCCATCAAATTAATGTGGCAATCAATGCGGCGGTGCAAAGATGCGAGAGGATAAGAGTTGTTTCAGACGCCTTCGTTGATACTTAATAGTGTGATTATGTCATACCCCATTCGTCCTCCAATTTCTCGATCAACGCCATCCCCTCGGCTGAAATGGAGTAAGATCGAGCGGAAGAAATGGGAAACAGATCTCCGATGATGATGCTTAGGACAGCTCAAAACTGGACGATGTCTGACGCTGTCCCCCACGCGTGCTCCGCCCACGTGCGAGCATGCGCTGTCGTCGTCGTCGTCCCCAAGGAAGCACTAGCGCCGTACCCTGTCGTCTCGTACTGTGTCTGTGGCTCCGATGATGGCTTCGGTTCTCGCACGAGTAGCAGCGGCAACTTTGTTAGGCTGTGCTGCCGATCCGCGAGCAGGAGGACATGGATAACAGATGTCATGCCCGAAGCGACGGCAGCAGTCATCATTGGAGCTGAGGGAGCGAAGCGATGGACGGAACGTGCGGCTTTTATTGCAAGTAAAAGCTTGCCAGGTTGCTTCCAGCTCTGTAGATGAGTACGATCGTTCAAGCACACATGATTCCATCCTTATTACCCTTGTCACCGCAGTAACTACGGCCACTGATGCAAAGATTACTCACAAAAGATTGCTTTGATTCGAGGCCGGAGAGATCATTTACTGCAAACAAGAAGAAGATATATGTGAGCTTCATCACCCCTTGCTAGAGCAATTGATTAAGATTCATAAGGATGAAAGGTTGTGGATTGCTTAATGTAAGCTAAAAAATACACAATAGCGAATTTATCATTTACAGGATGAAACCACTTATTACTATGATTATAATTCATAGTGCAACACAATATATTACTGTAGTTATTAAACATAGAAAATAATCTATTATTACTGTAGTGATTAACATAACCACATCTATTTGTTATTCCGATAGCTTCTATTATGATGATTCTTGACATATATCTAAAACCCACATGTAAAAGTATACTTTGTACTATATCATATATGAATGTACTTAAATCTATCTGGCACTTTTACTATTTGTTGCTGAATAGTACTTATATTAGGTTGCTGAATGTAAGCTAATTAAAACTGTGCCTAAAATTCCAGCAAGAACACCCCATCATGAATAATAACTCGAACTTATCATGAGATTGTAAAAGCACATGAACTATGGTTTATTTTTTGTCCTCGTTGGAGTTTTGGCTTCGCACTTGCTTTGATCTCATGCTTGACGAAGCAGTGTTTTATGTGTACAAGTCAAGTCAACTTCTGCTACTCGGCAAGATCAGTAAGCTGTGAATGTAAAATGCATTTCGTCCCCAATCATAGCTAATCAGTTGATTCTTCAACATCAATCGATTTGGTGTAAGCTATGAGGATACAAGTGGTGTTCATTTCATCCCAAATCACAATTAGTCAGTGGATCATCATTCACTTTGGATGTTCACATACCTCATCTCATTAATTATCTCATTATGATCATCATGGATCAATTCTGGCCGTGACAAAAAGTATAAATAATCCAAGACTTATTGCCTATGTCCATCAAATATACATGTAAGAGCATGCAACATGATATATTTTGGTTGTCTGAAGGATGATTCAACCATGGTCTTTTCTTGAGAATGTTGCAAGCTGATTAAGAATGAGAACATCAACCCACTTTATAAGACTAAATTGAGAGCGTGCATGATAAATTTCTTTCGATATTTAAGCATTCAGAAAATTCAAGTAATGTTGAATCTTAAAAGAAATTGTATGGATAAAAAATGAATTGTCTGTGATCATATACTTGAGAGGTTATATAATGGGATAGATGATCATGAGAACTAGGAGAGTGTTTGTAAGAATCAAGGTTGAAGATTCAAGATGAGAACTTAAGTTATTCAAATATTACTGTATATTTAATTGGATTTCTTATTCGGACATCTGAAATTAGTTTAACGGTTCTTTCATCGATTCAAACCGTTCTCTTTTAATATGGTGCCAATGTATCAATCACAGAGGCATTAATAAGGTACTATCAAGTGTCATTTTTCAATATCAATGTCAATCTTCAATTTCAAGAGTGTGGTCTGTGAGTGCAATAATGGCCCATCCTTCAGCAGATTTGTTCTTCATGCCCCATGCTTGCACATTAAATTCAATGGCGTTGACGTACGTCCCCGCGCAGCTGCTGCGCACATCATCGATCCATGTCGAAGGCGCGTCCATGCACCGACGGCGTCGAGGAGGACGTCAGCCATGGCGTGGCCGTGACCGCCGCCGCATGTTTTGTGGTTCTTACGTGCAGATCATGATCTCGCTCGTGTCACATTAGTCGTAGAGATTATCGTGCAGTTGACCTGAGCACTTTTCTTGAGACTGATCTAAACCTGCGGGTAATTGTCAAACCTGCAACATCATACCATTAAGATCGTTGAATTGATTGAAGGAGAGGTGGTCCGTAACATATCAAAAGATTGAGAACAACCACGCGCGAAGGCAATCAAGGTCGAAGCTTCATAGTAGGCATCGGTATCCTAAACTATTCCGAGTCAAATAATGGCTTCCTCTATTTAATCCCTCCGTCTTTGTTGACATTCCAGCAACACTAGTCATCTATTTAACATCCTAACCATGAATTCTAGATTTCTGCTGAGATGTAGGTATCATTTCTATTGTCGTCCATCTTCCACATTCTCTTCCGTAAATGAGAACAGCATGCAATCCATCCTCCTAAAAGTCCTTTGCTTTACCTACTTTACCATGGAAATTATGTACTCCCAAGCTTCAATCAAAGCATGATACTTGCTGAGATATTTTCGATCAGCCACTGGTTGTGGTATCAAGTGGACAAATGCAAGTCCATATAGTTCCAAAAATTCAAACAAATTAGGTTACCTATCCATGCTGCTACAACTATACACATAGAGAGGACTCATGATCACACGCATCATCTCATCTCTCACGTAGGTCACTGTTGCAGCCCATGTGACAGGCCATGAAAAGGAAGGTCGGATCACTGTGTAACTTGATGTACAAAGCTGAGATCTGTGCCACACAGATGGTTAGCTGAAAGGAGACGGTGGCTATATATGACAAGGCTCGATCGATCACCACATCATGAAGGTTTGGTGTCTGCTTAATTAGGAGTAGCACCGAGCAATAATGTGTTCTCATCAGATGGCTTTGTGCCCTGCAGAAGCTGCTGTTGATTACAATGTTTCACCTATTTGTGGGGTGTATGAGATGTGTGGTCTTCCTAGATGAGACGTGTTTGGTTTCACAGCATACAACCCTAATAATTTCGATCGCGTCGAACTCTAGTTAGACAATAGGGCAAGTCTACCTTGCGTAGGTGATTCATTTGATGCTGTTGATTGATTGAACCTTTTAAGTTTCTCCATGAAATGGATTCGTAGATTCAAGTTGATAATATTTTTAGTATAATCTCATGGGACACTCTACCCTCTTAAAAATGATGAGATTGATCATAAACGTTTTTATCTACTATCGTGTTTCTTGTCAACATGACATCATTTTACATCCTCACCTTGTGCGCTAATCTCAATTAATACTATATGACTAACATCCTGACGACTAGTTGGAGTTGCTCTCAGGCTGAGGTAACAGCGATGCTTGCTTCATCTTTCGAAGGCTCGTGTTGCTCGTTGCAGCCTCTTTAAGAATAAAAAAGGGAGCCGAAACATCACGCATCACCGAAATCCTTGTAGTCAAAATACGTCACCGTTGCAAAAGTAAGCATCCCCACATGTCCACAGCGACTCGTCGATGGCGAACGAAAGCTGTACTTGAAGGTTCAGTGAGATCGTGGAGTTCTAAGTCTACAGCTTGTCAATTCCCAAACATCTCAGGGAAAAGCTGCTCATTATTCTTCCATGGCAGCTGGTTTCTGCTGCGTCTTCCTCCACGTGAGGACGGAGACGAAGATGCTCTTTTCTCCTCGTCTGCAACTTTTTCGCCCTTGAAAAGGAAGGCCGGTGCTGCAATCTCCTCCTTTTTCTTCTTTGTTCCTTTCTGCCTCACGAAGTTTTGGTCTTCCTTTCTTATCTCCACCGCCCAACTTAAAGAATTGTTTACTTCCATCTTCTGCTTCTAAACAACGGGTCGGATGCTGATGAGGAAAGAGGATAGAAAGCTAGAAAATTCGATGTTTTCTCCATTCCTGTGATGTAGACCAAAAATCTACTGTTCTAGTGAAGGATTAGTAAGTCAAAAAGGGTGGAGAACAAAGCTCTCAATCAACTACTTTATTGTAGCAATAAATTACACCGAGAGTGAAGAGCTTGTTGTCTTATTTTGCTCCACCGATTTCATTTCAGCTGGCCTTATGATCTGCCTGGGTGGTATAAATACATACACATATATGAGACAAATAATTGTAATTAAATATTTTTATGCGAAATTAACTAATCAAAATAATAGCACCTAAATTAATTATAAAATATTTATTTAATTTCGATTATTGACGTTGGACGTTGGAGAGGAGGGGGCCACGTGCGGCGGATTCCGGTCAACGCGGATCTCCGTCGAAAACGGATAACACGGTGTCGAACCGTTTGTACGCGTTAAACCGGCCGCCGCCGATCCGAACCATTTGGCGACGAACCTTCCACCATCTCAGCACGTGTGAATGGAACACCGCCGCCGCCACGTGCTTGTAAAGCTACTGTATATAATCGTTTTCTTCCATTTGGTTGGCCAATAATAACATGTTGTGAGGAACGAGTTAATCGTGGCACGTGGCCCAAAAGTATGGTCGGTAGTATGCTTTGGTTCGTAAGAGATGAATTCGTCTAGAATTTAAAGGGATAACACATTTATATCTCAGGAATAATTTCACACTGACTGTAAATTTAGGCATATTCATCATCAACATCATATTTTTATTAAAGATGTAAAAGTATAAATTATGTTATTGATAAAAAAAAATTAAGACGAGATATAACTAATATTTTAGTTAAATTATTTTTATTTATTTCCTCATATTCATATAAATCATGTTTTATTTATTAGTTTAATCTTTTATATGTGATATAACTAATATTTTAGTTTTCTAATTACTTACAAATGATTCGACGCTCAACTAAATGATCGTTGCTAGATTATGATGGTATATTTTCTCTTTCAAATTCTTTCTTGTATATACACATATAATAATTTGACTAATCCTTTATGGACTACTGTCATTTACATCTTAAATAATTTCAATTAAATCTATGACATTTACGAACCAAACAAAAAGTATTCTCTAAAGTGGCTTAGGATTGGACACTTACAATATGCAATGATGTTAATAAAAGTTTTAAGATATGTTGATCAAATATTTTTTCATAATTATGATCATATTAAGATTTGAATTTAATTAAAAATATCTCTAAACTCAAAATAAAATCTCACTACAAACCAATATCCAAATATAAGTACAATTCCAATCTCAAGCAAGTCAACTACTGATGTCCCTAAAAATATATATCCATTATTATTTAACAAGGGAAAGATACCTATCAACTTCTCTCTACTAATATTCCGTCAACTACTCAAATACTAAAATGTAAACCCGGATTTGATTTTATTATATTTTTTTAACAAATCAGATACTAAGCTTGATTTAAACATATCAAATAAATTTAATATCCGCTATCATATCTAATCTTTCATAGCACCTCGCGATCATTCGATATAAAAGATTGCCATCTTCTCCTTCGACAAGCATCGATGATTATGTTAAAGTTGTTAGCATACACTTCATTAGATATTTTTCTACCGCTAATTAATTTATTATTTTCCATTTAATAGATAAGGTAGCTAATAAAATCATGGAATCTCTCCGTCGCCATCACTAGATTTTGCTTCGAATTCTTCCATTATACAAGGCACGACCGCCAGCGAAGAACACGGCCACACCACATGTACTGTTCCCCAATCATTGGGATATTATTATTTTTCTTAGTATTATTCTAGATCTTGCACGTCGTAATAATGTGAGTCACTATGTTTCAGGCAAGACATAGGTGAAGCCTCATTAACCATGTTCCACACTAGTAATTAGTAATTACTATCATGGTGATAAGATCCACATTACTAATTTGTCATTATTGGCATAATAAGATCCACATTAGTTAGTATTGGCACAAGTTTTTGAGATTTTAGGTTTTTTGTGATCTTTTATCGAGGCACAAGTTATATATTATTTTTTCGTCTTTTTCAGTTTCATCATCATATGATAAGATAAGATAAGATCCACTTTTGTTATCATTGTTGTAT
Source organism: Musa acuminata AAA Group (assembly GCF_036884655.1). Classification (NCBI taxonomy): domain Eukaryota; kingdom Viridiplantae; phylum Streptophyta; class Magnoliopsida; order Zingiberales; family Musaceae; genus Musa; species Musa acuminata. The sequence continues at coordinate 5,281,065 of NC_088329.1, read as the reverse complement.
AAAATCTCAAAAGATATTTCTAAAAATAAAATTATACTTAATGTGAGGTTAGATAAAGGGAGGTTGTTTTAAGATTTTGAAATAATAAATTTATTTTTCTGTGAAAAAAATATTTTTGACTTTTTTTTTTAATTATAAAGCTGGTTTTGGGGTTGTACTGATGGAATGGACGGTGGAAAATGCAGCACTGATATTGTTTTCCTCCTTTTGTTTTATTGTAGGGGCTAAATTGGTATTTCGAGGGGCATGAGCAGTTGCCCCCAACGATTTCAACGGACGACGATGCCGCGAAGCTGCCATTTCCCCTTCTTTATTGTGAGCGCAGAATAATGTGGGCGACGCGCTAGCGTGCAAACTATGTTGAATTCCCTGTTGTACCCTTTCCTCCCCTTATAAATGTTCTCTTCTCACCTCCCCTGTCCTTCCTCAGGCGTCTCTGACAGAAACGGAGAGGAGGTAAAGAGATAAAAAGGAGTGCCGAATCCTGCACTGCTCCCATCGATAAGGTTCGCCTTGTGGGAGGGAGAAGACATTAAATGGCGACTGCCATGGAGATCTTGGCCTCTTCGTTGCTCCAAAGGACTCCTCTCCTTCCTTCTTCGAGGTCGCCGCTGCTTCGAGGAGGCGAACAGAGCAGGCTCTTCCTCTCCCCGGCTTGCTTCCCTTTGAAGAAGAGGAGTAGCGCGGCCGGGAGAGTAGTGCGACCTCCGGTGTCTGCAGCGATACTTACGGAGAGGTTCGTGAGGGTTGAGACGGAAGAGAGGCCCGTGAGGTTTAAGGTACGGGCGGCGGTAACGGTGAGGAGGAAGAAGAAGGAGGATCTTATGGCCACGGTCGCCAACCAGCTCGATGCTTTCTCCGATAGGATCGGAAGGAATGTGGTGTTGGAGCTCGTCAGCGCCGAGATCGATTTGAGTAGGCTACTCTCCATCTTTCTCTTGTTTCCGGCAGTTTGAATTAATTGTTTCGTTCGTTTTGGAATCTAATTCGATCTGATGTCCAAAGGAACGAGGAAGCCCAAGGCCAGTAACAGCGCGGCGCTGAGGGGATGGTTCGAGAAGAAGAAGACCAAGGCGGAGCGGGTGGTTTACACGGCGGAGTTCACGGTGGACTCCAGCTTCGGCGAGCCCGGAGCGATCACGGTGCTCAACCGGCATCAGAGGGAGTTCTTCTTGGAGAGCATCGTCGTCGAGGGCTTCGCCTGCGGCCCCGTCCACTTCCCCTGCAATTCTTGGGTCCAGCCCACCAGAATCCACCCCCTCAAGAGGGTCTTCTTCAGCAACAAGGTCCCCCCATTCATCCATGATTGCAAGGCTTTGTCGAACACAACACTTCCAACCATCAACACGTGCTTACTGACAGCATCTTTTGGCTGTTTCCTTTATGTTAGCCTTATCTGCCATCACAGACGCCGCCAGGGCTGCGGGAGCTGAGGCAGCAGGAGCTGAAGGAGCTGAGGGGGGATGGCAAGGGCGAGAGGAAGCTCACCGACAGAATCTACGATTACGACACGTACAACGACTTGGGCAACCCCGACAGAGGGATCGATTTTGTCAGGCCAACCCTTGGAGGCGAGCAGATGCCTTACCCGAGGAGATTGAGGACATGGAGACCCCCAACAATCACAGGTAAACTCCGTAGTACTCCATTAATTAAGAAAAGCTCAAAGTTGGAAACAGTACCAATCTGTGCAGACACCATTAATTCTCTGATTACAACTTGAACTGGATTTGAACCTGTCATTGGTCCTGAAACTTCGTCACCACCAACCTCAGTGTTTGGCCGTGCGATTCCTTCAATAATCTAAACAGTGCGCGAAGAGAACATCACTTATTTCGTATGTGTTCGACGTTATCGTTTGCAGATAGGCACGTCGAGAGCAGGGTGGAGGATCCGCTGCCCATGTACGTGCCCCGTGATGAGCGGTTCGAGGAGGGCAAGCAGGCGATGCTAACAGCAGGGGCTCAAAAGGCAGTGCTCCACAACCTCGTGCCCCTGCTTGTCGCTTCCTTCTCCCCGGAGAGCCATGACTTCAAGGCCTTCCATGAGGTGGACAACCTCTTCAAGGAAGGCCTTCGCTTGAAACAGACCTTGCAGGATCAGCTCTTCCACAAGATCCCACTCGTTTCCAAGATTGAAGAGTCCACCGAGGGCCACCTCCGATACGATACGCCCCACATCATCACAAGTAAGCACGCTCAACGCCTTCAGCGCCATGATGAATACTGTTTCTTCTCTAGTTCTATCTGTTGATCCTTGGTTCTCTCTTTGGCACTCATCCAACAGAGGACAAGTTCGCATGGCTGCGCGACGACGAGTTCGCCCGTCAAGTTGTAGCAGGCATCAACCCTGTCAACATAGAAAGGCTTCAGGTAATCCCATGCATCCCTTGGCAAAGGTTTCATCCATTTATATGCTGCAAACCTGTGGAGAAAAGACCCTCAGTGAACAATGATTCTTGTAGGTGTTTCCTCCTGTGAGTAAGCTAGACCCCGATATCTATGGTCCACCTGAATCCGCCATCAAAGAAGAACACATCATCAGCCATCTTAATGGCATGTCTCTGCAACAGGTATCTCCTACTTGTTCAAATGTTGCTGAATCAAAAATGTCATCCTTTGGGTACTGAAACATCTGCAATAGGCAGTGGAGGCGAACAAGCTATTCATGTTAGACTTCCATGATGTGTACCTCCCTTTCCTTGATCGGATCAATGCGCAAGATGGGCGAAAAGCCTACGGCACCCGCACCATCTTCTTGCTCACGGAGTCGGGAACTCTTAAGCCGATCGCCATCGAGCTGAGTCTGCCACCCGTGAGACCCGGCGACGCTCGGGCGAAGCGTGTCCTTACCCCGCCAACCGATGCTACAAGCAATTGGCTGTGGCAGCTCGCCAAGGCACACGTCTGCTCCAACGACGCCGGCGTTCACCAGCTCGTCAATCATTGGTAAGTCTGCGGTCGCTGATCATTGCCTTTGATGGATACGCAATGGACAGAGAATGACATGCGGCCATGTGGCTTTTCTTGTAGGTTGAAGACACACGCGTGCATAGAGCCATTCATATTGGCAGCTCATCGACAACTGAGTGCGATGCATCCCATCTTCAAGCTACTGAAGCCCCACATGAGATACACATTGGAGGTGAATGCCCTGGCTCGCCAAATCCTCATCAATGGTGGCGGAGTGATCGAGTCCGGCTTCACTCCTGGTCCTGTTTGCATGGAGATCAGTGCGGCCGCGTACCGCAACCATTGGCGCTTCGATCAGGAAGGACTCCCTGCGGATCTCATCAGAAGGCAAGTGTAGCGTTTCATCGTTACTTCAGCAACAATGAACTCATTAACTCGCTAATAACTACAGAGAAGAAACATTAGCTAAAGATTTCTTGTCTTTGTCGTCGTGTTGATGACAGAGGCATGGCGGTGGAGGATCCGACGCAACCGCTTGGCCTGAGGCTCGTCATCGAAGACTACCCGTACGCGACCGATGGCCTCCTCCTCTGGTCGGCGATCCAGTCGTGGGTCGAGACCTATGTCGCCGCCTACTACCAGGACGACGAGTCTATCCAGTCCGACTACGAGCTCCAGAGCTGGTACGCTGAGGCCGTCAATGTCGGCCACGCTGACAAGCGCTACGCACCGTGGTGGCCGCGCCTGTCGAGTCCTGCCGCGTTAAGCTCCTTCCTCACCACCCTCATCTGGCTCAGCTCGGCCCAGCACGCGGCCCTCAACTTCGGCCAGTACCCGCTCGGGGGCTACATCCCGAACCGGCCGCCGGTACTACGCCGGCTCATCCCGGTGGAGGGCGACCCGGAGTACGAGCACTTCCGGTCTGACCCGGCCAAGTTCTTCTTGTCCGCGCTGCCAAACCTGACTCAGGCGACGACGTTCATGACGGTGATCGACACGCTGTCGACGCACTCGGTGGACGAGGAGTACCTGGGGGAGCGACCGGACCCTTACACGTGGACGGGGGACGGCGAGATGGTGGAGGCGTTCCACGAATTCGCGTCGGAGGTCAGGCGGGCCGAGTCGGAGATCGCGAGGCGGAACGCCGACCCGGCGAGGCGGAATCGGTGCGGCGCCGGGGTCTTGCCGTACGAGTTGATGACTCCGAGTTCCGGACCCGGGATCACGTGCCGAGGGGTTCCCAATAGTGTCACCATTTGATCCACGAGCTGATGGTACACATTTCACCAAAAGGTAAATATGATAGTGTTATCTTCAAAGAGATGAGGCATTGGAACACAGTGTACTCAATGTAAATAGTTGACATAGATATAGTGGATGTAAAAGGTGTGGACCGTGGATAGCCATATTTGCCCTCCATTTATGGGAGGAAGCATGTTGCAAAATATTGATTATATGAATTTTGAAATAATTAAAAATTGGGTGAATGAAGCCCCATAGTCAAATGATGGGTCAATCAATCACGTCACATATTTAATAAAAAAAGTATTTTAATTTTTTTCTTGGTTGAATTTTAAAAAAAAATCCTTAGAAAAATTCTTGTAGAGGGCTCTCATTTTTTTAAATTTTCGTAAAAGTATTTTTTTTATAAATGATAATTTTATTATTGTGCTTTACACCTTATTGCTTTCTCCATGTCACCCCCATTTGTACCTCTATTACTAGTTATTTTTGTTATTTATGGTTGTTGTGTAGATTACTTTGCTTATGCTTTTATCGTTGGCCGCCTATACAGATGGGTCATTAGCTACCTTCACAGATGGGCTATTAGTCCCCTATGCCGTAGGCAAGGATGACATGGGCGAAGCACACAAGGTAAGTCTGCTGGTCATCTCCTCGAAGGTAAAGGTGAATTTAGCAAAGTCCAACAAGAATCACGAAGACAATGATGGGTCTGAAAGTTATCAATAGGGATCTATAAGTGTGAGTCTAACGAGGGCCAATAAGGTTTATGGAGGTAAGGGCTAAGTCCAACATTGCAGAGGTGAGGAAAGGTAGAATAGCGGGTGAAGAACATAAGGGTAGTTTCAATGAGAGCCAACAACGTAGTGAAAGTAGAGATGAGAAAGTAAAGGTAAGAATAATGTAAGGATGAGAGGGCTATGGTATAGAACGAGGCAAACTGATGATAGATCAACAAAATTATATTTTCACTTAAAAGGGTTTTGCATGAGAATTTATCAAAACATAAGATTTTTTTCCAAGAATTTATCCATTTATCTTTATATATTTTATATTTTTAAATTAGATATTTTTTTAATACTAGACTTTGATTAATATTGGATTAGAATGGAAACTGAAATGGTCGAAAACTTGAAATTAAACTAGATTAACAGTTTGGTTATTCTGGATCAGAAATAGAATCGATTGTAATGGTTGGAATCTGATTCTTGAAATTTGAAATTGGAATCAGTAGCTCCAATTCAGTTCTGAACTTATTATAAAAAAAACTAAATACCCTAAATGCCCTTACAAATGATGAATCTACTCTTTTCATTCATTAAATAAATAGCTAATTGGAGAGGCATTATAAAAATTAAAAATTATATAAAAAAATTAAAAAAAAATATGAGTTAGGATTGGAACCGTTTGGTTCCCATTATCAATTTGACAAAACAAAAACTTACAGTTCCAAAACCAATGTTAGGGTTATATATTAGGTCGTATGATGCTCACACGAGTAATTTATTAAATTAAATGATATATATAATGTTCACAAATGAGTTATTCATTAGATTAAGTGACGTATATGATGCTCATATATTTAGATAAATTATAAATTATCCTTTATAATTAGTCCTTTTTAATATTTCGATCCTTATATTTTTAAAAATTACATTGAGATTTCTATACTTATGAAAGTAAAATATTAAGATCCTAGAGTTTAAAAGATAATTTTATATAGTTAAAAATAAAAAATCTCAAAATAATTTTTGAAAGTATAGTAACGAAAATACTAAGAATAACTAATTATATGAGGTAATATATAATTAGCCCTTTATATTTTGTTATGGATTAAAATTTTAAACTATTTAATTGATATGTTAACTCCTAATAAAAGATCCTAAGTATTAGTCATTTAACTCTTAAATGTGACACCATTATTGTAGTGACACATTATTTGAATCAAATCAACTATAAATCCAACCAAAAATTAGATCACTGGTTAGATAACCGATCAATCTCCTTTGTTTGACTGCTACTTCCACTCATCACTCCCTCGGAAGCGTAGGAATACAGCATGATAGGGAAGTGGAATAGGTAGAGAGTTGGGGCTTCTGTCAAGATTTGTTTCTATATTATTATTAATTTATGCCATTAGAAAGAATGAAATACCTCAAACTATAGATCGATGAGGATAATAATTACGATAAGACTCAGGTGATGTCAGTTGGGCCAAATGATGCCTCACAGTACCTAGCCAACGCAGACCGAAGCACTGACGGAGGCACATTAACACCCTACTCAGGCTCGATCCCTCACGCCACGCCAACGTCGGTGTCAGACGCTACCAAGAGTACGATCCTGCTCCCTGCCGGTAGGCACATCAGGCAACGGTAACTCCCGCTATAAAAACCCTCGTGCTTCGAGGGAGAAGGGGGGAGAAAAAAGCAGAAAAGCTAGCTAACAAACCCCCTGTGACTCTCGGCTAACTTGATCGTTGGAGGGGTCGGGTTGAGCTTCCCGACCCGACCTATGTGCAGGTGTGAAGACAGTGGCCTCCCACTAAATTGCCAGGTGAGGAGCCCCCTCCTGGAGGAAACGACGACCCCTTTCCGATCAGACCACCGCAGCCGGCCACCTTAGTGGACTCAAAGGTCGTCCCGGGAAGATCCCCCATCATCCGAACTCGAACCAAGCCACGTCGGCCCCGAGGCCATGACTTAAAGTTGGTTGCATCAACATTCTGGCACCAGAAGGAGGGCCCCCCTGATGTCGAGGGATCACCTGGTTGGCTCAGACGAGCCCGCGGTTGAGAGGTCGCACCCGATTGGAGCGTCGGGGGAACATCCCCCGCACGGAGATCATCATGACGAACACCCCGTCACGACCTCAAAGCGATATTGGCGGATATTCAAAAAATCTCAATATAATTTTTGAAAGTGATGAGGATAATAACTACGGGTGATGTCAGCTGGCTCAAATGACGCCTCGGCAGACCTGACACCACTTGGTCAAAAGGATCCGAACGTCGATCGAGGCACATTAAACATCCTGCTCCGGCTAAGTCCTTCACGCCACGCCAACACCAGTGTCAGACGCTACCAGCCTGCCCCTTGCAAGCAGGCACATCAGGAAATAGTAAGCTTCCCTATAAATACCCTCGCATTCTAAACGGAAAAAGGGAGGAAAAACACACACACACAAAAACCTCTTCACCTCATCTGACTTGATCGTCGGGGGGGGGGAGAACTCAATGAAAGAATTCCCCCTCCACTATCATCTAACTTGATCATCGGAGGGGTCGGGTCGAGCACCCCGACCCAACCTTTGTGCAGGTGCGGAGCCGAAGGTCCCCGCCGGACGCACGGGTGAGTAGTTCCTGCCCGGAGGAAACGGCGACCCCATCCCGATCGGAGCAATTCACCCGACCACCTTGGCGGGCTCGAGGAACGCCCCACGGGAGATCGGGGTCATCCGGACCCGAACCGAGCCGCGTCGGCCCCGAGGCCACGGCTCAAGGTTGTTTCCCACAACAGTTTAGCACTAGAAGGAGGGCCACAACAGTTTGGCCACGCAGGGGTGGTCTCGAGGAGCATGGAGCCGAGGAGCACGACCCGGCGAGGCGGAATCGGTGCGGCGCCGGGGTCTTGCCGTACGAGTTGATGGCTCCGAGTTCCGGACCTGGGATCACGTGCCGAGGGGTTCCCAATAGTGTCACCATTTGATCCACGAGCTGATGGTACACATTTCACCAAAAGGTAAATATGAGAGGGTTCTCTCCAAAGAGATGAGGCATTGGAACACTCTGTACTCAGTGTAAATAGTTGACATAGATATAGTGGATGTAAAAGGTATGGACCGTGGATAGCCATATTTGCCCTCCATTTATGGTAGGAAGCCTCATAGTCAAATGATGGGTCAATCAATCACGTCACATATTTAATAAAAAAAATATTTTAATTTTTTTCTTGGTTGAATTTAAAAAAAAATCCTTAGAAAATTTCTTGTAGAGGGCTCTCATTTTTTTTAATTTTCGTAAAGTATTTTTTTATATAAATGATAATTTTACTATTGTGCTTTACACCTTATTGCTTGCTCCAGGTCACCTCCATTTGTGCCTCCGTTACTAGTTATTTTTGTTATTTATGGTTATTGTGTAGGTCACCCAGCTTCACGGATGGGTTGCTGGTCACCTATGTCTTCATTGCTAGTCGCCTATGCTGTAGGCGAGAATGATATGGGCGAGGCACACAGGGTAAGTCTGCTGGTCACCTCCCCGAAGGTAAAGGTGAATTTAGCAAGGTCCAACAAGAATCCACGAAGACAATGATAGGTTTGAAAGTTATCAATAGGGATCTACAAGTGTGAGTCCAATGAGTGCCAAGAAGGATCATGGAGGTAAGGGCAAGTCAAACAATACAGATGTGAAGGAAAGTAGGATAGCGGTGCTAACCACTCATGCTACAAGTGAGGACAACAAGGGTGAGAAACGCAAGGGTAGCTTCGATGAGAGCCAACGACATAACAAAAGTAGAGATGACACAAGAATTATATTTTCACTTAAAAGGGCTTTCCACGAGAATTTATCAAAACATAAGATTTTTTCCAAGAATTTATCCTTTTATCTGTATATATTATATATTTTTAAATTAGATAATTTTTTAATACTAGACTTTGATTAATATTGGATTAGAATGGAAACTGAAATGGTCAAAAACTTGAAATTAAACTAGATTAACAGTTTGGTTATTCTGGATCAGAAATAGAATCGATTGTAATGGTTGGAATCTGATTCTTGAAATTTGAAATTGGAATTAGTAGCTCCAATTCAGTTCTGAACTTATTATAAAAAAAACCTAAATGCCCTAAATGCCCTTACAAATGATGAATCTACTCTTTTCAATAATTAAATAAATAGCTAATTGGAGAGGCATTATAAAAATTAAAAAAAAATAAAAAAATTAAAAATATGAGTTAGGTTTGGAAACGTTAGGTCGTATGATGCTCACACGAATAATTTATTAAATTAAATGATATATATAATGTTCACAAATGAGTTATTCATTAGATTAAGTGACGTATATGATGCTCAATGATACAATAATATACTAATCAATATCATATATTTAGATAAATTATAAATCATCCTTTATAATTAGTCTCTTTTAATATTTCGATCTTTATACTTTCAAAAACTACATTGAGATTTCTATACTTATGAAAGTAAAATATTAAGATCCCAGAGTTTAAAAGATAATTTTATATAGTTAAAAATAAAAAAATCTCAATATAATTTTTGAAAGTGTAATAACAAAAATACTAAGAATAACTAATTATATGAGGTAATATGTAATTAGCCTTTTATATTTTGTTATGGATTAAAATTTTAAACTATTTAATTGATATGTTAACTCCTAATAAAAGATCCTAAATATTAGTCATTTAACTCTTAAATGTGACACCATTATTATACTGACACATTATTTGAATCAAATCAACTATAAATCCAACCAAAAATTAGATCACTCTCCTTTGTTTGACTGCTACTTCCACTCATCACTCCCTCAGAAGCGTAGGAATACAGCATGACAGGGAAGTGGAATAGGCAGAGAGTTGGGGCTTCTGTCAAGATTTGTTTCTATATTATTATTAATTTATGCCATTAGAAAGAATGAAAGACCCCAAACTATAGATGAAAGAGTAATTGAGTGAAGAGTGTTGAGTTTATTACGTGCTAATTAATTGACTTAGCTGGTCTTCACGAATCATTGTAAATTAGCTCCGATCATTGAGTTAGATGTCTTGTGTGAGCTTCATTTGTTGATTTTAGGACCTACATCTCAAAAGGAAGAAGAAATATTTAGATGAGGTATGATTTATTATTTTTAGCTTTTTATTGTTATGTTCAACACATTGTAATGTATTTTTTATAAGGAGCCTAATGCTTAGACTATAAATTATCATATTATCGATTATATTAATTTGGATACGTCGTTAAACATCTCATCATAAGAATAGAATATGTAATTACGCTAATAATAATATTCACTAGTTCAAGTGACTATTTATGTTTGACTAACGCTTGATAATTTCATATAACCATATTACTTTTTAAATCAAACGATCTAAAAAAATAAAATAAAAAATCTCAGATACACAAATCGATGATTCTTACTCTTTCTAATTAGTATTATATTTAATTTTTCTAAGTCTTTCTAAACTACTTACTAATTTTAACACTTTTGTCGAGTGCATCCTGATATAATTTTGTAGGAAAAATAATTACTTTCTAACATCGAGACGAGTTAAGTCTTGATATTAGTTGATTTTGAATTTTTGATGCACTGAATAATCAAAATTTATCATAACAATAGTTGAACATGTATTATATAGTCACTAATTATAATAATTTTTTAGAATTTATCATCACTTTTGATTAAATAAATTAATATATATTTTTTAAAATTAATTATTATTTATTATATTAAATCATCATTTGAAAAGGATAATAAATCAATATAATTAATAAGAAGCCATTTGAAAAGGATATTAAGACTCTCCCATCAGATTCAATATCCACAAAATTCATTATAATAATAGTAAAGTGGGTAAACACTCATCAGTTGATTACTTTGGCTACGATTAACAATTCTTGAGAGCGAGGACGTGAAGAAAAGAGATGAAATATTAGTCGAGGAATACTATTTGATTCATTTATGTCATTCAAGTACGAGTAAGATAATTAATGACTTCGAATAGATGATAGAAAAGAAGGGATCCATTAATTAACACAACTTTCCTAACAATACAAATTAATTTCATGAGGCGAGCATTGTGGCGCAAACCCTCTCGTACTACAGTCTATGCGGCAGCGTCCACAGAGCAGGTATTCTATGCGGACGCGATGGCTTGATGGGCCTTCTTATGTACCCGAATAAAGATTGGACGCGTGGCATGGCCCCCGCTCCAAATGGTGCGTGGCCTCGTGAGCCGCAGGCCGTCTCTTTGCTTAAACGATTCCATAGTATAATGACAAATCAGCTCTTACCACGACCACACTTAAGGCGATAGAGAATGATAAGATGAGGAGAGGCTGCGGATCAGCAGGAAGTAACCCGAAACGAGCGTCTCAGGAGACGCGTCCGTCTCCGACAACACAGTGTTGGTTGGTTTCCTTTTACAGGATCCCATAACCGTCAGTTTTCCCGCCTTATTTAACCCCCGAGCCCTACTCGCATTCATTCTCCACACACTGACGTCGATCACCTTGTCCACCCCTTCACGCTCCGGCCCGGCCACCACAGCACACCGTTGTGTCGGAACGCCGGGTTGTGGTATGGACAAGCCTGATCGATCCGACGCCGAGGACGACATCCTCCGTTATCTCAACTTCTCCGACCCGGAACCTCTCCCGCTGCCGCCGCCGCCGCCGCCGCCGCTCCCCAATGACCACCACCCTGCGCGGCTGGACCAAACTCCGGAACCAGCGTACGATGATTCACCCGTGTGGGGCCTCAACTACGAGTCCATTCTCCAGGGTGTGCAGGATTTCGACACCGGAGAGGGTAGTTCCAGGAACACCGAGGTCATCGATCCCGTCTTCGTCCAGTTCCAGCCGGGCCAGTTGGACTGCACCAACTGCTGCGTGTTAAGAGAACTGGTTCATTCCAACGGTACGCATGTCGGAACCCTACGTTTCATCTTCTTGGAAAGGAGAGCGGAAGGTGCAGTTACGTTCTAGTAATCCCCCGTGTGTGATGCTTGTAGGGTTTCAGAATGTGAAGGTTGTGGTCCATGGAGGTCCAGGCTTCTTCACCCATGCGATATTTGAGATAGAACATCAGGGCGAGATGGGTCAGCATGGCACTGTGGATTTCTACTACATCAAGTAAGACTTGGTTTTGTTGTCCTCGTGCAAACCCACTTCATGGCCTCGACGGTGATATGGTGGTTTCATTTCTTGCAGTCTTAGCACGCAGACGGGCGCGTGGGTTGAAGGGTTTCTGAAGATGTACATTATGTTGTTGGATGCTGATGGCTCCGTCATCATGCAGGACACAGCGACACCATATTACAACGCCCTCTGTGGTGGCGTCAAGACGGAATTGCCAGATTACAGTATCATGGAATCATGGTTGCAGCCATCGGAGCAAGCTCCAGGTGAGGCTCTTATGCATGCATGCACACGTACGTGCTTTCGCTTCAGTGTGAACTTTTCCCTTATGTTAGCAGGTACTGTTCCTACGGAAAACACATCTCTTTCTATTGAAGCACAAGCCCCCATGGTTGCTTCGGCCAGGGCAAAGATCAAGACTGGACTCGCTGCGCAGGTAATAGTAATCCGTCGATCTAAACATGCTTTGGTGGGGAATAGGAGTGCTTCTCTTACTCGTATGTTGACTCGGGTGGGTGTGGTGAGACAGAGAGAACGTGCACACAACATGAGCCTGAAGGAATTGGCAGATTACTTCCACCTCCCCATAGCAGACGCTGCAAAGAGGCTCAAGCTCTGTTCCACTGCAATCAAGCACGCCTGCCGTCGAAATGGAGTGGCCCGCTGGCCTAGCCGAAAGGTTAATTCTCACTCGATCGTCGCTCCATTCCCATCTATCAATTCGCTCACTATCTTATATTCTTCTTATCTTATTGACAGATCAAAAGCATCGACAGGCAGATAGCGATTTTGGAGAAGCAGCTGTTGGGCAGCAGTCATGAAGCGATAATGGAGAAAATTAATGAGATCGAGAAACTAAAAGCCAAAAAGGAGAGATTGTATGCCGGCCTGGAGTCATAGATAATAGCTATTTATTTCGTTTTGTCAGTTTTGCATTGAGCATTTTCGCTAGCTAAGCAATGAGTTCATGATCCATGCTATATTGTAAATTGTTTCGTCAGCAAAATATTTTATGATTCTTTTTGGTTCCCCATTCATATCTACAATGTCATAAGATCATCATCTATCCATCTTCCACATGTTCAATTTTGGATCTCCTTCTTGGAGAACTCAATTCCATCCACCCGACCATTTACATATGGGCAATAAATTTAATGATTTCCTGATATTTATATACTTATAAAGCAAAAAATAAATTCATGATCCCTGTTAAGAAGAACTCATCAACTCTTTTCACGTTGGTTGCTCATAATCAACAAGAGTCTGTACATTGTCATAAAACCATTTAAGCTGTCCTCAAATATTTTGAGTCAAAAGAATACAAAAGTAATCTGATTCCCCCATTGAGTTGTCCCACAAGTTGGGTAAACCAATTCAATCCAACATCAATGGCGTCACAAGGTTCCAACAAGCTTTTGAACGTCAATTTCGATTTGCTGTCAAATTGTGTTCCTGCTATTCTCAAATTTATCTCCAGGTTTAGCTCCAACCAAAATATGAATTTATCGGTGTATTTCACTTTACGGGAATTATCGTCTGAATTTATAGGCGTAGGTTGATCTTCTCTGACCATTTAAATATATCAGAATACACTTGATCACCACCACCCAAGTCTTCTCCAGTGGCTCCTGCTGCTACTCTGATAACATCCTCTATCAAAGCAAAGTTGCCCATTATATCAACATGGGCACCACTCTGTGTGCCCCGGCCTTCCAAGAGATTTGCTGGAGGAGCATGATTGTACTCCCTCACGTATGTCTTTATACCAGAGGGATTGAACCGGGTTTTTCCACGCCATCCTTTTGCACACATGTAACCTGCACTTAACACTGGCACGGTCTCGTCACCATCAGCCAAGTAAACACCACCCTGCAAGCAGTTTTGTTGATGTCCACCGTTGGCTGAGGTATCAATCTGAAACGGAATGTAGCACTCAGCAGAAGGGGATAACTTGTAAACATATGCTCTTTCTGTAAGAATTCCCACTCCATAAAGAGAATATATCTCCATATCGGGAGCATTTGGTAACCTGAAAAGGATAAGATTAAACATGGTGATTTGTACAAGCATAAAGAAATCAGGAGCATAATCTTGCTATCAGTACAATCATAAAGTTCCTCTATGATATATACAGGTTGTATATAAATGGTAATTTGGTGAGAAATATTAGTTGTATTCTCGTTGTTATGGACAATTTAATTTTGTCCTAAAATATCGAATTCCCAGAAGAATGGACAAACATGAGGTATCAAAGGAGAATAATTGGGGCACTAGTGGAGCAGCAGCATTCAGCCAGAATACATAATGTAAACCATCCATTTCCAATTCTTTAAAAATTAAAATAAAAAATAAAGAACTAAACCCACTGTATAGACTGTGTAAATGGTATAGACTTTTAGAGTAACTTTGGATAATTTCTGGGAGATCTTTGTTTCATTAAATTACTATATTACTAAAAGTAATTTTTATGAGGAATAGGCCAAACAGCAAGCAAAATGTAAGGATATTGGGTTATTTTAAGATGGAGCCTTACTTTGTCTCCAAGGGATTTGACCAATATTTATGGTGCATATACTTTGGGTCATCTAGATTATCAGCAATTCCATACGAAAAATGTTGACTTCCTCGCTGCATCATCTTTGGAGCAACAAAATGGAGAAGATCCAAGAGGGAACTAGCTGTATATGCTTTATAGTCAGCAACCGCTTTGATTCCTGCCCACCCCAATTCATGGTACTCCGTCCAAATTTCCCGACATGAAGCATTTGAATGGGCAACATTGTTTCCCTTAACTGCACCCTGTATTTACAGAAGAATACATCATTGTAAAAGCATGTAGAATGAGTTTTAACAAAATATGACTTTATTAATCCAACTAGCTTGATCACAAGTAATGACAACTTGCAAATTTATGCAAGCCATGAAACAGTTCATCAGATTTAAAGAGATGGATATCTAAAATATGACATGCAAAGACAAATTCTTGACAACTAAGAAGATCATGATGCAGTAATTCCTGAATCAAGTGAAACTAACAATAAATGAAAAGTAAACAGACAAGAACCACCATCGTATCAACCAAATGGCCAGGAAATAGAACAAAATTCATAAACATTGACCACTTCGCTCCTGCACAATGTTTGGGTGACGATGTCCTCTATCCATGCTCTTAGGGCCACTGCAGCACTGTATCATGTTATAAGCTTTATTTCTTATAATAAAATCCCAACATTTATTATAGTTTGTGTGGAACTCCTCTTTGAGAAATTATGCACGTGTGGAGTGGCTCAAGACCTTCATTCTTGCAATTGTTTGAGAAGATTATTTTTTTTGTGCATGTGTAAAAATCATTCTTGCAATCATTTGAGAAGATTGACTTCTTTTGTGCATGACTCTGATAATCATTCTTGCAAACGTTTGAGACAATTGACTTCTTTTGTGCATGAGTGCGATAAATAAGTGTTGCACAAACAAAAACATTAACCTCATGATAGTTGGGAGAGGTAATTTTTCTCCTCCCTCTCCCTCCCAAAACCAAAATTCAACTGGTAAATCAAAGAATCACCATATCACATCACTTGCAGCTATCCAAACAACCGTGTTATATCGCACTTGCAATTAGCAACTATATATGCAGGCACAAAGATAGTTGTAATTGAATTGCTATTTGCAAGCATTTGCATTTGCAACAGTCAGAATCATAGTGTTAGCTACAAGTATTATCAAATATTGAATTGACAAAAAAACAGGAGATAAATTGAACATTGGTATTGTGGGTGACCAACAAGCAGCGGAGGCACTTGCCATTATTCAATTATAAGATATTTCAGATGGTGACTTGCTTATGCTAAACCTGACTAATTTAACATTAGATGAACAATGTTTCTTCAATTATTTTGGATTAACATGAAGCTCTCAGTGTACGCAATGTTTCATGATAATTTGCAATGAGCAAGATAAACAGCTGCCAGAAAAAAATATAAATTAACAGGTTGAGCCATATGTTAAATCTGAAACAATAATGAAATTCCTACATGCTAATGTATATGCCTTCTTGGGAAACAGGACCAACCAGTTAGTGTATAATTACCCGAAAATCAATTTGCTGTATCTTGGCTGAAGGTGTCTCCGCAACATGTTTCCCAAAAGAAACAATTCTACCATAGTTGACACTTTGTGATTGAGATTTAACCGTCTCCCCATCAACATCTTTGGAAGCCCCATTAACATCTTTGGAAGCATGAGAATCATTATTCTTATGCTTGGAAGTCCCATCAACATCTTTGGAAGCATGAGAATCATTGTTCTTATGCTTCTTGGGGCTACACTCATAGCCGCCTTCTGGCGACCAATCAAAACCACCCCAAATGGTATCACCACCTTTTGGAATCATGGACATAGTTGAATCCCATGTGCGAGTCATACGCATAACATGACGTAAAGTCTGAAGCCCCAAAAAATCAGAATCCAACACACCAGGTGCGATGGCCCTAACATAAAGGAATCATAAGGTTATTGTATTCGTTAGTTGGAAAAAGGACATAAACTTAAAAGGAAGGACAAGCCTTAGTTCAACAAACAAATCATCTATTAAAAGCCAAAATGTTACATCCTTTTTGTTTCTTTTTCTCATTAAGCTTCCTTCAGCACATTAATGATTTTATGATTTCACATGCATCTAGATCTGACAGCTTTAGTTCGTCTCTGATCAGCTACAGCTAGTCATGCTATGTAGGACTTTTCGTACAAGTTACAAGTAATTGTTTTTCAAGTAATGACAAACCCATGAGAACGGGCCTCTAAGAAGGAATGTTTTATTCTGGTATCTCCTTCCAATGCTTCGGCACAAATGAAGTCATCGAGGAGAGTTGCCAGAAACATAGCTGCAGCATAATTATAAGCCAATTATTCCGATAAATGATATCTCAAACAAATAGTTAATAATTTCCGTAAGCATTCACCCCTGTGTTCTATACGATGGCATATCCACAACTTTCTCGTACTAGTATTGCGCTCTCCTCTTACATCTTTCTTCCTGTCACTATTATTCGTGCTTTCTATAACCACTGGAGTAGAAGATGAGGCAAAGATTGTCCTCATGAGGTTGGCTGGACCACATCTGGAATTTGGAAGATGAATGCTACGAGTAATGGTCATATTGCTTTAGAAGCCATCATTGCATTGTTGGTACAAATATTACCTAGCAGCAATAAAATGGCAGAACAGAGTAAACAGACACAAGAATGACCAGTTCAGCCAGTACAAGAGGATATGTTTCTACACTTAAGAAACACAACCTAAAGATTTAGCATACCGAATTTTTACATTAATTTGAAGTGTAATGAAACAAGCATATTTCTTTTTAATATTTAATATGAGTCATAAATCATTGTAATTATTATGTTTAGATAGAGAATTTTCTAACAGTTCTAGTGTTTTGGACCCGTCAATCTTACATTTTTCATCAATTGATCGATTTGGGATCGAATCTTCCTACTCTTAACTCTGTACACCACATCTTAATTGGTATTCTTGACTCTGACAAAAATGAGTATTGCACTAACAAATTTAAAGATAAAATGTAACAGAAAAAGTTGCTTTCCAAGAGGTTATAACCAACTATACTTTATGTCAGAAGCAATACTACCAGAAGTATAACGATTCAGAGAAACTATACAGAACAGCAGCATTAATAGTAGGCACATAACAGGAACTAGGCTACTACAACTAGTATGCATCAGTGGTTATGTACAAAATACTCAGTTATCTGAACAACATTTATATCTTCTGAAACAATATATATTATTTCCTAGTCAGCCACAGGTAAAAAATCCATAACCGATGGAAATTATTTTGAATAACTAATTTCCAGGTAGTAGTTAAAATGACAACTACCTTGCAACAGCAACATCTTTTGCTTCAGCTGAAAATAGTCCTGCAACTGCTTTTGGAACACCTAAAAATGGCCCTCCAATATTCATAACTGCTTTTATATGGTCTGCACACCAGTTTGGACCACCACCACCCCCCATTGGAGCAGGTGCCTCAACCCACTTCATAAAATGCAAAAAGTACAAGACTCCCATGGAATGTGGAATAACTACCACCTTCCTTCCACCATTCGTAGAGACCATGAGTTCTATGTTACTTTTTATTCTGCTCAACATTTTATCACGTACCTGCACAACCAATTTTGAGATAGAAAACGGTAAAGAGATTGTAATTGGTTGGACAAGAGACTGTGGTAGATAGGATATAAGAAACAAAATTATCCGCAGGAGGAAAAAAAAAGTCCATAAGAGATCAACAAAGCAGACACTAACAAAATAATGAATATAATGGTTTAAGGAAATGTAAGAACCTCTGTGTTCTGAAATGACATTCTCCAATCATATGCAGCCATGTACATTGTCTTCTCTTCATAACCAATGCGAGCCAAATTAGCAATCAAAACTGCCCATACAAAGTATCCAGGAGCAAAATAATCTGCGGCAACAAGCCCAGTAACCGGCCTAACTCTTATTCCTGGAGGGTCCAATCCAGTTTCATTATCGAGCGACATATGTTCCACCCAACATAAGGGTCTGAGACCGTGGAACCACCGAATAAGAAATAAAAAATCACCATTTATTATCAGAAAATATAGTTAAAAGGATAAAGAACCTCATTAGAGATTATCAATAATTTTATTGAGGCAACCTGCAAGTTGTATCTTAGCTGAGCAAGAAGCAACAAGAAAAGGAGATAAAAAAAAAGAAACAGTAAAGTTGATTATACTTGCATATCAAAAAACAATGATGAATATAACAGGAATACTACTGAAGATAGGAAAACTTTACTGCTTGTCTTGAGAGGAACAGAAGCGATCAATAAAATGAATGTCAAAAATAGTTGTAGTTTACAGATTGCATCAACTTTAGGCTCTTCTTCAGTAAGAATTGCCATCGTTTTATGACAGGATATATATAATGTAAACTTGACTCTACAGGTAGCCATGAGAGCGCATTAATATGCTCATTATTAATATCTAACAACTAGGAATAGATAAAACCGGAACTGAAGCAATTTTTAAGGAGCATATTAACAGTTGGAGAAAACTTAGAAGCCAGCCAATGGCTTTAAGATTGTGCAAAAGCAGGAGGAGATCAAACAAAATGCTAGGACATACAACAAAGATGTTGAGGAAATCAATCCTATACAAGATTATTTTAGGAAATTTGATTATTACGAGAGAACACTGTTCCCAAGAAGAGTATTCAAAATTTAAACAGTAAACTAGAATGACACACGTTAGGTTCTCAAAGCTAAAACTATAATTGAAGGGCACACTTATAAATACCAGGTAGTAGTACCAATAATTAAAAATTCCAGTAGCAAAACATAAGATACAAGTACAGAAGAAATCCTATTTAGAAACGTAATAGTATCAAGTAAATATTTCTTAGTTGTACATATATTCAAACAAGGAAACAGAAGACAATGCTGAGTCCTAGAAAAACTCTATAGAAGAGAAGTAAGGCCTTTCCCAAATTCATAAAAAGAAGTCCTTTACGGTCCAAATTGGAGCATCACATAAAAATCCAACTTGATCTGAACAAGAAGTTCAACAAAAGCAGAGCATCCAACAAATCAAGCATAGATTGAAGTGTTATTGATTTAACATTTTAATTTGCTCAACTTTGTCAAATACTACAAAACCATAACAAATCCAATTCGAAAGATTTAAATAGAGGTCCTTTAGAATATCAGAAAAAGAAAAGAAGTGACTGTGTTTATGGAGTCTATACAATGTCTTGCTACAATATTTCTTGTAGTTTCGAATCAAGACAGGAGACAGAAAAATTATGGACTAATGAATTGTCTGCAGCCAACAAAGTTTACATTTATGCGGAATATCTTATTTTTACTAATGCAATCTACTAAAAAATCTCAAATTCTGAAAGATAAGCAACTACGAAAGCACGTACGGCAACTTCCAGTTCTGTAAAAAATTACTCCTTCCTAGCTTCTCGAAGCAATCTTGAATCTTGAAAATCCAAATTTTGGATGGAATCCAAATAGGAAGAAAACCCTAAGGCAGATAAATAGAAGTAGATAAAGGGGGTTGTCTTTGCTACCTCTTGTAGACCTCTCCGAAGGTTCCACCCCAGAGGCGCTTGCGGAAGAGTCCGTCGGCGCACTGGTGCCCCTCCCAGAGCTCCAGCCCCCCAGTGACGATCCCAGGCACGAACACCACGGGGTGCTTTGCCTTGAGCCCCTCCTTCTGGAGCTTCACTCCCGGCGGGTCGGGAAGCGGGCCCGTGATGGCTTCCGTCACGTACTGAGGGAACGACGCCGGCATCGCGTTGTAGGAGAACAGCAGCAGCCACCACGCGGAGCAGATCACCCCGACGAACCAGCAGCAGCTGTCGAGGCACAACCACCGCCCCTTCCGCTCCTTTCTGACCTTCTCCGACGCCTTGGCCTTCTCTGTCTCATTGACCTCCGCCTTGGGAGAGCTGGCGACGGGGGAGGCGGAGGAGTGGTCTTCAGACGGCGGCGGGGGCGGCGGAGCCGGAGGGCCCTTCCTCCGCCGGAGCATCGCCATCTGATCGATCCAAAGGCAGAAGGATCGGACGAACTCTAACCCTAGGTTTCCGTAGAGATCCGGCGGGGGAGAAGGATTGTGGCGGCAGCGAGGGAGGAGGCCGCCGCGGGAGGAGGAACAGCCCGCAAAAAGTGGTGAATATAAAGCCTTCTTTTTCTAATAAATAGCAACCCGTTATGGTCTCAGGGAACGAAGTCTGATCAACGGTGAGGATTCAGTGACCGGTGACGAGCATGACCCTCCATTCCCACCAATCAAAACATTCATTCTGTTGTGGGTCCCAAAGAGAACCGGACCCACCGTGGTACGATTAATGGAATTCCCGGAGTTGGCTTTGCCGTGAACCGCGACCCACCTGACAGGTGCCCTGCACCTTGCGACACGTGGCTGTGGGTGCGCCTCTCGTGTCCGGGCCGAGGGAGCAAACACGAGACTAGTGTCAGTTCCCAAGGCACGGAACGTGGGGCCCATGGACGCATAACCAATGGCAGCTGACATATTCACGTTTCGTGGCTCGTTTTAGGTACATTGATCGCCACCGTATCGCACAGCGGTAGGTCAACGACAGCTTGAGCAGACGGTCGTGTCAGGAATGATGCAAGCACCAGTTCGGACGAGTCTTCGGATCAGCTGTTTTATCTGGAGCAGCAAAAGAAGGGAGATGTTTGGGTCCCATCATTTTATTATTATTATTATTATGATGTTATACCTACAAGGAAAAGCACAACGGTGTCGTCACACGACGAATGCCACCGTTTCTGCGAACCGGCAAGCTTAGTGGACCCCATAGAAACATCCAATCATGAGGTAGGTAAACGAATGAGACCAGTGGCGAGGAGAAGCACTATCATCAAGTTCAACCCGTTGTTATTCTCACACCATATAAATAAATAAAAGTAAATGTCAAATGGAGCATAAAAATGTGGATCGCTTATGGAATATTAAGAGGTAAAAATCTAAAATCAATTTGAAATATTCTCTGCATCTTTCATCAAGTTAAGTTTGCGGATGATTCTATCTCTTGCAATTGCACTTGCTAAATCACAAAGTTTTCATACTTTTCAATGTTATTATCCTATGTTGCACCTTCAAAATCTATGCAAAGATCAAAAACTTGTATGAAACTTAAATCACGTTCAAATAATTTTTTCTTGTTAAATAAAATATATTGGGCTAAACGATATTAGGTTTCTTGCTCCTTATCACCATAGGTTGGTCATGATCAATCATCAACTGACACTCTTGCATGATACAAGTTATCGAATTCTCATCTTCATGAGTCATTGCATAATTTTTTTAAAATTATCAATCAATCTTTTCTTGAACTCGTATTATATTTCCCTTCGAGTGATTATCATGATAACGAGTCATAATTTAGACTAAATAAACCTACTTAATATGATTATTATTATGATATCTCTCGTACAATGGGTTGGTTGTTCGTTAAGATACTCATACAAGATCCGTCACGTTCTCATAGTTCTCTAAAATAGTTCTCTAAAATATGCATGTCCCACTCACTTACTCTGCATGTTTCTCGAGTATCTATGACTGCACATCATTTAACCCTCATGCAAGTTACTTTCTACCTCAATTTGTTTATGCATTAAAACATAATTTAGTTATGTGACATATCAGGCTCAACATTTATTTTAGTATGATTTATTATGTATAAGAGAATATGAGGACTCGATAGGAGTTTTGTAAGATTAAATCGATGTCGCAAACTTAAGTTTTAATCATCAATACTAAGTGGAGTATTATTTTACAATAATAATTTTACGGACTTGTCGAGCATTGTTCTAATACGAGGAGTCATCAAAACCATTAATCATTATAATTATAAAATTATAATCATAAAATGTCAGACGTCCAACCGACGATATTATATTCCAATATCCATATGGGTTTTAGAATTTCTATATCAACCAATAAGCATTCGATAACACAATACTTTAGAATACAAATCATACCACAGACAACATGACCGGCTTACCCTAATAACTACATGACACTAATTACTAACTCATGACATGAATCACTCACTCCATGACACGATCAAACCAACGGTCTTTCCACAGACAACTATAAAAAAAAATGATGGTGAATGAAAGATAAACACATGGTAATTTCTTATTGCTTTTAATCGTCTTTATATAGCTTCCCTAGTTAAATATCGGCGTATGCCGATAATACGAAAACTTTTATAACAATATA
Source organism: Musa acuminata AAA Group (assembly GCF_036884655.1). Taxonomy (NCBI): domain Eukaryota; kingdom Viridiplantae; phylum Streptophyta; class Magnoliopsida; order Zingiberales; family Musaceae; genus Musa; species Musa acuminata. Next base: position 5,258,231 of record NC_088329.1, on the reverse strand, counting down.
TATTGTTAGAGGAAAACATTAATTTTTTTAAAATTAGCCTTATCTATTCCCGAAATATGTTCTACGATTATAATTCACGTCTCTTCTGACTCCTTTTTTTTTTTTTTTTTTCTAAGTACAACATTATTTTAATTAATATTATAAAATCTTAAATAGGTTTTAATATATATATTTTTTCTTCACACAAGAAGAAAGGATGAACTTTGTGAACATGCATCCAAGTTTGTGAGATGCATCATGCTAATTATTTAACATGGAAATGTAAGGTCAAATATTGGCAATTAAAAAAAAACCATGCATATCACAATGATAGAAAAAAGAAAACCTTTGGTAATACGGCATATCACATAGAGAATAAATAAAAAGGATACTTGAATTGTATTATTATTATTATGTTTTTTATTGGCTCACTGATTTCTAATTTATGTGTCTCTATTTAATATTTAATTTATTAAAAGATGTTACTCGTGTTACTTCACAATTATTTTACGACGATCGTATGTCTCTAAATTCTTCTAAATTTTATTTTATTTTTATTAATTATATAAAATATTTATAGTTTTAAGTTTATTCATGATTCTGATGGGTTAATCGATCGATCAATTTCGTTTGATCTAAATCATTGATTAAAATATTTAAAATTAAATTAATAATTATATATTTTTATAATTTAATTTTAATCTTATTTATTTTTTATAAGATTAATCGAAAGGTTACATAATAAAATTTTGATCTGACGTATGTTAATCCCGACAAATTAAAATCGATTTCATCGTTGGATTGGTAACGATAGAGTTGATGTATGTACATCAGGTGCTTCGTACTCTCTCTCTCTCTCTCATAATAACTTCTCTAGAAATGGATTCTGCGTCGTTGCTACTACAATGGGCGGACGGTGCGCACGCGAGTTGGCAGCGAGACATGACGAGAGAATTGATGATACGAATTCAATGCTTCCCACGTGAAACCTATGAAGCTTATCCTTCAAGTAACGAACATTTAATGCGCTTCCCACACTGCATGCTTGCCCACGATATGTACACCTGACGATGGATTGGATGCCCAGCTCGTACTTCTTCTTCTTCTTCTTCTTCTTCTTAATATATTTATTTTCCTTGCTCTCTCGGTTGTGTTGTGGCTCGAAGAGCAGTTTTAGATCATCCCCTTGTGTACAGGTTCCAGAATGACATATTTAGTTATTCATCGTGCTTTATATTCTACGTATTATATATATGATTGATACCTGTGTCACAGGATCGACATCTTGATGATTTATAAATAATATGATCTTGTTTCTTGAACGTTATTAATCGCATCATAATTAGCGTTCATCGAGAGTATAATGATTCAGAAGCCACATCATAAATAATATGTTTGGTAATGTATTTAAAATATGTACTATATGATTTATAAATAATATGATCATGTTTCTTGAACATTATTAATTACATCGTAATTAACGATCTATCTCACATATGAGGATAATGATTCAAAAGTCACACCATAAATAATATGTTTGGTAACGTATTTAAAATATGTACTAAGAATTTAACACATATTTTCAGATGTAAACTAGCGTTTCGTATTTTTTTTAAATCACATGTGATTTTGATGTTGGACTGAAAATGCTCAAATATAAATCATATTTCAATATTTATGAAATGATATAATTTTTTATGTTTCGAAATCATGTGATTTTATCTAAAATTACAATTCTATCAAAGAGATTTAATGAGAAACTAATATGATTTATATTTTTTTAAAGATAAAATTTTATTTTATTTTATTTTAAATTGTAATTAATTATTTATTATATATTTGGATCATATAAAATTTTTTATAAGATTGCACACATTCATTTATTTTTATTTACTTTAAAATAAATATTGAAAAATATTAAATGATAAATCTGTCACAAAATATTCAATTAACTTTTGAATATTTATCAAAAATATATATTTTTTTATCTATTATTTACTGAACATTCCATTCTTGCATATTCACTCAAATCTCTTTATTCAACTATATATTAAAAATATAAATATATTTTAAAATGGCCAAAAAGTCTCCTGAGGTGTATTCCTCCACACGTAATATTTACATCATCTCTGGGTTAATCATCTCTGATACTCTTAAACATTCTATTAATATCTTATTTCTTGATTTGACTTAGGTATTAAAGAGACTTTGTTGAATACGCCTCGAATACAATTTTATCTGGTTTGTCACCTTAAAGATTCTATAATTTTTCAATATTATTGAGAGATAAATACGAAATTGAATCTCGATTAGTTTTAAGTCAGCATTGCAGTATATATATATATATATATATATACATTTTATATGTGTATCAACATATGTATCATTTACATTTTATATGTTTAATGTATTTTACATTAAAGATGTAATATGTAAAAGGAATACTCTTATAGTAGAATTGAATGAACTTTGATTAAATTATAATTGCAACATAAGTTTAAATTGATGGAAGAGTCGGGTCAAATGTGAATAAAACATTATATATTATTTATATTATTGATATGATTAATTTTATATTTATCTTTTAAGTTTTTCATTGATAATCCGAATAACCTTTGTAGAGTGAATGATGGATTTGAAAATATAAGCTTTGGGAGGAAGAAGACCATTTATGTTTTTGTTAGAGTTGATAAGTACTTTAGAAATTATAATTATATTTAAACTACTAAAAATATTTTTTATTTATTGATATATGATATTTTTTGTTTGGTTTAAAATCTTCTACCAACAGGTTTCTAATGCTAAAAATAGAGAGAGAGCGAGAGAGAGAGAGAGAGAGAGAGAGAGAGAATATAATACATGTCAATGCCAAGTAAATTTCAATGCTTAATTAGTGAGAATAGTAGGTCACATTTGTTTTGGGTGCCACATATCTTTGACTCTACCCTTTTCATTGGTCATATGTGGGGATGCTTCCAAGTTAAACAATGTCCTTCTAGTGTTAGGTGGGCCAATTCAAGTACAAGAGGTCAATTTCGAGGGAGACCTCGAGATGGCCATAGATGCGACATATTTTGATAGCCTATTTTTGTGTTTTGTCCCTAAGGAATTTTGATTTTTTTTCGTGATCATTTCATCTCTCCAAATTAAATATGAATAGATTGGACTTTTTATTATTATTATATAATTTAACTTCTTAAAATTAGTTTAAAATAATAAATATTAAAAAAATGATGATTTTAATTTCAAAGAATCAAAATTATCTAAAATCATCCGATTTTAATTTTACGATAACTCTAACTTTTCTCTATTGGTTTTGTATAATAAATAATAAAATCAATATTATTTTCTTTGTCCAGCAAATATTCAATTCATATTTATCTTTTATAACTACATGTTTCTAGGGATAATTAATAAGTTGACAAGCCTTCAATAATATATGTACACAGGTTAAATCGATAGGAGACAATAACCTATGAGTAGGATGTGTTTCCACGATGTGACACTGAGTCATTAGCTATAGGTGACGATCAATAATGCACTCTCAAATGTAGCCTTTATTTCATTAAGTGTCGGCGTCACACTCCATCAAATTTATCATCCCATTAAAGTTATGTATATTAAAAAAGCCTCTTAGATTTGAAATTTAATTACACTAAACATGTCTTATGTGCAAAATAATGAATGTATCAATGACAACACGTCCAATTAATCCTTCTCCCTCCTCCAAGTAAGCCATCCATCGGAAAGCGATAACTCCACCCGCCACGTGTCCTTTGCTTCCTGCCTCGCCTCCCCACCCAAAGCACACACCAACCACTGCCGATACCGGCCGTACTACGCACCAGCCGGTAAACGACCGTTTTCTTTCTTTTGCCCTTTTATTATTATTATTATTATTATTTGAAGGAAATTACTGCAAAACCAGTATATCTCCGTCTCCCTCAAAACTATGCTCGGCTCTGCTCGAATCTGAAACCTTCTGGGCTTATTTATCTTCTCAAGCAAAGCCGCCGTTGACGACCTTGCGGTGTCTTAGAAGGCCACCGAGAACCTTCATCCTCTGTTTCGCGCATTCCGATCCCCCCCTCCCTTCCTACATTACTCGCGTTTTGCAGTCTCGGTAGCTCCGTCCGCTTCGTGAAGATGCTAACGTGCATCGCCTGCTCGAAGCAGCTCGGCGGCGGGGGAGGCGGTGGATCGCCGTTCCATGAACCCGATGAGGATGAAGCTGCCGGTGCCGGCACTCCCGGCACCCGCCAGGCCATCAAAGCCCTCACGTCCCAGGTCACGGATCGCTTGATCTCGGTTTCTTTTTTAGGTTTTGCTCGAATTGTTTCCACCGATGTGATGTAAACTCTGTTTATTTACTCGGATCAGATTAAGGACATGGCGTTGAAGGCGTCGGGGGCGTACCGGCACTGCAAGCCGTGCGCCGGGGCGGCCGCGGGGGAACGCCGCCGTCACCTCCATCACCACGGGAGCTACGCGGACTCGGAGGCGGCGTCGGGGTCGGATCGGTTCCACTACGCGTACCGGCGGGCCGGAGGGAGTGCGGCGTCCACGCCGCGAGCGACGGCGGCGGCGATGGGTCGGGAGCTGGAGGCGCGGCTCAAGGCGCTTTCCAGTGGCGAGAGGACGCCGTCGGTGAGCGGTCGGACGGAGGCCTCGTCGGCTTTCCTGGAGGACGGTGAGGAGGAGGAGCCCAAGGAATGGGTGGCCCAGGTGGAGCCTGGGGTTCTGATCACCTTCTTCTCACTCCCCCAGGGTGGCAACGACCTCAAGAGGATCCGGTTCAGGTACTCCGCTTCCCTTCGCACCTCGTTGTTTCGCGTGGATCTCGGCTACCGTGGGACCCGGGAGTGCGGTAACCGCCTCCATCCCCGACGGGCGGAGATCTAGTAGTTACCTCCTGCAAACTACTCCGCTTTTCCGCTACTCCCAGAGTAGCAAGGAACGGAATAAGATTCCATGAGCCGAATCAATTAGATAGCTTCTAAACCGGTGTTTTCTATGAGATCGAAGGCTTTTCACAAACGATCTACTTTTCAAATTAACTTTCCTGCAAATTTTATGAACCAATTCCACGGAAAGAGCAAAACGGGGATTTTAATCTCATGTATTTCTTCCGTTTGAGTCTCGTGTGCAAATTGGAGTCTTCTGTTCGGTGATCTTTCGACATTCGACTACTCTTTTTGCACAAGAAAAAGATGGGAATGTGAGGGTACGGGAAGTAGTAATAATAATGATAATGCTAATAAGAGAGTCGGAGGAGATTGGATTCCGGTTGGAATGCTTTCCCGGGGGTCAACCAGGTCCTGGTCTCGAGGCTGTGCCTTGCGGTTCCAAATTTGTTCTTTAGCTCGTTTTGTCTCGTAAATTAGTGGCGAGGGCCTGGCTTCACGCGCCGAGGGCAATCTATAATGACGACAAAAGACCCACCACCACCGCCTTCGGGGCGCGAGAAGAAAAGAACTAAAAACTCGGATCGGAACGAAAAAGCAAACAAGTGGGTCACATTTTTTTCTCTTTTTTTTTTTCGCTTTTGTTTATGATCCAAAGGCGTTTCTTTTGGGCTGATAGGGGCCCACCGTGGTTAATTTGCCTTTCAATGGAGCTGTCGCTCAGCTCTGCGGGCATTATTTAAGGCTTAGAGTGAATTCTGTAGGCTGTGACAGCCAGTTGAGCTTTCTTAATGAGCTGGAGATTCCTCGTGACCTTGAAGCTGTTCATGGGTCAGTCACATGCACGCCGCGTGTGGGTCTCCCGTGCCCCAGCAACATCATCGTGATCTCCACTCAGTTCCCCATTGTACCGGCTTAAATAAACTGTAGCGGAGCAGGTCAGGCGAAGGCTTTATGCTAACTCTGGATTTGGATCCGCTCGTATGTCTGCTTTAGATTTGGTTTACGGAAGAACATAGTACAGTCAGATGTTTGGTTATCTAATTTGTCTCAACTTGAAAAAGTAGGATACGGGAGGATCCCCAAACAGCAACCAACTTTTGTGTCTTGTGATGCATATGTCGTATGCATGGAAACAAATGAAAAACCTGCAAATTCTTCAATTTCAAATGTAGATGTTTGAAAGGCTGCATTCCATCTAACAGAAAGTATGATTAATTAGGAGTACACGAGCACACCGTAATCAGTATAGTTTGGATCAAGTCTTCGATGAATTAATCATGAAGCAGATGCCGAGTTTTGTTCATGAGGGCTAGCGCATCTGTGAAGTGATTCAGGGTTCAGAAGTTTAGAATTCATTCATCTGAAAAGATCATTACAACATAGTTTTGATCACATTGGTTAAGCTGATACATGCGAGTGCTATCACTGTGTAGGTTATTTCCTTTTATTATTAGATGATTCAGCGGTCAGTACAGATTAGGCTGCACGGTGTGCCTTGTACATGACACTTCTTTGTTTTTTTTTTTTGGAAAAGGAAAAAATATTACTTAAAGAGCTGATTGATCAGCAGCATAAAACATCAAAGGGGAAAGCTGTGGTCTACCAGAATGAGCTAAAGAATTGCTTACAAAATTGCTCGACTGAGGAAATGCGAGTAATGCACGTGACATGGAGGAATGTGTGTTACACTTCTTTGTTGCTTATCTAACCTTCTCTGCATTTGCAGCTAGTTGTAGTATTGAGGGACATTGTTCAGTCACACTGCAATATGAACTTAAATTATCTGATAGGCTTTCTAGCTAACCTACCGATAACACTAATGTTTTTCCTTTTGTCATTTACAATTCAACCTACTTGAAGTGCTGGGTACTATCAAGATATGCCTAATTGCTTATCGTCTTATTTGGTCATAATTGAGATCTTGATATCTAATTCTTTATAGTTAATTACTAGTTCATAATTAAATTTGTTTTCATTAGTTTTATACATGCTTGTAATGCAATCCTTGTGGTCTATGACTATCGTAGCCGGCAGATGTTCAACAAGTGGCAAGCCCAGAGGTGGTGGGCTGAAAACTATGACAAGGTCATGGAACTCTACAATGTCCAAAGATTAAATCGGCAGGCCATGCCTCTTCCCAAGTCTGAGGATGAGGTGAAAGAAGACTGCCTGATATCAATACTTTCCAGTTATTATTGTGCAGAATATCCATCATGGTCATGTTTCCTTTAGGCCTTTTTTCATTGCTGCTTGAATAATTTTGCCAGAGCTCAAAGGATGACAGCCCAGTGACACCACCACTGACCAAAGAGCGTCTCCCTGGCAATGTTCTCAGGCCACTGATGGGTGGTGGTGGTGGGATGGGGTATTCCTCATCAGATTCTCTCGAGCAACATCCAAGCTACAGAGGCCATGGCCATCACCACCCACACCACGCACGCCATTATTATGACTCTGGAGGCCTCACTTCAACTCCAAAGTTATCTAGCATCAGTGGGGCAAAAACAGAAACGTCATCGATGGATGCTTCATTGAGGACAAGCTCATCACCTGAGGAGGTGGACCAATCTGGAGAGCTTTCCGCGTCAATTAGCAATGCTAGTGATCTAGAGAGGGAATGGGTGGAAGAAGATGAACCTGGCGTCTACATCACGATTCGTGAATTACCCGGAGGAATCAGGGAACTCCGCCGTGTGCGATTCAGGTTAGTCTCACTTCTCTTTATTCATCTTCTTTCAGCTGCATGTTCCCTTTCAATACCAGATCTTTGAATGCTAGTTTTACAATGTTGTAATTGGTTACAAGATACGATTGTCAAACATGAGTACAGGTTGCAACTTCTGTTGCATTAAACAGTTTCTGAACAACTTGTGAGACTAGGCATGTTCGTGTGACATTGCACTTAGTTAATTGTTGGAACGACTGAAGCATTGAACTCAACTTAAGTGTGCTGCAATTTTAATGAGAGCTTTGCGCAACTTTAGAAATTTCATGTGCAACATGTTAATAAGTAGGTAACTTTCTAGCTTTTCAGATTTAGCTTCACGTAATAACAGATTGTAAAAACCTCACATCTTACTGTGCCCATCTCTGATAAACTAACTTCTTAATTGATCTGTTTAATCTGCTGATAGTCGAGAGTTCCAACGAAAAGTGAACATTCTTGATTCTTATCTAAATTGGAGCAATTTTGATAGATTAAAAATTATTTGTAACTTCAAATGAACACTAAATCCGTCTGATTCAATCAAGTTTAGGATGATTATTTTACTTTTCATGTTTCTTTGCCAGAGTATTCCTTTTCTTTTCCAGGCCAATCCATGGATGAATTTACTTGCTTTCAACTAAATTCTTAGCCTTTTACACTATGGGAAGATCCGTGGTGGTAATCTTAGAGTCATCTTTGAATTCAGCACTTTTTTTTAGCTCCTTAGCGACTGTCTTGTTGATTCATGACACTTACTGATGGGTTCTGACAAACAGATTCAGTTTATGACCATAAACTTGGGATTTAGTTGCTATTCGATTCTTTCAGTATGGCCTTGTCTACTTGCTGCTTGGTCAATGATGTGCTGGGTGACTCGTTCACCTTTGTTAGATATAATACTAGAGGTTGACTCTAGTTTGATGACATTTTGTTTTTGGAAATTGAAATCCCTTCCAGTTGTGTGATTCTATTCCATTACTTGATTCTGCTTTTCATGCCCTCATTTGTCTGGCAGCCGGGAGAGGTTTGGAGAGATGCATGCAAGGTTGTGGTGGGAGGAGAACCGTGCCAGGATACAAGAGCAGTATCTTTGATGCGGAAGCAAGCAAACATGCATCATTGCACCAGCTGTTTCTATGGGACGATCAATGCTACCTGCGTGTTTGTGTCTTCTTCATGCACTTTGCTCCAAAGCAAGAACCCCCTTTCTTTGTCTCAGCACGAACTAACAACGCGTTGCTTTCCTCCAGTTTCCAGAAAGCCTGTGGCGCACTAACATATCACTGCTTACAGAACGCATCAGCTTCACGCCACTGTTGCCTTGGTTCCTTTCGGTCTCACCCTTTGTAAGAACGTGCTACATTGCAGTCGTGTGACTAATGACATATGAGTGAGGGATATAAGCGAGTGTACACTTTGGACTAATTTGTCAAGAAGCAGATGTCGATATTGATGGTTGATGTCTTTGTAGAAGACCCATATCTTAGTGTTGTTAACATGTTCTCCGTTCTTGCATAGTTTTCGCTGTTAGACTCATGTGGGTTTATATTCTGTAGCATTATAAATTCGATGAAGAGATCTTCCCACGTCATAAATATTCTGTCACGGTTTCGTCTTACGAGATAATTAATTTTATTGAACTTGAATCATTGATCCAAAATATTTAAGTTGAGATTACCACTAATACATCCGATCAAACTTAGTTCAAATAACTCAATCCATAAAAAGGAAAATTACATTTGATGATACTAAAATATGATTCTTATGAGTATGATGCATTACACTTGCAAGTATTTAAAAGACTTCTTTCTTTTTTCGTGTTTAACGAAATTTTGACATAATATTTCCAAAAAAAAAAGAAATTCAGAACTCCAATACGACCAAAACACTTGTTTTTTCCTCAATAATATATATATTCTCCGCCGGTCAGTTCGTACCCGTGCTTCCTACCTTTCCTGTGATTGAAACGGTGGGTCCCATGCGGGTTCCCACTCTCTTAAGGCGAGGGGGGAGACGGCGGAAAGTAATAAAAGCGACTTGAACCGGCAGGACGTTTGGTGCCGTTAATTGTCAGCGTTTTGTGCGCATGATTATGCTAACGCCGTCTGTGGAGACCCAACGTTGCAAGACCGAACCGTGGTCTTGCAACGTTGGGTCTCCACAGACGGCGTTAGCATAATCATGCGCACAAAACGCTGACAATTAACGGCACCAAACGTCGGACCGACCTCGACTTCTTCTTCTCTTCCCTCCTTCCCAAAAATATCCCCACCAACTTCAACTAATTGCGACGACTCCGCAATTTCTAGGGCTTCAACTCTCTTTCGCTTCCAAAACCCTCGTTTCCCCAGAACGCTGTCTTTCTCTCCCCCAAATCCAATCTCTCTCTCGATTGAGGTCCTTTGACCTATTACCTTTGCTAGGATTTCGCTGCCGCGTCCGCCGTGCTTGGCTTCCCACTCCGCCAATCTCGACAGAGATGGTCATGGGCTCGGGTGTCGACGGCGGAGGTCAGGTTGTCCCCTTGCGCATCCAGAAGACCATCCAATCCATCAAAGAGATCGTCGGGAACCACTCCGACGCCGATATCTACGCCGTGCTCAAGGAGACCAACATGGATCCCAACGAAACCGCTCAGAAATTGCTCAACCAAGGTCGCCCTTTATCCCGCATTCATTTCGCTCTGCTTCTAATTTGCGACGCTTGTGGTTTGTGAAATTGATTTGATCGTTGCACATTATATTGCTTATTGGTTGTTGCTTTTATCTGGTGCATCTTTGGAGTGATCTCATGACATTCGAACTGCTGTAAATGTTGTCTACAAACCATTTGTTCTTTAGGAGTCGTCAGATATGGGTAAACTCGGTTATTCATGCGCTCGGTGCGCTACAGGGAAGTGCGTGTTCAGTAACTGTTCATCTTGTTTGATTGTGTTCATGAGTTTGCATTTACTGCTTTTATTATGAAAAAGATTAAAATATAAATTTACTTGTTCCTTTGTATTCTGTTGATGCAGGAAGACGAAGAATGAGTTCTTAACTTGTATAGGGTTCCAAAAGTATACGATTTTTTCTGTTAGTTTGGAGAGGGGGTCGTAGAGGGAGCTTGTCAAAAGTTTGAAGAGAAACTAGATTGTTAGATTGTTGATTCCATTTGATTTTGAGTACTTTATGCTCAAATGAATTATTTGAGTCATCTTGATTCTTAGATCTTAACATGTGGTTATGGATGATAAGTAATGAGGTTATTCTACTTGTAGAATAAGTAGTGAGGTTATGCATGTTGAACCAATTGCTGGCAAGAGAACAATAGGAGTGGAATAAATGAATTTTTTTTTGTAGTTGCTCTTTTGGTCATTTTCGTCATCTGTTGGCATTAGCAATATATGAACTTATTGGGTGTTTCAAGAAAGATGTTTATCAATTGATTGTATTGGTAAGGGTAATGTCTTTGTTGGAATAATGGCGACTAGATGGTACATCTTACAGGATCTAGAGTACAATGTTTCATGATGTCCCAACTACTTGGGGTTGGCTACGTGGTTCTTCTCCTTCCAGCACTGTTGAACTAAAAGCAGTACTATATTATTTACAAATAAAATTTTCTAGGTTTCCCTTTTTTCTCTTCTTGTGCCGGTCCTTTGTATATGCCAGTCCTAAATTACACACCTTATTTAACCAAACGATCTTCATATCTCCTTTGTATATGCCAGTTTTAGAAGATTCAGGTATAAGAAGGAACTTTTTGCTCTGCCACCATAATAGAACTGACTGAAGTTACAATAATACAGTTAAAGAATATGGGTGATAAGTATGAAAAAGGTAAGTTTTTTTAGTAGAGCTATTATTTCCCAAGGGGAGATTAAAGAAGAGTATTGCTTATTAGTATGGGATTATTTTTAAGAATAATTATAGTGTGTAGATTTCATTTATGCTAATGATAATTTACCCTAGATCACCACTTGTTTTAAAAAGAATGGAGCACATTGAGGCAGATGTCTATTTGAGTTTGAAGTGTAAGACTTACCCTTATAATATGTAAAATTTCTTGTATGACCCTATAAAGTTGCAAATGTCATGGTCACCTTTATTATTTCCAAATTTTTTTGGACTTACCCATCTTTTTGTTATGTGCTGACACTTTGCAAAAATTTGATAAGGGTATTTATGCAGTTTACTTTAGAAGGGTTTTTGTTATACTTTTTTGGGAGTCTTGACAGTTTGTAAACATTAATAGGATATCTATTGTTTTTGCAACTTTGTGAGGAAACTTATTAATATATAAGTGGAGTGGCATGTATTAACTGTGCCTTGATTTAACTGGGGGCCATGGCAAGAAATTTATCTAACTTAACATAGACAGTCTGGAGACCAGCCTCTTGTTGTTCTGGTAGATGTATGTTATTCCTGTCGTAAAAAGTTAAAAGAGTTACACAAATGGCATATTGATGTAACATTAGTAATTGAATAAGCTTGGGCATTGGCTGCTCAAACTGGTTCAATTGGAAATTTCCACTGATACATTTTTGTTCCTTACAAGGCTGTTGAGTTGAGATGAAAATTGTCATGGACCATCATCGAATATCTCCATTCTTGGCCCTGAAGAAGAAAATGATATTGATGATGTCTGTTTGATGTTTGTGCTATTAGTATTTGTTAATTTCACTTTTTATTCTCCAATCTGGCTTAAGCATATTGTTTCTCTTTGTACCTTACAGATCCATTTCATGAGGTAAAAAGGAAAAGGGACAGGAAGAAAGAGGTATTCTATGCTTACATAAACTATCTTGTATCTAGATTGACATTTATGCTTTTTGTTCCATTTCCCAGTGTAATCTACTGCTTTTAACATTTTTCTTGTCATATTAAAAAAATAATTTGACCATGCACACAATTATTAGATTTGCCAACATTTTCTTTTGCACAGAATTGTTTTGAAATAGCTCAAGCTTTTAGGCAGTCTTTCGTATTTAAAGCTTTATAACCTCTACCGAAGATTTTGTTTTAATGGTGATTTTGACTTAAGGATGATATGCTTTTAGAATAAGGTAATTATGCTAATTTCTCCATGAAGAGGAAAGGTAATGACTATACTCTTGAAACTGTGGTGCTTGATTTTGCGTGTCCAATCCCTTTTTCTACCCTCTTCCCACCGATTGAATGTAACACGTCACTGAAAACCCTCAATTTGGAGTAGTGTCATGTACAAAGCTTTTTATGTTTGAACCCTTTTTTTAGGACACTGAATCAAGATCCAAATGGTCTGTTCTGTGATCATATGACTCTTTTTAGTTGTTTGGCTTCATGTGCATATGGCATAGATTGGAATTTCTTTGTCGATCTTTGTATATTTATATGTTTTTACTTATTAGGACATTTGTCATGACCTCAGCCTACAGGTTACAGGGGCTTAGCTGATACAAGAAGGCATGTGGAACCTAATGTACAGTGGGCGAAACCTCTTACATCATGGGATCAAAATATGCACAAAGGAGATTATACTCGAAATTCAGTTCCTAGTAATCCAACATCTCAGTTTCTCAGCTTCCGTATTTAGTTCTGTAACACTTAGGAAGATGAATTTTCTTATAAAAATTCTCCTAGTAATGTTTTATCATTGTGATAGTTTTAGGGCATATTGGTCTTTTCTTCATCCTATTTGCTTTTTGATTTTTCGAGTGGTGATACTGTGTAACATATGGGATACTGGAATCCTGAAACTGAAAAGTCTAGAACAGTATCATATTTAGGTGGTATCATTATAGGTTTATTTCACAAATTATCAGGGTTCTACCGGGTTTCTCTTTTGTTCCATGTTTCATTAAGGGTGAGCCTTCGCACCACAGGAAATCTGTTTCTGTGTAATTTGATACATTTGAGTGATGAAAATAGGCTCTTCACATGTAGGGAAAAGGTTTTAGACAGACGATCCTCCTCAGACCTGACATTGGTAGGAGCCTTGTGTATTAATCTGTTTGTTTATTTACTATCTGATCTCTTTCTATCACATAATATACTAATGGTAACTCTTTTTCCAGCACCACCTTGTTTGTAAGAATGTCTTTTAGTCTCTATTAGATTCTCTTATTCTACTACTTTAAGTGCATTTCTGTGTTATTCTGGAAGGAATGAGTTTCTGAGCCTGTCAAGTTTTCTTGCTAAGATAATCCAAAAAAAAAGTGCAGCTGAATGCATGAGGCTCCTATCAATGCGTATTCTTTTTTAACGTGTAATCTTTTTTTCCTTTTTCAACATGGCATTTAACCTATTCCATTCTCTAGACTCAGTCAGGATGTGTTTTGATAGTTACCACTCATCTTATGTGTTCAGCTGCTGACCAACTGCCTTCCAGCATTTGTAATTGCTTTTGCTTATGTTTCTTTTTTTCACTTGTTTATGCTTGGAAGTAAATTAGAAGAGCCTCCAACAGATTCTTTGGTCCTCTTTTTGTCAGATAATTTTCACATATTTTCCTGTGCATGCAAATTATTTCATAAATTAGTTTCTCATTTGTCTGTAATTTGAACTTGGTCTTCAAGCCTGTGGCACATGGTGTACGTCTAATCTACATCATGGATGTATAGAGAAAAGAAACCTACATGGACATAAGATAATTTCAAATCTTTAAGAGTCAAGGATTTGAGATAAATGTTCCATGTCGTTATCATGCCATTTGGAGTGGATTAAATTTAATTTTATTATGTAATTCGAAAGATTTTTTTACTTTAGCCAACCTAAATTCAATCTTTTTTTATTAGGGATTACAAACCCAAACCAGTGCTTCCCTTCTTTACGGATGAGAAGTAGCACCGAAGATCGAAAGTAGAATTATTGCTGTTATTGATACTTCAGGAGAGGATTACATGACTTTATTTTGTTAGGTTACTATTGCCCCAATCATTATCCACGTAGAATGATGAGTAAGCCACTTTTCCCCTCAAAGGAAGACCCTTATAAGTTTTTTGGTTTGGCCAGCTCTGCTGTTATATAACAATGGGTTGTTGCCTGCTGATGGAGTCCTAATAAGGCTCTGACTAGGCTTTTTGTCCCAAGAGTTATAGTGGCTCTTAACCACCTGTCTTTGAGAGTCTCTCGGCTTCCTGTTTAATTTGTGAGAAACCCCTCTATTCTTCTGGCTGTGCTAGGAATCATGAATTCAGACCTTCTGCGAACCACATTGGATTGAATAGCTCTATTTCAGTTAGGGTTTATGCTTAAGATTGGACTTCTGCTGCTTCTGCTCTTGTTGTGACTCTGCCTCCGCCACCTCTTCTTATGGTGAATCTTTCTCTCTGCTGCTGTAGGGACTTAGATTATGCCTCTTGCATCACAACAGTTCTCTGATTTGTTTTGTTATTTTTCTACATCCTTAAATTACACTATGCTTATGAGTTATGACCTAGTCAAATTATCACGAATCTTGATTTCATTTGGGAGTCCAAGGATAAAAAGCATTTAACTTTGCCAGGGTTCAAAATCTAAAAAATAGCACATCATCAGTATATGTTCTATTCGAAACTTTATTATGCTTCAAGTATCTTGTTTAAGTGGTTGTTGCTACTCCTGGCTGAAAGTGAGCATGAAATTTTATATAACATCTTTTTTTGCATATTCTTGGTTCTGATTTTCTTTTTTTTAGTTCCAAACTGAATAATCTTTGGAAATTCAAAGGGTAAGGGCCATAAGGCTTGACATCACAGTATGGTTGCCTTTTTGTGACCATGTTGATTAGGGCTCAAGAGTCACAAAAATGGTCTCTTTGCTTGTAAGCATAAGGTGGTGTACATGGAACTCACCTTGGCAAGAATCTGGTGCGCTAGGTCACTCTTTTCAATATTTTGGAAATGCAGTTGTTCATGTTCTGCAAAGATCTATTTATTCTGTATTATTGTTAGCGACCTATGTTTTTACTTAGATAAATTCTTTTAAAACATGTGTACACCTAGTTTAGGTGCAATAAATTATGTTCAAACATGCAGGAATCAGCAGACAATTTCGTATTGTGAGAGACAACAGAGTAAATCAAAATGCAAAAGAGGATGTCAAGCAAGAAACACTTCATCAAACTTCTTCATACATTCATGAGAAGAGGTGTGCTTATCTTATTTTTTGCTATTGTTCAGAATTGATTATCTTTACTTCATCATCTGAGAGTATTGCTATCATCAGTGGCACGGTCATCTGTCATATTATTTTATTAGATTGGTTGAAAGATCTCCGGAGATGCAATAAAGTTAAATGACACATTTTTAGGCTTATGGTGATTAGTAAATATAGAAAACAAATGTTGCCAAAGATGGTCATAAGTCAGTATCAGAAAGATTGGGGGAAAAATGTAGGTGGTTAAATGCATCAATATTTGAATTTGAGAAATTATTTCAGCAATTGAGAGAATCGGCTGGAGTGATCTGGGGTGTCAAGAGTGAAATGCTGTCATGACAATCTTGGATAAGACATCAGAAGCCATGGCTTTCTAAAGCAGACTAATTATCGGTGCCATAAAATAAGATGAAAGGATTTTTGTACTGCCAATGCAAGGAGCTTCTTGGTCCAGTGACGTGAGCTTCTTGGATTCTGTTTTTTTTCTATTTTTCTATCGTAGGTTTATGAGGATTTCTAGGTCCTATAATCCAAGTTGCTCAATAGATATTTCCTCTCTTGAAGATATAGTAGCTTATGGGCACTAGTTCCACGGAATCATATGGGCCTGACTTTATTCTGATCTGACTGTTGATTGGAAAGCATCAAATTTGATTCGGCCCTATTCTCTGATGATCAATAATAGTGTGAATGAATTGTTATATGTCGAGATTAACATTAAAAATGTCCTCTTATTTGGAGAGTTCTTACAGCACTCACTATTTTGTGTCCAGGAAGTCATCAAACTGTGGTTATATTGGTCTAATTTATTCTCTTTGATCTTGTTATGACTTCTGCTTCTTCACTATGCATGATGTTCGAAGTTTATGCTTCCATGTCTGCTTTAGATTCATAAATCATGCTTCATTACTGATTAAATTATTTACTATGTTTTCTATGTAGCTTGTTAGGTTAGTGCTGTAATTATATGAAATTTGGATTTGTTCTTAAGTATATTTGCTGCAATCAGGCCAGTGGTTATTCCATGCATTCACAATGTGTTCATCTTGTGTGTAATTATTTTTATTAGAAAGAAGCGTTGATCTCTTCATGCACATCCTCATTTGTTGTTTCTCACTGTAGCACTGCCCGAGATCCATCTGATGAAGAGCTGTCTGTAGCCTCAAATTTAGACGGATACTTGCTATCAGCAGATTCAAGCAAGTTTACTGATGTATCTCATAATGCCAAAGATGCAGGCCCAAGTGGCAGTCAGAGACCATTTCTGCATGAAGATGCAAAGGCAACTGTCTCTTCATCAAAAGCACAGGATTTACAAAATAGTTCTCATGCTCATTCTAAAGTGGCATCAGGCAATTCTATTATAGGTGTGTACTCTTCATCTCTAGACCCAGTTCATGTACCGTCTGCTGACTCCAGATCAGCTGGAATAGTTGGGGCTATTCGGCGTGACATAGGAGCTGTTGGTGCTCAGAGACGGTCTTCTGATCGTCGGGTTTCTCAGTCATCAGTTTCTAATCTCTCTTCAAATCCTCCATTGGGAAAAGATGTTTCTCCACAGACAGAACCATCTGGTCATCTAAATGCCACATCTAAGAGCAATCATCTAAACCAAGGATCTGCCCTGGTGCGTAATTTGCCTAGCACATCCATGAGCAGATCAGTTCTGAGTGGCCAACACAATAGCAAGCAGCACCAACAGTTTATGGGTAATCAGAAAGGTACATGCTTCGTGATCAGGATGAATCCAATTGTTCATTGATATCACCTTGCTGAAGCCTTTATCTTCATGAAGTGCATGTACTGGTTAATCTTTCTAGTTTTTATTAATTTTTCTCTATATCTGTAGTCTTGTAGAATTTATTAATTTTTCTCCATATTTGTAGTCTTGTAGAATTGTTATTATGTTATACACTTCTATGTTCTATTATGGTTGGGAATAATACCATGCTATCACTGATGCTTCTTTATTTTTGTGGTATTGGTGAATACACCTATTGAATGTTGTTTTATGTTTGTGCAATCCTAAATAATCATTATCTTTGTGGTAAGTGAATATATGGTAGTGTCCAAATATCCTGTTAAGTGTTAACATCGATCTTGTTTTTGCATGCATATTACATGTGTGTTGAAAGTAAATAGTGTACAGCATTCGTAAATGTTATGCCATCAACTACCATGTGGTATTGGCCTCAACGAGAAATCTTAAAATATGTCTAAATTGGTTTTTCCTTTAATTTTTAAGATTATTCAGTGTTTTGAAATGCAATCTATGTGGATACATATGCAATTGCAGATGCATATGCAGTCATTTGCTGTATCTGTAGGACTTGTTGCCCCAATATATGGCTGACTGCAGATGTGGGCTTTGCTAATGAAGTCCACATGGACATGTATATGCTACTGCATATACAGCCACATAAAATCAACTGCATATACAACAACGAATGCAGTTGGTGGTTATGTTGACCATTTTGATGTATTTCTTATTTGAATAGATATTATTATTTTAGAGAATATTTTCACAAATGTCATAAGTTGTCGCATGACAACATTTCTAATATTTCTACTTCAATTTCCTATATTGTCCAAGGAGAAGGAAAAGATGAAAGAAATTAAAGCTTCCCTCTATTGAATATTTAATCTCATCATCTTGCAAGGGAAAGACTATTTGTCAAATATATCCTTGGAAATGAAGATTATTCTGCATATTATATTTGCAAATATATCTTCTTTGAAGAAAGATGTAGCAGATGGTTTATCATATCATAATTGTAATATTTTCTTATGTCTGTATTTGCATTTTCTTCTTCTATTTGGGGTTTATAGAAGAGGAAAATGATTTGTAATTGGTACATTGAAGGAATCGATGACTGAATGAGTTCTTTTCTCATATTATATGTAAATGGTTTAAAACATTCCTTTTTCTTGATGGTATGCAAAATATATGGAGGTGTGAGGTCTTTCAACGTTTTTCCATTATTTATTATTATTATTATTATTTTCTTACTTTCTTTTTCTCTTCCCTGCATTCTCAACAAAACAAAAAAAAAAGAAAAAAATGACATCCTTGTCATGAACTCATCCTACATCAGCGGTTCGCATATGCATAAAAGCATGATCATCATATAGGATGGATGGATCAAAGATTGTTTGCTCTCTTTTCTCCTGGAAACTGTTTAGTTGTGACTTTGATGGATTCATGGAGTATCATTTGGGAGATATGCATCTCTGCTTGGATGTCTTAAAAGTTCTTTTGATAACTACAAAAGTTAATTTGATTGTTGATAAGTTGTTTAAACTACTAATTTATAATTTTATATTTTATTAGTTGGCGCATACGAAGATAACATAGTATTACTTTTATCATCACTTTAAATATTCTCTTTGCAGCCATGCAGACCAACATGGAATGGAAGCCAAAATCTACTCAGAAACCCAATATTGCCATACCAGGTGTGGTTGTATCTGATTCAGTCTCTCCATCTTCTGCTGATAATTTGTGTATCACCAAGCTGGTAGATGCTACTGAACTGTCTGAGAAATTGTCAAAAGCTAGTATATCAGAAAATCAACATGTGATCATACCTCAACATCTTCAAGTGCCAGAGTCGGAGCGTACATGCTTGACTTTTGGCAGTTTTGAGGCAGGTTTTGACTCAAAAGGAATTATAACTGCTAATCAACAATCTCAAAGTTCAGATGAGTTCACTGATGAACCTTCAGTAAGGTGCTACTACCTCTTCATCATCTTCCCTGTCATATTTTTATGAAATTTTTTTTCAAACAAATTAATACTTATTCTAGATTCATCATTTGTTTTTTTACTGCAAGCCATTTCTGAACAGATAGGAAACTGAATTTCTCATTTATTAATATTAGATCTGAATCTTATATCTTGAGATTTAGATATGATTATTTTTTTTTCAATTCAAGGTAGGAAGAATTTTCTCATTAGGTTTGGTTATTGTAGTGCATCAGCTTCAGTTCCAGTTGTCTCCACCGCGGATGTCTTTGCTGCTGGCCATAAGGATACTTTGGTAGTCCAAGGTAGAACCCCTCAATCTGACTACCCTGCAGTGGTTTCAGAGTCTGAGGAACTACCAACTGCAACTGATGATTCGCAAAGTTCTCAAAATATTGGTAGTTATGCAGATATTGGGTTGGTCCAAAGTAGCAGTCCTCCTTACAGTTCAAAAGAACAGCAGTTGCAAAATCCACAAAGCTTGTCGAGCTTCTCGGTGAGTCGAAACGTACATGCACACTGAAACTCAGGATTCAGACTGCTTTTGTCTTAAATTGGGAACTTGAGGCTAGTCATGTGATAGAAGTCCTAGATATTTGAGTAAACTTTTGATCTTCTGGTTGACAAATGTTGGTGAATTTTTAACCTGCTCTTATTAATGACTCCTAATAACAACTGCATTGTTCATTTGAAACAGGCATATGACAACCAAAATGGTTATGATGTCCCATTTTTTAGAACTGTGTTGGAAGACAATGTACATACACAAGACTTAACTTCGGCATCTGAGGTGTCTTCTCTTTCCAGCATTATCTTGCTCTTTGTGCAAGTTTATTGCTTATATTAATCTCTACTACTTACAAGACCTGATATGTTTTATTAGTAGCAACAGTTTATTCAGGAAAAACATTTTGGTATGTAAGGCTTAGTCATTCAAGAAAGAATACATGATAGGTTCTCAAAGATGCCCTTTTTAGCAATTAATTATGTGGATGAAGTATATTGCCCTTATCCAAGGTTTACTTGTTTTTGCTCAAATTTAATTCTGCCTGTATTCTGTATCTTTTTGGTGCAGGCCCTGAACTCACTTGCTTCCAGCTTCAGCCCTTTATCCTCCAATGGTATCACACAACAGCAACAACTAGCTCATCAGCCTCAGCAGTCACTTCCGCAGATGTATCCACAAGTTCACATCCCACATTATCCAAATTTTGTACCTTATCGTCACATGTTTTCTCCAGTTTATGTCCCACCGATTGCATTGCCGAACTACTCTAGCAATCCTGCATATCCTCACCCCTCAAATGGGAACAACTATCTTATGATGCCAGGCGGAAGCTCGCAGATACCTGCTGC
This sequence comes from Musa acuminata AAA Group, assembly GCF_036884655.1. NCBI lineage: Eukaryota > Viridiplantae > Streptophyta > Magnoliopsida > Zingiberales > Musaceae > Musa > Musa acuminata. Next base: position 5,237,438 of record NC_088329.1, on the reverse strand, counting down.
CAGTATGAAGTATGCAGCTGCACAGTATAAACCAGTACCTGGTGGTAGCCCTACAGCATATGCAAGCTACAATAATTCAGCTGGATTCACCATTAGTCCCCCTGGTGCTGTTGGCAGTACAGCAGGCCCTGATGACATCACTAGAATCAAGTATAAAGACCACGGTCTCTATATGCCAAATCAACAGGTTATTGGCTTTGCTCTTAACATTTTTCATCTAACTGATTTAGCAAAGAGTAGGACACCATAATGTAGTTTAATTTATTTTGTTGCACCAGCTGAAATCACCTCTTATTTTTTGAGATAGGTGTCTGCATGTTATATTTTCCTAACACCAAATTATTATGGAGGGTGACACAGGATGTCTATTGCCTTAGTCTCTGAAAATCTCTGTACCAATTTTTATACCCTGAATTCATGTTTAGTTCTGTGTCACCGATGGATGCTAAAACTTCAGGCTCAAAATAGTTAAAGAGGAACCGCAACCATTTCATAATATGGTTGTGCTCAGTTCTTTATTATATTTTTGTTTTATAATAACAAGTTGTTGTATGTGTTTTATAGGCGGAGACATCGGACATCTGGATTCAGACACAAAGAGAGCATCCAAGCTTGCAGTCAGCACCATATTACAACTTATCAGGGCAAGCACCACATGCAGCATTTTTGCCCGCACATGCTGGTCATGGTTCTTTCGGTCCCGCAGCACAGATTTCACATGTGCAGTACCCTGGTTTGTACCATCCCAGTCAACCAGCCTCCATGGCGTCCCCACATCAGTTGGTACATCATAATGTGGCACCAGCCATCGGTGGAGGTGTTGGGGTTGGGGTGGCGGCGCCGGGGCCAGGGCCACAGGTTGGAACCTATCAGCAGCCCCAGGTTGGTCACCTAAACTGGACGGCCAACTTTTGATGATGCATCGTTTGTCTGGGTTAGGGAATAGTGTTGCGTATGCAAAAGTGCCATATTGTAGTTTGTTATTGGACGCACGTTTTTCCTTTGGTGAAATGACTAGTTAAAGTCTATTTTAAGTTAATTGTCTTCTGCTTTCTTTTCTTGATAGAATCTGAGGCCTTAAAAATAGGCTCAAACCAATTGTGGGTAAAGTGAATCAGCTACATAGGAAAAGATAGAATTCTGGAAATGGTGGTGTTTGGAAGAAAGAAAATGAAAGTGAGGTTTCCTTGGATGCAACGTTGGTTTCCTGTAGTGACGACATGTATTAGCAGTGAATATTGATTGTTGCGTTCCTGGGAATTGGTTGATAAATATGATCATAGATGCCAATTGACGAAGTTAGATTAAGTTCCAAATTCAGAAATTCTTTCGATCATTTCTCCTGGTGGGGCATTGATTAAAGAACATGCCATGATGTGAAGACACAATTAGGGGAGATTTTACATGCCTTAGGATTATGTGGATTCTTGATGATGATGATGATGATGATGATGATGATGTTAATCCCATGAGAGACTAGGTTAGGCCTATAGCTTGAGCTTTAGCATTTTAGATAAATCGTTTTAAGATCAACAAAATTAATGAAGAGTTGACCTTCTGCATTTTGTCGGATAAGATTAGAAAACAAAGCTAGAGAGCACATTACTCCACCTTCGTGTCTTCAAGCCCTTCTTCTTCTTCTTCTTCGTCGAGCTATAGCGATTGATGGACAACACCATCTACGTTGATGTCTGTTTTGGTGGCGGGGACGTCACACGTGTCACCACTCCATCCGCCACCAAATCATCATCATCATCGTTCTTATGCCGTCTTTCGTCACAAGCATGCCCATGCTTGAACCGATAGGTAAAGAACATTTGATGGAGGATAAGTTATTATTATTATTAGTAAGGATTTCATATTTAATTTATCTAAAAAATCTTCATTAATTAATTTTTATTGACATCCTTGTTGTAAATCTCAATTTTATTCTTTATTTCAATCATTTTTTTAAATTTTTTTTTAAATTGATTCACCTAAGTTAACTAGTTCGTGTCCCCCTACTCAGTTAACTAGTTCGTGTCCCCCTACTCCTCCTCTACATGCTTTTTGAAATGAGAGATGGCAGAAGTGCAGCGACGTAGAAGAGGGAAGAAGGAAAAAAAGAAAAAAAAAAAAAAAAAGGGGGGGGGGGGAGGGGAAAGAAGAAGATCAATTCCGACTAGTCTGATTCTACCTTGATTGTTATCCTCTCGGTTTTCAATATGCCCATACATTTACCTTGATTGTTATCTTTGCCTCTACCTCTTCTTTTGAGTATAAAGCTTGCTCAGAGTATGTATATTTATTGATTCTTTATTCATAGATTATCAAAGAATCCATCAGTTCATCGATATCTATCTCCTCAACATCTTTGGACTGATCAACCAAACACATTACTTGCTCAAATTTAGATATTAATGATTTAATTTTTTTTCATAATTTCAACGTCACTAATCTTTTTACTATTGGGTTTTTATCTAGTTTGTAATGGCAAAAGTAAGAAAAAAAAAATGATCTGAGATAGATTAAGTTTGATTCATCTTCAAACTTTTCAACTTTGATTTTAGTGCTTATACATATCTCTTCATCTTAGTCATGCCTTGATAAATCTTTTGAAAGATGGATCAAGTATCATGTGAAGTTTAAGCAGTGTAGATCTTTTCTGGATAAAAATTTCCTCATCTTTCTTTATGTGACATCTCAATTAGACATTTTGATTTGAGGTGCATGAATCTTCTTCTTTTTTACTAAACTTTGTAAGACCTTTATCAATAATATCTAAATTATCTTGATAATTAAAAAATATCTTCATCTAGATACTTCAATGGTCATTGTTCTTATTAGTGAATCAAGAAATTTGATGTTGAATTATATTATTGAAGAAAGCTATAATCTTCTTATTAATATTATTATGAGCACTACTTCAAGAATTCTTCTCTCTATAGTTTTTTTTTTCTCAAATTTTCTCTCTCTATCTAAGAGTAGGTTTCTTTCTCTAAACAACATTATTTTCCTCTCTATAATGTAGTTTCTATTTCTAAATATCCTATTTCTTTCTCTAAAAAGCGTTGTTTCTCTCAATAAATCTTTTTCTCTTTTTAATAGGATTTAGATAAGTCTTTGATACCAAGTTAGAAAATTAAAAAGGCTCTAATATCATATTAAAGATCAAAAAGCTTTGATACCATGTTGAAAAATCTGATGTTGAATATTAAAAAATATAAAAGAGCTACTTCAAGACTTCCGACTCCAATTATAATATAAACATATCAAATCAAAATCTTATAATAAGAACATATCCAAGTATTTGACTAAAATTCCTTAACCAAAATCTTATCAAATCATAAAATTTGACTTATATTTCAATACATAGTAAATAAACAATAACATAATTTTAAGGGTTTGATTTAGGCTTGACCCACGTATACTAAGTGTTGAATCTCGGATTTTGATGATGAAATCAATTGTAATTTGTTTGATCTAATCGATATGTTGAGAAAAGTATACAGGATTAACTACGATAGTAGTAAACATAAAGTAAGTGTTGTGCCGGAGTCAATATTGAGATCACGTTGGGAATTCGAGAGTTCGTCGGAAGTTCTGCCAGAACCAACCGAGAAGTCCAGGAGCTTACCAAAGAAGCTCATCGGAACTTATCAAGAAGATCGTCGTAAAGTCCAAGAGCTTATCGGGAGTCCGCCGGAGCATTACCGAGAGTTCGTTGGATGTTCACCGGAAGAGCAATTGACGCACTGGAACAAGAAGAGCTGTGATCATATCTTAATTATCATAATTAGAGTATAAATTAAGTTAGGATTGAGAGATAATCCCACTAACTTAATTAGGGGCCAATTGGGCTCTTAACAGAGCTGATTTGGGCCGGATTGAACAGCCCAACCAGCCCTTGAAAATATGTCCGGCGGTGGCACCGCCTAGAAGACCCAATCTCCCAGGTGGTTTGGGCGGTGGTACCATCGACAGTTATTACTAACAGCGGTGGTACCGCCAGAGCTCGATCTCTGAGCTCTGTCAAACGATGGTACTGCCCAGATGGAGCGGTAGTACCATCCAATGTCAGGTGCCAGACGGTGGTATTGCCCAATAATAGCGGTGGTACCGTCAGGACCTTGGAAATCCGGGATTATATACTTTTTAGCTTCATTTTTGAAGCCATTGGGGCATATAAAAACTTCACCCTTTTCTGCATGAAAGGGTACGAAAGCATTGAGATAATCTTGAGTTGTTTGGATCTAAAGGTGTTGTAACAAGTGTTAGAGTCTTCCTTCTCCCTTTCTAAGTTTTGAGATCATTCAAGAGAGGTGTGAGACTTGTAAAGGTTCTCTCCTAAACCCGTGAAAAGGAGAAAGTACTGTAAAAGGTGGTTGGTCTTCACCTATTGAATAAAGGTCTTTAGTGGACGCCAGTGACCTTGTCGGATGAGGAATCCGAAAGTGAATGTATGTCACATATATCGAACCACTCTAATTACTTTGAGCAATTTACTTTTATAGCAAACTGCCTCTCATCGTTACTGTGTTTTTACTACGCTTACGTCTCACATACGTTTTCAAGTAAATACATTCCGAGATCGGTTTTAATCGTACGAAGATTTTACGAAATTAACGCTTTTTATTTGTGCAATTTACATTACCGTAAATCTCCTTAATCTTCTCTTACACTTTTACGAAAAGCTTTCAAGTTCAAATTCTCTCTTAAACGAATTGAATCAAACTATTTTCGTTAGAATCGGTTTTAATCGAAACAAAGTCTTTCGAATTCGGAAAGTTTTCCGCTATACTAATTCACCCCCTCCCTCTTAGTGACGCTCTTGATCCTAACACTAAGTGCATATAATAAAAAGACCTTAATAATGATAATAATTGAATCCATTACGATGTTAGGCTACCGATCTTTCTAAGGCTAAAAACCAATTATACTGTAGCAGATACAAGAAATGATGAAGTGAGCACTATTCATTAGTTTAAAATTAGACCGTATGTGTTTACTTAATTTCAACAAAACACTTAAAATAATTTGAGATGTCTCTATAAAAACTTAAAGTATACTTAAGAGACTCGATTATTCTGCTGAAGATATCAACCACAAATTTTAAGTAGTTTCAACATACCGTTCGAGTATTCCTTGTTGAATATATCAACCTAATAAATATTAAGTAAAGGCAACCTATTATATATATATACATACATATATATATATATATATATATATATATATATATATATATATATATATATATACATATATATATATATATATACATATATATATATATATATATATATATATATATGTATATATATATATATGTATATATATATATATGTATATATATATATGTATATATATATATATGTATATATATATATGTATATATATATATGTATATATGTATATGTATATATATATATGTATATATGTATATATATATATATATATATGTATGTATATATATATATATATGTATATATATATATATGTATGTATATATGTATGTATATATATATGTATGTATATATATATGTATATATATATGTATGTATATATATATGTATATATATATATATGTATATATGTATATATGTATATATGTATATATATATATACATGTATATGTATATATGTATATATACATGTATATGTATATATGTATATATGTATATATGTATATATACATGTATATATATATATACATGTATATATGTATATATACATGTATATATATATATATATATACATGTATATATATATATATACATGTATATATATATATATATATATATATATATATATATATATATATATATATATATATATATATATATATATATATACATACATATATATATATACATATTTATATATGTAATAACGAAAACCTTGACCAATCTCGTTGTGGGAATGCTATACGAAGTCATTTTCGTTGCTTAAGATCTTACATTGCAATCCACAAGGGATAGCTTGTCTCAAGACAAAAGCTTAGCTAAGAATTCTGCTTGAAGCTAAGTTCATGATAGTTTTAGTGTTATATTCATGCATCGTCATCAGCATCATCATTCAAACTGTTGATGGAGAATGACATGATTGCAATCAAAGTAACATTGAGTTCCAAATTGGGCCAGACCACAAGATGCTGACAGCCACATCGACAGTACAGGTGCATGCACTTCACTGTTATCAAGTGAAATGACACCACTATTTGAGCATCTGCAGGTCACACAGGTATCTCGCGTGTCATAAATACATGTCCAGGTTGCTCCAGCTCAGTTAGAATGGACCAATATGTTTGATTCCATGTGGATCATATTCCGTATGCCATATAGCAATTCCCAAATATACTAATATGATTTAAGAAATATTAGTAGATTTTGCACCCTTAAGCGTTCATGAGATCATTAAAACAGGTTGAACTCTCCAGTCGAGTTGAGAGTCTGATTGCAGCCAAAGTATGGCTTGTTTAGCAAGCAATTTTGAGCTCACAGAAATGCCTGAAACGCTTCCCTTCTTCTTTCTTAGGCAGAATGGCATGCTAACGTACACGAGGAAGTCTTTGACTAGGAAATACTAACCTTCTCTAGAATGAGACTAGCAAAGAATAGATGTTATATTCTTATTGGAGTTCAACCATCCGCTTGTTTCCCTTCTCCGAGAAGAAACCTGGGAAAAGGCTGCTTTCCAAAATACCATGTGATGACCCCATTTTCAGAGTCCAAAATCAACCATATTCTTTGCAGCCGTTCTATCTCTTTGGTTGCATGAAAGGTCAGCAAGCAATTTCTGACACATCCTGTAATCTAAATTGTGGATCATATTGTGCACAGATTCTTAGATGACTGCATGAGCTGACCTCTTAGTTTGATCATATGTAGTTAACAGGACAATCATTTGGGTCAAATGATACTACTCCTTTGCACTAAGCTCTATGTTTTAATATATAGGATTGTTTAGGACAAGACATCTCATATTTCGTCAAAGAAACATATCGATGTGAATTGTGATGAAAATAATAGAAGATAAGAATAATTATCGAAGAAACTTTATTGAAGAAGTGAAAAAGCTTAAATACATTAACATGTCCCTCTCCTATTTATACATATTAGGAGGAACGATTTTGAATAGAGAGATTTCTTCATATAGTTGGAGAAATCTTATCTTCTATCATGCCCCCGCAAGATGGTGCTCCTGTCAAGGATACCAATCTTGGATCGATGTAAAGAATGGTTTACGAGCGAGAAGCTTCGTGAGTATAGCAAGAGCAGATCGTTGCTGCTGCTACGATTACTATTGCTGTGAGGGCACAGGTGTTCCTTTTGTTCCCCTTATGTCCGTCATTCATTCTCCTTAAGTCCGTCGACTGTTGGTAGATCAACGAAGACTATCACGGTGAGGAAGATGAGGATTGACCGCGGAGCCTCTTAGAAATTTGATTGCAGCGGCATTGGTCGTTGGACGAAGGCAAGGGCGAAGCTTTGCTTTTCTCAACGACTTTGATCGCTGGCCGAAGGCAAGAGCGAAGCTTCACTTTTCTCACTGCTCTGATACCATAATGAAAATAATAGAATATAAGAATAATTATTGAAGAAGAGGATTTTCTTCGACAGAATAAAAAAATTTTCTCGACAAAATAGAGAAATCTTATCCTCTATCAAATAAAAAGTGTTACGGGCTTTAAATAAGCATTTTGTGCTAAATGTTGACTTCGGGAGTTTTCTTTTAACCCACAGCCTCATCTGCAGGTGCTAATGAAAACTCCAAGCAATACGGATTTATGACAGATGATGAAAGACAAGAATGTGGAACGATTTGTACAACAAGTTTACAAGTATGTATTCCAAATCAAAGTTGGCTTCGCCAAAGATCTGCTCCACTTCACAAAGCATGCATCAACACAGAGACAGATGGAATAGGCTCAGATGTCCTGTGCCATTAAACAAAGTGAAAAGCACACCTGACCCATGGGACCCTTCTCTTACTTTTCCAGTTCGATGGCCCTTAACGTTTGCCCCTTATGACCAAGACTCTCAGAGTCTATCATCTTCTTATGGCACTCCAAGTCCTCCTCATCCTCCTCTCCAACTGCGTCCTCCACCAAAGGTATGTACTGCGGCTCCTCAGGGTATGTTTTGATCAGGAACAAGTAGAGCAACATGGAGAGTACCGCCATGGCAGCCAGGCACCAGCTGAATTGTAGGTTAACCAGTGACTTGGCGCGCTCGAGCGCCTCGTCGCTGCGGCAACGGACGACGTAGTGCCCCACCTCCATGTTCATGAAGCACCCCTTGGGGATCAAGCTCGGCGTCCACAGCACGTAGCCCATGATGATGAACCAGACCCCCTGGAACGCGATGCTCGCCGACCGCACGAAGCTCACCAGGAAGCTCCGCGGCCGCCCGATGCCGATGAGCGTGGTCGCCAGCGACACGACGATGACCAGCTGCAGCAGCCAGTGGTACTGGCCCTCCACGCCCATGTGGTCAGCCGAGTGGAGGTGGAACATGAGGAGCTGCTGGCTGAAGGCGACCGCGCCGAGCAGCTGCGTCAGCGAGTCGCGGTTCCTCAGCTTCGCGCGGTCCAACGCCACGGCGAAGGCGGCGTAGATCAAGAAGGTGAGGGAGATGGAGGCGTGCTCGAAGTTGTGGAGATGGTTGGACGGGATGGTCCCGTCGGCGTCGAAAGGCTGGTGGGCTTCGGGGCCAATGAACAGCTCCATGGAGATGGAAGCGACGCTCCCAAACATGATAAGCGTCAGTTCGAGATGCCTCCCGAGGAGAGGAGAGGGAAACCATGGCGGGGCGACGTAGGAGTTGGGGTTGATGGAGTAGAGCCTGATATGGTTAACGAGGTGCCACAGCCCAATCACCAGGAACCCAAACCCTGGCGCAACATGACCTACTAAGGTGCCCATGACCAACAAATCCAAGGACCCTTTACGCTGCAACTCTCTCTTTCCCCCTTTGTATTAGCCGACGGTAAGGGAGATAACAATGGTAGAGAGAAGGAGACAAAAAAAAGGGAAGAGGATGAGATGTCCACTGGCCGCAGGGGAGCTCTTGTGGGGGCTTTTAAAGGTGGGGAAAAGATGCAGCGTACGCTACCCAAGTGCGCTCCAGACAAATCTAACGATGCGAAAGGGTTCGACCCCTCGCTGTTGACCCACCATGAAGAGAGTAACAGCTGACGTGGGAGCAGTCCTTGTCTTCGGGCCTTCTGGAAACGGTGGAAGAAGAACAGTTGACTCTCTACGCTTCCACGGCAATTTCTACATTATTTATGTGAATGAGAATTAGATTCCGATCGTAAGTACGAAGTTACACAGCCAATTCATACATTACATTTCATCGGGAAGTAGTCCATTAGTTGTCGTGATTGTGATGTAAAACGTGACGTCGTTAGCGGCGTGTTTCCATGAGCGCACCCAGATTGCCGTATGTTTGACACTTGCCCGCCCAGACGTGGCAGTCTTTAGATTCGTGACTTTGACCAGGCCTGGCCGTTCTGTTTGATTCGGAACCGAACCGGGGTGCTTCGGTTCCACCCCAAATCAAAACCGCCGGTTTTGTATTCGATTTAACCCAAAAAAAAATAAAAAATAAAATATTTCTATAAATGATAAATCTGTCCATCTGATAGTTAAGTAAACAACTAATTTAATGGATATTTTAAAAAAATAAAAAAATTATTATTATTATAGTTCGAAACCAGATTTAGAACCATTGGTTCCCCCATCGAAATCAAAATCGGTTCGATTCCGATTCCATTTGCGATCGAATCGAAATCGTAACTCGTTTGTAAGCTTGTGCGTAAGATAATATGCATCTCTATAGCGTTTTATATGTCGTATATGTAAATGTTTGCATGACATTATGAGATATTTAACGTAATCACGACGTCATTTAGATGATCTAGAAGTCATCTAAATGATTGTTATATTTCTTTTCGGAAAGTTGACGTGCTTTGTTGGCCTGCTAATCTGTATACTCTATTAATGGTTTCAACATATGCCATGACATGCGTTTTTATATGCAAGATGTGATGTTGGAAGATTAATATTTCTGCAAGTCAAAATTGATCAGTGGACCAAAGGTGGACAGTGTGGAGGAAAGAGAGAATTGTAAGGCCCTTCTCTTCAGGCCCGGATCTCATGTTTCTGACTTAAGGCAGCAGCCATTTTTTGGCATTGCAGTTTTGGATCGAAGTACAGCGATTTCTTTTACTTGAACTAAAAAGATTGGTCGATTGCAGGTTGTGTGGGTGGTCTGCACACTGTTTTGGGCATGCAAGAAGAAAAGGAAATAGGATAGATCGGAGAGTAGAGTAAGAATGAATAGGAATAGAAATAAAATACTGACTGATCTCCTTTTTGTTTTAAGGCTCAATCCTCATTTTTAAGGCACAGTTTCTAACTGTGGTTAGTCTTGATTTATTTGGGTTATACAAAGATGTACTAATATAAAGTACCTAAAAGAGAGCTTGTTGGGTATGCCACTGACACAAATCATATTATATATAATAATACATGAAGAAATAAAAAAGCCTATCGATCTGAAGACACATCCTCTTTGGTTCATCTTCATCTCTTCTTTGTCTTCTATTTCTCCTCAACTTCTCTTTTCTTTCTCCCCCAAATTTCTTTTAAAAGATATCTTCTTCCCTCAAAAAATAAAAAAAAGAGAGAGAAACCCATTAATTAATGATACAAGGTGATAATGCTATAGATGTGAATCATGCTACATAAACTTGCATTAGGATGATCGATGCCAACCTTCCCAAAGGATGCTTGTTGACTTACTATTTTACAGATTCTTGAAGGGACTTGACTTGCTTGAGCTTCTCTTGTCATAGGTGGGAACTGAATTCGTTGCATATAATTTCGTAGGAAAGACGACCACTGGGTGGAATGCATGAGCTCCCATTTAGTAGCTGGTCCAGCATCGTCACCGAACTCTCCTAAGTTAGCATCCCATTGGAGGAGGACAAGAACTTGAATTTACCATGTCCTACTGGTCCCGACTCCACACTTGCTCTCCTTCTGATGATCAAGACTGGTTCATTCATCTGATCAGCCTCAGTTTGTGGTCTTTGGGCCATGTGGCCGGCACACAGACCATAGGAGCAGACTGTGATGTCTTCGCATCATGCACCAGAAGTTGCATGTCACTGTTCAAGACCATTCAACGTGAGGTCCTGTTCATAGGAGTACTGAGAATACCCAACCAAGTTGGATTGGTGGAATCGACCTGATAGGGAATGTCCAGCTGCATCTGAACCTAACCAATCATATGACTTGGCCTTAGATCTTCTTGCTTACTGTAATGGATAGCCAAACCTGTGAAAAGAATTCCTATAGTTGCCTCATCTTTTCCTTTTCATTGCCCAGTCACAGCTCTTTGATCTCTACTTCCCCTTACTGACTTCATCTTCAAGCTGCTTTCACTTTGGTGGTCCTAAGAATGGAGATCTCCCGACAGCGCTATCACCCCATGTCTTGAGAAGACCACTGAGCCTTTAAGAGAGAGGCCTACTCCAATCTGACACTGGTACGAGTGTTGCGAGGAGGGAACAATCACCCTCAACGTCAGCGACCCAACAAGCGGATCCTATGAACCTGCAGCTGCTCTAATCGCTGCTATAATCTCGCTGTTCTTTTTCCCTTTCGGCACGCGGCCGACCAACGTCTGCTTCTGAGCGGTGCGCGCCGAGCCCAAGGCGAGACAGTCTGGTCCGTGGGTTGCAACAAGTACACCAACTGGTGCAGAGGTCCCAAAGGGCAACACTTGACTCCATTCCCTGTGAGAGAGCTCAGGTGGATCACCTGGCATGAGCTTGCTCGATCTGAGGAATCCAGAGACACAGTGAGTTCAATTTAAGAGGAGGTGTATGCATCAAGTGAACATTATCATAGCAGGTTTCTTGGAGATTGAAGGGGGGAACGGCAAAAGTAGCTTCCGTAACCTGTCTCTGTAGCAATGAGGAGGGTGTAAGAAGCCGGAATTATTACAAAGTTGGTCAGACATGCGGAGGATGACTTCAAAGTCTGAGAATGCATGCAAGTTTAAAGAAGATTTCACACTTGTCAGTTCTACCTCAGAAAGCTTCTGAAGCTTCAAGAAATATGTGCCAGTATTAGGATGCCGTATTTGAAGGTATAAATCGAAGAGTTCATTACAACTCCTATACTTACTGAGTGCTGTAATCCATCTTCCATGGAACAGGCGAGACAGAAGCTTTTTCGGGCTGTAAAAAGCCTTCGTCTTTGAAGAAAGATAGGAAGAAAGAGAAGAAAAGAAAAAGGAAAGACTGATGGGGTTGGACATTACTATTCCTCGTTTCTTTCTGTAAAGCACCACGTACCACAACCATGAGGACAAATCCATGTCCCATATCAGCTAACAACCCTCCATTTCCGTCTCAATCAAAGATCTTTTGTGATGCTCGAAAATCTAGGTTTAATGTTCAGAAAAGCAACATACATGATAGGACGCATGTAATGGCCATGTGAAATCCACCACACTGCACAAGTCAAGATCAAAATGCTCGAGCTTAGTTGTTGCATACTTTTCATCTGTAGGTGTTACGCACAAATTATTGCTTTCCTTTATGTTCCTTGTATCTGTTTCTGAGCACGTCCTTATCCTTTGTCTCATCGACAATGAACCCTGATGGTGAGTGCTCTTGTAGCAGGAGGCAATCCGATAACCACATGAACTACATCCACAAACAGTGGATTTGACAACTAAATTGGATTATTTACATGTTAGAGCGAAAGATATTTACATCTTCTCTGGACCAATTAATTATCCAGTATATATCTTTTCGAGGACTTGGCATGTCTCTATCTATCATTATCACACACCTATTTCTCACAGTGGAATACCTACGAAATCAAGTCGAATAGGTTTGGAGATGTCCATGTTCTAGCTGCATTCAGGTACTACAATCACTTGCCATGTTTTCAGCTTCGCATGCTTGCATGCATGTCAAGACATTAGTCATCCTTATCGTGTTCTTCGGATGCTGATATGAATTGTAGTTGTAGGAAACTGCAAGGAGGTGGCAAGAGTTTCGAGCTTCCATTTTTACATGGAGGAACATACATAGGAAGAAGGGAAATTAAAAATAAAAGGTAATTTAACTCGCTACCTACAACTCACCGTTTAATCATGGAGCTACCACATCCCAGGACCACTTACAGCACCGATACAAAGAAGCTAAGAGCCACGAAGAGCCCATTACCATCCCTGGTCAAGAACAAACAAGAGAGTGAGAGAGAGAGATGATCACGTTTCCAGGTGATCCCCACTCGAGTGATGGATACACATGTGGGGAGACAAGAGATGTAAGGGATGTACAGGAAGGAAAACAGCACACAAAGAAAAAGACATGGAGGTGATGGGAGTCAAGCCTGTAGTAGGATGCAGCAGTAACTACAGCGGTAGTACTTGGAAGGTGTTTGGGTACCCAAAAGCCTCTTTAGTTCAGCATCATCCCTTGTCAGCCCTAGCCATATTGGCCCCTCACCATGCCTTGTTCCCTTCTCTTCCTTCCATCTCTACACCCCTTAAAGACTATGTGAACACCATTACCAGTACTTGACTGAAACAAAGAGCAAAAATCCCTTCCTTTCCTGCTCTTCACTCTCCTCGTTCCATACCTCCTCGGTCCCGTTTTGAAGCTTGTATACAAGGTTCGACTGAGCTCGGAGGCGGCAACGATGAGCGAGCAACAGATCCACAACTTCATGAAGGTCAGCGTCGACTCCTTCTCCGAGCTCCCCTTCATCCGTGCCGTGCCAGCTCAGCCGAATACACCCGATACGAGCCCTGTCATTCGGCTGTTCGGCATCGACTTCGCCATGGAGCCTGATGCATCACAAGATGGCCCTTCCAACGACCCTCCCTCCTCCACCACCGAAACCAGTAACACCCCAAGCGCCGCCAACGCTGATAGTGGGGAGAGTGCGAGAAAGTTCGAGTGCCACTACTGCTGCCGCAAGTTCCCGACGTCGCAAGCCCTTGGCGGGCATCAGAACGCCCACAAGCGGGAGCGCCAGCACGCGAAGCGAGCACACATCCATTCCGCTTTGGCCACACAACAGTACCACCACCCCAGCTTCTTCCCCGACGACCATGTCTATGGCTACCTCAACTACCGTCATCTGGGCTCCATCCCCTCTGCCGCCCGCTTCGCCCACCCACCGCCTCTCCACTTTCCTTCTTGGACCAGCACCTGCCCTAGCATGAACCCTTCCGCTTGCTTCCATGGCAGCCTAGGTTCCACATCTCAGCCCATCAAAAGCAGTACGCTGCCCGAGCTATGGAGGATGCCAGTGCATGACGGCAAGCTGAGCTTCCATGGAGACTATCCACCTGCACAGCCTTTGTTCGGAGGAAGAGACACGAAGGAAATGGTGGTGGAAGGAGCTACTACTTTGGTTTCTCCAAAGGACCAAGGTGGGTTTGATTCAGGCTCCAAAAATGGTTTGAGTTTGGATTTGCGTTTGTAACTCACAAGGGATCTAATAACAAGGAGTTCTCTAATGAATTCCATCCTTCTCCTAATTCTCCGTTGCATATTACTTTTCTCTTAGTCTCATAAATATACATGCTTCTCTCATATTCTTTGTTCCTCACGATTTAATTTGTGTGTGTGTGTTGAGGAAGGGAGGCAAAATTTGTGGAAACCTTAAGAAATTTTAGGGTCAATTACATGCATTACTTCTTCATTCTAATAATGACATGCTGGAATTTCATTAACCCTTTCATGCTCAAAAGCTAGCTGAATCCAAGATCAGAATAGGCATCACAGACATGGTTATCACACTCTTTTGTTCAGATATTGCCAGCTCGAGTGGTCCCAATCATTAATTGAGAACTTTTCTTTAGGTTGCTCAGATTATAGTTATGTGGTTTGCTTGTTTATTTTCTCACTACACAATCTCTGTTCAAGTGTCTGCATAACAATTGCATTGTACTTCTATTTCAAGCACAATTTTATTCACCTTGAGTTGTTGTAAGTAAAGCAGCTAATATTTTTGATGCATTCGGTTCAACTGCATCGAATTGTGATTTATAGATCAAGTCCAAGTGATGTGCATGTGAGAGTGATAAATATGAAATGGAAGATGGACCTGATGACCTCTAAGAAGTTTTCTGTTTGACAAAATGAGATATGAATCCAGTAGCAGACTGCAAACTAATCATTGAGTGCTTGGTAGAGTAGTCCTGTCGATTAGAGTTGTCTGCAACTATTGCTTAGATTGTGGCTATACATGATGATCAGAAGTTTGATGAAAGTTGAATTGGATTTCTTGTTTCGTAAGTCAAATTGTTAGAGCTCTCATGAATCATTCCTGAGCAATAGGATTCCAATTTTGTTGCTTTAAAGGTTGAAAACAAGATTGACTCTTAAAAAAATTCTTCCTTCCCAAGGACAACATGGTCTTATTCCCTGTTTTATTCTTCCTTGATATTGTACTGCTTGTACTTTCCATGCTTACACACATTTGCTCCATCAAATGTTCAATGAATACCCATTTTTTCCTCTGTGATGAGATGGACTTGATGTCCATTTCATCTTTCAAAGTAGTACTTCTGCATCAATTACATTGTTGCATTAAAAGCCCCATTTTCTGGGGTACAACTCTCCGGTAAATAGGCATTTCAGACTTCAATCTTGATTGTTATGAAATATATATAAAAGTCATGTTCTTGGCTGCATGGTGGGTGGTGATAAGCTTAGAAGATGAAACTGCTACAATCTGGTACGGTCTGCTATAAGATAGCTATATATCATTGAAGTTTTCTCTAAATGTGAGCTCTGACACTTCTTCTGCGAGGGACATTGCTGTGACTGCTACATATACAGTAATTTATAAGGGCACCACCCCCCAGAAAACACTAAAAGGGCAGCAAAAATGTGGTGTCGGAATGTAGGAATTCGCTGATATATCGAGTCCCGAAGCGTTTGAATGACAGCAACACTGATGAATTAATGACTTCAGCTTTCACTTCAGACAATTGTAATTGCAGAGATGATAGAATATTGAAGAGAGAGAGAGAGAGAGAGAGCAGAAGACGAAAATTTTCTCGTTCTGAATCAAATCGCCTTCTTATATAAGAGGAATTGGATTAAGTAATGCTGATATAGATGATGACAAACTACGTGCCGAGACTAAGATTTCAAACGCCGAACTCAGCTATACGCCTCCTCATTCATGACAGTGTAAGTTGTACAGAAGCTGCCACGTAATAGAACTCTTTTGGAGGCAGACGAACTCAGACCCATAATTCAATCAATCTCTCGTAAAGAAAGAGAACGCAGGGCTGCGTTGCCCTTTTACATGTTACACTGTATGCAGCACTGCAAATCGAATGAGTTAAACCTGTTAAACATAGATTTCCACAACACCCAACGTCTTAAAATTTCCTTGGGAAGCTTCCCGTGGCTCCAAAGTATTTTTGTTGGAAGCTTTTGCACCGTTCCATCCCAGCTTCAGACAGCTCGTGCCTGCCGCGTGAGTCGACCAATCTAAGAGGAATGAACGGATTGATGGATCATAGTAAGTAAATATAAATCATTGTCTAAATCCTCGAACCTGAAATACTAGCTCAAAATGAGATTGACTGTAATATCAATTGTCACGAGTCAATCTTATAAGATATCTGATGCGTTAACGAATTAAGCCTAAGCTAATGACTCAAAATGATTAAGTTTTAATTAATAATAATATACTTATCAGATCCTTATAAGTTAGTTAATATTATTTTTTTTAATGTAAAATTAATCAAAATATTATAATTTATTTTTTTCGGAGGATAACATGTTTGAGATTGGGCGAATGATGTGCCTTGGACGGGGTCACGGATCATATCCAAAATTCCCCTCTTTGGGCCTTCCAAAAGCCTCTATAGCAAAAGCCCATATTAGAGAAATGGCCCTCATTAAGCACATATGAAGAAACAATTCCATCAGCAAACAAATGCGCCCTACCAACCGTCCTACATAATGATATTTATATGACTATGGTAAGACTTTGCCAGCTTGATATTGACCCAACTAATTCTTAACTAGAATCGGTGGTGACGAGTGGAGCCACACACTCCACAGAGATAAAGCCAAAGCTGCTTTTTCCAGAGTCTATAATCATTTGCTTGTGTTCATGGCGATGGCATTTGGATTCCAACGCAAGGAAGGGACACTCATCATCTGTAATCAACGTGACAGATGGAGTAGTTTGGTTGCAATGAGTAGGTTGGTGAAGACCTGCTGCCGATTTTAAAAGGACAGATGGGCTGTGGACTGGTCTTCTCCAATTTAATATTCACATCACGAGGACACTGTCCAGCTCGAGTGGTGGTGGCCTTCAAGTTGCTTGTTGGAATGCTACAGTGGATACGGTTCGTGTGTGTTAGTGGTTGTCGTCTTCAAGTCGTTTGTTGTAATGCTACAGTGGATATGGTTTACGTCTGTTCTTGGTTGTCTGCTCAGCGGGTCCTTCAATGTTGCAGTTATCGGTTGAGCTTAGTGTTGGGTTATTTTCCATATGAATAATTTGAGGGTTTATACTTGAAAGAAAATAATTCAATCATGCAATGTTTGTTGATCGAGTTCGAGAAGAAGTGATATTGGTGATCGTCGACATGAGAGCTGATCGAGTCCTGACATAGTGGATATCATCATGGGTCGATTTCTGTCGACATAAACTCTGGTGTGACATGTCATATATATATATATTGTAAATCAAGCATAATATAAAAATATAAATATTATGTAAGTCATAAAAGAGGGTTAGGTATGCATGCAATTGAGACGAAAAAGTAATTGCCTATGATAACCACTTGAATAGAGTGGTCCTTTGTGCCTTGTTTCTACCTTTGGGTCTACTAATTGGCGAACTATCAATGCGTATGGCTCACCGATAGGAACTGAAACAACCACTGCTTTTGTATGAGATCGACACGATTTAACGATGACGATTCAAAGTAAATTAATATTATTATGGAACATGACACGAAGCTTAATTATGGTTGTCTCAGGAAAGCACGACTTTAGAAAGGAATCATAAATGAGATGAGTGATGCATTGCCTCGTGTCTGGCACGAGAGAACTTGAATGAAATTTTATATGGTTGCACTTGCACGTTGACGAAGGAAAAGAATTGAATCGGAACGGGTGATTGCCTTAAGCCATAATGGAAAGTTCTAATAGAAAACATCCGTAATCTATCAAGCAAGTTGGCGTACTATTTTCACAAAGTCAAACGTACATATAATGCAAAATTTAGGATCTAAGAACTTATTTCTATTTTATAATTTTTGATCAAGTAAATTGAAAAATATTTAGAGTCAAGTGAATATATATATATATATATATATATATATATATATATATATATATATATGAGTGAGATTCTCTTCATTTGTAGTTGTGCTTGACATTGTGTGCGTGACCAATTTATCAATAATAAAAATATAAAAATAAATGATAAAAAAATAATTTTAATGTTTGATGACAAATGACGATATTATTAACACGTTAACATCAATATCAACATAGTTATCTGATCGCCTTCGACAACTATAAGGTTTGTTCTCATTGTGATGTCACCTACCTCCATGAGAAGCATACTATCAACCTCATTATCGCTCGTCTCGTGTCGCTTTTATATAAAAATATAATTTAAAATAATATTTTTGTAAGATTATAATTTATTTTAAAAAAATTATAACAAAGAAATTAGACTGTTCATCTATGAACCCATATACCCTTTGATGGATCCACCAAGAAGGACGGATATTTTAGGAGTGTAATGTTTCATCTCTTAAAAATTGATTCCTGAACATGTCTTGCACAAAATTCTCGCTATAACAGAGAATTTCCTGTCTCCCATTTTTTTCGTATGGAACACATAATGATCGTTGATGGAGTGAGATAACTGTCTCTCTAAGCAATTGTTGCCGTGTTGAAAGTTGAAACCTCATGTCGAGACCTATTACCAACCCCTTTTTGTACCCTAACGCTGAAAAAGAAACGTTTAATTATTGAGGCGTTCCCACCAGAAAGTACACAAAACTTGCACATCTTAAACTAACACTGTAGCAATTAAAGCAAAAAAAGCTGTGCTTTGTAAGCAACCCTTGTGAAGCCTCATTTTAACAACCGGGGGGGGGGGATTGCTTCGTCATGTCACTCACTCCACAGCATCTCAGTCCCCGTCGATGCCGTCATACGACCTTCTCGTCCATAGGGGCGAAAGGGAAGGTGAGGAGGAGGAGGACAATGACACCAACCCACACTGTGCTGTAGGAGAAGGACGCGTCCTGGGTGATGACCACCCCCGTTTCGGATTCCTTTCTCCTGTCCCGCCGGATCACCTAGCGTTATCCTCCTCTAGTGATGCTGTCCTCCTCGTCGCGAGGCGCTGACTTGGCTTTATTGTCGCGGAACCTCGTAACCAAAGAGGTGGCCGTGGCGCACGGAGCCACGCGGGAAGCCGACGACCCGGCAGGAGCGGGATGCCGTGTCGTGGGGTGCGCACCCGAAGGCCCCGCGCCCGCCACGCGTCGCTTCATGGTTGGCTCCTTGAGCCCCGTACTCAGGACGCCCTAGCCCGGCGGCACGGGCGGCATGTGAGGGTGCCCCCACGGCGGAAGACAAGCCCGTCTCCCCCTTCGTTGCCGCACACAATTTCCTACGCGGTGGGCGTTAGATCTGCCGTCCAACGACGATGGGCGGAACGTGCGGCGTTGGATCGCCGGAGTCATAGAGAAGGGTACGAGGCGGGTTTGTTGCGTGAAAGTGCCCGTTACCATGAGCATCCCTTTCGGCTCTCGCCTCCGCGCGCCTGTGTGGAATAAAAGCCGAGAGATCGAGCAGGCAGAGAGACAGAAAGAGAGAGAGAGAGAGAGAGAGAGAGACGGGGACCTTTTTCTCTTTACATGGTTCTTTCTTTACTCTCCCTATCGCGCACCAGTGTGTCGCTTCCAGGACAAGAAGGAGACCCTCGAGATCGCCTCCCCTTCTCTACCCAAATCTTCTCAGGTTTCGGTGCCCCTCGATCGGCCCCCCCTCGGTTTTCGGCCAATGCGGCTCCGATTGGAGCTCCCGCGCCTCCCTTATCGGTTTTCCTCGGGCTGACGGCCTCTTAGCTAAGGGGTTTTGGGCGTTACGTTCGGGGAGGGCGTCGGATCGAGCCCGCCATGGCGTCGCGGCCGGATTCGAGGCAGAGGAGGTCAGCGCAGGTTTCGTCCAAACCCGCCAATTCGCCGACCTCGTCCACGACCTCGTCTTCCAGGCAGGTGCCGGAAGCCTCCGTCGACGGACAGAGCTCGCCGGCGTCCTCGTCGGTGAGGGACAAGCCGCAGTACTTCTGCGGGGATAGTGAGGCGTTCGATATGGAGGGATCGAAAGAGAGTGTGACAGTCACGGTTCGCTTCCGGCCTCTCAGGTTGGGATCTGATCTATTCGCTTTCTCCTCTTTACACATTGCTTGGAGGTGTTTTAATTTGATGTTTGACATGTAGCCCACGTGAGATTCGTCAAGGAGAGGAGATTGCGTGGTACGCCGATGGGGATACGATCGTTCGCAGCGAGCATAATCCGTCATTGGCATATGCTTATGGTACGTGGTATGTATGGCGTTTAATTTGTGGTGCATTTTTGGTGTATGCTACCAACATGTTTTGCTTTTGCTGCCTGCTATATTTTGATAATTGGTATTTGTGCAATTGGTCAATTTGGCAGTTTGCATGAGATATAATGGTCCACTTGTACTGGGTCATGCCCCAAGTACATTTTTTGCGATATTCACCCTTAGATTGTTCAAAGGTCAAAAATTCAGACTGTTCGCTGTTAAGATGCAGGATTCTCTGCCGAAGTTGCAAGCAAAGTATTCTTTCAAAGTATTAAAGAAAAACCATAAATTGAGTATGTATTTAACGTCAAATTTGCTAGTCAACTGATTGGCAATTTGACGTATTTTCAGTTGCCAAGACATAGATTGTATTTGAATTCCTCCACTGGTGGTATGGCTACAAAAATTTCACATGAACTAATCTCTGTGAAATTCATTCTTGTTTCTTGTTCTTGGAGACGTGTTAAGCACAGTTAGCTGTATTTTATGTTAAACCATTTAACCAGCATGTCATTTTGGTTTTAATCTGTGCTATTAGTGCTTTATAAATAATTTCCTTTTTTTTCATTATTGATTATCAGTGGATAAATCACTATCATGTGCCTATATACAACAATCAAAGTAGCATGCCGGGTAGCCTAGGTGGATCATTATTGCTAGCCCTTGGATTGTTTGGTATGTATGACACTCTTATGCTCAGCAATCCTGCATCCACGTTTATTAATATGAAAAATACCCTGATGAACTAGCACGGTGGAAATTTTTATGAAGTCAGACAAAAAGAAGATACTTGAATATCTATAATCAGAATTTATATTTCAACCACCTTAAATATTAATTCTGAACTATTGGTGCTCAATTTAAATGAATTATTTTTCAATATGTAGGCCTATTTATTATGAAACACTTCATCTTGGTCTATGATGTTCTTGTTCTTTCCAATACTTCTGAGTCCTATCAAAATTCTGTTTCTTCATCTTTTCTTATGGACTCATAACCTTATCTTCTCTCAGTTGGTGGTACTTCTATCTTACTATATTTTGTCTCATTTTCAACGTTTCATTGCAGAATCCAACATCCATTTGAACATATGAAACTGTTTTTTGTTACTTATTGGAAATGTTACTTCTGACTGATTGTTTTGCAGACTTAACCAAGTAATTCTTGTTTTCAATCAAATTTTAGTTCTACTTATTTTGACCCTTCTGATTCATCATTTCAATGAACTCATGATGGTTTGCTCTTTTCCTTATTCTGTCCTATGTAATGAAGTGATGCTGTTAGTAACCTCTTCCACGATAGTGCTCACATTGAACACATTGATAAGAATAAGGTTCGTTTCACATAGATCATTAAAAATATATGTAACTGCTTATATTAATTGGAGAATTTATTACTTAACATTTTCTTGTTAGAATAATTGTTATTTTTAATATATATCTTTTTGAAGCATATATATATACAAATGTGCATTTATATATACTCATGTATGCATACACATATACTAGGGCTTTGTGTTATGGCCATAGTTATTAGAACATGATCGGACATCCACTTGGTCAAGTATCATGGTACTGGATCTTTGGCTGAATAGATAAGTCAACTGGTTGGGCTGCAAGTTTAATACAGTTCTTTGAAAATGAATATTATTATATGTTATGTTAAAAATATAAAACATATAGATAAAATTTTTAAAATATTTTTTAATATAGTGAAAGAGGATGGTAGATGCAACCATCAGAGAATAAGCATGTCGAGAGGATGAGAGAATAGCAAATATAATAGGATTTTTTTTTCTTCATCCTTGTAATAAAAATTCTTAGACACTTCCAGAAAAAAAATTGTAATACTTTTGATAATAAATTAGGAGTTGAGGAAATTTTAGTCCTTTTAAGGCTCAAATGGACTAATTGGTGACTGAAACTGGTTGAGAATCTGATTCTCAATTTTCCTGGTCCAACCAGCCAGTCCGGTCTGGATTTTATGACTTATGGTTATGTCATATCTTCTACTTGCTTAAAACTTTTTGGCAAGATGTAGTCTTACATATTCCAGTCCTTGTGATTACTGAAAATGGTGAACGTATTCTAACAAATGGTTTTACACAAAGAAACCATCCATAGGAGGAACACTTCATGGATGAACAATATTAAGAAATACAAAATACTTGGACAAGTATCGGTCTTAGTTTTAAAATATACTTTGCAGGAAAAATAAAGATTACATTCTGGAATGCTCTTGGCATATGGCATGAAAAGCAGCATCAGGTTGGGCTAATTTATGTCACTGAATTGGATGAAGGGAAAAATTGTAAAATGGTGATTGAAATGAATAAAGGCTTTTGAGATTTGTAAAACAAAATCTCTAGGCTTATTTGAAGAAAGGCATCATTGGGAAAAGCTCTTCCTGTTGGTGCTTTGCTGTATCTTATGTGGGAATAGCTGCCCAAAAGGAATGATGTAGCGCAGCAGCAGCAGCAAGGTGGTGGGGAAGAGGAAGAGGCAGAGGTGGAGAGAGAGATAGAAAGAGAAATGAAACAGAGAGAAAACAAGATAGGAGATTGGGTGTCAAAAAAGTAGAAAAATGACAAGGGTAACCAGGTGCTAAGCTCGGTTCAATATGGTTACTGCATTGTAACAACTGTTCTGGCCTGGAGTACATGAAATCGCCAGCCTGCATCCCTGTTTTTGGTGTAATGATTAGTCAATACGGACTGGTCTGACTGGTTTTTTAATCCTTACTACATTCACATCAAAGGTATGTAATTGGAAGCATCCTCAAAAATCCTTGCTCTCTAACTATATTTTCCTATGACTGAAAGGAGCAATAAATAATAACTAAAACCAAAATGGGAAGACAATCTTTGATTCATTTTTACAAGAATACTAGGGTATCCAAGAAATCACAAAACTTATCTAAATATTGAGCCTTAAGGAAATTGAAAGAACTTAACACATTGATGGCTGACTATATGTGTTTAATAGATGTAGGAAGTAATAGAATTCTAATGTTTTCGATAGATTACAGTTGTGTCTGATATTTAATCTTAATGTTGTATATCAAAAATTTCAAAAGTCAGAATGGATTGACAAAATGAAAAGTTCATCAATATAAATTCTTCTTGTTTTGCCTGATTTTGACACAATACACATGTTTATATCAGTACCATCCAAGGCCAGTGGTATTTTGGTTGATTTCTTGACCTTATAATTGGAAATCAGTTAAGGGTCAGTCCAAGATAGTTTGTTTTAGCTGATCTAATAAGAAGAAGAATGAGAGGAATGCAAAAGAGAGGAAGAGAAGACGAGGGAAGCTTGAGTTGGAGGAAAGGTAAACGGAAACCTTTGATTATGAATATAAAATGTAGGAGATGCTACTAATAGTAAGATGCTACAAGCCTACAACCGTCAAATTCTGTTTGTCACGATTATTGCAACATTTGCAATCCACCGTGAAATAAAGGATATAAGGAGGTATATCATCGCAAAGAAGAGAGATGCCATGAATTTTGGGATAAATCCAAAATGCTTTGGCCATTGGGCATTCTCTTTATAAGTTATTTTTATTTTTTGCAATGTTCAAAGCATGGTATGCAATTTCGAATGGTACCGCCCAGTACGGGTGGTATGTACCGGTCCGACCGTATACTGGTACGTGGACCGCCCACTACCGGACGATCGTGCTATAGTGCTACAGTAATATACTGTAGCAGCACTATAGTACTACAGTGTTACACTGTAGCAGTGCTACAGTAGAAGAAGAAATCACTCGGTAAGCCCTGGTGTACCGTTCGGTACCGGTTACCGCTCGGTACGCTGGTATCATATCGTACCGAGCCAACTTCGAAACACTGGGACAGTACGATATTGCATACCTTGATCCAAAACTCCACATCAGTGCTACAATAAGGCCCATCTAAAAGGGAGAGCTTATTACATGAGGCTTCCACTAACGCAAGTTTTAGGGAGGGTCAATATATTCAACCTTAATCCTATAATTAAGTTGACAACTTTTATGACTCTTAACTATGATCATCAAGGTTACAAACGAGCAACCTCATTGACAAGGCTTCTTAATATTGTAGGTAGATAACTTGAGTCTTTCTATACCACAAACATGCAATAGTTGAGACATTCACAATGACTTTATTAAATATCATATTTATTTTAAAGATTGCTATCTTTTGCAGAATTTTTCTATTTTACAGTTATCTTTAGTATGGCTTTTAGTGAAAAGTTAGATACCAATTGAAATGGTATCTAAAAGATCTTCAAGCACACATGCATGCACACGTATGCACACACACACACACACATATAATGTTATTATAATATTTTACTATTTTTATGCTTTCGTAATTCTATGCTGTTTTCTCCTTCAATTGTTATACTGCTATTCCAATTCAATTGCTCCTGCTGCGTAATAGTATTCCATGGATTTGCTTGACCTAGAATATGTCACAGACATGTTATTAGTTAGAAGTTATAAGATTGGTGTATATTTATTTCATGAGGAATACTGGATATTTAAATTTAAAATTTGTGTTTTGTTTTTTCTACAAATGTTTCTGTACAGTTTTTGAGTATTAAGCACAGATGTGTTTATGTGCTTCCATTTTCCTTAAGTGCATAGGAAAGCTGGCCTTGACTATTTGCTTTAATCTGAATCTCCAGATCGTGTTTTTGGACCTACAACAACAACACGACATGTGTATGATGTTGCTGCTCAGCATGTTGTTAGCAGTGCTATGGAGGGTGTAAATGGTAAATTGCATATTATATTCTTGTTTATATTCTTTTCTTTGGCATTGATCTTGAAGAATGAGGATTTAAGGAAAAACCTGGAGATCTTTGCTGGTCTTGGCCATGTTATTTAGATAAATATATATGTATATCCATTGGGTTTATGATGACAAATTAATCCTCTATGGTGATAAAGCATGGTTTGGAAGAACTTTTAGCTCTTCTAAGTTTTAATCAGGCATGAAACTAGAACCTAATGTCCTCTTCATTTGCCTCTGATGTCATTCAGAACTTTTCCTTGCACATTATATTGCTACAACCTAGTGAAATATTGTTTGGGGTAAGTGATGGATTATTGAATTTGAAGAAAAAATTGCTTTTTATGTCAATATTGAAGAGTAAAAATCGTTATGACTTACTTTCCTTCAAAATGATGTTTTTTTTCTTGTCAGATAGTCATATGGCATGCCAAGTGTCAATCATTGATGAACAAGACACATCTAGCCTGTTATGCTATGCCAAAACTTGGTACAATCTACAAAGTACCACCATATATGTCATCCACAAACTATGTTCTCTGCTATCTTGCTTGGGCAATAACATTAACAGCAGAAGTCATATTCATTGCAGACAAAATTGCTTTATATAATGAATTGATAATTAAATCTCCTCTCCAATGATCAACAATTTATATACACTAATAGCATGTTTTCTTTTGGTGGATTAAATTTAAGTTTCTTAAGAATGTTACTAACAGCTCCTATGCAAGTAAATACCAAAAAACAGAAAAACCATTTTAATTTAAATTTTTTTTTGTTGAACTCAAAACCGATTGACCTTGAACTACACCATACAGAAATTCAACATAATTTCATTTCAGTTAGCTTCTTCTAGTTTTGGTTAATTTTGTTGAAACATATTTATTCTGCTAGAGTTCAGAAAATTGGGTCTTTTCAACTGAGCTCAATTGAAATTAGTTTGAATTGGTTTATCAAGAAAGAAAACAAAAGATGAAATCCTTCTAGGTTCATAGATCATTTCTGTTAGTATTGGTTGACTATTAAGAACTGAGGTCAGATGACTAAAAAAATTAGGAGACAACTTACTTGCATAAACCCTGTTATTGTACTTGCAACTGATGTTTGGGTTCACTTACAAAATTCAATTGGAACACTCTAGATCCTCAGTTACTTTTTTGAGTGACCATTGAATATAGTACAAAGTTGAGTTGTAGAATAACCCATGCAAGGAAAGGTACCAAGTTTCAAACAGGAAGGGCTCAGTATCTACGAAATTCCCTATAAAACAAAGAAAAAAGTAAAAGCTATAGATTAGTTCAAAACAATCATAAATTACAAATTACTAGGCCTCTGTGTTGCTTTGTATGTAGAGGCAGTAGAGCATTTTTTATGCCTAAAAGCAGATAATATGGTTTGATCTGATGACAATGACCTGGAAGCATGACTGTCTACATATAAGACCTATACCAACTTATAACTGCACTGTTGTCTTGCAGAATGTCAATAAATCTTAATTGGACATTCTCTAATATCTTTCCACAGGCACAATCTTTGCTTACGGGGTTACGAGCAGTGGCAAAACACATACAATGCATGTGAGGGTCACAACTTTTGTACCTAGGCTCTCACATACAATGCAGGGAAACTTGCAGTATTAATGTTATTGATGCTTGGTATTCAATTTCTTCTGCTTTGTTCCATTCCTCTGACCTAGGTTTATTACTTTCTAAATCTGTATGCAACTACATGAAAGCATGGTTTAAATTTCAGCATTGTACAAGAAAAAACCAAGGGAATATCATCTCTAGTATAGCATAACTAGTTAAAATTAAACTAGTTTCCTGACAATTCTGCTTGTATTGCCAAGATTGACTGAAACCAGAATGAAACAAGGATTAAAATACCTGGCCTTACCAACTTCCAGTGGTGTATACCCAGCAAACCAGAGAATTGAATTACCCAGTTTCTTTCATTTCCCTTTTGAACATCTTCTCTAACCCAAGTAAATTTAGGGAGTTTTCTTAATCCTTTTAGTTTCTTGTAGTTTTTGTGCTTTAAAAATATAAGAACAATTGACGTAGATGCCCAATTATACATATATTAATATTTATACTCACATCAAATATGCTTTGACATGCACAAATTAATAACTAAGTTTTAATTGGTGTTTTTATCATGGAACTCCTTTTTGCCTGTACGTACCAACCAATATTTCCTGGTCTGAGCGTGAAGTGTTATGCGGATTGCCCCCATTATGGGTGATTCGGTCTAATTTAGAGAAGAACTTTAAAAGGGTTGAAATTAGGGCTCACGATCATGAGCCCTCTTCACTGCAGACCCCTCTTGTTTTTGCTGTTTGCTGCTACTTACCTCCCCTCATCTCACTGCCATTCACTGCTGGCTATCTCCCTCTTCTCCCTCTTCTTGCTCCCGGTTACCTTCCCTCATCTAGCTGTTGTCCGCCGAACTTGCTGCCCTCTCGCGTCCTCGGGTATTCTTCCGCCTCATTCTATTCCTCCACTGCCTACTCTTCTCCCTCATCCTCCTCCTTCCGCCTCCTTCCTCATCCTCCTCTTCCTCCACTGCCTCTTATTCCTTCCTCTTCCTCCACCGCGACTTACTTACTTCCCTTCTCATTCTTCTTCCTCTTTGAGTCTTTGGTACATACCTATGTATGTGTTTTGGTACATTGGTACTGGTTGGTACGTACTATTCCTGCTAGGGAATGATACAATACCCCGATACAAGATTGTAATCCTTGATTTCTATTTATTCTTGGTATCTTAATTGGGTGAGTCTGCTAGTTGCTTGGGCCTAGGGATTCCATGAAGCCTTCGTGGGCAAAGGTCAACAAAGAGGTCCATTCTTAATAATTTAAATACATGAACTTAATGACTAATTGAATCCATGACACTGTAAAATCATGTGTCTTAGAATTTTGAGACCTTTTACTCAGAGTTTAAAGTACTGGATTTTTTTTTTTTTGGGGGGTGTTCGGGGGTACTGTTTCATGGTCCAGCCAAGGCTGATTTTTGTTGGTATTTAATTTATTATTATTATTTGTGTGGTGATATTGGGTGGTACATGTCAATATATCTCCTCGTATACTGATATCATAAGGTTCTGATCAATTTTTGAAACTTGTAACGAGTCTGTTATAAGCCCTGCTTTTACTTTCATTGACAAAAGATATTTTCTTAATGGAGTGCAACCTTCATCATTCATTGGTAACTTTTTTTACTTCATAATTGGGTTTGGCTTTTCTTTAACTTCATAAATCATAAAAAGTCTTCTATATTTTCATTTTTATCATTTTTATTTTTTCCTTTTGAAGCAAAGATAGGTAAATAATTATCAACTTATTTGATTAATGCAAAATTGAATTAGATTGCTTATGTTTAGAAAAACTGTTTTTGGAAACATTTTTTATATCTTTCAAACCATAGAGCTTCATCATGATCAAGAACTATCAAAATTCTGAAGCATTTTGCTTCAACAACATACTAAAATTGAAACTGGAACGTTAAGACCACATTTGGTATGGGGATTAGAATTCATGAGTTTTTATTGAAGTTCCAAGTGGGATTCCTAGTTCCCAGTAAAATCCCCATTTGACTACTTATTTACATTCTGTTTTTGTTGTGGCAAGGGGATTTCATGCTTATTTTATGTTCATCCTGGAATTTCAAAGTCCATAGTCCAGGGATTTCCCACTTCCAAGCATACATTAGGGACCCTAGTCCTGATGCTTTGGGTGTCTGACCAGAATTTCTATGCTGCCCAATTCTTGGCTGGGATAAGTTGGAATTAGTACTAATTGAAACTTTCCTGAAACGTAAATTCGGATCATGCCTATCCATGTACCTTGAGTATAAAATTAATCTAGCAAGAAATTAGTACAATGAGGATTACCGTCATCTTAATCAAGGTCTTAAATACATGTGAGATTGGTAGTTACATTTGATGAGCTGGATCAGACCATATTTAGCTTGGCACAGATCAATATTATTATTTATTCAGTGATAACAGGTGGTCTAAAAGTACCATACCACTCTAATCAGTTGCCCAAATCAGTATCAGTCGAACTTAAAAACCTTGATTGCAATCATCATAGGCTATTGGATTTTCACTTATAAAGATAAAATATTTGCTACTAGGCTAATTTTGATCTTGACAAGATAAGAAAAAGTAACAAATCTGAGGTACTCATAATTCAGGATTCCCATTCCAGGCAACTTAAGGTCGGTACATGCTGAGTGCATCTCATGTTGATGAATGACCATTCAACATTTAGTCTATATTGACCATCACACGTCTGGAACAAAAACATGTTGACCAGAATTTTCATGCAAGAAAAACACCTTGTAGGTACATTCCATTTTGAACTTGGCATTAAATCGCAAGCAAATATCGTAAGATACCATCTGTGAATGCCCTTGGCACAAAAACTTGTAATGAATAAGACCCATCTCTTTATTCATTTTTGCATTGGACCAGTCCAATAACTGAATTAGTCCAATGATTAGAAAAGAATTATAGAGGTTTTAGGACTCAAACTGTGCACCCTTTTTGGTCCAAGTAGCACAAACTCTATGACCACTGCAATGCAGGAGGTCAGGTATATATACAAACACAAAAATATGCATATATAATATAATATAATATAATATAATATAATATAATATAATATAATATAATATAATATCATTCCACTCTTCTCGCTGTCTGATATTTTTTTCTTCAACAGTCACCAGCATTGAAATGTTAGAGGAATCTTGCTCTAATGTAGTTTATCAGTAGTACACTTGTCTGTTGGAACCAATATGGATTAAGATTGCAATTCATGTTTTCCTTTCATATAGTTTGCTAAGTTTGCATTTGAAAAACTGTCAATCAGAAGCCAGACCTGGTCCATCACAAGTTCTTGCATCCCCAAAAATGATCTTAGTTCCCTTGTAGCTTTGGTAGTAAAATTAGGACATAAACACAATTATTAGTCTAATAGAACTTGATGTTTGCACTTTGCAGTATGCAGTTGGAAAATTATATAACAAGCTCATATCCATTTCTTTTTGTCAGGGAGATCAAAGGTCCCCAGGAATCATACCATTGGCTGTAAAAGATGCATTTAGCATCATACAAGAGGTTATTTGGATGGGTTCTCCATCTCTGAAATGCTTTTCAATAAGTTCAGGAATCCTTTCTACAGAAATCATCTAATTATGTCCTTTTGGTTCTAGACTCCAAGCCGTGAGTTTCTTCTTCGTGTATCATACCTGGAAATCTACAATGAGGTCTGTTTCAGAAACTCCTGCATCTGTTGCTGGCTTATTTTTCTGCAAAATAACTTGAAGTTTATTTTCCCCTCTCTTTGTGACTCGGTGTGTTCTCTTTTTCTGTAGTTTGTTGCTGAGGATTTTTATGCTTCTGATTTCATATATATATTTAGAGCATCCAATAATTTTTCCAAAATTTGTGAGGAATACCTGATCTCTTGAAGGCATACATACTACATATATGAATCCATTTTCTGCTAGCTTCTGTACAAAACCAATTACTTGTATCAAACAGAGATCACAAATTTGCAGGAGTTTTTCCTACATTAAAATCTCTTTAATCACAACTACTTTTCATGTGCTTAAAAGTTAAAACTATATATATTCAGTAATTAGTATATAGAACATAAAGAAAGAGTCTTTCTTTTTGGAGTCTTAAATTGTGCATGGCTCTATTATTGGTGTTGGATAACTTGTAGATGCAACTACAAGAAATGAATAATTTCACTAGACAGTTTCAAAATTATGTAAGTAGATAACTGCAGACTTTTCAAAATAAGTTTATAAGTACTTGTATGAGAAGCCTACCAGTCCACCCAGAAGTTAAGGAGAAGATTTTCAATCTGACCATGTACACATGATTTACACATTTCTGTAGGTACAGGGTCATGCTTGTACTGGTATCTAAAATATATGTAACATCATGATATATTGTTTTGTTAACCTTGATGAGTTTCATGAATTCTCTGACAAACTTTCAAAATTTTAGCAATATGGCTTCATGAGCTTTGGTAAATTGTCAATTAATTAGTTTTCCTTTTCAGTAAGTATATATCATTTTACATTTTCACTTACTGAAACTTATGGATCCAGGTTGTTAATGATTTGCTAAATCCAGCAGGACAGAACTTGCGAATCAGAGAGGACTCTCAGGTACACTTTATGTATATGGTTAATTTATTTTTTTCAAGTATGGTTAATTTTACTAGTACAAGTTTGGCAGTTGTTTTATTTTGAATGTCTATGTTGTTATTGGCAAAGCAATTGTCTTTCATGATATGTGAACTCTGAGCTATGAGCACTTAATGTATGGGCTTAAATAAATATTTGAGCCAGTATAGTCAAAGGCGAGAGGTGCTAAAAGGTGCCAAGGGGCCAAAATACTCGAGTAAAGTGAGGTGCTCCCAAATATTAAAATTTTAAAAAATATATATTATGATCAATAGTATTCATTTAAAGGATCAAATAATATTGTCTAAATCTGTATTAATAAACAAAAATAACACAGTGTTAAAGGACCAAATTATATTGTTTAAATCTATATTAATAAAATAATTAATGTAGAAGGAGGAGGATGGAGAGGGGGTTGTTGGGTATGAAGAGGGGAGCAAGGATGAAGGATCCGAAGAGAAGGAGAGGGAGGAGGAGGTATGGAAGAGGGTTGCTGTTGGCTGAGGTGGCTGTCTGATTGTTGTCGGTTGGGTTGATGTGGGTAATTGTCAGCGGTTGGGAGGGGAAGAGGGAGGAGGGAGGGGAGCTATCAGGGAGCAGTGTGGTTTTTTTTTTGTTGTTGTTGGCGGGTTGGGTGCGAGGGGGCATGAAGATTTTGGGAGAATCCGCCAGCACTGGGGGGAAGATGGCTGCAATGAGGCAAAGAAGAAGGGACGCTGGCGATGGGAGGATCTGCCACCTACAACAATATATTTATAACCTGAATCTGCTGTCATCTCTGTGACAGTGCTCCTTTGTGTGCTTGGTTGAGTGTGCAACTTGGGCAGACACGCAGATCTGCCACGGACTAGCTTTTCAGCCCATCGAGCTGATATAACAAATAGCACATCAAGTAGCATAGCATCCACGTGGCTTCCAAAATTTTCACAGATATGTTTTCATGGCTGATTTTCTTAGATATTTGAAGGAAGAAACAGACTTTTAGTTTAATAACTTTTGCATCTCTTATGAATTCTCTTATTATAATTAGATGTCCGTAGGCCTTGCAACAGGTTTCCTAAATTTGTTATAAATTGACAGTAACAGGTCCTGTAGACTTAATGGTTACTTCTTACAGGGAACATTTGTTGAGGGTATTAAGGAGGAGGTTGTCCTATCTCCTGCACATGCACTGTCCCTTATAGCAGCTGGAGAAGGTGAACTTTACAGTTGACTTTTTTATAGGTCAACATACATATACACAATTTGTTCTTGCATACTGACTCATAGATGGTTAGCTATTTACATTTTCAACATGATGTTATCTTATATCCTTTCCTGTTCATTTCTCGTTCTTATCTAGCTGTAACTTAGGTTTTTTTTTTGGTTGGGATGACATGCCAATCAGATTTAGATGCCTATAGTGGTGTTTGATTCAGCATATAAACAAAAATAATTCTGGGATAATTATGGAAAAATAGTTTTACTAAATACATATGAAAATTCAGATTCAATTGTGGTAAAAATGTGATCTATCAGAAAATACTTTAACAGGACATATTCGGATCTGAAGAGGTTTATTGGTTATCACAACATTTTATTTGTACTAAAATCTACATTCAAAAAGTTTGACAAATATCCAAGTTAGGGTAATCAACCTATCCTCTAGATACGACAGTCAACTTTCAAAGTCAGACACTTCCGGTCAAGGTTCGTAATTTTGTACCGAGAACCCTTACTGGATAATGGCCGTGAGTCTGATTCATGCCGATGTACCAACACATGGTACGTCAGCATATACTGAGGCATTGTTCTATTGGGAGAGGGGAGGAATAAAGGAGGAGAATGGAGGAGAAGGAAGAAGGCAGAACAAGGAAAAGGAGGAGAAACAGAAATACTGTGGATGAGGCGGTGGCGGATGGTAGGAGGCAAGCTGTAGGAGCTGGGCTGTGGGCCACTGATTCGGTAGTAGTTTGCTGAGGGTGGGCGACAGAGTGGATTATGACTGCACTGTCATGCAAAGAGGGAGAGAGGGAAAACACATAGAAATTAGGGCTCAAGAAGAGATGAAGCAATTGCAGGTGATGGGAGGTAGGAGATTGTGGCCAACTAGAAATTAGACCATTTGAAATAAGAACTTGTTTAGTTATATCCCTGTACCAGATTAAGGTATATTACATGGAAAAAAAGTTTTTCTTACTATATGCGTGGTTGTGAAGTTACAAAGCACCGTATATATTTTCATTTTTATGCTTCTGATGCATCTTTATTATGCTAATGATGGTGACTTTTGAGTTGATTACAGAGCACAGACATGTTGGGTCCAATAACTTCAATTTACTAAGCAGCCGAAGTCATACAATTTTCACTCTGGTACTTATACTGCACTTAAATGAGCTACAGATTTCAATAATGAGTTCTAATAAATTCTTCCTAGTTCATCTTTAATGCAGACATTTTGACTTTTCATGCTTCACCAACTAATTTGTAAATATAGTGCAACATGTATCTTTTACTAAGCAGCCAAAGTCCTACAATTTTGATGCTGGTACTTATACTGCACTTAAATGAGCTATAGATTTCAATAACGAGATCTATACAAATTCTTCCTAGTTCATCTTTAATACAGACATTTTGACTTTTCATGCTTCACCAACTAATTTGTAAATATAGTGCAACATGTATATGTTAGTTACAATACAAGTGCTTATCAATTAAGAAATTCTTTAGTTCTGGAATTCCCCATATTTTCAGTTGCATCTTGTGCCTCCGACATTTAACTCTGCATTGTTGCTGCCTTGCATAGTCAACTTGTTGAAATTTGCATCTACATTTATACTTTCTGGTGTCATATTTATTAGCCTTGAATAGAAAATCATTTAGTATGCCTCTTTAAAATCATTTTTGAACCAATAATCACAGTCTTAAACAGATTAATTCAGTAATTCAAGTAATTACAGACTTATATTTTGTTACTTAAATTTATGGCTTTCCAACAGACAATAGAGAGTAGCCCTTGTGATGAGTGCGGTGAAGGTGGAGCAGTTAATTTTTCCCAGCTTGTAAGTTTATCTCACTCAGCCTTAAAATTTGTGTAGTTGCTTTCTCATCCTCTATTGCTTCATCATACAAAAGCTTCTAGCATAGACTTCTTTTTCTAACATAGATGCTGGAATTTCTTGGTCTTGCTGTATGCCTTCTTTTGTCACTAGTTCATCAATTGATGGTTTGCTTATGTAATTCTTCGTTCTTTTTCACTTGGGAATGCAGAACCTCATCGATCTCGCAGGTTCTGAGAGCTCGAGGGCTGAAACTACTGGAGTCCGTCGGAAAGAGGGAGCTTATATAAATAAAAGCCTATTGACTCTTGGAACTGTGAGACCTTAGAATAATTGCTTCATAATATTAATTTTTTAATATCTGTGTGTGCTAGAATTTTTACATTTCTATTTTTCAGTTCTCTTCTTTTGATGGCCATGAATGTGTGTCACTGACATTAGTAATCATTTTCTCTCCTGTTGTGAATTAGTCATGTAGTAAATGCATTCATCATAGATAACACTGAGCTTCATGATTGGAGCAGGCCAAGGAACATGAATATGAATAGTGGTCCATATCGACTAAGGTATCTGTATTACTGACATTTTAAACAATCTTTTATAATTCTCGGTAGTACCAAGGTGTATTGGTCCAACTAGGTTCTGGTAAGGTATTTGATTTCTTGCTAAGGAAACCTGATCTCCATAGTTTTATCACTATTGGAATAAATGAATGAAACTAATTTATCCAGGGGCATATATGTTTGTGATTTCATCAATGGCAAAAAGCATACTTGTTAACTTCATGCAAGGACCTTTGGTGAAACTAGCTGATTGAACAAAAAATAGGAAGTCATCCCCAAGATAGATTTTTTCTTGCCATTATGTTTTCTTTAGGCTATGTTACTATTTTATTCAAGATCCATCAATCCAATCCTTTTGTTGACCTGGTCATATATGGTCTTCGTTTCCTAAAACTTTCATAAAGGATTTTCCTTTTTCTCTTGTTCTACTGATTCTTCTCCTTTTTTTCTCAAAAGGAAAACTCTGTCAGTCTGTGTATGGTAATATTGCTGCCATACTACAAAAAAGGAATGATGGATGTGCCTTATATGTTGAAAAAAACTAGATAGTTTGTGTCGGTTGGATTGATGTCTAGGGAGAACAATTGTTTGTCTAGTTTCTATAGAGTTCCGAGATTTAAATTATATTGAGGCAATAGTCTAGATTTTTTGACACTAATTTAACAGTTTCTTTTGTCGATCCCACCAAACTATATTTTCATTTTTTTTCCTTTTTTATGTCATCTTTGTGGTGTGTTGGGATCATATGAAGAAGCAGTTGCTAATGCCCAATTATGTAGTTGAGGCATTTATGCAAAACTTGTCACTTTATGTTTTCTTATGCCATACAACCTCCAACCTCTCATTGCTATTCTCTCTTCTGGGTATTATTAGGATTTGTGAGAAGGGACAGCAACTTTTCTTAGTTACACTTTTCTTGGGGAAGAATAACTTTGATTTCCCTTTCTATTTTCCATCACTATGGTGATCTATCCTTATCTTCTCTATTCTCTCCACTATTATTATCTCTTTTAGCTGATATTATCTTGCTTAATCATTGTCATTCTCTCTTCCTTCTCTGCTTCCTGATTTTGAAATTCTACTGATTTATGTGAAACAATTGTCTTTACATTATCTTTCAAGTTGAGACACATTTTTCAGTGACATTGAAAGGCCTTCTTTCTATTATGATTTAACATCTCTTTGAGATCAAGGTACCCTTTTTGACTACTATTGGTCCTAGGTTTTCTCATATATATCAAAGCGAAGGTCTATACTTTTTTCTGGTCAGTATTCTATTTTTTTGTTTTTTATCTTTGATTTTTTTCCTTCTGCCAGTTTGTTCTTTTATGCAGCTGAGAAGTGAAAATTTTCTACTGCATGGTTTATTAAGACAATCTATTTAAAAAAATTATTAGAAGTTAAAGACCTTAGAAAAGGGAACAACTGCTTAGATAGAAGGATCTTGTGCAAAGGCAGGTTAAGACAAGAATGGTGAGGAGTAATGATGAGATTCAGTATCCTATACATGGATCGAGTGGAGTTTCAAACATTTGAGAACATGATGACCTTCATAAAATGATTTATAACACTTTGGGTGTATCAAAGGGATTGGGACGATCATATTTGCAAGAAAGGGTAGGTGTGCAAGGAAAAGCAAATCTTAGTCTCTTCCTAAAAGATACTGCCATTTTAAGTCACACATGACACAAGAACTTCTTGACCTTACAAGTTTGATGACCATAATTTTCTTCCTGGATGGGTTTTAAAATTTATGACAAAAAATTTGAAAGGAACTCCCCACATGCATTTCTGAAGTTAAGGAATGATTGGGCTTAAAGATTAATATATAGGAGGCAATGAAGCATTTCATGCAACCAAATGATTTCCCCCTAAATATAATTGGGTTTCAAAGTGATATTCAGCAATAGTTGAACAATTCGGTTGAAGCCTATGAAATAATATCTAAGAGGTAACTGTAGAACCAAAATTGTTCATTTTGAGGCCTTCTTACAGAATTAGGGCACCGCAGGAAATTCAGGTTAGCATGTTGGACTTTATTTTTGACTTTTAGATTTGCATCATGATGATGTGAATTTGAGGCTTAGTACCCTTGTCAGACTGATGGTAGGTGGATGATTTTAAATTCTTCATTCTTAGGCCTTGTTTAGTTATCACCAGTTGAATAACAAGGATGTGATTGCAATACTTTACATGCTTTCTGTTTGTAATATGAGATATTTTGCTAGAGTTTACTAAGAAAGATGCAAATCACTGTTGATATAGGAAGACATCAGAACAAAGATGGTCGTGTTGATTATGGAAGACCTAAAACCATTAGATATAAGAGGAAGTCGATATGCTGTTGTATTTGATATAAGGTTGCACTCCTATGTTGGATGGGCTAAAAAGATGAGTGCTAGTATAAGCTGGATGCTCCAGCTATAAATAAGTTATTGTACTCTTGAGGTAATTGGGAGGAGACAGATCAACCCAATGTCCTATGGTCTTGTTAATCGTGTACTTCCACAAATATGTCATAGGCCTTAAGGAGATTATAGATTCAGAGGATAAGTTGATAGTTATCACCACTTCTTTTCCGTGTTAGATGTGGGTAGGTGATATATCTATCAATGTTCCCAATATTATGCCAGGGTAATCTCTAATTATATCAACATTATATGACAAATTCCTAGGCTAATCAGGATACATGGATAGCAACATCATCTGCTAACACTAAATGTTAGTACATGGACAGAGCAGTTTAAAGTTGA
Organism: Musa acuminata AAA Group; assembly: GCF_036884655.1. Lineage (NCBI taxonomy): Eukaryota > Viridiplantae > Streptophyta > Magnoliopsida > Zingiberales > Musaceae > Musa > Musa acuminata. Next base: position 5,199,463 of record NC_088329.1, on the reverse strand, counting down.
GAGCTAAATGTTTTATTAAGGAAAATCCTTGGTAAATGATTTTAAAAGAATTCTTAGATTCTTTGTGTGATGCTAGCAAATTTCTCCAATCATCACTCATGAACAAGCCATATGTTGAGAAAGCAATCTATCTGACATGATGACACAGGTCACCAAAATCTTCCAAGGGCAGTAATTTGATGATGAATCTTGCAGAGATTGGTATCCTATGATTCAACCTAGGAGTTTCATTTTATATGGTTGTCACTTGTCCTTGTCTATCCTTGGTTTGATTTCATTTATTTAGAATGAAATGCTAAGATAAAAAAGGTGTAGGTAATAATCATGTGCGCATAAACATAATTGCACCAACATGGTAAAATTACTTGTCTTTGGGTTGCATCATGTTCATTTTATACCAAGGTTTGTAATACTGAATGATACCGCCCGATACGGGCGGTACGTACCGATCTGACAGGCCAGCGGTATGCGGACCGCCTGGTATCGGTCCGCACTGTAGCAGTGCTACAGTAGCACTGTAGCAGTGCTACACCACTCGGTACACTGTACCATACCGGTACCGAGCCCAGATTGAAATACCGGTACGGTACGGTATTGCGAACCTTACTGAGCGGTACCGTCGATTGAGGCTATTATCGTCGACGGTGACCGAGGGAGAAGAAAGAGGGAGTCGACGGTGATTGAGGGAGAAGAAAGAGGGAGAAGGTGAAAGAAGAGGCAGAAGGGGAAGAAAGAAATAGGGCAAACCTCTATTCAACCCGCTAAGTTACCCTTTATTCTTCATATCGATCTAGTTTTAGTTGAAATTTTACTAGTTCTTTCATCATAGTTGTGTTTTACATGATAGTTTATAAACATGAATTGAATTGGAATCATTAATTCAGCATGACCTACTAAACTCTATGATAAAAAGGGTGTACCCAGTGCACGAGGCTCCCGTCAATGTGGGGTCTGGGGTGGGTTAATATATGCAGTCTTGCTTTTAAATATTTTAAAAAGGTTGTTTCTGTGACTTGAACCCTGGTCCCTCAGGTGGCAAAGGAGCAATCTTACTATTGTACCAAGGCCTGTCCTCTATGATATATTGTAAAATTCTTTGTTACATCGTGTTATCAATGTTGGACAAATTCACTCTTTATTTATCAAGATCTTCCAGTAAAATTACTGAACCACTACCTTTTTCAGGTAATTGCAAAATTAACTGATGGGAAAGCTACACATATCCCCTACAGAGATTCCAAATTAACTCGACTCCTCCAATCTTCTTTAAGTGGTCAAGGGCGTGTTTCCGTAAGTTAATGTTACTGTACAAGTTTTTCTAAGATCAGTAACTTAATGGACCAGTTCTGAATTTATTTGTCCTGTTATTTAGCTCATCTGTACAGTGACTCCATCATCAAGCAATGCAGAAGAGACACATAATACACTGAAGTTTGCTCATCGTGCTAAATGCATTGAGATCCAAGCTTCACAAAATAAGGTATGTTTTCATCTGACCCAAGTAGATGCTTAATAATTTAAGAATAATTTTCATCTTCATAAGAGTGGACTTAATAATCTATCAAATATTGTACCTTGTGTGCCTAACCTTACAGTTCATTCACATTTTGATTGCTTTCATCTATATCCTTGCCTTATGGTTCTGCTTATTGATGCAGATAATAGATGAAAAGTCTCTAATAAAGAAGTACCAAAATGAGATCCGTTGCTTAAAGCAAGAGCTAGAACAGTTAAAGAGAGGCATTGTGACAGTTGTTCCACAAAAGGATTCTGGAGAAAATGACATTTTTCTTCTAAAACAAAAGGTAGGTCATCATTGCATACTTTTGCACCACATGTAAGGTAATTTCCCCTTTGCTTATAAAGTAACATCTGAACTTGATGAACCTGTTCATTTTGAGACATTACATGATGTTCAGTGCATACATTTTGTTGTTTCTATACTTACCTGCTACACAAATGACACTTCATGATTTCACATCATAGTTTGCAACAAGATATTAAGTCTCTGTCAGGTATCAATTTTGGTACTGTATCGGGGTCATTATGGCACCAATTTCGATTGTCACTGCACTGGTATGCTACCAGAGTACCAGCTAGTATGGCCCCAATTTCATACTATTTTTTAAGTCTGGACTTTTACCACTAATGCATTAGCATATTTTATTTGACTGCCTACATGGGATTACAGTTCCAATAATTTTTTAGAATATTTGTAAAAGTTAAAGTTCTTTAGTGTTCATTGCCAATTTGATTAGTGCAAATGTTTAACATGAAAAGCTAGAAGATGGTCATGTCAAGTTACAGTCGAGGCTGGAACAAGAAGAAGAAGCTAAAGCTGCTTTACTGGGAAGGATACAACGTTTAACAAAATTAATTCTGGTCTCTACAAAAGCAAACCAATCTCCAAGATTTCCTCAACGTGCTGGTCCAAGGCGAAGACATTCTTTTGGAGAGGAGGAGGTTCGGTTTTAATTTGTCCACATGAATTCTTGAATAGATAATCTACTATCAACTTCTTATTATTCTGTTCCAAATATCCACTGATACCCTATTACCTTTTTCCACTGGTCCTATTATGTCCTAATTTAGGCAATTATGTGATCCTGCAGCTTGCTTATCTCCCATATCGAAGGCGAGATATGATATTAGATAATGAAAATGGTGTCTTTTATGCTCCCCTGGAAGGATTTGGTGAAACTAATGATGATGCTTCAAAGGAAGAGAAAAAGAACAGAAAACATGGACTCCTAAACTGGTTCAAGATACGGGTATGCCTTGCTGTGTAGATGCTTCTTGCTATGAACTTTTCAAGTTGTGTTCCTTGCAGAACATAATTTATATAAATTTTCAGTACATGATATTCTTTACCATCAGGTAGTGGACTTCACACACATTTTAATGATGTCATACTATACGGTAAGCAATAGAACAATCAATTTGTATCAGGAACAGAAGCAATATGATAATGATGAAAAAGTATATCAGCAGACATTCACGATGATAAAGGGTGAATGACATATAGTTAGAGCACATTCATGGCCTTATCACATAGGTTTGTGTCACAAGAGACATTTGGTTGTAGATGTCTAAATACTCCATTTTTAGCAGTTACGGCTAGTTGAAATTGATAGTAGGCTGATGTTATATTACTATTATTCTATCTTTCACTGCATGCTTGATTGAATTTTTTTCTTCCAGAAACGAGATAGCGGGTTGACAACATTGATGAGTTCAGATGGTGACAAATCAAGTAGAACAAAGTCATACACTGCACCTTCAACTCCTCATGCAGAGAGTGTAAACTTCCCTTCAGAGCCCAGAATATCAAATTCCTTGGTTCCAGACAGAATTCCTGCTGATTTGTTGGAAGTGATGCATGACAGGGAACTTCCTGCAGATGATTTTTCTTCCCAAGAGACACCTCTGGTATGCAATGAACAAAATTATCTGAAATCATAAATTTTCATATGGGTATTATAAATTCTATCTACTTCAATTCTTCAGATGATTTGAAATAACAAGCTTGCCAAAATGGCCTATATGATCTTAGGATACATCATGAATGAACATGGATAGACTTGTCATGATAATGACCTAGCTTGTTTTTAGCTGTATCACTTTCAACAACCACTACTATCTTCATAAATTCTATAAAATATTATCACTGACAGTTGACCAACAGTGGCAAAGTCAAGCACTAGTGCAGTTATTTGCCAAAGTATCGCATTTCTCATAAACCTCATCCCTGCTTTTATCATTGCCGAGGTTCTTACTTAGAGGAACAGAAAATGGAGACAGAGAAGCGTCATTTAATAAAAATTTAAACAATTAAGAAAAGTAGGAATTACTAGCTTGGATATTAGAATGTGTCTGTTTCTAGAAAATTATACTGAAAATATGTTATACCAACATCAATTATTTTGTCACCCATATAGGTACAGTTTATAGATTTTTTATATTCACTGATCCATTTGTCTTCAGTTAATATCATGTAAGGATAGTAAGTTGGTGTTTGTGGCAATTATTGAACCACAAATTACATCAAGGCCACTCATCAGCCATCTGTGCATCATATAATCAGGCAAGCTTCTTTAGGTCATGGTAAATGTGTTAGTCTGATAATGCTCAACAGGGTTAGATCGTTTATGTACCAGAGAGTTAGCAGTCTGACCATGCACTGATGAGGACCAGACAACTCATTACCACTTGGTTTTTATTATGTTCTTCAGGTATTCACAACTAGCACAAATCAGTATACCACTTGGTATCTTGGTACTGTACTAGTCCAACAAGTTGTTGATACTGGTATCAAATCAATATATGTAACTTTGTCCAGAGCTATGATAATGACCAAAATACTTATTGCCATAGATTGAAGATTGAAAATGAATTCCTACACTGAATTTACAGAGTGTTATTGCTGGATAGCATGAGCAAATTTATTAACAAACTTTTGTAACTGAATTAGATTGGAGGAAGAACAAGAAAAATTGACAGTAACTTACAAAGAAGCATGATCATGTTTGTTTTTGTGCCTACTTGAAAATTTGTGATTGAATTTCATTTCTATTTAGTTTAACAATCAAAGTAGGAACTGAATAACTATCTCAGAAAGAAAAGGAGCAACTTTATCAGATTTATGGTAACATGAATGTCCTGTGGCTAACCCGACGAAGAAACTAAGAATAAATAAAAAGCCATATGATGCTTGTTTTTAATTTTCTTTTAGAATATGTAGGTTGGTTTCATTGTTTAAACAATAGCAGTAGCTTACCTACAAAAACTTTATTTGTCATTAGGAAGTAATTAGTGGAAGTTCACTATCTTCATGTAGAAATAAATTTAATACAGTTTCTTTAGTTGGAAATTTTGTGCCATTATATGCTTCCTGTCTGTTTTTATGTTCATGAAAAAATGGTTCTACATTTCAGAAATCTGTTAACTTTCACGCTTTATCTGATATCAGACTAGCATCAAAACTACAGACCATGTTGAATTGCTTAAAGAGCAATTAAAGATTCTTGCTGGAGAAGTAGCACTTAATTCAAGTGTTTTAAAGCGACTCTCAGATGAAGCTGCTAAGAACCCAAAGAATGAACAGATTCAAGTAATTCCTTATCTCTTTTATTTCCTTCAACAAAATTATGTGATATGTCTAGACCTTATGTGATGATTCTTGAACCTGAAGATGGAGATGAGGAAGGTCAGTGAAGAGATAAAAGCCAAAAACCAGCAAATTGCTTCTTTGGAAAAGCAAATGGCCAAAACAGTTTCATTGACTCAAAAGAGAATGGGCAACTCGGGGATTTCACCAGTAAAATTTTGCTTCATGACCTTTCTTTACTGTTTTTTCTTGATTCCACCTAATAGTATTTGATGGTTACTTTTCCTTTTACAGTCATATGCTGAACTACTAGAACAACTGAATGAGAAATCTCTTGAGCTAGAGGTACTCATTTATTTTCATGTTCATGTAGATTAGCATTTAATTGCATCTTTTGATACCTTGTGTGCAATACTTTTAAATTGATAGTTCTTGTGTTTCTGAAGTTCTGCTTTATCAGTCATTTTTGTCAGTTAAACGTGACATCTATGAAGTACTTTTGAAATGTATATATCTCAGTGCATTGTATGAATTTGAGCTTACATAGTAGCAACTCATTTTCAGGTGAAGACTGCAGATAACAGTATAATACAGGATCAGCTGCAACAAAAGGCAAGTTGTAACACAGAGTTACAAGTTTTCGTTGTTGCTTCAGTTTCTGTGCTGACTACATATAGATTGTAACACTAAAATCTCTCTCTTTACCAGATATTTGAATGTGAAGAAATGCAAGAAACAATTACTTCCTTGAAGCAACAACTTGCACAATCTCTCGAAATGAAGGATTCCTCAACGAGGGTCAAATCAGAGTATTTATTTGAAGAAACAAGCATTACAGAATCAACACCGTCAAGAGATATTTCTGCAGAGTTGCTACCTCATGCGAATTTGGTTAGCACTGTTTATTGCTTATTCAATTGCATTTTTCTAAATGCTCATAGTCCTCGAGCACCCACTGTGCTATAATTTTTGCTTCATGAAACCATTAGAAAAAGGTCATTTGTATTAAAAATATAAACAAAGAGAAAGAAAAAGACTAGAGAGAGAGTTAAGCTCAAATACTCTTAAGAAAATGGAGGCATCAATCTTATCACCTCAAAATTGATAATGGAGACTGCAAATCAAAGATATGCTTCACTAAATATAAGCTATAATGTGTAAAAGTCAAGTAATGAAAAGTCTTTTTTTTTTTTTTTAATTTCTAACATCTGAATAAAGTAGACGAAAACCGAAATTCTTTTAATACTGTAATGTATATACTTCTTTTATTTGATCAACAATAAAAAAGTATCAAAGAAATCTAAACATTTAACAATATTTGGATCCGAAACAATCAGTCCAATCATGAACTAAAGTAGTTTAGACTGAAAAACTGGTTGAAAACTCTAGTTTGAATGCACACTAATGTTTACATATTGATATTAGATATAAAACATCAGCTGATCCAATTATTGTCATTTTGCAAGTATTTTTCCTGGCATCTAGATAGCTGTTTTTATGGCTATAAGCAAGTTTTTATATTTTTTATTACGATGCTTTCATTGTGTTTTGCTTCTATATTTATTTACTTTATCTTGTGCATTTTCTTTTCCTGACGCACTGAGTATCAAAAATCTTCATTATTTCATGTTCAACACTCTTTGTTGAAGGAATCCTTGGCAGTCTGTTCCTGATTGCATGAACCAATCATTGGAGGCTTCACACACCTTCTCCAGGGTTCCTAAATCAAAGATCAATTATCACATTGAAGTTTGTGATCAATTTTTGTTACCTAAATAATCATCAGCATCTTCAACGAACCCTCTTTTATGTAGGAAGATAATCGACAGTTTTTTTAATATTCAAATAGCATATGGTCATGTGACATACGCTTCAAGTTTTTTGCTTGTCACCAGATAATTCATCCGAGTGTGAAAGAATACAATTTTTGACATGCCCACTTCGACATAGTGTTTTATTTCTGTTCAGTTATATCTTGTGACAATTACAATATCAAAGTTCCTCTAGTCTAATTTTTTGGTGCAAATATGAGAGTTCAACATAATTATCATTTCTGCCACAAAAAGTAGGTACATTTTTGTTCATGATGCATCCCTACACAACATAATTTGCTACACATCACTCTTCTTTTTTCGTTCTGAATAGAGTCAAGCACCTTGTAAATTTTTGTTGCCTTCATTTAATACCTTAGGTATCCGAAGTTGAAGAACTAAAACGGAAAGTATCTGAATTAAGCGAAGCAAAAAGCCAACTAGAAGCCCGAAATCAGAAGTTGGTGGAGGAGAGTGCATATGCGAAAGGGTTGGCTTCGGCTGCAGGTGTAGAGTTGAAGGCACTATCAGAGGAAGTCACAAAACTCATGAACCACAACGAGAGGCTGGCTGCTGAATTGGCCTCCATGAAAAACTCTGCTCAGCGGAGAGCGAGCAGTGGACCAAAGAATACCAGACGAGACAGCCACATAAAACGGCACGAGCCAACTGTCAAGAAAGAAGTGACTTCCAGCAATGAAAGAGAGCTACAAGCTGCACTTGTAGAAAAGGAACAAAGAGAAGCGGAGCTTCAGAAGAAAGTGGAGGAATCAAAACAAAGGGAGGCCTTCCTGGAGAACGAACTGGCAAACATGTGGATTCTGGTGGCAAAGTTGAAGAACTCTCGAGGAACTGAACCTGAAGTTTTAGATTCCAATCCATGAGAAGAGACAGACATAAATGCGGGATGTGATCATTGTTCGGTGTTCCATAGGCCCATAACCTGTGTGTTGTGCAAAGTAATCATTGTAAATTAAGCTTTGTTTGCAATGTGAATTCAGGTTTTGTCAATTGTTGCCATAAATTTACAGCTTGAAATTAGTTTCTGGCCACAAAAGAAAGGTACGTATTGACTTCATAAAGGTTTTCATTTTTGTGCACAGTAATGAGATGTTATTGGAAAATATGTAAAGATAGCAGATGACAGTGAAGCTGAAACCATCCAACATTTCACTCCACTTGATGGGGGTATCCATGAATGGAAAGGAGAGGAGAAAGAAGGGAAGGAGGGTAGCCCAAAGCTCATACTTAAAAGAGAAAATATGAACTTTTACACTAAAGGAAATGACATAATCTATATGTGAAAGAATTACTTAAAAAGTATTAAGATAAAATAAGAGATGAAAAAATAATTAGCTACAAAAATCATATCACATATAAGATTGTATATCATCATATGACTCAGTTATAAATTCTCAATCTTAAGTAAATGATATAAGATTGTATATCATCATCAGATCAGATCAGATCAATATAAGATTCTGAATCTTTCATCTTGGATAGGTGATGGCCTGGCACATCACCACTCGATAAAATCAATATAATATATGTCATGAAAGTGGCCCTACAATCTAATGCTCCACCATAAAGGGAGAAGTTGAAGGCCCATTTGATGGATTCCGAGTCACACAAAAACACAGAATGGTGTTACTTGCGTAGAAGTGCTTTATTCCCACCTTAAATACTACTAGTGGGCGCTACGTTAGCCCGACTTCAAATCTGAGCTTGGCCGGACCGGACCGGACCGGGTTGGGCACAGTTTTACCTTCGAAAGCGGTGGAGGACCAGGATACCATTATGCGAGGATTTATGATATGCTCGCTTCCCACCCGATTCGGTCCACGAAATCGACCGATGGTTCGAAACCCTAGCGAACCGAGGGCGGCAGCGAAGGAAACTCGTTGATTCCTCTCATCTCTCATCGCGTCGTTCGCCTCGACGAGATATCTTTTATTGATCTGTTCAAGGTGTTCTTTTGTAATCTTAATTCATTGTCAATCGTCGCCTCGCATAATTGATTCTTGTTCCTGGTCCGACTCTTGATCTCGTCTATGCTTTAATTGTTGCTTGTGTGCTTTGGATTTGGTATTCGTGTTTCCTTTTGCAGTTGATTTTAGGGTAAGATTGAGCGAGAATCTTCGTCTAGACTGCCATCTATCTGTTCTAGGGTTGGATTTTATTATTTCTATCGTTGAGATGCAACTCTGAAATAGAAAGTTTTTTTCCAACTTTTGTCTGTTGTAGGCATTAGTTTCTGTCCGCATGACTCGGTGATCGTTGATCAGGCTAGGAAGTGAGATTTAAAGGATCTCTTGGTGCAGATAAAAGACTTTTCAGGTTTTATTAAATTAAGCCTTCATTTTAGAGAACATTAGTGCTTAAGGTTTTTCTTTTTCAGAATAAAAGGAAGTGTTCTTGAGGGTTTAGATGATTGTGGACTTCTGTTGGTCACTGGATTGATTAGGTAAGACACAATTGTTAACAAAACCCTTAGTGACTACTTTTTCCTAGCTTGATAGTGATTTTTAGAAGAAAGACGACAACTGAGTTAAAAAAAATGCGGGCATTCATCTTTCTGACTCATTCAACTATTTTACTTGGGTCTTGGAAGTGCACGTCAGAACTGTGCTTGTCTGTTGTAAATATATTTACAAATAACTTTTGTCTAGTGGCTAACTGACCTAAACAGGTTCATATGGAGCATCTCAAAGCAAGCTGAGAATGATCAAAAGTTGGTGGATCATAAAATTTATAACATGAAAAATCAAAATTTCTTCTTTGCATGGATCATTATGTAGAGATTATCTTGCATAATCTGTCATACCTACGCGATAGATCTTCTTTACTTTTGAACATGTTGCATGTACTTCTTCTTGATCTTTTCTTTTACCCTTGTTGTCTCTGGTTTTGAAGTCTTTGATCTTCTAACCTGACTGTCAGATGATTAAAATATTTTGAAAACATGTAGGTACTAGTTTGATGGAGCCTTCCTTGCTTGCATCCTCCCCTGATAAATCAGATCTGAAGCCATCATTTAGAAAACCCACAAGTGATGCTGCTAGTAGGAAGTATCGACGCCATTCACCTGTTGGTAGATCGGGTTCATCTTCATCTGGTGGTTAGCAATCTGACTCTATCGATTGGTTGTGAACTTTTGTTTCATGCAAATGCTATCAGCTATGAGACATGTCTTCCACATTTGATTCTTTAGTTTCATTAAATTTAGACTTTGTGGTTTTTGTTAGTAAGGGGTTCAGTAACGTGGATGAACTGTTACTGATTGGTTAAAGGGTATGGATATTTGTAGTTGGAACAAGCTTCCATTGGTAGTCCAATTGTCTTCCCATTTCATTAGAGTAGTATCTCAATGTAAGTAGTATATGGGAATTAATCATCTGTTTCCTGATCCTGATTCATGAGTAGGCACCTGACTTGTATGTAAATGATTGAGTACATTTTTCCTCCAAATCTGTAAATTCTTATAAATATTTGGTATATGTCATTGTTAAATAGGATGATTTATTGTTTTTTTTTTTTTTTGAGAAAGATATTATGTGATATTTTTTTTTTTCATATTTTGTGACCCCTCAAGTTATTACATGCCCTTTATAGTCCTAATCAAAAGAGATTAGCTATGTTAGAGTGTAGAAACCCATGGCTTGGACCATGGTTTGACATATTGCTCGAAATGGTATGGTATGAGCAAGATGTACCAATCTGATAGCTAACTAGCACTGACCACGGGGGCATATTGGGCGATGCACCCTCGTACTGATCAAAACCATTGAAATTTGATCGTTACTAACCTGTACCGGTTGGTAATGGGCAGATTTCAATTGAAATCAATCAAGGGCCCAGATTGAATTGATTCTAACGGTCAATTGGACCCATTTGATTGCATATTTAACTCATCAATGTCCAAAAAGGATAAATCCCTTAGCCCTTCCTTATTTTGATATTTCTTATTGAAATAGAACTAATTTTGCATTTAGTTCTAACTAAAATGCCCTAATTTAGGGTTTTCCTAATTTTCAGGTAGTTTCAAATATTTTCTAGCCATTTTTTGGAATTTTCGGCGCATTTATGCTGGTGTAGACTGGTACATACCTGACCAGCCAAAGACTGGCACAGACAATTGACACAAAATTGCAGTCCTTGGCTTTGACTACCATGATTTGATCTATTTCCTTCAAACTTATGCTAACAAGATTGGAGTTGGGTCTAGTCATAGACTCCCCTCTCAACCTTGTTTTCCACTTCAACCATATAAAGAAACCCTAATCCTCACTCTCATGGACGTAACATCTCTCTTTGTTGAGTCTAGAGACATAAGTTGACCCCAACAGTACCGGTATCATGCTAGTCCACCCAAGGATCAGTATTAAGTTTCAAACTGAAACTTTAAGCCTTGATTCAAATGAAGGAGATCAATGATACAGACAAAATTCATATATATACTAAAGAGTTGTCATAATTGTTACCTTTCTTTAGCACAAACAGCTTGGCTCAGGTTATGATGTGATGCTTTGTCCAGTTTAAATCTTTCATCGCATAGTGGCCCAGTGTTTTTTGATCTCTACCAGTGTCTACTTAGCGCTATTCTTATGTAACTATGCTGGATTGGTATTATGCTTATCAGTATGGCATTCTTATTATACACTAGTTTTATCCTCTCCCTATTTCCTGTATTCTTGTTATTTGGAAGTGTCACTAGTCTGCACAATATGCTGAATACTTTCTAGACAACATCAGTTGTATGATAAATACATATATCATCAGCTAAGTATTTGTGATGCTTCTATTCTACATACAAGATCAACCTGGTTGAACAGAAGAGAGGAGTACCCACCAACTTTGTTTGTGAGATAAATTTATGTTCTTGTTGTGTTTCATGTTATTGTTGCATCTAGTTGAGAAGGATATTGCATCAGACTACCATTATACATGCACTTGACTTGTTGTTGTGAATTTGGATTGCCACCCTGCATGAGTATTCCCCTCTATATTTGGGCATTTGATGAATATTTTGGTATGGATTTTTTTATAACCAAGGATTTGTCTTTTTATGGCATGGGTGTGTTGAATACCTTAGTGCATGGAGTGATTCTTTGTTATGCTGGTGGGTATGCTTCTATATCAGCCAGCATGAGCCAAAAATTGACCTATTAACTTGTGGGCTTCTCCAACAAAGGTCGGCATGATCATGAATTTTTTCAACTATCCCAAAATATGCTGGTCAGCATGCAATCCCTATATTGCTATGTATTTCTTGACATATTTTGCCTTGAGATCCATGTCATTAGCATGCTTCTAGTAAAATGCTTGCTTTGTATATGGTGAAAATTTTGTTTCGGTGAGGCTATTCTTTTTCTTTCTTTTTTAAGTTCCCACTTTAACCTAGGCTGTAAGCTTCAGAGGTTATCCACTTCCTTTTTCTTGCTCTAGATATAAAGGGATTCTTTAAGAAAAAGTAAATTTTTGTTTCAAGAATTTAATTTGCATTGTCAAAACATGATAGTAATCCATAATTTGCACTTTTGAGGCTTGCTTTGTCTTTTTTTCTTTGTGGAAATGCTTAATATTGACTTCCCATATTTGTTTCATAAACCATTCACATTTGAATTGGTGTCTTCTTTGTCGCTGATAGGCAGTCCTAGACGTGAGCGGAGCTACAGCCCTCTCCCTCCAAAGGAAGGTCGTGTTAGGACATCTGCTGATCAACACAGAAAGGATGCTGGAAGAGGCTCAGAAAGGGATTCTACTCGTAACAGGTCCAGTAGAGCCCACGATTCTCAGAAGCATTCTGAGAGGCATCTGTATGGGAACTCCCAAGACTACAGGAGGCATGATGATTATAGCAGGCATAACAGGCATGCTGATGAAGATATTAGGAATTATCAGCGGTCATCTAGGTCTGGTCGAGAATTAAGGAATGACAGCCGTTCTGACTATACAAAAGGTGAAAGAATATCTGACAGGTACAGAGATACTTGGCATCACTCTAAAGATAAAGGTGAGATATCGGAGCATAAGAACAAGAATAAGGGAAGAGAACCTGATATTGGAAATAACAAAGGAGACTTGACCAGAGATCATGATAAAATTTCAGAGCAGGACCAGCGAAAAGATAAAGAACCTAGGAATTACAAAAAAGATTATCGGAGGAGCCCTGGAAGTCATAAGAATGATCAGGCGACTTCACAGGAGGAATATATGGGGTTTGACAAAGATGTAACTCAAGAAAGAGATACTGGTGGTCCACAACGGAGGGAAAATGAGAAAGGTACTAAGAAGGATTTCGGTGGACATGAGGATCTGGTTTTAAAGAGGAAGCATACTGAAAGAGAAGTTGAGAAGCCCAGACAGAAACACAGCAGGGAAAGAGAAGAATTTCAGACAGAGAAAAAAGGTTTTGCCAGTCACAGAGAGAGAGAAGGTGGGAATGAAAAGAACTCAGACAAAGCCTCTGATTTGATAGACAAGAAGAATTCAGCAGAGCTTCAAGTTGGTCATTCAGAACTTGGTGAGTACGTCACAAAAACCTGATTGTCTATTTGTCTGTCATTTGTATGTGCATTCTGCAACTATCTGCATGAATAATTGTTCCTAATTATCCAACCATAGGAGAGGAGACACAAGAGGAAGTAAATACCAAGAATGCTGATATTATTAATGATGTTAATTCTGCAAAAGTTGCTGCTCTGAAAGCTGCTGAACTAGGTATGCCTTCAGTTTGTGCTTTATAAATTGTGCTTAGGTTGAGTATTTTCTTCACTCTTTATTCTTTTCATTATTTTGAAACTTGAAAGTGTCCTTTGTGTTATAAAATGCATGGCCAATCTATTGTTTTTCTGGTCTTTGTTATAGATACTCTCAAACCCTAGTTGTCATGTGTAACTCTTGAATTTGGGATCATCTGTTACTGAGTAATTATCAAGTTTATTAATCATATTAATTTGTAATCCAAGTGATGGAATCATGGGAAGTATACATACACGTAAACTGCCACTTTTATATTTGTAAAATTCAGACCTGTCTCATGTTTTACCTTTTTTAACCCTTTATTCTTTAAAAATTGTTAATGAATTTAATTAAACCATTTGGGATTTTGGATCTCCCTAATGAGGTTGATTAACCGATGTTGGTCTTTAGTTCTAGAATTTAATGTAACCCTGTTACCTCCATTTTGTGTACTTCAGAAGAGTCAGAACAATTGCAGAAATCCATCTTGTTTGTTTATGCATATCTGAAACCAAACTTTTCATGTTTTACAGTGAGCATTAATTGTACAATATTTGCCCTCAGCTTGTCATTGATTTAATAGGAGACAGTAGCTATTATCTCTGCTTGCCATTTGGTTCTGCTAAATTGTGCCGTAATGGAAACAAGTATATGGTCTCTTTTTGCATAAATCTAATATGTTGATGTTTTACAAATGTCTGTAAATGGTTTCTCAGTGACTTCATGTTTGGTGTCTTCTGCAGAAGTTACATGTTTTATGTATACCGCTGATGGAATCTTTGATCTTCAAATATTGTCATACAGAACTCTATGTTAATGGCCTCATTTATGTTTGATAAGATAAATATGAAGATATTATCTGTTGGTATCCTTTTCGCAAACTAAAATAATTATACAATGAGAATTCACATCCTCAATCTAAGGTGAGTCTGGTACCACTACTGGACAGGGCCAACTTAATAAATAAAAGTCAGTATGGTTGTGCACAATCGGTCTCCCATGCAGCACCAGTCTCAAGGTCTCTGAATTAACGGTGTTTTTGTGGGCTGAAAATGAGCCAAGCATCTCATCACCTACACATTCCTATCTGCAGGTGATGAATTGCCTGCAGACTATGCTGCTGCTGCATATTGCACATTTTGATGCTCAAGAATAACTATTTTCTTTCATGGATTTCATGATCTCCTCCTCATCCTCTCTACATATTTATGGAGTTTGTCATGTCCAACACCATAAATACTTAAAAAGTCAGTATGGTTGTGCACAATTGGTCTCCCATGCAGCACCAGTCTCAAGGTCTGAATTAATGCTGTTTTTGTGGGCTGAAAATGAGCTAAAGCATCTCATCACCTAAACAGTCCTATCTGCAGGTGGTGAATTGCCTGCAGATTATGCTGCTGCAGCTTGTTGCACATTTTGATGCTCATTGTAGTCTCAAGGTCTGAATTATTTCTTTGGACCCCACTCATCCAATATGGTTATACAAGTTTGTGTGTTTTTTTCTATATATTGAAAAATAGTCTAAACGATGACCCTTTTGCCCATTCATAGTGCTCAAACTGTCCTGTTTCTGATCTAACTTTAAAGAAATGTCATTACCATAAGAAACAGACAAGTTTCCCCAGTTAACTAATTGAATTTCTTAACTAGATACTGACCAACCATCATGAATGATTTGAGAATTTTTCATGAGCCTGAACATCTTTTGTTGCTATGCTTACCTTGATTGCGTGTGCAGTGAACAGGAACCTTGTAGGGTTCGGAGGGGTTGGATTCTTGTCTACTGACCAAAAGAAAAAGCTACTTTGGGGCAACAAAAAGAACACTTCTACTGAAGAGGTAATAATCCCTGTAATTCTGAATGCAACAGCAATTGTTCTTATAGGTGTTTGTCACCACGCATCTCATTTCATTGTCGAATACAACATACAGTCCTCCAGTCGATGGGACTCGCATCTGTTTCCAGATCAGGATCGCCAGGAAAAGTTCAATAGGCTCATGGTAATTTCTGATCTTTTATCAATTGCAGTCATGTTCTTGAAAGTAGTTGATGCTATCTCGGTTTACATGGTTGTTGGAAATATGACAATTTATTAGAATTTCGACCCCTACTAACACATTTTTAGAGTCTGAGGTTGCCTTTGTGGCTATGGCCAATTGTAGGGTGTGAAGGGCACTGTGGCTTCCGAGTGCAGACCGGACAACAACGATGGAAGCGTCCATGCAAAGAAACAGGAGGAGCTCGATACCGATCTGGAGAAGCAATATACTGCTGGTCTCCGACGAAGAGATGGTCGAACAGTTGGTCTTGGCTTGTAATGACACGTTGGTATTCTCTCCAACTCTTTTCAAATGCACTACAAACATGTGTTGTGAAGAACTTTTCGAGCTTATCATCATGGAAAAAACCAGTTTTCCATTTGCTTCTAAACTACTGGAAATGCATTTTTGGTCATTCATTTACTTCATGTTTATGGAAACATTTTATTTAGAGTCTCTTGAAAAAAATTGTTAAGATATCCTTAAACAAATTGAAAGAGATTATGAATGAACTACAAAATTATCCACGAAAAGAAGTATTTTTTATCTTTAATCGGTAGATATATAACTGCCTGAGAAAAGAGATAAATGAATGAAATAGTTGGTTTCTAGAGGAAAGAATTGTACCTGTAATGGTTAAATAGTCACAATCCTTGTTTCACTTTTGATTTCTTTAGTTGAGCATATGACTGAAGCCTTCAAAAAGGCTGCAGGTGGACGATCGGAAGTGCTTTCCCTCCTCCTCCCCTTACCTTACAGAAAGAGGTTACAGTTGGGGTAACACATGGTTGTTCTTCATCCCTAACACTATTAATGGCTGTCCTCGTTAAAGATTTTCACCTAATCGATTTATGCAACACAGTTGGGGTAACACATGTCCTTGTAATCATATTTCTACTCCTTTAAATAAATAAATAAATAAATAAGCAAATGTTCAAATCCCCAGTACTACTACTACTACTACTACTACTACTGAGCGTTCGATTGTATAATAATATTTATTGTATGTACAAAAACACATTTGATTGACACTTTTCCTTTCGAGTCGTCTGACAACAAATCCCAAATATAAGTCGGCTAATCAAAAAACAATATAATAGTCGGATCCTGTTTTCCTCGTGCTTTTGACGGTGCAACCTCACGCGACTGCCGGTGAGGATTAGAACTTGTCCCTTTTTGCCGTCAAACGCGTTCGGGGCACGTCGGTGGCAACACCAAGCCCCGAAGTCGCCAACGAACGAGTCCGAGTTGTACGATCACCGTTCGAAGCCATCGCTTCTCAGATTCAACTCCCACACCTTTTTTTGACTAGCTAAATAGTCAAATACGTGCCTGCCAAAGACTTGGTTGGTTACCTGATCACCCAGTTGCCCTCTTTTCCTTGATGAAGATCTAGCACTAAGCATTTGACCGCTGTTTGATGACCATAGTCTTCTTATCTCTTTGAAGTAGTTCGGAAGGTTCCTTGGACGATGATGACAGTCAAACAGGCAGCTGCAGAAGACCATAATGTACCATTATATAAGGATGCATCTCTTCCTGATAATGGCTCACAGCTCGCATCACCTTTAAACTCCGACACTTTCTTCTCCTCTCCTATCGACATCTCCGTGGTACAGTCAGAGCGAGGGGATGATGGCCTTCGAAGCCTTGAGCGAGGAGTTGCTGAAGATGAGCCTGTTCGTTCTCGTCCAAGCTCTGATCTACTTCATCCTCTCCAACTCTTCCGACGTCTTCTCCTCCACCAAGACGAGATCCTTCAGCTTCCGCACGGCGAGGTCCGCGAGCCTCCGCCACATGCTTGCTTTGCTCTCCGACCTGCCTTCCGACTGCGAGCCGTCACCTCGGCCATCGGATCTCAAGGACCAGTAGTCAGTCATCTTCCTCTTCCGTGGCGAAGCGTCGATGGGTTGCAGAAGCCTAATTAGTCCATTCTTGCAGTTCTTTCTCTGATTCTTTGTATGCGCGAATTTGCTCGATGCATTGAGTTGCAGTTAATGATAACAACTTCGATCTGGGGTTACATAAATCTCGTATCACTCGTCATGATAACAATAGTAGACTAGCTGGCAGCACAAAACATGAAGCAGAATTGAAATGGAATGAGGTAGAGAAAATGGCATCAAAAAATGGCAGCTAATTCATCTTCCTTCTACAAGTGATTGTTTGCGATCAAGATCGGTTCCCTTAAGCAATGGTGGACATTATCAAATATTCATGGCTTTCTTTCATCATAATCCAAGTGCGACTACAAATATTCGAGTTTAGAACGCATACTAAACCTACAAATGTATATTGTCGTAATCCTAGTGTGACCAAGGAGAATGGTGTAAGATGTGTTTGTGCTCATGTCATTTGCTTTGAGATGGCATCTGTTCACCGTATCACCAGATAAATAATGGTAGGTCTGCCCTACCAGTGACATGCATATTACATATATATGAAACATGTGATATGCATGTATTGGTAAAGTAATATGCATACGTTCACTATGTCAACAGCAAGATAATGAATGGTGGCTCTGTCAAAATAGTGACATATAAAAACGGGACACATTTCACTGGCATATATGCATAAAGTTAGATGACATGAGAAGAACATGAAACATGTGCATAGATAAAGCTATAGCGCTATTTGTTGCTAACTTAATTGATTTTTCCGAAGTCAGTATAATATCTTATTTATTCATCTATAAAGGGTCAATCTTTTCCAAATCTCTAATAGTCCCTTAAAGATTTAATAAAAAAACAGGTAAAAATAAAATGTAATTCGAGATCGTCGCGATTGAATGATTGCATGACGAATGGTTCGAAGTGGTTGGTCGAGATTACAAGTCTCAACAAATGCTCGTATGATACTATTACGAAACGAGACGATGAATCAACTTTAGATACTATCTCAAAGGTCCGTCTAATCATGTCACCTTGGTAGCTCCTAGGTGTTATGTTGACTAATACTTTACACCATTCTGTAGAGTTAGAAAATCCCTAAAATAATTACATGAGTAGTCTTTTTCTGGACAGTCTTATCTCTATGCGATCTGTATACAATATCGAATATCATGTTCATATATTTATTCATAACAAAAGAGTAAGATTAGGACGAGAAGATTTACAATTAGATAAATATTATTTATGAAATAAAGATAAATCGGATGATAATAAGATATCGGTGGCTATTCATATCATAATCCCTATATCTCAGTATAAATTATGTTTTGCTACCAACAAACACAAGTTAAATGGCTTCCATTAGGACCTCTAATAATGTATCCTACTCTCCCGTGTCTTTATAATCCTAAGATTTGCTTTTGCTTAGAGTAGATAATAGCTTTCATGAATGCTTTACTTGTATTTTACTTTTGTTCTTGTATTATTAATTATTTTGTGTCATATGTGCAGGCAGTATGTGATTATTTTAATCTTGTGATCACATAAATAACGATCATATGAGTTGAATCCGTAAATGGAGTTACAATGAGAAGAGCTTAGATATGGGCTGCATCTCAACGACGGCCTAATGGTTGAGTTGAGGTGGCCTTGTGCTTCCATTCTTCTATTTGTAATCTTTTTTTGGATGATCTAAATGTGTTCAACATTCTTATATATCGTCTCATATCAACTCATGAATTGAGCTTTTACTAATTGTTACAAAATAATAAGATTTATAATGTCGGCACATCAATAACCACACATACTAATCAACAACATCAAATATATTAGAAATTGAAAGGGTTAGCCACAAACAAGACGAGAATGACAGCTAACCAAACATGTTGATCACCAACATCAAATACATTAGAAATTGAAAGAAAGGTTTAGCCACAAACTAGATGGGAATGACAGCTAACCAACATTGGTAGGTAAGATTGATCCTATCAACCATCATTTGGCCTCCAAAATGAATCCCAAGTCTATCTTGTCAAAGGCAGTTCACTTGTGCACACACACCCACAATGAATCCTGCCTTGAGTATATTATATAACCCAATAAAAACAAGCCTAAAATTCAATGACTTGTTATTATTCAATCATCCTTGTGATTTGTCAGTGTTCGTTCGTTTTTGGTATCTTCATGTGGAGTTATCTAATTTGGCATCATCGTTCTATTCCGTGACAAAGGAAGAGGAGAAGTCGCAGCTACATCAACCGATGTAAGATAGTGGTTGTTGCTGTTCGTTCTACATCAGATGGCTCCCTGTCATCACTGTCCACAGGAACTCTCGATTCACTCTTAATTCGATGCAGTTTCCACTTAGACTTCAACAGCACCTCGAGTGGCTCCTCGCAGTGTCAACAGCCAGTTTGGGGCGTCGAGTGTGAGGGGTGCTGTGTATTCCATCGCCATCCACTGATTCCAAAAGGAACTCGAAGATAAAAAGGAGGTCACGGTCATGTGCCATCCATCATCGTCCGGTCTTCCACAGTAAATGGGCCCAAATAGATTTGAGATGCCTGTCGGTGGCGGAAAGCTCCATAGGAGCACTTTAACCGCACTTGGGTTACCTTTCACCATGTGAGCCCTCCTCCCTCTTGGTCACCCTCTCAAGCAAGCGTCTGAGTGATGTAGTACTGCCATTGCTTTCCTTGGTGGTGCGTAGCTGCACACAGAAAAGCCAAGTCGGGGTAGTGTAAGTTTCGGTACAAGTGCAAGAATGGATTGTGCTGAAGTTGACTCGATGAGATGATCAACATGATTGACATAATGATTCCACATGATAGTGGTCAATGCGAAGTTCTCGGGCAGAGAAAAGATGGTGTGCTGTAAAGAGGCTTGAGCTCGATCATGTGTTGCATGATCTGAAGACATGTTCTCCGTTGCTTCTTCTTTACTCGATCACTTTTCATCCACATGAACCCCCACAAGTAAGATGTCCTCTAAAGATTCAGATGTTCCCCACGCCTCCTCCTCCTGCCTTCCCTGCAAGCCATCAATGCAGTTTCGTCAGTAATATGTATTCTACTACGATGGCATATGGCATGGGGAACTGTGAGTAAAGCAAGCGTGAGGAAAGCCAAAAAATCTCAGTTCTCAATGGCCTCATTCCCGTCTCAGAAGGGAACATGATGATACTGATGAGAAACTTGTGTTTGGTGAACCATAAAACGTAATGTACAAGGAAGTTGGTCATTTCTGCTGTCTCCTTGTGCTTGTTTGATTCTGCAGGCTTGATCAATGTTGTCTCTTTGTGGCTGATCTGCTAGTAAAGTTAGTTAGCACCAAGCAAAGATCATTAGCAATGGCAATATTAGGATAAACTTCAAGGCAATCTCTCTCTCTCTCTTTAATGTTAGGATAAGATTCGAAGGAAGGTGTTTGTTTGTTTGTCACTCTGTCTCTCTCTACAGAAGGAATTGTTTGCTTGTTTGGAACAGGTGGAAAGCAACAAGAAATTGAATGTGATGAAGTGTAGTTAAATAGGTTAAAGATATAAATAAATAAATATATATATAGTAATTATTCTTTCCATAAAAAAAATCAACTTAATTCAGAAAAGGAAGGAACCACTTAAAAGTCATTGTGAATCACTGATACTTTGCATCTACATTAAGCATTGCATTATCCAATATAGCGAAACACATTTAATAATAGCAAAAATAATAAAGGGTGATTTGTATGCTCGAAGTGCTACGGAGCACTTAGTCATCATGGCAATAAAACGAGGCCGTGAATAGACCACCATGAAGAACTAATAAAGCCACTCAAAGAAGATAAAAGGTTTTACTCGTGCTCGATTAATGAAAGTAATCGAGGTGTCATCAAGATGCACTACAAGTTCATCTTTAAGTATCGAATTAACACCTCTAACTATATATTTTTAACCAACCGACCATTAGAATTTTTTGAAAGTGCTGCTAATTAGCAAACTTTGATGCTTTATCACCTATCATTTTGTAATATATATATGTATATATATATATATATATATATATATATAGCATGAATTGATTCTAACAACTTAATACTAATAATTTATTATTATTTTATATTCATAACAATATCACGTAAGAAAAAACTTCCTCCGTTGTAATGGACAAACCCCTAAAAAAGAAAAGAAAAGCAATTCTCCCTTTGCATAAGTCTTCGCATTCAAAAAGGCAACGTAGTGAACGGAAGTCACATCCAACACTATCACTGTATTCGAACGATTGAGAGAGAGAGAGAGAGAGAGAGAGAGAGAGAGAACATAAAGTGAGGTTGGGACAAATGGCTACAGAGGAAGACTCGCCACCAACACTTCAACTGTGCCCATTATCAATAATGACCGATCCCAAACGAACCACTGACCTCTCCACCTTCATCTCCCCGAACACCGGTGCTTATTTGCCCACTTCATCGTCTTCTCTACCGACCAACTTTCAGACTTACGCACTACCCCTCATTTTTATTCATCTCTATCTTCTGCACAACTCGAGTAGGCCGATGAAACCTCTCATCGACGGAGTGTCTTAGTGTTGATTGGACTCTGATATAGTAAGTTGATTCACTCGATCTGATTAATTTAATTTAGTGCTATAGTACTAGTCAATCAAAACTTGATACACGAAGTCAAATGATGATGTATGTATTAAGCATTATCATGTCAATATGATATTATAAAGAAAATATTTTTTTATTATGATAATTATTTTTTTATAGTTAATATTTGTTTCATAACAAATGATATATTAGAGGGCTTCTCTATATTATTTGAGGAGGAAGACTTTAATTACCCCATGTAGTTATATTGGTATCCATATATTTACGAAAGTAAGATATTTACGTTTATTACCTTAATGTCATCGGTTTTCCTAATATGTGATAGTAGATGACGACATCCAATGTAGTTGTTGTGAATGTCGACATAGTTGTCAAGTAACCCTTTTGCAGCTCTATATCTACGTCAACACAGTTATCGAACGGCGAAAGAGTCGCTCAGCATCTACATCAACGTCGACGTAGATGTATAGTGGTGTTGCTTAACAACTACATCGACATCGACACAGATGGTGGTGGCCATTGTGACATCTATAGTGAAGATGATGGTTACCTCATCGTCGACCCATTAGGTAGACTACTGGACCCAAAAATAGGGTCATTGGAGCTCCTATCGCTCTCCTGTTACCGTGTTAGTTTTAGCATAGGCATGAAAAAAGAGAAATAGGGGGATCATTGAAGAAGGAATTCTATTCATTGTGGTTGTCATCGACGGGAAAAAAAGCTAGCATGTGAGCAATTATCAAGCTTCTAGCAGACATATTCGGTAATAATAGAAAAATATGGATCTCAAAATTCGATGTTGAGTATGTCATCGTACCCATTGTCGATGTAGTTGTTGAGTGACCCTTTCGTCACTCTGCATCTGTGTTGATGTTAACCCAGTTGTCGAGCAACGAAAGAACTACTCGGCATCTACATCGACGGTGCTTTTGTCGCTCGATAATTATGTCGGCATCGACATAGATATAGTTAAGTCTTCACCTCTCACTACCACTCTTCTCATCCACAACGATCACCCACGATCTCTAACAATATCGTCATCTGTCACCACTAATTGAAACATTAAATATCTTTGTTGGTAAAACTGATGACGTTCGGATAAATAAATCTAGATATATCACATTTATAACTATATGGATGTTAATATAATTTTTTAAAATATAAAAATCGAAATGCTATAGTAACTATAATGAATAATCCATAATTAGCCTAAAGAGATTTCATAATCACCTTCTCCGACATGCAAGAATCTTCCCTTTAAATGAATTATGTTAATTTAAAATCTTCGTAAAAAAAAAAAGAAGAAGAAGTCGATCAATTTGTGTGTAGCAACCAAATGACGACGACCTCCACATCCCTATAAAATTGCCCGACGCATTAAAGAATATTCACCCACCCACCACTATATTCCAATGGTGATTAGGTTATCATGAGATGGGAGGTTATGGCTTCCTACTTTTTGGATGCCACACTACGTTCGTACATTATTCTTTGTTCTTTTATATTTCCAATTTTCTAATTTTTCTTTTGATGACTATTACGTATAAATAAACACGATTTTGAATGACGCATTTAAAAGTGACGATATGGTAAGCTGGATTAGAAATCCAATCAACATTTTAAGGATTCAAACAATTATGTGTAGTGTATGACAAATTTCGTGAAAGAGTTGCTATATCTGAATTTTAAATTTGGAGTACTTTGGAGATTTTGTATTGATTGATAATTTGATCAAATTTAATAAGGTAAATTAAAATTTAGGCATTAGAGAGTTATTCTAATTGCATTAGGAGTGGTGTTTGGGTTGTTATCATATTACATTAGGGTTAGGTTATAGCGAGATGATAAATAATGAAAGATCGTAATTGATTTAAAAATAAAAATTATAGTTTTGATAGGATTAGACTTTCGGATTCAATTTAGGAGTTACCTTTACCTCCTCTTATATTTTTATCGATATTAGAAATACTCATCTTCGAATATCTCGAGTATATATCTTTTAACCATTAACTAGTTATAAAAAAATATATTAAAAAAATCTTCTAGAACGAGTCAAGTTTAGATCAAATCATATTGATGATTCATTCAAAGGTGATAATCGAGAAATAACACTTATCATTCATTTTCTAATTTAAAACTATTATTAAGTGGTATTAATTTATTTATTTTTACAAATGAGAAACAACTAGATTAACTAACTCTTGAACTTTTAATCCTTTGACTAGTGATAAATATATAATAATTAGTAATACATATCGAAGATTTGTGGAAACTATCATACACTTAATAATCAATGTTAATAGCATCAAAACAAACAATCTAAGTAGAGCCACGATCTCCCGCATGATGATATTAATCAACTCTTATACCCACTTCCATGAATCGTAAGCCCAAGCAAAGCTAAAGCCAAGTAGAGGGCATTGCAACCTTCGAAAAGAAAAGTTGGGTAGGCGTGTGTTATGTGAGTTGGATCTAATTTGATTAGTCATTCTTTCAAGTGCAATGGAACACATCCCGAATAAAGTGGAGTGGCTTAAGCAACCCTCCTTTTTATCTTCGTAGATCACAATGATAGCTCCTTAAATTTAGTTAGATGATATTGAATTCGATGTTCATCTTTGGTACATATGTGGCTTACAATGCTACAAGCACATTCGCGCCGACACTTCGAGTCCCACATAAATTGGCCTCTAGTGGTGCAACAACGTACCATTACCCATTAATTGTTTGGTTCGACCCCACTTAATTAATAGACCCAATCATGAAGCCTACTTAAAGGTTGGATTAATTAACCACCGACTACGTTTTAGAGTAAGACTCTCCGACACATTTTAGGTAAGAAATCATATCTTCGAATTCATGCCAAGATTTGAATCGATATGATATATATCATACGTATTATCTCAATAGATATAGAATTCATATGACTTGAAATATTTAGGTCCCTTCCGAGTCAATTTAAATATTCTCTTATATCCATTATAAGATTCCCTCAAGTGAGTTTAATCTTAAAAATTAGATTCGGATAATTTTTTTGTAATTAATTAAACATTATATGAAAAATCATGTACCCGAGTTCTTTTCTTGAGAGAGTTCATATCAAAATTATAATCATGTACCCAATCATGCTATTTTTTTGACTCATGAAGTCTCAACCTTGAAAAGGAAATGAACATAAGATTTCTAAGTCAAACCAATCACAATCTATCATGAAAAGACATGTATCGACACAAAGTCGAGTGCCCCCGCCGCCACCACCACTTCTTCTTCATGTCAATGACCGCCACTTCTTCTTCCTCGTCCACCAACCTTTACCACCATACTTGGTTGCCTCTTCCCGTCACTCCAAGAAGATATATAGATCACCCACCATGGCATCGGATCGATTCCCTACTTTATTAAATGGCAGGCCCCACACGGGAATTGCTTTCCAACTACAATCAAGAAGAAGAACTCACTCACACGATCTCAATTGCCATTCTCACGATTAGGTATCTCAATGTTAATTTTGTACCTTTAGATGATCAACTAAAGCGATGATCTTAAAGTCATTAATTCCCTCTTCCTATTTTATTACGATTTGTGGGTATTTTGATGGAGAAAAGGCATACATGTACATATGTTTTATATCTCTATCACGAAGTCATCATAATATGGATTTATTTGAATAAAAATAAATCTTGTTCGATTAACTTAATAATTAAGGATCCAAAGAATTCTCCGTTAATTAGATTAAAAATTAGAATTATGAATATGGAATAATGATAAAGTTCGTTTAATGAGAGCCAAAAATTAGTATTTCTTATAATTTTTTGTGGTTTTTTTAGAAACATATATTAGATTTATTATCATCTTTTAAAGATGATTTTATGACATTCATAATATTTTAATTATTATTATTAAGTAATTAAACGTATTAGTTTTCATAAAATCCCATAAATCATTTTTATTATTTTCTATATCATATATATATATATATATATAATATTAATTTAGGAGGCTATTGTAATTGATGAGAATAAAATAATTTAAGATAGAAGACAGTATTGTGATTAAAAAGAATCAGATCAGTCCAAGAAACAAGCAAATCAAAGTGAAAAAAAAAAAAGATAATTTAATAAAATAAGTAAAAAATTATCATAGATATTTTGAAATTTTAGATTTAATTTTACCCTTTTTCCGATTTCCAAAAAATATTAGGATTTAAAATTGAAACAGCTATTTCATCCCATCCTTCCAATTATAAGATAAAGAAAAGATAATGGCAAAAATATAATAATTTGGAACTGGAAGACCAGTCTCGGAATACAGTTCCCGTTCTTCGGTGGCCGCAAACACCAGTCCACTTATTGGTCTGCTCCGGTCTCTCACCGCACTCCCTCACAGCAACGGAGCCTTAAGGCTTCCACTGCCAATCTCCCGTCGCTCTTCACCTCTCTCCGTTGCCTGCAGCCAGAGATGCGTGAAAGCCATTAAAGAACCCATTTTTCTTGTTGTTTTGTGTTCCCTTCCTCTCTCACTCTGCGCCATGAAGGAAGCCTCAAAGCCTCCGAAGAGCTCCGCCGTTGTCTCCGATCTAACGGCCCTCTTCTCCCTTCTCAGGAAGAGGAGGACGAAGGTCTTCCTTTATGGCTTTGCCTTCGCGTTCGTTGCCTTCAGCGCTTATTTGGCGTTTTGCCCTCCGGAGAAGACCTCCCCTTGGTTCAACAACCTCTTCACGTCCGCTTCCGTCTCCACCGCTCCCTACAGATCTCAAATATCTTCCCTTTTCTCTTACATCTTTCCCAATTCATCTTCATCGCCATCACCGGAGAATGCGGCTCCTTTGCCGGAGGATCTGCCGGCCGACGGCGGTGGGGCTGAGAAAGGCGGGATCTTGGCGGGTAATTTGACGGCAGAGGGCGTCGGTGTGGAGAAAGGTGGGGTTTTGCAGGCGAAGAATCAGACAGGAAGTGGAATTGGGTCTCAGGGAAATGGAATTGCGGTGAAAAATCATTCACCCACTGCAATCGGGTTGCAGGGAGGTGGAGATTCGACGAAGAATCACTCGATGGAGGGCGGAAATGGGGTTCCGACGAGTGATCAGGGAAGGGATGGGATTGGTTCTGCGACAGCCACAGTCTTGGCAGCAAAGAACCAGACAGCGAATGGAATACCTTCAAAGAACGAGACTAAATCCGTAGTTGATCCTACAAAAACTAGAGATTTGCCAACGAAGAACCAGACTAAGGTTGGAGACAGAGACGATTCCAAGAAAGATGCAGTCTTGGCAGCTAAGAACCTGACAGTAACCGGAGCTCCTCCAAAGAAGAATGAGACCACAACTGCAGTTGGTTCTGCGGGAAATGGAGATTTACCATTGAAGAATCAGATAGATAAAGGAGTCGCGTCAAAGGTAAATCAAGTTCTTAATTCAACAGCGACTCCTAAGTCTGGGGCTGCTGCAAAGAACCAATCCAGCAGTGGGGTTCCCTCGGTTACAAAGAGTACCGGAACTACTACGGCAAAGAGTGAGGAGAAAGGGGCTCCAAGTTTATCATCTTCGCTCGTGAAAGGAAATGGTCCGACCGCAGCATCAGCTAGGGATGAAGGAAAGAGACAGGTGGATTGGATCGGTGCTATGAAAGGTTGTGATATTTTCCAAGGAAGGTGGGTGAAGGATGATTCATATCCACTCTATCCCGAGGGCTCCTGCCCTCACATCGATGAACCTTTTGATTGCTACCGCAATGGCCGGCCCGATCGGTCTTATCAGAAACTCCGGTGGCAGCCTAATGGCTGCAACATTCCAAGGTGATAAACATTAGAAATCTGAAAGTTTGATGTGTTTGGTTCTTTTATGTGTTAAACTTCATATCTGTGTGTTTAGGTTGAATGCAACTGATATGTTGGAGAGATTGAGAGGAAAACGACTGGTATTTGTTGGTGATTCACTGAACAGAAACATGTGGGACTCTTTGGTTTGCATCTTAAGAAACTCTGTCAAAGACAAAAAGAAGGTTTTCGAGGCCTCTGGCAGGCATGAATTCAGAACAGAGGGTTCTTATTCTTTCGTGTTCAAGGTTTGTTTCTGTTCCCAATTTGTCATCCTGTTGTTTCTCATATCATCTCAAGGATTACAGTAGCTGCTACTATTTGTCTGTTTAGGATTTCAATTGTTCCGTGGAGTTCTTCCGCTCGCCATTTCTTGTTCAGGAGTGGGAGATGCCTGTAAGCAACGGCAAGAAAAAGGAGACGCTTAGGCTTGACATAATTGAGAGATCATCTTCCAAGTACAAAGATGCAGATGTTATTATCTTCAACACAGGGCATTGGTGGACTCATGAGAAGACCTCAAAAGGGTAATCAAGAGTTAGACAATCAAATCTTGTACTGTTTTGCATGATTTTCCAAGGTTAACCCAAGTAAGATATTTTCAAACAGGAAGGACTACTATCAAGAAGGCAACCATATATACAGTGAATTGAATGTCGTCGAAGCATTTCATAAAGCTCTCGATACTTGGTCAAAATGGGTGGATACAAATGTCAATCCCAAGAAATCCCTAGTTTTTTTCAGGGGCTATTCTGCCTCACATTTCAGGTGCTCTAGTCAATTTGTTAACTCGATCATAAGTTTTACCATCAAATGCTTCATTTTCTTTCAGCTTGCTCACACTTGATTCTGTTTTCTGTTCAGTGGTGGGCAATGGAATTCAGGTGGGCAATGTGACAAAGAGACTGAACCCATCAAGAATGAGACGTATCTCTCATCATATCCATCAAAGATGACTGTTTTGGAATCGGTGATCAAGGGAATGAAAACTCCTGCCTCCTATTTAAACATTACAAGAATGACTGACTACAGGAAAGATGCCCACCCTTCCATCTACCGGAAGCAGCACTTGACTGAGGAAGAGAGGAGATCTCCTGAAAGATACCAAGATTGCAGTCATTGGTGCCTCCCTGGAGTGCCCGATTCTTGGAATGAGCTACTATATGCACAGCTTATCATCAAACAGCATCAACTGCTGTAACCAAAATTAAACAACCTGGGGATAATAAAGTGGTGTTGTATATTAATTTCATATGAGGTAAATAAGTAAATCAATGAGTGGATCAAACTGTCAATGTGAGTACTTACAGAGGGAAAAATACAAATTTCTGGAAGAAGAAAGCATTCAGTATAATTTATTTTATGCAACAAGAGAGGGAAAGCAAGCTGTATTAGTGAGTTCTTCCTCACGTCTACAAAATTCTTTTTCTGGCAGCTTTAGGCATGTTGACGTACGATGTTAATCTTATGTGTTTATTTAGAAATAAAGAATTACATATCTCTGTTATAAAACAGCGTTTTACTTGATTCTTTATTTTTCCTTTTACATCCTTTTATTAATAATGATGAGTCCATTTATGTTGCTCACGATCATGTCTTTCAAGACTTGTGCATTACCTATCATTCTACTGCATGTTTCTTCCAAAAAGAAAATCCATTTACTACCTCTTGAGCTTATTCTTCCCGGTTGTCATAGCTTGTCTCTTCCTTTTTTGACATTGACATATCAAATATACATGCTGATAGATGTGAGTTCACTGAATTTTTTCTTCCCGAGACATCTTTGAAGGATTACTGATCTTTTGCTGCTAATCAACTCTAGATACATGGGAGATAGCTTGAACGACTTCAATGCATCATGGTGGTCTCACTCTTGGTAGTATTGTGGTATTGAACTAATTACTTGGAGATTCATGTTACTATCACATGGTGTAATAAGCTAATACTTGTAACTTAGACCAACTTTAATTAAGTTGGTATGATGTAAGATTCTTGAACTGCTGATTTTTTTTGTAAGATGTAACAGGGAATAGCATTATAATTTGAGAGACACGTCGAGGTAAACTTTAGGGTAACAATCTAGTTGAATCTTTACATGTAAGTGTTACATGATATGGCAATCTTGAATTGCCAGAGTTTTCCCTAAGATGTCACATCTACTGCAAATGAATGTGCTTTTCTTTATAATGTAGCTGTGTTGCAGGTATTTGGATTGCTAGAGTTTTGCATAATGTGTCGCAGGTTACTTACTACACAATATACTTTTTCTCTATCTTACTTTTTTTTCTTTTTTTCCTATAGTTATTTCTCATTTGTGTTTTTAATAACTGTGTAGAAGGCTGACTATGCAATTGTCTTATTAATACTATGGTCACTGGTCTTGTTGTTAATAAGATTAGAACAGACCACTTAGTCTTAGATTTATTTTATTTAACTGAACTTTGGATGGAGATTTAACCTGAATCTTCACTATAAAGCTGTGATGCATATTTAACCTAGGTACCGGTTTGCGTCATGGTAAAAGAACTAGCATTACAATGTGGCAGTACAAGAAATCTGGCTTGTCCAAATGTTCTTTCTTCTGAAATTTGCATTTGCTTGTAGCAAAAGCTGTCACAATTAGCAATTTTGATTCTTATCGCTATAAGAAGTTAGATCTTCATTTTTAGATCCTTATATTTTTCGTATTGTGCTTATTACTCTTTTTCTTTTAGACTCTTAGCAATTTTGTTTTTTGTTGGCATTTTTCACCAAACAGAGTTAATTTGTATTACCAAACCCATATTCATCAGAAAATACGGTTATTACGATATCCTATCGAAGAATGTTTCTTTTTTATGCATATTAAAGATTGAATGGTGAAATCAAAGCAACAGCTTTTATGTCTATTGTTGGAAGCAGTGGATGAGTTTTTGTTTCATGCATCATGATCAAGTAATTACTCTGTCACTGATGTGTTCATGGATGAAACCACCCTGGAAGATCTGAGGTGAGTAAATTAAGTTCCTTGTCAGCGTCTATTTTACTTGTTTTGCACATCCCACAACTTTTTTTTGGTACCTCCATTGATCTTTAGTTCATTGCCTTCAGTTCATCATTAAATACTGCATGCATTGGAGTACTTCATCAGTGATTGATTGGTTTATGTGAATTCAAGATGCAAGAATTGCATCAGAGCAAGAGAAACTTTTTTTGTTTGACTTTGCCACCACTTGCATAACACCATGAACAACTTTCTCAATTATAAACTATGATTTACATGACCATAATGATGAAAGAGACATTTTGTGATGAATATGTTCAACAGTTTGAATCAGGGATTTGTTCCTACATTTAAGCTGCAGAGGTCATATCATATTGTTGTTTTCGGCATCCAAATGGAAAAGCATATAGAAATTATTACGATTGATAAATATTTTTAATTAAAAAAATATTTTAAAATTTTATATTAATGGGGTATTATGAAAAATAATACTCTTAAGGTTTTTTTTTACTTATAATCACAAATTTATGTGATAGTATATGCAAACTCAAAAAGGAATTTATTTCTTATATTTTATTATTCTCATATATGATAATCAATTTAAGTTTCTTTCATCGTGGATATATAAAATAGCTCAATCTTCTCTTTAATGAACACACAACAAGAAGAGATGGAGGTGTAATGGTCAACTCACAGAAAGTCTTCAGTTGTTACATCAGACACTTGATATCAATCAATCATTTATCCCAAGATTGTGTTTGGAGGTTGTGATAAGGAGAGCACACCCACCACCTGAAGCCAGTAGATCTGTCTCCATCCACCTCATGTTGTGTGTTCCATCTTTGATGGGTACAAGAACACGACTGGTTTCACTTCTTTGTTCCTCGTGGAAGTGGAAACTCGAAGAAGATAGAACAAGAGAAACATATGAGCTGCTAAACCTCTTAATCTCTCACATCAATAATTCATGTCTTGATCATCTATATGACTGCTTGAAGAGAAATTAAATCTCTCTTGTCAGATCAACTCATACCACCTAGAAACGCAGTGGATATCATTAGCAGCAGCAAAGTATGTTGACGCACATCTTTTCTTGTCCCTCTAACAAAACGCCACGAAAACAAGAGTTATGTACATGAATGGCCAGTGGCTGCTGGCGGTTGGGGCCGGAAGTTGTCAGGGAGGCTGGCGAGGTGCCGCAGGCGTAGGCTTGGAGAAGAGGGCGGCGAAGGAGCTCGGCCGGTGGTCTGCAGCGGTGGAAGCGACGCGCTCGCAGGAGGGGCACATGGAGAGGGTGGTGGCCGGGAGGTGCATGTGGAAAGGGTGGGTGGTCTTGAGGGCCCTCAGCTCGGCCACCTCCTTCTGGAGGCGGCGGTTCTCCTCCGTCAGCGTCTGGCAGCAGCGCTTTAGGTACTCACAGTCCACTTCTGTTTGCTTCAGCTTCGTCCTGCCATTAGATGCAGATACGAAGGATGAGCTTTTCTGGATCAGAAAAGGAACATGACTGCTAACGGAAAGAAAGATGGAGTTGATCTAAGAGTACCTGGCTCTTCTGTTCTGAAACCAGACTTCTACTTGTCGAGGCTGCAGGTTGAGCTGCTTGGCCAGAGCAAGCTTCTGCTTCTGAAATAGATAATCCAATATATATATATATATATATTCAATCATGACGTCAAAAGTTGTAATTTTTGTTGTTCTCAGATCTTTTACTGGATTGAGGGTGTTGTGCTCCTTGAAGCTCTCCTCGAGGAAGGCAGATTGCTCCTTGGAGAGGCGGAGCTTCTTCTTCGCCAATCCGTTCTCCTCTTCGTCGCTCACTATAGACGACGCCCTTTCCACCACTCCTCCCCTCTCAGCGCTGCTTCGCTGGGCGGAGAAGCCCATCCGAAAGGAGATGGTGCTGTTCGGTGACGACGAAGACACCGCCGCCGCTTCCTCGGCCTCCTCTGTGGATGGCACATCGAACCCTCGCGTCGAGGCATCCAAATTCCCTACAAAACAATAAGAGTTCAATTTTCGAGCGAAATCCTTCACAATCCAACCGCTGATAAAAGGTCTTAAAATTGGGTAAAGAACACTTTTTTACAGCTTCCTTTCATCCAAATGTGCATTTTTATCTCTTCAGCGGAATTCTTAACGTAAGAAAATCCTTTTTCTAGCAAAAAAATCTAAATACATTTCACCTCTTTTGGAACAAACACCAGTGGATAAGAATCCTAACAGGGCATAAAGATCTTGTTTTCTCCGATATTATTAATACATTTAGTGTATCAAACTATGTCAGGGACAAAGCTCCATCGCCAAATCCTTTAATCCATATGGAACCCAGGAAGAAAAAGAAACAAAAACCCAACTTTCATTGTCTAGGTTCTTACTCGTCGCAGTCGACGATGGGAACCGGAGCAGGGGAGGAGAAGGCTGCCGGGGAACAGGCAAGAGGGGGAGGAGTTTAAGCGGCAGCGCTGGCTGCAAGGACCTCCTTACCTCCCCATCCTCCTTTCCACCCTCCTCCTCGTCCCCCGACGC
The DNA here is from genome assembly GCF_036884655.1 of Musa acuminata AAA Group. NCBI lineage: Eukaryota > Viridiplantae > Streptophyta > Magnoliopsida > Zingiberales > Musaceae > Musa > Musa acuminata. Next base: position 5,165,962 of record NC_088329.1, on the reverse strand, counting down.
CGCTTCTTCTTCTTCTTCTTCGCGGCGACCAACATCCAATCCCATCCCAAGCGCCAACCCCTGCTCCATCTCGCCCCACCAGCGCTGCTTGCAGAACAACCACCACCCCGGCAGGCGGCCAAAGGAGAGGCAAAGGGAACACAAAAGGTAGCGAGCGCAGTGGGCGAAATCACGTTTGACCGACAACACTCAGAGGTAGGCAAACACACGTGATCCTCTGAAAGGGGACGACACAGAAACGCAGCAACATGAAAACAACAACAACGGCTTCAGCTTCGGCTTCAGCGGTAGCAGTTATAACAGCAGTCTGACAACCGAAAACCATAATCATATTGACCATCGTTGCGACTCCATCTTCGTTCACCCTTTCCCATGTCCAGCCCAGGATTCCATCAGAAAGCCAAATCCAAATTTTCTATTGCTGCAAAAAAAGATTAAAATGAGATGAATTCTCGAGAGAAAATATTTGCACTAAAACATATTCGTTCTTGTCACTGTAAGAACAAGCGTTGACCTCGGTTGTTGAATTTCGAAATGGAGCCAAATCGATTCTCAATGGTTCGGTTCTGAGTTTGGTTTGGAATCGAATTTGCTTATTTTATTTATTTGAAATTGCCGATTATTTCAGATTTTGAGAACTGAAACTATCGAACCGTTAACGGGTTCGATTCGATTAGGGTCCGCTCGTGACGAGGTCACGTGAGGTGCGGCAGAGACATAAATGGGCGCCACCAATTTATGGCGTACCTGACGAGCCGTGAGCGACGCTCGTAACTCGGTACATCATCCGAAGCGTAATTTCGTTGAACCGCTCAATCGAATCACGGTTCGGGCGGTTCATCCGAGTCGCGATGTGACCGGCACGTTATGTTGGGCCCCACCAGTCACCGGCGATAGCGGGGTGCACGAGCTCGTCAACGTAGAATCGAAGTTCCGTTACAATCGTACAACGGAAACTAAAAAACCGTTATGTTCATTTTATCGGCCACTGTTGCGAGCCAAGTCGTATAACGGACATGGTGGAGGATATTTAAGAAGCGTCGCATCTCATGGGACGTTCGCCCTGTGCGTGTGAGACGGCCTGAAGAACGCTCCCTAAAACACCTCTGACTCTCTTGCTCAGCTCTCTCACCTTGTCTCTCCTCGTGTGGTCAATCATAGCACGTTCGCCGAGCAATCATGGACGACGCAGAGCTCAACCATCACCGGGAGGAGACACCAGCTCCCTCTGTCTCTCTCCACAGTCGTCTTTCATAGGGCTGCAGTCTATGTCTGCAGAGCAACCGGCATTGGCTGCTGGACGCCAGATCTTTAGATCAGGCGTACGGAACGTAGACAGAGCTGTGCCTCACCACGCCACTGTTCATCAACTTCTGAATCAGGCCAATAATACATTAACCCAAAACATCACTGTTCAACAGAAGGATTTAAACTCGTTAAATTATGAGTCAAGTCGATATATATCACCCGACTTATACAAACCTTACCAATCTATTGGTAATCCTTCTTCGATGGTCATAAAGTTGATGGCTTCACCTATTTTTAATCCTCCAAGAATTTTAGCTTGTTCTCAACACTTGTTTAGATTTTTGTGTCATGTCGTTTTGTAGATTGATTTGGGTTTGATTACTGGATTATTGTTTATTTTTCCTTTCTATTGGATCAAGATGGTGATGTACTTCATTAATTATAAATGTCTTGTGAATGAATATAAAGAAATTTACATGTGTCCTATTTGTTGTTGTTCCTAAAGGAATTCATCTATTTAGCATCTGGTTTGTCTCCAATGCATGTATCCTATATACTTGCTTCAAAAATATAAAAATATCATGTCTTTGACCAACAATGTTATCATATAAAAATAATATTCCAAGTTACACAAAAGACACCCATATGGTCAACTGTGAACTTTATCTTTGAACAAACATCAGTAGTTTGACCAAATTAATTTCTAGAAGAAGATGCATGTTGATATGGGGAATATTTGCTATTAACTGAAGCTTGACATGTAATAGCCATGGCATCATAAAAGACAAGCACTCAACAAATAAATATGCCACACAATTAGAACAGCAAATATTCTTCAAATATTTTTCTTCTTTCATGAAAATATATCCTTAATCGCTCATAGTTAGGGAGGTACTAACTATAGAGGGTGAACATTGACACAATCTTTGAGGTGCAACTCTCTCTCCACTCATCCCAACCTATATCGGAATATTGACTGCATCAGAGGGATTCATATCCTCTATATCTCAAATGTCTTCCACAATAAATATCAGTAAAGGCCTCCCATAAATAAACCGCATTCTTCTCTCCAACTACACCCTTTATAGTTCCTGCTGATCACAGTGCATGCATCTTAACCCCATTTTGCTTGCCGTATTGCCCTATCAAAGCTTTTCTCGTGATCAGTCAAACCTTGCCTTCCTTCTAAACATTGTGCACTCTTTTCTTCTCTTGTTAATGCCCAATAGTTCTACTGCAAAGCTCTAAATAGAGGTATGGAGTTCTTCATCTCATCCTCCTTCCTCTCCATCGTTAGGCAGAGCATAGTTTACGGGGCATGCATGAGAATGTTGATTTCTGTGACACCGATGGCGTTGACGGAGATCTTTTTTATGGGCTTCTGGTTATTGGTCGTGTCTGTCTGTCCAAGGGGGAGAACCGTTGATCCACTTCGATTCCCATTGTTAATCCATTCCGATCTTTCATCTTTCAAGTAAACTATTTTCCCAAGGCTTGGAAATGGTTTTGTTAGCTGAAATTATTGTTAGCGTTTTGTTAGTTAATATCCTTTGTATTAATGTTGAGATATTTGAGCATTCTCATGAATGGATTTTGTCTTGTGGGTGCAGATATGCGGCAGGCTTGGACTGATGCAGAGAGAGAGATCCCACTGAAGAAGAGAAGCACATACAAATATAGTGCAGAGATGAATCATGGAGTATCCCAAGATGACTCCCAGCCCAAGACGGCAAGAAATGATCCCACCGCTGTCACCACCACCGCTGCTGCTGACGTAAATGACTTGTGGATGACAGCGGAAGCTCTTCCTGACGTCTCCATTAACGAGACCGAAGCATGCAAGGTAGTCATGAACGCTGAAGACTATAGTTTTCTGGAGGAGACTAGTATGAGGCAAATAACTCTCTGCCATCGTGATGCTTTGGAGAACAGTAATGCGACCGAGAATCTACGATTTGCAGCAAGGAAAAGAAATAGCACTCGAAGGAATCACAAGCCGAAGATTATAGGATGGGGAGTTACCAGAAGAAGGTCCATGGTTAGGGTGAAGATGAGAGACAAACTGCAACCTTATGTCGAGGTCCATGAGAACGATGATCTCTACTCTAAGGTGAAGAGGAGGCGTGCAATAGGTCTGAGAGTGAGATGCTGAACTGCACGAGGAACAGCTGCAGTGAAGATGAGGCGGCGCTGACGCGGAGATGTGGGAGGAAGATGACGGGAGAGTGGAGTCCGACACCAGACACCCGTTCGATGAAGCGATTGCTTCTACGTTGACCTCAAACACTCAGTCAACGACTCCATCGCCGATTCAAAGCTCACCCTCGTTGACTATATAAATATGATCAATTTATGTTACCTCGTACATCCTATTTTGGGCAAGATTGTGCGAGTAAACGTGGTGATTCGGAAGACGCTTATTTTCCTCGGGAAGTACTATAGCTTGGTTAGAATTAATGCACAAGTTTCTAGAAATTTCGTTCAAATTTATTTAATTTCATCTCATCTCATCGTAGGTAGAAAAGGATCGATGTTATGGGACAATATATGGAAATTAAGTACATACATAATTATCCATTGTCTACAAGACATATTTTTGGTGTTTTATGGGTTCGATTGTTACATGTGCTGTTTTTATCCTAAAAAAAATGTTTTTGCTTATCTTAGCATATTTCTTAATGGATAAAAGTTTGGAAACCAATGAAAAGCTCGTGAACGTAATAATCTCGCAACAAAATATAATGTTGATGTTGTAAAACATATGTTTCATACTTTTTTTTAAGCGGTGAATATCGAATCAATCTTGAAACCAATAATCAAGATCTTTTACCAATTAATTTATTTAAAATTATTAAAATATTATCAAATGATGTTTGGAACCCTCGATTTTTAATAGATAGTTTTTTGATACATGATGTTATAAAACTTGATAAGGGATTATTTAGTCGATCGAAGCATACGAGCTTCAAAATGTACATTTAAAAAATAAGAGAGACTGATGAACTTATGAATCTTTGGTTCCCATACTTTTTTAACTGAGACTAAATGATCTTATCAAGACTAATGTTTTAAATATCACTATTTATAGTGTATGAACGGTTAGAGTCAATATAATGATAAATCTGAGTTAAATCGATCAAAATTATAAAAATATTAGATTAGACATTAATTCAGTATACATGCTTAGCTTAAGCCAATTAAATTATGAATAAAACTCGGTATATATAATTCAACTTTTCTTTAAACGGTGGTGATTCAGTTTATCACATTAGATCAATATTTATTCGCTAATAGGTGGATGTATATGAATTCAACATAAAAAATTATGTTAATTAAAATATGATTCAAACACAACAGTAATTATTTTGAGATTTGGTCAATTGCATCAATACGATTCTAATACTAATTATAATGATCTAATCTCATAAAATAAACTATTAACTTCAATAAATATAATTTACTAATTTAAAATATTTAAACTTAAGATAATAATAATATATCCACTCTCATAAATCAATCGTATTAATCAAAAATCGAGCTGGGCGATTTGGTGTAGAAGATCCCAATCAATTTAGAGAGAGAGAGAGAGAGAGAGAGAGCTGCACTTGTGGAGCCACACATCATGGTTGGAGTGGCAACGACAAAAAGCCTGGCTGGCCCTTCACGGCCTCCTCTCATTGCTTTGCCATTGGTCAATCGATTGTCGGGACCCACCCTGCATCTGTGCTAGTTGTTTTTGGACACGCGTCCCCATGGAGGCTCCGACGCCGATCCATTGGATCAGTTATTGGGCGTCAGTCGTACCACTCACCCACCCGCCTTATGATTGGGTGGAGCCATGCGGGATCCACCGGCGGAAGGCCATTACTGCCTCGCGTCACGGGCAGGTGGAATAGGAGATGCGTTGCTCGAAGATGTCTGATGCCGTGAGAGTGTCAAAAATGTCACGTTCCACCCAATCTCACATTCTAGGTTGTGGCGCCTCTCACTGGCGGGGAGGAGTGCCCCCACATGCACACCATTCCTTGGGTCCCATCACCCACTTTGGCCAGTAGACAAAGAGTTGTTTACCGACCCCAACACACCCCGGAATCAACCTGAGGTAATTATCGGAATAAAAACCTTTTTCTCTTCATAATCCCTGATGTATCCCTCTATGATGCATTATAGATAGGTCCAATCTCTCATATATATAATATCTTTTTATACTTTCATTAAAACAATGTAAATCTATTCAAAAGCTATATAATTGAGATAAATGGTCTCAAAACATAACATAAATCAACTCATACAAAAATAGGTATTGATATAGACATATTTTCTAGGATTATGACAAATAAGAAATGCGGTTTGAGAAATATAAAAAAAGGGAAGACCGCTGTGGTATGGCAAAATTAGAGGTAGCAAGTATATGGATATTATGGAGTTGCACCAATCAACAGCCATTGGGTCTACGGGATCGGGGCTGTGGACGAATGAAGAAGGAAACCACAAGACTGGAGATTGCACCAGATAAAGATACCTCGTACAGATCCACATAACAACACCAAGAGCAGTAGAGACTCGAATTCTCCTTCGAAATGACCAAAACAAAGAGAAAAACGCAGCAAAATTTGGAGCAGATTAGTTGTTCTTCAAGCACCAGTGGTCGTGGCCTCCATGATAAGAACCTGAACGCACCTGCTAATGTTCTCACACCATTGCCTCGCTGCCGTCGGGCATCCGCATGAACGGATCTTCTGGCGGCTGCGACAGTAAAGATGGCAATGGACGATTGATTTCGTCGAGCAAACTGCTGATCCTTCGAGCCTTCACCATGCCGATCTTCTTCCGTTTCGGTGCGGCCGTCTTCTCCTTATCATCTTCCATCTTGATCTCATCCGCGTCATCGGGCTGTGGTTGCTTGTCCTCTAAAGGTTTCGAGAGAGCAGTGGTTCGCTCACTGCTTCGCTTGAGCTTACCAGTGCTCGTGCCCAGTTGGCCTCGCACGCTGGCCATGCTCCTCAGCCTCCCCTTCCCCAAATGGTGCTCGCAGAGAGAGTAGCCGACGAGCGTCTTCTGGCAGCACCGCCACCCCCTGCCGTTGACCCGGCTGCACCGCGACCCCTCCATCAGCACCGCTGGGCTCCGCCGCTTCTTCCCATTTGACCCATTCCCATCCATCCATCCTACTCCCTCCTCCTTATCCTCACCTTGGCATCTCCCGTTATCGCTAGCATCGACTCTAGTGCAAGCACTACCATTTGCTGGGGTGTCACTCGTCTTCGCCCTCCCCTTCCCCTTGGGCTTCTTCTGAATGTCCATCCCATCTCCTCCTCTCTTTTTCCTCTGCGATGTTGCAGCGTCTCCAAGCTGTTCCCACGCCGACACCGGTGCACTTGAGCTGCTAGAGATTCACAACATCAGGCCAATCTCGGTAACTCTTCATACTCGTCTCATGAGCAGATACCTAGCCATGGGAATCCGAAAGAGGAGGAGATGTGGGAGGGCGTGTGGGTGCGTGCGTGGATGCGTGATGAGAATGGTGGTCGGATGCGATGATGGGTCAGCCTGGCATGCACAGGCAGAAGCAACAGCACTGGGGCTGCCTTTTCTTTATGTGTTGGTTTGCCCGCAAGCGATGGTAATACGAGCGAAAGCTACTCATTTCCTATGGACAAGAAGGGGGCAGAGGCACAAATAGTTACCTACCTGCAATTACTATTGACATGGGTATTCCATCCCTCGTTGCTATCCACCATGCCGTCCTCCTCCTTCGCATCCTTTCTCAACACCTGCAGCAAATCCGAAAAAGCCCCATCCCACGGTGGGGTTATGCAACAATCACCACATTGCACCCATCAGGACCCCGAGAACAAGAAGGGGATCTCGCCAAAGAAGCGAAACAAAGCAGCAGGTCGATGCAGAAGAAGAACAAGGAAGGTTGTGAAGATGAGTAAGTAAGCGCACCTTCCCTGCTGCTTCGCTGCTGCTTCCATGGGGCTGATCAGGATGGGGAGGATTCCCCGCCTCACTGGGGTCTATGTTTAGATCCCCATCAGAGTGCAACCTCTCTCCACCTCTCCCACCATATCCTCCTCCACTATTATCAGGCGTTCCAGCTGTTGGATGGACATAGGAGGATGGATCTGGGAGCAGAGAAGGAACCGGAGGCGGCGGCGGCGGCGGCCGAGAGATGGAAGAAGAAGGGGAGGCGGAGGGATTTGGCCTCTTCCGGATCCTCATGGTAGATGAGATTGGGAGAGAAAAGCAGATGGATGGATGAGGAGAGTGGTAACGATTTGGGACAGTGCAAAACCCCACAGCGGTTCCAATAGGGCTGCTATATACTAAAGCGGACTCTTCTTTCATTATCATTGTTTGTTTTGGGTGCCGTTCTTTTGCTCGTAGTTAATCCATTTCATTTACGACCCCACGCGGCACGTGCGGCACGAGCGGGAGGGAGGGAGGAGAGAGAGGTGCTCTTCATCAATCAGTGGGACTGGGGGTGGGGATGATGATGGTGATGTGGGGTCGTGATGGGAGTACGGCATGCACGTACACGGCCGACGAGTTAATGGACAAAAGCGGGTTTGTTCCCGCCCCCTAACCGCATCCGCCTACGGCGGATCCGCTTTCTCGCGTATTGAAAGCTCCCATTTTGAGATGGGAGGACGTGACATGTGCTGTATGCCATATGCGATGTCCGGCTTGATGTGTACCATTTGTCATGTCGGGTGGTTTGATGGGCCCGACTGTGGATGTGATCGATTGCGCCTGATCTAAAGAAAACCTTCTCCTAATTGATATTTGGGAAATCGCCATATAAATATGCAATTATGCAAAAAGAAAATTATAACTAATCAAATATATATATATATAATAATTTTATTATTATTCATGAAACTATGTATCAAATACCATATTATAGATTTTTTATTTCATTTAATTATCGATAGTATTTTTATATCTAGTTATTAAAAAAAATCTTATATGTTAATCTGTACTACAAATATGGTTAGAAAAATGATAATATGAATTCTAAACCAGTATTGTTTACTAGTCAGAACATCATCTTAACCTTAGAACAATTTAAATGATTTATTTATTATCATATTTAAATTCCCAAGGGAATTTAAAGTTTTTCATGAAAGAAAAAAATTCTATTATATTTATTACTATCGCATCCCTCCATATAATCTTTTTTTTGGGTAATAATATTATTAATATATCAAATATTTATAATATACATATTTATATTATATTTTTTAAAAACAATTAAACATAATCTTACATGATATTTTGTCACGTGCACAGCACGTGTCACTAATGTTTTTTGGTTTTGCCGCCATCTCTCGCTTTCCCGCCATTGCCCGCTCTCCAATTTGGTGTGCTGATAGGTTGGATTGCGTTAATATGATCGGCAATTAATGCTAATAATTAGCACATAAACGTCCTTTTGTCACATGGGGCTGATTTCTACGTTTCGTCAAATCTACGCTTTTAACACGTATTGCCTAAATGGATTACGATACTACATAGTATATACACGAAGCATGGGAATAATAACACTATAGTATTATTGCGCGAGTAAACGTTAAGCTTTACAGGCTTTTCGTCGAACACCTTGCGGTGGTAGATTAGTTCCGGTCGGGTTTAGGGTGACCTCCACACAAGCTTGGGCCGTGGCTTTACCCGGATCCCTAGTCTCCTCCTCATAAGCTTCCCGCCTTCTTCCGCTCCCCACGTAGGGCAAGAAGGGGACATCGAGAGATCCCCATGGCGGCGCCGAGTGGATCTCGGAAGAAGGTCCAGCGCAAGTTCAAGCTCCGCGGGTTCACCCTCAAGGTCGACGCCCTAGAGGAGACCCTCGCCTACCTTGCCCGCTTCCCTGACGCCGAAGACGGATACCTCGACCTCCTCATCGATGATATCGATAAGCAATCCCGTGCGTTTCTTTCAACTTGGTTATTATTTGAGATCCCATCTCCATCTTTTCACTCTGTTCTGACCCCTGGATTCCTAAAAATCGTTTTTATTTAAACATCAACAGTGAAATCGTCCATCTTGGATCGGGAGGCAATCCGCCGGGTTGTTAGCCTCCTGCTCAATGCGGATGCCGCCGTCGACCCCAGCGCCGCCAGCACCAGCAGCAGCTTCGCCCTCAGGGTGATTGATGCGTTCGTGATCCCTCGGTTTCGTTACGATCCCATCAAGAACGTCTTCTACGAGTAGGCATTCTCAAAGATCTCGTCGTTCTTAATTTCCTCCTTCTTCCTTGTTTGTTTCTTTCCATAATGTTGCGTGGTTCCATTGGCTATATGCATTATTAGGTTAAACTTGCGACAAAAATGGCATATTTGGTTTTTTTTTTTGGTTTATGTTGAATTTTATGAGACATATGGTAATCGGACTATTATACGGGTTGCATTTGTTTCTAGACACACGGGAAAGTTGCCTATCCATGGGGATGCTGGTGATAAAGCTGCCCTATATAGGGATCGATACCAGTTACTGCTTCAGAGGATTGCTCGCGACAAATTCTTTTCAAAACCCGTTTTTGACACCAAAATGACTGAATCCGAGAGCTGTGAGGTATCATACTCTTTCTGAAACTTGGATTAGATTCTACATCTCTGTCTATTGATTTATGCCTCCTCATTGTTTGTATGCAGATCACTCCTATTCAGTCTTTGATTGGATGCACCGGAAGAAGATGGATTATGGGCGTGATATCACAGTTGGAAGAAGGCCAGTTCTACTTGGAAGATCTGTCTGCTGCTGTTCCAATTGATTTATCTAACTCAATATCCTTTCACAATTTATTTTTCATAGATTAGTTGCAAGTAAATTGCCTACAGTATTTGTATGCAGTAAAGGGCCATATGTTGTGTTTGATAAGGATAGTTTGTCCTACACCTTGATGAGGATTGATTTTCTCATCCTCCAAAATTGTCGATGGGAGTCAACCTGGGACATAATATAGAATAGTAAGAAGGCTGCAATTTGCAACATGGAATAATAAGTGTATAAGATGTCAATTTTCCTTCATGATGTACATCAAAATTTGAATTGTAGACTTCTTATTATCTGAAAAGTTCTGAAATATATTTACACAATAAGAAGAGCATCAATGACTCAAGAAAGAAGCACAAGTTGGCATTCTCAAACATAATGGATTAGTATAAACTATTAAGTGTGTTCAGTTTAAAACCTTTTGGTACATATCCCTCTCATTCATGCTGTATACTAAAAGTGAAAATAAGTTGATGAAATTTGGCTTCTCGGCTGTAGGTAACCCAAAATAATTGTATAAACCATCTGACTTCCTACTGTCAAACTTTAGTCATAAAGGCTGTATCCATGACACAACCACCTTTCAGAATGTTGGTTATATATTTCCCAGACCCTATCAGTATCACCTTGTACTTCCATAACTTTGAGCTATATGTGTTCATGCTTATTTCCTGATAATCTGGGGAAAAATGAGAAAACATAAAAAGCAGTTGTTATTGCTATTGCTTTAAGAAGACGAAACCTGTTCTTCTGTGGGATAAACTTAGTTATATCCATCTGTTATCGGCAACTTGAAAATTTTCAAGTAATGGGGTTACTGTTGCTTGCTAGCTGAATTTTTGTGAGGGCAACATAATCAACAATGATCATTATCATCTGAATTTTATCACCTTGATGCCCTGGAACCAGCAAGTCATTATAATTTATTTGTATCATTTGCCAAAGTGCCAGTCCTTTCATATTATGTGATTATTACTTTTAGTCTTTTCTCATCTAGGAAGGCTGTTATAACTAGCTTTTCCTTAATCTTTATCACAAAATCACTTCAGGATTCTTTGTTGAGAACACTGTGGTTGTAGTAGAAGGAGAGTTGCTTTCAAATGGTATTTTCCAGGTGAGGCTTCCTTAAAATTGTAAGCTTTTGTATTCTGCTTCTCTAGTATTTCTTTCATGAAATGGATGAATCAGAGGTTTTTTGTATGATCCATGTTTCACAATTTTACAAACTTATAATTGTGTTAAGATCAAAAAAATTAAGAATCTTAGTTAGTTTGCATGCTTGTTGTGGAAACCCAAAAGCAATTGGGAAACTTTTCTGATACTATAAATCACATAAACATTGGTAATTATTGTTGTAAGACTTATGCAGTAAGCTCTGGTAATAGCTTCACCAATACACTCAATGATTTGGGGTTTCAAGATTTTGGAGTTGCACCCTAAGGTGAAGTGGCTATATTCATTCTGCTTTGGAAGTCTCTGGGAAAATAGCCTTCTGGTTAATATAATATAATCTAGCTACTTGGATCTTTGTGCATTTATCATCAGTTAAATCTCAAGGATTCCTACTACAGCACAAACCTAAATTTCATAACTTTTGCATGATTTGTAGGTCAATACATGTGGATTTCCACCCTTGGAGGATAGAGAAACATCATTGGCACTACACATGGGGCTTGACTTCTTCGGTGGAGACGTTTTATCAACCGAAGAAAATGTATTCTTATCTTCACCCTTTATATAAATCATCATTCCCAGCCAGATTTACTTGATTAGTAACGAGCATATCTTCTATATGTCAAAATTTGACAAAAAAATGGTTCCGTATGTCAAACAGTTCAGATTATTAGGGCTAGAGAAGAAGGCAGTAAATGACATGTTTGTGGTCCTGTCAGATGTTTGGTTGGACAATGAAGAGGTAGACTCAGTATCTCTTAGTCTCTTCAATCTAATGGGTTAATGTTTTCTTCTCAAAATGATGGACTTTGTTATTTGATAGAAAAGACTGTGGAAAAGCTCGCTGTGGTCTTTGACGGTTATGAAAGTGTTGAGGTGGTTCCTTCTTTATTTATCTTGATGGGGAATTTCTGCTCTCGGCCCTGCAACCTTGCTTTCTATTCTTATTCAACTCTCAGGTAGGACCCTCTTTAACCTTTTCTGGATGCACTTCGACTAAAGATCTTAATGAAAAGGACAGCCCTGTGCACAAAGCTCCTGCGAATGAGGGGGTCAATATATTGTTTGACAATGTTCTTTAACTAAAAGAGCTTATGTAATTTGCAAGATTTCATGATTGTACTAAGTATCACTTGTCAGAAAAATAAGTATATGACAGATAAATTACAAAATGCAGAATGCAGTTTGCAAAGCTTGGAGAAATGATTGCTTCTCACCCAAGACTAAGAGAACAAAGCAGATTTTTGTTTATTCCAGGTCCTGATGATGCAGGTACCATCTATTCTTTAACTTCTATTATTACTTGAAATTTGTAGATACAATTCTGGTGTGGGCCAGCCCATGATTCTGTTACCATAACCTCTCTAAGTATCTGTTGCCTATACTGGTCGGGAAGTTTATTAATTCCCATGATCTACAGAATGTCTTAAATTTTGTGCTGCCACATGTCATGATTCATATGCATACTCCCTATACATGATTATTTGAGAACATTTGTGATCTCTTATCCGAGATTAATGCAATCCAAGCTCACAAAGTTTGACATTGTAGGTCCATCCAAGGTTCTTCCAAGGTGTGCTCTGCCAAAGTATCTCACTGAAGAATTGCAAAAGCATATCCCTTGTGCTATTTTCCGTAGCAACCCATGCAGGTTAGATTTATGTGATAATTGAATTGCCCTATTGTTAATTATTTTTTCCACATGAAAAACATTAGCTAGTTTGTCACTCTCACCGAATAGTTGGTTGGAGAATATCAATGTACTACCATCCCATTTCGCTTTAGATGATATGTTCCATCAAGCTTTAGACTTGATATAAGAGTTGGTACATAAACCAATGTCATAAGCTGCACTTGAGGTCATTTTTATTCTTTCTGTATACATCGCAATGGAATCATATGCTTGTTTCTAGCTCATCTGATAATCTTAATTTGTGACTCATTGTGCAATTTGCAGAATTAAATTTTACACCCAAGAAATTGTTATTTTTCGGCAAGATTTGCTTTACAGAATGCGTCGATCTTGTTTGATTCCTCCATCAACAGCAGAAACGGGTGATTATTTCCAGCATGTGAGTTTTCATTTTTCTTTTATTTTGCTCTTTTGTATCTAAAAACTGGAATTTGCGAGTGGTTACACTCAGATGATATGTTGGTTGCAGCTTGTAGCCACTATTACTCATCAAAGTCATCTTTGCCCCTTGCCGCTGACTGTGCAACCCATCATCTGGAACTATGATCACTGCCTTAGATTATATCCAACTCCACATACGGTATCAACTCTTCGTGTCATGCATACCTGAAAACATGTGTGCAAGGTTATCAAACTTTAATGCTGTTGTTTTACAGATAGTGTTGGGTGACAGGAGTGAGCAGAAGGCTTTCAAATATACTGGAATAACTTGTTTCAATCCAGGCTCCTTCTCTAATGACAACACATTTGCTGCATATCGCCCTTGCACTCAGGAGGTTGAGTTGTCTGCCTTGGAAAGCTAATCCAGTTTGAACCATACTGCTCCCTACATGGTTAAGAATCACCAGTTGACAGAACCCATGCTTATGGTTCACCATGCTCTGCTGTATGTGTATGTGCTGCCAAGTCATGCCCTCTGAAACCACAAAATTAATGTGACATCGGCCTATTGTGGGAATAAGTATGACATTTGTGGAAACTAAGGATTCGAAGGAAGCATCGATGAACAACTCCTATGAAGTGTTGTTCATAGATGATATCAGTGTGCAGATATCCCGAGATGTGAAACCTGAAATGTTGACTTCAATTGAACTTCAAATTCGTTTGTAATTATGTATCTGATCTTTTCTGGGACAGCGCATGGCTTGATTCTGCTTTGGAGGTTAAAGGTCAAGTTCTTTGTTGGTAAATGAAAATTTTGGATGTATGAGAAAGAGTTAGGAACTAATGTTGGCTTTGTTTTTATGATATTTATGCCATTGATTCCCATTCAATTCGGTTCATGTCCTTCATGTGATGAATGCTGTACAATTTGTAGACATTGTCATTGCTCATCTTCTATTGTTTAACCTAACAATGTGATCATGTCATGGACATAAATTAGACACGACAAAATATGCCTATTTTGATGTAGTGAAGACCTAAGCAAACAAGGTTAAAAGAGTTACCAATTTGATTATTTTAGCATATCCTTTCTTGCTAAGAACCCTATTTAATTTAGAGACATTCACTAGAGCTTGATTTGTATACAAAGCAATGGAGATGTAAAAGGATATCTTGAAATGACACATTGAGTGTTTCTTGCCAAAGGAAAATATGATAGTGACATAAGAACTTGACTGCAAGTGTTCCAATATTCTAATCACAAAGAACCTTAGGGGGGGGTTCTACTGGTACCATTATTTTATGCATTCAAAGGCACCTATTATGCTGACACAAGATTACCACCATCTGATTTGTTCTCGTGTCTAACAACATATATTTATCTTAGTCAAATCTAGCAGCTTTATGACTAATCTATTTAATGCATATGGTGGATCATATTGCATGCGGAAGAAAATTAATATCCCTTTCACCTCAGTGATAACTATAGTTAATTGAAGAGATTCAAACCAATTGCAGAGAAAAACATAAGTATTGACTGAAAACCGGTGAAATTGAAATGGACAGATACCTTAGTGAAATGGATCATGTGATTCGTACTCAAAACCTATTATGATACGTTAGTAAATCATTTGATTGGATTGTCATAAATCTCAAAACTTGAACTGTTAGGCATATATTCAAACATGAAGCATCATAAATGCATCACATACAACAGCTATAGATATTATCAGGATCAATTTACCTTCCGGCATGAATTGTTAGTGACAATATGTAAAATAAAATAGATTTATTTATATAATCTTTGTGTTGGAATAAAGTTAATAAAAAAAAATCGATGTTGTGTCAAAGTTAAGAGAATATTTTTAAAATTTGAACAAATAAATTGGATCGGAGAATTTCTTATTTGTATTAGATTCGAGTTCGTTTGTCGTTTGTTGCTATATCTCTTTCACCTCTTTTATCTCTACCTCTCTTTCTTCGTCTGTCTAGTCTCCGTCACTTCCTCTTCCTCGATAATATATATATATATATATATATATATATATATATATATATAAAATAAATTATATATATTATTATATTAAATAATTTATTATGAGTCAGCATATTACATAAGCAGACTTTAATGTCTGTCAATTCGGATTTAATATGAGGGGCTTATATGCTACGTTTGTTAAAATATAGGAGTTATTTTAGACACAAATAAAATTATAAGGGCTTAAGTGGTCTATGATCGAAATCACATCAATTAAAATTATTTTTTTTAAATTTAAATTATATATATCATTATATTAATAGTTTATTATGAGTCAGTATGTCACGCAAACAAACTAACTCAGAATAAGTTTATATGTTATGTTTTTAAAAATATAAATATTATTTAAAATATGAGTAAATCATAAAAACTCAAGTAGTCTATGATCAAAATCATAACGACTAAAATAAACCCTTTATACTAAGTCTTGCATTTGGTGGATGTATCGGTGAAAGCACTAATCATTTGTATAAGTAAATGACCTTATTACTCGTATCTTTTTCGACACGGGCATTTCATCAAACGTTTGACGAAATGGGTCCGGTGGTTGTCACCCATGCAAGGAATGTAGTGTTTCGTGATAAGCTTAGCTGCTGATGCTGATTGGTTGGCGAGGGAGGTGAGACTTTGGACCAAGTTCTTGCGTCGGGAAGACAACTTCCATTTCTGCCATCGTTGCAGCGCTTCTACAAAAGTCTACTTGCATACCTGAAGACGATCTACAACTACTGCTTCTTTCACTGCATATATCCATCTGCACGAAATTAATGCCAATACTGTATACTTTCCTTGCCCGGCGTTGGTGACCAATATGTGTTTACTAATGCATGTCCTCAGTGTAGTGCTGGGGAAGATGATGGTTGGTTCTCAAGTAAACGTTGTAGGTTAGAGAGGAGAGATGTTGAAAGAGGAACAGAATTCACCCACCCAAGCAACCCCCTCTCTATATCTCTCTCTCTCTCTCTAATCTTTTCCCCCACCACACCCCACTTTGTGTGAACCACAACTCTTTAGTCTACACGTACCATTCAACCACCGGTGCATGTAACTATCCGTAACTCTCTAACTAGAAACTCTCCATCGCATTTTATATGTCTCCCCACTATCTCCACCTCTGCGATCTTCTTTTCCACCGAAGGCATACTGATCGTCGAGAGATGTGCACCAAAGGTCACTGGAGGCCTGCAGAGGACGCGAAGCTCACGGAATTGGTTGCCAAATATGGCCCTCATAACTGGAACGCCATCGCCGAGATGCTTCAGGGTAGATCAGGTGCAGTATATATCTCTGTGCCCCTGCGTTTGGTCTCTCTCTCTCTCTCTCTCTCTCTCTCTCTCTCTCTCTACGGTTCGTTCTAATAATGTTTCCACTCAATCATTTCAATCAGGAAAGAGCTGTAGGTTGAGATGGTACAATCAACTGGATCCAAGGATCAACAAGAATCCTTTCACGGAGGAGGAAGACCAGCTGCTGCTCGCCGCTCATCAGATCTATGGAAACAGGTGGGCTATCATCGCACGCCTATTCCCCGGACGCACCGATAACGCCGTGAAGAACCATTGGCATGTGATCATGGCACGGAAGCACAGAGAACGGTCTCGGCTTCATGGTAACTTCGTCGACGAGGAGCAGTCTCAGAGATGCAAGAAGAGAAAGCTCGAGCCGAGAAATATGGTTTCCATGATCGAGGAGTCTGATAGAACATCTGTCACGGTTCATCACTCTCAGCATGAGGATTCTCACCTCGACATGTGTGAAGGTAACATATTCTACAGGTATTTTCATCGGAAACACTTGGTGTAATTAGGTACTTTAATCTACTTAGCATGATGGTCTGATTGCAGATAGAGATAACTCGATGGAGTTCTATGACTTCCTCCAAGTAAACAGTGACTCTGAAAGCACTCAGGAGGATTTGGGAAGAAAGAGAGAAGAAGATGGGGAGGAGAAGAAGGGAACTCATGTCAGGTTCATTGATTTCATGGCTGTCGGAAGCATATAATTATGCTTATAGGAAAAGAATTAACATCTTCACAATCTGTTTAATTTGTGTACTGCGCATAAACCCTAACATATATTTAATCATGACAACTGACATGTACATGGCTTGCAAGCTCTCCGAATGAAAGCATTCCTCAAGAGCATGCATCTATGGATTTGTAGAAACATTGATGAGTCGACAACTGTAATATACTTCATGTAAATTCACAAGATGTTGTGGTCTTGATTGAAGTAGCTTTTCTTCAATGATAATTAATAATTGGTATTGGATTGTTTAGTCTAATTATTGGGTTTTTAAATATATATTACTAGAGGTCCAATGACATAACAAGGAACATTTATTTTGCTTCCTTTTTATAGCATTTTATATATAGACAATCTTTTGAGACAATTAGTAGATTAAGCAATTTGAGGTTCTTATTATTAGGTCTATCACATTTTCTTGAGATCAGTAATGACTATTTCAATTATATGATAATTTCCTATAGAAAATATTTTTCTAACTCTTAAATATATATATATATATAATTCTGTTGAAAAGTTTCTCAAAAAGATGATGAATATAAAGAATCATAGATAACATATCATGAGAAGAACATAGATACTTCAAAAAATAAAAAACTCTTAATAATGATAATAACTTACAATCTCTAAAAGATCCAATGATCTCTTTTGACTCTATTTTGTCACTTCTCCTTCTTATATGTATAAGCCCCCTATTTATATTTATAGAAAACTTTGACTTCAACTATGCCAAGATTCATATCTTTACTAGATTTTTTAAATAAAAATCCTATTTAATCATAAATTTTGTGTAATATTCCAACCGGCATAACTTGAACTACTTCATGATAAAACGACAAATAATTTATCCTTTTTTTAGGAATTAAATTGAATACCTTTGTTAAAACTATTGTATTAAACGGGGATATGATCGTCATATATTTTTCTTGATTCCTTAGTTTATTAGATCGATTAGATTTTCTTTAACTCTATAAATAGGATTATGATGTAACCAGAAAGATGATCAATAACTTGTTGTCTTATTTCATTTCTTTCTCTTCTAACTCTTATATATAGGCATTGCAAGCTATTACTGACTTCCTTTGTTTATGAAACTATAACTAATTATTTTGATGAAAGGAATCCCATAAATTATTTGGGTCTGTAAAGATCTCAAGTGTTGATGTGGTTTGCCACAGTGATGCTGACAGAAACAAAGCTTTGAGAGTTTTGGATTCCACACAGGCCATTACTGTCCTGAGTGAGTACTTCGCCTGAATTGACACCATATATAAAGGAAGGTAAATGGATTCTCATTTGGATCCCAATGTATTCCGTGCCATCTTTTTTTGTCTTTTCCTTTGCTGAGCAATCAAGAGAAACATACTATTTTGGATTTTGATCACAGGAGAAACATACTATTTATCATCAAAATAATAAAATCGAAAGAGCTGCCAGCAAAGGAATTTACTCTATCAACCGAGTTCCCTTTGGTTCAAGAAAAATGGAATCGGAACTATTTTAAGAATCATTTGATTATTTTAAGTATTTAGCATAGCCTTTCTAAAGAGAATAAAGCTTTCTCCTTGATGGTATTGAAGATCAATAATTAGTTGTAAATCAGATCCATCCCCTATATATCATTTGATTATTTTAAGAATCAAATGATATATAGGTTTCATGCAAGCAAAAAAAAAACATATATAGATTACTTGAAGAGTGTAATACATAATGATTCACCTTAGCAATTGAAGAATCACCAATGTTCAGACCACCTCACCATATATGAAGAATTACATAATGATATATATAGAAACCTTTGCATGCTTTGGCGGCCTCTCTACTCCTTCTACCTTCTTCTTCTTCTTCTTCTATGGTGAGATAGCGCTTCCTTAACTTGCAGGGTCGACCGTGACGATCTCAGTGAGATAGTGCTTCCTTAACTTGATCACCACGCTCACGGGGTCGATGTTTCCGATGACGGTGAGCTTCTTGTCCTTCAAGTCCGCCGATATCGTATGAATCCCTGTTCGTAGTACAATAGACTTCATCCCAACTCGCAAAAGATTGAGCCTTAGATAGCGGTGCAGCGAACAGAGCAAGCTTTTACCTTTAAGGTCGGAAACTGCTCTCATTGCGTTTCTCTGCTCCTTCTCATCGAGGATGTTCAACTTCACCACCACTTTCTGCACGTACAAGTTTAGTGAGCGAAACACAAGCAGAGACACAGCTGTTATAGCTTGAATGTTAGCATCGGAACTCACTTTGGGTATCGATGACATCTTCAGCGGTGATCAAGGTTGAGTGGCGAGATTGAAGACGAAGCAAGACTGTGGATCTCTTTGGGAGAGCACAATGGTGTGAGCGAGCTGATAACAGAGAGTTTGGGTTTATAGTGGTATCAGTAGCAGTGTGAAGGAAGAGATGTCTTCACGTTAATGGGTACACATAGATGCATGTACAAGTTCTAAGGAATATTTTGTCTAATGTATATAAGATGTATGTATTCAGGTACATATAGATATGTTCATACTAAGAAAATCTATGATATGTTATAGTTGGCAGGAAATTTCTTGTCTCGATCATTCGAAAAAGAAAAAAAAAATCCTTCATTTAATTTGTCATATTTATCCAATGCATTGTTATTTCTTATACACCCTTTCGAATTAGAGCATGAATGTTGGAGATATTTCAAAATAGTTTTATAAGAATATCTTAAATTTTGTTGATATGATGGAATAAAGATAGTAAGCATTTTAAATATCCTAAAACTGGAATTGGTGCAACAAAATGTAGTCTCAAAATATGCTTCGTTACAGGGGCTTAAATTAGTTCATGTGGTTTCAAATCAAGAATTATAATTGTCCATTTCAGTGATCCAAAACCTATGCTAGTGGAAATTATAATTAATACATGTTAAAAGTAGAACAAGATTGCTTGAAATATTGAAGATTTTGGAGTTAGAGTTTGTCACTAGATTGGTGTAAGTTTCGTCGTTGAGAAAAGCGAAGTTTCGCCCTTGTCTTCGGCCAGCGTTGGTCTTGTCTTCGGCCAGTGACCAACGCCGCTGCAGCCACATTCTTCGCTGATCTGCCAAAAGTCGATGGACTTAAGGAGAATGAAAGGCGAATTTAAGGAGAACGAAGGGAACGCCTATGCCCTCACAACAACAACAATCGCAACAGTAGCAACGATCTACTCTTGCCCTACTCACGAAGTCGTATCCTTATCAGGATTCTATTGAGGGAAGTTAATGTATTGAAGCATTTTTATTTCTTCAATAAAACTTCTTCAATAATTGTTCTTATCTTCTATTCTTTTCATCAAGAACGAGCTCAACAAAAATTCCTCCTATGTGTGCTAACATATCTAAAAGCTTCAATAGAAAATCTTGAGGAGTTGATTCTCGAGAATAATTTTATATGATCGTTGAATATTACTCGCAAATTGTGCCGATTATGTGATGACTTGTTGAAGTATCGATAGATAATATATTTTATTTTTCTTCAGGAAAAAAAAGGTGTCATATGTAAATTACTCAAAAGAGTCTTCTAATACGTCCTATGCGGAGTTCGTCTCCTCTCGGCCTCGGAACACTCGGAACACTCGCGCCACCTCAGGCCATCAGTGGCCGCCTCACCAAATACACGAAGAACTACATAACCACACAGCCATTTGGGTCCTCCTCGGTGATCGGGACGTAGTGCGGTATCACATGCGGATCGTAACCATTCCATGCACTGGCGACCGCACCAGCCTCCTTATTCTTCTTCTCCGCTCCTTCCTCCTTCTCCTCACTCTTCTCGGGCTCTTCCTTCTTCTCTTCTTCTTTCTCCGAGCGGATCGAGAGGATCTCAGCGTGATAGTGTTTCCTTAACTTTCTCGTCAACCGCACGGGGTCGATTCTTCCGATGACTGTGAGCTTCTTGTCCTTCAAGTCCACCGATATCGTATCGATTCCTGTTCGTAGTACAAAAGAATTCTTAGCTCTCTACAGATTGAGCCAAAGATGGTTTAGTGAATGGAGCGAGTTTTTACCTATAAGATTGGAAGTGGCTCTTATCACCTTACTCTTGTCCTCCTCATCATGGATGTTCACTTTCACCACAATTTTCTTCATGCAGAAATGAGATGTGCGTATGGAAATTTAGTGAGAGAAATAGAAGGGGAGAGATAACTTGACTGCTATCACTGGGACTCACCTTTGCTTCCGATGACATCTTTTGTGGAGAACAAACCAAGATATGTAGAGGATTGGCATATAATGGTGCAAGTAAGTGAATTTTTATTGAATCTTCGATAAGTATATACAGGCATATGTACAAGTTTTAGATAATATGTTGTCTAATGTATGTCAACATTATGTATTCACATTAATTATATTCACTTTGTGTCCATGTCATATAAGGTAGATATAGATATGTTGATTGCTAGTAGAAAATCTCCAAGTTGTAATAGTTGGTAGGGAAATATTATCTCAATCAATTAGGAGAATCATTCATTTAATTTGTTATTTTGTTCATGCTCCATTTAATTTGGAGCATGAATGTTTAGGATGTCCAACTTGTATTAATGAATGAAATCCATAGGAATGTCTTTTAAAGTGGCTTAGTGAAAACATCTATAATTTGAGTATATGACAAAATGATACTCCGCTTTGCATGCCTTGGCGGCCTCAATGGCGCCCTCACCCCTCCTCCTCCTTCTTGGGTTCTGCCGTCTTCTTCTCTGGTTCTTTTGCGCACCAGTGTTATCTTAACATTCTCACCACATCCACGAGGTCGACGTTTCCGGTGACAGTGAGCTTCTTGTTCTTCAAGTCCGCCGTTATGCACAAAGGATTTGTACGATCGAAAAGGTTGAGCGAAAGATAGAGATAGCTTTTACCTTTAAAGCTGGAAACAGCTTCCATTGCCCTTCTCTTATCCTGGCCATCATGGACGTCCACTTTCACCACAACTTTCCGCATGCAGAAATGAGATCTACATACGGATATTAAGGGAGACAGAAGCAGAATGTTAGCATTGGAGCTCACTTTCGCTTCGACTGACATCTTTATTAGTAGTGACAGCAGTTGAGTGGTGGGATGGAGAATCGTCGATCGATGAGCTGTTGACGCAGAGCCCAGATTTATAGTGGTGTGAGCAGCGGAGTCTTTCTCTCTCATTCACAATGATTGCTGTACGACTGCAGATTCCATTGTTCTTCGACATCTAGAGAAAACGATCTCGGTCATGAACCTTATGACTCGTAACTCGTTCCTTAGGGAAGTATTATTCACAGTACTGGTGGATTTAGTGAAAGCTTTAGTTGGATTACTGCTTTGATATATAGAAAAGAATGAAGAGTGATGAGGCTGACTGATTTGCTCCGAGCCCGAAATGGATGAAGGTCAACTCCGATCTAAGCCGCAATGTTAGGGACGAGGATCGAAGGCGGATCTTCGATGCGCCAAGGTGAGGTTCTCGAGGTACCAAGCTCTTCGGAGGTGATTGTAGAAGACAGGTGTCGGATTTTTCTCGTCCTTCCATATCTAAGTTTGTGGAACTCAAACGTGGAGAGAGTCTAAGAGAGAAGCAAAAAAAAAACCTTTTTTTAGAGTTAAAAATATTTATAGATGATAGGGTGCCAATACAACTCTTTATTTCAGGTTAGATAAAGTGCATTTATGTTAGATTGGTTATCGTAAACAAATCTTACTTTTTCTTGAGATCAGTAATCAAACAAAACCTACTTTGCATTATGATGAACATGCCAAATGCATTAAATCATGAACTTTTATCGTGTTGCTGTTGTCTCCAGCCTTCTAATCTCCATTCCCAGCATCTGCAACTCGGAACACTACTCTGCCTTTGCAGAACGATTCAGAAACAACACCATATCAAGACGAGAACATCACGTGAGCCGGGGACTGCGTTTTCCTTGACTCAGCGGCTACCTTGTCCTGGAAAATGTTGCTGCAGAAACATCAACAGCAAATCTGCACTGCTGCCTCCAGTCAAAAGATGAACCAAAAAAGAGAGGCTGAGGAGCTCTGTCCTCCTACGCGTCGAGCGAAAGTTCTCCCTGGGTCTGCCTCCAATGGCTTTGCGAGCACAGTGGCAGAGTACTTGTACCGACGTCGGAAGCCTTCTCCACTACGGCTTCGTCTTCTTTTGACGTTTGTCCAGCTCAAAGTTCTCGGGGGTTTCAACGAGTAGGCCCTCTCGCAGCTCAGTGTGGATGCTTCGGACGTATCATTGGAGATGATTGTGTCGGCCTTTCTGTGTTTCGCCAGCGAACTGCATACTGTTTTGGCCCCCACGAACGTTAATGGCCGAATCCTTCCTCCTCAGGGATGAAGACACTTAACACTATATATATGACTTAAGCCATTGAAAAGATGAAGCCGTGGTTTGCTTTCTGCGCTTTATCTCCCATCGAAGCACGATAGCGTAAAGCGCCATGTCGCCGCTGGATAGGAAGAGAATAAAGGCCACGGGGCCCATCCAATTTGGAGTCGTAGGGATTCGTGCCTAGCGCGAATCACGAGGCTTCCGGAACGCTTTAGCCACGTGGTCTTGCCCGTACTTACCCTACGATATGGTGGTGGACGGACGAGTGGCAAAGGGGGACAGGTGGCTCCCACCACCACCGCCAACACCGCGTCCGCCGGTTCCTCGTCCCCTCCGGCTCTGTTCTCCGCCATGGATGGGCGAGACTGCGCTGGGTGACAAAAGTGAAAATGGAAGAGGAAGATGGCTTTTAGGACCACCTGAGACTGTGAGGATGATGATCTTTTGGTGGCCATCTCTCGTGGTCCCTGCTTCTGCTGTACTTGGCTGGAACCGTGGCAGCCGTTTGATTTCGGAGCCCTTTTGCTTTCTGGCGTTGCCTTAAAAGAGCAGCAGCATCCTCCCATCGGACGGTCGAGATCGTCTTACCGCTGACGTGGTTGCCTGACCCTACCCACGTCTCTATCCGTGTGATGGTTGGCTAACTGTGTGGGTCCGCCCTCGCCCGTTCGCTTCTTGCTCAGGATTGAAGGGTAACAAACGCCTTAACTCGGTAGCAAAACGCGAATCAAGAGCACCCACTTTTGCGCACCACGT
This sequence comes from Musa acuminata AAA Group, assembly GCF_036884655.1. NCBI lineage: Eukaryota > Viridiplantae > Streptophyta > Magnoliopsida > Zingiberales > Musaceae > Musa > Musa acuminata. The sequence goes on along the minus strand of NC_088329.1, from coordinate 5,141,556 downwards.
ATGCACACGCCAACTGGACGCAACGCCGTTGTCACGCTGACATCAGCACAAGCAAGCCAAATTTAATCATATGTGCTCTGGAAATAATTTTGGAAATTATAAATTATTTACAAAATATTAATTAATTATAAGCTTAAACCACATGATTATTTTGGGCCAATCATGAGTAACGGAGTAATAGCAATTAGTGTCAGAATGATTCGTGGAGGTCATTGCTTAGCTCACATTTCAGATATAATCCTCAATAATAGATGTAACTACTAATTCAAAATGTGTTGACTTATGTGTCAAATCACAACAATGAATAAGCCGATCATTCCAGCTCAGTGTTACCTGTTTGAAACTTCAATCAATTTTTGGTATTTACTATGTGGAGCCCCTCCTCTGGGATTTCAGATCATATGATTCCTATCCGTAAATTTAGTTCCCCACCAAACCCATGCAACGTAGTTAATTGTTCCACAGTACTCAGCAATAGCTTTTCCACAGCATGAACCAAAGAATAGAGAGAGAGAGAGAGAGAGAGAGATCAACGTAGCGAATCACGAGAAAGAGACGAAACCCGCACCACCTTTCATTTGGGTTGGTCGCTTTGAAGATTATGTTTCACCTTTTCCCTTTCCCTCGTCCATTGACTGGCTGCTCCTCGCCTTCCAAGTCGGCAGCCCCTTTTCCCAAAAGCCTCCTATTTATAAGAGCAAACATGTCACTGTGAAAGAAAGCAGGCAGCGGCACACTTGGTCTTGAGAGGCGATGGCCTTGGAGAACCATTTTCCATTCCCCTACCAACCCTCCTTGGATTGGGATCCACAATTCATGCCTTTAGGTAATCCAGTAACACACTTTCTTCTTCGATTTGTTTCTGTCAATTACACTGGCCTTGTCTTCTCATGTCTTTGGGTGATACAATCATCAGCTATGGAGCCTCCCATGTCGTCGCAGACCTCGACCGGCTACTTGCAAGATGCAGTGGCAGAGTGGACCGACCAGTGCAAGCGGAGACGAGTAGCTTCGTCCCCAACTCATGATTCGACAGCCACGACCGATGAGCTCCAAGATCTTCTTCAAGCATACTTCAATTATATATGCATGGTGCTTGATGCGAAGTGCACTGCTATTTAAACTCCCGTAGTCAACCACTTATCTTTTCTCCTTCCATCTTCTTCTCTGGTAGGGGTTTTGGGGTTCAAACTGTTATGGAGATCCCACGCATGATTTGAACTGCATGCTGCAAGATAATAATATCGTCCCAGGTAAGATTGAGTGTTAAATGCATTCTTCTCCTGCATCACAAAGGTGATTCTGTCACATAAGCCCACTTATCACAAAGGCCATAATGAAGTGATTTAATACGGAGCTTACAGAAAGTTGGCTACCGTCCCCATGTCATGCGCATGGATAGGAGTCGTCCGCTATCTTCTTCTTATTGTCTTGCTTGGCTGATAGTGTACGCCCTTCCGGTTAGCCAAATAGTTTAGCTTGGCACGCACATCTACGTGTATCTACTTCTCCTATTTTAGTGCTGGTACTGTAAAGTGGACGAGATGATCAGACCAACAATCTAATGACTAAAGACAATAGGATGATCTTTTTGATGAACCATCTTCTTGACTTGAGTTGGTTCAATATTCGTGAAGATGATGATGACCCACTGAACGTGATGCTGAAGGCCAAAACACAAATGACCGAGACACAACTCGCACGAGAGCCACTCGCCTCTTCCTCCGCCTCCTCCCATGAGGAGCTGCTGTCCTCCACAGAACCACATGGAAAGGATCTCCATCAGCCAAGAGACGCAAAACCTTCTCTTCCGACACCTAAAGATAAACCGCTTGCCATAAGAGGTCAGTGTGCTCTTGTTCTCCTTTCGTTGCACAGGATCTGATTCTTGTGCTGGTTTTAGAATGTGGCATGAGGCAATTCAAGAAGAACAAGGCCAAGGTGATCGTGGTGCACCCCTTCGCTGTCGTGAAGCCCGGGGGAGTGGAGGGGGAAGTCACGCTCGAAGACGTCAATGCGAGGGTTCTAATGCGCCCGAGACGGCCTGTCCGCCACCCGGTGGGGGAGTACGCACACGGTCCTTGTGTGTCGCCGGACGGCCCTGGCCTTTCCGGGAAGGCGGTTGTAAGCCTCACAAGGATCCAAACACAAGGGAGGGGCACAATAACCATTGTGAGAACAAAAGGATGAAGTCCCGTTGACCACTGCATCCATCATCATAATGATTGTATATGCGTAGGTTAATTGTTCTCGTAATGTAGCAGTAGTTTTCCAGTGCAAGGCAACAACATATACATGATCAGCTCAGTGTATGCTTTTGTCTCCAATCTACTGCTTTTGACCTAAGAAGAAGCTGACAGCTCAATGTCTTTTGAATTCATATATGCATCTGTGCATCCATGTAAAGATGGGCGTTTACCAGTTACTGTTCGCTACGGTGTCTGAATCCTTTTCATGAGATGTGAAATGAGCTGTTCTTGCTATTTACCTTTTCTTTCGACTTGAACATGGATCAAAGTTTCAAACGGTAATAAAATGCATGAAGTATTAGAACATCGACGGAATGTTGGTAACGGCTTCAGATCATTGTGTGTACATCAAATGGTTTGGTGAGAATTTTATTATTCTCTTACTTTATGTTGATGACATACTTATTCTTGGAAAAGATATGTCTAAAATTGACAGGTTGAAGAAGGAACTGAGTGAGTCTTTTGCAATGAAGGACATGGGGCCAGCAAAGCAAATACTAGGCATGCAGATTTCTCGTGACAGGAAAAACAAGAAGATTTGGTTGTCACAGGAGAAATACATCGAGAAGGTATTGGAAAGATTTAGTATGAGCAATGCTAAGCCAGTTGGTTCTCCTCTTGCAGGTCACTTCAAGTTGTGCTCAGAACAGAGTCCGTCAAGTGATGAGGAGAAGGAGAAAATGCAAAAGGTTCCTTATGCTTCAGCAGTTGGAAGTTTAATGTATGCAATGGTATGTACGAGGCCGGACATCGCATATGCAGTGGGTGTTACTAGCAGATTTCTTGCAAATCCAGGCAAAGAGCACTGGGCAGCAGTGAAGTGGATTTTTAGATATCTCAGAGGGAGCTCTAAGGTTTGTTTAAGCTTTGGAGGTGGACCACCTGCGTTAACAAGTTACACAGATGCAGATATGGCAAGAGATATAGATACGAGGAAGTCTACTTCAGGTTATGTACTTACTTTTGCAGGGGGAGCTGTGTCATGGCAATCCAGGTTACAAAGGTGTATTGCTCTCTCCACCACAGAAGCAGAATATATTGCTGCTACAGAGGTATGCAAAGAAATGTTATGGATGAAAGAATTCTTACAAGAATTGGGGCTGAAACAGGAAAATTATGTGATGCATTGTGACAACCAGAGTGCCATCCATTTGTGTAAGAACCCAATGTTTCATTCCAAGTCAAAGCATATAGATGTCAGATACCACTGGATTCGAAATGTATTTGAAGAGAAGCAGTTGCAGCTTCAGAAAATTCATACAGATGACAACGGAGCAGACATGTTGACGAAGACCTTAACAAAAGAAAGACAGGAGATATGCCGACAGTTGGTCGGTATGGCTTCACATTGAGGAGTCATGGGACAGCCTCCCTTATGGGCTGAAGGGGAGGTTGTTGGGCTGATGGCCCATATTCAGCCCATGTGGGCTTTATCAGCCCACAGCTCACACCCCCTCTTAACCTAACCCTAATTAAGATTAGGGGGGTGTGGTGGCTCCGTTTTAGAGGCAGATTAAAGCTATAAAAAGGCAGCAACGAGGCAGATCTTTGTAGCGACGAGAAGGGAAGAAGACAAGGACAACGCAGAGAGACTGTTCACAATCATCTAGCAGTGTTCTCATCTCAGGTTAGATCAAATCTACAGTAGGCTCTTGCTGTGATTACTTGGGAGGTTTTAGATATTGTGGGCAGTAACGTGATCCTTGTATCCCAGTTATTCTCTTGTGGTTGTTGCTTGGGTTTTGGGCAAGAGATTGAGATTTGTATATTCATTATTCTCATAGTGGATTATCTCTAGTTTGCCCCGTGGTTTTTACCCTTCACATTGAAGGGGTTTTCCACGTATATCTTGGTGTTCTGTTTGATTGTGTTTCCATTTTATTCCGCTGCGTATTTTGGTCTTCTAGTATTTATTCCTATACAAAGGTTATTCCTGTTTATATCCCCATCACGGAATGCCTTTTCCTCGACTACTGAACAGTCTTATCCATGAGAAGGTGTGGCAGAGAGAAACAAAAGACCCAGAAGATCTTGATGTGAGCCCTGTCGGATGATTCGTGTGAAAGTGTACTTTGTTGACTCTTCAAACTCATCACAGGTGCTGCAATGAAACAACACCAAATCTGACCTAATATGATTTAGTTGAACCTAATTCGAAGAGAAAAATGAATTCAAATGTCAGCTCCGGCCTATGTGGGCCAAATGCAGGTTGAAAAAGCTACATAAGAGCTTGACTAAACAACAAACAACAATTGGTCAGGACAAAGGAGAGATGGAAGACATCAAATTTGGTTCCTGTCTTCCTCCCCAAAGTCAAGCTGGTTGATTTGAACAAAGTTTTCCCAGAGTGGATCGCATGAACTGGTTTCTGGAGACTCACAACAACTTGACCCACAAGTCTTGTATCATCTGTTGTGTGGAAGGTGTTGGCCATTTCATGAGAAGAAATTTATATTGTTTTGTTGAAAAAAGCAGAATAACTGAATTTTTCTAACACTTATATGGGCTAAAATCTTATGTAAGAACTATGAGAATATGAATTTGAAGTTTTCATGACTTCCAAACCATTTTATCAGAATTTGACATCATTTGAAGTTAAAAATTTGAACTTTTCAAGCTTTAACATTTAAATAGGATTTAAAATTTATTCTTAGGAAAGGAGTTTATGACATACAAGAGGATTTGGATGCTAAGACTCTTTCTGACATCTGCCACAATCTTCCAGTATTCTATATAGAATGGTTAAGAACCTGATTAGGCTGCTAATTTTGTTTAAGACTGGACATGTGTGGAAACAATTTCTTGTGCTTTGATGTTCTGGTTTTGTAGAGCAGAACAATATGGCTTTTTCCATCACTGCTTCTTGGGATGCTTAATTTGAACAATTTGTATGTGATTTTAGAACTGCAAACAGCTCCAATATGATGATCAAATGTTCTTGTTTGATTTATTCGACATATTGCCTCCTTTCTACTTGTTTCATTTTTCTGGTAATTTTTTCGTGCAACTCAAATTCATCTCCTTGAGTATAGCTTGTGTCTGGAATATTAACTACAATTTGTTTTTCTAGTTCTAGGTTAATAGAGAAATTTTAAGATGATGCAAGATCGTGCGACGAAGGTCAACTTGGATGTAATTTTCTTTGGATCCTAATAAAGTAATCATCCCAAAAAAGTTATTACAAGGGAAAAAGAGTTGCTCTTACAATTATATTTGAGAGTAGGATGGTATTCAATTTTTTTTTTCCTTTTTTCTTGAATAGTATTCTTTGAAAAAGACATTCAAAAAAATTCGTTTGGAAAATGCAAAAGATATAAATAAATGTTTTCTGGTTGAAGGGTCAGAATACAACCACAATTATAAAGAAAACTTGCACCAAATATATTCCGTATCTCAATCTATCACTACTTTTATTAGTAAAAATACTTGTTCATATGATTCCTTTATCGAACACAACATAACACAAGTATCCCAAAAACAAGAAAAAGAAAAGGGAAAACATAAGCATTGGATTGTCACTAAATCCAAAAGATCAACTAACTGCATACAGCCGAAACACAAACAGGGAGAGATATCAAATGCAAATCCCAGCACCAGATCTTTATTCATCAAACATCTTAAGATGTAGTAACTATTAATTTATAGTAGATAAGTACTGTAGTTGTTTTTAAAGATCTAACAGCACCAATTCCATTATTCTTCAACGACCTCATCTTCATCAGGTAGCTTAGAAGCCGCTTCCGGTGAGAGCATTGAACGCACGGTGTTTCTCTTGAATTGTGGGAGTTGGCTGATTTTGTGTTTGTCTTCATCACTCAACTCCCAATCAAAAATTTTCATGTTCTCCTCGATTCTCTCCTTGTTCAAGGTCTTTACGATCATACTCGCTCCTTGCTCATAAACCCATCTCAAGGAAACCTGAAAACAAAAACCATCAAGCTGCAGTTCATAACTAGATTAACACAGTCTGTTGATGCACTATGATTGAAATTCTACAGGACCTCTCATTCTACAATGCATGTCATACAGCTAATCTTCCACTAAAACTGACATGCAGTGAAAAAATAAAAGAGAAAAAAAATAACAAAACAAGCGATGTCGTCGAATAAGTTGGTTTGATTTTTTTTCTTCTTTTCTGAGAGATGTTTGTTTTTGTCTAACTGAGATTTCACATGACTGAAAGAATAAAGAAACTCTTCAGTTTGCAATGATTTGATGGACTTGTCTACACCATTCCTCATTCCTTTCAGATGTGAGTTTTAATACCACACAGATCAGCTGGTTACCTTTTTGATATTCTATAAACTGAAACACATCAAAATTTCTACCACTAGTTTATAATTCTCGTTTCCTTGATAATTCTAGCCCAAAGTATTCTGATTTGTTTCGTAAGAGATTAAAATTGAGTAACACTTGACCACATATGTCAAGTGTGGTGATCAATCAAGTTAATGAAAGGTTCCCCAGTATGTCATAATATCATGCTCATTTACAAGATAAGGTTCACTCTAATTGTTAGTGCATACAACAAACATTACATGAGATAAATAACTTTTGAACTCTAAATCAGTGCCATATGTTATGTAGCATCAAAAACATGAATTAAGCATGAAGGCATCAGAAATTGATTCTACTATGTAATCAAGTTCAAGTGATCCTTTTTTTTTTAGCAGAGAATAGAAATATAAGCCCTAACGTTGATTTCCCTTTCAAATGTTTAACTAGTGGTTTGAAATTTTATCAAAAAGACAAAAGGGAGCAAATGATTTGGGATCACATTGTTTTCTTATCATGACAACCATCCAACTTAATTTCAAGAACAATTTTTTAATTTTATTCTAGTGAAATAATAGCTGAACTTGGAAATTACATCTGTTATCATGACCGACTTGAATAATCCTATACCAATATTGATTTAATCTACTAACAGGATGAAGTAGTTCTTAAGAGAGCAACCTGAGCCACAGTCTTTCCTTTTGCCTTGGCTATATCTTTAAGCACTTGGGACTCCATCACTAAGTTCTTGCCCATGAACATATCTTGGCCTCCTAAAGGAGAATAGGCAATGACATGAACACCCTTTTCCTTGCAGAACTCCCTCAGCTTCTTCTGCTGCCAGGTTGGATTCATCTCCACCTGCAAAATCGTCCCTTTTCACTATGACTCACACAGAACATCCAACAATAATCATGGAAGGTAAAAAGAAATCAGACTACCTGGACAGCAGCAGGAGGTACTTTAGCATATCGGAGCAGCTCTGCAAGCTTCCATGTGGTGAAGTTGCTAACACCAATGTGCTTAGCCAACCCCAACCTGTGGCATTCCTCCATGCCTTCCCAAACAGACTTCAAGTCGAAGGGGAGAATGTGGTGGCTCTCTATAGGAGGATAGGATTCTCCAGTCTTCAATCTCATGGGCCAATGTATGAGGTAGAGATCAAGGTAATCCAATTTGAGATTCCTAACACCAAGAGGAAAAATTCGATACGCTTTCAGAAGCTCCAATTACAGGGATCAAATCACAAAATTATGACAGGAAATCAATGTTAATCCCCGTAATTTGCATCAACTCGAAGCAGAAGAAAGCAGTAAAAGAGGAGCATGAAGCTATTCTTCTTCACCTGAGAGACTCGCGGATGGCGGGGACGACCAGGTCACGGTGAGCGTCGGCGCACCAGATCTTTGAGGTGATGAAGAGCTCGGCACGGGAGTGGATGAGGCCGGCCTGCAAGGCCTCGGCGATGGCCTCGCCGAGAACGTCCTCGGACTGGTAGATGGCGGCGGTGTCGAAGTGGCGGTACCCGAGCTCGATGGCGCGGAGGATGGCGTGCTTGGTGGCGGGGCGCTGCTCGAGGGCGGAGCGGTCCAACCCGGTGCCCATGCCTAGCACGGGGATCGCCCGGGCGCCTGTGGCGGGAGAGGTGGAGCTCAGGACGACCTCCGGAATAGCCATGGCTCAGTGGTAGCGAATGGTTGCCCGTCCAGCGGCGATGCTCCCTTATGTAAGCGCAAATCATGGTCAATCGATTCCGTAAGCGCTAACCGCTGGCGGCGGCTTGGAATTCCAACGATCTTCTCCCATGCGTTCTTCGGAGCGGCCATCCAAAGCCGTCGGTGTTGGCCCGGAACCTGCTTCTAGAAGATCGTACGGTCTCTGTTAACCAGATCGACAGTTTACGAACCTAATACTCGTGTCCGGTTTATGTTTGGTTCGACCAACTTCTACGCTGCGGCCCGACATATGCGGTTCGATTTATTTAGCCACAAAGCCAATCGGGTCGGATTTTTCCAAATTATTAGTCGGATCCGATTGGACGGATGGTTGAGCCGTAACTGTTTCTAGTGGACGGTTGAGATTTATAATTGGAGAATTCCTTTACAAGTACTGTTTGAGAGGATCCTCATCCCAAACCAAAACCTCAGGCTTCCGTCACCCCTCTCGCACCGCCGGCACCTCCGACCTCATCCTCTTGGGCCTCTGTCGGTGGTATCGTTCTCGCCTTTCGACCTTTGCAATGGTGATCTACCTAACCGAACATCATCTACATAAAAGATTAAAATAATAAATTTATTTTTATTAATTTTTAAGTATATATATAAATCAATAATATTTTTATTAAATTCGAAATATATATTAATATCATAAAATTTTATATACTATTGTTTGAAAAGTTTGCTTAAAGTCATAATTAAATTTCTAAACTCTGCAAACCAAATATTTATTTTTTCTTTTTTTGTGAACCCTTGTTTCATATAGATTTCATCTAAATTCCTATTTAAAAATATATTTTCATATCTATTTGACATAACCCATATTTAAAAAAAATAAAAAAAAAACTTGTTATAGATATTGTCTTCTTTTAAAATAAATTTTTTGATCATGTTTTATATCATTCGATATTATCCTTTAAATCAAGTTTAATATTACAGAATTAAATATAATCGATTCTTTTATAATTATTAAAAATTTAATGATATCCCAAATAATATTTTAGTCTATCGATTTTGACTCTTTTTCATTATATCATATCATTTCTTAGAATCTCTACTCTTTATAGTATATGAAAATGATGATTGTTTTTTGTTCCTATATCATGATTTTTATATATATACCATATGATCTTACCATATCGTTTTCTATTTAAGAATTTCTTAAAAGTATTATTTGTGGTTGTTCTACCGGTTCATCAGTAATGATCTTTTTATCAAGTTCATCAATGCTTATTATATTGTTCGTTTTCTTTTATTTGTTTAGTAATTTAACGAGTAACTTATCTGATATGAAATGATAAAGAACGATTAACTAATATCTTCTCAATATTAAATCTTCAGTTTTTCACTTATATTGAATTCATGATTTTTAAGAAATTTTATATTACCAGACTCAACTATTCTCAATCTATAGTTAGGATAATAAAATTTATATTATTTAGATTTTTAATAATTAATAAAATATTTAGAAATAGTTTTTCGATTTAATTTTTTTTATATAGGTCAAAGACTCTTATTTCTACTTGATAATCCCAAATATGTAAATGTCTTAAGTTAAGTTTTCTATTAATCCATAACTTGAATGGAGTTGATATAATTGATTTATCAAGAATATTATTCAAGATATATATAATATTTTTAAGAGTTTCATCCTACATTGAATCAGGTATTTAAAAACTCATCATGCTCCTAATCGTAACCATAATGATATCATTATGACTTTTAGTAACACTATTTTATTATGATACTCTTAGAAATAAATATTGAGCATAAATATCTCGATTTTTTTAAAAATTAACTAATAGATAATTATTATTTGATTCATCATATTTAACATAAAATTTATTACTCCCATCAAATCTAATTATTTTAACCTTTTATTTAATTATCTATTGACTTTATTTATATATAGGTGTCAATGAGACTTTACATGAATATACATTGTCATATTTGGATAGGTCATTTGGTTCATAGATGTAAATATATATAATTTCAAAAGCTCTTGAAACTTTTGAGTATTTAATTACAAGATTATTGCAAACTTCATATTCAGATTAAATTTATATAAATTATTATATAAAATTTCATAATCAATTTTTATTAAATTATAAATGTACTAAATTTATTATCACCAAAATAAGATAAATCCTAACAAATCTGGATAAGAAAACCAAATATCTAGAATTATAAAATATAACATGAATTCTCAAAATCAATTAACTAAATTGTATATAAGTGTCCGTTATAAGTACATATTATTATCACTTTCATTTTAAGATAATTAATTATAACAATGAATCTTATATATTCTTTCAATTTTTGAGTTAAAATGAATCATTGAATATTATTAGTAACATAAATTGAAACATCAAAATTAATCTATATTATTTGTAATATAAACCGGAGCATCATAATTAATCCACTAAGTATTAGAAAGGACATATGAACGTTTGATTCAATACATACAAAAGTATATTTCATTTTCTTTTTGAAGTAAACATTATTGTCCTTCTTTATATAATCTTTCTTATTACATAAGTAGTATTTGATAGTTATAGGTGCCCTAGCTTGTGAGTAATGACACTTGTGACATACTGAGACAATCTCTTTGTTTATTATTATTGACATTTTCTCACGTTATATATTATTTGGATGTATACTGTAATGTCCATAGATCCGTGTAATGGAAATCGAATCATGATGAGATCACGATAATGAGATCGATTTATCTTTAAACACAGATCCTAAATAATTCCGGTCATACGAAACTCGAGAGGGATATCGAAATAACCGAGTAGACTAATGTACTATATACTCGTTCATATGATGAAGGTGGCTATTCTCATAATCACTCGTGTGAGACACTAGATGTATAATGCAGGTACTTATTGGAGAATGAGTTCATTGATTGATGAACTTATAGAATGTTGGATAGTTAATGATACCAAATGTCATATAACGATTCTGTAGTCTCAATCATATGTCTGATTCGAGACACCAAAGATGTCTTGTATAAATACTCTATTTCTTTGACGTTGGATTTATAGGTTTGGAAGTTTTAGATCTAGTATAGCCGGTTATCGGGGATGATAACCAACTTTACGAAGGTAAATTAGTGTCAACAGAGGATCATCCATTCTCGGTATCACGAGAAAAATATCTCGTGAGTACTCACTAAGACAAAATCCATAACCATGGTCGCTCGGATTGAGAGAGTTCTTTAAGAGAATCTGATTAGAGTGAAACTCGGATAGGATTTCGTATGGGCCTGACGTTACTATGCCTAATATATGATTTCTACGATATTAGATGAATGATGAACTATAGATACATAGAAACTTAGGATAGTCATATCTGATGGATTAGATTCTTAGTATCGTTTGGGGACTATGACGTAGTGGCTTATCATAGGTACCTTGCAAGCTAATCACGTAAGTAATGACACGTGTGATATGATATAAATTCTTTTTGTTTATTATTATTATAATATTTTCTCACTTTATATTATTTATTGCATGTATATATTATAATGTCAATGGATTTATGCAATAAGAAAAAAATCGTGATAAGATCACGATAATGAGACTGATTCGTCTTTAAACACAGATCCTAAATAATCCTGATCATAGGTAACTCAAGAGGGACATCGATACAAGATTATGAGGTTAATATAGAAAATTTTCTTGTTCTAGGTTAATATAGAAATTTTAAGGGGTTCAGACCATCATCACGATGCAAGATTATGATGTAATTTTTTTTTGAAACCGTATAGTGTAATCATCCAAAATAATTTATTCCAATAGAAAAAGAGCTGCTCTTACAATTTTTTTTCCTTTTTCTTGAACAGTATTTTTGAAAAATATTGGACCAAATATATTCCATATCTCAATCTTTCACCACTTTTATTAATAAAAATACTTCTTCATCATAACACAAGTATCCCAAAAACAAGAAAAGAAAAGGAAAAACATAAGCATTGGATTGTCGATAAATCCATAGATCAACTCACTGCATACAGCCCGAACACAAACAGGGAGAGATATAGTAGCTATTAATTCCTGCACCAGATCTGTATATGCAGTGGTTAAGTACTGAAATCGTCTTTAGAGATCTAATAGCACCAACTCCTTTATTCTTCAACGACCTCATCTTCATCAGGTAGCTTGGCAGCCGCTTCTGTTGAGAGCATTGAACGCAGTGTGACTCTCTTGCACTGGGGGAGTTGACTAATTTTGTGTTTGTCTTCTTCACTCAACTCCCAATCAAAAATTTTCATGTTCTCCTCGATTCTCTCCTTGTTCAAGGTCTTTACGATCATACTCGCTCCTTGCTCATAAACCCATCTCAAGGATACCTGAAAACAGAACCATCAAGCTCAAGTTCATAGCTAGATTAACACAGTCTGTTGATGCACTATGATTTAAATTCTACGGGGCCTCTCATTCTACAATGCATATCATACAGCTAATCTGCCACAAAATCTGACATGCAGCAAAAAAATAAAAGAGAAAAAAAGATAAACAAAACAAGCGGTATCATCGAATAAGTTGGTTTGATTTTTTTTTCTTTTCTGAGGAAAGTTTGTTTTTGTCTAATTGAGATTGAAAGAATAAAGAAACTATTAAGTTGCAATGATTTGATGGACACCATTCCCCATTCCTTTCAGATGCGAGTTTTAGTACCACACAGGTCAGCTGGTTACCGCTAGTTTATAATTCTCTTGTTTCCATGATCATTGTAGCCCAAAGTGTTTTGATCTGTTTCGTAAGAGATTAAAAATAGTAACATTTGACCACCTACAGTTTCTGGTGATCAATCAAGTTAATGAAAAGTTCTCCGATACGTCATAATATCTTGCTCATTTACAAGATAAAGTTCAATCTAACTGTTAGTACATACAACAAACATTACATGAGATGAATAACTTTTGAACTCTAAATCAGTGCCATATGTTATCTAGCATCAAAAACTTGAATTAAGCATGAAGGCATCAGGAATTGATTCTACTCTGTAATCAAGTTCAAGTGATCCTTTTTCTTGAGCAGAGAATAGAAATATAAGCCCTAACGTTGATTTCCCTTTCAAATGTTTATCTAGTGGTTTGAAATTTTATCAAAAAGACAAAAGGGAGCAAATGATTTGGGATCACATTGTTTTCTTATCATGACAACCATCCAACTTAATTTCAAGAACAATTTTTTAATTTTATTCTAGTGAAATAATAGCTGAACTTGGAAATTACATCTGTTATCATGACCGACTTGAATAATCCTATACCAATATTGATTTAATCTACTAACAGGATGAAGTAGTTCTTAAGAGAGCAACCTGAGCCACAGTCTTTCCTTTTGCCTTGGCTATATCTTTAAGCACTTGGGACTCCATCACTAAGTTCTTGCCCATGAACATATCTTGGCCTCCTAAAGGAGAATAGGCAATGACATGAACACCCTTTTCCTTGCAGAACTCCCTCAGCTTCTTCTGCTGCCAGGTTGGATTCATCTCCACCTGCAAAATCGTCCCTTTTCACTATGACTCACACAGAACATCCAACAATAATCATGGAAGGTAAAAAGAAATCAGACTACCTGGACAGCAGCAGGAGGTACTTTAGCATATCGGAGCAGCTCTGCAAGCTTCCATGTGGTGAAGTTGCTAACACCAATGTGCTTAGCCAACCCCAACCTGTGGCATTCCTCCATGCCTTCCCAAACAGACTTCAAGTCGAAGGGGAGAATGTGGTGGCTCTCTATAGGAGGATAGGATTCTCCAGTCTTCAATCTCATGGGCCAATGTATGAGGTAGAGATCAAGGTAATCCAATTTGAGATTCCTAACACCAAGAGGAAAAATTCGATACGCTTTCAGAAGCTCCAATTACAGGGATCAAATCACAAAATTATGACAGGAAATCAATGTTAATCCCCGTAATTTGCATCAACTCGAAGCAGAAGAAAGCAGTAAAAGAGGAGCATGAAGCTATTCTTCTTCACCTGAGAGACTCGCGGATGGCGGGGACGACCAGGTCACGGTGAGCGTCGGCGCACCAGATCTTTGAGGTGATGAAGAGCTCGGCACGGGAGTGGATGAGGCCGGCCTGCAAGGCCTCGGCGATGGCCTCGCCGAGAACGTCCTCGGACTGGTAGATGGCGGCGGTGTCGAAGTGGCGGTACCCGAGCTCGATGGCGCGGAGGATGGCGTGCTTGGTGGCGGGGCGCTGCTCGAGGGCGGAGCGGTCCAACCCGGTGCCCATGCCTAGCACGGGGATCGCCCGGGCGCCTGTGGCGGGAGAGGTGGAGCTCAGGACGACCTCCGGAATAGCCATGGCTCAGTGGTAGCGAATGGTTGCCCGTCCAGCGGCGATGCTCCCTTATGTAAGCGCAAATCATGGTCAATCGATTCCGTAAGCGCTAACCGCTGGCGGCGGCTTGGAATTCCAACGATCTTCTCCCATGCGTTCTTCGGAGCGGCCATCCAAAGCCGTCGGTGTTGGCCCGGAACCTGCTTCTAGAAGATCGTACGGTCTCTGTTAACCAGATCGACAGTTTACGAACCTAATACTCGTGTCCGGTTTATGTTTGGTTCGACCAACTTCTACGCTGCGGCCCGACATATGCGGTTCGATTTATTTAGCCACAAAGCCAATCGGGTCGGATTTTTCCAAATTATTAGTCGGATCCGATTGGACGGATGGTTGAGCCGTAACTGTTTCTAGTGGACGGTTGAGATTTATAATTGGAGAATTCCTTTACAAGTACTGTTTGAGAGGATCCTCATCCCAAACCAAAACCTCAGGCTTCCGTCACCCCTCTCGCACCGCCGGCACCTCCGACCTCATCCTCTTGGGCCTCTGTCGGTGGTATCGTTCTCGCCTTTCGACCTTTGCAATGGTGATCTACCTAACCGAACATCATCTACATAAAAGATTAAAATAATAAATTTATTTTTATTAATTTTTAAGTATATATATAAATCAATAATATTTTTATTAAATTCGAAATATATATTAATATCATAAAATTTTATATACTATTGTTTGAAAAGTTTGCTTAAAGTCATAATTAAATTTCTAAACTCTGCAAACCAAATATTTATTTTTTCTTTTTTTGTGAACCCTTGTTTCATATAGATTTCATCTAAATTCCTATTTAAAAATATATTTTCATATCTATTTGACATAACCCATATTTAAAAAAAATAAAAAAAAACTTGTTATAGATATTGTCTTCTTTTAAAATAAATTTTTTGATCATGTTTTATATCATTCGATATTATCCTTTAAATCAAGTTTAATATTACAGAATTAAATATAATCGATTCTTTTATAATTATTAAAAATTTAATGATATCCCAAATAATATTTTAGTCTATCGATTTTGACTCTTTTTCATTATATCATATCATTTCTTAGAATCTCTACTCTTTATAGTATATGAAAATGATGATTGTTTTTTGTTCCTATATCATGATTTTTATATATATACCATATGATCTTACCATATCGTTTTCTATTTAAGAATTTCTTAAAAGTATTATTTGTGGTTGTTCTACCGGTTCATCAGTAATGATCTTTTTATCAAGTTCATCAATGCTTATTATATTGTTCGTTTTCTTTTATTTGTTTAGTAATTTAACGAGTAACTTATCTGATATGAAATGATAAAGAACGATTAACTAATATCTTCTCAATATTAAATCTTCAGTTTTTCACTTATATTGAATTCATGATTTTTAAGAAATTTTATATTACCAGACTCAACTATTCTCAATCTATAGTTAGGATAATAAAATTTATATTATTTAGATTTTTAATAATTAATAAAATATTTAGAAATAGTTTTTCGATTTAATTTTTTTTATATAGGTCAAAGACTCTTATTTCTACTTGATAATCCCAAATATGTAAATGTCTTAAGTTAAGTTTTCTATTAATCCATAACTTGAATGGAGTTGATATAATTGATTTATCAAGAATATTATTCAAGATATATATAATATTTTTAAGAGTTTCATCCTACATTGAATCAGGTATTTAAAAACTCATCATGCTCCTAATCGTAACCATAATGATATCATTATGACTTTTAGTAACACTATTTTATTATGATACTCTTAGAAATAAATATTGAGCATAAATATCTCGATTTTTTTAAAAATTAACTAATAGATAATTATTATTTGATTCATCATATTTAACATAAAATTTATTACTCCCATCAAATCTAATTATTTTAACCTTTTATTTAATTATCTATTGACTTTATTTATATATAGGTGTCAATGAGACTTTACATGAATATACATTGTCATATTTGGATAGGTCATTTGGTTCATAGATGTAAATATATATAATTTCAAAAGCTCTTGAAACTTTTGAGTATTTAATTACAAGATTATTGCAAACTTCATATTCAGATTAAATTTATATAAATTATTATATAAAATTTCATAATCAATTTTTATTAAATTATAAATGTACTAAATTTATTATCACCAAAATAAGATAAATCCTAACAAATCTGGATAAGAAAACCAAATATCTAGAATTATAAAATATAACATGAATTCTCAAAATCAATTAACTAAATTGTATATAAGTGTCCGTTATAAGTACATATTATTATCACTTTCATTTTAAGATAATTAATTATAACAATGAATCTTATATATTCTTTCAATTTTTGAGTTAAAATGAATCATTGAATATTATTAGTAACATAAATTGAAACATCAAAATTAATCTATATTATTTGTAATATAAACCGGAGCATCATAATTAATCCACTAAGTATTAGAAAGGACATATGAACGTTTGATTCAATACATACAAAAGTATATTTCATTTTCTTTTTGAAGTAAACATTATTGTCCTTCTTTATATAATCTTTCTTATTACATAAGTAGTATTTGATAGTTATAGGTGCCCTAGCTTGTGAGTAATGACACTTGTGACATACTGAGACAATCTCTTTGTTTATTATTATTGACATTTTCTCACGTTATATATTATTTGGATGTATACTGTAATGTCCATAGATCCGTGTAATGGAAATCGAATCATGATGAGATCACGATAATGAGATCGATTTATCTTTAAACACAGATCCTAAATAATTCCGGTCATACGAAACTCGAGAGGGATATCGAAATAACCGAGTAGACTAATGTACTATATACTCGTTCATATGATGAAGGTGGCTATTCTCATAATCACTCGTGTGAGACACTAGATGTATAATGCAGGTACTTATTGGAGAATGAGTTCATTGATTGATGAACTTATAGAATGTTGGATAGTTAATGATACCAAATGTCATATAACGATTCTGTAGTCTCAATCATATGTCTGATTCGAGACACCAAAGATGTCTTGTATAAATACTCTATTTCTTTGACGTTGGATTTATAGGTTTGGAAGTTTTAGATCTAGTATAGCCGGTTATCGGGGATGATAACCAACTTTACGAAGGTAAATTAGTGTCAACAGAGGATCATCCATTCTCGGTATCACGAGAAAAATATCTCGTGAGTACTCACTAAGACAAAATCCATAACCATGGTCGCTCGGATTGAGAGAGTTCTTTAAGAGAATCTGATTAGAGTGAAACTCGGATAGGATTTCGTATGGGCCTGACGTTACTATGCCTAATATATGATTTCTACGATATTAGATGAATGATGAACTATAGATACATAGAAACTTAGGATAGTCATATCTGATGGATTAGATTCTTAGTATCGTTTGGGGACTATGACGTAGTGGCTTATCATAGGTACCTTGCAAGCTAATCACGTAAGTAATGACACGTGTGATATGATATAAATTCTTTTTGTTTATTATTATTATAATATTTTCTCACTTTATATTATTTATTGCATGTATATATTATAATGTCAATGGATTTATGCAATAAGAAAAAAATCGTGATAAGATCACGATAATGAGACTGATTCGTCTTTAAACACAGATCCTAAATAATCCTGATCATAGGTAACTCAAGAGGGACATCGATACAAGATTATGAGGTTAATATAGAAAATTTTCTTGTTCTAGGTTAATATAGAAATTTTAAGGGGTTCAGACCATCATCACGATGCAAGATTATGATGTAATTTTTTTTTGAAACCGTATAGTGTAATCATCCAAAATAATTTATTCCAATAGAAAAAGAGCTGCTCTTACAATTTTTTTTCCTTTTTCTTGAACAGTATTTTTGAAAAATATTGGACCAAATATATTCCATATCTCAATCTTTCACCACTTTTATTAATAAAAATACTTCTTCATCATAACACAAGTATCCCAAAAACAAGAAAAGAAAAGGAAAAACATAAGCATTGGATTGTCGATAAATCCATAGATCAACTCACTGCATACAGCCCGAACACAAACAGGGAGAGATATAGTAGCTATTAATTCCTGCACCAGATCTGTATATGCAGTGGTTAAGTACTGAAATCGTCTTTAGAGATCTAATAGCACCAACTCCTTTATTCTTCAACGACCTCATCTTCATCAGGTAGCTTGGCAGCCGCTTCTGTTGAGAGCATTGAACGCAGTGTGACTCTCTTGCACTGGGGGAGTTGACTAATTTTGTGTTTGTCTTCTTCACTCAACTCCCAATCAAAAATTTTCATGTTCTCCTCGATTCTCTCCTTGTTCAAGGTCTTTACGATCATACTCGCTCCTTGCTCATAAACCCATCTCAAGGATACCTGAAAACAGAACCATCAAGCTCAAGTTCATAGCTAGATTAACACAGTCTGTTGATGCACTATGATTTAAATTCTACGGGGCCTCTCATTCTACAATGCATATCATACAGCTAATCTGCCACAAAATCTGACATGCAGCAAAAAAATAAAAGAGAAAAAAAGATAAACAAAACAAGCGGTATCATCGAATAAGTTGGTTTGATTTTTTTTTCTTTTCTGAGGAAAGTTTGTTTTTGTCTAATTGAGATTGAAAGAATAAAGAAACTATTAAGTTGCAATGATTTGATGGACACCATTCCCCATTCCTTTCAGATGCGAGTTTTAGTACCACACAGGTCAGCTGGTTACCGCTAGTTTATAATTCTCTTGTTTCCATGATCATTGTAGCCCAAAGTGTTTTGATCTGTTTCGTAAGAGATTAAAAATAGTAACATTTGACCACCTACAGTTTCTGGTGATCAATCAAGTTAATGAAAAGTTCTCCGATACGTCATAATATCTTGCTCATTTACAAGATAAAGTTCAATCTAACTGTTAGTACATACAACAAACATTACATGAGATGAATAACTTTTGAACTCTAAATCAGTGCCATATGTTATCTAGCATCAAAAACTTGAATTAAGCATGAAGGCATCAGGAATTGATTCTACTCTGTAATCAAGTTCAAGTGATCCTTTTTCTTGAGCAGAGAATAGAAATATAAGCCCTAACGTTGATTTCCCTTTCAAATGTTTATCTAGTGGTTTGAAATTTTATCAAAAAGACAAAAGGGAGCAAATGATTTGGGATCACATTGTTTTCTTATCATGACAACCATCCAACTTAATTTCAAGAACAATTTTTTAATTTTATTCTAGTGAAATAATAGCTGAACTTGGAAATTACATCTGTTATCATGACCGACTTGAATAATCCTATACCAATATTGATTTAATCTACTAACAGGATGAAGTAGTTCTTAAGAGAGCAACCTGAGCCACAGTCTTTCCTTTTGCCTTGGCTATATCTTTAAGCACTTGGGACTCCATCACTAAGTTCTTGCCCATGAACATATCTTGGCCTCCTAAAGGAGAATAGGCAATGACATGAACACCCTTTTCCTTGCAGAACTCCCTCAGCTTCTTCTGCTGCCAGGTTGGATTCATCTCCACCTGCAAAATCGTCCCTTTTCACTATGACTCACACAGAACATCCAACAATAATCATGGAAGGTAAAAAGAAATCAGACTACCTGGACAGCAGCAGGAGGTACTTTAGCATATCGGAGCAGCTCTGCAAGCTTCCATGTGGTGAAGTTGCTAACACCAATGTGCTTAGCCAACCCCAACCTGTGGCATTCCTCCATGCCTTCCCAAACAGACTTCAAGTCGAAGGGGAGAATGTGGTGGCTCTCTATAGGAGGATAGGATTCTCCAGTCTTCAATCTCATGGGCCAATGTATGAGGTAGAGATCAAGGTAATCCAATTTGAGATTCCTAACACCAAGAGGAAAAATTCGATACGCTTTCAGAAGCTCCAATTACAGGGATCAAATCACAAAATTATGACAGGAAATCAATGTTAATCCCCGTAATTTGCATCAACTCGAAGCAGAAGAAAGCAGTAAAAGAGGAGCATGAAGCTATTCTTCTTCACCTGAGAGACTCGCGGATGGCGGGGACGACCAGGTCACGGTGAGCGTCGGCGCACCAGATCTTTGAGGTGATGAAGAGCTC
Source organism: Musa acuminata AAA Group (assembly GCF_036884655.1). Lineage (NCBI taxonomy): Eukaryota > Viridiplantae > Streptophyta > Magnoliopsida > Zingiberales > Musaceae > Musa > Musa acuminata. The sequence goes on along the minus strand of NC_088329.1, from coordinate 5,120,884 downwards.
GGCACGGGAGTGGATGAGGCCGGCCTGCAAGGCCTCGGCGATGGCCTCGCCGAGAACGTCCTCGGACTGGTAGATGGCGGCGGTGTCGAAGTGGCGGTACCCGAGCTCGATGGCGCGGAGGATGGCGTGCTTGGTGGCGGGGCGCTGCTCGAGGGCGGAGCGGTCCAACCCGGTGCCCATGCCTAGCACGGGGATCGCCCGGGCGCCTGTGGCGGGAGAGGTGGAGCTCAGGACGACCTCCGGAATAGCCATGGCTCAGTGGTAGCGAATGGTTGCCCGTCCAGCGGCGATGCTCCCTTATGTAAGCGCAAATCATGGTCAATCGATTCCGTAAGCGCTAACCGCTGGCGGCGGCTTGGAATTCCAACGATCTTCTCCCATGCGTTCTTCGGAGCGGCCATCCAAAGCCGTCGGTGTTGGCCCGGAACCTGCTTCTAGAAGATCGTACGGTCTCTGTTAACCAGATCGACAGTTTACGAACCTAATACTCGTGTCCGGTTTATGTTTGGTTCGACCAACTTCTACGCTGCGGCCCGACATATGCGGTTCGATTTATTTAGCCACAAAGCCAATCGGGTCGGATTTTTCCAAATTATTAGTCGGATCCGATTGGACGGATGGTTGAGCCGTAACTGTTTCTAGTGGACGGTTGAGATTTATAATTGGAGAATTCCTTTACAAGTACTGTTTGAGAGGATCCTCATCCCAAACCAAAACCTCAGGCTTCCGTCACCCCTCTCGCACCGCCGGCACCTCCGACCTCATCCTCTTGGGCCTCTGTCGGTGGTATCGTTCTCGCCTTTCGACCTTTGCAATGGTGATCTACCTAACCGAACATCATCTACATAAAAGATTAAAATAATAAATTTATTTTTATTAATTTTTAAGTATATATATAAATCAATAATATTTTTATTAAATTCGAAATATATATTAATATCATAAAATTTTATATACTATTGTTTGAAAAGTTTGCTTAAAGTCATAATTAAATTTCTAAACTCTGCAAACCAAATATTTATTTTTTCTTTTTTTGTGAACCCTTGTTTCATATAGATTTCATCTAAATTCCTATTTAAAAATATATTTTCATATCTATTTGACATAACCCATATTTAAAAAAAATAAAAAAAAAACTTGTTATAGATATTGTCTTCTTTTAAAATAAATTTTTTGATCATGTTTTATATCATTCGATATTATCCTTTAAATCAAGTTTAATATTACAGAATTAAATATAATCGATTCTTTTATAATTATTAAAAATTTAATGATATCCCAAATAATATTTTAGTCTATCGATTTTGACTCTTTTTCATTATATCATATCATTTCTTAGAATCTCTACTCTTTATAGTATATGAAAATGATGATTGTTTTTTGTTCCTATATCATGATTTTTATATATATACCATATGATCTTACCATATCGTTTTCTATTTAAGAATTTCTTAAAAGTATTATTTGTGGTTGTTCTACCGGTTCATCAGTAATGATCTTTTTATCAAGTTCATCAATGCTTATTATATTGTTCGTTTTCTTTTATTTGTTTAGTAATTTAACGAGTAACTTATCTGATATGAAATGATAAAGAACGATTAACTAATATCTTCTCAATATTAAATCTTCAGTTTTTCACTTATATTGAATTCATGATTTTTAAGAAATTTTATATTACCAGACTCAACTATTCTCAATCTATAGTTAGGATAATAAAATTTATATTATTTAGATTTTTAATAATTAATAAAATATTTAGAAATAGTTTTTCGATTTAATTTTTTTTATATAGGTCAAAGACTCTTATTTCTACTTGATAATCCCAAATATGTAAATGTCTTAAGTTAAGTTTTCTATTAATCCATAACTTGAATGGAGTTGATATAATTGATTTATCAAGAATATTATTCAAGATATATATAATATTTTTAAGAGTTTCATCCTACATTGAATCAGGTATTTAAAAACTCATCATGCTCCTAATCGTAACCATAATGATATCATTATGACTTTTAGTAACACTATTTTATTATGATACTCTTAGAAATAAATATTGAGCATAAATATCTCGATTTTTTTAAAAATTAACTAATAGATAATTATTATTTGATTCATCATATTTAACATAAAATTTATTACTCCCATCAAATCTAATTATTTTAACCTTTTATTTAATTATCTATTGACTTTATTTATATATAGGTGTCAATGAGACTTTACATGAATATACATTGTCATATTTGGATAGGTCATTTGGTTCATAGATGTAAATATATATAATTTCAAAAGCTCTTGAAACTTTTGAGTATTTAATTACAAGATTATTGCAAACTTCATATTCAGATTAAATTTATATAAATTATTATATAAAATTTCATAATCAATTTTTATTAAATTATAAATGTACTAAATTTATTATCACCAAAATAAGATAAATCCTAACAAATCTGGATAAGAAAACCAAATATCTAGAATTATAAAATATAACATGAATTCTCAAAATCAATTAACTAAATTGTATATAAGTGTCCGTTATAAGTACATATTATTATCACTTTCATTTTAAGATAATTAATTATAACAATGAATCTTATATATTCTTTCAATTTTTGAGTTAAAATGAATCATTGAATATTATTAGTAACATAAATTGAAACATCAAAATTAATCTATATTATTTGTAATATAAACCGGAGCATCAGAATTAATCCACTAAGTATTAGAAAGGACATATGTAACGTTTGATTCAATACATACAAAAGTATATTTCATTTTCTTTTTGAAGAAAACATTATTGTCCTTCTTTATATAATCTTTCTTATTACATAAGTAGTATTTGATAGTTATAGGTGCCCTAGCTTGTGAGTAATGACACTTGTGACATACTGAGACAATCTCTTTGTTTATTATTATTGACATTTTCTCACGTTATATATTATTTGGATGTATACTGTAATGTCCATAGATCCGTGTAATGGAAATCTAATCATGATGAGATCACGATAATGAGATCGATTTATCTTTAAACACAGATCCTAAATAATTCCGGTCATACGAAACTCGAGAGGGATATCGAAATAACCGAGTAGACTAATGTACTATATACTCGTTCATATGATGAAGGTGGCTATTCTCATAATCACTCGTGTGAGACACTAGATGTATAATGCAGGTACTTATTGGAGAATGAGTTCATTGATTGATGAACTTATAGAATGTTGGATAGTTAATGATACCAAATGTCATATAACGATTCTGTAGTCTCAATCATATGTCTGATTCGAGACACCAAAGATGTCTTGTATAAATACTCTATTCTTTGACGTTGGATTTATAGGTTTGGAAGTTTTAGATCTAGTATAGCCGGTTATCGGGGATGATAACCAACTTTACGAAGGTAAATTAGTGTCAACAGAGGATCATCCATTCTCGGTATCACGAGAAAAATATCTCGTGAGTACTCACTAAGACAAAATCCATAACCATGGTCGCTCGGATTGAGAGAGTTCTTTAAGAGAATCTGATTAGAGTGAAACTCGGATAGGATTTCGTATGGGCCTGACGTTACTATGCCTAATATATGATCTCTACGATATTAGATGAATGATGAACTATAGATACATAGAAACTTAGGATAGTCATATCTGATGGATTAGATTCTTAGTATCGTTTGGGGACTATGACGTAGTGGCTTATCATAGGTACCCTGCAAGCTAATCACGTAAGTAATGACACGTGTGATATGATATAAATTCTTTTTGTTTATTATTATTATAATATTTTCTCACTTTATATTATTTATTGCATGTATATATTATAATGTCAATGGATTTATGCAATAAGAAAAAAATCGTGATAAGATCACGATAATGAGACTGATTCGTCTTTAAACACAGATCCTAAATAATCCTGATCATAGGTAACTCAAGAGGGACATCGATACAAGATTATGAGGTTAATATAGAAAATTTTCTTGTTCTAGGTTAATATAGAAATTTTAAGGGGTTCAGACCATCATCACGATGCAAGATTATGATGTAATTTTTTTTTGAAACCGTATAGTGTAATCATCCAAAATAATTTATTCCAATAGAAAAAGAGCTGCTCTTACAATTTTTTTTCCTTTTTCTTGAACAGTATTTTTGAAAAATATTGGACCAAATATATTCCATATCTCAATCTTTCACCACTTTTATTAATAAAAATACTTCTTCATCATAACACAAGTATCCCAAAAACAAGAAAAGAAAAGGAAAAACATAAGCATTGGATTGTCGATAAATCCATAGATCAACTCACTGCATACAGCCCGAACACAAACAGGGAGAGATATAGTAGCTATTAATTCCTGCACCAGATCTGTATATGCAGTGGTTAAGTACTGAAATCGTCTTTAGAGATCTAATAGCACCAACTCCTTTATTCTTCAACGACCTCGTCTTCATCAGGTAGCTTGGCAGCCGCTTCTGTTGAGAGCATTGAACGCAGTGTGACTCTCTTGCACTGGGGGAGTTGACTAATTTTGTGTTTGTCTTCTTCACTCAACTCCCAATCAAAAATTTTCATGTTCTCCTCGATTCTCTCCTTGTTCAAGGTCTTTACGATCATACTCGCTCCTTGCTCATAAACCCATCTCAAGGAAACCTGAAAACAAAAACCATCAAGCTGCAGTTCATAACTAGATTAACACAGTCTGTTGATGCACTATGATTGAAATTCTACAGGACCTCTCATTCTACAATGCATGTCATACAGCTAATCTTCCACTAAAACTGACATGCAGTGAAAAAATAAAAGAGAAAAAAAATAACAAAACAAGCGATGTCGTCGAATAAGTTGGTTTGATTTTTTTTCTTCTTTTCTGAGAGATGTTTGTTTTTGTCTAACTGAGATTGAAAGAATAAAGAAACTATTAAGTTGCAATGATTTGATGGACACCATTCCCCATTCCTTTCAGATGCGAGTTTTAGTACCACACAGGTCAGCTGGTTACCGCTAGTTTATAATTCTCTTGTTTCCATGATCATTGTAGCCCAAAGTGTTTTGATCTGTTTCGTAAGAGATTAAAAATAGTAACATTTGACCACCTACAGTTTCTGGTGATCAATCAAGTTAATGAAAAGTTCTCCGATACGTCATAATATCTTGCTCATTTACAAGATAAAGTTCAATCTAATTGTTAGTACATACAACAAACATTACATGAGATGAATAACTTTTGAACTCTAAATCAGTGCCATATGTTATCTAGCATCAAAAACTTGAATTAAGCATGAAGGCATCAGGAATTGATTCTACTCTGTAATCAAGTTCAAGTGATCCTTTTTCTTGAGCAGAGAATAGAAATATAAGCCCTAATGTTGATTTCCTTTTCAAATGTTTAACTAGTGGTTTGAAATTTTATCAAAAAGACAAAAGGGAGCAAATGATTTGGGATCATATTGTTTTCTTATCATGACAACCATCCAACTTAATTTCAAGAACAATTTTTTAATTTTATTCTAGTGAAATAATAGCTGAACTTGGAAATTACATCTGTTATCATGACCAACTTCAATAATCCTATACCAGTATTGATTTAATCTACTAACAGGATGAAGTAGTTCTTAAGAGAGCAACCTGAGCCACAGTCTTTCCTTTTGCCTTGGCTATATCTTTAAGCACTTGGGACTCCATCACTAAGTTCTTGCCCATGAACATATCTTGGCCTCCTAAAGGAGAATAGGCAATGACATGAACACCCTTTTCCTTGCAGAACTCCCTCAGCTTCTTCTGCTGCCAGGTTGGATTCATCTCCACCTGCAAAATCGTCCCTTTTCACTATGACTCACACAGAACATCCAACAATAATCATGGAAAGGTAAAGGGAAATCAGACTACCTGGACAGCAGCAGGAGGTACTTTAGCATATCGGAGAAGCTCTGCAAGCTTCCATGTGGTGAAGTTGCTAACACCAATGTCCTTAGCCAACCCCAACCTGTGGCATTCCTCCATGCCTTCCCAAACAGACTTCAAGTCGAAGGGGAGAATGTGGTGGCTCTCTATAGGAGGATAGGATTCTCCAGTCTTCAATCTCATGGGCCAATGTATGAGGTAGAGATCAAGGTAATCCAATTTGAGATTCCTAACACCAAGAGGAAAAATTCGATACGCTTTAAGAAGCTCCAATTACAGAGATCAAATCACAAAATTATGACAGGAAATCAGTGTTAATCCCCCGTAATTTGCATCAACTCGAAGCAGAAGAAAGCAGTAAAAGAGGAGCATGAAGCTATTCTTCTTCACCTGAGAGACTCGCGGATGGCGGGGACGACCAGGTCACGGTGAGCGTCGGCGCACCAGATCTTTGAGGTGATGAAGAGCTCGGCACGGGAGTGGATGAGGCCGGCCTGCAAGGCCTCGGCGATGGCCTCGCCGAGAACGTCCTCGGACTGATAGATGGCGGCGGTGTCGAAGTGGCGGTACCCGAGCTCGATGGCGCGGAGGATGGCGTGCTTGGTGGCGGGGCGCTGCTCGGGGGTGAAGTGGACCAACCCGGTGCCCATGCCCAGCACGGGGATCGCCCGGGAGCCTGTGGCGGGAGAGGTGGAGCTCAGGACGACTTCCGGAATAGCCATGGCTCAGAGGTGGCGAATGGTTCCCAGTTCAGTGGCGATGTTCGCATATGTAAACGCATAACGTGGTCAATCCATTACGTAAGCGCTGAGCAGAGGCGGCGTTATGGAATTCCAAAGCATCCTCCCACGTGGCCTTCTCAGCAGTCATTCAAGTCCAACCACATCGGCGGTTTGACTGGTTACTACTTGAAGACCTTCTTCAGACTCTGGCAGTCTTTCATGTTGCCACGGAACCTGCTTCTAGAAGATCTGACGGTCTCTGTTAACCAGATCGACAATATACGAACCAAATAGTGGTGTCGGGTTTATGTTTGGTTCGACCAATTTCTCCCCTGAGGCCCGACATAAGTTCGAGCTTATGCGGTTCGATTTATTTAGCCACAAAGCCAATCGGGTCGGATCGTTTCAAATTATTAGTCGGATCCTCTTGGGCGGATGGTTGAGCGGCAACTGCTTCTAGTGGACGGTTGAGATTTGTAATTGGAGAATTCATTTACAAGTACTGTTTGAGAGGATCCGCATCCCAAACCTAAACCTCACTGTTGCTCCCCGGGCGTCCCGTAACCCCCCCTTTCCTCTCTCTCGCGCCGGCGCCGGCTCCGACCTTGTCCTCTTGGCACCCGCCGGAGGTAACGTTCTCTCCTTTCGGCTATCCGAACACTTTGGTTCCTTGGCTTCTGGAACATCCAGGTGACTTTCTTCGTTATTGCGCATCTCATGGTGATTAATTTTTGGTGGAATGAATCTCAATTTATGTTCAGCTAATCGATTTGCATGTATGGAATCGGATTCCTGGAACGCTTTTCTTTAATTTGGTTCTAGAAAATAACCTTGCTTCTTGTGTTTTCCAGGAAAGTCTTCCCTATTCCTTTTACATCAGAAAGAAGCAAAAGTAAGCTGAGGTTTATGTTTGATATGATAATTGACTTACATTTGTTAGGTGTTTTTTAGATGATTGCATTTGGGACACTGTTTTTTGGCAAAATTGAAAAAATAGAAATTAAAGAAATTAAGGAACTGGAACTAAACATTGTCATTTTTCTTCCATATAGCCAATCTTACATTTGGTTTCTACAACAAGCACATAAATATTCTGCAGTCAAAGGCTTTTAATTTGTTGGAGAATTGGATAGAGGTAGACATAACATTAACTAAAGGCATGATTTATGGTTAGATCAATGTTTTATGCTTTGGTCATTTAGTCTTTTTCATTCTTGTACAAAATAATTAGTAAGCAGAATTAAATGCAAGAATAGAAACCATAGAGTTTGAGCACATTTCATCTCCCTATTAGAGATGCTGTTAAGTTGATTATAGATTATAGGTGATATGCCTCTAAGGTAAGACATCATTGGAGTAAATTATTGAAGTCCAGATTTCTATTGTATCATGTCAAGCACCATTGTACCATCCATTTCATTATGATGACACCACAAGGGTGTAAGTTCTTATGACCAACATAGATAAGAAAGTCTTGTAGTTGTCTTAAAACTGTTCACTGTTGTATTAAAACTTAGATATAAAAAATAAAAAATAAAGGATGAAACACAGGGATCATTCCATAATGTCAAATGCAAATGATATAACAATAAACAATTAACACAAAGACACATCTTATTTAGGATAATGCAAAGTAGCAACTAGTAATAAGTGATTGATTACAGAATTGAAAGGGAAGGGGTTACATACTTAATCTAGCTTATTTGAATGTGATGCCTACCAATCTCTTGTAAGTGATGCTATTAAAATTTTCAGAGTTTCGGAGAT